>NC_080165.1:83579330-84969330 GCF_950295315.1 Erinaceus europaeus
ATTACTTGAAAATGTTCTTCAGTGATTCTATCTACAATTCTTGTTGGGATGTGGTTCCAGAATTTTATAATTGTGATAATTTCTGTTCAATTATTGGGCAGAGGAGAGATTTTAGGTGTCATTTACCAATCTACTTATTGTTTCTCATTTGATAACTGCTGGAGGATATGCATCAATATATCTGTGTGGTTACTGACATAAGGCACTTGTTCAGTTACAAAGCTACTGAATGTTTATTCTAATTGAATTATTCCTTACCTTCATATTATACATTTCAGATAATGTGTTTACCTTTTTATTCTCATTCAGAGTAATCTCACCTCTTAAAAAAAAGAACTTAAATAGAATACATTGATTAGTGTTCCTCAGAAAAATACTGACTCAGTGAGAAAATAAATTGACAAAATAATCTAATATTCAGTAAATATGAGCCAGAAAAAATTTTATATAAAATTTATATAATTAAATTCAAAAGTAATTAATGATGTTATTATCTTATTTCATAATATTTTTCTTATAATCAAGATCTATCAAAATGCTTAATACTTTATTTAAATGAATTATAGTGCAATTAAATGTTGTATTGATTTGGATTTTCCAATTATAATAGGAAACTATGAAGAATTAATTTTTGTAATTGTCTTATTATGTAATATTGCTACAACACAACAAATACAGTTCCCAACCCTAATGAACTGGTTGTTTTCCCACAGGGTGAAGTAAGTATTCAACCTCTGTACCTTTCTCTGAAGGTCTGTCTGACATCACGTGACCCAAGAGGTCTACCACTGAGGTTTTGGAGCTTGTGTAATCTTTGAAACTGAATTATTCAACTCACATGTAGCTTTCAAGACAAGACATTTCATAAGAGACCTCTCAGAAGACTATGTTGTTTTATGGAGACAGATGATAGATAGGGTTGAAATAAGTATGTGAATGTTGGTATACTATAAAGATAACAATTCTACAGTTATATTCAGGTAAGTTAATACAAATAAAGTCTCAGAAGAATAACACAAAACTAAGTCCCTACAATGTGTGTGTTTTCAAAACCAACAATAAAATTAGCAAACCAAAAAGAAGCAGGAAAATGTGATCAAAAATCAGAAAAATAAATTATTCTATAGAAATTAAAATTAAGCTTAAAGAATTACACAATATGCTGATAATGTTATTAGTGTAAGAAATGGTCATGGGAGAATGGAAACTATAATAATAATACAATGGAAATCATATAACTTGTGGTGACACACCTATTTAGCACATAGTACTAAACACAAGAGTCCAGGTTCAAGCCCCCAACTCCCTACCTGCAGGGGGGTGCCTCACAAGCCCTGAAGCAGATCTATAGGTATCTATCTTTCTCTTCTCTATCATTCCCTCCTCTTTCAATTTCTCTCAGTCCTATTCAATAGAATTAAAAAAATGGTCAACAGGAGCAGAGGATTCATAGTGCTGGTACCAAGCCCCAGTGATAACCCTGGAGGCAAAAATAAATAAAAATAATAAAAAAGAAATCATGTAACTTAACTTAATCTAAATGAGAATTTTAGTAGCTGAGGTATATATAGAACAAACACTTGTACCCAAAGCAAGTGAGATGTGGCTAGGTGGATGGATGGATGGATGGATGGATGGATGGATGGATGGATGGATGGAAGGAAGCACTCTTCTAAGATGTGATATTATGATTTTACTGCTAAGATAAAATTCTTGTGGGAAATTTTTGGTATAACTCTTTATGCTGAACTTTTTAATTGCTCTTACTGAATTTGAACATCTCTGTGCACATTTTCTTATGTATTTGAAAAGTATAAAATATTAGAATGAAAATGACTAGTAATTTATTTGGTAAGAGTAGTGAATTAATCTATACAAAATGCTTTATTAGTATAATTAAGCAAATTATTGTTAAGTACTGTAATTAATACTTTTAACATGTGCACTTTGATGGATGCACCACCACCTGGCCCCTTGTAATTAATACTTGTAATTGTGATGAAAAAATATATAGAGAAGAACTAGTGAAACTTATATACCTATTGACATAACTCTCTAATGCTGCTACTTAGTTCAGCAGAGAGAAAAAAAAAACATTACCTTATATAATTGGTACAAAATAATACTTTTACTGTACAACATTTTGTGTATTAAAACATTGTCGGGCATTAAGCCAGCCCCCCCCCCCCACTCTGCTCCATCCTCCATTGCTGACACTATGGCCTACTTACATAATCATTGTTTTGCCTGAAAGATTCCCCACCCATTCCTTTGATCTATCTTCTTTCTACCTCAAGACCTGCCCTGCCTGCAGGGTAACATTAATCGCACCAGTTAAAACCACCAAAACAGTTGCTAAGGAAGTTCCCAGTGTGCCTTTTTCCTTTCTCCACCCCCTTTACCTAGCCATTTCCATTTCCGACTTGCCACTTCCGGTTTTATCCTATAAAGCCACTTCTTTTTCTGGTTTCTCCCCTTTTCTTTGTCCTGATCTGGAGGAAGGCAGGCATGCAGACAGGGAGGCAGATGCTGGCCACTGTGGTTTGGCGCCACGTGTCTTAATTTGCTGTGCTCACACCCGACTCCAGGGATCCCACATGAATAAAGAATTGTATTACCATGCCACCACGAGTTCCTTGTCTCTCTCCCACACCACAGACCTGGCAAACATTTCAATTTCCAACATTTCTTACTCTAGGATTCATATTTTTACTGGAAATAAGTTGGTTTATAGAAATAGAGTAATTAATGTGATTCAGGAGGTGGTGCAGTAGAAATAGAGTAATTAAAACTATTTTAAATTAATAAAAACAACTTTGAATTCTCTAATTCCTACACAAATCCACAACCCTTCCCAATTTTATAAACCAAGACACATATACAAAAGTTGAATATAAATAATATTCCACTTTACTGTATGAGTTTATTAAGATTTATTTATAAATCCAAACCTTTTATGTCTATCTTTTTTTAAAAATTTGATTTATTTGTTTGTTTGTTTAAAAAAGGAGACATTAACAAAACAGTAGGATGGGAGGGGTACAACTCCACACAGTTCCCACCACCAGATCTCCATATCCCATCCCCTCCCATGATAGCTTTCCTATTCTTTATCCCTCTGGCAGTATAGACCCAAGGTCATTGTGGGATGCAGAAGGTGGAAGGTCTGGCTTCTGTAATTGCTGCCCCGCTGTAATTGCTGCCCCACACGGGCATTGACAGGTCAATCCATACTCCCAGTCTGCCTCTCTCTTTACCTAGTAGGGTGGGGCTCTGGGGAATTGGAGCTCCAGGACACATTGGTGAGGTCTTCTGTCCAGGGAAGTCTGGTCGGCATCATGCTGGCATCTGGCACCTGGTGGCTGAAAAGAGAGTTAACATACAAAGCCAAACAAATTGTTGAACAATCATGGGCCTAAAGGCTGGAATAGTGCAGATGAAGTGTTGGGGGTACTCCCTGCAGACTATTGTGCTTTTGCTTTCAGGTATATATTTTGCCCTAGTGTGAACATAGGCTCTATCTCAAGGGACCAGTCTATATTTAGGTTTGGGGACTTTGTTAGGAAGTGGACCACCTGGAATGGAATTAGAGAATACTATGAAAGGAAAAGTCTCACCCGAGTAATGAAGCTGAAGGTTTTCATTCCACACCTTAAGTTTCTGGACACAGTCTGAAGTGAAGCATGCTGAGGTGGTACTCCTTGCACTGATTAGGTCGAGACTGAAGGATGTAATATTATTTGGTCTGAATTGAGAGAAGCATGCAGGAAAGTGGGCCCCACCCTAAGATTCCAGGACTGGGGGAAATATAGGCTCTATAGTGGAAATGTGAGGTTCATACTGTCTTAGAGTTCAATAATACAATAGATAGTTATTTCAGTGATCACATTGTTTGGTAATTGGGTTAACTTTGAAAAATCCCTTTAGGATTTGTTAGGATTTGCTGTGTAATACCCAACATCACCATAATTTATGTTCTTTGATATTATTTGTATATAGCTGTGCCACTGGTTGCTTCTGTTCTCCCTGGTCTAGGCTTTTGAGAGAGTCAACATATCAAAGACTCAGCCTATGTATTAAAAAGACTCAGTCTGTGCTTTAAAAAGTTTGAAACATATAATCAATTTTTCCCCTCTCATATTAGAGATTTATATAACTACAAATTAATAGGAGTGTGCATAAGCATCATTCCCACCACCAAAAGTCTGTCCTATCCCACCCCCCACTCCCCACCTCTCACCACCTGAGGAAGCCAAATATCCACCCTCCACCTCACTCCAGGGTATTTACTATGGTGCCCTACTCTGTTTATTTATTTATTTATTTAATCATAGTACTGTTCAGCTCTGGTTTATGGTGGTGCAGGGGATTGAACATGGGATTTTAAAGTCTCAGGCATGAGAGTCTGTTTGCATAACAATTATGTTCTCTACCCTCCACCCTCATTTTTTTCCCTTATGGTAGAACCACTGAACTGAACATCTAGTATCTATGGATATGGTATGTAGTACAGTAACTTATCTACCATTAAATATTCAGAAATTCTGATGTTTTCTGTAAGAGAGTTATTAACTTGATTTGTTTGAAGAGTTTCATTTGGAGTATCTTTGTTAAACTTTATAATTTTTAAGCCTTTGTCATAACTTTTTTCCTGTTATATATATGATGTTAACAAAAAGAAAAAAAATAGGGAACGGGGGGGCAGAATGGTTATGCAAAACGTCTTTCATTCTTAAGGGTTCAAAGTGTCAAGATCAGTCCCTTAAACCATCATAAAGAGCAGAGCAGCGTTTTAATTGTCTGTCTGCCTGTCTGTCTCTCTTTATCTTCCTCTCTGTATTTCTCTCATTAAAATGTTAAAACAAAGAAAATAGATTAATTTTAAAAGTTTTTAAAAATAATAATTTTTTGCAAAGTATAGTTCAAAGTGACAGTACAAATATAATTTAAAAAATTCAAATTTGAAGGCTTAGAATGTAGCCTTAATATTTTTAATGACTCAGATATTCAAGGATTCTCCTACTCAAGTATATTGGACTTACTAGGCAATTCATTGCTAAACATGGAACTTAATATCTGCATTCAATCAACCTCTCCATACTTTTAATTCTCTTGGAATAACTTTATGTATATACCTGCTAAACTTTCTGGATATTTTTACAGTGACAGTGAAACTAAATTCAGTCACTCCATAAGCTAAATCTGTCACAGAATGATGAGAATAAAGCTGAAGAAATACTTTTTCTTAATGCATATATCTGATAAAGTTTTAGAACATATCTTTTCATCATTTGTATTATTTTCTGAGGACAAGAAATTATCACCAACTTGTCAAAAATCACAAGAACAAGTTTTTAGGAGAAAAGTGTCTTATCAAAATATATAAACAAGAGAAGGCGGGGTTCTGATTTTATGAAGTTAAGTAATACACACAATCTGTACATATTTAGGAGTTCTCCTGGAAATCATGAATATTTATGAGGGGGGAATGATGGGATGTGCAGCTGAGGAAAACACAATAATTCAATCATATAGCACATCAGAGTGCAGCGTCTAGTAGCATAATAAGGAGATGACAGTTTAAGGAGAATGCTTTTATTCTGCCCTCACTGACCAGTTCTAGCCACTCGGGAATTTGAAGTATGTCAGTATCCAGGTGTTTGTAAGGTTCTGCCTTGTCAAATGGGTCAAAAGAATGGAACAATGTGACTACTCTCATGTGGAAGTCATAACAACCTCTCAACTATAAGCCCTAGGACAATTTCTTTTTGTCTTTTTGTCTTTTTATGCCAGAGTCTGCCTGAGTTTCATAGGAGAAAAGAAGGGGGGAAAATGACATTTGATAAAATTACAGAAAAAAATGTTTCATTTCCCCCCTTTTTGTTGCCCTTGTTGTTTCATTGTTGTTGCAGTTATTATTGTTCTTTTTATTGATGTTATCATTGTTGGATAGGACAGAGAGAGGTGCAGGCTGGCCACTCCAAGTCCCCTGCCTCCCTGGCCAGCAGAGGCAAGGGTCAAAGCAGCCTCCTGGAAGTCCTGTGTGTCGGGGGCAAGTGCTCAGACAAGCAGTCAGCTCTGGGAGAGCCTCAGTGGGGCAACTCATTTATTGAGAGAGAAAGAAGGCAATTATATCCATTGCACAGGGAGAAGGTCAAGGTAATGATTAACACAAACACAGAGCAACACAATGCATAGCTGCATTTTGACCTGCAAACTTTTTGATCACAAGTAGAAATTTACCATACAAGGTTTGATCATGAGCTTCACAATGCATATTTCCCTGGGGGTTTATTACAGGAACCTTAGGGCGAGGGGAGTAGGAGGGGGGTTTATGGTTTTTTTCAAGTTTGGCCAAACACAATAAACAGTAAAACAGGAGTTTGCAGTGGTTTTTTAGGTTTGGCCAAACAATGTACAGTAATTAATGTCCCATGTTTTAAGGGGAGAAGATAAGCATGTACAGAAAGGTAGCCCCCATTCTGGAGAAGCCATCCATCATTAGTTCATGAGGTCGGGAGAACCTGCTCCTGTCTCAACCTGGAGGGAGACAGGAGGGGGGTCAACCTACTCAGACCTCATGGAAACAATGGCCTGGACTTTCCAGGACAGTAGGCCCATCCTCCAGCAGAGAGGATGGGGAGACATAGAGGGGGAAAGAAAGAGAGACACCTGCAGGCCTGCTTCACCACCTGTGAAGTGACTTCCCTATAGGTGGGGAGCCAGGGTCTCGAACTGGGATCCTTACGGCAGTCCTTGCACTTTGCACCACATACACTTAACCCACTGTACTACCGCCTGCCCCCCATGTTCATGTTTTTTATTCTTCATGGAGCACCAAAAAATCAGCCAAATTGTAAAATTATCAAAGCAATTATTACGAACTGAATACCACAATCTAGGCTCATTCTCTCTATGATACTGAAGAAAGAAGTATAATTCATTTTCTGATAGTAAGGTAACATTTAATACAGTGTATTTACTTTCTGAAAGATAAGGAAAACTTAACCAGAAAGGTACTACACAGCATATGAATAAGAAACACACATACCATCATGTACAACAGATGTTCATTGTGAAAAAGTAAAATGCTTGACCAGCACAAGAAATTGAGTCAAAGAGCTAAGCTGGGGGTGACAGTGTTTTGCAGATACCTATCAAACTATACCCATGTGTCAACAATTGTACTGTAATTCATTAATCCTGCAATAAAGTAAAAAGAAAAAAAAGAAACTAAAATTGAGTCACTGAGAGAAATTACTAGTTATTCAAAAAATATATATCCTAAGTATTGATGAAGAAATCTTTTAAATCAATTCTTAGGTTTTCGAATGCAAACATAACACTCACTTGTTGTTAAAGTTAGGGGCTCCAGCAGGCCGGGCTAGCTTCACGGCGGTAGACAGAGATGACCAGAGACACACAGCTGGGCAGTGAAGCTATATTTCTTTATTCATGAACAACGATTCATAAACTAACCCAAACTAATCACCACATAGATCTGTCCTGCATCCTTCTTCTCTGGTGGCCATGCCAAGAAATCTGGCACTACGTAGCATAGGAGGCAGGGAGAAAAAGAGGCGCCAAACTAGCAAGGGCCAAACCAATTGTCTTGGCGGGGGGGGGGGGGAGCGAGACCAAACCAATGTGAAGCATACAACAATTCCTCCTTTTCTTTTTAACTAAATTACCATAGTATCAGAGGTGTGGGGTGAACAGAAACCTATATCGTACAGGCATTTTCAAAAAAGAAACTGGCACAAACATGGAGGAACATGTAAGACAAGAACCAGTGTGCTGCCAAGGGAAGGCCTGAGGGGGACCTTTTTTGCCTCTGGGGGGCGCTACTTGCCTTGACGGGCATTTTTTTCTCTGTGGGCATTACCTAGCATGGGGGCGGGGATATGGCCTAGAGTCCCAAGGCAGCTGGCTCTAGTCAGTCTTTGAGAAACCCAGCAGCATAAAGGGAAGCTTCTAGTTTTGTGTAAACTGTCCAAGAGTTGTACCTGTGAGTCCGATAGAAATGCCAGTCCAAAGCAGATGTCCACCGAAGAATTGCCAGGGGGTGAATTGTTGTACGTCTGTCTCGATGGGGAATGTCAGCCATTGGAATTCTGCTTTTCTGTAGAGAACTTGACAGCTGCAATTCACTTACCATGAAACAAAACTTGTAACAGGTTAGAAGTTTGCCACAATCGATAACTCTATTACAATTGGAAGTCCTTTTTAGTATGATTTTAAGGTTGTTTAAAGTTTAAACAATAGAATGTGGAAAGGTAAAAAAAAAAAGCCTCAGGCATGAGAATCATTAGCATAATCATAGCGCAATCTAACGTTTCTAATTGAGAAGCAAATTGAGTTTTACATATCAACAAGCCTATTTAACCTTTTGTTACACCCATTCAAGATGGAGACACACCCTAGGTGTGCGCAGGGTTTTTTTTTTAACTTAGTTAAAATATATTGATTTTTAACTAATTTTTACCTCAGACTTTAAATGTAAGTTAATTTTATCTTTATGAGAACTATGTTGAAAACCTTTTTAAATTAAGTCTGTCTGGTAAGAATATAGCCTTAAAGTTACATTTTTAACCTTAAAGTTAATGTTTACCAAACTTTAAACACACACGTAAACATGGCCTTTAATACACAAGGAGAGAAACCTTTGTTACAAAGACATGCCATTTTAAACAAGAATTTAGATCTGTACTGTCTTAGTTGTTGGGGGGGGTCACCATCCGGAGGTGGCCTCCCATGCAGCTCCACTTCTAGGAACTGTAGTAGCAATCTCTGGATGAATCTCTGCGTATTCTAGCTCATCTGCCTTCAGACCTGAGTTGGGGATCTCGGCCAGGGGGCCCAGTTTCGGCAGGGAACCCGCGGTCTCTGGGTGGTCCGAGATCTGTCCAGACTTCATAGCAGGAGGGTGGGTGGGCCAGCCGTGCAGAAGGCAAGGGCTGAGATGCCCTGGGGTCCGAGCAGCATGGAGGGAGCCCACGCCCAATGCCCCGCGCCACGTAGCGGAAAGCCAGCTCATGCGGGCTGGCTTTGGGCTCCTGAGGGCTGGCGTTGGGCGGAAACCACAGAGTGGTCCAGAGATAAATGTTCCAGAAACAGCAAAACAGTCTCGTGAAGAAAGGGAAGAGCTCCAAGACTCCTCACTGAGATAGAAATAGGTCTGTGCAGGTCTTAGGGAAAGAACCAGATTTAATTATTCTGCCCTTTTCTCTCACAGATACAGAGTGTATCATACACCATCATTCCCACTTTGCCATAAGCTTCGTGGGGTTTCCAGGACAAATAGATAACCATTTTCCTTTGAATAAATTGAGAGCTTCTTTACCTCTTTTGCCTCTACTAGCACCTAAACTTTTCTCTTGGGATCCCATTCCCTCTGCTCCTATAGTCTACATTGATGGCAGAAAAAGGGGAGCTGCTGCCCTTATATATTACCCAGACAAACAATCTCCTAAACCTCTCTTTACTGAGCTTCCTAAGAATTCCCCTCAGTACAAAGAACTTTATGCTGTTTTCCTTGCATTAAAAGCTGTACCAGAATCCTTCAACCTTTTTTCTGACAGTGTGTATACTGTTAACTTACTTCCATGGCTTGCTCGTTCTTATGTGAAAATTGATGACAACCCACTTTCCCCTCTCTTGATTCAAATCACCTCAATGCTCTTTTCTCAAACCCAACCACTGTATATTCAACACCTTCGTTCCCACAGTCCTCTTCCTGGTTCCCTGTCTGAAGGGAATGCTGCAGCTGACCGCTTTGCCTCCACAGGAACTTTCCCAGTCTCTGTCTCTGATACTGCTGACTTTCATTCCCTAACCCACGTTAATCTTAAAGGCCTTCAAGCTAGATTTCCTGATGTTCCTTTACCACAGTTGAAACATATCCTTGCTACATGTTCTTCTTGTGCAAGTCTCATAAAAACACCTGCTATTCAGACTCTTGGCGTTAACCCCCGAGGCTTAAAAGCTAATGCTCTTTGGCAAATCGATGTCACCCACATACCAAACTTTGGCAAACAAAAATATGTGTTTTCTCAATTGATACCTTTTCTAAATTTATGTGGGCAACAGCTCAGATGGGAGAAAGCTCAAAAAAAGCTTATAAGCCATATGCTCTCCTGTTTTGCCATTATGGGTTTGAATCTTCATATAAAAACTGACAACAGGTCTATGTTTACCAGCAAACAATTTAAAGATTTTTGTTCCCTGTAATATTACCACGGGCATTCCCTATAATCCCAGGGACAAGGCATTGTCGAGAGGGCCCATCAAACCATTAAGGCCCAATTAAATAAAGATAAAGGAGGAACGTACCACCCCAATATCCAGCTAGCAAAAGCCTTAACTACATTAAATCTCTTTAATATTTACAATAATTTGGACCTACCTCCTATTATTCTTCACTGGGAAACACCATCTACCCTCCCATCTATTAAGGTCAAATGGAAAGACCCAGTTGATAAAATTTGGAAAGGGCCTGACCCCCTATTGAACATGGGAAGGGGTTTTGAACGCATTTTCCCTCAAAATTACTCTAAACCTGTCTGGGTTCCTGCCCGCTATGTCTGACAATACCCGCAGGATGAGCTGTTATCCCTGAAGAACAAGAAATACTACAAGAGGACTAGATGCAGGATACATCCCAGGGCCCATAATACAACATGGCAGAACCTACAAAATCTGGCTCACAGAGACCTCTCTCCTACCCTTTCCCTGAATGTCTTATGTTATAACTGGCCAGTTGTGTTTTGTGAGTGTGTTGAATGACCAAAAATTTTTTGTATGACCCATCTGCTCAGAGTACTCTAAAAGGTAATTGACTTTATATAAAAATGCTGGACGCAACCAAAGTTTCTGGAGACATCCAGAAACATTCCAAAATTTTTGTTTTTCTCCCTCTTGATTTTTACATATAAGTTTTGGTATATATGTAAGTGTTTAGTCTTAAGCTGTGTGACTAATGACAGATATAAATTTGTTTTTAAAATTATATGTTTTTAATAACAAAAGTTTTTTCCTCCTGTGTGATATAACTAAATGTTTATATGTATGTTTCAAGTTTGGTAACATTAACTTAATGGTTAAAAGTGTAACCTTGAAGCTATATTACTACCAGGCAAGGTAAAGTTAATTTGCTAAAGTAACTAACTAATTAAGGTAAAGTCTAAATATTTAACGTGACAATATATTCCCAAAACTAAAATGCAAATTCTCTGTACAGGGCACTTTTGGAGGGCTCCCAAAAGTGCCCTGTAAACTATCTTGTGGAAATTAATCCAAAACAGATCTGGCATCAATCTGGCACTGTAAATGTTAAAACCATTGTCACTAACATACATTAACTCTTTAAGTAACCTGAGTCTGTTTATACTCCAAAGTAAAAATGGTTAAACATCAATATATATTTTAACTATAATTGGTCTAAAGATCCTGCTGTAGAGACTGCTACAGGAGGTCACATTAGATGACCTTTAAATAAAATCATAAAGATATTTAAACCAATTATAATCATCGAGGTATCAACTATAGTAAACCTCTAACTTGTTACAAGTTTAATTTTTTTTTCACAAGTGAGTGATTACAGCTATCAAGCCTTCATTTGAAGAATCATCTGTTCATATGGTAAGTTATTAAACTATAAAAGTTCTTCCATATACAACTTATGTGAATTAACAACATTCACATATTCTTCTACACTTAACTGATGTATCTCGTCCCCCAATACTCAGTTAGCTAAGGCACCAAACATATATATAATCAAATAAGATGCCCTGCTAACCACGAGAAGCTGATTGTGTTTCTTTCACATGAATCCCAGGAAAAACCATCTGAACCCTGACGTCACCCACTAGATGGCATGACTACAGTGGCACACCCCCCAAAACCCTAGATGTCACTTAACGCGATCTGAAGAACCTGATACACAGACTCCAAGGACAGAACTTTCTTAATGCCTGCTTGCCATTCCTGCTTCTGATTTGCCTGTCACATGTTGGCAGTTCCAGCTACCTATCTACAGATAAGCAGAATTCCAGTGGCTGACCTTCCTCATGCAGGATTTCATCCCCTGCCATTTCTTCCCCTAGCCATCTACTTTGGACTGAGACTTCTATCGGACTTGCTGGCATACCCTATAGACACTTTACACAATTTTAAAGCAGCTTATTTCCCTTCACGCTGCTGGTTTTCCATAGACTGATCCTGAGTAGTTCATAGACTTTACAGATTGTTGCCTTGAGGACTATACAATGCCAAATAGCCCCTCTGCTTGGTGGGTCATACCCTCCCACCTCTCTCTCATATGTACCCTTTCCCCTCCCCCCCCAAACAGGGAACTTTCCTTTACGCACCAATCCTGCCCTTGACATCACACTGGCTTTTACTACTCCCCTACTTGTCCCTTTCTGTTTTGTTATATCATTTAGATTTATGCCCAAAAGGTTTCTGCTCACCCCTACACTACTATTCCTCTGTCATAGATAGTCTTTTACAGACTTTGAACCATCTTATGCAATGACTAGACAGAAAGATAGAAAAAGATGTAGAGATATTGTGAGGAGATGGTTGAGCAGGCTGTGCTTAACCTATGAGATGAGTCCCTCCAGGTAAGTCTCTCTCTCTAAAGAGGGGTTGAGCACAGGGAGGCACATAAATCTAACAAGGTTGGCATCCATTTAAGCCTTCTCTCCTCCACAGAAAGTCCTACATCTTCCCACCTGAGCACTGCATTTCTTAAAAACATTTAAGCCTGCTCCAGTCCATATTTCATATGGAATATTTCCTTACTGTGTCCATTTAGATATAAAGGGAAAGGAGGAGATGATGCTGAGGAATTATTCTGATGCAGTCTCCGCCCCCAGGTTTTACCACACCCCGCAAAATCCTAGCAGTGCCCCTTTCAACCAATCCTGTCCCCACATGTCACCCCTGGTTGTTGCCCAAAAAAAGCTCTCCCACTCCCCCCTCTCTGGGCTCTCTCTCTCTCTCTCTCTCTCTCTCTCTCTCTCTCTCTCTCGGTGCTCTCTCTCTCTCTTGCTTCTTGCCTGGTGGTGAGGTAGTGGGGACGGCCATTTTCGGCTGACTCCACGTGGCCTGAACCACCCCCTCCTGATCCAATAATAAAGATTTGTGTACCCCACTTGCTTCAGACCTCCTCTCTCTCCTCTCTGCAGCACAGCACAACACTCACTAACTGGTGGAACTGCAGAAATAAGGACACTTAGGGAAAACAGTAAAACTTTGAGTGGATGTAGTACACTGCAGCAAAACAAAGGACTTTGGAGGTAGGAGAAGAATGGAGGAGGTGAAGGAAGTCTTGATGTCTTGGTAGAAAGAGACTTAAGTAAGGGGTAAGAGTGATTTGCAGACATATCACAGGGAAATAAGAAATTGTACCTATGTGTCAACGACTTTACTATAAACCGTTAAATTAATTCCCAGAAAAGTGATATGGAATCTTTTTTTTAGGGGGTGTTAAGACACTCATCTGATAGAATGCTCAGTTTACAGTGCAAAAGGACACAGGTGCAAGCCTCCAGGAACTACCTAGAAATTCCTACATGGGAAATTTCAGAACTAGTGGAACTGAGTTGTGGTACCTCTTCTATCTCTTGCTCCTCTCTTCTGTCACTTCTGTCTTAACTTTTTGTTTGTTTAATATGTCTGCCTGGATTGAAGAAATTGTGCAAGTGTGGAGCTCCAGTGATAACCATTGTGGCAAAAAATAAACATATATTTTTTAAAAAAAGGTGGTGGATAAAAACTATCCAAAGTTCTGAACTTCCAGATTTTAAACAAGTAAAAAATTCAAATGACATAGAACAAAATAAATAAAACTTAAATTGTGAATGTTATCATGAGCATGAGGGAATTTTTTTCAGTTCATTAAGAATAATACACTTGATTCTGGTCACTAAGAAATGTTTTCAACTGAAAATGCCAGGTTTCCAAGTATCAACATAAAAAGAAACTCTAACTTCTGAGGGAATAATTATTTCTGCATATTTGGGGTATCAGTAGCAGCAACAATAAGGAAGGTAGAAGAATAGAATAGAGTTATCCCAGAGGCAGGAGAAATAATAAAAATGCCATTCACATGTACCAGAAGGGATGAAAGAGATTCCCAGTTTGTGTCCTAAATCACTAATCATGGGCTGATGCTGTTGGCCTTGATATGAGAATATTATGTCCATGGTATTCAAATTTAAGGTCTCTTAGCTATTGCAGTTAGAATTTATTATATTAAGAAATTTAAACATGAAGGCCTTCAGTCCCCAGCACCACCATAAGTCAGAGTTGAGCAGTGCTCTAGTGAAAAGAAAAGGAAAAATTAAAGAAAAAGAAAAGGTGAATAAGTATATTTTCCTACTAATAATTTTTATTCAGAAAAATGAATTAAATATATTGCTATATATTTTGTCATCTATCTATAATTTTTTCAAATATCCAGTTCCTAAGTAATAAATATATATATAATATATAAATAAAAATATTATCAAATATTTATTATTAAAATAATAAAAATATTATTAAATATATTTTTTACATTTTAATTAACTTTATAAGTGAATTAATACTGGCTTACAAGAACATAAGATTATAAGGGTATAGTTCCACACCAAAACCACCATCACAGTTCAGTGTTCTTGTCCCTGCCACCTCCCCTAAAGATAACCACCTGTTTAAATCTTAAAAGAAATTTAAAGCACTGAAAAGCTATTATTAAAAAGAGAAGCATCTAACAGAATCATGAAAAGAAATAACTAAGTCACCAATATAACATATTTACACTATCTTTGTAAATAATAAATTCAGGGACAAAAATTGGTAAGAGTTTAGAATTAGAAAATTCAAGCTTGGGTTCCCGGAAGATGGTGGACTGAGAAGCTGCTAGTGGCTTGAGCTCTGACCACATCTTCTGGAAACAGTAGGATTTTCTGCCTTTAGTAGGCCAGTCAATAAGTCGTCCTAGCAGTGACACCAAGGAGGTGACTATAACTTAATTTGGGTTTAAAAATAGAGTAGAAAAAAAGGGAAAAAATTTTTTTCTTTTAAATTATTATTCCCAAAGTGCACATCCTCCCCCCTCCCCATCCCCCCCATAATCAGTCCCCGGGGACCAGCTCCTAGCAGGCTCCCCTGCTGAGTTTCTTTCTTTACCAAGATTCCTGTCCCACCAGGGAGTATCATTCATTCCAAGTCTATTCCCTTTTGAAACCTCTGGCCTTTTTTCTTTCTAAGTAGCCAACCAGCTGCCTCTGCACAAGCAACTCCCCTCCCCCCATAGTTAATTAAATAATAAAAAATAAATAAATAACTCTTTCCTTTCACCGCTTTTTATTACTGTTCTTTTACTTATCTCTTTCTTTTTTCTCTATTTTTTTTCTCATTCTTGTCATCTTTCTTCCTTAATCCTACAGCTTTCTGAATTCACTGATACATGATTGGGAATTATTTAGGGGTAGAAATCTGACTCAGAGTGACTCTCTCTGCGAGTATCTCTGCTCAACTTCCCTTCCTCCTTTAACTACCCCTAGAATATACAGTTGATAGTAGATTTGCATAACTGTCTATTCCTGCTATTCTTGTCTAGTCTTGAGGGTTTGTTTTTTTTTAACAATCAGCTGTCTCTGCTCAGGAGGATAGAGGAAATCTGAGACAGGGTGTTTTACCCTGCTCTATTTTATTATTAATATTATATAAAGGCATATATCTCACCCCCCACTTTAGGTTGATCAGAATTAAATCCTAGGTTATCTTTCATTGCTAGGGTAGTGGCCATCTTATCTATTATTAGAGGAACTTGTCTCCTTACTCCTACATCCTCTACAGACTCTCCCCTTTTTCCTCCTCCTAGCTAATAAAAAAGATAAAAATTAAAAAATAATCAATTAAAAAAACTTTCCTTTCACTGCTATATAATTACAGCTCTTTTTCTTATCTTTTCTCTTTTCACTACATTGTTTCTCTCTCTTTTTTTTATTTTATCATACGCTTCTTCCTTTCTTCTTCTTTGCCTTTCTGAATTTGTGAATTATTTTGGGGAAGAAATCTGACTCAGAGTGGAGTCTCTATGTGTGTATCTCTACTCTACTTCCCTTTCTCCTCTTGTTACCCCTAGAATATACAGTGGGTAGTAGATTTGCATAACTGTCTATTCTTGCTATCCCTTCTTTCTTTTCTCTTTCTTCTTCACTTGGACTTGGTTGCTATTTATTCATGGACTGGAGACATTGTTTGGCTAACTGGTAGTGATTAAACTACTTCAATACTTGCTTCAGTTGCTATTGTAATTAATGAGGATGGTGAGTGCATTTGTCATAAAGGTATTTAGCACAGTGTTGCTTATACTCAAGACACAACAACTGAGGAATGACAGAACATAAAAATAAGAAAGACATAAATCAGAAAAATGGGTAGATCAAAAACAAATAAAACTGCTACTCCAATGAATGAAGACAAGAGCCCAAAAGAAACTACAAATCAACCAGAAGTAACCATAGATAAGAAAAGTATGCAAGCAATAATAAACTTATTAATCAAAGAAATGAAAACAACATTGGAGGAAAGGAATGGCAGTATTAGGGAAACAACAGTTGAGACCTCCAAGGAAAATACTGATTATCTTGAGGCAATTAGAGAACTGAAAGCTGAAATAGCTGTAATTAAGAAAGAAGCTGAGGCAAGAGAAAGCAGACTAACAGAAGCAGAAAACAGAATTAGTCAGAAAGAGCATGAGTTAGAGAAAATGAAGAAAGAGGTGAAAGAGCTTAAAAAGAGATTGAGAGACACTGAAAACAACAACAGAGACATATGGGATGATCTCAAAAGAAGTAACATTCATATAATTGGCCTGCCAGAGGAAGAAAGAGAGGAAGGGGAAGCAAACCTTCTAGAGGAAATAAGAGAAGAAAACTTCCCAGACCTGAATAACAGAAAGGACATCAAGATTCAAGAGGCCCAGCGAGTTCCAAACAGAATCAACCCAGACATGAAGACACCAAGACACATCATAGTCACAATGAGAAGTAAGGATAAAGAAAGGATCCTAAAGGCTGCAAGAGAGAAACAAAAAGTCACATACAAGGGAAAACCCATAAGATTATCTGCAGACTTCTCCACTCAAACTCTAAAAGCCAGAAGAGACTGGCAAGATATCTATCAAGTCCTGAATGAAAAAGGATTTCAACCAAGGATAATATATCCTGCTAGACTTTCATTCAAACGAGATGGAGGGATCAAAACCTTCTTAGACAAACAACAGTTAAAGGAAGCAACCATCACCAAACCGGCCCTGAAAGAGGTTCTAAAAGACCTCTTATAAACAAGAACATCAGTATAATACTTGAAATATATCAGAGCAAACAAAAAAACTTTTTTGAACAATGGCACTACAATACATTAAATCCATAATATGAATAAATGTAAATGGCTTAAACTCACCCATCAAAAGGCACAGAGTGGGGGGATGGATCAGAAAACATAACCCAACCATATGGTGCTTGCAAGAATCCCATCTGTCACAACAAGATAAAAACAGACTTAAAGTGAAAGGATGGAAAACTATCATACAGGATAACAGACCACAAAAAAGGGCAAGAACAGCCATTCTTATCTCAGACACGATAGACTTTAAACTAAATAAAGCAATAAAACATAGGCAAGGACATTTCTTAATGATTAGAGTATCAATCAGCCAAGAAGACTTAACAATTATTAACATCTATGCACCCAATGAGGGGGCATCTAAATATGTCAAGCACTTACTGAAAGAATTTCAAAAATACATCAATAGTAATGCAATAATAGTGGGAGACTTCAATACCCCACTCTCACACATAGACAGATCAACAAAGCTGAGAACCAACAAAGATACAAGAGAATTGAATGAAGAGATTGACAGACTAGACCTCTTGGACATTTTCAGAGTCCTTCAAACCAAAAAACTGGAATACACCTTCTTTTCAAATCCACATAACACATACTCAAGGATAGACCACATGTTAGGCCACCAAGACAGCATAAATAAATTCAAGAACATCAAAATGATCCCAAGTATATTCTCAGACCACAGTGGAGTAAAAATAACATTTAACAACAAACAGAAAATTATTAAAAGTCACAGAATTTGGAAACTAAACAACATACTCCTTAAGAACCACGGGGTCAGAGATTCACTCAAGCAGGGAATTCAAATGTTCCTGGTAACAAATGAAAATGAAGACACAACTGATCAAAATATTTGGGACACAGCTAAAACAGTACTGAGAGGGAAACTTATAGCCATACAATCACATATTAAGAACAAGAAAAAGCTCAAATGAACGACCTTACTGCACACCTCAAGGACTTAGAGGAAGAGGAACAAAGGAACCCTAAAGCAACCAGAAGGACAGAAATCACTAAAATTAGAGCAGAAATAAACAAGATCGAAAAAAAAAGAACCATACAAAAGATCAATGAAGCCAAATGTTGGTTCTTTCAAAGATTAAACAAAATTGACAAACCCCTAGCCAGACTCACCAAACAAGAAAGAGAGAAGACACAAATTAATAGAATTGTAAACAATGGAGGAGATATCATAACTGACAGCACAGAAATCCAGAGAATCATATGAAACTTTTATAAAAAACTATATGCCACCAAGCTATAGAATCTGGAAGAAATGCAACAATTCATAGAAACATATGCCCTTCCAAAACTGAACCAAGAAGAACTACAAAATCTAAATGCACCAATCACAGATAAAGAAACTGAAACCGTTATTAAGAATCTCCCCAACAACAAAATCCTGGACCAGATGGCTTCACAAATGAATTCTACAAAACTTTCAGGAAACAGTACCCATACTTCTTAAGTTTTTCCATAAGATTGAATAAACAGAAATACTCCCTTCCACCTTCTATGAAGCCAACATCACCCTGATACCAAAAGCTGATAGGGACACACAAAAAAAGGAAAACTACAGACCAATATCTCTGATGAACATAGATGCCAAAATATTAAACAAGATCTTGGCCAACCGGATAAAGCAACATATCAAAAAGATTGTTCATGACGACCAAGTGGGACTCATCCCAGGAATGCAAGGCTCGTTCAGCATCCATAAGTCAATCAATGTCATTCATCACATCAAAAAAGGAAAGCCAAAAACCACATGATTATCTCAATAGATGCAGAGAAAGCCTTTGACAAAATCCAATACCCATATATGCTCAAAACTCTACAAAAAATGGGAATAGATGGGAAATTCCGCAAGATAGTGGTCTATATATAGCAAACCTACAGCGAACATCATACTCAATGGACAGAAGCTGAAAGCATTCCCCCTCAGATCGGGGACTATACAGGGCTGTCCACTGTCACTGTTACTCTTCAACATAGTATTGGAAGTTCTTGCCATAGCAATCAGGAAAGAGAAAGGAATCAAAGGAATACAGATTGGACGGGAAGAAGTCAAGCTCTCACTATTTGCAGATGATATGATAGTATACATACAAAAACCTAAGGAGTCCAGCAGGAAACTACTGAAAGTTATTAGGCAATATAGCAAGGTGTCAGGCTACAAAATCAATATACAAAAATCAGTGGCATTTCTTTATGCAAACACTAAATCTGAAGAAGAAGACATCCATAAATCACTCCCATTTACTGTTTCAGCAAAATCAATCAAATACCTAGGAATAAAGTTGACCAAGAAGTGAAAGACTTGTATACTTAAAACTATGAGTTGCTACTCAAGGAAATAGAAACTGATAACAAGAAATGGAAAGATATCCCATGCTCATGGATTGGAAGAATAAATATCATCAAAATGAATATTCTCCCCAGAGCCATATACAAATTTAATGCAATACCCATCAAAGTTCCACCAAGCTTCGTTAAGAGAATAGAACAAACACTACAATCATTTATCTGGAACCTGAAAACACCTAGAATTGCCAAAACCATCTTGAGAAAAAGAAACAGAAATGGAGGCATCACACTCCCAGACCTTAAACTATATTATAAAGCCATCATCATCAAAACAGCATGGTACTGGAACAAAAATAGGCACACAGACCAGTGGAACAGAACTGAAATCTCAGAAATAAATCCCCACACCTATGGACATATAATCTTTGATAATGGGCCCCAAAGCATTAAATGGAAGAAGGAGGCTCTCTTCAACAAATGTTTCTGGGAAAACTGGGTTGTAACATGCAGAAGAATGAACTTGAACCAACTTATCTCACCAGAAACAAAAATAAACTCCAAATGGATGAAGGACCTGGATGTCAGACCAGAAACTATCAAATACTTAGAGGACAACATTGGTGGTACACTTTCCCACGTACACATCAAGGACATCTTTGATGAATCAAACCCAATTGCAAGGAAGACTAAAGCAGAAACAAACCAATGGGACTACATCAAATTGAAAAGCTTCTGCATATCCAAAGAAAATATTAAACAAAAAAAAAAGACCCCCTCACAGAATGGGTGAAGATCTTCACATGCCATACATCAGACAAGAAACTAATCACCAAAATATCTAAAGAGCTCAGCAAACTTAGCACCAAAAAAGCAAATGACCTCATCCAAAAATGGGCAGAGGATATCAACAAAACATTCACCTCACAGGAGATCCAAAAGGTGAACAAACATATGAAAAACTGCTTTAGGTCACTGATTGTCAAAGAAATGCAAATTAAGATAACACTAAGATACCACCTCACTCCTGTAAGAATGGCATACATCAAAAAGGACAATAGCAACAAATGCTGGAGGGCTGTGGGGACAGAGGAACCCTTTTGCTTTGCTGGTGGGAATGTAAATTGATCCAGCCTCTGTGGAGAGCAGTCTGGATAACTCTCAGAAGGCTAGACATGGACCTTCCATATGATCCAGTAATTCCTCTCTTGCGGTTATACCCCAAGGACTCCATAACACCCAACCAAAAAGCGGTGTGTACTCCTATGTTCATAGCAGCACAATTCCTAATAGCTAAAACCTGGAAGCAACCCAGGTGCCCAACAACAGATGAGTGTCTGAGAACGCTGTGGTATATATACACAATGGAATACTATGCAGCTATCAAGAACAATGAATCCACCTTCTCTGACCCATCTTGGTCAGAGCTAGAAGGAATTATGTTAAGTGAGCTAAGTCAGAAAGATGAAGATGAGTATGGGATGATCCCACTCATCAACAGAAGTTGAGTAAGAAGATCTGAAAGGGAAACTAAAAGCAGGACCTGACCAAATTGTAAGTAGGGCACCAAATTAAAAACCCTATGGTGAGGGGTAGACATGCAACTTCCTGGGCCAGTGGGTGTTGGGAGTGGGTGGGAGGGATGGGTCACAGTTTTGGTGGTGGGAATGGTGTTTATACTTCTTTTTAATATATAGGCTGTGTATTTGATATGCGGACTCTCAAAATCCTAGACCAAGTAGATCATAAGCAACCAATAGCACAGCTATATACAAGATACTGGGTACTGTACAGCAAACCATAACAAAAGGACTTCTCAATGTTAACCCAATTACCAAATAATGTGATGATAACATTAACTATTGATTGTATTTTTGAACCCTAAGACATCAGGAACCTCACATCTCCACTATAGAGCCTCTACTTCCCCCAGTCCTGGAACCCTTAGATAGGGCCGACTTTCCCATATGCCTCTCCCTATCCATATCAAATAATATTGCATCTGCCAATCGCAACCTAATCAACACAATGATTGCCACCTCAACATGCTTCACCTCAGATCGTGTCCAGAGCCTTCATGTGTGGAATGTCAACCCTTCAGCTTCATAACTCGGGTGAGACCTTTCCTTTCATAGTATCCTCTAATTTCATCTCAGGTGGTTCACTTTCTAAGTCCCAATACCTAGATATACACCAGTTTCTGTGAGAGAGAGCATATGTTCACATGTATCCATAAACTACTGCAAAATATATACCTGAAAGCAGATGTATACTAGAGTTTGCAGTGAGTATCCCCCTAACACTTCTCCACTATTCCAAGCTTTGGGTCCATGATTGCTCAACAATTTGTTTGGCTTTGTATGTTAACTCTCTTTTCAGTCACCAGGTTCCAGATGTCATCAGGATGCCGGCCAGGCCTCCCTGGACTGAAGACCCCACCAATGTGTCCTGGAGCTCTGCTTCCCCAGAGACCCACCCTACTAGGGAAAGAGAGAGGCAGACTGGGAGTATGAACTGACGAGTCAACGCCCATGTTCAATGGGGAATTAATTACCGAAGCCAGACTTTCCACCTTCTCCAACCCACAATGACCATGCTCCCAGAGGGATAGAGAATGGGAAAGCTATCAGGGGAGGGGGTGGGATATCTAGATTGGGTAGTGGGAATTGTGTTTAGTTGTACCCCTCCTACCCTATGGTTTTGTTAATTTATTTTGTTAATTTATTTTCTTAAATAAAAAAAAATACAAGCTTTATCTAATGGACAAGCTCTAGTCAAGGTGTTGGCCAACAACAAAGATTGACACATAGAGTTTTCAAGAATATGAGAAACATGGGCTGGGCGATAGTGCAGTGGGTTAAGTTCACATGGTGCAAACTGCAAGTGCCAGTGTAAGGATCCTGGTTGGAGTCCTTTCTGCTCCTCACCTGCAGGGGAGTCGCTTCACATGCAGAGAAGCAGGTCTGCAGGTGTCTATCTTTTTCTCCCCCTCTCTGTCTTCCACTCCTCTCTTAATTTCCCTTTGTCCTATACAACAACAACAACAGGTATGACAACAATAACAATAACATCTTCAACAAGGGCAAAAAAATGGTGGAAAAGGCTTAAAGAAGCAGTGGATTCTTAGTGCAGGCACTGAGCCCCAGCGATAGCCCTGGAGGCAAAAAAAAAAGAATATGCAGAACACTAAGAAAAGTTAAAAATTAACCATTTAAAATTTTTAAGATAATATTTAGCTGGAATTGGAATTTAAGACCAATTAATATGCAATTTATATACTAAATGTCAGTTTATATGTTTATTCGTTCTCTTAGTCTTTGTCAATAGCAGAGAAATAAGGCTTATCATATTTTCTGAGAATGCATAGCTTATTGAAAAGACCCAACTAGAAGTTAGCAAATTTATGAGTAAATCAGCAACAGTAGAAAATGTTGGAATAATTCTTTTGGAATCGCTTCATAAAATATCTCCAGAGAAGCCAACTATTGAACATTCTAGACAAAAAAGTTCATAATATTATACATAAGGTGAAACAAAATAAGCAAGATTTAAAATCTTGATGTTGGAAACAGTGAGACCATTCATTAAAAGTGAAATGTAAATTGTCATTATTAAGTTCAAGATCATAGTGGAAAATAATAACAACTTTTGTTGTTTTCTCTGGGTTGTCTTCACGGGAGGGTAACAGATGACCAGAAACTCATGGCTGAGCTGAGAACGCAGTTTAATCTTTATTCACGAGCGGGCCAACAACCTAATCACCACACAATGTGCTCCTCCATTCCCCCCCCCCCCACTGCAGCAGCAGCAGCAGCAGGAACACAGCAAGTACGTAGGATAGGGGACAGGTAGAAGCAAGAAGTGTGAAAAGGCAAAGACTAAACCACAATCTCCCGGAGGCAGGGGGAGTGAGACCAAACCAATGTGAAGCATACCAACAAACTTTGATGAAGTTGTGTTTACCATGGAGTCAAAAGTGTTATCATGGGAAATATATTTATATAATTTACTATATTAAAAATAATTTAAAATTTATTATTAGAACTAATAGCATGCATTTAACAAATATTCCTGATGAAAGACTTTTAAAATTAGTAAAGACAAGAACTTTCCCTAACATGAAGTTGTTTTTTTGTATATGTATATATATATGGGAGATAGCATAATACTCATGCAAACAGATTTGACTACCAGGGGCTCCAAGGTCCCAAGTTCAATCCATAGCAAAACCATAGACCAGAGTTGAGCAGTGCTCTAGTAAAATTAAAATAACAGCTTTCTGAAGCTTTGAGGTCCTAGAGATGCCTGGATTTCCCACCTCGCCAAGCTGGGAGAATCTCTGCCTCAGTGGCTCAATAAAGTGCTTTGCCCACAAAAACTAAATAAATGATTAATTAATAATGATCATGATTATTATGAAATAAAATAATAATAATGAACTAAACTCTACCCTCATCATTTTACTGTAAATACTCTGCTTGTTATTAACACTGTCAATTGATGCTATCAGCAGAGCTATTTGTAGATGTTTGATTTATTTCCTGTTAGTAGTTCTAGTCAATGCTAAGTGATAGAAAAGAAATCAAGCAACTTAACTTTTGAAATTAAAGAAATCAAAGTATCAATGAGGTATTATAAAGCATATGTATTTATTTTTGTTAAAGTAGTTAACAATGACCCTACCTATAAATGTGAAGGTTTCTACTTTCAGTAAGGATATCAAAGACATGAAAACCATTTGGTATCTCAATATTTTCTTTATTTGCATCCTCCTCTCTTCTGCTCCTTCTGTGCCATAGAAGCAAAAGAAATGGAGCTTAGTGACTCAGTAATTTTCTGATAAAGAGTATCATTTATGTCGTTTAAGGAAATCATGTTTCAGAAATTTTATTGTGAAGAAATTGAAAGAAAAAAATAGTTGTTGCAGAATCACACTCATAAAGACTACATTTTCCACTCAAGATTATTTTTTTATATTTTAATATATTAAATATAAAATTATATTTTAGTAGTTTAGTAAATAATTTCACCTTCTTTCTAATACTGGGGAAGCACAAATATTTTATCATAGTGTCAAGTATTTATTTGTCTAAGTAACACTTAACAACTTTTCTGTATCTCTAATTTAATCATTGCTTTACTTGAGTTAGCCATTTCACTAACATACAAAAAAAATATATCGATCACTATCTCACAACTTTATAGTATAGCACTGTGTTGGAGCTTTATGGAAACTAGAATAAGTTATACATGGGATTTTTGATGCTCTGAAGTCATCTATAAATACAAGATACTCACATTCATAGTATCAAAGATAGTATAGAGACATGCTATCTAAAGTGATAGATGGTTAATAATCCTTTTAGGCCATTTTCAGTTGCATAGTTGATATTTTAACATGAATAAAATATTCAAAATTGCATGAGAGGCGCAAATTAGGATTTGTAATAGCCCTGACATCAGATATATTAATATCATTTTCAGAAGTTATTATCTCATATCAAATTCTCTTGAGAAAGACAGAGAATGAACTATATAATTATACAAAATATAGGCATCTTACAATTGCTTCCTGTGGTGGCACTTAGAATGATTGCTCTCTATCTTAATATTTTAGTACTTGTAACTATATAATTAGAAATAATTAGGTATAGTAAATTAAAAAGTTTATTCCACCAGTTCTAACTCTTGAATAAATAAGCCAGTGGCTAAACAAAGTAAAAAAAAATCAGAAATTTAAATCAAAGTGAAAGACGACATCACCACACCTATGCTTTTTATGGGTATGATTGATTCAGTGTCATGGAGAACAAAAGTGATTTTCTGGTAGCAATATTAGCATTTCTGCATCTAGTACAAATTGAACACAGTATGCTATAGTACTTCAGATAGTGTAACTAGATATTTGCCACCATCTTAAATTGTTATCAACTCAATTCTCTAAACTGATGATTGCCTGCTGAAAGAAGCAAAACTGGAGATGAAATTTTCTCACCATGAGTGAATGGGATCTTTGTTAACACAGGAAATTTGGGAATTTTCAACAACACTCTGATGCTAGAAAAATACATAAATAAATCAGTAAATAGCAAAATAAGCAAACAAGTAGACATTTTTGAGCAGTGAAAATGGTTTGCTTCTGTACTTAGGAAATCTATAATCATAACATTAGTGTATTAATATCAATATATATAGTGTATTATTATAAATTACATACCTATGATTTTAAAAGACAGGTAACTAAGGCCCCATTGAAAAGACTTTATTTTACGTATAGTCTCAATTCTTTTGTAGCAAGCCTCACCTTTGTCCAATATACAATTAATCACAGAGAACATTCAGTGCTGTAAATAATCTTGAGAAACAAATGTTTCTGTTTTTTGAAAAAAAGACATTGGAACACACATGTATTTACCACCTCATTTCAAATTTTGTAGTTAGTAATTGGTAGATATGGAACATGAAATTAGGTGCACATCAAGATTAATATTTTTTGCTATAGGCCACGGTTGTTTCTACAGTGTGAAAAGCACAAGAGCTAAAGTGGTGTGAGGACATAGCTCAACAAAATGCAGACACAAAAATATGATTCTTTGAAAATTTTTATGTTGACTGACTTTTCAAGATTCATTTTATGTGAGAGAAAGAGAATGAACAGAGGACCTCTCGATAATACATGTTGCCAGAATTGAACCAGGAGCCTTAACCAGCAGGAAAAAAAAATAATAAAAGCTCTAACTACTTAGACACTTGTCCAACCTCATCAAAGCTCCACTGTTCAAGAAACCCCACTTGTTTTATTTTTATTGTTTTTTCATATGTTTCTGGGAATCAAACCTGGGGCCTCACACACACTAAGCATATGTTCTGTCACTGAAACACTTTTTATGCCCTTTGACTGACTTTTGAACAAATGTTTTTCAGAATAGTAAAAATTGTGTATTTATTTTATTATAAAAGCATCCACATAAAATATTTACCATCAAAATCAAAAGCAGCAGTTCAGATATTAGCTACACTTTTATAGTTCATTGCATAGAGCAGGAACTGTGACTGACACATAATCTATAGTTTTAAATGTGTTGTTCTCCATCTTAGGCCAACTTTTTAACTTTTTTTTCTTATCATTCCTATTTATGGTTTATATCATATGACTATAATCCCTCAGAAATAAATAAAGAGAAAATTCTCTTCTCATTAAGATTTTTTAAATAACTAATATAATTTACATATGTCTCCAAAGCTAGGCTCTTAGAAGTTACTATTAGAGTAAGTTTGTAAGCCAGAAGGTATTATTATTATTAAATTGAGTATCTCATTGAATTTACAGAATTGCATTCAGTAACAAGAAGGGAAATAGAGGATTCAAGAAGTTCAAGATAATGAAAAATTATTCTGATTTAGAGTGCTGTGTCAAATGTCAAACCAGGAGAGATTCTGAACTTTTAATGCGCTCTGGCTAGCTATTGATCAACCAATTCAGTGATTTCAAATGTCAAAGTCAGACATTAATTTCCTCTTTTACTTACTATATTGAGTTACTATCAATATAGATAGATTTTTTAAGTCAAGAAAATAAAAACAATAATGTCAGAGGAAATTGAAAGCTATTATCCATTTTTTTAGTCTTTCATTTTTAAGGGTACCTTCCAATTATGACATAGGATATTATTTTGTAATAAAACCACACAAAAATAGTATACCTGTGGATTTTGCCAACAGCACCAAATAGCAGGAAAATCTGCAATAATGATATCTTGAGAAGTAGTTACTATTGATAATTAAAAAATATATATGCTCACAACTACATTAACTGCTTACTTGACCAATCCACAATTCACTCAGAAGTGAATTTTAACAAGTATATAGCAACACTAAAGAGCTAGGACTAGTGTGTTTAATAGCTAGAGATAAGAAAACACAATATGAACTAAATAATCTGATCATGGACATGCATATTATGAGCCAAACTTTGAAATTAAACCATGTTCATCTTTTTCTTTTTTTTTAAATTTCTTTATTGGGGGATTAATGGTTTATAGTCAACAGTAAAATACATCATTAATCCTCCCAATAAAGAAAAAATATGTAAAAATAGTTCCATTAAGTATTCCAATCACTAAGAATGGGTAGTACACAAATGAACAGAACATCCATCATGTGAGTATTTTTAATTAACCAAGTAACAGGAGGAGCCCACAATCTGGTAAGTTTTTTGGGGGCACACAATCAATTAGATTGGTAGAAAATACTCATGTTAAATAATTTTCAAACAGGAAACTAAAGTGTGTAATCCTTGTGCTCTACATGCTGTACCATGTTACTGGGTCACAGTAAAACATTTCCTGAGATAAGCAATTGAATCTTGAAATAAATGGAGAAGTATTTAATTAATCAAAACACAAGACAGTGACTAGTACACAATGTTTAGCAGTTACCTTATACCATCATCAACACCATCACTGTCATTACTAAAAACATTATCATCATTACTATTATGTTATTGTCAAATACTGATCAAATAACATTTTAAAAATTAATGTTCGCTACAGTATATTTTAGTGATTATAATGGAAAAAGTTAAAACATTATTTTTTTCATTTTGGAATATAAAAAATTAAATTGGCTATAATTTATTACGAAAACTTGTATATTTGCCTTTCACTTTCCATTACATTTTGTATATTTTATAACTGAAAATTTTAACTCATGAGGTTTAAGCAGCTGGACATATGTAGTGGTTTTTCAATATGTATTGGGTGATCAACAAATAATGAATAATGTAATAGTCACCATTTATAACACAGAACACTGGAGATGAAGCATCATTCATGTTTAACAGAAAGTTATTTGGATTAACTAGCTGGTTTTGATTAAGCACCTTTCTCAGTTCTTTAAATCCTTTGGAAGGATTGAATTTAGATGTGATATAATGGGATTATTTCTGTTTCAGCTATGAATTAAGATACATTTGTTTATCTGTAATTAGATAAGAACCTTTACCAGTTGTAATTTCACTGAATTCAAATTCGAAAGTGAGCATTGCCTCATTTTTCTATGAACTTGAAAAGGGAAATAAAGTGAATTCAATAAATTTCCAAAAATAACCATAAAACATTTCATTAAGTATTTTGTTAAATGTTCTGAAAGTTACATTTTCTACTTCCATTTCTAAAATAAAATAAAAGTCTTTCTGCTCTTCATTTGGGTGATTAGTGCTCACTTTAAGGAAGAATTATTTCCATAAAATATTCAGCATTAGTAGAAGTTAGTAACTAGCTGATTCATATACTAATTCAAAGAAGACTACTCATCATCTGAAACTAATCTTCCACAGTGACGTTTCATTTTGGAATTGTTACTCACATGAGAGTGTAATGTGCCCTCTCTCAATATGCCTGCTTGGATAGTAAAAGTATATTCATATTGATGTGTAGCAGTCAATGCCATGGTAACATATGAATGTTCATTCTTTCGTGTAAGACAATTACACTTTTAAATAATCTTTTGAGAAAACTGGGAGTCATTGAGGTGAATGTATTTTTGAGTGTAATGTTCTGTGCTAATGAGAAAAGTAAGTGACCGATGCCTGCTGTCTCAAAAATGTTCTGTGTAGTAAAATTAGAGACATCTTCAATGTCCTGATATTTGCTTACTGATGAGAAAAAGGGTAGTATAAATTTCTTAAGCAAATACAGAAATTTTGTGGAAATGGTTGCTGTAAATATTGAAGGGGGTAGGTTGTGATGGATAAAAATTCATTATTTAGAAATACAAAGCAAGTACGTATGTATGTGAAAAAGAAATCTGATAAAAGTCTCAGATAAGTTTAAAACTATAAAATTTATCATTATATATAAACAAAGTGAGCAGAAAATAAATAAGCTAATTAAAAAATAAGTGTATCATGTGTGGGGGGGAAACACAGGTCCAAAAAGGATGATAAAGGACCTAGTGGGGCTTGTATTGTTATATGGAAAACTGGAAAATGTTATGCATGTAGAAACTATTGTATTTACTGTCAAATGTAAAATATTAAAACCCAATAAAGAAATTTAAAAAAAGAAAGAAAATAAGTGTATCAGAGTGATGGACACTGAGATACTTTGTATTTTTTTTTTAATTTTAGAAGTTGATGTGAAAACTATTTTGGGAAATACTTAACAGGAAATTATATGTGTAAATCACTTTCATGTCTTTATTAATTAGAATAAAGTATTGAAGAAGCAGTCATTAGTGGAATTGCTCGCAGAATAACAAGCGAAAATCTATCTTATTAAATATATTTTCAAGCTTTTAAGTTTTCTGCTAACTTGGAATAGTAAATACATGAATATTTTATGGAAACACCTCTCCCTTAAACTTGAGCATAAATGAATAAGTAAATGATAACATCTTCATATATAAAATATTACATATAAATAGATATTTTATTTATATAATATTGCATATTGTGTATGTATATACAGGAATCTATGTGTATTCTAAAATATATTTTGATGTTTCTTATGATATTAATTGTGAAATCTCACCTCATTTGGATATCTCAAGTTTAGTTGTGTCTCCCTAAGACCTGTATTTCTCCCTCAACCCTTTCATCCACACTTAAACTTTTCATTATTTTCTTTCCTCTCATTTGGATCTCTGAAGTAATTTTTAGGTCAACATGATATAATCTGTTGTTTTCTTAAAGTTTTATTGCTCTCTACTTGACTTCTTCAATTATTCACAATATCTCTATAACATTTTAGATAATAAAAATAGTAAGGAAAAACAGTTCAATGGTGCCCAGTATATTCCAGAGGTAGTTCTCAACACCTAACGTGTCTTTTTATTATTCATGAGCACTTTGTAATATATATTTGACCAGACTGGTTCATAAGATCTTTCCTTGCTTCTATAATATTGTTTTTAGTTCTTGTCTTTCCACTGTTTGAGTTTTCCTCATTTTTGTTACTCTCTCTTTGCACTCTAAATAAAGTCATTCAAACATTTATTTATTTTTTTTATCCCGAGGATTGAAACATCTTTCTCTCGTAAATACATCTCATGCCATAAATTCACCTCTGATTCAAGAGTTCACACAGGTAGACATTAGAGAATATCAAGTTCAGGCTCATCTTGACTGTTAGTATCTCATTTCACATGTATCATGCACTTAAGCTTTCTGGGGAATCCATTTTCTGAACTAGATTCTTTGTTCAGAAATAGCTCCAATTCATCAAAAGAAACTTTGAGGACCAATTCTCTACTAAGAATTTATAGGACTTGGTGCCTAAATTCTCTGGCCTAGGCTTTTAGGTTGTGATGATAATTTACATTTTAAGTTCTGGCTGGACTAAGGTCTGTTTTTCATTTTATTTTTTACTAGTAATTTAATATTGAGTTACAAAATTATAAGGTAATAGGGGTATAATTTTATACATTTCCCACCAGCAGAGTTCTGTGTCCTCATTCCCTCCATTGGAAACTACAATAGTTTTCCCAAGGTCACAAATATAGGTTGGATTTATATCTATATCAACATCTACATCTATATTGACTTATATCAAGGTTTTTGGGGTTCTTTTTGTCATTTTTTTTTGTATAGTCCTGCCTAAGTCATGCCTATACCTGTTGTTACTTCCAAATGTCTTTCCTTTCTTCCTGAGATCTGTTGTTTACAACAGTGATCATTATATTTTCTTTCCTCCCTATAAAACCCTCTCTTGCTACCTGTGATCACTTTCATAATAACGTACATCTGTGTCAGTTTCTGCTTTTAGAAGAAAAAAAATTAAAATAAGTAGGTACATATTTGATGAACTCTAGCACTTCAGAATTGGAAGGGAGACACTCATTAAAGACAAAAAATAGTTTCACAAGATTGAATTTGTAAGCAAAAGATTTAGAATTAAAACCAGTCATTTTGACCACAGTGAAGGCTCCATCATTATCCCATTTTTCTTGTGCTAAGGATCATTGCAAGATAATTATCTCTTTAGAAGCTGTATTTAAAAAGTTATACAGGGGGGCCAGACAGTAGAGTAGCAGGTTAAGAGCACATGGTGCGAAGCGCAAGGACCAGCTAAGGATCCTGGTTTGAGTCCCTGGCTTCCCACCTGGAGGAGGGTTGCTTCACAAGTGGTGAAGCAGGTCTGCAGGTGTCTATCTTTCTCTCCCCTTCCCTGCCTTCTCCTCCTCTCTCATTTTCTCTTTTTCCTAGCCAACAACAACAAACAACAAGGGCAACAAAAAGAAAAAAATAGCTTCCAGGAGCAGTGGATTCATAGAGCATGCAGCAATATCCCTGGAGGCAAAAAAAAAAAGTTGTACAGAACATACATATTGAGAAAAAAGAGACAAACATGTGAAAGAGATAATCAATAGTTTCACCATGATGCATTTGACTTTATATATTTTTTTGTCATTGATGTTAGCATTTGTTTGTTTTAGGAACTTGATTAATTATATTACGAACACCTTGAACTTTACCCCATTTTTTTGGGCTTTATTATCTTCTTCAGTCTAACCCTCTCCCAACTGAACTATTTAAGCACATTTTATTCTTTTTGTACTTAATTTTTGTGGCAGTGAAGAGAAAAAAATCTTAATCTCCAAAATAAATGAGTTATTACACATATTTTATTATTACATATTTTGCATAGATAATTTTAGTAGTGTCTAGTTTATTATTATTACTGATTAAATTTCACACCATTCCAACCACCAGAGTTCTGTGCTCCACTCCCTCCACTGCAAACTGCAGTAGGTCACAGAAATGCATTGACAACTATTGATAAAACTATCTATTTATATTTATATATATTTGCTCATTTTGTTCTATGGCCCTGCCTTCTCTTCCTTTCATGTCACACCTACACCAGTTACTACTTCTGAGTGCCCTTCATTTTTTCCTCTTTTCTCTCTAGGGTGCTGATGGAATTGGGGTTTTAGAGGCTTTTGACCATCTCCCCCTAACATTTCTCCTCCTCTGGGAATATGGACCAAAATTCTTATTGGAGTGCAAAAGGTGGAAGTTCTGGCTTCTGTAGTTGCTTCTCCACTGAACATGGGCATTGGCAGGTCAATCCATACCCAAAGCCTATTTCTATCTTTCCCTAGTTGGGTAGAGCTCTGGAGAAGTGAGGTTTTGAGACACAGTGGTGAAGTTATCAGCTCATGGAGTTCAGGATGAAATCAGAGTAGCATCTGCAACTTGTGGCTAAAGGCAGTAAGATAAGAAGCAGGGGGGGAAAAACATTGAATAAACAGGAATCAAAAGGTAGGGATAGAACAGATTGGAAATAGGGATTTTAGGGTGAAAAGAAGCTAGGAGGGGCCAGGTGGTGGCTCACCTGGTTGAATGCACTTATTACTATGTACAAGTACACAGGTTCGAGTCCCCGGTCTCCACCTGCAGGAGGAAAGCTTTGTGAGTGGTGAAGTAGTGCTGCAGATGTCTCTCTGTCTCTCTCCCACTCTATCACCTTCTTGATTTCTGGCTGTCTCCATTCAATAAATAAATATTAAGAAAATATTTTTAAAAAAGAAGCTAGGAAGTCTATTTTAGGTATGATGCTCAGAGCTTGTGACTTTAATAACTTTTGCCTATGATTGATAGCTAACATGGAAGAAGAATAAAATTATTGACTGGTTAGATACTGTCAGAGTTGAGAAAAGAACTAGAAAGCTGGATTGGGGTAGAAAGTAGCTCCCGAAATTGAAGAAAATATACCAATACAGTTAACTTTTTGCCACATCAATCAGGCCCAGGGCCCATATATAATTATATTTAAAACAGGAGCCTATACAACCTCTGAGTCGCCGTAGTCAGAACTCACAGTCTATAGTCACAACTATAGGAACATTCTAGGTTACACTCACTGCAGAACCAGAGTCAGTGTAGGAAGACCCAGTGTCTGCTTGGAGAATGGAGCAGTTCCTACCATTGCTATTTTATAGTGAGAGCATAGTCCTGGAGTGGCCCTTGAAAGGGCTTATGATAATGTTCTTGAAGTGAATAGTTAAGGTGGACAGAGGGATCTATTACAGGTCCTAGCTTATATCTAGGATCTGTAACTTTGTTAGAGAATGTGCCATCTGAAATAGAAATAGACACTCCCATGTATTAGAAAAGGTCTTGCCAGATTATGGAGTTGGAAGTTTGACATCTCAGGCTTGGCATCTCTGGATACACTCTGAAGCACAGAGGCAGTGGCAGCATAACAGAGCATGGTGACACTGGTATTCTCTGATTTAGTTGAGGCACTATAACAGGGTAAAGGATCACTTGATTTAAAGGAAAGGCATCAAAAAATATAAGCAGTAGACATGCAGCTTCCTGGGCCGGTGGGTGGGATGAGACACAGTCTTTTGGTGGTGGGAATGGTGTTTATGTACACTCCTAGTAAAGTGTAGTCATATAAATCACTAGTTAATTAATATGAGGGGGGGAATTAATTGTATGTCTTGAAGTTTTTAAAACACAGACTGAGTCTTTTTAATATATAGGCTGTGTATTTGATATGCAGACTCTCTCAAAAGCCTAGACCAAGTAGATCAGAAGCGACCAATAGCACAGCTACATGCAAGATACTGGGTACTATACAGCAAACCCTAACAAAAGGACTTTCCAAAGTTAACCCAATTGTCAAATAATGTGATGGTAACAATAACTATCCATTGTCTTTTTGAACCCTAAGACAGCAGGAACCTCACATCTCCACTATAAAATCTATATTTCCCCCAGTCCTAGAACCTTAGGATAGGGCCCACTTTCCCGCATGCCTTTCCCAATTCATATCAAATAATGTTGCATCAGCCGATCACAACCTAATCAACACAACGATTGCCACCTCAACATGCTTCAGCTCAGACTGTGTCCAGAGACTTCACGTGTGGAATGACAACCCTTCAGCTTCATCACTCGGGTGAGACCTTTCCTTTCATAGTATTCTCTAATTCCATCCCAGGTGGTTCATTTTCTAACAAAGTCCCAAAACCTAGATATAGACCAGGTTCTGAGAGAGCATATGTTCACACGTATCCATAAACTAGTGCAAAATATATACCTGAAAGCAGAAGTACACTAGAGTTTGCAGTGAGTACCCCCCTAACACTTCCTCTCCACTATTCCAAGCTTTGGGTTCATGATTGCTCAACAATTTGTTTGGCTTTGTATGTTAACTCTCTTTTCAGCCACTATTCCAACCTTTGGGTCCATGATTGGTCAACAATTTGTTTGGCTTTGTATGTTAACTCTCCTTTCAGCCATCAGGTTCCAGATGCCATCAGGATGTCAGCCAGGCTTCCCTGGACTGAAGACCCCACCAATGTGTCCTGGAGCTCCGTTTCCCCAGAGACCCACCCTAGTAGGGAAAGAGAGAGGCAGACTGGGAGTATGGACTGACCAGTCAACGTCCATGTTCAGCGGGGCACCAATTACAGAAGCCAGACCTTCCACCTTCTGCAACCCACAATGACCCTGGATCCATGCTCCCAGAGGGATGGAGAATGGGAAAGCTATCAGGGGAAGGGGTGGGATATGGAGATTGGGTGGTGGGAATTGTGTGGAGTTGTACCTCTCCTACCCTATGGTTTTGTTAATTTATCCTTTCTTAAATAAAAAATAAATTTAAAAAAATATAAGCAAAGTCTCAGAATTTACAGGACTGGAAAAAATACATTTTTTTTTAAAATAAGCCTCTAGGGTTATTGCTGGGGCTCAGTGCCTGCACCTAGGAATCCACTAATCCTGGAAGCCTTTTTTTTTCCCTTTTGTTGCTCTTGTTGTTGTACCATTGTTCTGGTTATTATTTGGTGTTGTTATTGTTGGATAGGACAGAGAAATTGAGAGAGGAGGTGAAGACAGAGAGGGGGAGAGAAAGATAGACACCTGCAGACCTGCTTTACCACCTGTGAAGCTACTCCCCTGCAGGTGGGGAGCCAGAGGTTGGAACCAGAATCCTTACACTGGTCCTTCCCCTCCCGCCATGTATGCATTACCCACTGCAACCACCTGACCCCTAGAAATACAGTTTTTTTTTTTAAATGGAAAAGATTCCTTGTAGTATTACATTTTGAAAAGGTAATATACATCATGGGTTTTCTTTGAAAATCCCATGGTTAGGATTTACTATACTATACTTAATTGTACCATGCTTCATGTCATGTAATGATCTCTACTAATAACAATATCTTAGATACAGAAAGGACCAAATGACTCTGATCTATCTGCTCTAAGGTTGTAGGTAACTTAGTATTTAAAAAACAAAAGTTATTTTTTGAAATTATTAATCAGTTTACAAATCTGAAATATTAAATGTTTACTTTAAAGAAATATATAATCAGAACATAAATCTAGGCAGTTAGTGAACTTGAAATAATCCTCAATAAGTGCAGCAAGCAAGTAGAAAGACCTAAAAAAGTCACCACAAGGTACTTAATCAAATATTTTCATTTAGTCCTAGATACCGTCCTCACCTACTTCATATTTCACTTCCCTCAGTCACTCTAAATCTAACCATATCAGATAAAGTAAAGACTACAAAAGCTGGATAAAAGCAAGAGACCGGAACACTTTAATGATGGCCCTTTTGGTTACTACCAGACCATTCCGACATCCTGAGCCCTAGTCAGGGAATCCTTAGATTCCCACATGATGGGCCTTTACCACTGACAGATCCCTCTCTCCACCATCACTGGTCATCTTCATAAGGAATAACACTATAAACCCTCTAGCAGGCCTCTACAGGACATTGCCCTCAATGTAGAACAACAGTGGTTGAAATTGCCCCACTCTCCGAGGAAAGCTGAGTCAACATACTCTGACACTTGAGAAAGACTGGTCCTAAAATGAGTGCATCCAAGAATGTTCCTCACTATGACGATCGAACGCAAGCTCAGACTAAAAAGGACGCAGAGGTTACATGAGATTCTGTGCTAAATATGAATAGACATGGACCTGAGGTCAAATTGATGGGGTTTACAGTTAATGGTATGTATATACTTTTCTAATATTTGGGAACTTCTCTCTGCCCTTATCCAGCTTTATTTTCTTTCTAAAAAATTTTCCCCCTTTTGTTGCTCTTGTTGTCTTTATCGTTGTAGTTATTATTGTCGTTGTTATTGATGTCGTCATTGTTGGATAGGACAGAGTGAAATGGATAGAGGAGGGGAAGACAGAGAGGGGGAGAGGAAGATAGACACCTGCAGACCTGCTTCACTGCCTGTGAAGTGACCCCCCTGCAGGTGGGGAGCCAGGGGCTTGAACCAGATTCTTAAACCGGTCCTTGTACTTTGTACCTTTAACCCACTGTACTACCACCTGACCTTGTTATCCAGCTTTCTAATCCTATCTTCAACTTTGACACCATCTTCCCAGACGATACTCCTACCCCATCTGCGTGTTAGCTGTCAGACTCAGGCAAAAATTAGGAAAGTTCTGCAGCCAATTAAGCCAGTCATGCTGCCCTCCCCAGGCACCTCGTATGCAAACAGCAGCCTCCTGGATAGTCTATGTAATCTGTTGCTTGTACAGGCTGCCATAAGGGTCCCTGGAGACAGCCCTTCCTGCTCTGTATTCACTTTATGCCTGACCTCCTGCTGTCCCTAACCTTAAAAAAATTAGTAAAGTCACGGACCCCTTGGAATATACCTAAGAAAAAGATTTCCTAGCTCCTTCAAACATGAAGACCCCAAATTTCATCTACTATAATTTTACCTTTAGGTCCCTGATTATTAAACAATTTGCCCTGTTTTATATCTTACTACTTTTCAGCCAGCAAGCTGCAGATGCTACCATGACACACACCAAAGTGACTTCCCTGAGCAGACAACCTCACCAGTGTGTCCGAGAACCCAACTTTCTGGAGTCCTTCCCTACTAGGGAAAGATAGAAACAGGCTGCGGGTATGGATCGACCTGTCAACACCCATGTCCAGAGAAGAAGTAATCACAGAAGCCAGACCTTCCACTTTCTGCACCCCCAGAAAGATCTTTGGTCCATACTCCCCAAAGGATAAAGAATAGCGAAGCTTCAATGGAAGGGATGGGATATGGAACTCTGGTGGTGGGAATTGTAAGGAATTGTACCCCTCTTATACCATAGTCTTGTCAATCATTATTAAATCACTAATAAAAGGTTATACAAACACTTGAAATAGTCAATATATTTCCCCTGACATATTTGATAGTAATCTATTAGATTATAAATTAGTAGGAATATAGTTTCATAAATTTCCCAGCACCAAAAGTTTGTCACCCTCTCTCCACCCCCCCCCATGGTGGACTAGAAATCCTCCCTTCCCCCAGAGTCTTTGACTTCAGTGCAATATACCAAACCCAGTTCAAGTTCTTCTTTATGTTTCCCTTTCTCTGCTTACTACTTAACTTCTGTCTATGAGTGAGATCATCCCATATTCATTCTTTTCTTCTGGCTTAACACAACATAATTCCTTCAAGCTCCATCTAAGATGAGGTGGAAAGGGTGAATTCATTTTTAATAGCTGGGTAGTATTTCATTGTGTATATATACCAAAACTTACTCAGCCACTCATCTGTTGTTGGACACCTAGGCTGCTTCCATGTTTTGGCTATTACCAATTGTGCTGCTATGAACCAGATCAGATCTCTTTAGATGGCTGTGTTTGGTTCGTTTGGATATATCCCCAGGAAATGAACAGCAGGCTCAAATATAGAGTACATTTTTTAAAAATATGATTATGCATTGGGGGCAGTCTCTCTTTTCTGCTTCATTAAATAAAGTTTTCTCTGTCCACATTTTCTTTGTCTTATTTCATTTGTTAGGGTTAAATAGATGTGAATAAACTTAACATACTCATATGTTGGCAAATATTTATAATTTCTTATTGGTACAAGTTACTATTTTTTAAATTTCATTTGGAGCCTATTTTTGTACTATTTTTTATTTTTATGTTTATTATATATATTTTATTTTTTATTTTGCCTCCAAGGTTATTGCTGGGGCTCAGTACCAGGACTATGAATTCACTGTTCCTGGCAGACATTTTTTTTTCCTTTTATTGGATAGGACAGAAAGAGTAAGGGAATTTAGAGAGGAAGAGAGAAAGAGAGACACCTGCACACCTGCTTCACCACTTGTGAAACATTCCCCCTTCAGGTGGGGTGCTGTGAATTGAACATGTATCATTGCTTGGGTCCTTGCACTTTGTACTATGTGAGCTTAAGCTCACCAGTGCCACTGCCCAGTCCCCTTGTGCTGTGTTTTTTAAATATTGATTTAGCATGTTTTATAGTATTATAAAATTTAAGAAGTATAGTTTTAAATGCATATAAAGTAGGTGTGTATGTGTGTGGATGTGAAAACTCAAACTAATTGCACCCACCAGTGTCTTTACCATTAAGGAGTTACAGCTACTAAGAGTAATTTTTATACCATTGATTTAATAAAGTAATTTTGAACAATATATGGATATTTAGATCCTTACAAAGTCCCACTTACTGTATTGGAAGTAATTATATATTTAGCAGTTTCCAATCTCAATTCATACAAATGGTCATTTTCAATAAACATCACTTTCTATCTTACTGTGAGCACAAGAAAGTGTCTCATATAAAATACTATCTGGGGAATATAACTTAAAATTTTACTTCAAACCCCATTTTTCTTCTTTAAAGTTCTTCTTTTTTTTGTAGATATGTTTACTTGGTTAAGATTTAATTTTAGAGTTATAGTTAATTCATACAGGAAAATATGCAGTCCAACTTTATAAATATTCAAGGAAATAATAAGAAATATAGAGAATAATTTCTATCTTACTATTGGTACTTGGTTTTTGTTTGTTTGATTGATTTTTATTTACATTTTGCTAAATATTAAACTCCTTTTATACATGGAAAGGAATAATAATATATATTTGCAAAAACTTAAAATAAATCTTAGTGTTTTCATTCCTATATTTGTATGTTCCCTGAATTCTTAGGATTTATATTGAGAAATAATGCTTCATTTCTGACATACTGAATTAATTTAAATATTTTAAACCTTTTTGTTCCTAACATATATAAAATAATCACTTTTAGCATTTTTTACAATAATTTTCTAAATTTTCATAACCAAATAACTATTTGCCATTTAACTTAGATGATGCATATAAAAATTTTCTTAGTGTGTCTCCTTATTGTTTTTAAATGTAAATATATATTTTTTCAAATGACATTCAAAAGAAGTAAATTATTTAGTTACCAAAATTATTTCCTTGTATCATAGTCCTAATACATGGATTTTAATGGTATAAAAGTCCCTAATGTGAGTCTTGTTTAATGATAGTGTTATATTACAAACATCTATTAGAACAGTGTACTAATAAGGTTGCATTCCTTTCTTTAAGAAAGGAAGTTTGCTTTCTTTGTTTCAAGGCTTGATCCTACTTACAGCTTAGCTTCCTCCCCTTACAAGAACCAGCCCATCTCAGATTAGTAACATGCCAGCTTGGTCTGCCTGTTGCTATGGTTTCTCAGCAGTTATTGGCTATGCCCTGTTACTTGAAATTATGCCTAGGCATGTCCTTATAGAATTTCACTTTTCTACTGTGATTTTTGTTGTTCCTGATTTTGCATAGAGCAGTAATCTTTTCTTCACAAACCATTTTCACACTGAGTTTGACTGCAGCATAATTTAACAAGTCTCAAAGATTTGTTGACTCAGAATTTATGGTGAGACTGAATTTGTGAACTCTGAGACCTTGAGAATGAAAGTCTGGTAGGCAACTTCTTCACTGTATTCTGGATCAACAGGGGTTATTTATTTCTTTTTAATCACATAATTTTCTGTTTAGTTTCTAATCCAAAGTTGATCTTTATATGACAATTATGTCAACTCGAGATTAAAAACAAAGCAATGGACATAAAAAAATTCAGACTAAAGGACAGAGCTATTTGAATGTATAAAATAATTAAGAAATATGAAACTTTATATAAAAACTTTGTACATATATTCTCTTCAAAGTGTAAAAATGATTTGCCAAGACATTTTCTCTTTTCCTCAAACACTTTAATATCTAAATTATGCTCAGTAAGTTCCCAGGAATATTTTAGAATAGAATTGATAAGACTAGTATTAGTTGTGAAGAGATAGTTGCAATCACTATATGCTTAACTTTGGTTATGAATAAAAACCATAACTTCATTACTAGATAGCAAAAACCTTAAAGGGATTGGAGATTTCTTACATATAAAATATGAAAACTCACGAGTTTATTCTGCTTAGAATAGTTTAGAATGATGTCAACAAATAGTTACCACTTACCATGAAATTCAAATTAAACTTAATTGCGTCCTGTATCATACTATCATAAATTTGTGTTTCTGCCAGAACCTATTTGTGAATCAAGACAAGTTTTATTCCTGGACTGTTAAAAACTGGTATTAATATTTTCAAGGACTATTGATCTATAACTTATGAACATTTACTTCTAGAGGACTTGACCCATCATATTTTTAAAGATATTAGTTATGAAATAGGGGAGTTTCTGGAAGATGGCGGACTGAGAAGTTACTAGTGGCTTGAGCTCTGATCACATCTTCTGGAAATGGTAGGGTTTTCTGCCTTTAGCAGGCCAGCCAATAAGGAGTCCTAGCGGTGACACCAAGGAGGTGACTATAACTTAATTTGGGTCAATAATAGAGTAGAGGTGGCGCGGACTAGCTGGCGGGCTGCTCCAGACTTCCCAGGGGCGGCAGGCAAGGCGGGTGCACCGGCATTGTCCTCGGCCCGGGAAGGTGGCTCCTCCACCGGTTGCAGATCGCTGCTGGGCGGCCGGCAGAGGACCGGGAGGGAGCACTGTAGCTCGGGGGCTTTCTCTTGGGAGTCTCCGGGGACCACCGCGACCCTGAGGGCAGATCCAAGGACATCTTTGAGTACAGCTCTCATTGGATCAAAAGGACTTGGAACTAGTTTTCATTTTTGAGAAATCCTTTAAAAAAGCTTCGGGGGGGGTTCCCAGAAGATGGTGGACTGAGAAGCTGCTAGTGGCTGAGCTCTGACCACATCTCCTGGAAACGGTAGGATTTTCTGCCTTTAGCAGGCCAGCCAATAAGGGGTCCTAGCGGTGACACCAAGGAGGTGACTATAACTTAATTTGGGTTAATAATTAGAGTAGGGAAAAAAAGGGGAAAAAATTTTTTTCTTCCTTTTAATTTTCAAGCATACCTCCTTCCCACCCCCGCCCCCCAATAACCAGTCCCTGGGGACCAGCTCCTAGCAGGGGAGAGGAGCTCCTTTTCTTTACCAAATTCCTGCCCCACCAGGGAGTATCATTAATTCTAAGTCTATACCCTTCTGAAACCTCAGGCATTTTTTCTTTCTAAGTAGCCAATCCCCCCACATCACTCCACATAGCTAATTAAATAATTAAAAATAAATACAAAAAAACCCCTTTCCTTTCACTGCCCTTTGATGACTGTTCTTTTTCTTATATTTTTCTTTTTTCTCTCTCTCTCTTTCTTTCCTATTTTTTTTCTTTTTCTCATTCTTGTCATCCCTTCTTCCTTAATCCTACAGCTTCCAAAGTCACAGCCCCCAGCCCCTACAACACAGTGTGCTTTTTGAATTCACTGATACACATTTGGGAATTTCCTTTCACTGCTCTTTAATTACAGCTATTTTTCTTATCTTTTCACTTTTCTCTCATCTCTCTCTCTCTCTCTCTTTTAATCTTGTCATACACTTCTTCCTTCTTCTTTGCCTTTCTGAATTTGGAATTATTTTGGGGAAGAAATCTGACTCAGAGTGGACTCTCTATGTTTGTATCTCTGCTCTAGTTCACTTTCCACTCTTGTTACCCCTAGAATACAGTGGATAGTAGATTTGCATAACTGTCTATTCTTGCTATCCTTTCTTTCTTTTCTCTTTCTTCACTGGGATTTAGTTACTATTTTTTCACGGATTGGAGAAATTGTTTGGCTAACTGGTAACGATTAAACTACTTAAATACTTGCTTCAGTTGCTACTGTAATTCCTGAGGTTAGTGAGTGCAATTGTCATAAAGGTATTTAGTACAGTGTTACTTGTACTCAAGACACAACAACTGAGAAACAACAGAGCATAAAAAAAAGAAACACATAAGTCAAAAAATGGGTAGATCAAAAACAAAACTGCTACTCCAATGAATGAAGAAGAAACTACAACTCAGCCAGAAGTAACCATAGATAAGAAAAGTATGCAAGCAATAATAAACTTATTAATCACAGAAATGAAAACAACATTGGAGGAAAGGAATGGCAGTATTAGGGAAACAACAGTTGAGACCTCCAAGGAAAATACTGATTATCTTGAGGCAATTAGAGAACTGAAAGCTGAAATAGCTGTAATGAAGAAAGAAGCTGAGGCAAGGGAAAGCAGGCTAACAGAAGCAGAAAACAGAATTAGTCAGACAGAGGATGAGTTAGAGAAAACTAAGAAAGAGGTGAAAGAGCTTTAAAAGAGATTGAGAGACACTGAAAACAACAACAGAGACATATGGGATGATCTCAAAAGAAGTAACATTCATATAATTGGCCTGCCGGAGGAAGAAAGAGAGGAAGGGGAAGCAAACCTTCTAGAGGAAATAATAGAAGAAAACTTCCCAGACCTGAATAACAGAAAGGACATCAAGATTCAAGAGTCCCAGAGAGTACCAAACAGAATCAACCCAGACATGAAGACACCAAGATACATCATAGTCACAATGAGAAGTAAGGATAAAGAAAGGATCCTAAAGGCTGCAAGAGAGAAACAAAAAGTCACATACAAGGGAAAACCCATAAGATTATCTGCAGACTTCTCCACTCAAACTCTAAAAGCCAGAAGGGAGTGGCAGATATCTATCAGGCCTGAATAAAAAGGGTTTCAACCAAGGATAATATATCCTGCTAGACTTTCATACAAACTAGATGGAGGGATCAAAAACTTCTTAGATAAACAATAGTTAAAGGAGGCAACCATCACCAAGCCGGCCCTGAAAGAATTTCTAAAAGACCTCTTATAAACAAGAACATCTGCATCTATTGAGATAATCATGTAGTTTTTGGCTTTGCTTTTATTGATGTGGTGAATGACACTGATTGACTTACGGATGTTGAACCAACCTTGCATTCCTGGTATGAATCCCACTTGGTCATGATGAACAATCTTTTTGATATGTTGCTGTATCTGGTTGGCCAATATCTTGTTTAATATTTTGGCATCTATGTACATCAGAGATATTGGTCTGTAGTTTTCCTTTTTTGTTCTGTCCCTATCAGCTTTTGGTATCAGCGTGATGTTGGCTTCATAGAAGGTGGAAGGGAGTATTCCTGTTTCTTCAATCTTATGGAAAAGCTTAAGAAGTATGGGTACCAACTGTTTCCTGAAAGTTTTGTAGAATTCGATTGCGAAGCCATCTGGTCCAGGACTTTTGTTGTTGGGAAGATTCTTAATAACTGATTCAATTTCTTTGTCTGTGATTGGTGCATTTAGATTTTGTAGTTCTTCTTGGTTCAGTTTTGGAAGGGCATATGTTTCATATGTTCCATTTCTTCTAGATTCTCTAGCTTGGTGGCATATAGTTCTTTATAGAAATTTCACAGGATTCTCTGGATTTCTGTGGTGTCAGTTGTGATATCTCCTCCATCGTTTACAATTCTATTAATTCTATTAATTTGAGTCTTTTAATTTGAGTACAGCAAACCATAACAAAAGGACCTTTCAAAGGTAACCCAATTACCAAATAATGTGATGAAACATTAACTATCGATTGTCTTTTTCAAACCTAAGACAGTAGGAACCTCAAATCTCCGCTATAGAGCCCCTACTTACCCCAGTCCTGGAACCCTTGGATAGGGCCCACTTTCCCGTATGCCTCTCCCAATCCATACCAAATAATATTGCATCCGCCGATCACAACCTAACCAACACAACGATTGTCACCTCAACATGCTTCACCTCAGACTCTGTCCAGAGACTTCACGAGTGGAATGACAACCCTTCAGCTTCATTACTCAGGTGAGACCTTTCCTTTTATAGTACACTCTAATTTCATCTCAGGTGGTTCACTTTCTAAAAAAGTCCCATAACCTAGATATACACCAGTTTCTGTGAGAGAGAGCTTATGTGCACACGTATCCATAAACTACTGCAAAATATATACCTGAAAGCAGAAATACACTAGAGTTTGCAGTGAGTATCCCCCTAACACTTCCTCTCCACTATTCCACGATTTGGGTCCATGATTGCTCAACAATTTATTTGGCTTCGTATGTTAACTCTCTTTTCAATCACCAGGTTCCAGATGCCACCAGGATGCTGGCCAGGCTTCCCTGGATTGAAGACCCCACCAATGTGTCCTGGAGCTCAGCTTCCCCAGAGACATACCCTACTAGGGAAAGAGAGAGGCAGACTGGGAGTATGGACCAACCAGTCAACGCCCATGTTCAGCGGGGAAGCAATTACAGAAGCCAGACCTTCTACCTTCTGCAACCCTCAATGACCCTGGGTCTATGCTCCCAGAGGGATAGAGAATGGGAAAGCTATCAGGGGAGGGGGTGGGTTATGGAGATTGGGTGGTGGGACTTGTGTGGAGTTGTACCCCTCCTACCTTATGGTTTTGTTAATTAATCCTTTCTTAAATAAAAAAAAGATATTAGTTATGTAAGGTTTCATTTATTCAAATGTGTAAACCATGTTCCTATAAAAGATGGTGGTTAGTGGCTTTCACCACCAACTTTGGTGATACTTTAGCAAAATTCAGCTATAATAAATCCTGTCTATATGATAAAGAAATTCAGAATGTCTTTAGTGTAGAAACAACTAAAATTCTGCTTCAGTTATGAGAATGCAGTTAGTAGTAAAGTAGAAAGGTAAGTAAAATAAAGATGATCTTGAAAATGACAGAGAATCCTAATTTGTAATCACATAGGATTCTGAAATGTTCAATAGGCTAAGGACAATAACAGAGTGTAATTTCTGTCAGTTATGATGCTTTTATTACATGTAGCATTTTGTGTTATTTTTCATTCTGGCCATTGCTATTTTAGAGTCTATGCTGAACATATAAAAAGGATTTGAAGCAAAAAACAGAGAGATTGTAGCTTAATTCTACCCCTTGTTTTTCCACATTTCCTCAATATGTCACTATAATGGCCAGACTCTGTTTTATTTATTGATAAGAATAATTTTATGAAAATCAAATAAGGAAAATAGTTGAGAATATTTTTAAGATTCAAAATAAAAATGCAAGTGTTAATTGTTAATGTAATAGTCACTGAAGCTTATCTCCTGGGCTTCTGAGGAATATGTATTGAAAATTTGAGTAATTGAGTGAAGTGAAATAGGGAATAGATGAGGAGGGTATCTAGGTTTAAGTATAAAATATTTTATTAAGTACCTTATGGTATCCTTTTTAGGTCTTTCTACTTTATTACTGCACTTATTGAGTCACCATCGACGATTGTGCAATTTTACTTTGAGGTATATATCCCCCCCAACTTATGGATGCATGTGCATATGTATACTACCTCATGGGCCTTAGTTGAGATATTTAGGTTCTATAACTTTGTTAGGAAGTGCACCATCTGAAATGGAACTAAGGAGTCATCCAGTGTGTTCTGGAGCCCTGCCTCCCAGAGCCCTACCCCACTAGGGAAAGACAGAACTTCGCTGGGTGTATGAATTGACCTGCCAATACCCATGTCCAGTGAAGAAGAAATTACAGAAGCCAGGCCTCCTTCCTTCTGCACCCCATAAAGATCTTTGTTCCATACTCCCAGAGGAATAAAGACTAGGGTAACTTCCAATGGAGGACATGGAACTCTGGTGATGGGAATTGTATGGAACTATACCCCTCTTATACCACAATCTTGTCAATCATTATTAAATCACTAATAAAAATATTAAAAAATTTTAAACTTTTTTCAAGACTATAATGTCTATCTGAGCTTAGATATGAAAATATATTTTAAATTAACTTTATAAAATGCATAGGGCATGGTGTTGCACCTGGTTGAATATGCACATTGCCATGTGCAAGGATCAGGGTTTGAGCCTGAAAGGAGGAAACTTCACAAAAGTGAAGTAGTACTATAGATGTCTTTCTTCCTCTCCCTCTCTATCTCCCCTTCTCTCCTTTCAATTTCTTTCTTTCTTATCTAACAGAAGTGGGAAAAAAGGAAGAAAGAGAGAAAGAAGGATGAAAGTAAAAAAGAGAAAAAAGAATAAGAAAAATAAAAAAGGAAGGAAGGAAGGGAGGAAAAAAGGAAAGAAGGAAGCAGGAAAAATGCTTAATAAATAGTAGCCAAAAAGTAGGAATGGAGCAGATAAAATTGGATATCTTAGGATGGAAAGAAGTTAGGAAGTCTATTTCCTGCTTCATATCTTACTGCCTGTCAGCCACAAGTTGCAGATTCTACTATTATTCCATCCTGACCTCTCTGGGCAGATGCTTTCACCAATGTATCCTGGAACCTCACCACTCCAGAGCCATAAACCACTAGGGAAAGTTAGAAACAGGCTGGAGATAAGGATCAACCTGGCAATGTCCATGTCCAGCAAAAAAGCAAATATAGAAGCTGGAACTCCAATATTTTTGCACCCCATAGAGATCTTTAGTCCTTTGTAGTCCTTTTGTAGTTCTTCCTTTATCTGACAAAATTAGACTTTCTTCCAGAGGGGAAGAAATTTAGGGGAAGATGACCTGAGCTCTCTGAAATCTAATTCCATTAAGACCCAGAAAAAGAAGAGGAAAAAAAAAGGAAGGACATTCAGAAGTATTAATGGGTATAAGTGTGACTTAGAAATGAAGAGAAGGCAGGACCAAAGAATAAATGAGCAAGAATATGTAAATGCAAATAATTATAAAAAAAATAGTCAACCCATATCTATAACCTTAGGAATACCACTGAAGTTTTCTTTTCTTTTAATTTGTAAAATGGGAACACTGACAAGACCATAGAATAAGAGGGGTACACTCCACACAATTCCCACCACCAGAACTCTGTATCCCATCCCCTTCCCTGATAGCTTTCTTATTCTTTACCACTCTGGGATTATGTACCCAGGGTCATTGTGGGGTGCAGAGGATGGAAGGTCTGTCTTCTGTAATTGCTTCTTCACTGAACATGGGCATTGACAGGTTGATCCATGCTCCCAGCCTGTCTCTCTCTTTCCCTAGTGGGGCAGGGCTCTGGCACTGCAGTTTTCAATGGAGTAGATGGGGACATCAAACTCTGATGATGGGAACAGTATAGAATTGTACTCTTGTTATTTCATAACATTTTAAATCAATATTAACCAATAAAATTAAAAATATACACATTTAATTATAATATAATTTAGTAATTATGTATTTGCCATGTCTATAATGTTATAAAATATTTTCTCAAAATGAAAACTAATACAGAATATACCCATTAAGCAATTACTTTATTTGTTAGTTTTATGACCCAATCATTTCTTTATACAAATCAAATTATAGTAAATCACTTTAAATTATATAATGTCTTCTAGAAATTATTTTTGTCATCAATATTGTGTATTCTTTATTAGTTCACTTATTTATTAGTCTGTACAATACTTATCTTGCCATCAAGCATTCTGGCTTGATACAAGAACTAGAACCTGCTTTTTCCTATTAGATTATTCAATTTTATCTATTTTTCCATTATAAATATTTATTGTTTTTATTGTATAAGATTACTAATACACACACACACGAATAGAATACCTACTAGGTGATAAACTCAGTTAATTCAATGTAGAACTATAATAAATTTCTTTTTCTCACAAAATTTATACTACTGAGAGCTAGACAATAAAATTCTACAAGTGATATATAAACAAAAGAAAGCCAGAGTAAGCAGAAATAGAAAGTAAAACAATAGATTGTCATGACAGAGAATAACAGAAACAGTTTTCCATAAATAAATGGTTATTCAATGACTATCAAGGGAATACATATTTAGATTTCAAAAAAGGTCCTAGTTAAGCAGACAAGTAGTGGAAAGAAAATTTCAGGCAGAGAGGACAATGCATCAATCCTAGACAGAGAACATTTATCTTTTCTGAAATAAATATAGATCTAGGTGACTAAAATGTGGTAAACAAAGAATGAACAGCATGAAATGAAGTTAGATAAATTATTGTGAGCCAGGTAACCAAGGAGACTAAAGACTTAGACCAAAAGATTAGATAGCATTGTGTAAATTTGGACATTATTATGAATAGAGTCATAATGGACAGTGGTATGATTATCACTGCATCTTAAAAATTTGTATTATGGGTTTAATGGATTATATTATAGTTGTTGACTCATGGGTAAAAATTTTCATCTCCCCATGATAGGTGTCTGCAAAGCCTTCAACTTAAGTTCCCTTTATACCATCAAGTGCTAAGAACCCAAAGTCTTCCCACCCATATCCTTCTTCCTCCAACTCATTATTTTTGAAATGTTTTTATTATTTATTTAGTAGGGTTTTACAAATTATAAGGTAATAGGGGTGTAGTTCCACACCATTCCAGTATCAAACTTCTGTGCTCTCAGCACCATCCCACTCCCAACCATAATCACTATAATTTTCCCAAGGTCACAGATAAGAATTAACTAATTTTTTTCAAGGTCATGTACTTCAATTCTCTATATTCCGCATCTGACTGAAATTATCTGGTAGTTGTCCTTCACTTCCTTACTTACATGGCTAAGCAAAATAATTTAGTCTTATCCATTTTGTCCCAAATGACGCAACATCAGTTTTAATTGCTTTGTAGAACTCCACTGTGTAGGTATCCCATAACTTCTTTATCCAGTCATCTCTTGATGGGCATTTAGGTTACTTCCATGTTTTGGCTATTGTGATTAATACTACTATGAACGTGAGGTTGAGTATGTGCCTTTGAATGACTGTTTTCATTTCTTTTGGATGAAGTTCAGAAGTGGTATTGCTGGACAGTAAGGCATTTGCATTTATATTTGTTTAAGGATTCTCCGCACTATTTTACATTTCCACTAGCAATAAAATGAAGTTATACTTTTTCCACATCTTCTCCAACAGCTAACATTTCTGTTTTGTTGATGAAGGCCATTCCCACAGGTGTAAGGTTAACTCAATGTCGTTTTAACTTTCATTTCTCTAAATGATGAGTGAAGTGGAGCATTTCTGCAAATGTTTGTGGGCCACATGTATCACGTCTTTAGAAAATTCTATTCATATTTTCTGCCCAATTTTTACTGGGTTGTTCCTTTTCTTTTTGTTGAGTTGTATGAATTATTTATAGAAATTTGATGTCAACCAATTGTCAGCTGTGTTGTGTTTAAATATCTTCTCCCAGTTACTAGATTGACTAACTTCGCTGAATTATCTAATGATCTGTAGGAACTTTTTAAATTTACATAGTCCCATTTATTTAATCCTGCTTCCCTTGCCCAAAGGGCTGAATTTCAAAATATAACTTTGATATTAAGGTTCTGAAGTGTTTCATTGATATGTTCTATGCACTTATAGTTTCATGTTTAATAAACAGATCTTTAATCCGTTACGATCTAATTTCAGTGCATGGACTTAAATGGTGGTCCAGTTTTACTATATGGTGACTTTGTCATATATTAGGTGCCTCTGTATGTGTAAGTTCTGGTCTCTATCCCTTTCCATTGGATTAAATATCATTTTTGTTCCAGTATTACACTGTTTTAATTACTACTGCTTTAAGGTATAAGCTGAAGTTGGGGATTGTGATGTCTCCATTTTTTTTTTCCTCAGGAATTCTTGGCTACTAGTGGTTTTTGGGATGCATTGGATCAACCTTCCCGTGGTGCATCCCATGAGTACCCATTCATTGGGGAAACTGATGATCCTTCCTAGCCAACTGAATCCACATGGATCCCAGTCACTTTCAAAGCCAGCAACAAGCAGCTACTGACAGCTTTCAAGCTGTTGGTCCTGCTCTTCGAGTCCTCCAACTTAATGTTGAGGGGCTGTCCTTTGCCAAACGCGTTCTTATTGGTCAATTGGCAATACAGCATCAGGCAGATGTTATTTGCCTACAAGAAACACATATAGCAGTCGATGAAGCTGCTCGATTCACCATCAGTGGATTCGATTTAATATGCTATAATCTCCATCCTAAACACGGCCGAGCCATCTACGCCAAATTGTATCTTGCGGACATTTACCATACGGCCTCTTTGACCTTCTACGACTCCATTACTATTGGAACTATTCAGCTCATCAACGTATATAAGCCTCCCAGTGCCTCATGGGATAATGAGGTCCTGCCTAGCCCGAATCACCCAGCCATTTACGTTGGAGACTTTAATAGTCATCACCAAGACTGGGGATATTCCTCCACTCATGCTGACGGCTCTATCTTAGCCGACTGGGCTTCAGCGAATGACCTCTCCCTATTATAGGATCCCAAACAGCCAGGCTCTTTTCACAGTGCTAGATGGAATAAAGACTCGTCACCCAACCTGTGCTGGATTAGCACAGTCAACGGCCAAGCCTTTCCCGCTACGAGACAAGTTCTCAAGATCTTCCCACACAGTCATCACAGCCCAGCTATCATCCCACTGATTCTGTGCTCGGAGAAACTAAGATGGAACTTTTGGAAAGCAAACTGGTGTCTGTTCAGTGATCTTACCAACAGATCTATTCCTGCAATTCCAATTAACTCTATCCCCTCTGAAGATTCCTACAGGCGCTTCCACCAAGCCATCTTCAAAGCAGCTTCCCAAGCTATTCCTCGTGGGAGACGTGCTAACTATATGCCTTGTCTTGACGCTGAATGCGAGCAACTACTAAAGCAGTATGATGAGTCGGGCAACCCAGATGTGGCTGACCATCTCATTGCCTCCCTGGATGCAGCACGCCAAGCCTGCTGGCAACAACTCACGTTTTACACAGATATCTTCGCCCACCCTGTTCAATGCTTGACGTCTCGTCATCCAATCTGGTCCCCTCCGCCTACACTGAACTTCTCTGTTCCAGACTCTTGGAAACAGAGTTGGCAGTCAGCTGAGGTAAAGAACAAACACCTCATCACAGACCCCTGCAAGCGTCAACCCGGCTTTCACCTAGCACATTATGATTGGGCCCTCCTCAATTGCTATCGAACAGGCCATGGCTGGTGCGCAGCTATGTTCCATCGCTGGGGAGCCAGAGATGACCCGGACTGCCCCTGTGGCTACAGACAGACTATGACCCACATAGTCAATGACTGCCACCTCTCCAGATTCAAAGGAGGTCTCGAAACTTTACATCAGGCTCAACCTGATGCTGTTGACTGGCTACAGAAGAAGGGCAAATGCTAGAAGAAGAAGTGATTTTTATGGTTCTGAACAAATTTTTGATTAAGTTGTTGAATTTCCTTGAAAGATGTCATTAGGGTTTTGAAAGGGATCACACTGAATCTACAGATTGTTTCTGGAGGGCACACTGGATTAAGTGCACATAGTACAAGGCACAAGGACCCTCACAAGGATCCTGACTACAGCCCCCAGCTCCTCATGTGCAAGTGGTGAAGCAGGTCTACAGGTATCTCTCTGTATCTCTCCCTCTCTATCTCCCCCTTACCTCTCAATTTCTCTCTGTCCTACCCAATAAAATGAAAAAATGGCCACCACTAGAAGTGGATTCATACTGCTTGTACTGAGACCCTGAGACCCAGTGATAACCCTGGAGGCAAAAAAAAAAAAAAAAGAAAGAAAGAAAAAGATTATTTCTGGAAGGAAAGCCATTTGAATGGCATTTATTCATTCAATCTATAAATGAGGATTATCTTCCATTTGTTTCTGTTGTCCTCTATTTATTTTAACAGTGCCCTAATTTCCATTGTAAAGGTCCCCTATCTCCTTTGATAGATTATCCCCAGTTCCTGGTGAGTCTTTATGATAGGTGGGTGTTGTATTTTGTCAAATGTTTTTTCTGCATCAATTGATGATTGACATGCCCACACAATTCTTATTTTTCTTTTTGTTGATGTGATGTACTACATTGATTAAAATGCAGATGTTGAACTATCACTGCTTCCTAGGGATGAATTCCAATTGTTTTAGTGGATTCTCTCAATATGTTGTTGGGTTGGACTAGCAAATATTTTGTTAATAATGTTTGCATCAATATTTATCAGAGAGATAGTTCTATAGTTATCTTTTTTGGTAGAGACTTGCTGTGGAGGTCAGGGTAATACTAGCATCACAAAATGTGTTTAGGAAGGTTCCCTCTTCATCAAGTTTATGAAAAAGCTTAAGGACAGTGGGTATTATATATTTTTGAATATACAAAATTCTTTAGGTTGTCATATAGAGTTTGTTATTGTATCTATCTGAACCTGGCATTTTGTTCTGGGAAAAGTTTTGATTAATTCTTAACTTCTACACTAGTAATTACCATATTCAGTCTGTCTCCTTTCTTTAAGATTAGAAATTGGAGGGAATATACACCTATGGAGGAATTACTGGCTCATATGGAAGGTCCATCTCTATCCTTGTGAGAGTTCTCCAGACTGCCTCCAGAGAGCCTGGGCCAATTCACATTCCCACCAGCAGTGCAGAAGGGTTCCTCTGTCCCCACAGCCTCTCCAGCATTTGTTGCTGCTGTCCTTTTTTGATGTATGCCATTCTCACAGGGGTGAGGTTGTATCTCAGTGTTGTCTTTATTTGCATTTCTCTGACAATCAGAGACCTGGAGCAATTATTCATGTGTTTGTTAGCCTTAGGATCTCTTCTGTAGTGAATGTTCTGTTCATATCCTCTGCCCATTTTTGGATGGTGTCATTTGATTTTTTGGTGCTAAGTTTGCTGAGTTCTTTGTATATTTTGGTGATTAGTCTCTTGTCTGATGTATGGCATGTGAAGATCTTGTTCCATTTTGTAGGGGGTCTCCTTGTTTGTGTGATAGTTTCTTTGGCTGTGCAGACTCTTTTTAATTTGATGTAGTCCCATTGACTTGTTTCTGCTTTAGTCTTCCTTGCTATTGGGTTTGTTTCATCAAAGATGCCCTTGAGGTTTAGGTGAGAAAGTATTCCACCAATGTTTTCCTCTAGGTATTTGATAGTTTCTGGTCTGATAGCCAGGTCCTTGATACATCTGGAGTTGATTTTTGTTTCTGGTGAGATAAAGTGGTTCAGTTTCATTCTTCTGCATGATTGAACCCAGTTTTCCCAGAAGCATTTATTGAAAAAGCTTCCTTTCCCCAAGGACTCCGTAAAACCCAACCAAAAAGATATGTGTACACCTATGTTTATAGCAGAACAATTAGTAATAGCTAAAATCTGGAAGCAACCCAGGTGCCCAACAACAGATGAGTGGCTGAGAAAGCTGTGGTATATATACACAGTGTAATACAACACAGCTGTTAAGAACCAATGAACCCACCTTCTCTGACCCATCTTGGATGGGAGCTAGAAGGAATCATGTTAAGTGAGCTAAGTCAGAAAGATAAAGATGAGTATGAGATGATCCCATTCATAAATAGAAGTTGAGAAAGAAGAACAGAAAGGGAAACTCAAAGCAGGATTTGACTGAATTTGGAGTAATATGTTGATTATCTTAAAAGCTTAGACCAGGGTGAATGGAAGCAACCAGTGGCACAGCTATATGCAAATAATGTCAGAGGACATAAATTATGGTGATGTTGTGTATGATTCAGCAAATCTTAATAAAGGGATTTTTCAAAGTTAACCCAATTTCCAAATAATGTAGTTATAGCAATAACTATCTATTGCCTTCTTAGACCGTAAGACAGCAGGAACCACCAGATACCTTCATAAAGCCTATATTTCCCCCAATCCTGGAACCTCTAGGGTGGGGCTCACTTTCCTGCATGCATCTCTAAATTCATACCAAATGATATTGCATCTGCTGATCCCAGTGTAATCAACACAATGAATACCACCTCAGTATGCTTCACTTCAGACTGTGTCCAGAAACGTCAGATGTGGAATGTCAACCCTTCATCCTCATTACTTAGGTAAGACCTTTCTTTTCATAGGATTCTGCAATTCCATCCCAGGTGGTTCACTTACTTACAAAGTCCCAAAACCTAGATATAAAACTGTTCCCATGAGGTAGGGCATATGTTCACATGTATCCATAAATTAGGGCAAAATTTATACCTGAAAGCAAAAGTACACAATAGTCTGCAGTAAGTCAGAATAAAGTTCATAATGAAGTAGTATCTAATTAGACTTAGATACTCTTCTTAACAATTTCCTATAATACTTACCTCACTGACTCCCAAGCTATCCTTATCAAAATAAGGACTACAAAAGCTGAATAAGGGCAAGAGACTGGCATACTTTAAGGATGATTCTTTAGTCACTATCAGGCCACTCCATTAGCTGGGACCCTAGTAGGGGAGTCATGAGATTCCCAAACAGACATGATGGGCCTAGACCTCGAATAAATCCCTCTCTCCATTGTTACTGGTCATCTCTATCAGGAACAACACAATAGACCCCTCTGTGGGTCCCCCATAGGACCTTGCCCTCAACTTGGAACAACAAAGATAGAAAATGTTCCATGCTTCAAAGGGACATACCATATGCTATACCTGAGGAAAATGGGTCCTGATATTGGATAGCATGGAACATTCCTACTCATGACTACAGAATTTGAGCTCAGATACACAGGGATGTAGAGGTCACATAGGCTCCCAAGCTGAATATGGGCCCCAGATCACATCAAATCAATGGGGTTTACAGGCAACAATATTTATACCACTTTCCCATATTGGGAAGTTACTCTCTTCCCTGATCCAGCTTTCTGGTCCTTCTGCCAGCCATGACATCATCTCCCTAGACAATAACTTGGATCCACCTGCATATCAGATTTCAGGCGCAGTGGAAAAATAAAGACTAGTATATCCACTGGCCCTTTGGAATATAACTTAAATATGCCTACTGTCTATCTACAAAATGTAGAACCCTGTGATCGACTGCTCAGGTGGGGGAGCAGCAGGAAGGATCAGGGAACTCTGAAGGTGACCACCTGGTGGGTCATGAGGAGAACAGAATACAACACACTCTGTTAGAGGGTGAATCTGAACTCGTTTTATTTAGCAAGTGAGAGTTTATATATCCTTCAGTCTTACATAAACAATATCTGAAACAGAAAGTAAAGTTCATTTCTTGATTAGATGGCCTTGCAGTTTTACACAGTAATGTCGTACTTTATGGGGTGATGCATTTCTGAGTAAGAAGCTTAGCAGATAGTATTTTACGTAGAGTTTTAACATATTTAATAAGAGGATGTGAGTAAATATTATTAAGAATTTTTCCTAAAACTTTATGTATTTGATGACCCATAACTTTGTCCACCTCATTTCTTGTTCATCTGTATCTAATCTGGGAACAGGGGCTGTTTGTCCCCGATTACACAGCATCATTACCATGTACATAATGAAAACAATAATCAAAGTTTCCAATTTAGATCTGCTCAGGATGCCAAGACCCACTCCCAGAATTCTTCTTCCTTGAAGAGAGTTTTCCTGGGTGCTGACCCTGTCAGACCCATCATTCTGGAGTTGAATGGGGCGTAGCAGAACCCCCAACTCTTCATCTGCACTACTTCAGCCTTTAGGTTCATGATTAGTCAACAACTTGTTTGACTTTATATGTTAACTCTCTTTACAGCCACCAGATTCCAGATTATAGCATGATTCCAATCAAACTTCCCTGGAAAGACAACCCTACTGATGTGTCCTGGACCTCAGAGTCCCCAGAACCCCTCCCCATTAGGGAAAGAGAGGGGCACTCTGGGAATATGGATCGACCTGTCAATGCCCATGTTCAGAGGGGAAGCAATTACAGAAGCCATACCTTCCACCTTCTGCATCCCACAATGACCTTTGGTTCGTACTCCCAGAGGGTTAAAGAATAGGAAAGCTATCAAGGGAGGGGATGGGATATGGAGTTCTGGTGGTGGGCATTGTGTGGAGTTGTACCCCTCTTATCCTATGGTTTTGCCAGTGTTTCCTTTTTATAAATAAAATTAAAAAATTTTAAAAAAAGAACTTGGAGGGGGCTGGGCAGTAGCAAAGCGGGTTAAGCAGCCTCAGGATCAGGGTTTGAGCCTCCAAACTCCACCTGCAGGGGGTCCATTTCACAAGCAGTGAAGTAGATCTGCAGGTGTCTATCTTTCTCTACCCTTTTCTGTCTTCCTGTCCACTCTTGATTTTTCTCTGTACTAACCAACAACAACGACAGCAACAACAACAACATTATAAACAAGAACAAACAATGATAAACAACAAAGATAACAAAAGGGGAAAAAATAGCCTCTCGGAGCAGTGGATTCATAGTGCAGGCATCGAGCCCCAGCAATAACCCATGAGACACACACAAAAAAAATATTAGAAATTGGTATGACCCTATAAATGTGCCCATTTCTTCTAGGTTATCAAATTTATTTTCATATAGATGTCCATAATAGTCTTGTATGATCTTTTGTATCCATAGATTTTCAATAGTAATCTCACCTCTCTTGTTTCTGATTGATTTTACCATAGCTTTCTCATTTTCTATTTGTGAGTCTAGCCATTGCTTTATTTTATTTATTCTCTTGAGGAACTCTTGGTTTCATGAATGTTTCCATTGTTTCTTGGTTGCTTTGTGTGTTTGTTTTCTATTTCATTGACTTCTGCTCTGAGTTTAAATATTTCCTGCCTCCTGCTGACTTTTTGGTCTTGTTATTTATATTTTTATAGTTGACTCAGTTGTTTTGTTAGATGGTTTATTTGTGATCTCTCTTTTTTATTGTTGCAGGTTTGTGTTGCTTTGAACTTCCTCTCAGGACTACTTTCACTGTATTCCAGATAATCTTATAGATAGTTTCTTCATTCCCATTGAAATGGAGGTACTTTTTTTAATATGACTCATGTGTAGCTTAGGAGCATATTTTTAGTCTCCAAACTTGCAGGTTTTTTTTTTTCCTGTGGTTGATTTCAAACCTCATAATATCAATGTCTGAAAAGATTTTTTTTTTATGATTTCAATATTCATATATTTGTCTAGGCTGTCTTTATGAACCAACATATTTTCAATCCTTATGAAGATCCCATGTCCACTTAAGAAGAATATGAATTCATCCCTTCTGGGATGGAAAGTTCTGTATATATATATCTGTTATGTCTATCTCCAATATGGTTTCATTTAAAGCCAATATTTCTTGGTTAACTTTTTGTCTAGATGATCTTTTCTTACTGTATGTGTTGTGTTGAGATCTTTTACTACGATTGTTGTGTTGTTTTCAATGTCTCCCTTCAGTTCAATACATACTTATTTTTATCTGTGTTTGAATATACATATATGTATATACATATGTTAATAATATATACAAATAATGGTTAAGTTTTATTGGATTGGTTTTCTACCATTATGTAGTGTCCATCTCTGTCTTTGTGTACTTTCTTTGCCTGAATGTCTATTTTAGCTGATAGCAGAATAGTAGTTCCTAATGTTTGTTTATTTTCCTGCATTTATTGGCTTGGAATATTTTATTCCAACCTGTCACCTTACCTTGAGTTTTTGTTTGTCTTTTCTTTAGATATGTAATTCCTGAATATATAAAATGGATCATGTTTTTTTAAATACATTTAGCTATTCTGAATCTTTTGACAAATGAATTTAGATCATTTAAATTTATGGTAATTATTTATATATGTGGTTTACTTACATCCATTTTGAATTTTGTTTTGAAGTTGCTTTAAATTGTTCTTGATTCTGTTCCCATTTACTTCTACCTGTCATTTTGTGTGGATGGGTTTCTATGATAATTTCCTTACAGATTTAATTTGTATTTTTCTATGGATCTCTGTTCCATATTTTGTATTTTGGCTATCATAACTGTTTTATCTAAATATTATATAAAAGTTGTTTGTAATATTCCAGTGAAGATAAAAATTAATGAATGGTACTAGCTCAATTTACCCAAAAGAAAACGTACATCAAGTTCAAAAGGACTGAACATTCAAAAATAATGCATAAATAAGCTGAGTCATCAATACTACTGGTAAGTTTGCCAAATTTGCCAATTTATTGAAAAATGTTATTTATTCATAAAGATTAAAGATATTTTTATTTAACTAGACAGTTCAATAAACTTTAAAACCTTCTCATGTGTCTAAGCTTTTGTCATTTTATATTAAGAAAGGTTAAGATGAAAAGAAAGAGAGAAACACAGGGAGTCAAGCAGTAGCACAGTGGGTTAAGCACAGATGGTACAAAGCTCAAGGACCCATGTAAGGATTCTGGTTTGATCCCCTGGCTCTCCACCTGCAGGGGAGTCGCTTCACAAGCAATGAAGCAGGTCTGTAAGTGTCTATCTTTTCTCCCCCTCTCTGTCTTCCCCTCCTCTCTCAATTTCTTTCTGTCCTATCCAACAACAACAACAATAACCACAACAATAAAATAAGGGCAACAAAAGGGAATAAATAAATATTTTAAAAAAGAGAGAGAAAAATACCTGAAACTCTGTTTCTCCACTATCAAAGGTTTCCCCCAGCAGGTGGAAACCAATGGCTTGAACCCTGATTTGTGTACTTTAACATTTGTGCTCAACTGGGTGTGCCAATATCTGCCTATGTGAAGTTGACATAAATGAACTTCATCAATAAATTTATTGCCAAATAATAATAAAAAGAAAAAGATTAAAATTTCAGTGAACCAATCAATTTATCTTATGAGTACTAGGGACTCAGAGGTTATAGTCTCCTGTGCCAAATGAGTATATATGGGTCCTGGATCAGGTTGATGGTGCAGTTAATTGTATGTATATATTTTCTTCAATTTGGGAACTACTTTCTGTCCTAATTTAAAATGTTAAGGAGAGGCCAGGCAGTAGCACAGCGGGTTAAGTGCACATGGAACAAAATGCAAGGACTGGTAAGGATCCTGGTTCCAGCCCTCAGCTTTCCACCTGCAGGGGGGTTGCTTCACAAGTGGTGAAGCAGGTCTGTAAGTGTCTGTTTTTCTCTCCCCCTCTCTGTCTTCATCTTCTCTCTCCATTTTTCTCTGTCATATCCAACAATAACAACATCAACAACAACAATAAGAAGAACCACAATAACAATAAAACAAAAGGAAAAAAATAGCCTCCAGGAGCAGTGGACCTGTGGTACAGGCACAGCAATAACCCTGGAGGCAAAAAAAGAAAGAAAGAAAAATAATGCTGAGAGTGTCTTTAACAAATAGGGTTGGCCCCATCATTTGGGGCCCTAGTCATGCAATCTTTGGATTCCTCTATAGATAATATGGGCCTAGCCCTCTAATAGATCCCTGTAATTCCATCATTGGTCATTTCCATGAAGAACATCATCATAAGACCTCTCAAGGATTTACCCCCGCTATGAAGTAGAAGTGGTAAGGACTATCTCACTCTCCAAAGGGAGACTGGGTCATCATCCTCTACCACACAAGGAAGACTGGTTCTGAAATGAGTTCAGCCTAGAATGGTCCGAGCTGTGACAATGGACTGCAAGTTCAGACTACCAGAGACTCAGGTTACACAGTCTCTTGTGCTAAATGAGTATATATAGGCCATGAGTCAGATTGATGGGGCAAACAGTTCATTGTATGTATATATTTTCTTCAAGTTTGGGAGCTATTTTCTGTCCTAATCCAGATTTCTAGGCCTGTTCTCAACTATGACACCATATCCCCAGACAATATTTTTAACCCACTTGCATGTTAGCTCTCAAGCTTAGGCAAACATTACTAAACTCATGGGTTCATAGAAACATACCAAAAAAAACTTCCTAGCTTCTTTCCACCCCAGCACAATAACCAAAATATATGAAGAGCTCACTAAATTCAGCAACAAAAGTAAATAAATAAGTAACACCATCCAAAAGTGGGGAGATCTGAACAGAATAGTCACCAAAGAGGAGATTGATCTAAAAGGCCAACAGACATATGAAAAAAAAAATATTCTAAGTCACTGATTGTCAGAGAAATACAAACAAAAACAAGAGAGGGTTACCACTTCACACCTATGAGAATGTTATACATCAGAAAGGTTAGCATAACAAATGCTGGAGAGGTTGTGGGAGCAAAGGAACCACTGTTGGTGGGAATATAACTTGGACCAACCCCTGTGGAGAGCAGTCTGGATAACTCTCAAAAGGCAAGAAACAGATCTACTCTATGACCCTGCAATTTGTCTCCTGGGGATGTACACTAAGAAATCAAAGATATGTGCATATCTATGTTCATAGTAGCACAATTTGTAAAGGCAAAAACTTGGAAACAATCCTAGGTATCCAACAACAGATGAATGCTTAAGAATTCTGGGATTTCCTTTATCAAAAGCACATATAAATACGCATGTTCACAGTGTATATGTGTGCAGCTATATCTGTATTATATTTTATTGCTAAACATGGTATCTAATTTTTTAAGTTATTTATATTTTTTTATTGTTGGATATATAGAGAGAGAAATTGAGAGGGGAAGGAGAGATAGAGAGGGGGAGAGACAAAGAGACACCAAGCATCCTTACATCACAACTCTTTCCCCATGCATGTAGGGACCAAGGTCTTGAACCCAGGGTCTTGAGCACTGTAATGTGTGCTTAATCAAATGTACCAATTCCTGGCCCCCATAACCATGGTATTTATAAAGGCATATACTCTGTCACTCATTCTATATTCCCAATATCTGAAAACTGATATTTTATAAGTACTCAGAAATATTTTTAGATTGTGCTATATTATTTCAAAAAAGACCTTCTCAGTCACCATCATAATTCAGTTACTAAAACTGATGAAGCATTTAAGTACATCTTATTTTTCAAACGTTAACTATATATCAATTCTTGTTAAATAATTTTATTTTCATATCTGTAACCAACTATAACTTTTTTGTTAGATACACATTCTTTTTTGTTTATTTCTAAAAATTTATATTTGACTTTTTATAAAATTAAACAATTAAATCACAAATGCTGAGCTCAGAGCAGAAAATCTGCAAAATCTCATGTCTGCTTGCTGCACCAGCTACTGATCTGAAAAAGCAACCTGTACCTGTAGTGCTAAAATTGATTTTACTCATCTTTGCATATGTCATCAAGATAAGTATGCATTTTGAGCCCTTATGTTTTTTTTCCTTTTTTTATGAAATGTTGGCAGTTGTGGTTGGTAAGAATGATTACATTTCTGAAAATCATCTCCACTTTCACATAGACAAAGGCCATGAATGTGTAAGTGAATTGACAGAGCTGTAAATCTGACATTATGCCATCATATGAGCAAAAATCCCTGAGATTTGTTTATTCCTGAGATTGAAATATTCATTGAAACAATGTAAATAACTACCATTCTATTAATTAACACAGAAGAATGTAGTCTATGTGTGGGGGGAAAATGTAAAAACAACATAGAATAGAAATGAATCTTCAGAAATCCTAAGACTAATCAAAGGACATGTGTTTTAAATTGATCTTAAAAGATCAAAAAGAGAAGGACAAATATCAGATGATCTCACTAACAGGTAGACTGTAAGAAACAACGACAGAAAGGAAAAACAGAATACTGGGCATGGTGTATTGCACCAAAACACAGGATTCTGAAGAAGGAGGGAGAGCAGGGGGCTAGAGAAGGGTAGGGTCTTGGGGGACGATGGTGGAAAGAAGATGAAAGTGTTTTTTCAAGTGCCTATCATGTGTAGAAGAGAAATTGTACCCATGTTAACAACTTTACTATTAACCCCTAATTAAATGAATAAATTTATATTAAACATAAAGCTACATGTAATAGACTTTGTAGCATTTCAGTCTCAATTTTAAGGACAATATGATCATAAAACCACAGATACATTTTGGGATAAGTAGAAAAAGACATGTTATAGGCACATTGTTAGGATTTAAAACATAGCATTTGGAATTGATGAACATATAGTACTGTTTTATATATGTCATTTTTTAAATATTAGAATATAAACTTTACAAAGCAAAACAATAGTCATTTTAAATGAATAAAATCGTTACCAACTTCCAGTTTATTATACTTAAAGAATGAATCGCCTACAATAACTCCCATTAGCACTAATGGAAATTTGCATGTAGTAAATCGTTTTGGTGCCTAGAGAATATACTGGTGATTTTACCTCTGGGTCTTTCAGAAGTGTTGAGCCATCAGATATAGTGTTCCTGGAAAGATATAAGAAGATAATTAGAGTAACTTTATGTTTTGCCTTTGCATAAAAAAGTCATTTTCCCCCAGGAGTACATGTACACAACTCACTTTACAGAAGCTCAGAAAAAAATATACTGTCCCCTTCAGCTCCATTATTCTGGTGAGACCTTTCCTAGATCATAGGACTCCTAAATTCCATTTCAGGTGGCATACTTCCTAACAAAACCACAGAACCTACATATAGACATGGCCTATGAGACAGAGCTCATGTGCACAAGTATCCATAAGTTAGGGGAAATATACATCTTAAAGTAAAAATGAACAATAGATTTAAGTGCAGCAAGCACCTAGGAAGATGTAAAAAAAAGACACAATAAAGTACTTAATAAAATAGTTTCTACTTAGACCTCGAACTCTCACCCACTTCCTATTTCACTTCTGTCAGTCACTTTAAGGCTCACTTTGTCAGATTAAGTAAGGACTACAAAAGCTGGATATGGGCAAAAGACCAGCATACTTTACTAAGAGGGTCACTTACTGGCCACCCCATCACCAGGGCCTTAGTCAGGGAATCCTGGGTTTCCCACATAGGTATGATGGGCCTAGACCTCTAACAGATCCCTCTCTTCACCATCACTGGTCATCTCCATCAGGAACAGCATCATGAACCAGCTTGTGGGCCTTTAGAGGACCTTGACCTCAATGTGGAACAATGGTAGGGACTGTCCGAGGTAGGCTGGGTTAATATACCATCACTTGAGGAATACTGTTACTGAAGTGAGTGTAGCCTAGAATATTCCTAGCTATGAGCACGGAATATGAGGCCAGACCTACAGGGATGCAGAGGTTACACAGGTTCCTGTACTGAATATGGGCCCCAGATCAGACCAATGGGGCTTACATTTAGTGGTATTCATATACTTTCCCCATATTTGAGAGCTACTCTTTTTCCCAATCCTTCTTTCTAGTCTTATTTCCAACCCTGACACCACTTCCCCAGACAATACCTGCTTGTTAGCTGCCAGGCTCAGGCAAAAATTAGCAAAGTCATTGGCCCGTTGGAATATAACTAAAATAGACTTCCTAGTTTTTTCCAAAATGGGGACCCCAAATCTCATCTGCTGTATTCTTACTTTTAGGTTCTTGATTATTAAACATTTTGTACTGCTTTATATCTTAATGCTTTTTAGCCTCCAAGTTGTAGATGCTACCATAACACCAACCTTACTTCCCTGGGCAGATGACCTCACCAATGTGTTCTAGAGCCCCACCTCTCCAGAGCCTTGCCTCACCAATGAAAACAGGCAGGGAGTATGGGTCGACCTGCCAGTGCCCATGACCAGCAGAGAAGCAATTATAGAAGACAGACCTTATACTTATACTTCATAACTATCCTGGGTCCATATTCCCAGAGGATAAAGAATAGGAAAGCTTCCAATGGAGGGGATGAGGTGTGGAACTCTGGTGGTGTGTGGAATTGTACCTTTCTTATCCATAGGATTTGTTAACCATAATCAAAAAAAAAAAAAAATTAAAACATTGTAAAAGATATCTGTGGAATCTTGAGATATTTCTATGTTTTCTTTTAAGTTGCTGCCTCCACTGAATTCTCAATTTTGTTGCATTTTGGCATATATGTTTTGTTTGCTCCATTATGATTCACAAAGAATTTCAGCTTCCGTCACCAAGTCAACAAGCTATTTGTGTTTCAAAAAAAGAAAAGAAAAAAACAAAAAAGAAATATACTGTCTCATTTAAGAGGCAAAATGGTTATTATTTACAAGAATTTCCTACATATATAGTTGCAGTTAGTTGCCAAAAGGATTATTATAATTATCAAGGATTATTTATACCTTTAAGCACATTGAGTTTACTTAAATTTAATAGAACAATTTTCCTTGTTTAGCAAAATGAAAAAAAATTCCCAAGACAAAAGTTATACCATAGTACATCTTTTTTTTAACTTAAAATTTTAGTATATAAAAAAGCAACACAATGTTTTTCTGAACAATATAGGTGTAGAAATAGTATGATCAATTTGTCCGGTGAATAACAAAAATAGGATGGTTCCCTAAACAAATGGTTTCACTATTATGTGGAATACAAATAACTATGGCAAGTGGGCATAAAAATAGTAAGTAGGGGCTGGGTGGTGGAACACCTGGTAAAGCACATACATTATAGTGTGCAAGGATCCAGGTTCAAGCCCCTGGTCCCCATCTGCAGTTGTCTCTCTGTCTCTCATCTGATCTATCTCCCCCCTCTCAATTTCTCTCTGTCTCTATCCAGTAGTAAATAGGTAAAATTTTTTAAAATATGTTTAAAATAGTAGCTAAACTATCTCTTAGGCTTGTGAAAACTACTGTAGTTATCTGAAAGAGGAAGTTTCAGAACTTAAGTTGTTTTGATGGTTTACATTTACATGCAAGTGTGAAACTATACCATTGAAATCTTATAATTATGTAAACCATTGTTAAATCACTAATAATAAAAATGACAGAAATAGAAATTAATTTGATAGAGCAAGAAACATTTGGTTGATTATAAATTTTAATTATTTTAAGAGACATTTAATTTTTCCAGTTTACTGTGATAGAATATAATTAACTGAAGATCTAGCATTTAAATAATTTTAACTGTATAATTCATTGGTATTATGCATATGTGTTAATCACTATCTTAATCTCTATACACTTCTTTCATCATATAAAACTAAAACCTTTATTCCCATTAAAAATTCCCAGTCCCTGACAACATGAGTGTCCAGTGAAGAAGTAATTACAGAAGGAAGAACACCCACCTACTGCACCCCACCCCCAAAAGAATTTTGGTCCATACTCCCATAGGGGAAGAAATGTTAGGGAAGATGACTAGAGGACTCTGAAACCCTCTGAAATTCCATCAGGATCCAGAGTCAGAAGAATAAAGGGAAGACATTCAGAATTAGTAACAGGTATAGGTATAAATGTGACTTAGAAAGGAAGACAAGACCATTGGGATATATAAATATATGTGTATATACTAATATATATACATATAGTATATAGGTAGGTAGTTTTAGAAATAGTGGTCAACCCATATTTGTGAGACAACTAGTGCTGGTTTTAATGGAGAAAATGGGGACAAAAAACTCTGGTGGTAGGAATGGTGTGGAATTGTATTCCTGTTACCTTGTAATTTTGTAAAGCAATATTAAATCACTAATAATAATAATAATAATAATACTCCCAGTTCCCACCCACCTATCTTCAGTTTGGAATCACCATTCTATTTTCTGTATCTAAAAATCTAACTCAGAGACTTGGGAGGTATACTATGGAGGAAGAGCTGGCAAAAAGTTGATCACAGGATCAGCAAGATGTTGGCCATCATTTCTCCTTTGTCAAGTTCTGCTTCTGTTTCTATCCGTGTCATCATGCCAGGTTCCCCTGCATTTTTTAACACTGTGGTCTATTTACATAATCATTGTTTTGTTTGAGACCAGCCCTGGTTTAATCCCCATTGGTTTGATCCCCATTGGTTTAATCCCTACTAGTTCACACTCTTTTTCCACTCCACCCCCTTATCTTACGTACTTCCTTTTCCACCCTACCACTTCCATCTCAGAAGATATTTAAAGGCAGATCAATAAACGCAGGAGGGTATTGTGTGTTACTGCTCTGCGAGTCCCAGAGTCTCTCTCTCACAATGCTAGTTCCTGATCCCTTTCCTGTGCAGCAGTCTAGGTTGGCTCTGGTCGAGTTCTCTCTAACCCAGAGAGCACGTGCCTGGGAAGAAGCACCCTCAGGCTAGCCTGGCAGTAAGATATGGAAATTAAAAAAAGAAAGAACAAAAGAATGAAAGAAAGAAAGAAAGAAAGGAAGAAAGAAAGAAAGAAAGAAAGAAAGAAAGAAAGAAAGGGAGGAAGGAAGGAAGGAAGAAAGAGGGGTTGGGTAGTGGAGAATCTAATTGAGTGTACCCGTTACAATGACTGCATGTGGACCTGGGTTTGAGCACCTAGTCCATACCTGCAAAATGAGAGCTTTGTAAGTGGTAGAACAATGCTGCAGGTGACTCTCTCTCTCCCTCTCTACCTCCCCCTTCCCTCCTGGTTTATCACTGTCTTTATCCAATAATTAAAGATAATAAGAAAAGAATTAAGTTGAAAAAAAGAAAAGAAAAATTACTTGAAACCTCACCAAATTATAGCTAGGATTAACTGAAGAAACTCAGCCATAGGTAGGTATGACACATAGTCAGAAAGCAGAAAAAGGTGAAGAAGAAATTCTCAAGACAGAAATTGTTTGTGTTGGCATCTAGAATCTTCTTAGTAGTGAAGCACAGGGTTGGTTACAAAAAGACAGAGAATTATTTTCAGAAAGGCTAGCTGAAAACTAAAATCATGCGGTCAACACACACTGTGGCAGTGGAATTCCAGAGGTTTAAACACTAGTTTAGACTTCTACAATTCAATCCATAAAGGACAGAATTTATTTAACACAGACTCTTTTTTGAACAAAAATTAAAGCATTAAAGATTAGTAAATTCTCTTCTGTTTGACTTGTTATATTCTGGACAAAAGAAAGGGTAACTATAAATTAAAATAGTTTTAAAAAATAGTCAGTTGAGGGTCTGCAAAGTACCTCATTTGGATAGCTCATTCCTTTTAAGGTATTTTAACTTTATTTTATTTGATAGAACAGAGAGAAATTGATAGGGAAAGGGACTAGAGAAAAAGAGAGAGGGAAGAGAGAGAGAGAGAGAGAGAGAGAGAGACCTATAGCCCTGCTTCACTACTTGTAAAGTGTCCCCCTCTACAGATGGGTACCAGTTACTCAAACCCAGGTCCTTGTGCACTGTAATGTACACACTTAACCAGATGCACCACTGCCTGGCCCCAGTTCTTTGCCTTGTCATGTACATGACCTAGGTTCAAGTCCTGGTCCCAGTGGCACTGAAGGAAACTTTGGTGCTTTGTTGTGTTTCCCCAACCCCTCTCTCTCTACATTTGTCTATCTGGAAAAAATACACTTGCCTTAAGGAAGATTATTACCATTCCACAATTCATCTGACAAAACATACAATAGTATTAATTTGTATTGACTCTTATACTGATGATAAACAGATAATAGTAGTCATAGTTGTATGCATTTAAATAGCAATTATAATTTGTTAAGTAGGGGTAGTAGTAGCTAACTTTCAGGCAACTGTAATTGAGACTCTAGCTAAACTACACAGAGAAAACTGGCATATTCTGTGTATGAATCATTAATTCTTTCATAATTTTATTAAAAATTCATTTTTTATTATTTTATTTGAAAAATATGATGTACTACATATTTTCTTGAGTTTGTTTTTGTATCATTTCTTGAATATGAAATAATTATACTTTGACTCTTTCATAACTTTCATGATATTAGCCTTTTAAAAGTAAATTGGATCATGGAAGGGATAGCTAGTATGAGCCTTTTATTAAGCTTTTATTTAAAAGAAATTCTTTACAAATAAACATGCAAAGCAATATGGATAAAGCCCAGTAGTGAACTGTGTCTTCAGAAAGGACCACAGCACTATAATGATCATGGAATCTACATGGATAAAGAATTCCTTTTAAGTGAAAGCTTAATAATTTAGAGTTATAAACTTGACAAAAATAAAGAACAAAAATAAAATTAGAAAGAAAATGAAAAGTAAATAAAAGGTTGAGTTGTAAACTTTCCTTAAGTAATAAGCTCTTGGGAGTTCTTGGATGAAGGGATTATGCTAGTTTAATTGACAGCATTGCAAGTGATAGTTCTATAGCCATAAACTTCATAGGAAGCAGAGACAACCATAGAATTAGGTGACATATGCCAATTTGTGGGTATGCGAAGTACAGATAGTGAGGACTATGAAGAGGGAGAAATGCTACATTTCAGGAGTAATGAACTGTTCAAATTCTTTCCGACAGCTCCTATTCAGCAATATTCAAACTAAAATCACAGTTATGCTTACCTACAGTGTACAAATGGGAGATATTGGCAGTAAGAGAGAGACCAAGCAAATCATCCAAACTCTGAAGTAAGGTATGGATGGCCACTAGAAGGTAGTTCTTAGGATTCCAGAGAATAATCTTTCAACTCAAAGAATTAACAGGAAGTTTAGCTCAGCCTTTAGAAAAGAAATTAAATGAGAGGCCTGAGTTTTCTAGACAACAAAGTAAATTTGTTTTAACAGTGAATAAAATAAGAAAACCAAACAAATTTAAAAAGAATTGTGATAGGACTATGCTATTTACTCAGAAAAATATATCTTGAAAACAATTATACACTAATATAATTCTTATATTTCATATACTTAGCAACAGGAAAAGGTAATTATCTTCATTTCTTGAAATATTTTATATAACTGATACTATTTTTGATATTTTGCTTTTTAAACTCTAGAATCTAGACAAAATCTCTCAATACTATAGAATTTTTCAGTAAGAAAGCACTGCAGATCAGGGTGAGATTAAGATATCTCTATCTCTTATTTCAGAGATTCTAAAAGACAGTAATAATGACAACATGGAGAATATTGACATTCATTGGACAGGAAGTTGTTTGGGAGAAACACCTGGAGGCTATAGTCTACAGCAAAGGACACAGACAGCAGAGCATAAAAGCTTAGAAATATAGCCACACATATATTAACAACTTATTTACAACAAAGGAACCAAGAGCCTAAATTAGAACAAGGAAAATGTCTTCAATGATGGTACTGGGTAAACTGAGCAGATCAAAGTAAAAGAAGAAAATCAGACCTCTACATAATACCATACATAAAATTAATCCAAAATCAATAAAAAATTTGGATGTAATCATAGGGTCACCAAAATAGCTTCTCTAGGTAGTAAAACTACTAATGGACTACAAGAGAAGGTGCAAAAGGTTTGGGCAACTCCAGAAAAAGGGAGCAAATGTATAGTTAAGGATAGAATTGGACTTCCAGTTGTGAGCTAAACTTGACACATATACATGGTGATTTTCAATGATGCATACCCAAAACTTAATGGTATAGTGTGAAATTATATCAATAAAAATAATTTTTAGAAAGTCAAAGTAATCTCTGACTCTTTATAACAAGTCAAATATGGCATTGGCATACATGAAATAATACATAGCATTGCACAATATACAATTACAAATGAGTTATGTAACTAATGTTTTCTGTTGCTATTACTGATATTAATAAAATTATCTATGTTGTTACATGGTTAAATTTATAACACTAAGCACAATATATATTATGTTTTTACTTGATAACAGAGTAAATGTAATCTATAATATCAGCATAATACATAATTACATCAATACATGATATGTAATTATTTATGTATGGCATATGTTATATAATTATGCATAATGTATAATATTATTGAAGGCATATATGACACACAAAATGTATACACTTTATATTTGTAATTCAATTTTACACTCATAAAACATTTGAAATTAATGTTAATATTACCTGGGTCAAAAAATTAGCTCATATTGGTAGTGTGCTGCTTTGCTATGCTGATTAGATTTGAGCTAATTTCCCTCCTCATGAGAGGATACCAGTGTAGTTTCTTAACTTTGCTTTCTACCTGAAAAAGTTAACCCACAGTGATAAACCATCAATGATAAGAAGAAAAAGGTCACTCTTTTTTCTTATTTTAAAATTTCTTTATTGGGGAATTAATGTTTTACAATCGACAGTAAATACAATAGTTTGTACATGCATAACATTTCCCAGTTTTCTATATAACAATAAAAACCCCACTAGGTCCTCTGTCATCCTTTGTGAATCTGTATTCTCCCTTACCCCAAACCCCACAGTCTTTTACTTTGGTGCAATACGCCATTCCAGTTCAGATTCTACATGAGTTTTCTCTTCTGATCTTGTTTTTCAACTTCAGCCTGAGACTGAGATCATCCAAGATTCACCCTTATGTTTCTAGACTTATTTCAGTTAACATGATTTTTTCAAGGTCCCTCCAAGATCAGTTGAAAATGGTGAAGTCACCATTTTTAATAGCTGAGTAGTATTCCATTATGAATATACACCACAACTTGCTCAGCCACACATCTGTTGTTGGACACCTGGCTTGCTCCCAGGTTTTGGCTATTTCAAATTGTGCTGCTAAGAATATATGTGTACACGGATCTTTTTGGATGGGTTGTTGGGCTCCTTAGGATATATCGCCAGCAGAGGAATTGCAGGATCAAATGGTAGATCCATATCTAGCCTTCTGAGAGTTCTCCTGTCTGTTCTCCACAAATTTTGGATCAGTTTACATTCCCACTAGCAGTCTGGAGGATTCCTTGACCCCACAACCTCTCCAGAACTTGCTGCTATACGTTTTCTGATGTATGACATTTGCACAGGAGTAGGTGGTATCTTATTGTTGTCTTTATTTGCATTTCTCTGAAGATCAAATTTTTTTCATTTGTTTCTCGGCCTTTTGGATCTCTTCTGTGGTGTATATTCTGTCCACGTCCTCTCCCCATTTTTAGATGGGGTTATTTATTTTCTTGTTGCTGAGTTTGGCAAGCTCTTTATATATGCTGGTTATTAGCCTCTTGTCTGATGTATGGCATGTAAAGATCTACTCCCATTTTGTGAGAGGTCTCTTTCTTTGGGTAGTGGATTCTTTTGCTATGCAGAAGCTTTTTATGAAGAGGTTTACGCTTGCCTTAGTCTTCTTTGTAATTGGATTCGTTTCATTGAAGATGCAACCAGAAGGACACAAAACACTAAAGTTAGGGCAGAAATAAATCACATTGAAAATAAGAAAACAATATAAAGTATCAACAAAAGTAAATGTTGGTTCTTTGAAAGAGTGAGCAAAATTGGCAGACCTTTAGCCAAACTCACAAAAAAAAAGGGAGAAGCAAATAAATCAGATCATAAATGAAAGAGGAGATATCACAACAGACACTGCTGATATTCAATGTATAATGCGATGTTGGTCTGCTTCTAATTCTGCTTCTAAGACCCCTTCTGTTTTGATCATCATGTTAGGTTAACTTGCATTGCTTAATGCTGTGGTCTATTTACATAATCATTGTTTTGTTTGAGACCCACACTGGTTTAATCCCCACTGGTTGGAGTGCTTTTTTTCCTTCTCCCCACCCCCTATCTTACATACTTCCTCTTCATGACACTTCTGCCTCAGCAGATATAAAGGACTGGATTTTCTAATTAATAGAGATTGATTTAGATCCATACTGTCTTATTTGTTCTGGGGGTGCATTGTCCAGCAGTGGCTTCTTGTGCAACTTCACCTCCAGGAATAGCAGGAGTGCCATCACTGCACATATGTCTGGGTATTCTAGCTCCTCTGCTGTCAGAGCCGAGCTGGGGATCTTGGCTGGGGGCCCAGTCCCGGCAGGGAGCCTGCGGTCTCCAGGTGGTCCAGGATCTGCCCAGACTTCATAGCAGGAGAGCGGGCCAGCTGGCCATACAGAAGGCGCGGGCCGAGGTGGCCCGGGGTGGGGGCCAGGATGGGCCGCAGCCCTGCCCCCAGCAGCAGAGCAGCATGGACGGAGTCCACACCCAGTGCCCCGCATCCCGTGGTAGCGAGCAGGCTCTGGTGGGCAGGTGGTTGGCGGAAACCAAAGTGTGGCCCAGAGCGAAATGTTCCAGAGATAGAGAAACAGTCTCATGAAGAAAGGGCAGAGGGCTTTGGAAACCTCTTCACAAGCAGAAAAACAGCCCACAGTGGATAGGTAGCCAAACATCTTCACTTATCTGGGGGATGGACAGATTGTTGTGGCGCCATATGTCATTTAAGTTCAGGGCGCCAGTATGCCAGGCTAGCTTCGTGGCAGTAGACAGATGACCAGGGACACAAGGCTGAACAGAGAAGCTGTATTTCTTTATTCACGAGCCAACGGTACAAAAAACTAATCTAATCACCACACAGTTTTGTCCTCCATCTTTCTCCTCTGGTGGCAGAGAGTCAGAAACTCCGGAAGTATCTAGGGTAGAGGGCGGGGAGAAGGAAGAAGCGTGAAAAGGCCAGGACTAAACCAGAATCTCCCGGAGGTAGGGGGAGTGAGACCAAACCAATGTAACTGAATGACCATGTAAATAGACCACAACGTCAAGCAATGTAACAGAAGGGATCCCAGAAGCAGAACTAGAAGCATACCAATAATACCAAAAGCACACAGGGACACAACCAAAAAAAAAAAAAAAAAAAAAAACGACCACTCTTTCTGATGAACAAAGATGTTAAAATATGGAACAAAATTCTAGCCAACCAGATACAGCAGTATATTCCAAAGATTGTTCATCATGACTAAGTGGGGTTTATCCCAAGCATGCAAGGTTGGTTTAATATACATAAATCAATGAATGTGATCCACCACATCAATAAAAGCAAGACCAAAAACCATATGGTAATATCAATAGATGCAGAGAAAGCCTTTGAAAAAATACAACATCCCTTTATGATCAAAACACTACAAAAATGGGAATAGATGGAAAATTTCTGAAGATACTGGAGTCTATATAGAGTGAACCTACAGCCAACATCATGCTTAATGGTGAAAAACAGGAAGCATTTCCCTTCAGATCGGGTACTAGACAGGGCAGCCCACTATCACCATTATTATTCAAGATAGTGTCAAAAGTTCTTGCCATAGCAATCAGGCAAGAGCAAGGAATTAAATGCATACATATTGGAAGAGAAGAAGTCAAACTCTCCCTATTTGCAGATGACATGATAGTATACATAGAAAAACCTAAGCGAGAAGGTTTTGGAAATCATCAGGCAATACAGTAAAGTGTCAAGCTACAAAATTCACATTCAAAAGTCAGTAGCATTCCTCTATGCAAACACTAAGTTAGAAGAATTTGAAATCCAGAAGTCAGTTACTTTTATGATTGCAATAAAAACAATAAAACATCTAGGAATAAACCTAACCAAAGAAGGGAAAGACTTATATACTGATAATTATGAGTCACTACTCAAGGAAATAGAAAAATACACAAAGAAGTGGAACAAGATATCCCACGTTCATGGGTTGGAAGAATTATCATCATCAAAATGAATATACTACCCAGAGTGATCTACAAATTTAATGCTATTCCCATCAGAATCCCAGCCACATTTTTTAGGAGAATAGAACAAATGCTACAAATATTTATCTGGAACCAGAAAAGACCTAGAATTGCCAAAACAATCTTGAGAAGAAAGAACAGAACTGGCAGCAGCACACTCCCAGATCTCAAATTGTATTATAGGTCCATTGTCATCAAAACTTCTTGGTAGTGGAGCATGAATAGACACACTGACCAGTGGAATAGAATTGAGAGCCCAGAAGTAAGCCCCCACACCTATGGAAATCTAATCTTTGACACAGGTACTTAGACTATTAAGTGGGGAAAGCAGAGTCTCTTCAACAAATGGTATTGGGAAAATGAGCTGAAACATGCAGAAGAATGAAATTGAATCATATTTCACCAAACAGAAAAGTAAATTCCAAGTGGATCAAGGACTGGAATGTTAGACCAGAAACTATCAGACATTTAGAGGAAAATATTGGCAGAACTCTTTTCCACATAAATTTTTAAGACATCTCCAATGAAACAAATCCAATTACAAAGAAGACTAAGGCAAGCATAAACCTATGGGACTACATCAAATTGTAAAGCTATAGCACAGCAATAGAATCCAACTACCCAAAGAAAGACCTGTCACAACATGGTTATATTTACATTCCATTTATGAGACAAGAGACTAATAACTGGCATATATAACGAGCATGCCAAACTCAACAACAATAAAACAAATAACACCATCCAAAAATGGGGAGAGGACATGGACAGAATATACACCACAGAAGACATCCAAAAGGCTGAGAAACACATGAAAATATGCTCTAAGTCTTTGATCTTCAGAGAAATGCAAATAAAGACCACAATGAGATACCACTTTACTCCAGTGCACATGTCACACATTAGAAAAGGTCACAGCCACAAATTCTGGAGATGTTGTGGGGACAAAAGAACCCTCCTGCACTGCTGGTGGGAATGTAACTGATCCAACCTCTGTGGAGAACAGTCTGGAGAACTCTCAGAAGGCTAGATATGGATCTACCATATGATCCTGCAATTCCTCTCCTGGGGATATATCCTAAGGAGCCCAACACACCCATCCAAAAAGATCTGTGTACACATATGTTCTTAGCAGCACAATTTGAAATAGCCAAAACCTGGGAGCAAGCCAGGTGTCCAACAACAGATGTGTGGCTGAGCAAGTTGTGGTGTATATTCATAATGGAATACTACTCAGCTATTAAAAATGGTGACTTCACCATTTTCAACTGATCTTGGATGGACCTTGAAAAAAATCATGTTAACTGAAATAAGTCTAGAAACATAAGGGTGAATCTTGGATGATCTCAGTCTCAGGCCGAAGTTGAAAAACAAGATCAGAAGAGAAAACTCATGTAGAATCTGAACTGGAATGGCGTATTGCACCAAAGTAAAAGACTGTGGGGTTTGGGGTAAGGGAGAATACAGATTCACAAAGGATGACAGAGGACCTAGTGGGGTTTTTATTGTTATATAGAAAACTGGGTAATGTTATACATGTAAAAACTATTTACAAAAAAAGAAATTATATTATAGAGTGGCTTTAGAATAATACATGATATATCAGAAAGAGTTCTCTAGAATAGCAAAGCTGGTAGCATACATGAAAGTATATGCATATTTATACACATGTTAATATCTATTTTATAGTGTGTATATATGCATAATGAGAGACATAAAATTAGGTTGAGAAATTGGCAGATAGGATTATGCAGGCTGCTAAGTAATAGTGGGAAGTTGTCGAGGAAGAAAAGTTTAAACAGTTTTTTTTTTCTTTTTTTCTCCTCCAGAGTTATTGCTGGGCTCGGTGTCTGTACCATGAATACACCGCTCCTAGAGGCCATTTTCCCCCCTTTTTGTTGCCCTAGTTGTTGCAGCCTCGTTGCGGTTATTATTGCCATTGTTGACGTTGCTTTGTTGTAGGATAGAACAGAGAGAAATGGAGAGAGGAGGGGAAGTCAGAGAGAGGGGGAGAGAAAGATAGACACCTGCAGACCTGCTTCACCACCCGTGAAGCAACTCCCCTGCAGGTGGGGAGCCGGGGCTCGAACCGGGATCCTTACGCCGGTCCCTGCGCTTTGCACCACGTGCGTTTAACCCACTGCGCCACCGCCCGAACCCCAAGTTTAAACAGTTTTGAAGCAGACTTTACTCTTTGAGAAAATCTTTTTAATTACTGCTTTTAAAGGTCTTCTACTAATTTCTCATTTTCTTTTTTCTTTTTCAACCAGAGTAGTAATCAGCTCCAGTTTATGGTGGTGCCAGGGATTGAACCTTGGGAGTTTGGAGCCTCAGGCATGACCATCTCTTTCCATAACCATCATGATATCTCCCCCTGCCTACTTTCTCATTATTGAGCTGAAGTCATCTGATTTTAGACACTAACAATATTTCAGGAGCATTTAGATTTATGGTTAATTATATGACTGGATACCATACCAAGGTGCGTGTGAAAGAGTCACATATGGGTCCTAGATTAAATTGAGTTGATACAAATGAAAACATTGCTATTAGTTTGTAATTTTCCTCATTCTGTAACTTGGAATTACTTTTATTTGCTATCATTTGCTCTTTAAGTTAATCAATTCATAAAATAAAACTAACCAAATAAAACAATAAAAATGGGACTTTGACCCATTTTCTGTAAAAGGAAAATAATTGAAAAGATAAAATATACCCACACACCTATGGACATCTAGTATTTGATAAGAGAGCCCAAAGTATTAAATAGAAGATGGAGGCTCGCTTCAATAAATGGTGCTGGGAAAACTGGGTTGAAACATGTAGAAGAATGAAAATGAACTACTTTATCTCACCAGAAACAAAAAGCAACTCCAAGTGGATCAAAGACCTGGATGTTAGACCATAAACCATCAAATACTTAGAGGAAAACATTGCTGGAACACTTTTCCATCTAAACCTCAAGGACATCTTTGATGAAACAAAGCCAATTGCAAGGAAGACTAAGGCAGAAACAAACCAATGAAATTACATCAAATTGAAAAGCTTCTACACAGCCAAAGAAACTGTCACAGAGACAAGGAGATCCCTCACAGAATGGGAGAAGATCTTCACATGTCATACATCAGACAAGAGACTAATCACCAAAATATACCAAGAGCTTAGCAAAATTAGCACCAAAAAATAAAATGACCCCGTCCAAAAATGGGCAGAGGATATGAACAAACATTCACCTCAGAGGAGATCCAAAAGGCTAACAAATATATGAAAAACTGCTCCAGGTCACTGATTATCACAGAAATCCAATAAAGACAACATTGAGACACCACCTCACTCCTGTGAGAATGGCATACATAAAAAAGGACCACAGCAACAAATGCTGGAGAAGCTATGGGCACAGAGGAACCCTTCTGCACTGTTTGTGGGAATGTAAATTGGTTCAGCCTCACTGGAGAGCAGTTTGGAGAACTCTCACAAGGCTAGACATAGACCTTCCATATGATCCGGTAATTCATCTCCTGGGGATATACCCCAAGGACTCCATAATACCCAACCAAAAAGAGGTGTGTACTCCTATGTTCATAGCAGCACAATTCATAATAGCTAAAACCTGGAAGCAACCCAGGTGCCCAACAACAGATGAGTGGCTAAGAAAGCTGTGGTATATATACACAACAGAATACTATGCAGCTATTAAGAACAATGAACCCACCTTCTCTGACCCATCTTGGATGAAGCTAGAAGGAATTATGTTAAGTGAGCTAAGTCAGAAAGATAAAGATGAGTATGGGATGACCCCACTCATCAACAGAAGTTGAGAAAGAAGAACAGAAAGGGAAACTAAAAGCAGGATCTGACTAAATCAAGAGTAGGGCACCAAAGTAAAAACCCTGTGGTGAGAGGGAGGTTGGACATTCGGCTTCCAGGAGTGGCGGGGGAAGGTTAGGTGGTGGATGGGTGTAATGGGACATAGTCTTTTGGTGGTGGGAATGGTGTTTATGTATACTCCAATTAAAGTGTAGTCATATAAATCACTATTTAATTAATATGAGAGGGGAAAAATTGATTGTATGTCTCGAACTTTTTAAAACACAGACTGAGTCTTTTTAATACATAGGCTGAATCTTTGATATGTGGACTCTCTCAAAAGCCTAGACCAGGTAGTGTCGTTTTTGCCAGGCTAGCTTCGCAGGCGGGAGACAGAGATGACCAGAGACTCATGGGTGAGCTGAGAACGCAGCTCAATCTTTATTCACAAGTGGGGATGCAGTCCAAAAAACTAATCTAATCTAATCATAACCCAATTCTGTCCTGCATCTCTCTCCTACCTCCCTCCTGAGGTGGAAGAGTCAGGAACAAAGGAAATACGTAGGATAGGGGGCGGGAAGAATAAAGAAGTGTGAACCAGCGATGACTAAACCAAATGTCCCAGAGGCAGCGGTTGGGGGGAAGACCAAACCAATATCCCGGAGGCAGGGGGTGGCCAGCCAACAGTGGACGTGCAAACAGAACACATAGCAAGCAACACAAGCGAACCCAATGATGATGATAAAAACAAAAGACTTCACAAACAGAATCTAGAAGCATACCAACAAGGTAGAACAGAAGCAACCAGTGGCATAGCTATATACAAGATGTTGGGTATTATACAGCAAACCCTAACAAAGGGACTTTTCAAAGTTAACCCAATTACCAAATAATGTGATGATAACAATAACTATCCATTGTCTTCTTGAACCTTAAAACAGCAGGAACCTCACATTTCCACTATAGAGCCTATATTTCCCCCAGTCCTGCAATCTTAGGGTGGGGCCCACTTTCCTACATGCTTCTCTCCAATGCATATCAAATAACATTGCATATGCCGATCACAACCTAATCAATGCAATGAGTGCCACCCCAGCATGCTTCACTTCAGACTGTGTCCAGAGACTTCAGTTGTGGAATAACAATCCTTCAGCTTCATTACTCAGCTGAGACCTTTCCTTTCATAGTATTTTCTAATCTCATTCCAGGTGGTTCACTTCCTAAAAAAGTCTCCAAACGTAGATATAGACCAGCTACCCTGAGATAGAGCATATGTTCACACATATCCATAAACTGGGGCAAAATATATACCTGAAAGCAAAAGTACACAAGAATTTGCAGTGAGTAACCCCCAACACTTCATCTGCACTATTCCAGCCTTTACGTCCATAATTGTTCAACAATTTGTTCTGCTTTGTATGTTAACTCTCTTTTTAGCCACCAGGTTCCAGAGGCCAGCAGGATGTCAACCAGATTTCCCTGGACTGATGACCCCACCAGTGTGTCCTGGAGCTCTGCTTCCCCAGAGACCCACCTTATTAGGGAAAGAGAGAGGCAGACTGAGAGTATGGATCTACCAGTCAATGCCCATGTTCAGCGGGGAAGCAATTACAGAAGCTAGACCTTCTACCTTCTGCAATCCACAATGACCCTGGGTCCATACTCCCAGAGGGATAGAGAATGGGAAAGCTATCAGGGGAGTGGATGGGATATAGAAATCTGGTGGTGGGAATTGTGTGGAGTTGTACCCCTCCTATACTATGGTTTTGTTAATGTCACCTTTCTTAATTAAATAATAATGCAAAATTTATAATATTACATTGAAGTCTAACAAATGGCTCTATCCTAGTCTAGGTCACACCATAATTGCTAGGAAAAGTAAATTATATATAGTTTATTGGGATAGGGGATGTAATTATGGTTGTAAAATTAAGAGACAGAAAAGAAGTAAACATGTGTCTCTGGGTGTGTTCTATGTATTAATGATGAGTACTCAAACAAAAATAAACTTCTGATTCATATATAATACCTGCCTTAAAAATTGACTTCCTCTGATACATTTTTGACGGCAATGCAAACTAGCACAATATGTATGGAAATTATGCAGAGTCCTTAAACAAACAAAATGGAGATGTTCCATGATCCAGCAATACAACTCTTGGACATATATTGCAAGGATAGAGAACATTAATTCAAAAGGATATTTGCACCTTAATGATTATACCTGCACCTTTACCAATGTAGGGAAACAAATGCTCAGTGGCAGATGGCTGAAGAAAGAAGTTTATTCCACAGTTAAAAAGGTTGCAACTGTATCATTTTGAACAAAATGAAATGAAACTGGAGGGGGACTATGCTAAGTGAGATAATGGAGTTGAAGGAAGAACTACCAGATGAGTTCATTTGTATGTGGTAGATGATAAAAGTAAAATTAAAAAAAGAAAACAAAAAAAATGGTGGATTTTGTGAGAACTATGGTGGTTTTGGGTGGAGGTGTATTGACTTGAGTGGAGTGTATAATGACTCAAACCCACCTTGTGCTGATGTGATAATACACCTGTCATCTTATAATTTTATAAAACACTGTTAAATCACTAATAAAAACATTGAAAAAATCAAAATAAGAAATCATTGATTTCCAGAGTTCATTGGTGTAGGCTAGCTAGCTACCCTGCTGAATACCACCTGAGTGGGTTTTTAAAGAGACAGATACAAGATGAGAGATATGGTCCAGGTTTGTGTGAGAGTTTTCAAATTAAAGCTGCAAGAAGCTAATAAAATATGTGGGAAATTGGTAGTGGAATAGTTAATGGAATAAGAAGAGTTGAAAACAGGTAATGAGGCAGTAAACAAAAGGTGTCCAGACATGTTCCTAGGTTGTGTAATCATTTTCAATATAACTGTCCTCATTGTCCACCTACCTTATGGGTCAACAGAAAACCCATATTATTCCAAATATTCCTTTAATTTCTCACAAATAAGTATTTTCATGTCTTTATTAGATTTAGTAACCCTTTAGAGCCAGAATAGACAATGAATATCTGACATGGTATATATATTTCAAATGTTTAAAGACATGAAATATATATGTGTGTGTGTGTGTGTGTGTGTGTGTGTTTCTTAACAGTGATTATTTAGCCTAGAACATGGCTTCCTGATTGAGACTCCTGAGTTCAGAATTGTTCCTAGACATTACCCACTGCATTTTGCTCTGCCAGACACCTTTGCTTCTGTTTTTTTGAACAATTTGATGCAACTTACTGCAGTGTTTTTGGTAACATTTAAACCTTAGCACATTGCTCTCAGAATCTGGATAATTCTCTGACCCTGTTTGTGAACTTGCAGTTATACTCTTTCTGACACATAAGGTATCAATTAATTTTCCTGATATCTTTACTGCTAATTACAATTCTTCTTCTTCTCCTCCTCCTCCTCCTCCTCCTCCTCCTCCTCCTCCTCCTCCTCCTCCTTCTTCTTCTAGCGTTTGCCCTTCTTCCGTAGCCAGTCAACAGGTCAGGTTGAAAGCTGTCAGGAGATGCTTGTTGCTGGCTTTGAAAGTGACTGGGATCCATGTGGATTCAGTCGGCTAGGAAGGATCATCAGTTTCCCCAATGAATGGGTACTCACAGGATGCACCACGAGAAGGTCGATCCAATGCATCCCGCTAATTACAATGATGTATTATATCACCTTAACTTAATAGGACATTTCAAAACCATTTGTTGAAAAAAATTAACTTCTCTTTCTTGACTTGACATTTTATGAATGTTGAACTGACCACAAGTATGCTCTACATAATATTTTTCTTTGTAGTTCAAAGCATTCACCAAACATTTCCTTGAATAGATATTACTATAAGTGAAAATTATTTTATATGTGGTTAATTGAAATTGTATATTAATTTTAATTGTTTCACAAGTTATATACAGAGAGAACTTATGTGAGAAAGAGACAGAGGGATATCAGAGGACTACTCTGATACATATTGCACCTGGGAAAAGAACTTAGACTTACAAATCCTTTGCTATAACATATAAGTTATTTTCCTGGTCTTAACATTATAATTAAAATGCAGTTATGATTAGAATTAAGAACCTTGAGTCACTCTAAAGCATTTATGCAAATGTATGAACTGAAGTATGCATATTTTATATTTTACCACCTCTTGTCAAGAGAGAATTTTTTCACTTCCTATACGTTTAATTATGTCTGTTGGAGTCCTCATTATTCCATCAATTTTACTGTTCTTTCTCATATGTAAGGTTTGTTAATTTCTCTACTTCTCTCACTTCTACATAAAATTTGCTTAAATGTCTTTCATTCTTTTATAATGTCATTTGAAATGACTAACAAGTCTTTAAAAACTTTGTGTTTTACTCATTTTAGAAATAGACTGATGGCAAGCAGGAAAGTGAACCTTTAGATCAAGATATTTCTGGTCTAGCTGTGCAGGACTGATAAGTACTAAAGATAAGAAAACCTGAACTAACAAGAGGTATACAAGCAAATGGGGTTTAGATTAATAGAGGGAAGTAAAAATACATTTTAGACTGAGAGATTAAATGGGAAAAAGAGAAATGGGAAGTCTTATAGAGAGGAAAGAGAAACTGGACTTAGGTCAGAAAAGAACTTCAAAATCTAGAAGGGGGTGTATTTAAATTCAAACATCCAGGGCCCCTAGAGCTGACTCATGCACACGCATGAGTTCCTGTTTTCTATAGTACAGCTACAAAAAAAGCCAAAAAAGATGAAAAGTAAATAGAGCATCATAAACAGTGAAATGGTGTTTTTATTTCTCATAAATAGCAAATTTGAAAACCTGGAATAATCACTCTAGGTCCTTGCTGAGAGGGGAAACATGAAATTGTATTTGCTAGGTAAGAATGAACATCTGCAATGTAGAAAATCTAGAGAAAGAAATACAAGCTGAAAAATATAGAAATACAATTGATTTTCTACATTTGATGAGTGATGAACCTAGAGATTATTAATCATTATGAAATGATATAATGTATAAGATCAAAGAAAGTATTTATAGTCTCATCCCTGAAATCTGGAAAACTTGTCAAGTTTTAAGATTTGAAATACAAAGACTATTTTCAAAATTATTAATTTTAATTGAAATTCTAGGTGAGCACACATTAAAATATGGAAATTATTTCAGATTTCAAGGCATTTAAATACATTTAATTCATGCAAATCACTTGTGTATTCAAGTAGTTGACCTTTTGTGATTTGATCAATTGTTTCAAGGTGATCTTTAAATATCAGCCTTATTTTCTAGATATCAACTTTTAGCTTGGCTACAAACTAAACTGCTATTGCTAACTCCTGGAAAATTAATCTAAGAAAAGGGAGACATGTATATCTTTTTTTTCAGATAGAGACAGAGAAAAAGAGAGAGACAGAGACAGAAGGAGAGAGAGAAAGAGACCACAGCACTGAAGCTTCCTTTGATGCAGTGGGGGGGGGGTGGTCTCAAACATGGGTCACATGAATAGCAGAGCAGCAAATTATCCAAATGAACTACTTTGTTAAGTTAAAATTTCTCCACATACATACTTTGGGACCTAGTTTTCATCACCCCTAAGTTTCTTCTCTCCCTCTCTCTCTCTCTCTCTCTCTCTCTCTCTCTCTCTCCTTTCTCTCTCTTTTCTTCCGTCTTCCCCTTCCTCTTTCTCCCTCTCTCTCCATCTCTGTCTTTTGCTTTTTTAACATAGAGAGGCAGAGGCAAAGCAGAAAGAGAGTGAAAGAGATCACAACACTGAGGCTTCCTTCAATATGGTGGGGGCCAGGGTCGAACTTGTGTTGTACACATGGCAAATAAGTTATTTTGTTAGCCTTATGCAACTCTCCCTTGTCCTACATATTATGGCAAATAAGATTAATTCTAAGGGATTATGGAGACACATATAGGTTCCAATAAGGGTCTATATACTTAATATTTATTTTTATTTATTTTAATATTTTTGTATTTATTTATTTATTTCCCTTTTGTTGCCCTTGTAATTATTATTGTTCTTGTTATTGATGCTGTCTTTGTTAAGACAGAGAGAAATGGATAGAGGAGGGGAAGACAGAGAGGGGGAGAGAAAGACACATGCAGACCTGCTTCACCACCCATGAAGTGACTCCCCTGCAGGTGGAAAGCCAGGGCCTCAAACCAGGATCGTTAAGCGGGTCTTTGTGCTTTGTGCCACATTCCTTTAACCCACTATGCTACCGCTTGACTCCCTATACTTAATATTTATTATAGTTAGAGTTAAAAGATTTTCTCTGCTTCAATAGGTATCATTTTCACAAAAAAGAATGGCCTCTAATGTGAACTGAAATTCATTCACTGTATGTTTTCCATTTTCTTCCAACACTGTGTAGGATGAGTATCAATTACACAAATAAAACTTTATTGGCAATAATAAGCACTGTTTATAAGAAAACCTAATTGATGTGCAAGGACTCAGGTTCAAGTCTCCAGTTCCCACCTGCAGGGGAAAACTTTGCAAATGATGAAGAAAGGCTGCAGGTGTCTTTCTTTCTCTCTCCTTCTCTATCTCCCCCCACCCTCTCAATATCTGGCTGTCTTTATCCAATAAACAAAGATAATTAAAACAATTTTAAAAAAGAAAGAAAAGAAAACTTAATTGAGGGGTTAGGTGGTGATACATCTCATTAAGCACATACATTACTATGAGTAAAGACCAGGGTTCAATTCTCAAGCACCCAGCTGTACCGAGGCAGCTTTACAAGCAGTAAAATAGGGCTGAAGATGCCTCTTTCTCTCCCTTTCTGTCTCTCCTCCCCTCTCATTTTTTTCTGTGTATTATCAATTAAAATATTAACAAATAAATAAAAAGAGAAAAGAGAAGAGAAGAATAATTAATAAATGGGTGGAGTCACAATGGCTGCATGAAGGCAATACCTAGGCTGACTGTTTTCAAGAAATCTCTTCAGATCCTGGCATCTCTGAATGGGAGCAGGGTTTCCAGGACAGTAGTAGAGAAACTACAGAGGATGGGAAAAGTAAACCATGATGGAAAATTATAACCCATTGAGGCTGGGTGCTGGCACACCCAGTTAAGCACATAAACTACCATGCCAAAGGAGCCAAGTTCCAGCCCCGCTCTCCACCAGCAGGGCATCTGCACATGAGCAGCGAAGCAAGCCTGCAGGTGTCTTTCTCTCCTTCTATTTCCCCAACTTCTCTTAATTTATCTCAGTCCTATCTAACAAAAATTAGAGAGATAAAAAGAAAAAGGAAAGAAAAAAAATGGCTGCTGGGAACCATGGCATCGAGCCCCAGCAATAACCCTGGTGGCAATAAAAAGTAGAAGGAGGAAGAGGAGGAGGAAAAAAGTAAGAAAATTATAATCTATTTTTAAACGTTTTATATATTTATAATCAGATAGAGACAGAGAAATTGAGAGGGGAGCAGGAGATAGAGAGGGAGAGAGACAGAGAGACACTTGCATACCTACTTCACCACTTGTGAAGCTTTCCCTGTGTAGGTGGGGACCAGGGGTTTTAACCTGGGTCCTTGCACACTATGATGTGAGTGTTTAACCAGGTTCACCAATGCCTGGCCCCTTATAACCCATTTGTGAACTGGCAAAATGGTGCTGGAAAGGACAAAGTCAAGTCAAGTGGTAATTCTCCCATTGCACCTCCAACCTCCTCACGACCTGCCCTAGGTGGTTTATTTAGGAAGTAAGAGCAGCCAGTGAGACAGATTACCTGTGGTTAGAAAATCCCATCTGGGCAGATTCCCAGACTGAACTTCCTAGAGAGTGCATCTTCTCTCAGAACACAGGGTGTATGCCTGTGACCTTGCCTGACTTAAATTGAACTACCATTTGTTAAACTGAACAAAAGAAGTGAAAAACTTGTATGCTGAAAATTATGAGTCACTCTTTAGAAAAAGACACAAGTGGAGCCAAGCAATGGCACAGTTGTTAAGCATAAACATTACACTGCACAAAGACCCAGGTTCAAGCCTCTGGTCTCCATCTGTAATTCAAGAGTGGTAAAGTAGTACTGTAGGTGTCTCTCTGTCTCTTTCATTCTCTCCCACTCCCCTCTCAATTTTCTTCTGTCTCTATTCAATAATAAATAAATAAGTACATTTAAAAAAGGAACATCAAAAGACATAAGAAAGTGGAAAGATATTCCATTTTCATGAATTTAAAAACTTGAAATCATTAAAATGAACATTCTACCCAAAGCCATATACAAATTTAATGCAATTGGGGATCAGGTAGTATCTCAGTGGGTTAAGCACACATAGCTTGAAGCACAAGGATTGGCTCCCCACCTGCAGAGGGGTCACTTCATAGGCAGTACAGGTGTCTATCTTTCTCTCCCATTCTGTATCTTCCCCTCCTTTCTCCATTTCTCTCTGTCCTATCCAACAACAACGGCATCAATGGCAACAGAACAAATGTATACGTGTAGCTACAAGTTAGGGGAAAATATATACCTTAACGCAAAAGTAAACAATAGTTTTCAGTGATCCAATAAATACAGCAGGCAAGTAGAAAGACCTTAAAGAGACAGCATAAGGTACTTAATCAAATAGTTTTTACTTAGATATAGATACTCACCTCACCTACTTCCTATTTCACTTCCCTCAGTCACTCCAAGGCTAACCTTGTCAGACAAAGTAAGGATTATGAAAGCTAGATAAGGGCAAGAGACCAGCTTACTTTAAGATGACTTTTTTGTTTACTACCAGGCCACCCTGTTTTCTGTGGCCCTAGTCAGGAAATACTGGGATCCCCAAACAGACATAATGGGGCTAGACCTCTAACAAATCCCTCCCTCCACTGTCACTGGCCATCTTCATCAAGAACTACATAATGGATGCCTTTGTGGGCGCCTATATGACCTAGCCTTCAGTGTGGATCTGTGGGGGCTGGTTCTTCTCTGTGCATTGGCCAGCAAACTATGAAGAAGGGGTGCACTCCCAGGGTCCTGGGGAGACAGCTGACGAGGGCGAGTGCAGAGAGAAAGCACAACCTCCTGAAGAGCTTCAGAAAGACATCTCGTTTATTAGGTATACAAGCAAACAGATATACTCAAGAGATAAGGAAGGGTTGAGGTCATTTACTAATCATGAAGCCACACACGAACAGGGTTAAGCCTTTTCATCTGTCACGTATTTTATCATTACTGGGAAGTTACCCACGTCTGGTCACGAGCTCACCATGCATAGGTAGGCTTCTATCTAAAGGTAAATCGCAAGCACCTCAGGGCAGGAGGGAGGGGGCAGTTAAGCAAAACCAGGATGTCTGCAGTAGGTTTCAGTTGGTCATAAATTATGGCTTTTGTTCAAAAGGAATGAAGAAGTATCTGCAAGAAAATCCACGTTCTGGAATTTTTCTTTCTTTTTTTTAATTTATTTTTTATTTAAGAAAGGATAAATTAACAAAACCATAGGTTAGGAGGGGTACAACTCCACACAATTCCCACCACCCAATCTCCATATCCCATCCCCTCCCCTGATAGCTTTCCCATTCTCTATCTCTCTGGGAGCATGGACCCAGGGTCATTGTGGGTTGCAGAAGGTGGAAGGTCTGGCTGCAATTGCTTCCCTGCTGAACATGGACATTGACTGGTCGGTCCATACTCCCAGTCTGCCTCTCTCTTTCCCTAGTAGGGTCTCTGGGGAAGTGGAGCTCCAGGGCACATTGGTGGGGTCTTCAGTCCAGGGAAGCCTGGCTGGCATCCTGATGGCATCTGGAACCTGGTGGCTGAAAAGAGAGCTAACATACAAAGCCAAACAAATTGTTGAGCAATCATGGATCCAAAGGTTGGAATAGTGGAGAGTAAGTGTTAAGGGGGTACTCACTGCAAACTCTAGTGTACTTCTGCTTTCAGGTATATATTTTGCACTAGTTTATGGATACGTGTAAACATATGCTCTCTCTCACAGAACCTGGTCTATATCTAGGTTTTGGGACATTGTTAGAAAGTGAACCTCCTGGAATGGAATTAGAGAATACTATGAAAGGAAAGGTCTCACCCGAGTAATGAAGCTGAGGGTTGTCATTCCACACGTGAAGTCTCCGGACACAGTCTGAGCTGAAGCATGTTGAGGTGGCAATCGTTGCATTGATTAGGTTGCGATCAGCAGATGCAATATTATTTGATATGGATTGGGAGAGGCATGTGGGAAAGTGGGCCCTATCCTAAGGTTCCAGGACTGGGGGAAATATAGGCTCTCTAGTGGAGATGTGAGGTTCCTGCTATCTTAGGGTTCAAAAAGACAATGGATAGTTAATGTTATCATCACATTATTTGGTAATTGGGTTAACTTTGAAAAGTCCTTTTGTTAGAGTTTGCTGTATAGTACCCAGTATCTTGTATGTAGCTGTGCCATTGGTTGCTTCTGATCTACTTGGTCTAGGCTTTTGAGAGAGTCCACATATCAAATACACAGCCTATATATTAAAGACAGTCTGTGTTTTAAAAACTTCAATACATACAATTAATTTTCCCCCTCTCAGATTAGTTAACTAGTGATGTATATGACTACACTTTACTAGGAGTGTACATAAACACCATTCCCACCACCAAAAGACTGTGTCCCATCCCATCCCACCCACCCACCCCTACCCCCCACCAGCCCAGGAAGCTGCATGTCTACCTCTCATCACACGGTTTTTACTTTGGTTCCCTACTCCATATTTAGTCAAATCCACGTTCTGGAATTTTTCATCCCCATATCAAAGCCTTGAGGTCAAGTGGGGACCTGCCTACTGCCCCTCCTTGCTGGGCTAGCATGGGGGTGCTTCTTCCCTGGGTGCTTACTCCCTGGGTTGGAGAGAACTCGGCCTGAGTCAGCCTTGGCTGCTACTCACTCAGCGACACGAGAGATAGATGACTCAGGAACTCATGGCAGCATGGGAATACAAAAGGACATATTGATCAGAGAGCCATTGCTTTTATAGGATAAAATGGAAGTGGCAAGTTGGAAATGGAAATAGCTAGGAAAGGGGGTGGAGAAAGGCAGTGGAGAAAGGTAAAAGCACACTGGGAAGGTAGAAGCTTCCTTAGCAACTGTTGCGAAGGTTTTAACTGGTGGGATTAATGTTACCCTGCAGGCAGGGCAGGTCTTGAGGTAGAAAGAAGATAGATCAATGGGATGGGTGAGGATCTTTCAGGCAAAACAATGATCATGTAAATAGGCCATAGTATCAGCAATGCAGGATGGGTGGGTGGGGGGAGCTGGCTTAATGCCTGACACCTCCTATGAGAAGGGGGCTCAGGGTAGACCCTCTCAGACTCTCATGGAGATAAGGCCTGGTTTTCTCAGACAGTGGGTCTCTCCCTACATGTCCCCACATGGATCAACAGTAGTAGGGACTGTCCCATTCTCACAAGAGAGGTTGGGCCCAAATCCTCTACCACTGAAGGAAGATGGTGCAGCCTAGAACATTTTTAGCTTTGACCACAGATCTACAGTAGGATGCAGAGGTTACATAGGCTCCTATACTGAATATAGGTCCCAGATCAAATCGATGGAATTTACAGTTAATTATATTTATATACTTTTCCAAGATTTTGGAGCTACTCTATCCTGCTCTCTAGTCCTATTTCAATTTTGACACCATCTCTCCTTTGGCCCACCTGCATGTTAGCTATCAGGCTCAGGCAAAAAATTAGTAAAGTCATGAACCAATTAGAATATATAAAATAGACCTACTAACTTTTTTTTCAAAATGGAGACCCCCGCACATCTTATCTGCTATATTCTGGCCTTTAGGTTCCAAATTATTAAAAAATTTGTTCCTCTTTATATCTTAATGCTTTTTCAGACACCAAGTTGCAGATGCTACCATGATGCCAACCTGACTTCCCAGGACATACAAACTCGTCAATGTACTCTGGAACACCATCTCTCGAGCCCTGCCCCACTAAGGCATGCCAATGCCCATGTTCAGTGGAGAAGCAATTACATAAACTAGACCTTCCACCTTCTGCACCTCATAATGATCCTGAGTTCATGATCCCAGAGAGATAAAGAAAAGGAAAGCATCCAGTGGATAGGGATGTGTAAGAACTCTGGTAGTAGGAAATGTGTGGAATTTTATCCATCTTATCCCATGGCTTTGTCAATATTTTCTATTTTTTATCCTATAAATAAATTCATAAGCAGTGAAGCAGTGCTGCAGGTGTCTAATGTTCTCTCTCCCTATCTTCTTCTTCTCTCTTGATTTCTCTCTGTCTCTATTAAATAAATTAATTAATAAAAAATATTTTTATAGCCAGTTAGTGGTTATTAAAAGGGAAAGGGAGCAAAAGATAAGTCTGGAAAAACTGAAAATTTTATGGGTAAGGATAGAATGGATGCTTGATGGTTAACTGTAAATATACATGATGATTTTTGATGATGTACACTTGTAACTTATGTGACTTTAATAAAAAAAATAAGCAATCAAACTATCACCAGGGAAACTAACATAGAGCAGTGAATAGCACTCTGATAGCAAACTCAGAAAAATACAACAGATCCTGGAATAATGTTTCATTTAATTTATTTCATTGTAAAATTGATCAGCAAACAACGATTTAATTAATGTTGAAGTACTTGTTTCCCTTGTACACCTTTCACTTAATGCTGTTGTTAACAAAAGCATTATAGGACATTATTGTATATTTAATATATTGATGATAGTTAGAAATCTCTACACTTTTGCTTTTCTACTATGTGGCTATAATTTTAGTGGTGTTTCATATCTTTTTTAAATTTTTATTTATAAAAAGAAGCACTGACAAAAACAATAAGATAAAAAGGGTACAACTACACACAATTCCCACCGACATAACTCTGTATCCCATCCCCTCCCCTCATAGCTTTCCTATTCTTTATCCCTCTGGGAGTATACCCATACCCAGGGTCATTAGGGGATACAGAAAGTGGAAGGTCTGGTTTCTGTAATTGCTCCCCTGCTGAACATGGGCGTTGACAGGTCTATCCATACTCCCAGCCTGTCTCTCTTTTCCCTAGTGGTTTTGGTGAAGGATGTTTCATATTTTTGTAAAGTGAGGAGGAGACATCATGTTGTTAGTGATGCTTCCTTATGAGTATCAACTATGTCAGTGCAAGAGTTGACTCCATGCTGCCTACTGAATACCTTTAGTTTTGGACTAGTAATAAAATTGATCAAGTTGATACTCAAATATAGAAAAAGAAAGTTCTGATTATCAATACACTACCATCTCCATACACATCAGTGCTAACTGAAATTATACAGAATAAAAGTGACAGATATACTAACTACACAAAAAGTTCACAACTACTTAATATCTCAACTAGATACCAACAGGATTTGTGAAATTGCTATTTCTGATACATTTGACTTAAAACACTACATCCCTCAGAAAAGTGGAGTCCCAATATACTCTTAATGATGTCTTTTTGTTATTTTAATATTTTCAACCTCATTTTGTTTTTCACTCTAATTATTAGAATTGCTCACAACTGAATTCCATATTTTTTATCTATTAGTTATAAAGTGCACCAAATATAGCTTGCAGACTAAGTGTATTTAACATTCTACTTAAACAACTAAATTTCTTCCAGTATAGTACATTATACAGATAGAGAAAACTAACTGCCCTACTGTATAGTATGAAGTTCTGAAGAAAAACCTTTGGGAAAACAAAATAAACTCTTTAAATGTGGGCAGTTAAAGTACATATGATGTAGAAGTGGTCTAGCATCTCATTCTTAGAAGGGTAACCAACAAACAACAGAAAAAAGGGGGGGCAATATTTCTTAGTCTATGGATTTTTTAAAAATTTCTTTATTGGAGAATTAATGTTTTGCATTCAACAGTAAATACAATAGTTTGTACATTCATAATATTTTTCAGTTTTGCATATAATAGTACAACCCCTTCTAGGTCCTCTGTCATCCTTTTACAGGACCTATACTCTACCCTCTGCCCAACTCCAATACCCAATACACAAACTCCTGTTCAGGTTCTACTTGTGATTTATCTTCTGATCTTGTTTTTCAGCTTCTGCCAGAGAGTGAGATCATCCTATATTTATCCTTCTGTTTCTGACTTCTTCTTCTTCTTCTTCTAGCTTATTTCACTTAACATTATTTCTTCAAGCTTCATCCAAGATGGACTGAAAACAGTGAAATTACCATTTTTAATAGCTGAGTAGTATTCCATTGTGTACATATCACAACTTGCTCAGCCACTCATCTGTTGTTGGACACCTGGCTTGCTCCCAGGTTTTGACTATTACAAATTGTGCTGCTAAGAACATATGTGTACATAGATCTTTTTGGATGGGTGTGTTGGGCTCCTTAGGATATATCCCCAGGAGAGGAATTGCAGGATCATAGGGTAGGTCCATTTCTAGCCTTCTGAGAGTTCTCCTGTCTGTTCTCCACAGAGGTTGGACCAATTTACATTCCCACCAGCAGTGCAGGAGGGTTTCTTTGTCCCCACAACCTCTCCAGAATTTGTGGCTGTTACCTTTTCTGATGTGTGACATTTGCACTGGAGTAAAGTGGTATCTCATTGTGGTCTTTATTTGCATTTCTCTGAAGATCAAAGACTTAGAGCATATTTTCATGTGTTTCTTGGCCTTTTGGATCTCTTCTGTGGTGTATGTTCTGTCCATGTCCTCTCCCCATTTTTGGATGGGGTTATTTGTTTTATTGTTGTTGAGTTTGGCAAGCTCTTTACATATTTTGGTTATTAAACTCTGTGTGATGTATGGCATGTAAAGATCTTCTCCCATTCTGTGAAGGCTCTCTTTGTGTATCGGTTTCTTTTACTGTGCTGAAGCTTTTTAACTTGATGTAGTCCCATAGGTTTATGCTTGTCTTAGTCTTCTTTGTAACTGGATTTGTTTCATTGAAGATGTCTTTAAAATGTGAGCTCAGATCTACAGGGCTGCAGAGGTCACATAGGTTACTAAGCTGAATATGGGCCCCAGATCACATCAAATTGATGGGGTTTACGATCAACTATATTTATATACCTTTCCAATATTTGGGAGCTACTCTCTTCCCTGATCCAACTTTCTGGTCCTTCTGCCAGCCATAACATCATCTCTCCAGACAATAATTAGGATACACCTGCATATCTGCTTTCAGGCTCAGGCATAAAAAAAAACACTAGTATAGCCAAAGGCCCTTTGGAATATAACTAAAATATGCCTATGAGCTGTCTATAAAACAAAGAACACCCAACTCTTCACCTGCACTATTCTAGCCTTTAGGTCCATGATTGATCAACAATTTGTTTGGCTTTCTATGTTAACTCTCTTTTCAGCCACCAGGCTCCAGATGCTAGCATGATACTGACCATACTTCCCTGGACAGACAACCCCACCAATGGTCCTGGAGCTCTGCTTCCCTAGAGCCCTTCCCCACTAGGGAAAGAGAGACAGGCTGGGAGTATGATTCAACCTGTCAATGCCCATGTTCAGCAGGGAAGCAGTTACAGAAGCCAAACCTTCAACCTTCTGCACCCCACAAGGACTTTGGGTCCAAACTCCCAGAGGGTTAAAGAATAGGAAAGCTATCAGGGGAGGGGATGGGATACAGAGTTCTGGTGGTGGGAATTGTGTGATGTTGTACCCCTTTTATCCTATCCTTTAGTCAATGTTTCCTTTTTAAAATATGTGGGAAGGAGTTCTGCCAATATTTTTTCCTCTAAGTATCTGATAGTTTCTTGTCTAACATCCAAGTCCTTGATCCACTTGGAACTTACTTTTGCATTTGGTGAAATATAGTGGTTCAGTTTCATTCTTCTGAATATTTCAACCTATTTTTTCCAACACCATTTGTTGAAGAGATTCTCCTTTCCCCATTTAATAGTCTGGGCATCTTTGTCAAAGTTTAGATTTCCATAGGCGTGGGGGCTTACTTCCAGGCTCTCAATTCTATTCCACTGGGCATTGTGTCTATTCATGTTCCAGTAGCAAGCAGTTTAGTCCAAGGTTTTTTTTTGTTTGTTTTTGTTTTTGAACGAATAAATGAACAATAATGGTCAAAAATTATCTAGAAAAATTGTGTCACAAGAAAAGAGGTTCTGAATATATTATTATGATTTGTATGAGAATTATTTTAATTCTAGTTATTTAGGATTTGTCATGAGTGTCAGGAAGAAGGAAAATGAAAAAGCAAAGAATACTGGGCTGTTTCATTGATTTATTCTCATTAGATCCAGAGAAGAATGGTATTCTCGATTCCTTCAACTGTCTTGATACACAGTTGCAAAAATGGAAGTGACTGAGTTTTTAAGTAAAAAAAATGAATAATGAGTAAACAAACTAAAGCAGATGTGGCAGATGATGGCGGCACGCCCACAGGGAAACCAAGATTAGTTTATGAAACCTATACATGAAGTGAAAATCAGAAGGAAGCCTTGGGGGCTGGTTGAGATTTGGTAATTTCTTCACTATTGAGACTATTACTTATTTTACTAAGAGTTTTCTTCTCAAGATTTCAGCCTTTTATGAAACCATGAGATTTATATTTTTATTCCTGATTTGTAAAATGCATTTTCAACAGCATATAAATGCTCTGCTTATATGACCTACTTGTACCTTGAGATCAGCATAAACAAACCCGAATTTATTATGTTACCTCCAAAAGCAGCAAGTCCCAAGTCCTGGTCACTTGCATGTTTTGATTAATGGCATGCAGTCCCTGACTTATGTGGAATGAAACCTCTGAGTCATCTTTGACTCTTTCCCAGTTGTACTTGGTAAGTTGAATGACTTCACTTATATGATCTCAAAACAGTTAAAATTGCAGTGTTATTCTAGTTTCTTTTTACTAGGTGAGGAAAATGTACCTGAGATTCAACTGTTTGTGTAAAGTCACTAAAATAATAATTATATATATATATAGTCAGGAGTTGAGTGTCAACAAATTAGCCACAAGGGCCAATAAGCAATTTATTTATTCATTCATTCATTTATTTTTATATAGAGAGACAGAGAAGGCAGAGAGGCAAAGAGAGAAAGAAACCACAGTACAAAAGCTTCCTTCAATGCCATGAGGAAAGGGCTTAAACCTGAATTGTGTGTGGCCAAGCAGCCCGCTGTTCAATGGAGCTATTTCACCAACCTGCAAAGCACAACCTAGACATGTGCTCATCTGCCTTCAACAGGAACATGCTACTTTATAAATAACTAAGTAAGCAGACTCCTGCTTGAATCTTGTCATCCAAAATAGATGCTCCAATAGTAAATTATCCTAAACATAGCTGTCAGAACAATTACATGATAATATGAAGTTTCAGTTATAGCAGACTCACATGAAACCTTCAGTGTCTGCCCATTGCCTTCACAATTAGGTAAAACACTTCTCTGCAATTTAAGAACTTTCATAGCTTAGCTATAATATAGGTTTTAGCTTATGATTTTATATTTTTTCCTGTATAGCAATTCTTACATAATTGCTATAATTTATCTGATATAGTTCAGCTCCTGTGGTTTTTTTCTGCCTTATTGCTACCCTATTGATTTTCTATACAACTTTAAAACTATTTTGAAATAAAGTCTTAATGATTTATATGTATCTGAGAAAAACATTTGTAGGGAGATTATGTCCCTTGATGTCCCATTATACTAGGTCTATATACCACTGAACACCATTACTACAACAGGTATGAAAGACTAATTCACATCTAAATTTGATAAGAAGTATGCCCCACATAAACACAGACTTTTATTAAGAGAAAAAATATAAAGATTAATAGAAGTAATTCTTACTTTAATGAGTGCTAAAGATGCATTGAATAGTTGAGACAAACTAGTTTAGCACTTTGGAAAAAAATGTAACATAATAACAATTGTAATAAAAGGTAGAGTGTTGTTCTGTGCTGCGGAGAAGAGAAAGAGGAGGTCCGGAGCAAAGAGGGAACACAAATCTTTATTTGCGCTGGCACCTCAGAGTTGGGTGTGAGAAAAGCAGGTTGGGCCATGTGGAGGTAGCGAAAATGGCCGCCTCACAGTAACCTTTCCTGTGTCTAAGCACCAAAGTGAAGCACCGGCAAGAGAGAGAGGTTCGGAAGAAGGGCTTTTATAGGAGTAGCTTTCATGAGAATGGGGAGGAGTAACCATAGCACTCCAGGATAGGATAATAACTCTCATGAGAATGGGAGGGGGGAGTAGTAACCAAAGCACTCCAAATATCGCGGGGAAATAGATAATGCCCTGAGGGCACAACATGACGGAACAGGCACTCTGAGAATGTCCCAACTCTCGTGGGAACTAGCAGTAGCCTGAGGGGACAACATGGCAGATGTGACTGCATCTGCACAATTTCCCAGCATCTACCCCTTTCCTTTTATCTAATGGCCAGGGCAACAGTCTGTGTAGTCTATGAACTACTCAGGGTCAGTCTATGAAAAACCAGCAACATGAAGGGAAGTAAGCTGCTGTAAAATTGTGTAAAGTGTCCAAAGGGTATACCAGAAAGTCCAATAGAGGTCTCAGTCCAAAGTAGGAGACTAGGGGGAGAAATGGCAGGGGATGAAACACTGCATGAGGAAGGTCAGCCTCTGGAATTCCGCTTTTCTGTAGATTGTGAGCTGGAACCGCCAAAACGTGATAGGTAAAGCAGAAGCAGGAAAGGCAGACAGGCAGTAAAAAAGTTCTGTCCTTGGAGTCTGTGAATCAGGTTCTTCAGATCACGTCAGGTGACATCTAGGGTTTCGGGGTGGGGGGGTGTGCCACTGTAGTCGTGCCATCTAGTGGGTGATGTCAGGGTGTGCAGGGGTCCAGATATTTTTTTCCGGGATTCCTGTGGAAGAAACACAATCTGCTTCTCGTGTTTAGCAGGGCATCTGATTTGAATTTTTTATAGAAAAAGGGGTTTGATACCTTAGCCAACTGAGTATTGGGGGATGTATCTTTCCTATTTATTTATTATTATTATTATTTTATTTTTCATGGTAATCAGCCATTATCTGGAAGGTCCTGAGTGATTCATGGGGAAAAAGAACTTATCTTTTGACAAAGACTCTAAAGTGTAGGGAAGCGGGAACTATCTTTTTATTTATTTATTTATTTATTTGTTGCCTTTTGTTGCCCTTGTTGTTTCATTGTTGTAATTATTATTGTTGTTGTTATTGATATTGTGGTTGTTGGATAGGACAGAGAGAAATGGAGAGAGGAAGGGAAGAAAGAGAGGAGAAGAGAAAGAGACACACCTGCAGACCTGCTTCACCGATTGTGAAGAAACCCCCTGCAGGTGGGGAGCCAGGGGCCTGAACCGGGATCTTTATGCCAGTCCTTGCACTTTGCACCATGTGTACTTAACCTGCTGTGCTACCGCCTGACTCCCAGGAACTTATCTTTTAACAAATACTCTATGGTCATGCCAATAGCAACCTTGAGGGCACATTTTGCTCCCCACATGTCCCCCTTTCATATATATATATATATATGGGTGCATGTTTTGATGTTTGGCAGACTTTATTTTGTGGCAGGGTGGACTGTGCCTATCTTAGGTTGGGGATCAGCCTTCTGTCTTACCCGTCATTGGAACACCTGGTCATTATTGCCCAGTAGTACCAGGTGCCTTGTCTTAGGTTGACTGGATAGCGCTAGTTTCCCCTTTACCCGTCATTGGCTAGCCATCCCTCTATATGGTGGATGTTCTGATGGAGGGGGGCAAATCCTCTGCAGCAACTCCATATTCTGCCATGTCCAGCCTATGATAGTGAGCTTGTATAGGTTGCATCTTTATGGCATCAATCTGTTGCTGCAAAAAGGCCATGAGCTTGTTAAGAATTATAGGACCTACTGTGAGCAGAAGTAAAACGAGCAAGGGTCCCACAACTAAGGGTAGACAGGTAAGGAATGGGGAATGTATCCATTGGTATGAAGAGGTGGGATAATATCTCAAGTCTAAGGGACGCAGTCAGTGGATGCGATGTCCAGGGGAACAGCCATTTGTCTTTGGGGGTAGTAAAGGATGTCTGTGGCATGGGTGATGTTATAAAGGGAAACATCTTTAAATTGTTGGCTGACAAAGGCAGGCCTATGGTGGCAAGACAAGATACACCAGTTAAGTGTACAAGAATATGTGAATGTTGTTAATTCACATAGGTTGAATATGGAGGAACTTCTTACAGTTTAATACCTTACCATATGAACAGATGATTCTTTATATGAAGGCTTGATAGCTGTAATCACTTACTTGTGAAAAAAAAAAACTTGTAACAAGTTAGAGGTTTACTATAATTGATACCTCGATGATTATAATTGGTTTAAATATCTTTATGATTTTGTTTGAAGGTCATCTAATGTTACCTCTCGTAGCAGTCTCTACAGCAGGATCTTCAGACCAATTTTGGTTAAAATATATTTTTTGATTTTTTAACTACTTTTACTTTGGACTATAAACAGACTCAGGTTACTTACAGAGTTAACACATGTTAGTGACAATGGTTTTAACATTTAGAGTACTCTGAGCAGATGGGTCATACAAAAATATCTGGTCATTCAACACATTCACACATCACAACTGGCCCGTCACAATATAAGACATTCAGGGAAAGGGTAGGAGAGAGGGTTCTGTGAGCCAGATTTTCCAGATTCTGCCATGTCATATTATGGATCCTGGGGTGCATCCTGCATCTAGTCCTCTTTTATTTCTTGTTCTTCAGGGATAGCAGTGCCATCATGAGGGTATTGTCGGACATGGTGGGCAGGAACCCAGACAGGTTTAGAGCAATTCTGTGGGAAAACGCATGCAAAACCCCTTCCCATTGTCAATAGGCCCTTTCCAAATTTTATTGAGTGGGTCTTTCCACTTGACCTTAATAGCTGGAAGAGTGGATGGTGTTTGCCAGTGAAGAATAATAGGAGGTAGGTCTGAATTATTGTAAATATTAAAGAGATTTAATGTAGTTAAGGCATTTGCTACCTGGATATTGGGGGGGGGGGTACATTCCTCCTTTATCTTTATTTAATTGAGCCGTAAGGTCTTGACAATACCTTGTCCCTGTGGATTATAGGGAATGCCTGTGGTATGAGTCAGTTTTCAGTTGAAGAGGTAAGCCCATCAGAGCAAAACAGGAGAGCATATGGATTATAAGCTTTTTAGAGCTTTCTCCCATCTGAGCTGTTGCCCACATAAATTTAGAAAAGGTATCAATTGAGACAAACACATATTTTTGTATGCCAAAGTTTGATATGTGGGTGACATCGATTTGCCAAAGAGCATTAGCTTTTAAGCCTCGGGGGTTAACCCCAAGAGTCTGAATAGCAGGTGTTTTTATGAGACTTGCACAGGAAGAGCATGTAGCAAGGATATGTTTCAACTGTGGTAAAGGAACATCAGGAAATTGAGCTCAAAGGCCTTTAAGATTAACATGGGTTAGGGAATGAAAGTCAGCAGGATCAGAGACAGAGACTAGGAGAGTTCTTGTGGAGGCAAGGTGGTCAGCTGCAGCATTTCCTTCAGACAGGGAACCAGGAAGAGGGCTGTGGGAATGAAGGTGTTGAATATACAGTGGTTGGGTTTGAGAACAGAGCATAGAGGCGATTTGAATCAAGAGAGGGGAAAGTGGGTTGTCATCAATTTTCACATAAGAACGAGCAAGCCATGGAAGTAAGTTAACAGTATACACACTGTCAGAAAAAAGGTTGAAGGATTCTGGTACAACTTTTAATGCAAGGAAAACAGCATAAGGTTCTTTGTTTTTTATTTTATTTTATTTTATTTTATTTTATTTTATTTTATTTATTCCCTTTTGTTGCCCTTAATGTTTTATTGTTGTTGTCGTTGTTGGATAGGACAGAGAGAAATGGAGAGAGGAGGGGAAGATAGAGAGGAGGAGAGAAAGATAGACACGTGCAGACCTGCTTCACTGCCTGTGAAGTGACTCCCCCCTGCAGGTGGGGAGCCGGGGTTCAAACCGGGATCCTTATGCCGATCCTTGTGCTTTGCACCACCTGCGCTTAACCCTCTGCGCTACAGCCCGACTCCCCAGCATAAAGTTCTTTGTACTGAGGAGAATTCTCAGTACAAAGAACTGAGTAAAGAGAAGCTCAGTAAAGAGAGGTTTAGGGGATTGTTTGTCTGGGTAATATATAAGGGCTGCAGCTCCCTTTTTTCCACCATCAGTGAAGACTGTAGGAGCAGAGGGAATGGGATCTTGAGAGAAAAGTTTAGGTGCTAGTAGAGGCAAAAGAGGTAAATTTATTAGAAGGAAAATGGTTATCTATTTGTCCTGAAAACTCTACGTAGCTTATGGCAAAACAGGAATGATGGCGTATGAGCCACTTTGTATCTGTGAGAGAAAAGGGAAGAATAATTAAATCTGGTTCTTTCCATACAACCTGCACAGACCTATTTCTTCCTTGGCGAACCATGAATGCTAACATGTCTATCTCAGTGAGGAGTCTTGGAGCTCCACCTACTGGTGTGTGAAGCCACTCGAGAACTCCATGGTTCTGCCACAATGCCCCTACTACTGTGGGGGTGGAGTTAAAGATTAGAAGGTTTACTGGAGAGGAGGGGGAGAATCGAACAAGGTGCATGTCCTGGAGGGCTTGGTTAACCCTTTCCAGTGCCAAGGAGGCCTTGGGAGTTAACCTACATTTTGAGGAGGGCTGTTTGCTTCCTTTTAACACGTCAAACAGTGGTTGGAGGCAGCTAGTAGGCAGATAAAGATACTGCCTAAGCCAATTTAAATTTCCAAGAAAACTTTGTAAAGAAGCAAGAGTAAGGTTAGAAGGTAAAGTAACACTAGGTTTTAAGGGACGAATTTGCGTTAGAGAAATCTCTGAACCCAAGAAAGATATTGGAGGAATTAGCTGTATCTTCTCAGGAGCTACATTAAGGCCGCTTTTCTTTAATGCAGGAATGAGAAAATCACGTAGGGCACAGAGATCTGTATCTAATTTTCCCCATATTAATACGTCATCCATGTAGTGAAAAACATTAAGGCCCTTATGAATATATGGAAAAAGGGCAGATTTAACAGCCTCTTGACTAATTGTAGGACTATTGGCTATGCCCTGGGGCAGCACCACCCATTCAAATCTATCGGCAGGGCTGACATTATTAATAGAAGGAACAGAGAAGGCAAAACTTTTACAATCTTGTGGATGCAAGGGAATAGAGAAAAAACAATCTTGTATATCAATAGCTATGATTGGAATTCCCGTGAGAATTGTAGAAGCAAGAGGCAAACCCCTTTGGGGGGAGCCCCAGACCTGCATGGTTTTATTTACAACACGGATATCTTGGAGATGGCACCATTTTCCTGAGCGCTTTTTAATCACAAAGACAGGAGTATTCCATGGGCTTTGAGAATGACGAATGTGTCCCAAGGTCAACTGCTCTTGGATGAGCTCTTTTAAAATTTCTAGCTTATCCCTAGGCAGAGGCCACTGTTCCACCCAGACAGGCTCATTAGAAAGCTATTCTAAGCAGGGAGTTTGGTTATGAACAGTGGCAGTTAATATTGGGGGTGCTGATCTGGTCTTGCAGGAGCGGGTGTTACACTCTGCAGAGGCATCTGTGGATATCCTAACATCAAGACATTCTAGAATATCCCTGCCCAATAGGTTGGTGCTAATATCAGCTACCAATGGGTGGAAGTGTCCAGTAGAACCTTCCGGGTCTTCCCACATGAGTGAATCTCGTGTGAGAAAGGATTGGGTCACCCCTCTAACTCCGTGTATATGGGGTCCCAGGAGGAGTTCCCAATTTTGGGGAACCTCTGCTTGCCTTAAAATCGTCTTTTCTTCCCCCGTGTCAATCAAACATTTAAAAGGAATATTTCTAATCCTTACTGTCATAGTAGGGTGACCTCGTTCTAAAACAGGAGTGGTCCACAAAATCTCAGGCCCTGAATTTGTGCCATTCAGGGGCTTGCCATCTTTATGAAATTTGGACCAACAACCTCTCTTCCAATGAAAACCTTTCTGACATCTAGGACAAGGTGCTGGCTCCCTGACTGAAGGCGGGGTTGTTCTGACTGGAGGTGTGGTTGCTCTAACTGGAGGCGTGGTAGCCTTAACTGGAGGCATGGTTGCCCTGACTGGAGGCGTGGTTGCCCTGACTGGAGGCGTGGTCGCAGCTTATCTGGACATTGGTTATGCCAATGCCCTTGGTGACCGCACTGAAAGCAGGCCCCGTTTTGATTACATGGGGTAACTGCATAAACCTGTGTCATAATGGGTGCCTCATAAGAGCCTGATGTAAGTTCCTGTGTCTCTAAAATCCAATTATCTGGGTGTAGGTGTTTAAGACTAAGGCATGCCTGACGGAATTGTGGTATCATGCCATCCCAGACAATAGAACGCAGGAGGAGAGAACGGACTTCAGGATTAAAAATCTTTCTCTCTAAGGTTGCCCTCACCCTTGAGATGAAGTTCGCTAAGTATTCGTCAGTGCCTTGGCGAAGACAGTTAATGAGGACTGAGGCCTCTACTGTGGTTGGGTTTAACCTTTCCCATGCTTGTGTTGCGCAGATGTGTATCTGTTCAAAATAACTGGTTGGAAACTTGGCTTCTGCCTGCTGAGTTCCAGTTTCAAACTCTCCTACTCCAAACAATGCATCAAAATTCCATGCTATCTGTTTGTTACTATTTTCCTGAGATTGTCTAGAGCATTCATCATGGAAGCATGCCTTCCATTGCAGGTAGAGGGGGTCTGGGAGTGCAGCACAAGCTAAGTCTTTTCCAGTCTTGGGTGGTGTTAAGGTGCTGGTAAAAGCTCTGTAAAATGGACTTGGTCCATGGGGCATGAAGCCCATCCTCCTTCACGGCCTGTCTGAGTTCTATGAGCTCTTTGGAGGAGTATGGATGCCACATCTGAGGATTTTGTCTATTGGGGGCCACATTTACCAGGAAGGTGTGGACTTGGTTTGATTATGCGGGGGAAAAAGCCACAGAGGTGGAAGCTGCCATAGTGGCCGCAGGGGAAACTGAACATGTATCTACGGGGACGGAGCTCTAGGGGCAGACCACAAAAGGTTTAAGATCTCTAAACACTGAAAACATATCCTTTAGCTCTTGTATTTCAGCCACAAGGTCTCTTAATGATGAGGTATCAACGGGGGGAGGGGTCGAAGAAGCAGAAGCTGCTGCAGAAGAAACCAAACACATGTCGCGGGGGCAGAGGGGGGAGGGGTCAAGGAAGCAGAAGCCGCTGCAGAAGAAACTGAACACGTGTTTCCAGGAGCAGCGGGGGGACGGGTCATGGAAGTGGAAGCTTCCACAGAAGAAACCAAACACGTATCTCTGGAGGCAGCAGTTTTGGGGCTGACTGCAGATCGCTTAGGGCATTTAAGTCTTAAGCAAATATCCTTTAACTCCTGTATCTCAGCCTCAAGGTCACTTAACCTTTTGGCAGGAGGCCTTGTACATATCCTGAAAGTAGCAAATATAGCCATGAGAACCCACAGTGTAGCGAAAATTAAAGTGTCTCTGAGATCGAAAACCTGTCCCAGGAGAGAAGGATATAATGTCAGCGACACCTGTTCATAAAACGGAAAAAATCCCATGGTGGGGGAAAATGCAGGGCCACAGAGTCAGCAGCTGCCACTTACCTGTGTCTGGGCGGCTTTTCTGGACCTCAGTCTGGGCATGAGTGCAGGACACGTCAGGCGCCAGGTGTCATTCTGCACCACAGAGAAGAGAGAGAGGAGGTCCGGAGTGAAGAGGGAACACAAATCTTTATTTGCACTGGCACCTCAGAGTTGGGTGCGAGAGAAGCAGGTTGGGCCATGTGGGGGTAGCGAAAATGGCCACCTCATGCAGTAACCTTTCCTGCGTCTAAGCACCAAAGTGAAGCACCTTCAAGAGAGAGAGTTGCAGAAGAAAAAGGGCTTTTATAGGAGTAACTTTTGTGAGAATGGGAAGGGGGAGGAGTAACCATAGCACTCCAGGATAGGATAACTCTCATGAGAATGGGAGGGGGGAGTAGTAACCAAAGCACTCCAAATATCGTGGAGAAATAGACAATGCCCTGAGGGCACAACATGGTGGAACAGGCACTCTGAGAATGTCTCAACTCTCATGGGAACTAGCAGTAGCCTGAGGGGACAACATGGCAGATGTGACTGCATCTGCACAATTTCCCATCATCAGAGGAGGACATTTTTCTTTGATAACAATTTTTCCTTTCTCTTTAATACTGTTTATTTATTTATTATTTATTTATTATAAGAGAAGGAACCAGTATGTAGATTACCTAGGATCAGGTCCCATGAGATAGAGCATATGTTCACATGTATCCATAAACTAGGGCAAAATATATACCTGAAAGCAAAAGTACACAATAGTCTGCAGTAAGTCAGTATAAAGTTCATAATGAAGTAGTATCTAATTAGACTTAGATACCCTCCTCACCTGCTTCCTATTAAAATTATCTCACTCACTCCAAAGCTAACCTTAGCAAAGAAAGGGCTGCAAAAGCTGAATAATGGCAAGAGACTGGCATACTTTAATGATGATTCTGTAGTCATTATCTGGCCACCCCATCAGCTAGGGCCCTATTCGGGGAGTCCTGAGATTCCCAAACAGACATGATGGGCCTATACCTCAAATAAATCCCTCTCTCCATTGTTACAGGTCATCTCTATCACAAACAACACAATAGACCCCTTTGTGGGCCCCCCATAGTACCTTGCTCTCAACTTGGATCAACAATGGTAGAGAAGGATCCATCCTCCAAAGGGAGGATGAACAACATACTCTATGCTACACCTGAGGAAGATGGGTCGATATTGGGGCAGCTTGAAACATTCCTACTCATGACCACAGAATGGGAGCTCAAATCTAGAGGGATACAGAGGTCATATAGGCTCCTAAACTGAATATGGGCCCCAGACCAAATCAAAGCGATGGGGTTTACAATCAACAATATTTAAACACATTTCCCATATTAGGGAGCTATTCTCTTCCCTGATCCAGCTTTCTGTTCCTTTTCCAGCCATGACATCAACTCCCTAGACAATAACTTGGATCCACCTGCATATCAGAAATCAGGCTCAGGGGAACAAAACAAAACAAAAAAAACCCTAGTATATAGCCATAGGCCCTTTGGAATATAAAATATGCCTAATGGAGTACCCCCAACTCTTAATCTACACTATTCCAGCCTTTAGGTTCATAATTGTTCAACAATTTGTTTGACTTTGTATATTAACTCTCTTTTCAGCCACCATGCTTCAGATGTTAGCATGATTCCTACCAGACTTCTCTGGACAGACAACCCCACCATTATGTCCTGGAGCTCTGCTTCCCCAGAACCCCCCCCCCAATTAGGGAAAGAGAGAGGCAGACTAGGAGTATGGATCGACCTGTCAACACCCATGTTCATCAGGGAAAAAATTACAGAAGCCAGACTTTCCACCTGCTGCATCCCACAGTGACCTTGGTTCCATACTCCCAGAGAGTTAAAGAATAAGAAAGCTATCAGGATTGGGGATGGGATACAGAGTTCTGGTGGTGGGAACTGTGTGGAGTTGTACCCCTCTTAGCCTATGGTTTTATCAATGTTTCCTTTTTATAAATAAGATATTTTTTAAAATAAGAAGAAAGCTATCAGGGGAGGGGATGGGATATGAAGATCTGCTGGTGGAATTGTGTGGAGTTGTACCCCTCTTAGCCTATGGATTTTTCAGTGCTTCCTTTTTATAAATAAAAAAAATAAAAAACAAAAAAAGAATAACTAAGATCAACCTTGGAACCTCATGTTGGGGAGCCCAACACTTTACTACTCTTTATTACATGTATAAGATTAGATCAGTTGTAAAGAGATATTTATAAAAAATTGCCAGTTTATATATTGTTTGTTTTTATCATCAGGGTTATCACTTAGGCTCGATGCCTGCACTCCGAATCCTCTGCTACTGAGAGCCATTTTTCACTTTTATTGGATAGGACAGAGAGAAACTGAGAGAGGAGGGGGGAAATAGGGAGGGAGAGACAGAGAGACACCTGCAGACACCTGCTTTACTGCTTATGAAGGACCCTCCTGTAGGTAGGGAGCCAGAGGCTCTAATCTGGATCCTTGAACTTCGTACTATATATGCTTATCTCAGTGCACCACTGCCTGACACTCCCCTGCCCCAGTTTTTGTTTTGTCTTTAATTTATTTAATACATTTTGTTGTTGTTTGAACTTCTCCATTCTGAACTGAATCTTTCATATAGCAATAGTAAAAAAGAAAAAGAGAGGAGAAGGTGCTACAACACCAACGCTACCACCAAGGCAGTGTTTGGCTCAAATCTGGGTAATACCTATGGCAAAATAGGTACATTATCTTGGTGAGCTACTTTACTGGCCCTGTATTTTGTATTGTATTATGACATTCTTCTATTCAAAATTATTCTGTTGGTATATTAAGAAATGGATCAATCTGAAATTCATTGATAATCTTGAAGAAATCGGTTATATAAAGGTGGGGTATGGAATACTGGATTGGAATTAAGAAAAAAACTAAATTATTTTAAAGTATGAGTGAACTGCACAGAAGAGACTAATCTAGGAGGCCAAGAAAGTATTTAAGAAATTATCACAAAGTGTAATGATGATACATGGTGGCACATTAAAGTAGCAGCAGTAGTAAGCTTGAAAGAATTAAGATAGAGTTGAGCAGTGCTCTAGTAAGAAAAATACTAATAAATATGTACATAACTATGGTAGTTATCATAAGGAAGGGGGCATAAGGTATATTGGTGGTGAGTATACTAAGCTGTAACACACATACAAATATTTAGATGAGAAACTCTACCCCAGAAATCTTATACTTACAAATGAATATTAAATAACAAATCATATATATATATATATATATATATATATATATATAGAGAGAGAGAGAGAGAGAGAGAGAGAGAAAGAGAGAGAGGGAGAGAGAGACATATATATCCCAAGTGGAGGAGTGGTATCAGTTCCAAAAAACTAGAACAAAAGAAATATCTCTCTTAATTTATAGAATATTGAGTACTTACAAAGTTTACTTCCAGTAAATTACCTACATATTTACTTCCAATATAGAAGAGCCCAATATTAAGTGTTCTATTTAACTATGCTCCCAAACTACATAATAACCACATGGAAAGGAAAAAAGGATGGAAAGGGGAAACAACATAGGAAAATTCAAAAGATCTAGTAAGGATGTAAACAAATTCCTACATACAGTACTGCTTATATTACATGAAAATGTTCAATTCAAACGGAAAACAGAAGTAGTCAAACATAGTAGGATTATATGAACAACATTTATATTGTCCATAAGTAATGCAACATTAAACTGTTTTAATAATAAAGATAACAGTTGGAAAAAGTTTAACTGATGGAGCATTGAATTTTCATGCCTGAGATTCCTGGTTTATTCTCTAATAACATCTGTACCAAAATGGTGCTGATTTATCTCTGTAGTTCTACTTTCCTCCTTTCCTCATGTGAAGCAATCACCTTTCTCTCTCATACTTATAATATATAAAATGAGAAGTCCAATCGAAAGAAACTGAGTAAAACTGTCCAATACATGTGTGAAAACAGCACCACAAAGTAACTCACTGGGATACTGAGTTACTTACTTGGATAGTCTCACTTATCTAAAGAAAGCTCCTATGCTTCTCTCTCTCTCTCTTTCCTCTCCTCTCCTCTGACTCCCCCTCCCTCTTTCCATCTCCCCTCCCCCTCCCTTTCCCTCTCTTCCTCCCCCTTCCTCTCTCCTTCTCCCCTCCCTCTCTCCTCCCCCTCTTTCTCTCCCTCTCCCTCTCCCCTGCCCTCTCTCTCCCTCTCCCCCTCCCCATCCCCTCTTTCTCTCCCTCTCCCCATCCCTCTCTCCTCCCCCCTCTCTTTCCCTCTCCCCCCTCCCCTATCCCTCTCCTCTTCCCCTCTCTCTCCCCTTCCCTTTCCCCTCCCTTTCCCCTTCCCCTTCCCCTTCTCTTTCCCTCCCTTTCTCCCTTATCCCTCCCCTTCCATTTCTCCCTCTCCCCCTCCTCCTCTCCCTCTCCACTCCCTCTCCCTCTTTCCCTCCCCTTCCCTCTCTCTCTCTCCCTCTCGTGGGAGACCACAAAAAGGCAAGTCTCCATCAGGCCCTTGATAAATAAGGCTGCCCAGAGAAAGCATGGGAAAGAACACCATGGCCTTTGGTTGAACCCACAGCTCCCCCAGTTATGCTGCAAACATTAGCAGAGCATTCTGACCTGACCTTGGTTTTTCTGGCTGCTGAGTAAACCAAAACATATAGAAGAAGTTGGTAAATACCAGGTGCTGCTGAAACTATGTAACTGCTTGCCTATTGTTTAGCTGGTGATGTGAAAAAAAAAATATATATATATATATATATGCCTCAAACAAAATTAAGTTGCTGAGTCTTTGGCACAGTCCTCCCTACCTCTCAGCTCTTGTTCCTCCTCTCAGGACTCCTGTTCGACCTTGCCCCATGCAGGACACAGTGGTGAGACCGTCTCCCTCTCCCTCTCCCTCTCCCTCTCCCTTTCTCTGTCACTCTCTAGCTGAAAAGTTGACCTGGAGTATTGAAGCCTCAGCAGCAAAACTTGAGTAACAACTCTACACTGATCTGCCTCATATATTCCCTCACCACCAGAAAGATACTAGTCAGGATTTGTCTTTTAACTGATGTGGACTAAGAATGATAGACTGAAATTGGAAAAAAAAAATAGAATCACTTTCCTGATTCTAAAGGGAGGACAAAGCAGGTGGAGGAAGTCCAAAATCAGTTAAGAAACATCACTGAAAGAAACTTCTGTAACAGAGAAAGGATGATTTTAAAAATACTGATGTTATCTGTGTTGTTATAATTCTCCAATAATGAACTAATAAGTCCTAATATAAACTTTAAAAATAACTGTTTTCAATATTCAATGTTCAAATATAACAACTAAGTACAAAATTCTAAATTACATAATTTATTTGTATATTCAGTAACAGTTTACTATTCTCAATTTGTGAACACATAGCAAATAAGTTTATGAGCAGTGAAGCTTGTTTTTGTTGATTGAGAAGCACAGCATATATGTACTACAAGTTTTACCTAAAAGATTTCATTATTCAATACATCTACTTTATGTGTGTTACTTACATTTGTATGTGAACTCTTTGAAGTAAAAAGATAATAATTTCTCTTTTGTATTCACCCATCATTTAACAAATCTTACAATGTATAGAGTTTAAAATATAATCATTAAACCTCTTCACATTCAAATATAATACTTAGAACAAGAAATCTGCTACCCCACTCTCTGAAGGGAAGTGGGATCAACATACTCTGCTATTCAAGCTAGACTGCTTCTGAAATGAGTGCAGCCTAGAATGTTCCTAGCTATGTAATATGAGTTCAGACCAAAAGGATTGCAGAGATTACACAGGCTATTGTGCTGAATATAAATAGACATGAGCCCTAAGTTAGATCAATAGGGTTTAAAGTTATTGGTATTTATATACTCTTCCCATATTTGGGAGCTACTCTTTGCCCTGACCCAGCTTTCTAGTCCTATTGCCAACTCTTGCAACATCTTCCCAGACAATACTTTCAGCCTACCTGCATACTAGCTGTTGGGTTCACACAAAATCTGTAGTCATGGGCCTCTTGGAATGTACCTAAAATAAACTTCCTAGTTTCTTACAACATGAAGACTCCAAATCTCACCTGCTATATTCTTACCTTTAGGTTCCTGAATATTACACAATTTCAGCCACCAAATTGCAGATGGTACAATGATGCCAACCTGACTGCCCTGGACAGATGACCTCATCAATGTATCCTGGAACCCTGCCTTCCCAGAGCCCTACCCCACTAGGGAAAGATAGAAATAGGCTGTGGGTATGGGTCAATCTGTCAATGACCATGTTCAGAGGAGAAGCAATTACAGAAGGCAGGCAGACCTCTCACTTTCTGCACCCCATAAAGATCTTTGGTCCATACTACCAGAGGGATAAAGAATAGGTTCCCAGATGCTAGCATGATACTGACCAGACTTCCCTGGACAGACAACCCCACCAATGGTCCTGGAGCTCTGCTTCCCCAGAGCCCTTTCCCACCAGGGAAAGAGAGAGACAGGCTGGGAGTATGGATCGACCTATCAATGCCCATGTTCAGTGGGGAAGCAATTACAGAAGCCAGACCTTCCACCTTTTGCATCCCACAATGACCTTGGGTTCACACTCCCAGAGGGTTAAAGAATAAGAAATCTATCAGGGGAGGGGATGGGATACAGAGTTCTGGTGGTGGGAATTGTGTGGAGTTGTACTCCTCTTAGCCTATGGTTTTGTCAATGTTTCCTTTTTATAAATAAAAAAAATTTAAAAAAAAGAATAAGGAAGCTTCCAATGGAGGAGATGGAGATGCTATATGGAACTCTGGTGGTGGGAATTCTATGGAACTGTATCCTTCTAACCCCACAATCTGTTATCCTGTTGATTATTATTAAATCACTAGCAACAACAACAACAAAAAGAGCAAGGAATTTGCATAGCAGTTTACTATATATAGACTGTGAAATAACTAAATTCTAGGACATTGAGTAATGATAAACTCATTGGAAGGTATGAGTTTTTTACATTTATTTTATTTTTATTGTATAGAGACAGAAACAAATAGGGAAAGGAGAAATGAAGAATAAGAAAGACATCTTTAGTATTAATTTCACCACTCCTTGAACCCAGGTATTCTTGCATAGTAATGTGTGTGCTCAACCAAGGGCACAATCACCTGACCCTGGAAATTATGACTTTAAAAAATTATCAGGACAAGGACTCTCTGTTTTACTGAATTATTAATTTTTCTCTATATCAAAATATATTCTAGCCTTTTCTCCAGTGGATACATTGCAATTTCTCCTACTTAGAATTGACAACGCCCTTTTATTTACTCCTCTTCTCATTTAAATATCATGCACTAGACTATCATTCCTGATTTTACTACTTTTTACTGCCTATGGGCTTTCTTTCAACTCATTTAAAAGGCATTATGTTTTGGTAATGGACTGTCTGAAGATGGAACTAAATTATCATTTTTTAACTTCAGTTTAATCAATGCCAGAGGCTACTCATAGATATGAGGTTCTTTATGAAAAGTTTTACTCTATTTGAACTCCTCATATATTGTTCTCCATTAGAAATTTTTCAGCAAATATATATATATATATGAATGTGTGAACAGCTATGTAAATATATTTGCAAAAATAATTTTCACCATTATAATGAATTAGCATAAAGTTAGTATATTGGAGTTTGTTAAATTTTCTTTATATGACAATCATACAGAGATTCTTACTAAGTAAGAGTAGAAATATTGTGATTTGTCACATATAACTTAGGATTCTTGTTCTTCCTTACCCAGCCATGTAATGTTGTTTAGTGACATTATTTAGCTCTTCTTCCGTTTATCTTGTCCATCTCCAAAACTCTCTCCCTTTACACTGTCTGAACTGGAAGACACTTTGAAGAGGGCTAAACCGGGTGCGGCTGCTGGTTATGATAACATCACCCCAGAACTCATTCTTAACTTGGGCCCCGCAGCTAAGAAGTGGCTCACTTCATTCCTGTCCCACATCTTGGAATCTGAATCTATGCCCAAAATTTGGCGTCGTGCGAAGATAATAGCAGTTTTGAAACCAAAGAAAGACCCAACACTGGCCACCAGCTATAGACCAATTTCTCTCCTCTCCATGTGTTACAAACTCCTTGAGAGGCTGCTTCTGTCACGTATTTCTCCTCTTACAGAGAAATTCCTATCACCCGCCCAAGCTGGTTTCCGCCCAGGAAGATCTACCTGTGAACAAGCCCTGGCCCTCTCAACTTACATTGAAAATGGATTCCAGAAGAATTTAAAGACGGGTGCTGTCTTTGTTGATCTCACAGCAGCCTATGACACGGTCTGGCTCCGTGGTCTCCTAGTCAAGATCTCAAGATGCCTGCCTCCATGGGTGGCCAACACTATATCGTTTCTTCTCCAAAACAGAAGATTCGGGTGCATCTGGGTGACAAGTCTAGCAGATGGAGACTTGTCTCAAGTGGCCTCCCCCAGGGCTCTGTTCTGGCTCCTACACTATTTAATATTTACATCAATGACCTCCCAGAAACTTCTTCAGGGAAGTTCATCTACGCCGATGACATCTGCTGTGCAACTCAGGCATCAAAGTTCGACATCCTCGAGGAAACACTCACGAAAGACATGTCTCTGATATCTGATTACTGTAAAAAATGGCGACTAATCCCTAGCACTGCAAAAACGGTATCATCTGTTTTCCATCTACACCATGACTCGGCCTCGCGTGAGCTTAATGTGCAGCTTGGCGATACGAGAATCTGGCATGAAGCCCAGTCAGTCTATCTTGGTGTTACTCTCGATCACACTCTGTCATTTCACAAACATCTCATAAAAACTGCAGCAAAGGTGGGTGCGAGGAATAACATCATTGCAAGACTGGCCAGCTCCTCATGGAAGCGCTTCCACACTACGATCATCATCTCTGGCATTATGCTATTCCACTGCAGAATACTGTGCCCCAGTATGGTTCCATAGCCCCCATGTCCACTTGGTCGATTCCAAATTATATTCCTCCATGAGGATAATTTCTGGAACCATCCATTCCACCCTGGTTCCATGGCTGCCAGTTCTTAGCAACATCGCCCCGCCAGATATTCGTCGGGATGCGGCATCATCTAAGTTCATTTCCCACATCTACTCTTGACCGGACCTGCCAATATACGCGGATATCTTCACCCACCCTGTCCAACGCTTGACATCTCATCACCCAATCTGGTCCCCTACACCTACACTGAACTTCTCTGTTCCAGACTCTTGGAAACAGAGTTGGCAGTCAGCTGAGGTAAAGAATAAACACCTCATCACAGACCCCTGCAAGCGTCAACCCGGCTTTGACCTAGCACGTTATGATTGGGCCCTCCTCAATCGCTATCGAACAGGCCATGGCCGGTGCACCACTATGTTCCATCGCTGGGGAGACAGAGACTACCCGAACTGCCCCTATGGCTACAGACAGACTATGACCCACATAGTCAATGACTTCCACCTCTCCAGATTCAAAGGAGGTCTCGAAACTTTACATCAGGCTCAACCTGACGCTGTTGACTGGCTACGGAAGAAGGGCAAATGCTAGAAGAAGAAGAAGCTCCTCTGAATTATTCACCTGGGTATAATGATGATGAGTCTCACCACTTACATATGAATTAGATAGCATTGCAAATCACCAGTTTTCAAAAATGTTAGTTCATAAACTAATTTTTTTAAACAATGGTGATTTACATTATGGATAAATGAAAAAAGATACTGATCCTATTTGCTTTCTTCTCTCTGTAGAATGCAAAACAAGGAAAAGAAAATGGCATGTTTGCACAGCAACTTAATCTATTTATGAGTAGCATTAAAAACAGTCTCATTAAGAATTCCTAAACTTACTCTAGGCTCTTCTGATAAAATTATACTGAACTCTTAATTTTACAAGATATTTCCATATAGGTATAAACATACACATGCACACATGCACAGCTTGCTGGATTAGTTCCTAATTAAAGTAAGTATTTAACTGAGTGTTTCTGAAATTTATCTAAAGTGAAGTTTTACTTTCTCCTCAAGTCTGGGTCTCCTCAGTTCTTCTCTATTCAATAATGATAACATCATTTTCCCAAGTGCTTGAACCACTTATCATGGCATCATTTTGCACATTTTAATTTTCTTCACCCTGGTATATCCAATTTATTTTCAAGTCATTTTCTTCTTGATATCCAAAACTAAACTTGTATATGTTCTAATAAAAGAACATATTATATAATTATATATACTTATAACTATATATATAAAATTATCTATATAATTTATATCTGTATCTATAGGCACAGATATAGATATATATTTACTGGGTCTTTGGTGCTACAGGGTTACATTTTAGGTAGTGAGAGAGAAAAGAAAGAAAGAGGGAAACAAACCACTGCACTGAAATTCCCCCCAGGCTGGTAGGGGTCAGGCTCAAGCCTGTGTTTCGCACAAGACAGAGCAGGTGCACCTCAGGTGAGCTAGCTTGCCAACCATCCACTCCCATCACAACAGAAGTCACTATTATCTCTCATTTGAACTTTCAATAGTCTCCAGAAGTAGGCATTTATTCTGATAACAGAAATACCCCTAAATATCCATTGTTTTTAAAAGTTAACTGTTTCCAATACCCATAACTGAAAGAAAACTAAGTGACACATGAATAAAACTATGTGATATGAGTATTTTTTAACTATAAAAAATGAAAGCCTACTATTTACAACACGGAGACATCTGGATAGTATTATGACTAGTGAAAAAAGCTAGGTGGAAGAAGACAAACAGGATTACTCTTCTATGTGGTATATATAGAAAACAAAGGTATGAACTAACTAAAATAAAATAAGCTATTTGACTGTGAAAACAGTTAGGGATCACTAGAAAAAAGGGGGAAAGGGAATGGGTAAATAAGAACAAAAGAGGTACAGTGAGTGTAATTTATCTTTCAGTGGTAATCTTTTTATAGCATATCAATTGTAAATGTCCATTGATACACACCTGAAATATGCATAATATTATAATCTGATATTATTTAAATACAAGGAAAATTATATTAGCTGTTATGATCAGGATTAAAGCATAGAGTATAGAATTTAATATGTGAGGTCCCATGCTAGATTTATAGCACTACATGTGTCAGAAAAATAATAATCTTTTAAAATATATTTTTCAAAATTTGTTTTTCCTCTAAAGTAAAGATAAAGATAGAAGAAAGTAATCCCAAATTAGCATGACAACTCTGAAGTTGTCAGAGAGCCAAATTCCTTCCAATTTTCCACGTTAAGTGTCATTTTCAAGTTCATGGTCTATGAGGACAGCAACAGATTCTGCCATTATGAGTAGCAGTTTGGAGAATGAAAGCAGCAGAGAGTTTCCTTCCATTTAAAGGTGCTACCTAAAGATACACATGACATAGCACTGTGTTGTTGCAAAATTCATGGCATACTTTTGCATAGAAAAATACATCATGAACTTTCTGACAACTTAATAGCGTGTATATACTGACCAGTAGCAGATGCCTTAGTTCATCAGTTAAAAGGGTTCTGGAAAATATCTGAAAGTAAACGTACCAAATAATTTGGATTCGGTTTTCATCTGCTAATCTACCTCTTTATGCAGTGGTTGCAAATTGATATTAATATATCTTCATTTATCAGAATATATATTAAACAATCTCCCATTTCATGGTCTTTGGACATACCATAGTATCTACCTACAAGATTCTAACTCCATTCCTCCTCTGAATAACTTATATATTTTACTTTAATATTATGTCTTGAAATAGATCTCTCTGAATAATCTAGTACATTTTTTTCTTCTCCCATCAATCTTGTTTCTCAGAGGTCTCATTTCCCCCCTAGTAACATTAGTGTCCTATGGAGTTTAATAGTTTGTTCTTTTTCTTGTCTTATTTCTACTACCTGCCATATCTACAAAGAGCATGGAAATGATTTTTTTTTTCTTACTGTGTAATGTCTACAACAGAGTAACACCTAATGTGAAACAGAAAAGGAAATACAGAAAAAGGAGAAGGAAGAAATATATAATAAAATATATAATATAAGGCTGGCAAGAGAGTTCACCTGGATAGTGTACATACATGCTTTGTCATATGCATGACCCAGGTTCAAATCCAACCCCAGAGTACTTAAGGAAGCTTCATTGTTGTGGTGTCTTTCTCTTTCTCTTTCTCTCTCACTCACACACTGTCTGTCTGTTTGTCTCTCTCTCTTTCTCTCTCTCTCATCTCCAGGAATCACCACTCCAAGCTGACTTTTTTCCAACTGAAACAAAGGCAGAGAGAAAGAGGGATGGGGGAACAACCTTTGTCCAGTGGGGAGGATTTTAAATTGTGCACATGACAAAGCATGTGCTCTATTCAGCAGCTGAGCTTTCTTGCCAGCCCCTGTCCCTTCTATCTGAAAAAGTTGCTCCAGAGTGGTGAAGGCCTGGTATGTGTGTGATGGTTTGACTTTTATCTTCCTAACAGCTATTTTTCTTGTCTCACAGTTACAGTTCAAAAAAATTCATTCAATTAAAGCAAATAATTATCAAGTAGATGATTTGATCTTCTGGAAAAACTAGAACTGGTTTTAAAATGTTCTATTTTAAGTATTTTTGAAATTCATAGCTATTATGTTAAGTCTGCAAGTGGAAATAAAACAGACCAAATCCAAAATGTTTAAATAATGTTAAGACAGGACATCCTAAACATATTCTGAATAGCTTTTGGAATAATGCTTAAAATAAAAATTAGTAGCCCGGAAGATGGCGGACTGATAAGCTGCTAGTGGCTTGAGCTCTGATCACATCTTCTGGAAACGGTAGGATTTTCTGCCTTTAGTAGGCCAGTCAATAAGGGGTCCTAGCGGTGACACCAAGGAGATGACTATAACTTAATTTGGGTTAAGAATTAGAGTAGAGGTGGCACGGAGAGCAGGCGGGCTGCTCCAGACTTCCCAGGTTGTGGCAGGCAAGGCGGGTGCGCCGGGCACTGTCCTCCGCCCGGGAAGGCAGCTCCTCCACCGGTTGCAGAGCGCTGCTGGGCAGCCGGCAGAGGACTGGGAGGGAGCACTGTAGCTCTGGGGCTAACTCTTGGGAGTCTCCAGGGACCACCACGACCCTGAGGGCAGATCCGAGGACATCCTTGAGTACAGCTCTCATTGGATCAAAAGGACTTGGAGCTAGTTTTCATCTTTGAGAAATCCTTTAAAAAAGCTTTGGGGGAGGGGGTTTCCTGGAAGATGGCGGACTGAGAAGCTGCTAGTGGCTGAGATCTGACCACATCTCCTGGAAGTAGTAGGATTTTCTGCCTTTCGCAGGCCAGACAATAAGGGGTCCTAGCGGTGACACCAAGGAGGTGAATATAACTTAATTTGGGGTAAGAATTAGAGAAGGAAAAAAAGGGGAAAAAAAAAAAGGGAAAAAAATTTTTTTCCTTCCTTTTAATTTTCAAGCATACCTCCTTCCCACCCTCCCCATAACCAGTTCTTTTCTTTACCAAATTCCTTTCCCACCAGGGAGTATCAGTCATTCTAAGTCTATACCATCAGAAACCTTTGGCCTTTTTTCTTTCTAAGTAGCCAACAACCCCACCTCACCCTGCATAGCTAATTAAATAATTAAAAATAAATACATTTAAAAAAACCCTTTCCTTTCACTGCCCTTTTATGACTGTTCTTTTTCTTATCTTTTTCTTTTTTTCTCTCTCTCACTTTCTTTTTTTTTCTTTTTCTCATTCTTGTCATTCCTTCTTCCTTAATCCTACAGCTTCCAAAGTCACAGCCTCCAGCCCCCACACCAACAAACAGTGTGCTTTTTTGAATTCACTGATACACATTTGGGAATTTCCTTTCAATGCTCTTTAATTACAGCTCTTTTTCTTATCTCTTCCCTTTTCTCTTTCTTGTCTCTCTCTCTCTCTCTTTTTTTTAATCTTGTCATACACTTCTTCCTTCTATTTTGCCTTTCTGAATTTTTGAATTATTTTGGGGAAGAAATCTGACTCAGAGTGGACTCTATGTGTGTATCTCTGCTCTAGTTCCCTTTCCCCTCTTGTTAACCCTAGAATATACAGTGGATAGTAGATTTGCATAACTGTCTATTCTTGCTATCCTTTCTTTCTTTTCTCTTTCTTCACTGGGATTTGGTTGCTATTTTTTCACGGACTGGAAAAATTGTTTGGCTAACTGGTAACAATTAAACTACTTCAATACTTGCTTCAGTTGCTACTGTAATTCCTGAGGTTGGTGAGTGCAATTGTCATAAAAGTATCTAGTACAGTGTTACTTCTACTCAAGACACAACAATTGAGGAACAACAGAGCATAAAAAAAGAAACACATAAATCAAAAAAAAGGGTAGATAAAAAACAAATAAAACTGCTACTCCAATGAATGAAGACAAGAGCCCAGAAGAAACTACAAATCATCCAGAAGTAACCATAGATAAGAAAAGTATGCAAGCAATAATAAACTTATTAATCACAGAAATGAAAACAGCATTGGAGGAAAGGAATGGCAGTATTAGGGAAACAACAGTTGAGACCCCCCAAGGAAAATACTGATTATCTTGAGGCAATTAGAGAATTGAAAGCTGAAATAGCTGTAATGAAGAAAGAAACTGAGGCAAGGGAAAGCAGACTAAAAGAAGCAGAAAACAGAATTAGTCAGACAGAGGATGAGCTAGAGAAAACGAAGAAAGAGGTGAAAGAGCTTAAAAAGAGATTGAGAGACACTGAAAATAACAACAGAGACATATGGGAAGATCTCAAAAGAAGTAACATTCGCATAATTGGCCTGCCAGAGGAAGAAAGAATGGAAGGGGAAGCAAATATTCTAGAGGAAATAATAGAAGAAAACTTCCCAGACCTGAATAACAGAAAGGACATCAAGATTCAAGAGGCCCAGAGAGTACCAAACAGAATCAACCCAGGCCTGAAGACACCAAGACACATCATAGTCACAATGAGAAGAAGAAAGGATAAAGAAAGGATCCTAAAGGCTGCAAGAGAGAAACAAAATATCACATACAAGAGAAAACCCATAAGATTATCTGCAGACATCTCCACTCAAACTCTAAAAGCCAGAAGGGAATGGCAAGATATCTATCACACCCTGAATTAAAAAGGGTTTCAACCAAGGATAATGTATCCTGCTAGACTTTCATTCAAACTAGATGGAGGGATCAAAACCTTCGTAGACAAACAACAGTTAAAGGAGGCAACCATCACCAAGCCGGCCCTGAAAGAGGTTCTAAAAGACCTGTTATAAACAAGAACATCACTATAATACTTGCAATATATCAGAGCAAACAAAAATTTTTTTTTGAACAGTGGCACTACAATACATTAAATCCATAATATCAATAAATGTCAATGGCTTAAACTCACCCATCAAAAGTCACAGGGTGGGGGGATGAATCAGAAAACATAATCCAACCATATGGTGCGTGCAAGAATCCCATCTGTCACAACAAGATAAACACAGACTTAAAGTGAAAGGATGGAAAACTATCATACAGGCTAACGGACCACAAAAAAGGGCAGGAACAGCCATTCTCATCTCAGACATGATAGATTTTAAATTAAATAAAGTAATAAAAGATAGGCAATGACATTATGTAATTATTAGAGGATCAATCAGCCAAGAAGACTTAACAATTATTAACATCTATGCACCCTATGAGGGACCATCTAAATACATTAAACACCTACTGAAAGAATTTCAAAAATACATCAATAGTAATACAATAATAGTGGGAGACTTCAATACCCCACTCTCACACTTAGACAGATCAACAAAGCAGAGAACCAATAAAGGTACAAGAGAATTGAATGAAGATATTGACAGACTAGACCTCTTGGACATGTTCAGAGTCCTTCACCCCAAAAAACAGGAATACACCTTCTTTTCAAATCCACATAACACATACTCAAGGATAGACCACATGATAGGCCACAAAGACAGCATCAATAAATTCAAGAGCATTGAAATCATCCCAAGTATCTTCTCGGACCGCAGTGGAGTAAAACTAACATTTAACAAGAAACAGAAAATTATTAAAAGTCACAGAATTTGGAAACTAAACAACATACTCCTTAAGAACCACTGGGTCAGAGACTCACTCAAGCAGGAAATTCAAAGTTCCTGGAAATAAATGAAAATGAAGACACAACCTATCAAAATATTTGGGACACAGCTAAAGCAGTACTGAGAGGAAAACTTATAGCCATAAAATCACATATTAAACACCAAGAAGAAGCTCAAATGAACGACCTTACTGCACACCTCAAGGACTTAGAGGAAGAGGAACAAAGGAACCCTAAAGCAACCAGAAGGACAGAAATCACTAAAGGTAGAGCAGAAATAAATAACATTGAAAATAAAAGAACCATACAAAAGATCAATGAATCCAAATGTTGGTTCTTTGAAAGATTAAACAAAATTGACAAACCCCTAGCCAGACTCACCAAACAAAAAAGAGAGAAGACTCAAATTAATAGAATTGTAAACGATAGAGGAGATATCACAACTGACACCACAGAAATCCAGAGAATCCTGCGAAACTTTTATAAAGAACTATATGCCACCAAGCTAGAGATTCTGGAAGAAATGGAACAATTCCTAGAAACATATGCCCTTCCAAAACTGAACCAAGAAGAACTACAAAATCTTAATGCACCAATCACAGACAAAGAAATTGAAACAGTTATTAAGAATCTCCCCAACAACAAAAGTCCTGGACCAGATGGCTTCACAAAAGAATGCTACAAAACTTTCAGGAAACAGATAGTACCCATACTTCTTAAGCTATTCCATAAGATTGAAGAAACCGGAATACTCCCTTCCACCTTCTATGAAGCCAACATCACCCTGATACCAAAAGCTGATAGGAACAGAGCAAAAAAGGAAAACTACAGACCAATATCGCTGATGAACATAGATGCCAAAATATTAAACAAGATCTTGGCCAACTGGATACAGCAACATATCAAAAAGATTGTTCATCACGACCAATTGGGATTCATCCCAGGAATGCAAGGCTGGTTCAACATTCATAGGTCAATCAATGTCATTCACCACATTAATAAAAGCATAGCCAAAAACCACATGATTATCTCAATAGATACAGAGAAAGCCTTTGACAATATCCAACACCCATTCATGCTCAAAACTCTACAAAGAATGGGAATAGATGGGCAATTCCTCAAGATAGTGGAGTCTATATATAGCAAACCTACAGCCAACATCATACTCAATGGACAGAAGCTGAAAGCATTCCCCCTCAGATCGGAGACTAATCAGGGATGTCCACTGTCACCGTTACTTTTCAACATAGTATTGGAAATTCTTGCCATAGCAATCAGGGAGGAGAAAGAAATCAAAGGAATACAGATTGGAAGGGAAGAAGTCAAGCTCTCACTATTTGCAGATGATATGATAGTATACATAGAAAACCCTAAAGAATCCAGCAGAAAACTACTGGAAGTTATTAGGCAATATAGCAAGGTATCAGGCTACAAAATCAATGTACAAAAATCAGTGGCATTTCTTTATGCAAACACTAAATCTGAAGAAGAAGACATCCAGAAATCACTCCCATTTACCATTTCAGCAAAATCAATAAAATACCTAGGAATAAAGTTGACCAAAGATGTGAAAGACTTGTATGCTGAAAACTATGAGTCACTAATCAAGGAAATAGAAACTGATACCAAGAAATAGAAAGATATCCCATGCTCATGGATTGGAAGAATAAATATCATCAAAATGAATATTCTCCCCAGAGCCATATACAAATTTAAGGCAATACCCATCAAAGTTCCACCAAGCTTCTTTAAGAGAATAGAACAAACACTACAATCATTTATTTGGAACCAGAAAACACCTAGAATTGCCAAAACCATCTTAAGGAAAAGAAACAGAAATGGAGGCATCACACTCCCAGACCTTAAACTATATTATAAAGCCATCATCATCAAAACAGCATGGTACTGTAACAAAAATAGGCACACAGACCAGTGGAACAGAATTGAAAGCCCAGAAATAAATCCCAACACCTATGGGCATCTAATCTTTGATAAGGGGGCCCAAAGGATTAAATGGAAAAAGGAGGCTCTCTTCAATAAATGGTGCTGGGAAAACTGGGTTGAAACATGCAGAAGAATGAAACTGAACCACTTTATCTCACCAGAAACAAAAATCAACTCCAAATGGATCAAAGACCTAGATGTCATACCAGAAACAATCAAATACTTAGAGGAAAACATTGGTAAAACACTTTCCCACCTACACCTCAAGGACATCTTTGATGAATCAAACCCAATTGCAAGGAAGACTAAAGGAGAAACAAACCAATGGGACTACATCAAATTGAAAAGCTTCTGCACATCCAAAGAAACTTTTAAATAAACAGAGAAACCCCTCACAGAATTGGAGACGATCTTCACACGCCAGGCATGAGACAAGAAACTAATCACCAAAATACATAAGGAGCTCAGCAAACTTAGCACCAAAAAAGCAAATGACCCCATCCAAAAATGGGCAGAAGATATGAACAAAACATTCACCTCAGAGGAGATCCAAAAGGCTAACAAACATATGAAAAAGTGCTCTAGGTCACTGGTTGTCAGAGAAATGCAAATTAAGACAACACTAAGATACCACCTCACTCCTGTAAGAATGGCATACATCAAAAAGGACAGCAACAAATGCTGGAGAGGCAGTGGGGACAGAGGAACCCTTTTGCTTTGCTGGTGGGAATGTAAATTGGTACAACCTCTGTGGAGAGCAGTCTGGAAAACACTCAGAAGGCTAGATATGGACCTTCCATATGATCCAGTAATTCCTCTCCTGGGCTTATACCCCAAGGACCCCATAACATCCAACCAAAAAGAGGTGTGTACTCCTATGTTCATAGCAGCACAATTCATAATAGCTAAAACTTGGAAGCAACCCAGGTGCCCAACACCAGATGAGTGGCTGAGAAAGCTGTGGTATATATACACAATGGAATACTATGCAGCTATCAAGAACAATGAACCCACCTTCTCTGACCCATCTTGAACACCGTTAGAAGGAATTATGTTAAGTGAGCTAAGTCAGAAAGATGAAGATGAGTATGGGATGATCCCACTCATCAACAGAAGTTGAGGAAGAAGATCTGAAAGGGAAACTAAAAGCAGGACCTGACCAAATTGTAAGTAGGGCACCAAATTAAAAACCCTGTGGTGAGGGGTAGACATGCAGCTTCCTGGGACAGTGGGGGGTGGGAGTGGGTGGGAGGGATGGGTCACAGTCTTTTCGTGGTGGGAATGGTGTTTATGTACACTCCTAGCAAAATGTAGACATATAAATCAGTAGTTAATTAATATGAGAGGGGAAAATCAATTGTATGTCTCAAAGTTTTTCAAAACACAAACTGAATCTTTTTAATATATAGGCTGTGTATTTGATATGCGGACTCTCTCAAAAGCCTAGACCAAGTAGATTAGAAGCAACATATAGCAAAGCTATATACAAGATACTGGATACTGTACAGCAAACCATAACAAATGGACTTTTCAAAGTTAACCCAATTACCAAAAAATGGGATGATAACATTAACTATTGATTGTCTTTTTGAACCCTAAGACAGCAGGAACCTCACATCTCCACTATAGAGCCCCTACTTCCCCCAGTCCTGGAACCCTTGGATAGGGCTCACTTTCCCGTATGCCTCTCCCAATCCATATCAAATAATATTGCATCCGCCGATCACAACCTAAGCAACGCAACGATTACCACCTCAACATGCTTCACCTCAGATTGTGTCCAGAAACTTCACGTATGGAATGACAACCCTTCAGCTTCATTACTCGGGTGAGACCTTTCCTTTTATAGTACACTCTAATTTCATCTCAGGTGGTTCATTTTCTAACAAAGTCCCATAACCTAGATATACACCAGTTTCTGTGAGAGAGAGCTTATGTTCACACGTATCCATAAACTACTGCAAAATATATGCCTAAAAGCAGAAGTACACTAGAGTTTGCAGTGAGTACCTCCCTAACACTTCCTCTCCACTATTCCAAGCTTTGGGTCCATGATTGCTCAACAATTTGCTTGGCTTCATATGTTAACTCTCTTTTCAATCACCAGGTTCCAGATACCACCAGGATGCTGGCCAGGCTTCCCTGGATTGAAGACCCCACCAATGTGTCCTGGAGCTCCGCTTCCCCAGAGACCCACCCTACTAGGGAAAGAGAGAGGCAGACTGGGAGTATGGACTGACCAGTCAACACCCATGTTCAGTGGGGAAGCAATTACAGAAGCCAGACCTTCTACCTTCTGCAACCCTCAATGACCCTGGGTCCATGCTCCCAGAAGGATAGAGAATGGGAAAGCTATTAGGGGAGGGGGTGGGTTATGGAGATTGGGTGGTGGGAATTGTGTGGAGTTGTACCTCTCCTATGGTTTTGTTAATTAATCCTTTCTTAAATAAAAAAAAATTAGTAGACCTCTCTTCAAGTACAGGCGCAAAGCCATGGGAATTAAACTCATGAATACTTGATAAAGTGTCCTGTCTACTGCTGTAATTGTTTGTAAAGAATCTAAAAAACATTATAAGGCCTTTTGTCTGTACAATAATGAGAATTAATGTGTTCTGCTAAATATAGAATCACTTTATTTTCCCCAGAAATCAATTCAATTGGATTAAGTGTTTCTGAATACCTTATGAGATTCTGTCAATCTTAAACATCTTTCTTAAACTTGCTGTGTATTCAGTTGTCAATAATGATATCTTGTTTTCCTTTCCCTGGATGACACTTTTCCACTCAGTAATTAATATAAAAAAACTAATTGAAACCAATATTCATCTTTAATAACACTAGATTATTCTCAGTGCTCCTAGTCAGTTCACTCTGCACTTCAATTAGTTTTATTTAAAGATTTTTGTGTCATATGATGTTGTTGCTTCATTTACATGTTTCTTTCCATTATTTTTTCATCGATCTAGCTTCATTGGTTATTTTGTTTGCCTTGTAAGAAATTTAAATTTACTTTCATTTTACATTTCACAAGTGATCTTTGTATCTTGGAACAATGTTTTTTAAACTTGTGCCAAAGAATACTTCATAAACACTGGTGAAACAGTACAGTGTCAGTAGCTTATGTGGAGCTATAGTTCATTTTTAATCAAAGAATATATTAGCAATAGTGGCAAAAATTATATATTTTGAGCTCTGTCACATTTCCATTTGATTGCTATGTAAAAATACTTTTTTTTCTTTTCAAAGAGAAATTACCAGAAAAAAGAATTTTATTTGTTACTACTATGGCACCAGCAACTGAATAGAAGTTAGTTGTAATGAATGCCATTATTTAAAATCATTTTCTCATAAATAGTAGAAAATCCTTCATTGGGGCCAGCAAGATAGTGCACATTGAAAAGATCCTGTTTTATCATGCATGCAAACCATGCTTGCGTTGATGGTACTGGGCAAAGAATTCTCTTCTTATATGTCAAAATAAATAAACAAATAAATAAATGGAAAAATAAAAATATTCATTGACTAATGTATTTACAAAAACTTCATAACTAGTAGCCTTAAAAACATGAATGCTGTGTTAGGAAGAATAATGCTGCCTTATAGAAGTACAATTCTCTGAGAGTCCTGAAATCAGTCCTCATACCTACAGAAGTCTAATTTTTGATAATGGAGCTCAAGACAGCAAATGGAGAAAATGGTGCTGGGAAAATTGGGTTGAAATAAGAAAAAGAATAAGGCCAGGCCACTGTATTTCATCAAATATTAAAGTAAATTCTAAATGAACAAAAAATTTAGAAGTTAGTTTAGAAACTATCAAATTCTTAGAGGAAAACATAATGCAAAACTCTCTTCCATATATGTTTCCATGTAAAATCTTCACTGATTCAAATCCAATTAAGAGGAAAGAAAAAGCAAAAACAATTGGAACTGTAGACAAAGAAACAGCTTCTTCAAGGCAAAAGTAATTACCACCATGATAGAGAAACGTTCACAGAGTGGGAAAAAATCTTTATGTGTCATACATTGGAAAGAGTACTAATAAACAAAATACACAAATAACTCACTAAACTCAACAATAAAGAGAAACAATCCCACTGAAAAAGGGGGAGAAGATAAGGGCAGATCCTTCTCCAAAGAAGATATCCAAAGGGTATACACATATACAGAAAAAAAAAAATGCTCAGGGTGGTGCTGGGTGGTGGAACACTGGGTTAAGTACACATAGTATGAGGCCCAAGTACCCACTAGCCTCTGCTTCCCAGCTGCAGTGAAGCAGGTCTCTAAGAGTCTGTCTTTCTCTCTCCTCTATCTCCCCCTCCCCTCTCAATTGCTCCCTGTCATATTCAATAAAATGGGAAGAAAAAGAAAAAAAAGGCCACTAGGAACAATGGATTCATAGTACAGGTATGGAGCTCCAGCAATAACCCTGGAGGCAAAAAAAAAAAAGCTCAAAGTCACCAAAAATCTGGGAAATGCAAATAAAAACAACCATTGAGATATCACTTTACACCTGGGAGAATGTAAACATTAATAAAGAAAAACAAAAACAAAAAACCACCAACTGTTGGAGAGGCTGTGGGAGGAAAGGAACTCTCCTACACTGTTGGTGAGAATGTAAAAGGTCCATCTCCTATGGAAAACAGTCCAGAGATTCATCAGAATACTAGCAGTGGACATACCTTATGACCCAGGAAAACAAAAACACCTATCCACAAAGGACTATGCATACATACCTATGTTCATTGCAACATGGTTTGTATTAGCCCAAACTCAGAAGCAACTTTGATGCCCAAAGACAGAAAAATGTGACACATATTCACAATGGAAACTATACAATTGTTAAATATAATGATGATATATACTTCTCAATATCTTAGTCATAACTTAAAGGTGTTATGTTGAGTGAGATAAACCAGAAAGGGAAAAACCAATACTGAGTGATCTCACTTATAGGTGGAATTTAAGAATAAGGACAGTACAGGAAAACATGGGGAAGGAGGGAGAAGGACAGTATGAAGAAACAATGGGATCCTGGTGTGTCTCCTATACACCAATCAAGGGGGGTTGAGAGGTTGTGTACTGTGAATCATTACCCCCAAATAAAATAAAATAACTATAAATAAAAAATGTTAAGTGAAATTATCAATTATAGAACTTTATAAGTATGTTGGCTTTTTTGTTGTTGTTGTTTACTGGAACAGGGGTTACTTCTTTTTAAATTTTTTATATTGATTTATTTATTCCTTTTTGTTGTCCTTGTTTTATTGTTGTAGTTATTATTGATGTTGTCACTGTTAGATAAGACAGAGAGAAATGGAGAGAGGAGGGGAAGACAGAGATGGGGAGAGAAAGATAGACACCTGCAGACCTGCTTCACCACCTTTGAAGCGACTCCCCTGCAGATGGGGAGCCTGGGGCTCAAACTGGGATCCTTAAGCCAGTCCTTGAGCTTTCCTCCACCTGCGCTTAACCCGCTGCGCTACCACTAATTCCCCAGGGGTTACTTCAAAAGGCTAGGTGCCTGCATTACAAGTCCCCTTCTCCCTTTCATTTATTTGATAGAAAAGAGAGAAGTCAAAAGCAAAATGGGAAGTAGAGAGGTAAAGAGAGAGACAAATGTAGAGAGAAAGAGAGACAGAAGAGAGATCCCTTGGAGTGGGGACCTAGGATTTGAGTCAGCATACTTATATATAGTAATGTGTGCCAGACTATACATAGTATTAAAGCTGCACCACCAGATAATTTGTTATGACTGTTAATAGAGAAAACAGAAAACTAAAACAATACAATTTCCATATTATTATTTCAGAAGTTTGGATACTTGAGTCAGAAATGCTGCATTCCTTCTGAAGACTCTAGGACAAAATGTCTTTTCTAATTACGATAGTCTACATTCATTTCCTGGTTGCTCCCTCATCTTCAAAGCTAGTAGCAAAGTAATTATAAGCCTACATCTTCTTTTGCTGCCTCTGTTTCTTTCTGTCTGTCCATATCTCTAGTTTTTTATTTGTCTTTCTCTGTCTCCATTTCTTTTTTGTTTCTCTGACACTTCTGTCTCTATTTTATAAAAATCCTTGTAATGACATTGGATCACTTCAATAACTGAAGATAATCCATTCCTTTTCAAGTTCTTCACTTCAATACATATGCAAAATTTCTACTGACATGTATGTCAAGTACTGAGAGAGAATGTTAAGATTTAGGCAAAATATACACCTGAAAGCAAAAATACACAATAGTCGGCAGTGAGTCAGTATAATGAAACAGTGTCTACTTAGACTTAAATACTCTCCTCACCTACTTCCTATTACAGTTCTCTCACTCACTCCAAATCTAAATTCATCAAAGCAAGGACTGCAAAATCTGAATAAAGGCAAGGGACTGGCTTACTTTAACAATGACTCTTTAGTCACTATCAGGCCAGCCCTAATCGGGAGATTCCCAAACATGATGGGCCTAGATCTCAGATAAATCCCTCTCTCCATTGTTACCAGTCGTTTCTATCAGGAACAACACAATAGACCCCTTGTGGGCCCCCATAGGACCTTGCCCTCAACTTGGATCAACAATGGTAGAAAACATTCCATCCTCCAAAGGGAGGATGGACAACATACTCTAAGCTACACCTGAGGAATATGGGTCTTGATATTGGGCAGCGTGGAACATTCCTACTCATAACTACAGAATTTGAGCTCAGATCCACAGGGATGCAGATGTCACATAGGCTCCTAAACTGAATATGGGCCCCAGATCACATCAAATTAATTGGGTTTACAGTTAACAATATTTATACCCCTTTCCAGTATTAGGGAGCTACTCTCTTCCCTGATCCAGCTTTCTGTTCCTTTTCCAGCCATGACATCACCTCCCCAGACAATAACTTGGATACACCTGCATATCAGATCTCAGGCTCAGGGAGGAAAAAGAAAAAGAAAAAGAAAAGAAACGAAAAAAGCTAGTATAGCCACAGGCCCTTTGGAATGTAATTAAAATATGCCTACTAGCTATTTACAAAATGGAGGGCCCCCTAACTCTTCATCTGCACTGTTCCAGCCTTTAGGTCCATGATGGGTCAACAATTTGTTTGGCTTTCTATGTTAAATCTCTTTTCAACCACCAGGTTCCAGATGCTACCATGATGTCATCTGGACTTCCCTGGACTGACAACCCCACCAATGTGTCCTGGAGCTCTGCTTCCCTAGAGCCCTTCCCCACTAGGGAAAGAAAGAGACAGGTCCATGTTCATCAGGGAAGCAATTACAGAAGCAAGACCTTCCACCTTCTGCATTCCACAATGACCATGGGTCCATACTCCCAGAAGGTTAAAGAATAGGAAAGCTATCAGGGGAAGGGATGGGATACAGAGTTCTGTTGGTGGGAATTGTGTGGAGTTGTACCCCTCTTATCCTATGGTTTAGTCAATGTTTCCCTTTTATAAATAAAAATTTTTTTTAAAAGATTTAGTGTATATTACTTAGAATTAAGTTTACTAATCAGTTGGCTTTAAATTAGAGAGATTTGGGGTATAACTAAAATGACCAAATAGATAGCATCTGTTTTTCCCTTCTCCAGCAACAACAGCAAAGTGAGTGAGATTGTTAAGGTACAGTACATTAATCTGGCAAGAAAATGGCAGCTCTTATATTCCACTACAATTTTGTGCATACAACTTTACAACAGTGAAAAGTTAAAATTCTAAATTGTGTCAGTGCCGCAACAGAAACCTTCCTGATAACAATCACAGTTTACCAAGAACAGCCTCCTGAATTATTCCATATCAAATTTCAGTCTCTAAAATAAAAGAACCTCAGGGTGGATTCTAGGACTTTCAGTCAGTTGTATGCTTGCAGCTTGAGAATCTGTTGCCCAACAAAATTACAACCACAAAATGCTTGTTGCTACACAGGTTGGTCGAACCTCTGTACATAGCCTCAGCGAAGTATTTACGACCATAAACCCCTCATCCCTGCACAATCATACTCAAACAGTCCACTAATTCAGGTCTTCATACATCACAAAACATAAAAGGAAGACAGAGAAGATTACCCACACTGATAGATTAGTATAGCAGCTGAAGAAATCCCTAAACTAAATGGAGCTATGTATGCTTCAAAGCTCACTGAAATGAAGTCCCAAGGGCGCTCACTGAAGTGAGTAGTTCAGTTGAAAGAAACTTTTGACAAAGTCAGAAAAGGTATGAAAAAATCATAAAAGAAACAGGATTGATAAAAATACAGTGACTGAGCAAAATGACAGCATGGAAAAATTCTAACAAAAAGATAGAGGTCAATGATCTAAGTGGTGAACTGGAGGATAGGGTAGAGGGGACATCAGGAAAAACAACAACAAAAATAACAACCATGATTTCTTCATGTGTTTGTTGGCTTTAGGATCTCTTTAATGAATAATCTTTAGAAAATATTTTATGTTTATGTTATAGACAGAAACTGAGAGGAAAAGTAAGGTAGAGAGGGAGAAAGAGAGACACCTGTAGCACTGCACTGCTGCTCATAAAGCTTTCACCTTGCAGTTGAGTACTGGGGAGGGGGCTTGAACCTGGGTTCTGGAGCACAGTAATATGTATGCTTTATCCAGTAGTGTCACTAGCCCCCACTGGTGGATATTCTCTCCCCACTTTTGCACAGGGTCTTTCGTTTTTCTGTTGCTGAATTTAGTGAGCTCTTTGTGTATCCTGGCTATTAACCTTCTGTCTTAGGTATGGCATGAAAAGACCTTCTTCCATGACATAAGGAGTCTGCATCTTTGGGTGGTCATTTCTTTTGCCATACAGAAGTTTTGAAAAATGCTCAAAAACCATTTATCATAGAAATGCAAACAGTGAGATACCACTCCACTTCTTTGAGCATATTATATATCAGAAATTACAATAACAATAATATTAGAGAGATTGCAGGTGTACAGAAACACTTGTACACTGTTAGTGAGAATGTAAAATTGGTCAAACCCAAGTGGAGAGCAGTCTGGAGAACTCTCAGAAGGGTAGAAATGGGTTTACAGTAAACAATATTTATACCCCTTCCTCATATTAGGGAGTTACTGTCTTTCCTGATCCAGCTTTCTGTCCCTTTTCCAGTCATGGCATCACCTCCCCAGACAATAACTTGGATCAACCTGCATATTAGATTTCAGGCTCAGAGAGAGAAAAAAAAACTAGTATAACTACAGTCCCTTTGAAATATAATGAAAATATGCATAATAGCTATCTACAAAATGGAGGATCCACCAACACTTCATCTGCACTATTCCAGCCTTTAGGTTTATGATTGTTCAACAATTTGTTTGTTTTGTATGTTAACTCTCTTTTCAGCCACCAGATGCTGACCAGACCTCCCTGGACAGAAGACCCCACCAATGTGTCCTGGAGCTCCACTTCCCCATAGCCCCACCCTACTAGGGAGGGAGAGAGGCAGGTTGGGAGTATGTATTGACCTGTCAACACCCATGTTCAGCGGGGAAGCAATTACAGAAGCCAGCCCTTCCACCTTCTGCATCCCACAATGACCTAGGGTCCATACTCCCAGAGGGTTAAAGAATAGGAAAGCTATCAGGGGAGGAGATGGGATACGGAGATCTGGTGATGGGAATTGTGTGGAGTTGTACCCCTCTTATCCTATGGTTTTGTTAATGGATCCTTTTTTAAATAAATAAAAAAGATTTTAAATAGAGAAGAAATGGTCCTACTTTATAACGCTGCAACTCCTCTTCTGGGGATATATCCTAAGGAACAAAACACACCCATCCAAAAATATGTATGTATACCTGTCAGGCTGAGCTTCATTGATGGGAGACAGACGACCTGGGACTCATGGCTGGGTTGTACGCAGTATCTCTTTATTCATGCAGAACGCAGCACAATCTAAGCCGAGCTAAGCTAAACTAAACTAAACTAAAACGAACAATGTTGTCTTTATATATATATTTCCCAAGTAGGGTGTGAACAGGATGTGACATAGAGAGGGTGGAGAGAAAAGTGACTGGTGGAAGATCAGGGTGTGACAAGGAGAGGGGGCGGAGCAGGTGAGAATTCTACCACTGAACCACCAATGCCCTGGAGGGAGGGTGGTGCTTTATGTAAATATAAAAGTGATCTATGTAAATAGACTGCAGCTTTGAGTGGGATCAAACCAATCCCTATACAGGCATACCAGTGCTTGGTTAAGCAGAAGCCAGGGGGAGCTGGCATACTACCCAACATATACCTATATTCATAGCAGCACAGTTTCTAATAGCCACAACCTGGAAGCAACCTAGATATTGAACAACAGAGGGGTGGCTGAGAAAATTGTGACATATATGTATAGAGTGGAATACTACTCAGCTATTAAGAATAATAGTCACCTTCTTCTTGAAGGAAGCATGTTACGTGAGATAGCCAAAAAGAGGATGAATACAGGATGAACTCATTCACAGGTAGAACTCACAGGTAGAGAAACAAGCCAGAGAGAGGAAACAAAGTAAAACTTGATCTGGGTTTCGAATATTGCACCAAAGCAAAGGACTCTGAGGAAGGAGGGTAGAATGTTAGCTGGGGGGAGGCTTTCAGATCTTGGTACATAATAGTGTAAAAGGAAGTAACTTGGAATTGAGAGAGTTTTGCAGACACCTATCATGATGAGATGAGAAATTATACCCATGTGCCAACAACTGAATTAGAAACCATTAACGTGCCCAATAATGTAAGAAAAAAGAAGGGAAAAGGAATGAAAAGCAATAAAATAGTATCAGAGAGTTATAACCCAACACTAAGAAGAACAAAATGCGTTTTGTAGGGATGTCATAAAGGGAAAAGAGAAAGGGGTACAAAATTATTATTACAAGTAGTAATTGTTGAGAATTTTCCTGAATATAATAGAGAGATCCACATCAAACCCTGAACGTGCTTCTTGGTTCCAAAAAAAAAAAAAAGCCTTAGAAAATCAAGACATTTAATTGTTAAATTGACAAAGATCAAAAGATAATATTAAGCAAGAAGCAAGAGTCACCTATTAAAAAAAAAACACCTCTCAATAGAATCCCTATAAATCAAATAGTACTAGCAGGAGACATTCAAAGATTTGAAGAGAAAAGGCTTTAGACCCAGCAATACTCTATCTAGTAGGTTATAACTGACTTGAAGGATTGATGAAAAGATTTTCAAAGAAAAGTGAAAGGAATTCACTGACACTGAATCAATCCTACAAAAATCACAAAAGTGATTTAATATATAAAATGAAAATACAGACAGACCTCACTTACATAAGTTAAAGAAACAGTGCAGGGAAATAAGAAAAGTTAAATGAAGACAAGCCTTTATACTTAGACCAGACTGCAGAACTGAGGTCACTGGAGGGGATGGATGGGTGGGTGTGTATGTCTGTATGTGTGGAGGGGGAAGGATTGAGGGGAGATTATTGGTGGCAAGGGTGGAGGGTGTCTAGTGAACTTTGGTGGAGGTAATATATTGTGGTAGTACATTTTTAAAAGATATAAAATTGTACTTTTTTGTTTTCTTTTAAAAAATTTTTATTATCTTTATTTATTATATTGAGACAGCCAGAAAATGAGGAGATAGAAAGGGGGAGAGACAGAGAGACACCTGTAGCCCTGCTCTCCTCCTGCAGGTAGGAACAGGGCACTTGAACCTGGGTCCTTTCACATTGTAACATGTGTTCTCAACCAGGAACATCATCACCCAGGCTCAATAAAATTGTACTTCTAAAACATTTATAGTCTTATAAAACAAGTTTATTTCAAAAACAAAGTTATTATTGAAAAGTAAAATAGGGAGAATTTTTTGGGATTACATAGAATACCTAATGAAAAATAGTCATCTTTTAAAGTAGTGAGAGAGGTAGAAGAGTATATCTGACTGACACAATGTGAGAAGGATATAATGAACTGAAGATAAAGAAGAGTCATATTAGGAATGCAGGAGTCTTCACAAACTGGAAAAAGTAGAGCTCCCATAAAGTAATTCATAGACGGCACTGACAATATAATGACAACATAATGCTTTTAAATAATATTCAGGGTGAAATAGTAACTACTCTGTGATAAAATGCATTTGATTTTTTCAGACATATTTAAGAAGTTTATAATCTTTGATTAGTATCAGCACATCAAGCAGAGAAAATTTCTGCTTCTGCAATCCAAAAATATCCTGAAATAGTCAAACAGTTAAATCAGTAGTCTCTAAACCACTTGCATAAAAATTTTATTATATGTAATGATTTGAATACTCTCCTTATAGTGTGCAATCAGTGTATGTGATATGTCATTGATACAGTTAACAAAAATCTCAATAAAAATGAGTGATATGTATTATCTTACCTTGAAGTTAGATTATATACAGAGATAGACTGTGAAGAAGCACTGACTATAATATAAGAATGACTTACAAATTCTGCATGTTTTGGGAGTTCTGTGTGTAATACCATAACAGTTGCATTAAATCATATAATTAATGTGGTTCATAACTGCATAATTTTTATTTCAGTGAAGCTTATTTAAATATTAATTTTGCTCTGCTTTACTTTTGAGATTTTGGACAATTCAAATTTAACATGCTTCAGATTTACTTACTCTAAAATGTGGCATATAGTAATAGTACCAACTAAAAAGTGAATTAAACAAGTTATGTAAGCCAGTTTCAAAGATTTCCCTCTAGATTCCCTGCCTCCATATAATAACAGACTTTTCTAGTCTCAGAAATCAACTGCCACACTGTGAACTACTATGTGGAGAGGTCTGGGTCATGACAAACTGAAGACTCTGGTTAGTAGTTAATATTGGATGAATCCTACTTCTTACTCAAGCTACCAGATCATTACAACAGTGCTCAAAATTTTGCCCAAGCCCTCTTAAGGGACCTTTAGACAACCACCTTGATGCGTTACTTCCAGATTCCTTGACTTTACAAATTACACTGTAAAATAAATAAATAAATAAATAAATAAATAAATAAATATGGATTCTTAGCAAAATAATGTGATGATACATTGGTTGATAGAAAAATTATGAATAATAAAAAATTAATATAAGCATTACATGTATTAGGAATCACATACATAACTGGTATTAACATTCTTCCTTTGAAAACAAACAGCAGGTAGGGGTGGATAGCATACTGATTATGCAAAAAGACTCTCATACCTGAGGCTCCAAGGTTCAGGTTTGAATCCCCTGCACCACCATAAACCAGTGCTCTGGTAAAAAAAAAAAAAGGGGGGGTTCCCAGAAGATGATGGACTGAGAATCTGCTAGTGGCTTGAGCTCCGACCACACTGACTGGAAACGGTAGGATTTTCTGCCTTTAGTAGGCCAGTCAATAAGGGGTCCTAGCGGTGACACCAAGGAGGTGACTATAACTTAATTTGGGTTAAAAAATAGAGTAAAAAGAAAGGGGAAAAAGTTTTTTTTTAATTATTATTCCCAAAGCGCACCCCTTCTCCTTCCCCCCCATAACCAGTCCCTGGGGACCAGCTCCTAGCAGGCTCCACTGCTGAGCTTCTTTCTTTACCAAGATTCCTGTCCCACCAGGGGGTATCATTCATTCTAAGTCTATTCCCTTCTGAAACCTTTGGCCTTTCTTTCTTTCTTTTTTAATTTAAGAAAGGATAAATTAACAAAACCATAGGGTAGGAGAGGTACAACTCCACACAATTCACACCACCCAATCTCCATATATCCCACCACCTCCCCTGATAGCTTTCCCATTCTCTATCCCTCTGGGAGCATGGACCCAGGATCATTGTGGGTTGCAGAAGGTAGAAGGTCTGGCTTCTGTAATTGCTTCCCCACTGAACATGGACATTGACTGGTCGGTCCATACTCCCAGTCTGCCTCTCTCTTTCCCTAGTAGGGTGGGTCTCTGGGGAAGCGGAGCTCCAGTGCACATTGGTGGGGTCTTCAGTCCAGGGAAGCCTGGCCAGCATCCTGATGGCATCTGGAACCTGGTGACTGAAAAGAGTTAATGTACAAAGCCAAACAAATTGTTGAGCAATCATGGACCCATGTTGGTATTCTTCATGTTGGTTTGGTCCCCTTCCCCCTACCTCTGAGAGAAATGGTTTGGCCCTTGCTAGTTTCACGCCCCGCTTTCTCCCCGCCCCCTATGCTAAGGACATCCAGAGTCCCAGCAGCACCCGCGGAAGGAAAAACATGGGAAAGCACATGGTGTGGTGATTTGCCTGTTCGTGAATAAAGATTAAACTGCAGCTTCTCAGCCCAGCCATGTGTCCTCGAGTCTCTGTCGCTGTTCACCACCGTGAAGCTAGTCCAGCCTGCTGGTGCCCCCGAATTTAACAACAAATGGCACCCACGTGGACCTGACCTGCGCATCTCTCAGATAAGTGAAGACAATTTGGCTACCTATGTACTATGGCCTTCTCTTCTGCTTGCGAAGAGATCTCCAAAGGCCTCTGCCCTTTCTTCATGAGACTGTTTTGCTGTTTCTGGAACATTTATCTCTGGACCACTCTGTGGTTTCCGCCCGACACCAACCCACAAGAGCCCAACGCCAGCCCACAGGAGCCGGCTTTCTGCCTCGTGGCACGGGGCATTGGGTGTGGGCTCCCTCCACGCTGCTCTGCCGACATAGCAGGGCCATGGGGCAGGGCTGCGGCAGCCTATCATGGCCGCCACCCCGGGGCACCTTGGCACGCGCCTTCGGCAAGGCTGGCCCGCCCGCCCTCGTGCTATGAAGTCTGGACGGATCCCAGACCACCCGGAGACCACAGGCTCCCTGCCGAAACTGGGCCCCCTGGCTGAGATCTCCAGCTTGGGTCTGAAGGCAGACAAGCTAGAACATGCAGAGATTCATCCAGAGATCGCAACCTACAATTCCTACAAGTGGAGCTGCGTGGGAATGGAGCTGTAGGAAGCCACCTCTGGATGGTAACCCCCCCCAACAACTAAGACAGTACAGATCTAAATTCGTGTTTAAAATGACATGTCTTCGCAACAAATGTTTCTCTCCTTGTGTATTGAAGACCATGTTTACGTGTGTGTTTAAAGTTTGGTGACATTTACTTTAAGGTTAAAAATATAACTTTAAGGCTATATTCTTACCAGACAGAGTTAAAGGAAAAAGGTTTTCAATATAATTCTCATAAAGATAAAATTAACTTACATTTAAAGTCTGAGGTAAAAATTAGTTTAAATATCAATATATTTTAACCAAGTTGGTCTAAACAAAACCTACGCACACCTAGGGTGTGTCTCCATCTTGAATGGGTGTAACAAAAGGTTAAATAGACTTGTTGATATGTAAAACTCTCGATTACCTTCTCTATTAGAAATGGTAGATTACACAATGGCTATGCTAATGATTCTCATGCCTGAGGTTTTCTTTCCTTGATTCTTATGTCTACCTTTTCACATTCTATTGTTTAAACTTTAAACAACCTTAAAATCATTCTAAAAAAGACTTCTAATTGTAATAGAGTTATCAATTGTGATAAACTTCTAACCTGCTACAAGTTTGTTACATAGTAAGTAAATTGTAGCTGTCAAGTTCTCTACAGAAAAGCAGAATTCCGATGGCTGACATTGCCCATCGAGACGGACGTACAACAATTCACCCCCTGGCAATTCTTTGGTGGACATCTGCTTTGGACTTCGATAGGACTCACTGGTACACCTCGGACACTTTACACAAAACTAGCAGCTTCCCTTTATGCTGCTGGGTTTCTCAAAGACTGACTGCAGCCATGCCTTGGGACTCTAGGCCTCACCCTCCCCCCATGCTAGAAAATGCCTCTTGAGGCAAGTACGCCCCCCCCCCCATGGCAGGAAATGTTTTTTTAAGCTGATAAAGTTTTGCCCACAGAGCCAAAAAAAATGGCACCCTCAGGCCTTCCCTTTGCAGCACACTGGTTCTTGTTGCCCGCTTACATGTTTCTCCATGTTTGTGCCAGTTTCTTTTTTTGAAAACGCCTGTACGATATAGGTTTCTGTTCACCCCACACACCTGATACTGTGGTCATTTAGTTAAAAAGAATAGGGGGAATATATTGGTATTCTTCGTGTTGGTTTGGCCCCCTTTCCCCTACATCTGAGAGAAATGATTTGGCCCTTGCTAGTTTCACACCCCGCTTTCTCCCTGCCCCCTATGCTAAGGACGTCCAGAGTCCCAGCAGCACCCATGGAAGGAAAAACATGGGGAAGCACATGGTGTGGTGATTTGCCTGTTCGTGAATAAAGATTAAACAGCAGCTTCTCAGCCCAGTCGTGAGACCCCGAGTCTCTGTCTCTGTTCACCACCACGAAGCTAGCCCGGCCTGCTGGTGCCCCCGAATTTAACAACAGAGCCAAAGCATGGAATAGTGGAGAGGAAGTGTTAGGGGGGTACTCACTGCAAACTCTAGTGTACTTCTGCTTTCAGGTATATATTTTGCAGTAGTTTATGGATACGTGTGAATATATGCTCTCACTCACCGAAACTAGTGTATATCTAGGTTTTGGGACTTTGTTAGAAAGTGAACCATCTGGTATGAATTATTAAATACTATGTAAGGAAAGGTCTCACCCGAGTAATGAAGCTGAAGGGTTGTCATTCCACACGTGAAGTCTCTGGACACAGTCTGAGGTAAAGCATGTTGCTTCTATTGATGTGATGAATGACATTGATTGACTTATGGAATTTGAACCAGCCTTGCATTCCTGGGATGAATCCCACTTGGTTGTCATGAACAATCTTTTTGATATGCTGCTGTATCCGGTTGGCCAAGATGTTGTTTAATATTTTGGCATCTATGTTCATCAGAGATATTGGTCTGTAGTTTTCCTTTTTTGTTCTATCCCTATCAGCTTGTGGTATCAGGGTGATATTGGCTTCATAGAAGGTGGAAGGGAGTATTCCGGTTTCTTCAATCTTATGGAATAGCTTAAGAAGTATGGGTACTATCTGTTTCCTGAAAGTTTTGTAGCATTCGTTTGTGAAGCCATCTGGTCCAGGACTTTTGTTGTTGGGGAGATTCTTAATAACGGTTTCAATTTCTTTGTCTGTGATTGGTGCATTTAGATTTTGTAGTTCTTCTTGGTTCAGTTTTGGAAGGGCATATGTTTCTAGGAATTGTTCCATTTCTTCCAGATTCTCTAGCTTGGTGGCGTATAGTTCTTTATAGAAGTTTTGCATGATTCTCTGGAATTCTGTGGTGTCGGTTGTGATATCTCCTCCATTGTTTACAATTATATTAATTTGAGTCTTCTCTCTTTGTTGCTTGGTGAGTCTGGCTAGGGGTTTGTCAATTTTGTTTAATCTTTCAAAGAACCAACATTTGGCTTCATTGATCTTTTGTATGGTTCTTTTATTTTCAATGTTGTTTATTTCTGCTCTAATTTTAATGATTTCTGTCCTGGTTGCTTTAGGGTTCCTTTGATCCTCTTCCTCTAAGTCCTTGAAGTGTGCAGTAAGGTCGTTCATTTGAGCTTTTTCTTGGTGTTTAATATGTGATTGTATGGCTATAAGTTTCCTTCTCAATACTGCTTTAGCTGTGTCCCAAATATTCTGATAGGTAGTGTCTTCATTTTCATTTGTTTCCAGGAACATTTGAATTTCCTGCTTGAGTGAGTCTCTGACCCAGTGGTTCTTAAGGAGTATGTTGTTTAATTTCCAAATTATGTGACTTTTAATAATTTTCTGTTTGTTGTTAAATGTTAGTTTTACTCCACTGTGGTATGAGAAGATACTTGGGGTGATTTTAGTGTTCTTGAATTTATTGATGCTGTCTTTGTGGCCTAACATGTGGTCTATCCTTGAGTATGTGTTATGTGGATTTTAAAAGAAGATGTATTCTAGTTTTTTGGTGTGAAGGACTCTGAAAATGTCCAAGAGGTCTAGTCTGTCAGTCTCTTCATTCAATTCTCTTGTATCCTTGTTGGTTCTCTGCTTTGTTGATCTAAGTGTGAGAGCGGGGTATTAAAGTCTCCCACTATTATTGTATTACTATTGAAGTATTTTTGAAATTCTTTCACTAGGTGCTTGACGAATTAAGAGGGTCCCACACTGGGTGCATAGATGTTAAAAATTGTTAAGTCTTCTTGGCTGATTGATCCTCTAATAATTATGTAATGTCCTTGCCTATCTTTTATTACTTTATTTAATTCAAAATCTATTGTGTATGAGATGAGAATGGCTGTCCCTGCCCTTTTTTGTGGTCTGTTAGCCTGTATGAGAGTTTTCCATCCTTTCACTTTAAGTCTGTGTTTATCTTGTTGTGACAGATGGGATTCTTGCAAGCAGCATATGGTTGGGTTATGTTTTCTGATCCATCCCCCCACTCTGTGCCTTTTGATGGGTGAGTTTAAGCCATTGACATTTATTGATATTATGGATTTAATGTATTGTAGTGCCATTGTTCAAAAAAATTTTGTTTGCTCTGATACATTGCAAGTATTATAGTGACGTTCTTGTTTATAAGAGGTCTTTTAGAACCTCTTTCAGGGCTGGTTTTTTGATGGTTGCCTCCTTTAACTGTTGTTTGTCTTAAGACGGTTTTGATCCCTCCATCTCGTTTGAATGAAAGTCTAGCAGGATATATTATCCTTGGTTGAAACCCTTTTTAATTCAGGGCTCCATAGATATCTTGCCATTCTCTTCTGGCTTTTAGAGTTTGAGTGGAGAAGTCTGCAGATAATCTTATGGGTTTTCCCCTGTATGTTAATTTTTGTTTCTCTCTTGCAGCCGTTAGGATCCTTTCTTTATCCTTACTTCTTCTCATTGTGACTATGATGTGTCTTGGTGTCTTCATGTCTGGGTTGATTCTGTTTGGAACTCGCTGGGCCTCTTGAATCTTGATGTCCTTTCTGTTATTCAGGTCTGGGAAGTTTTCTTCTATTATTTCCTCTAGAATATTTGCTTCCCCTTCATCTCTTTCTTCCTCTGGCAGCCCAATTATATGAATGTTACTTCTTTTGAGATCATCCCATATGTCTCTGTTGTTGTTTCAGCGTCTCTCAGTTTCTTTTTGAGCTCTTTCACCTCTTTCTTAGTTTTCTCTAACTCATCCTCTGTCTGACTAATTCTGTTTTCTGCTTCTGTTAGTCTGCTTTCCTTTGCCTCAGCTTCTTTCTTTATTACAGCTATTTCAGCTTTCAGTTCTCTAATTGCCTCAAGATAATCAGTATTTTCCTTGGGGGTCTCAACTGTTGTTTCCCTAATACTGCCATTCCTTTCCTCCAATGTTGTTTTCATTTCTGTGATTAATAAGTTTATTATTGCTTGCATACTTTTCTTATCTATGGTTACTTCTGGATGATTTGTAGTTTCTTCTGGGCTCTTGTCTTCATTCATTGGAGTAGCAGTTTTATTTGTTTTTTATCTACCCTTTTTTTGATTTATGTGTTTCTTTTTTTATGCTCTGTTTTTCCTCAGTTGTTGTGTCTTTGGTACAAGCAACATTGTACTAAATACCTTTATGACAAATGCATTCACCAACCTCAGGAATTACAATAGCAACTGAAGCAAGTATTGAAGCAGTTTAATCACTACCAGTTAGCCAAACAATGTCTCCAGTCCATGAAAAAATAACAACCAAGTCCAAGTGAAGAAGAAAGAGAAAAGAAAGAAGTGATAGTAAGAATAGACAGTTATGCAAAACTACTATCCACTGTATATTCTAAGGGTAACAAGAGGAGAAGGGGAAGTAGAGCAGAGATACACACATAGAGAGTCCACTCTGAGTCAGATTTCTTCCCCAAAATAATTCACAAATTCAGAAAGGCAAAGAAGAAGGAAGGAAGAAGTGTATGACAAGATAAAAATTAAAAAATAAGAGAAACAAGATAGAGGAAAGAGAAAAGATAAGAAAAAGAGCTGTAATTAAAGAGCAATGAAAGGAAAGTTTTTTTAATTGATTACTTTATTTTTTATTTTATTTATTTATTTATTTGTTTTTAATTAGCTAGGAGGAAGAAGAAGGGGAGAGTCTGTAGAGGAGGTAGGAGTAACAAGACAAGTTCCTCTCACAATAGATAAGATGCTCACTACCCTAGCAATGAAAGCTACCCTAAGAGTTAATCTTGATCAACCTAAGGGGGGGGAAGATATATGCCTTTATATAATATTAATAATAAAATAGAGCAGGGTAGAAAACCCTGTCCCAGATTGTCTCAAGCCTCCTGAGCAGAGGCAGCTGCTTGTTAAGAAAGAAAAAGAAAAAAACCCTCAGTACTAGACAAGGATAGCAGGAATAGACAGTGGTGTGTAAAGATGCCTAAACACAATGCATTATTTCTGAAAATTATTTGTAGTTGTAAATAACTGTTACTTTAATAAATGTATATATTTTTAAATAATTAAATTCCTAGGTCTTGGTTAGTTTGGTCAGTTTATGCTGTCATAGTGTTTATTTGCTTATGTTCAATAAGAAATACTTTCATGCAATTAGCAAGCAAAGCTCAATATCATGAATGTGTACAATTAAGTTTTTTATTCCTCATGTCTGTGGATGAGTTTATATGCACACAAACAAGCACAAATATACTTCAACTAAATAAAGCTCCAATTCTATTATATCATACATAACGTAGTGACTTAAAGAAAACAATTGAATAAAATATAATGAGCAGTTTAATCAGAAAAAGAAAATCCCTCAGTGGTGTGGAGGGAATCATTAGCCCTAAAATATATTTTTTAATTATTAGCAAGAAAATGTTTTCTTATATCTAAACTTGAAGTCTTATGTGATGCTCATACATTTTTTTTCCCCTCCAGAATTATTGCTGGGACTTCGTGCCTACACTATGAATCCACTGATCCTGGAGGCTATTTTTTTTTCCTTTTGTTATCCTTGTTGTTGTTATTGCCATCATTGTTGTTGGATAAAACAGAGAGAAATCGAGAGAGGAAGGGTAGACAGAGAGGGGAAGAGAAAGATAGATACCTGCAAACCTACTTCACTGCCTGTGCAGCGACCCCCCTTCAGGTGGGGAGCCCAGGGCTCGAACTGGGATCTTAACACTGGTCCTTGCACTTGGCGCCATGTGCACTTAACCCGCTGAGCCACCACCCAGCCCCTCTCATCCACTTTTTAAAAACATGTATTCTATTCTAAAACTTTGTTGATGTGAAAAACATGTAGCATAAAGTCAACAATTTTAAAGTGAATAATTCAGTGACATTTGATAGATTGACATGTTTTGCAACTACCAACTATAAGAAGGGGAGTTGTATCAATTAAATAATCACATATTCACTCATAACAATGGCGTGAATAAGAAGTTATGAACTTTGTTTAATAATGCAGGTGGGAATTTTTTTTATTAGGGTGCAGAGATAAGCATGATCAAATGCAATTTATTCTTATAATTCCTGTAAGAAGTTTGGACACATTGAGTACACAGTCTGTGCAGTAACACGCTAATATATTCTACAATCTATGTCTTATCACCTTACAAAGTAAAATTTTCTGGTGCAAAATTTTTCATATTACATTATTGTTGATATAATAGTGAAATAAATGGAATATCATTAATTTTTTTTCAGAACTGGAAATTGTACTTTAAAAGAGATTAATCTTTAAATAAAATAGTTAAATCAATCAGTTATTTTTGTTATTTGCACCATCAGAAGAAGAGGTGGGCTTACCACTAGTGTTTGGCCTTAGAAGATTGCGTTGAAAATATTAAATAACTACTTGGGCTATGTATACAATATTTACACACAAAATAAATTTATAGTGAAGTCACACTGAAAACCTAAGTTTCAGAGACTAGATAAATTACACAGTATTATCACACAGGACTTCCATATGAGAGGTACCAGATTTGAGCCTTTCTATTTATGAATAGCCAACGCTGACAGATGTACTGGTGGAAGAAAAGGAAGGGGGGGGGGACAGAGAGAGAGAAAGGAAGAGAAAGCAAGCAAGCAGAGAAATAAAACACATGGATCTGACTCTGGATGAATGTATATGTAGACTACTTGAAGAGCTTGCTTTTAGTAAACCATATTCTGCTTGGAAGTAGGCAAAACTTTTTGAGCCAAATATGAAACACTGATTCTAAACACCAAACTAGTGTGTATGCTTCTATTCTATAAGCCTGTTTTGTGCTAAATACACACACTAGTGTGAAGTTTAGGTCCATGTTAATATTATTTTAGTTTCAAAATATTCATTTGCTAGAATACATCTAGACAGTGGTTGGGAGTATCCCTTGGAAACCAAAATAATAAATCCGCAGTTTCAATAATAATCAGCAAAATAAAAAACTAGCTAACTTACCATATTTGTAAAGACCTGGATACCTAGTGACATGTAATCAAATCAGCAGTTGGACAGTTCTCTGTGATATCTTCATAGCACACCTTTAATCACGGAGAAGAGAAGTGTGAATGGATAATGTAATTGCTATGGCTGGGCATGACAAGAATTATTGCAGCTTTCTGATTCATTAAGCTGGGTTTGTGCATGCTCCCATCATCAACATATACTTTCAATCTCTTAGTATGCTGCAAAGCAAAATGTGATTACAATTACTACACTATAATTTTTTAAAATTTATATTCATTCCTCAACACCTACAATTTATTAGAGACAGTTGGCCTTACCCACCCTTCACTCCTATAGTAACTCCTTTATGAAATGTTGTAGCATATTTGCTTTCACATCTCTCTGGCAAGCCTGGTACAGTATGTAAACACCATTAAGTATACATCTTGCACACACTTAACTAAAATAGCAAGTTTTTTTTTTGCATTTACCCTCAATTCTTAATACTAACTTCTTTGAAAGTAAGACAAGATCCATAAATGTCATTTGAGTGATTTTGATAATTTATGATCCCCTCCTTAACATCAGGAGTGAAATACAGTATTTTTCCATTTAGTAGATCTTGGTGGTTTATTTCCAGGTATTGTTGCCTCCAGTGAGTACAAGGAATGAGTCACTTTCTAGCCATAGGGCTTTTGCATAGGTGAATTCCTCTACTAGAATGTCTTTTTCTGATCATTTTACACAGGTTTCTTCTTCTTTTCATTAGGTTTTGCCCCAAATGTCAAATATTTAGCAAGGCTACATTTCTACTGTACAGCGTGCTCTCTCTCACACACACATTAATATTTTTATTTTCTTTGTATTCTCTTAGTTCCTGGATTGCCTCGCTCTTAACATTTATTGAAGTGAGAAATTTACAGTTCTCTTGTGTATTTGGGTTTATTTGTCACTCACAATTATTAACAGAAAATCATCTCTATGATTACAAGTAGTGAAAACATATATATCATTCATCAATGTTTATCCAATTTCTACCAGAGCCCCTAGGCTCTTTTCACTATTCAAAAAACATTTACTGAATATATAAAGGGAAAAATAAATATGTGAAATACAAAAAGGATGGCCTAAAGCAGTATAATTTATTGATAAATAGTACTAAGTAAATTTGCATTTATATATCAAAGTTAGCATTAATTAGTCATGATATCTGGGTCATTGAACTTCTCTAACTCTGACTTACTTTTCAATCCGATGAAGTAAAAGATTATCCCATGTTTTTCAGAGTAATAACGGGAGAATGAACTAATAGAAAGGTACATTACATTTTTAAAACACTTTAAAGATTATACAAATAAAAGGCAATATCCAGACTGTCTCTTGAAGAATAAGCAAATGAGGAAAAGATTTAAGTCCAGTTAAAAAAAACCAACCAACCAACCAACAAACAAACAAAAAACGTAGAAGCCTGTTTTATTTATAGGAAAGCCAGTTCTTATTCTTCCACACTAAAAATATTGGTTAAAAAGGGTAACTAGAAAATAGTTGTTTGTTAAAAGAGAAGGTGGGGGGATTGTTTTGTAACATCTGAAGTGTGCAAGTGAAGTTGAATTTTTGCGGCTCTCATAATTAGTAGAAGAAATGGACTCTGCTTCCACTGTTGGTGATATCTGGAGGGTTTATCCTTTAAATAGAGGTGGGATAGATACAGAGCAACTCAACAACAGCACCTGGTAAAAGAGGCTGTCACATCTAAAATAAGGAGAAAAGTTAGAGCAAGCATAGTTATCTATTTTTCTTGTCATTTATTTACCCCATATGTCTTCTCAAAGGTAGCTGTTTGTGTCACTTTTTAGTTTTAAAATTCAGCTCTCTTGTTGAACCCCTCCCATACACAGGGATTGGAGGAAGGATGATTGGATGAGAGTGAAACAAGAACTGACTCAATATCCTAATGATTGTACACTGGAAGAGTGTTGCTGTACAACAATATCGCCCCAAAGCAGCTTTATTTGTTTATCAATGACAATTCAACTGCTTCCCAAGATGTAGGTCAGGCAGCCTCACTGGAAATACCAGCCACTGACTGACTACATGCAGCAATTTAGGTATTTCCAGACCTGCTGCGCTGCTGATTCCTTCACACTGGAGTGAGTCTGGGCTGCCGAAGAAGAGACACCTGTGCCTTAGGGACGCAGGTGAAGTTCATCTACCTTTCTAAGACTTTGCGTGGCTCTTTTTGAATCCTTAGTGGCTCAGTCCACATTCCCACCTCCCTGACGTCTAGGACTCGAGCTTCTCGGTTTAGCTTCTCGTCCGCCCTTATCCTACCTTTCGCCTGGACCCCACCTCATTCCTCAATTGAAGACTCTGAACGCTACATAACTGGGCATGCCTGATAATCTGGGAAGGCTTGGTCTGCACGAAGAAAGCAGTTGCACCTTCTATGCTCCCCTCCCTTCTGCAGCTGTTTCCTGCCAGTCAGGCCATCCGACGTGCATCAGAGTCCAATGAGCACCGGCAACTCCTGCGAGGGCTCCGCCTCCCACGGTACTATCTCCAATGAGGGGTTGGCGAAGGTGGGATGCGGTCAGTTCCCGCCTCTCCAGTTAAGGCTGCTGGTGTGAGTCTGTGTTCAGCGCGAGTGAGGGACGACTGAAGGGACAGGCAGGTGCAGGCGTGGGGGCCAAGCAGCCCAACGGCTGGAGACTCGGGCGCTCGGTGCATGGACCACTGAGGACGCGCGCGGACATTCCCTCCTCGCGGCAGAGGCGGAGCAGCGCGGGACCAAGGCACTGCCCCGCGACCCTGCGTCCAAACGAGCAGAACCTTGCGCTTCTCTCAGGGACAGTCCGAAGTCCGCGCTATGGAAGAAGAGAAATATTTGCCTGAGCTGATGGCAGAGAAAGATAGCCTAGATCCATCTTTTGTGCATGCATCGCGCCTTTTGGCGGAAGGTAGGATTTGCCCCCCGCAGCTAGGCACGCACCATCATCCGCCCATTTCACCCACAATTTGTTTAGGGGAGTGAAGTTGGGGAGGGACGCCCATCTCTGCTTTCTCAGAGATGGTTACCCTAAGATGCTCTTTTCATGGTTTGTGGCGGACTGAGCCCATTTTTGAAGGCGGGCAGCGATGTTCCTAACCATCTGCCTCTTAATTTGGTGAAAACCAAATCTAGAAGATCTCGTGGCAGTGGTGGCGTGACCTGTTAGGGTCACTGATGGAGAAACCATGAAGTGTAATGCGGTCTTCAGGCGGGTATTTTCACTTCTTAGAGAGAAAGGGAATTGAGCTCACAAGTAAAAGAGCTTCTTCACATATTATATTCCCTAACCACCACCACCCCCATATCTTCTACACTGGGAAGTGATTTTAGTTCTCTTTAATGTTTAGTCTTTTCTGTTGAAAATCTTAGCACTAACTGTACATGTTCATGTACGTATGTACAAGTGCCAGAGGTTAAAGTGCTTATAGATTTATTTGGAGTAGGATGATTGGATACTCTGCAAGACGTTGTTTGGTTGTTTGGTCTTTGAGAACTCTCCACAATTGATCAACTCTTTTAACCAAGTGTACATTTTCTTTTGTGTACCTGTAATGTTAGAGATTTCATTTTCCAAGAAACATATGTGTCTTGTCTTTTGTCATGCTTTGTAAAATTGGTTTTAAAAGGACACAGTTCGACATGACAGAAATATTAAACAAATTACTCCATTTATCTTGAAACAATACCTCTAATTATTAAAATCACCCATAGTATCTGTAGTACCTGCATATGATTAAAAAAGAAAACCTGTAGACTTTTTTTTAATGAATGCTTCATTAATAATAAATTACTTCATCGTGAAATTGACTACAATGCAATTCTGAAGCTTAGGCTGTGACGGACTTAACCTACAGTAAAACTGAAAGTGACAACTTGCCCAGTTCTTAAGCATAATACATATATATATATATGCATATGTATGTATATATATATATTCTTTTTGAGATTTAGTTGTGCAATGAAAGATGACTTCTGCTAGTCAAACAATCATTATGCTTATTTAATAATAAGCATAATACAAGTCTTGTTTATTTTTATATAGAATGAAGGGGGTATTATTTACAATCAGTAAAGTGCAAGATGTTTTCCATTTTGTTAAAATTCCACCTTTGCATCATAAGCAACAATAAAAGATCTGTACTAAAATACTAAATTGTGAAACAGACTTGTTTTCAAGAAAAAAGCTGATTTTTTAAGGGTATTTTGTGAAGGCAAATGCAATTATACTTCTTACTTCTTTGGTTACTGAATGACAAAATTAGCATTTAAAGTTGAAAACTGCAATAAATTAAAAAAATAAGTTCTTCCTCTATTTTATGAACAATCACAACTATATAAAATAGTAGGAATATTAAAGACAAATTGCAAATGCTCAAGATTTTCAAAATGATTAAAAAGACAATTCTTCTCACAAATCATTTAATACAATAAATTTCCCAAAAGCACTTTCATTTAGCTGATAGGGACTGTGAAAAATAAAGTTTCAGATGATTTTTCCCCTACTGCTTGCTAGCTGGAGTTCTATTTGGGACAGTATAGATGATTAATTTACCCATCATTAATGAGAGTTATTGTACTTTCCAAAGCTTCCAAACTAAAATAAATTCAAAAGAAGAACTCTTAAAAGAGTGCACAGGTATTTCTGAGGCTAGTAGAATAGCCAGAGACCTATGTAGCTGATTCCATAATATTTTTTCTTTTCCAGGAACTAATGTCTTGATATTTAGGTACTTGCTCAATATTCTTGTAATTAAATTTTTTTCCCAGTAGGGGGAAGCATGTCCTGCTTTTGTAAAGATTTAGGAGGAAAAAGCTCATGAATAGAGAAAAAAGCATCTAAGTATAAAACAAAGAGAACTGTTAAAATTTTAGAGAAATAATAATGAGGACAAGAGAATGGAGGAGATAATTACACTAATTTTGAACCTTGTATGATATATGCAAAAATGATGCCTGTGGTCTAAATTAGTTCTCCAACTACACCTGGGACTCTTTTTATGTGTTTATTAAAGTGTATGAGTGCCCCTTTGGAATCTCTAATAGATCTTCATGTAAATTTTATAGTATAAATCATCAGTCTTTGAAAAGGCTGTTTGCCAAAACTTCCAGGTTTTGTTTCAGATTTTTGAGATGATTGTATTTATCATACCTGGAAAGGCACTAATTGAAGGTAGTGGCTATAAATAAACCTGACATAGATATTCATTTGTAAGAAAGGTGCACACTGAAGTACATTTAACTCAGTACTCTGGAGACAGTTTGAAGACTGAATGAGTAATAAAAATGATCCAGATGATTCATTTCTTTGGAATGATTTTCCGGAAGCTAATATATATACGTACAAGAGCAGTGATGTAGACCAATGCACTTTCACAGTGACTTATTTTCCTGTTTGGTTGGTGATAGATGCAAATCAGTATTCAATTGTGAGTACTTTGTTTAGAATTGAAGACCTTGGAGTGAAAAGTAGTACTTGTTTACTGAATCTTGTTTTATTTCATTTGTTTATGCCCTGTGTTTTCAGTGGGAATGATTCTGAGCTAGTTAATGGAAAAGCTGAGGCAGTTTATGTATTTGTTTTTTAGAGAATATAGTCAGTATGGTTTGACGTGTTTTTAATGTTTCATTAATTAAAATGATTTTCCTTCTGTGATTATAATATTAATTATCCATTTGTTATGGAAGGTGCTTTTGAATATGATAAAACAGCAAACTCAGCATGATGCTTAAAGTTCCACTCAGCTTCTGAATTTGCTTGCCAGAGGAAATTAGATGAGGTTATTTATATCTATGCTACTTCTGGGAAGTGCACAAAACCGTGAATTCAGATACCTGGATTTTAATTCCACTTTTGCCTAAGTTGAATCTTCATAACTTCCCCTTTATCATACCTGCTCTCTTAAATTAAGAAGTTGAATCACAAGGTCATTTTATTTCTTTGTAATTGGTATCAAGTCTCAGACTACAGCTGATACAAAGAAGTGATGTGTGTGTATACAGAATACTGAGATAATGATTGAATTCCAAACATTTTCAGATGTTTTCATAATCCCCCTTTTGTTCTTCTGTTTTGACACTTATTTTCATCCTCTACTTAACTGGGATAAACAAATACTTCTCTTCTGATATCCATCAGTTTCTTGCCACCTAAGATTTTCTGTACTTTACTATTCCCAGGAGGTGAAACATTGCATTTATATTGGACATTGATTTACCTACCACTATATATATATATATATATATATGTGACTATATATATATATATATATATATATATACCCTTAAAAATCAATTTTTTTCTTGAAAACAAGTTTTTTTCACAATTTAGTATTTTAGTACAGATCTTTTATTGTTGCTTATGATGCAAAGGTGGAATTTTAACAAAATGGAAAACATCTTGCACTTTACTGATTGTAAATAATACCCCCATCATTCTATATAAAAATAAACAATGACTTGTATTATGCTTGTTATTAAATAAGCATAATGATTGTTTGACTAGCAGAAGTCATCTTTCATTGCAAAATTAAATCTCAAAAAGAATATATATATACATACATATGCATATATATATACATGTATTATGCTTAAGAACTGGGTAAATAAAAAAAAAAAAGAACTGGGCAAGTTGTCACTTTCAGTTTTACTGTAGGTTAAGTCTGTCACAGCCTAAGCTTCAGAATTGCATTGTAGTCAATTTCACGATGAAGTAATTTATTATTAATGAAGCATTCATTAAAAAAAGTCTACAGGTTTTCTTTTTTAATCATATGCAGGTACTACAGATACTATGGGTGATTTTAATAATTAGAGGTATTGTTTCAAGATAAATGGAGTAATTTGTTTAATATTTCTGTCATGTTGAACTGTGTCCTTTTAAAACCAATTTTACAAAGCATGACAAAAGACAAGACACATATGTACATATATCTCTAGGACTTAATATATCTGGGCTTACTTTTTCTTATAGAATGAGAAACAAAGACAGACAGACAAGGAAAGACACCATAGCACTGAAGTTTTTTTTTTTCCATGCAGTGGGAGCTGGGCTGGAACCTGGACCACTTACATGACAGATCAGATATAGTCCACCAATTTCTTTAACTTAAAAAAACTTATAATCTCCATTTCCTTTTATACCCTGTCTTGATGTGTCCTTTTTTCCTGTGACAGATGTTAAGCATAATTCAATTAGAATACCACGGCATTTGTTTCGCTTGCCAAAAGTAATAAAAATAATCTTTTGCTATGTATTCACTTTTATTTCCTTTAAGTTTCTGACAAGTTTGCTCTGCCTTAGTTTTTTCAATTTGCCTCTCCAAAGCTCTTATTTTGACTTCTGTCTTCTTTATTATTGTTCTAACATCAGTGACTTTAATGTTATAATAAACTCCTACTTGTCAAATCCTATAAAATTTTTCCAAATTCTCATCAGGTCTCTTGATGGAACTTTTCACTATTGAGTCCTGTCCCCCCTCCAGTTCCCTGGCTTCTTGATTGGCTTTCAGGCACTACACACTACAGATTTTACTCTTTGTATCTTTCAATTCTCTCTTCAACATTCCAACTTTTCCAGTACTTTCTGGAGTGATACATTCAAAATCAAAGCCTGATTATTGCACACTGTTTAATAATAGGCTCTTTTATCAGGCCTCTGACATAATTATAGCAAAAGTGCAGTGCTTGATACTTTCTAGTAGATGTTTATGTTCAGGTTCAGACTTCCATGAATTAGCCATTAGTATGGGACAAAGCATCTTGCTATTGTCCTCTAAGTAGCCTCCATTGCCACACGAGGATGAGAAGTTATCATTTTAACTGGAGTTTAGTGAAAGTACTAGCAATAATAAGATCTCCCATTATCCTACCCTGGTTTGGAGGGAGGAGGAGGCCATATTGCTGTTTTTGATAATGTTAAGTCCGAGATCTCCGCATCACTTCTGTTATTGCATGTGATGGAGCCTTCTTTACTATGAATGAAAATGAAGTCCAGATTTCTCATTTAATTTTCTTTCAATCCACACAAACAAAGTAAAGGATTCTCTTTATAGTCAGCTGAGAATGAAATTTAAGTTTACCTGACAGGTTAAGAATGAACAATCTTTTTTTTTTCCTGTGTTGTTTGAAGAAGTATGTTATCTAAGTTGTTGTGTTGGTTGTTATTTTCTTAGTTATTTGGGTAGGGATTTTATTAATTTATTTTGGTTTACTACTATTGATTTTCTCTCTCTCTCTCTCTCTCTCTCCCTTTGTTGTTATTGACTTTTTCAGGTGGAAGGAAAGAATCAGAGAGAAAGGGAAGGTTACCTACCATAGCACTTAAGTCGGACTGGAACCTGGGTTATTGAGATAGCAAAGCATATATACCATATACCACCCAGGTGTGCTATCTTGGTGACATTGTTGATGTTCTTGATTGCTAGCTGTTCTTTTTTGCTCCACTTTATTTAATGATTTACAGTATAGTTGTTGACACATTGGTCCAGCTGTTTCACTAATTACTTTGGCATATAGAAAGTACAAAAAAAAACTTGGAGTCGGGAGGTGGTACAGCGGGTTAAGTGCATGTGGCATGAAGCGCAAGGACCTGCATAAGGATCCCGGTTTGAGCCCCCGTCTCCCTACCTGCAGGGGCATCACTTCAAAGGCGGTGAAGCATGTCTGCAGGTGTCTATCTTTCTCCCCCCCCCCCCCCGTCTTCCTCTCCTCTGTCCATTTCTATCTGTCCTATCCAACAACGACGACATCAATAACAACAATAATAACTACAACAATAAAACAAGGGAAACAAAAAGGGAGTAAATAAATAAATTAAATTAAATTAAAACATTAGAAAAAAACTTGGAGAAACCACTTCCTTGTCATTCTTTTCCTTGGCCATTTCTGCCATTCTACCTTCTTTCCACTGTTCTTAAAGTTTTATGCTTGCTTAAATGTAATTTTCAGTTATTATTCATTTGTGTTTTAATTTTTTGTGAAAAATATGAGTGTACTAGGCCTTACACATACATATTTTATTGTAAGAATGATAATCGACAGGATAAATCTGCCTGGGTAAGGGAAATAGTATTTTTCTCTGTAATTTTCCTTAAGAGCCTTTGTGACATGATACCTTAGAGAATGAAAAAGAAAAAAAAAGTCTTAGATTTTGTTTAAGGGTATAATAAAGATGCAGCCATGTGGAAAGGAAGGAATTTTGAGAGATGGTTTTTAACTATTGGAGATAAATCTGTGGTGTCACAGGGTTTCCTGGGCACTTACCTACTTGAACACCTGATTTGGTATCTTTTTATTGTCAGTATATGTAAGAAATGTATTTCTATTGGAATTCTACTTTGATGCTATTTCTTTTTTTCTTTTTATTGTTTTTAAATATTTTAGTTACTTATGAGAAAGATAGGAGGAGAGAGAAAGAACCAGACATCACTCTGGCACATATGCTGCGGGGGATGGGGGATCGAACTCAGGACCTTAAGCTTGAGAGTCCAAAGCTTTATCACTGCACCAACTCCTGGACCACTGATGCCCTTCCTTCCTTCCTTCCTTCCTTCCTTCCTTCCTTCCTTCCTTCCATTCTTCTTCTTCTTCTTCTTCTTCTTCTTCTTCTTCTTCTTCTTCTTCTTCTTCTCCTTCTCCTTCTCCTTCTCCTTCTCCTTCTCCTCCTCCTCCTCCTTCTCCTTCTTCTCCTTCTCCTCCCTCTCTTCCTCCTCCTCCTCTCCTTCCCCTTCCTCCCTCCCCTCTCTGTCTTCCTCCTCCCCTTTCCCTCCCCTCTCCCTGTCCTCTTCCTCCTCCCCCTCCTCTTCCCCTTCCCCTCCCTGTCCTCCTCTTCCTCCTCCTCCTCCCCCTCCTCCCCCTCCTCCTCCTCCTGCTCCTCCTTCTCCTTCTTCTTCTTCCTCCAGGGTTATTGCTGGGGCTTGGTGCTAGGTGCCTACACCATAAATCCACTGCTTCTGGAGGTCATCTTTTCCCCTTTTGTTGCCCTTGTTGTTTTATCATTGTTGTAGTTATTATTATTGTTGTTGGTTAGGACAGAGGGAAATGGCGAAAAGAAGGGAAGACAGAGGGGCAGAAAGATAGACACCTGCAGACCTGCTTCACTGCTCGTGAAGCGACCCTCCTGCAGGTGGGGAGCCTGGGGCTTGAACCAAAATCCTTACTCCAGTCCTTGCACTTCACGCCTTGTGCGCTTAACCCTTAAGCCTGATCTCCGATGCTATTTCTAAAAGAAGCTATAAACATTGTAAGATTTAAAGATTAATAGGATGAAATATAATTTTGTTTCTGAGAAAAGGATGAATTTCAGAAAATTATAATATTGAAATGCTTTTTATTTTAATTAATTTTACAACGTTCATTGACTATTTTTATTTATTTGTCTTATATTTAATTTGATAAGATAGAGAATAATGAGAAGAAGGCAGGTGAAAAAGAGGGAGAAACAAAGAGAGACAATGTAGGACTGCTTCAGAGCTTATAAAGATTCCTCTTCTTCTCTTCTTTATACAGGCGGAGACAGGGGCTTAAACATGGGTCCTTGCACTTGGTAACATGCATGCTCAACCAGATGTGTTGCCACTCTGTCACAGAAACAGCTTTTTTTTTTTTTTTGCCTCTAGGGTTATTGCTGGGGTCAGTGCCTGCACTACAAATCCACTGCTCCTGGAGGCCACTTTCCTCATTTGTTGACATTATTGTTATTGTTACCATTGGTGTTTTGTTGTTGGACAGGACAGAGAGAAATTGAGAGAAGAGGGGAAGACAGAGAGAGGAAAGGAAGACACCTGCTTCACTGCCGGTGAAACGATCCCCCTGCATGTGGGGAGGCAGGGGCCCGAATCCCGGTCCTTATGCTGGTCCTTTGCACTTAACCCACTGCGCTACTGCCCGGCCTCCCAGAAACAGCTTTCTGAAATATATTTTATTATCTTTTTTATTGGATAGAGACAGAAATTGAGAGGAAGGGAAAGAGAAAGAGAGACATCTACAGCACTGTTTTATCGATTGGGAAGCTTTCCTCCAGATGGAGATCAAAGGCTTGAAACCATATCCTTGAACATTGTAACATGTCTTTTCAGTAAGTATACCACTGCCTGGCTCCCCAGAAATAGTTTCTTAAAACATAATAAAACCATTGTTTACTAACTGATCCCTAAAACCGGTGCAAGTAAAATACTCATGGTATATAACTTTTCATTTCCTTTTACTTTATTTATTGGACAGATAGGACATAATTAAGGGAGAATGGGAGAGATGGAGACAACACACACACACACACACACACACACACACACACACACACACACACACACAGCCACCTACCCATCCAGCCTGTACTATTGCTTCCCATTCTTGAAGCTTTTCCCTTGTGCATCCCAGTGGCTTTAACCCAAGTCCTTTTTTACTTTAACGTATGTGGTCAACCAGGTGTCCCGCTGTTCATTTCTTAAGTGGACAGTTTGGGACTGGTTGTATATTTAATTTGTCAATAATTTTAGAAGTCACCTTAAAGCATGTTGTTGGTCAGTCATTATTATATATTTTAGAAGCAAGTTATTTGTAATACAGTCTTTGTTTGCCTTTGCCTTATGAATACTAATTTATAAAATGTTTGCAGTCCATCTCCTCTCCACACTTTTGGATGGAATTGTTTGTTTTTTTTGTTGCTGACTTTGGTGAGCTTTTTGTATATTTTGATTATTAATATTTTGTCTCATGTATGACATAACAAGATCTTTTCCCATTCAGTAAAGATTCTCTCTATTTGGGTGATGGTGTCTTTTTCTGTGTAGCTTTTCACAGAATACTCACCAAAGATAAGATCCAAAGGATCAAAAATCATTAAAAAAAAAAAAAAAAGGCTCCAAGTCACTAATTATCAGAGAAATGCAAATAAAGACAACAGTGAGGTAGCACTTCAGCCCTGTGAGAATGTCATATACCAGAAAGGACAGTAACAACAAATGTTGCAGAGATTGCAGGGGTAAAGAAACCTTCCTGCCCAGTTGTAGGAATGTATATTAATCCAGTCTTTGTGGAGAGCTCTCAGAAGCCTAGAAATGAACTTACTGTATGGGCTGGCAATTCTTCTCCTGGGGATGTCTCTTAAGGAAGCAAAAATACCCATACAAATAGCATCCAAAAGAGCAGCACACTTCATAATAGCCAAAACTCAAACAATCTAGGTGTCCAAAAAACAGATGAGTGGCTAAAAAATTGTGGTTGATATATATATTATGTGTATATATATATATATATATATATTCCACTATGAATACCTATGAATACTCAACTATTAAGAATTACAAAGTCACCTTCTTCACCTCATCTTGGTGAAGAAGGTTGAAGGAATCAAGGTAGTGAGATAAGTCATAAAGAGAAGGATAAAGATGGGATGACTTTACTCAATGGAAGAACTTAAGAAACAGAAAGGAGGGAAACAAAAAACTTGAACTGGTGGTATATTGGACCAAAGCAAAGGACTCTGGAGAAGGAGGGCAGATAGGTGGTTGGAAGGAGAGAGGAGTTTTAGATTCGGGTACAAGATCATGGACCTAATGTGGAAGTGAGTGTTTTGTAGACACCTATGTTGGCTACATGAGAAAGTGTACCCATGTGCCATCAACTGTACTGTAAACTATTAACCTTCCAAAAAAAAAATAAATACATTAGCAGTAAAAAGAGATTTAAGAAGACTGTGAAACACCCAAATGAGAAAGGTTCTTGGGCATTTGCTATACTTCTCCACATAGTTTAGCTACAGTTTTGGGGGGGAATAAATCCTACTGGGATAGGAATGTATCTCATTGGGCTATGACTATGCTGTACAATTGTATATGCCTAGAATTGTCTGTAGTAAGTGCTCTTAGCATATGAAGAGCTATTAAGTGTTTAACTTACTAACTTTTAGTCGTCAGTGGGAGAATTAAGTACACATAAGATATAAGAACAATAAAATCTACTGAGATTTGCAAATTGATGTTAAAAGAGGAAATAATCAGAAGTTATGATGATGAGACCTTCATTATCATCATCATCCTCGTCTGTCACCTATAGGAGATCAACATTGTCATTGCTTTCTAAAGTATGTTCTTGAATGCAAGATGGTGCTGAATCATGTATTACAGGTTGTAATAAAATGTAGAAAAAGGTCAGTGAATTTGGAAGGTTTACCTAATGTGGAATAACAGTAAGGATCATTGATATAGCCTAAATTCTGAATGCCTTATGTTAACTATTTCTCTTAAGGGAGTTAGGGGATATAGTGGCAAAGGAACCATGCTATCTCCTTTTTTTTTATTTATCCAAAACAAGATTGGAGAAGTTTATGTTACTTGAAGTAATTTTCTTTTCATGATTTTTTGAGAATTACTTGCATTTGTGTAATTCTTTTAGCAAGGAAGAATGGTCCTGTCTTGTGTCTTGAGGCAATGCCAGTTTTCTTTAAAATTAGAAAGAGAATGGATGTCATTTACACGTGGTCAGAAACTGGTACCTTGGCAACTTGGCTTGACATAAATATTATAAATTATTTCTGAGATTTTTTAATTCCATAACTTTGAAATAGATTAGTTAGGACTAGTCTGTTGGTGCAATTGATGGCAACCTCCTATAAAAACATGAAAATTAGGTTTTAATTTTCTTAATTTTCTTACAGGAAAGAATAATAATTGCGTTTTCCCTTAGTGCAGATATTCTTAAAGGCTTTATATAGTCGTAAGCCAGATAATGGTGAGTCCTGACAATGACTCAGAAAAGGGATTTCCTGTAACAGGAACACAATAAATACAAAAGAAAAATAAATGTATTAATTTTGAGAAGTAAATATTTGTTGTAATTAGTTCTGACCATTGTTGCTCTGCATTTCTATCTAGGATTTACATTTAGGTTGAATGTGAAGTAACTATCTCTTTTATTGAATGTACTTTAGCATAGGTTTCTCAATTATATCCAATATGACACATGCTACTGTCTTTTCTATGGGAAAAAATAGTTGATTAGAGGGTAGCATATTCCATTTGATTTTTTTACAGCAATAATCCAATTGTTAGATAAATGTTTAGTTGTAGTATGAAAAAATGAAAAAATCTTTTAAATAATTAAGAATTAAATGATGTTGAATACTACTATTGTTAAGAGAATAAGTTCCTGCATTAAAATAAAAAAAGAGTTTAGCTCAGTTTACATTTCCACCAACAGTGCAGAAGTGTTCCTTTAACCCAGCAACTTCAACAATATTTGTGGAGAGTGGTCTGGAGAACTCTCAGAAGTCTAGAACTTGACCTACCCAGTAACATTGCATTTCCTTTTTTGGGGATATATTCTAAGGAATCAAATCATCTTATCATAGCAGCACAATTTGTAATAGCAAAAACTTAGAAGCAATCTAGGTGTCCAATAACAGATGAGTGGCTAAGAATGTTGTGGTATATATACATAATAGGATACTACTCAGCTATGAAGAATGATTAAGTTACCTTCTTTACCTTATCTTGAATGGAGCTTGAAGGAATAATGTTAAATGAGATAAGCCAGAAAGAGAAGGATGAATATGGGATGATCTCACTCATGGACAGAAGTTGAGAAATAAGTCAGAAAGAGGAACCAAAGTAGGCTTTGGACTGGGTTTGGTGTATTGCACCAAAGCAAAGGACTTGGTAGGGGAGGATTCTTGCAGGTCCTGGTGCATAATGGTGGAGGAGGACCTAAATTGGGGTTGAGAGTGTTTTACTGAAAGTTAAGAAATTTTACATATTTATCCACAACTATATTTATTGTAAACCACTAATTCCTCTAATACAAAAAAGAAAGTTCAATTATTCACCCCCCAATTGAGTTTAATAACTATAACTTGTTTTCTTAAAAAAAATCTTTTCCAGTAGATTTAAGAATTCTAGTATTTTAGAAATTTGAGTTACATGCAGTATACTCACTGTATCAAAGAAGACTGTTAACGTGAGCCGGGCGTTAGTGCAACAGGTTAAGCGCAGGTGGTGCAAAGTGCAAGGACCATCGTAAGGATACTGGTTCGATCCCCCAGCACCCCACCTTCAGGGGGGCCACTTCACAGGCAGTGAAGCAGGTCTGCAGGTGTCTATCTTTCTCTCCCCCTCTCTGTCTTCCCCTCCTCTCTCCATTTCTCTCTGTCCTAGCCAACAATGACAACATCAATAACAACAACAATAATAACTACAACAATAATAAACAACAAAGGCAACAAAAGGGAAAATAAATATTAAAAAAAAATAAAAAAGATGACTGTTAAATGCAAATTAGGGGTAAGTGAATACATAACAGAATAGTTTTTCTTTTATGTTTGTGTTACCAATAGGAAAAGTTAAATGATTGTTAAAATGAATCAAGACTTAATGATGTCTCCATATAGTTTTAAGATTTTCTTTCTGAAAGACAAAACCAGAAGTTGTTTTTCTGTCCACTCAGGTTCTAGTGGGAAAGGGAACGTTTAATGAGTTGTGTAAGATGGAACATAATTGATGTGCTAAGGCAGATGACATTTTATTTATGATATTATAATGTAATGGACTTATAGGATCATGGATGACTAGGCACTAGACTAGTATAAATTAGTGAAAGAAACAATTATATCAATATAAATAAAATTTAGTAGAATAGAGGATTATGCTAATTATATACTATTTAGTGAAAAGATAGAGGATCTAGTAAATATTTAGAATGATTTGCAAAAGGTCAAATAGTTTCTTTTACAGTACAGTAAATAAAACCTATACATGCATACCTATTTATGTATGCTTAGCATATGTAGACATAGCTAATCAATGAGAAATAGTAAAGGTTTGTTGTAATGGCTTCTTACTACCTGGGCTGTACATTGCTATCTGAAATTTACAATTAGGCTGATTGGGGACAAGAGTTACAGGCAATTAAATAAGCAATTTCCATAGAATTTTCCACCTGTAATGATAAGGAAAATAGATTTTTTAGTCCTTGTTATGGCACCTATAGAAGTTTGCAAGAGCTCATGTTTGTTAGTTGAGATCTAATAAATAAACTGACTATGGAAGAATGGGATATAATAAGGGAGAATTGTATATGGACACAGCAGAACGTGTTTCTGAAACCTGGGAATAAAGAAAGCTAGCAATGGGAAATTTAGTGAAAGAAAAGTGAAGAAAAGTGGTGTAGATAGACTTCTAGTATGGGCTAGAAGTCTATCTAGCCCATATACCTTGTAAAGTGTGATAAGAAGTTTGCACTTTATGGCAAAAGTAAGGGTAAATCCCTTTCGATTTTAAAAGAGGAAGGCATGATTGAAAAAAAGAATTCAATTCATAACATAGCTGCACTATTAGAAAGTAAATTTGAAGGAGTCGGGCACAGTGGGTTATGCATACATAGTGCAGAATGCAAGGACCAGCGTAAAAATCCAAATTGGAGCCCCCGGCTCCCCAGGCGGTGAAGCAGGTCTCTAGTTGTCTATCTTTCTCTCCTCCTCTCTGTCTTCCCCTCCTCTCTCCATTTCTCTCTGTCCTACCCAACAATGATGACATCAATAACAACAACAATAGCAAATATAACAACAATAAAACAACAAGGGCAACAAAAGGGGGGGAAGTGAATTTGATAGATGTGTGGGCAGTCAATCAGTTAGCTAATACAACACTCCAGGAGGGAAGTAATGGTAGCTTAAATTGAAATGATGAAAGTGAATGTGGAAGGTTGTGCATAGAAAGTAGTAAAAACATAGCAAGTAAAATACAGAGGATCAGATTGGATGGAGGACATGAGAAAGCTTGGTTAAGGCTGTTATTTATGTTACTTGTTGGTTATTGAGTTAATGGTGAAATGAGTCACTGAGATAGGGTGATTTTTAAAAAAAATTCATAATTTTAATTTATAAAATGGAAACACTGACAAGACAGTAGGATTAAGAGGGATACAGTTCCACAGAATTCCCACCACCAGAACTCTGTATCCCATCCCCTCACCTGATAGCTTTCCTATTCTTTATCCCTCTGGGAATATGGACCCAGGATCACTATAGGGTGTAGAAGGTGGAAGGTCTGGCTTCTGTAATTGCTTCCCTGCTGAACATGGGCATTGGCAGGTCGATCCATACTCCCAGCTTGTCTCTCTTTTTCCCTAGTGGAGCAGGGCTCTGGGGAAGTGGGGCTCCAGGACACATTGGTAGGGTCATCTGCCCAGGGAAGTCTGATTGGCGTCTGGTTGGCATCTGGGACCTGGGGGCTGAAAAAGAGTTAAGATATAAAGCAGTACAGATTGTTGACTAATCATGAACCTAACGGTTGGAATATTGCAGATAACTTCAGTTTTATATACATTTAGAGACCAGTGGTTGGGGAAGGAAAAATATTGGTGGAGAAAGATCTGTGTAGTTAATGGTTTAGGTTTCATTAGCATATAGGTGTAGTGCTCCAGAAGAACTCACATAGACATACAATTGATTTTCCCCCTCTCATATTAATTAACTAGTGATTTATATGTCTACATTTTGCTAGGAGTGTACATAAACACCATTCCCACCACCAAAAGACTGTGACCCATCCCACGCACCCACTCCCACCCCCCACTATCCCAGGAAGCTGCATGTCTACCCCTCACCACAGGGTTTTTACTTTGGTGCCCTACTTACAATTTGGTCAGGTCCTGCTTATAGTTTCCCTTTCAGATCTTCTTACTCAAGTTCTGTTGATGAGTGGGATCATTGCATACTCATCTTTATCTTTCTGACTTAGCTCACTTAACATAATTCCTTCTAGCTCTGTCCAAGATGGGTCAGAGAAGGTGGGTTCATTGTTCTTGATAGCTGCATAGTATTCCATTGTGTATATATACCACAACTTTCTCAGCCACTCCTCTATTGTTGGGCACCTGGGTTGCTTCCAGGTTTTAGCTATTATGAATTGTGCTGCTATGAACATAGGAGTACACACCTCTTTTTGGTTGGGTGTTATGGAGTCCTTGGGGTATAACCCCAGGAGAGGAATTACTGGGTCATATGGAAGGTCCATGTCTAGCCTTCTGAGAGTTTTCCAGACTGCTCTCCACAGAGGCTGGACCAATTTACAGTCCCACCAGCAATGTAAAAGGGTTCCTCTGTCCCCACAACCTCTCCAGCATTTGTTGCTGCTGTCCTTTTTGATGTATGCCATTCTTACAGGAGTGAGGTGGTATGCTAGTGTTATCTTAATTTGCATTTCTCTGACAATCAGTGACCTAGAGCAGTTTTTCATATGTTTGTTAGCCTTTAGGATCTCCTCTGTAGTGAATGTTTTGATCATATCCTCTGCCCATTTTTGGGTGGGGTCATTTGCTTTTTTGGTGCTAAGTTTGCTGAGCTCTTTAGATATTTTGGTGATTAGTTTCTTGTCTGATGTATGGCACGTGAAGATCTTCTCCCATTCTGTGAGGGGTCTCTCTGTTTGTTTAAAAGTTTCTTTGGATGTGCAGAAGCTTTTCAATTTGATGTAGTCCCATTGGTTTGTTTCTGCTTTAGTCTTCCTTGCAATTGGGTTTGATTCATCAAAGATGTCCTTGAGGTGTAGGTGGGAAAGTGTTTTACCAATGTTTTCCTCTAAATATTTGATTGTTTCTGGTCTGACATCTAGGTTTGATCCATTTGGAGTTGATTTTTGTTTCTGGTGAGATAAAGTGGTTCAGTTTCATTCTTCTGCATGTTACAAACCAGTTTTCCCAGCAACATTTATTGAAGAGAACCTCCTTCTTCCTTTTAATGCCTTGCGCCCCATTATCAAAGATTAAATGTTCAAAGGTGTGGGGATTTATTTCTGGGCTTTCAATTCTGTTCCACTGGTCTGTGTGCCTATTTATGTTCCAGTACCATGCTGTTTTGATAATGATGGCTTTGTAATATAGTTTAAGGTCTGGGAGTGTGATGCCTCCATTTCTGTTTCTTTTCCTCAAGATGGTTTTGGCAATTCTAGGTGTTTTCAGGTTCCAGATAAATGATTGTAGTGTTTGTTCTATTCTCTTAAAGAAGCTTGGTGGAACTTTGATGGGTATTGCATTAAATTTGTATATGGCTCTGGGGAGAATATTCATTTTGATGATATTTATTCTTCCAATCCATGAGCATGGGATATCTTTCCATTTCTTGGTATCAGTTTCTATTTCCTTGATTAGTGACTCATAGTTTTCAGCATACAAGTCTTTCACTTCTTTGTTCAACTTTATTCCTAGGTATTTTATTGATTTTGCTGAAATAGTAAATGGGAGTGATTTCTGGATGTCTTCTTCTTCAGATTTAGTGTTTGCATAAAGAAATGCCACTGATTTTTGTACATTGATTTTCTAGCCTGATACCTTGCTATATTGCCTAATAACTTCCAGTAGTTTTCTGCTAGATTCTTTATGTTTTTCTATGTATACTATCATATCATCTGCAAATAGTGAGAGCTTGACTTCTTCCCTTCCAATCTGTATTCCTTTGATTTCTTTCTCCTCCCTGATTGCTATGGCAAGAACTTCCAATACTGTGATGAAGAGGAACAGTGACAGTGGACAGCCCTGTCTAGTCCCCGTTTTGAGGGGGAATGCTGTTAGCTTCTGTCCATTAAGTATGATGTTGGCTGTAGGTTGCTATATATAGACTCCACTTTCTTGAGGAATTTCCCATCTAGTCCCATTTTTTGTAGAATTTTGAGCATGAATGGGTGTTGGGTTTTGTCAAAGGCTTTCTCTGCATCTATTGAGATAATCATGTGGTTTTTGGCTTTGCTTTTATTTATGTGGTGTATGACATTGATTGACTTATGGATGTTGAACCAGCCTTGCTTCCTGGGATGAATCCCACTTGGTCATGATGAACAATCTTTTTGATATGTTGCTGTATCCGGTTGGCCAAGATCTTGTTTAATATTTTGGCATCTATGTTCATCAGCGATATTGGTCTGTAGTTTTCCTTTTTTGTTCTGTCCCTATCAGCTTTTGGTATCAGCGTGATGTTGGTTTCATAGAAGGTGGAAGGGAGTATTCCGGTTTCTTCAATCTTATGGAAAAGCTTAAGAAGTATGGGTACTAACTGTTTCCTCAAAGTTTTGTAGAATTTGTTTGTGAAGCCATCTGGTCCAGGACTTTTGTTGTTGGGGAGATTCTTAATAATGGTTTCAATTTCTTTGTCTGTGATTGATGCATTTAGATTTTGTAGTTCTTCTTGGTTCAGTTTTGGAAGGGCATATGCTTCTAGGAATTGTTCCATTTCTTCCAGATTCTCTAGCTTGGTGGTGTATAGTTCTTTATAAAAGTTTTACAGGATTCTCTGGAATTCTGTGGTGTCGGTTGTGATATCTCCTCCACTGTTTACAATTCTATTAATTTGAGTCTTCTCTCTTTTTTGTTTGGTGAGTCTAGCTAGGGATTTGTCAATTTTGTTTAATCTTTCAAAGAACCAACATTTGGATTCATTGATCTTTTGTATGGTTCTTTTATTTTCGATGTTGTTTTTTTCTGCTCTAACGTTAGTGATTTCTGTCCTTCTGGTTGCTTTAGGGTTCCTTAGTTCCTCTTCTTCTAAGTCCTTGAGTTGTGCAGTAAGGTCATTCATTTGAGCTTCTTCTTGGTGTTTAATATGTGATTGTATGGCTATAAGTTTCTCTCTCAGTACTGCTTTAGCTGTGTCCCAAATATTTTAAATATTTTGATAGGTTGTGTCTTCATTTTCATTTGTTTCCAGGAACATTTGAATTTCCTGCTTGAGTGAGTCTCTGACCCAGTGGTTCTTAAGGAGTATGTTGTTTAGTTTCCAAATTCTGTGACTTTTATTAATTTTCTGTTTGTTGTTAAATGTTAGTTTTACTCCACTGTGGTTTGAGAAGATACCTGGGATGATTTCAATGTTCTTGAAATTATTGATGCTGTCTTTGTGGCCTAACATGTGGTCTATCCTTGAGTATGTGTTATGTGGATTTGAAAAGAAGGTGTATTCTAGTTTTTTGGTGTGAAGGACTCTGAAAATGTCCAAGAGGTCTAGTCTGTCAATCTCCTCAATCAATTCTCTTGTATCTTTATTGGTTCTCTGCTTTGTTGATCTATCTCAGTGTGAGATTGAGGTATTGAAGTCTCCCACTATTATTGTATTACTATTGATGTATTTTTGAAATTATCAGTAGGTTCTTAATGTATTTAGATGGTCCCTCATTGGGTGCATAGATGTTAATTATTGTTAAGTCTTCTTGGCTGATTGATCCTCTAATCATTATGTAATGTTCTTGCCTATCTTTTATTACTTTATTTAATTTAAAAATCTATCGTGTCTGATATGAGAATGGCTGTTCTTGCCCTTTTTTGTGGTCCGTTAGCCTATATGATAGTTTTCCATCCTTTCACTTTAAGTCTGTGTTTATCTTGTTGTGACAGATGGGATTCTTGCAAGCAGCATATGCTTGGGTTATGTTTTCTTATCCATACCCCCACCCCGTGCTTTTTGATGGGTGAGTTTAAGCCATTGACGTTTATTGATATTATGGATTTAATGTATTGTAGTGCCATTGTTCAAAAAAAAATGTTTGCTCTGATATATTGCAAGTATTATAGTGATGTTCTTGTTTATAAGAGGTCTTTTAGAACCCCTTTTAGGTCTGGCTTGGTGATGGTTGCCTCCTTTAACTGTTGTTTGTCTAAGAAGGTTTTAATCACTAAATCTAGTTTTAATGAAAGTCTAGCAGGATATATTATCCTTGGTTGAAACCCTTTTTCATTCAGGGCTTGATAGATATCTTGCCATTCTCTTCTGGCTTTTTGTGTTTGAATGGAGAAGTCTGCAGATAATCTTACGGCTTTTACCTTGTATGTGAGTTTTGTTTCTCTCTTGCAGCCTTTAGGATCCTTTCTTTATCCTTACTTCTTCTCATTGTGACTATGATGTGTCTTGGTGTCTTCATGTCTGGGTTGATTCTGCTTGGAACTCGCTGGGCCTCTTGAATCTTGATGTCCTTTCTGTTATTCAGGTCTGGGAAGTTTTCTTCTATTATTTCCTCTAGAAGGTTTGCTTCCCCTTCATCTCTTTCTTCCTCTGGCAGGCCAATTCTACGAATTTTACTTTTTTTGATATCATCCCATATGTCTCTGTTGTTGTTTTCAGTGTCTCTCAATCTCTTTTTAAGCTCTTTCACCTCTTTCTTCGTTTTCTCTAACTCATCCTCTGTCTGACTAATTCTGTTTTCTGCTTCTTTTAGTCTGCTTTCCCTTGCCTCAGCTTCTTTCTTCATTACAGCTATTTCAGCTTTCAATTCTCTAATTGCCTCAAGATAATCAGTATTTTCCTTGGGGGTCTCAACTGTTGTTTCCCTAATACTGCCATTCCTTTCCTCCAATGTTGTTTTCATTTCTGTGATTAATAAGCTTATTATTGCTTGCATACTTTCATTATCTATGTTTACTTCTGGATGATTTGTAGTTTCTTCTGGGCTCTTGTCTTCATTCATTGGAGTAGCAGTTTTATTTGTTTTTGATCTACCCATTTTTTTGATTTATGTGTTTCTTTTTTTATGCTCTGTTGTTCCTCAGTTGTGTCTTGAGTACAAGTTACACTGTACTAAATACCTATATGACAATTGCACTCCCAACCTCAGGAATTACAGTAGCAACTGAAGCAAGTATTGAAGCAGTTTATCATTACCAGTTAGCCAAACAATTTCTCCAGTCTGTAAATAAATAGTAACCAAATCCCAGTGAAGAAAGAGAAATAGACAGTTATGAAAATCTACTATCCACTGTATATTCTAGGGGTAACAAGAGGGGAAAGGGAACTAGAGTAGAGAACACACATAGAGAGTCCATTCTGAGTCAGATTTCTTCCCCAAAATAATTCAAAAATTCAGAAAGGCAAAGAAGAAGGAAGAAGTGTATGACAAGATAAAAAAAAAGAAATAGACAAGGGAGAGAAAAGGGAAAAGATAAGAAAAGGAGCTGTAATTAAAGAGCAGTGAAAGGAAATTCCCAAATGTGTATCAGTGAATTCAAAAAAGCACACTGGCACACTGTTTGGTGGTGTGGGAGCTGGGGGTTGTGACTTTGGAAGCTGTAGCATTAAGGAAGAAAAAATGACAAGAATGAGAAAAAGAAAAAAAAAAAGAAAGAGAGAGAGGGAAAAAAGATAAGAAAAAGAACAGTCATAACAGAGAAGTGAAAGGAAAGGGTTTTTTTTAATGTTTTTATTTTTAATTATTTAATTAGCTATGCGGGGTGAGGTGGGGGGTGTTGGCTACTTAGAAAGAAAAAAGGCCAGAGGTTTCAGAAGGGTATAGACTTAGAATGAATGATACTCCCTGGTGGGACAGGAATTTGGTAAAGAAAAGGAGCTCCTAGCAGGGGAGCCTGCTCGGAGCTGGTCCCCAGGGATTGGTTATGGGGGGGGGGGGGAGGAGGTATGCTTAAAAATTAAAAGAAAAAAAAATTTCCCCTTTTTTTCTACTCTAATTCTTAATCCAAATTAAGTTATAGTCACCTCCTGACCCCTTATTGGCTGGCTTACTAAAGGCAGAAAATCCTACCGTTTCCAGGAGATGTGGTCAGAGCTCAAGCCATTAGCAGCTTCTCAGTCCTCCATCTTCCGGGAACCGTCTGTGGATTTTGGTACTTGATAATTCAAGTAATCAAAATTCTTTTCATTTTAATAATCTAAATATTTTGCACATTTGATAAATCTGTACACTTCATATGAAACAGTCTTGCTAAAATAAAAGATGTGCATTAAAGAGCACTATTTTGGTACTGTTTTTATTTGTCTATCATTTTGTATTTATTGTAGTATTCTTATCAGAAATTCCAAAATCACTTAAACTTCATATTTAGTCTTTTTTTGTGGCATAAAATGTGTTATCAGTTTTTTAGGTCATGGTACATTGAAAATTCTAGGTACTACATAAATTTTGAAAGCAATTTCATGAGATATTTTAAAAAACATTTATAAAGCCACTGATAAAATAACAAAATGTTACTGAAATTATATAACTATGAATTTTCAAATGTATGATTCCTTTATGTTGCAAACTACTTAGCAAGATTGAATACTATATTATTTAAATAAGAGGAGACATTAACTAACTGTAATTGCTTCCCTGCTGAACATGCGCATTGGCAGGTCGATCCATACTCCCAGCTTGTCTCTCTCTTTCCCTAGTGGAGCAGGGCTCTGGGGAAGTGGGGCTCCAGGACACATTGGTAGGGTCATCTGCCCAGGGAAGTCTGATTGGCGTCTGGTTGGCATCTGGGACCTGGGGGCTGAAAAAGAGTTAAGATATAAAGCAGTACAGATTGTTGACTAATCATGAACCTAACGGTTGGAATATTGCAGATAACTTCAGTTTTATATACATTTAGAGACCAGTGGTTGGGGAAGGAAAAATATTGGTGGAGAAAGATCTGTGTAGTTAATGGTTTAGGTTTCATTAGCATATAGGTGTAGTGCTCCAGAAGAACTCACATTGACTATAGTAGGAAGGAAACTACATTCAGTGTCAAGTAAATAGAATGCTTGGAAAGGGAAGGATTTGTTTTACAGTATTCAGTGTTGCAGTAGTCCTGCAAGACAAAGATTAAATATCTTTATGATTTGGCAACAAAGAACCAACTGAGAAAGGTGGAGAAAAATTCCATACTTAAATGGTCCAGATTGTACATTTCATCATGCTTGAGGAACAGAGTTAGAGCCTCCTGCACCACATGGGAACCACATGCACTAGGGAAAGAAGCTCCCAAAGCAATGGATTTGTGGAACAGTGCTATTGGTGTCCTTTATCTCTCTTTCTTTTTGTTTCTTTATAAAAAGGAAACACTGACAAAACCATAGGATAAGAGGGGTACAACTCCACACAATTCTCACCACCAGAACTCTGTATCACATCCCCTCCCCTGATAGCTTTTCTATTCTTTAACCCTTTGGGAGTATGGACCTAAGGTCATTGTGGGATGCAGAAGGTGGAAGGTCTGGCTTCTGGAATTGTTTCCCTGCTGAACATGGGTGTTGACAGGTCGAACCATACTCCCAGCCTGCCTCTCTCTTTCCTTAGTGAGGTGGGTCTCTGGGAAAGTGGAGCTCCAGAATACATTGGTGGGGTTGTCTGTCTATGGCTGTCTGGTTGGTATCATATTAGCATCTGGAACCAGGTGGCTGGAAAGAGAGTTAACATACAAAGCCAAACAAATTGTTGAACAGTCATGAACCTAAAGCCTGGAATAGTGCAGATGAAGAGTTGGGGGGAACTCCATTTTGTAGATAGCTAGTAGGCATATTTTAGTTATATTCCAAAGAGCCTGTGGCTATACTATTTTTTTTCCCTCTGCCTGAAATCTGATATGCAAGTGGATCCATGTTATTGTCTGGGGGGGTGATGTCATCCTGGAAAAGGAACAGAAAGCTGGACCAGAGAAGAGAGTAGCTCCCTAATATGGGAAAGATGTTTAAATATTGTTGACTATAAACCCCATCGATTTGATGTGATCTGGGGCCCATATTCAGCTTAGGAGCCTATGTGACCTCTGCATCCCTGTAGATCTGAGATCATATTCTGTGGTCATGAGTAGGAACATTCCAAGCTGCCTCAATATCAACCCATCTTCCTCAGGTGTGGCTTAAAGTATGTAGTCCATCCCCCCTTCATAGGATCGAACCTTCTCTACCATTGTTGATTCAAGTTGAGGGCAAGGTCCTATGGGGGCCCACAAAGGGGTCTAGTTTGTTTCTCCTGATAGAGAAGACCTGTAACAATGGAGAGAGGGATTTATTTGAGGTCTAGGCCCATCATGTCTGTTTGGACATCTCAGGACTCCCTGAATAGAGCCCCAGCTGATGGGGTGGCCAGAGAGTGACTAAAGAGTCATCGTTAAGGTATGCCAGTCCCTTGCCCTTAGTCAGCTTTTGCAGGACTTGCTTTAATGAGGTTCGCTTTGGAGTGAGTGAGAGAACTGTTATAGGAAGTAGGTGAGGAAGGTATCTAAGTCTAAGGAGACATTATTTCATTATGAACTTTACTCTGACTCACTGCAGACTATTGTATACTTTTACTTTCAGGTATATATTTTGTCCTAATTTATGGATACATGTGCACATATGCTCTATCTCATGGGACCTGGTCTATATCTAGGTTTTGGGACATTGTTAGGAAGTGAACCACTTGGAATGGAATTAGAGAATACTATAAAAGGAAAGGTCTCAACCGAGTAATGAGAGTGAGGGGTTGACAGTCCATGACTGATGTCTCTGAACACAGTCTGAAGTGAAGCATGCTGAGGTGGTACTTGTTGCACTGATTAGGTTCAGATCAGTGGATGTAATATCATCGGTATGAATTGAGAGAAGAATGCAGGAAAGTGAGCTCCACCCTTGAGGTTCCAGGACTGGGGAAATATAGGTTTTATAGAGAAGTAGGAGGTTCCTGCTCTCTTAGAGTTATGAAGACAATAGATAGGGGGTAGGGCAGTAGCACAGCAGTAAGGACCAGTGTATGGATCATGGTTCCAGCCGCGGCTCCCCACCTGCAGAGGAGTAGCTTCACAAGCAGTGAAGCAGGCCTGAAGGTGTCTTTCTCTCCCCCTGTCTTTCTTCCTCTCCTCTCTCCATTTCTCTCTGTCCTATACAACAATAAAGACATCAATAAAAGCTACAACAATAAAACAACAAGGGCAACCAAAGGGAATAAATAAATAAATAAATGTTTGTAAAAAAGATGACAGTAGATAGTTATTGCTATAATCACATTATTTGGTAATTGGGTTAACTTTGAAATATCCTTTTGTTAGGATTTGCTCTATCATACACAACATCACCATAATTTATTTCCTGTGACATTATTTGTATATAGTTGTGCCACCGGTTGCTTCTGTTCTCCTGGTCTAAGCTTTTAAGAGAGTCAATATATCAAAGACTCAGCCTATGTATTAAAAAGACTCAGCCTGTGCTTTAAAAAGTTTGAGACAATCAATTTTTCCCCTCTCATATTAATTAAATAGTGATTGATATGACTACAGATTAATAGAATATCTAATCTTTCTCTCACAGAAATGGAGTCTTTTACGGACGTCCACCCATTTAAATATGGCCATTAGATAATAGAAAGAGGGAGATGTCAGGAAATTATGAAGATGTGGTTGAGCATGGCAGGGCTTGAACCTGAGGGGTGTGTCCAATCCTGTTAGTCTCTCTCTCTACCGAGAGGGACAGTAGTACCCCAAAGGTGTGCCTCCTCCTATCAGACTCCCTGCCTCACAAAGTGTCCCACATTCCTGATATTATGGCCATTAGTTAAAAAGAAAGGGGGAGATGTTGGGCATTATACCCTGCTCCATCACTGATAATATGGTCTATTTACATAATCATTATTTTGCCTCAGACCCGCCCTGCCTACTGGTCTCTTCTCTCTCCGGTGACGCTAGCCCAGCAGTTTTCAACTTCTACCTGAGAGTGAGATCATCCCATATTCATCCTTCTGTTTTTGACTTATTTCACTTAACGTGAAATTTTCAAGGTCCATCCAAGATTGGCTGAAAACAGTGAAATTGCCAACTTTTTTATAGCTGAGTAGTATTCCATTATGTGTATATACCACAACTTGCTCAACTACTCATCTGTTGTTGGACACCTGGCTTGCTTCCAGGTTTTGGCTATTACAAATTGTGCTACTAAAAACATATTTGTACACAGATCTTTTTGGATGGGTGTGTTGGGTTCCTTAGGATATATCACCAGGAGAGGAATTGCAGGATCACAGGGTAGGTCTATTTCTAGCCTTCGGAGAGTTCTCCAGAATGTTCTTCACAGAGGTTGGACTAATCAACATTCCCACCAGCAGTACAGGAGGGTTCCTTTGTCCCCACAAGCTCTCTAGCATTTGCTGCTGTTACCTTTTCTGATGTATGACATTCTCACAGGAGTAAAGTGGTATCTCATTGTTGTCTTTATTTGCATTTCTCTGGCAATCAATGACTTGTGTCTAAGTAAAGTAATTAAAGAGTTCACAGTTGTGGAAATTGACAGTTGTTTTTGTAGTATTTTAATTTGTGAGTTGGAGCTCAGTGGCTTAAAAGCCTCTTTTGTTCTTTTCCTTCCCTGTAGGCTATGGGAGCCTGAGGGCTTTTAAACTGTAAGTAGGCTTCTTAGCTTAGTCACTAACTCCTGGCCACAAGATAAAGCAGGGTGGGGCAGAGATAATCCAGTGATTATGAAAAGAAACTCTCACAGCCCCAGTGCTAGGCCACCAAGGTATACACCTTCTCATGAGTTTCCTTATTAGTTCTCTGTCCACTGGTGTCAACACAGGGCCTCTCTTCCATGCTTCAGATTCTGAGGGCAGTAGAAATGGAGACTAACAGTTTCATTTGGTTAGTCTAGGGGAGTCCTCTCCTCTCCTCAGCTGTCTTTTTGTTGGTGAAACAGACTGTAGTGGTGTCTCAACTGGTAAACTTCTGGACTGTTACCAGCCCTTTAATCTCTCCCTAGGCTTCTCGCTATCCATGAGCCACACAAGTTTGCACTGACCAGTGATATGAAAGGTTCCTGAATTCTTTCTTTTTAAAAAATTTTTAAAATTATTTTTTAATATTTATTACCTTTTGTCACCCTTGTTTTATTGTTGTGGTTATTATTGTTGTTATTGATGTTGTCATTGCTGGACAGGACAGAGAGAAATGGAGAGAGGAGGGGAAGACATAGAGGGGGAGAGAAAGATAGACACCTGCAGACCTGCTTCCTGCTTCACCATCTGTGAAGTGACCCCGCTGCAGGTGGGGAGCCGGGGGCTTGAACCGTGTTCTTTACTCTGGTCCTTGCTCTTTGTGCCATGTGCACTTAACCTGCTGCAGGCAAACGCTAGAAGAATGCGCTGCACTACCGCCCAACTCCCCCTGAAGTCTTTCTAGTCCTGTCTTGTTGCTGTCTCAGGTGGTCTACGTTGGTATTTCTAGTTGACCAGGGAGAGGAGAGGAGAGAAACACAGCTTCTGCTGCTTTGTAATCCTGCCTCCAAGTATAGTTTTCTGTCAATCAAGCAATACAGCATTTGCTACTAATCAAAATTACTGATAGCTGGGAAAACCTGAAAAACTGTACTATCAGTAACAAAGTGGCTTTAGGATCAGAAAATAACAAAGAATAATATACACATTAAACATTTCAACCAAAGAGAGCCATATAATTCTAGGCAGTATGTTGCATGCTGCTGGTGCTTATATGGGTGGCCTCACAACCGAGGTAGCCACTGTCTTCCCTGTCACTGATTCAAGAGTTGTGCATGATACAGAAGGGAAAACTAGGAGAAATTTAGGTATGCACTTCCAATTTTGTTCAGAAAAGAGAGGACTTATATAGCAAAGTGGAACAAAGAACATTTTTCACATGTCAGTAATCATAGGTTTCCAAAAGGTCGGCACCCCTATGGTGGGGAGGGCTAAGTAATGATGAGAATTGATGAGATACCAAAAGGTCAAGACAATTAGTTACCATGAAGCAAGAGTTGTTAATTATCTAAAGGTATTAAGAAAAATATGGTGGTTAAACCAGCAGAGTAAGATAAAGCAGAGAAGGGCAGAACATTGATGTAACGCATGGTGATCAAAGAACGGGGAAATAAGGTGTGTGGGGGTCTCATTGTTAAATTACTGTCAAGGCAGGATGATGAAGTGTATTTTGCATGTGATCAAAGATGGTGAACTTATAGTGAACTTTCAAGCAGGCAACCATTTGGTTTGCAGCAAGGAAATGAGTTAAATGTTAGAGGTTGCCCGCCTCTGTGAAGCCTGGGAGACTGACAAGGGGGAACTAAGTCAGGAAAGCATTTCCCTCCAAGTTTTATCCCCAAAATGGAGAGAATGACAGGTGGGGTGTCTTTTCAGACCTCCTTCTCAAGGATGTGGCAGTTCCCCTATGCTCTACCATGCTTTCACATAATCCTACAGCATGCTTTTCCCCATTTTTCTGAGCAAAGAACATATTGTATAAAAGCAATCTATTGATAGAATTAGAAAATTCCTCATTTTACCTCAATAAAAAAGAAACACCTGGACTAGCAACTGAGGCCTGTTTCTGCACCTACATATGCCCTGATTGCCACTTAAATATCTTGATTTTCAGTGGCATATTAAACTGCCATCATTTCAGTCTACCTAAAATGTGAAATAAAGTTTATGAAATTGCCAATGGTGTGACTGATGACTTTATACTAATCCCTAAAGCCCAGCCACTATCATTTAGTAAACATGTAGGAACCTATCATGTCAACTCCAGTAACCAAAAAGAAGACTTAACATGCATCTAGACTGACAAAATATATCAGTTCCAGCATCTGACAAGGTAATTCCTTGGGGAGTGTGTTTTCCAGGCATGAAGGCTACTCCCTCAAGGAAAATTAATATATCTTGCGGGATTTGGAAATAGGGATGCAATAGACAATTTCCTTTTGCATTTGGATAGGAGACAAGTGGATGTAGATGCCCTCAAATGCTATAGCATCGTAAAGTATTGAAATATGTTCCCTTAGGGGTATTTACAGTCTCCTAAAGAAAGTTTTGAGAAAAGGAAATGTATCTGGTTTGTTTTCCTCCAAAGCTATATAATGATACTTCCCTGGGAATAAAAGTTTTGATTAGAAGACCTGTGAATATCCATTTTATATTCTATTTTTTAAAAAAATATGTTAGGCAATAATTCATTACATTACAATAAAATGAAACCACTTTTGAAATTTATCTGAACGTAACATGTTAAAATGTATGAGTTACATTAAATAGTAGTCTATAGAGATAATTAAATTTCTGAAAGCATATGTCTTTTTATATATGTATCAAACTTTTACAATCCTAGTTTAAGATCTATGTGAGATGAGCAGAAGAAAATAAAGTCTCCAATGAATCTGATTGTCATTAGCAACTCCTTTTGACCAGCTTCAATTAGTAATGAAAGAATGAAATAGCTTTCTTTAATGCAACTTACTTTGAAGTTATTTGAGCATAAGACCATACCAATACAAATACTGGTTGCCAGCATTGAAACTAATGAAAATGCCATTTAACTTATTTCTGAGGAGTAGAGATTGTTCTTTGAATGTTTGAGTTCTATTATTGTATATAAATTAAAAATGCTTCAAGTCCACATATAACTTAATATAACTTTCATATATATATATATATATATATATATGAAATATGCATATGAAATAGGAGAGGAGAAAGAGAATCAGAGCATTACTATGGTACCTGTGTTGCTGGGGATCCCCCTCAACACCTCAGACTTTGTAGTTGAGAGTCCAGTGCTTTATCCACAATGCCACCTCCCGGACTAAATATAACTTAATAAAGCTTGCTTTTCTTATTTATTTACATTTTCTTTTTAAAAATTGTTATCTTTATTTATTTATTGGCTAGAGACTGTCAGAAATTGAGAGGGGAATGGGAGATAGAGAGGGTGAGAGACAGAGAGACACCTGCAACACTTCTTCACCATTTGTGAAGCTTTTCCCCTGCAAATGGGGCCTGGGGGCTCAAACCTGGGTCCTTGTGCATTGTAATATGTGTGCTCAACCAGGTGCATCACCACCTGACCCTCTATTATTATTATTTCTAAAGAGACTTCTTTCTATTTTATTTATTATTGGATAGAGTCAGAGAGAAATTTGAGAGTGCAGGAGAAGATAGATAGGGAGAGAGACAGACACTTATAGCCCTGCTTCACCACTCATGAAGCTTTCCCCCTGCAGGCAGGGACCAGGGACTTGTGCACTATAATGTGAGCGCTTAATGAGGTGCACCACCATCCAGCCCCTAAAATTTTCTATTTAAACTTCATTAGTAGACCATAGAGACAGCATAATAGATATGCAAATGACTTTACTGCTTCAGTCAGAGCTCCCAGGTTCTATCCCCACCATGCTGAGCATTGCTTTCTTTAAAAAAAATAAATAGATAAATAAGAAACTTAGTTATTAGAAAGTTATTAACTGTTAGAAAGTAAGAGAGCAAATAATATAGGTTTTAGGTTGTGTTCTGTCTTTACATTTTTATTGTTGATGGTATAGTAATATATATATATCTTGTGCAGATTAGGGAGGGACGCTCATAGAGCGGTGAGGGAGGAAGGGGACACCGGCCTAGCCAACTAGATCAGCCAAATGAACCCTGGCAATCAGTGGGGTGATGGATGTCACAGCCAGATCGCCCTCACATTCCTAGAATATGCATATATATATTATATACAATATTCTATATATAATATATATTATATATTATGCCATTTACCTTTTATTCATTTTTATAAAGTTAGTTCCAAATTTATTTATCAGAGTATACATCATGCTTTATAATTCCATACTGCTACTACTACCACCATCACCACTACCTCTTCCTCCTCCTATTCTTCTCCTTCTCCCCCTTCCCCTTCTTCTCCTCCTCCTCCTCCTCCTATTTCTTTCCCTCCTCCTCCTCCTTTTTTATTGCCACCAGGGTTATCGCTAGGACTTGGTGCCAGCACTACAAATCTACTGCTCCTACTGACCATTCCTCCCCCTCTTTTTTCCTATTTTATTTGGACCTTTTATTTTCATATTGTATATGGGACAGAGAGAAATTGAGAGGGGAGTAGTGATGGAGAGGGAGAGAGAAAGACATCTGTGGACCTGCTTCACTGCTCCTGAAACATCTCTGCTGCAGGTGGGAACTGGGGGCTCGAACCTGGGTCCTTGTCCACATCTTTGCTATGTGTGCTTAAACTGGTGTGCTGCAGTCCAGACCCAATTTTCTTCTTTTTTAAAGCCAATTTAATTTTTTTAATTAATAGTGGTTCTTTTTAAATTTTTTTTTTATAAAGTGGAAATATTGACAAGAGTTTAGGATAAGAGTGGTACATTTCCGATTTCTCTGAAGGGAGACTGGGCAACATACTCTACCTACTACCCGAGAAAGATGGGTCCTGAAATTAGTGCAGCCTGGAATGGTCCTAGGGTATATAGTTCTACAGTCCACCCACCACCAGCGTTCTGTGTGTCCTTACCCTTTCAACAATAGCCATCAGTCTTTGTAGAGTCCTAGAGCCTATTTATAATTTTCTTTCTTTTTTAAAAAAATATTTATTCTCTTTTGTTGCCCTTGTTGTTTTATTGTTGTAGTTTTTATTCTTATTATTGATGTCGTCATTGTTGGATAGGACAGAGAGAAATGGAAAGAGGAGGGGAAGACCGAGAGCAGGAGAGAAAGACACCTGCAGACCTGCTTCACCACCTGTGAATTGACTCCCCTGCAGGTGGGGATCTGGGGGCCTTATGCTGGTCCTTGTGCTTGTGCCACCTGCACTTAACCCACTGCACTACCTCCTGACTACCTATAATTTTCTTTTTAGATAGACCTTGAAGCTAATATTGCAATGGAAGTAATTTATTTTGGAGATTATTTCAGGAAATAGGAAACTATGATATGAAGGAAAGGCAGCTTAAGTGGGCTGGCTTTCAAGCAAGTTTGTATTAGCAGCAATTATGCTTAATTTTTGGTAAATTTGGAAGTTGATGTAAAACATGTAGATATGACAAATGAGAGACCTATGGTATTAGTTATAAGTTTAAAACAGCTTCTAAGGAACATTACTTCCCTGATATTTCATGTGCAAAATGCATCATTTGGGGGGGGGGGACTGGTCTGACAGTTAGCCATAGCCCTGAGGCAAGAAGTATATAGGCCCCAGCTTGTGGAATTGAAATGGTGAGGATGATGGGAAAATACAGACACTACAATGCATTGGGTGCTATTCAAATCATAAAAGATCTCCTTATGAGTTAGAAATAGTTACTTAAAATAGGGATGAAGATGGTTTGTCTATCCAGTCCCCCTGCTCCCCCTCAAGCAAGTGGATAAACACAAGCTATGTTGGTATGCTTCGTATTGGTTTGGTCTCACTCCCCCCCCCCTGCCTCCGGGAGATTGTGGTTTAGTCTTTGCCTTTTCGCGCCTCTCCCTTCTCTCTGCCCCCTACCCTACGTACTTCCAGAGTTCTTGACTCTGCCGCCAGAGGAGAAAGATGGAGGAGCACATTGCCCGCTTGTGAATAAAGATTAAACTGCATTCTCAGCTCAACCATGTGTTTCTGGTCATCTGGCCCTGGTTAAAAACAACATATGGCACTACAACGTGAGGCCTGACCTGCGCATGTCTCAGATAAGTGAAGACAATTTGGCTACCTTATCCACTATGGCCTTCTTTTCTGCTTGTGAAGAGGTTTCCAAAGGCCTCTGCCCTTTCTTCACGAGCCTGTTTCGCTGTTTCTGGAACATTTCTCTCTGGACCACTCTGTGGTTTCTGCCCAACGCCATCCCACAGAAGCCGGCTCCCCGCTGCCTGGCACAGGGCATTGGGCGCGGGCTCCCTCCATGCTGCTTGGCTGCCGGGAGCAGGGCAGCAGGCATGGCGGGGCAGGGCTGCAGCCTATCCTGGCCGCTGCCACTTGGCCTGTGCCTTCTGCAAGGCCGGCCCGCCCACCCTCCTGCTATGAAGTCTGGGGAGATCCTGGACCACCTGGAGACCGTGGGCTCCCTGCCGGGACTGGATCCCCTGGCCAAGATCTCCAGCTCGGCTCTGAAGGCAGAGGAGCTAGAATATGCAGAGATCCCTGCAGAGATCCCTACAGAGATTGCAACCGGCAATTCCTGGAGCTGAAGTTGTGCAAGAAGCCACCACTGGACAATGCACTCCCTGAATGGCTAAGACAGTATAGATCTAAAATGTTTAAAATGACATGTTTTCGTAACAAAAGTTTTTCTCCTTGTGTATTGAAGACCATGTTTATTTGTGTGTTTAAAGTTTGGTAAACATTAACTTTAAGGTTAGAGATGTAACTTTAAGGCTACATTCTTACCAGGCACAGTAAAATGAAAAAGGTTTTCAACGTAATTCTCATAAAGGTAAAATTAACTCACATTTAAAGTCTGAGGTAAAAATTAGTTAAAAATCAATATATTTTAACTAACTTGGTCTAAAAAAAAGCCTGTGCACACCTAGGGTATGTCTACATCTTCAATGGGTGTAACAGAAGGTTAAATAGACTTGTTGATATGTAAAACTCTCAAATACCTTCTCAATTAGAAATGGTAGATTGCACAGTGGTTATGCTAATGATTCTCATGCCTGAGGCTTTTTTTTCCCGTGGTTCTTCTGTTTACCTTTCCACATTTTATTGTTTAAACCTTAAACAACCTTAAAATCATACTAAAAAAGACTTCCAATTGTAATAGAGTTACTAGTTGTGGTAAACTAACCTGCTACAAGTTTTGTTTCATAAGTAAGTGAATTGCAGCTGTCAAGTACTCTACAGAAATGCAAAACTCCAGCAGCTGACCTTCCTCATACAATGTTCCACCCCCTGGCATTCTTCAGTGGACATCTGCTTTGAATTGGCATTTCTGTCGGACTCACTGGTACACCTCTTGGACACTTTGCACAAAACTAGCAGCTTCCCTTTATGCTGCTGGGTATCTCAAAGACTGACTGCAGCCAGCTGCCTTGGGACTCTAGGGCATACCCCCCCATGCTAGATAATGCCCACAGAGGCAAAAAATGCCCGTCGAGGCAAGTAACGCCCCCCCAGAGGCAAGAAAAGCCCACAGAGGCAGGAAACATTCTTTAGCTGATAAGCCTTGCCCACAGAGGCAAAAAATGCCCCCTCAGGCCTTCCCTTTGCAGCACACTGGTTCTTGTTGCTCGCCTACTTGTTCCTCCATGTTTGTGCCAGTTTCTTTTTTGAATATGCTTGTATGATATAGGTTTCTGTTCACTCCACACTCCTGATACTATGGTCAATTAGTTAAAAAGAAAAGGGGTAATTGTTTGTATGCTTCATATTGGTTTGGTCTCATTCCCCCCCCCCCACCTCCAGGAGATTGTGGTTGAGTCTTTGCCTTTTCGCTCTTCTACCTTCTCCCCACCCCCTACCCTACGTACTTCCAGAGTTCCTGCCTCTGCTGTCAGAGGAGAAAGATGGAGGAGCACACTGCTCGCTCGTGAATAAAGATTAAACTGCATTCTCAGCTCAGCCGTGTGTCTGTGGTTGTCTCTGTTACCCATCTGTGAAGCCAGCCCTGGCGAAAACAACAAAGCTAGGTTTGGAAAGTACCTCTCCTGAAATGTTGCTATGTGAATGAACTTTAGAATAATGCTGCTTTTCATTGACCCAAAGCAAAATATTGTAGCTACTTGATAACAGCCTGCCACATTACAAATCACCACTTGCAAGGTTACACAAGGTGCTTTAGAAAAAACTAAATGAATTACTTCAAATAGCATGTTTGTATTCAAAAGGGAAATAGCTAGTAGTTTGGGAGTGACAGGCTTTTCTTTTGGTTTCAAAAGGCCCATTGCTAAGCTTTGCATTGCCATTTGCTGCTGGGAGCTGAAAGCCTGCAGAGAACAGGTGAATAGCATGTATTTCTAATTGAGAAAAGAAAAAAAAGTGATTTTTTTTTTTTAGAGAAACCATATGGTTTCTTGTTTTACTATTGTTGGTTAAACTATTAACAGTTGAAAATGGAACACAGACACTTTTCTTAATTCATCTTCAGTTAACTTTGTTAGCTTTTTAAAGTTGTATCCTTTCAAATGTTTTTACATGATAAATTTGAAAAACTACTACTGATGTACTTATGTAACTACTACTGAGATATTTAGAAAACAACATAAGAACATATACATTCATGACTTATCACACACACACACACACACACATGCACCCACACACACCTGTTACAGAAATGCTATCATTTATGCTTACCAAGGTGTAAACTAATTAATGAGCAAAATTGGAGTGTAGTTTCAAGATTACTCCTTTTTTTTTTGCCTCCAGGGTTATTGCTGGGTCTCAGTGCCTGTACTATGAAGAACCCACTGCTCTTGGAGGCCACTTTTCCCCTTTTGTTGCCCTTGTTGTTTATTATTGTTGTTACTGCTGTCATTGTTGGATAGGACAGAGAAAAATCGAGAGAGGAGGGGAAGACAGAGGGGGAGAGAAAGATGGGACACCTGCAGACCTCCTTCTCTGCTTGTGAAGCTACCCTCCACCCTCTGCAGGTTGAGAACCGAGGCTGGAACTGGGATCCTTATGCCAGTCCTTGTGCTTTGCACCAAGTACACTTTAACCTTCTGTGCTATTGCCCGGCCCCCTAATTACTACTGTTTAAGCAATGGTAGAACACAGGAGTCAGTTTCTTTCAGGGGTCTGTTTTATTATTATTCTCTTTTTTATTGCTTAATGACTTGTAGTTACAAGATGTTTATTATGTGCAAATAATTTGTATGTATTATATCATCCATGATTTCCAGAATCCTTTCCAGTGTTTCAGTTACTTTAATAGCTAAGAATTATTTATTTATTTACTTATTTCCTCTCCAATTTGAAATCCCTTCTTTCTTCCTGTTTTTCTGTGTTCTAGCTATGCTGGCCTGCATTTTTCTATTTAGGTATACTTGGCTCACCCTCCCTCCCTCCCTCCCTCCCTCCCTCCCTTCCTTCTTTCCTTCCTTCCTTCCTTCCTTTTTTTTTTTTTTAACAGTGTATTTTATGTAAAATGTTCACTTAAGGAGCCAGGCAGTGGCATACCTGATTAAGCGTACACATTACAATATGCAAGAACCTAGGTTCAAGCCCCTGGTTCCCACTTGTAGGGCGAAAGTTTCACAAGTGGTGAAGCAGGGATATGGTTGTCTTTCTGTCTCTTTTTCTCTCTACCTCCTCCTCTTCTCTCAACTTCTCCCTGTCTCTAATAATAAATAAATGAAAATTAAAAAAAAATGTTTCCTCCCTTTAAAACATAAAATGTTCACTTACTAGTTCTCTGAGAATTTGTGAACTATTGCTCATTATAGATTTACTGTGGTGATTATTTCACAGTGTATATAGGTTTTGAGTTATTTTTGTGTACTTGATATAGCTATATAAATATCAATAAAATTATATTTATCTCTACAAGTTAATAAGTTAACTAAAGTACAAAATTGTCATTATTACTCCTATAGGTCTATTGTCTTTTAGGATTTGGCATATTGAATAGTTGAAATTGTTGATATAATGAACCTTATGGGTAGAGGTAGGGATTTGAAATACTTGCTTTTTTATTTGTTGGTCATGAAAAATTATATCTCTGGAATTTCTTTAAAGGGCATTTTAGATTCTGTAGTTCTCAGGAGTAAGAAAATTACACAGTAGACTCAAAGCTTTTTTTATGAGAGTTAAAATGTGCACATTTGAATGAGTAAGAGTATATGATTTTTTTATTGTTGCTAGTACTAAATTTATTTTATTCTTCTCTCTTTCTATCTCTCCCCCCTGTCTCCTGCCTTCCTCTCCCTTTTTAAAATAAATAAATTACTCTATTCAAAAAACTAAAGTAAGGGGCTGTGTGGTGGCACATCTGGTTTAGTACAAGTACCCAGCTTCCATTATCACCTCAGTCTGCATAGGGGAAGCTTCATGAATGGTGAAGCTGTACTGCAAATATCTTTCTTTTTTCCCCTAATATTTATTTATTTTCCCTTTTGTTGTCCTTTTTTTATTGTTCTTGTAGTTATTATTGTTGTTATTGATGTCATCATTGTTGGATAAACAGGGAAAAATAGAGAGAGGAAGGGAAGACAGAGAAGGGGAGAGAAAGATAGATACCTACAGACCTGCTTCACCACCTGTGAAGTGACTCCCCTGCAGGTGGGGTCTCTCTTTTTTTCTACCTCACCCTCACCTCTTAATTTCTCTGTCTCTATTCAAAATAAATAAATAAATAAATAAATATATATATATATATATATAAATAAATGCTAGTCAGTTTACTTTAACAATAATATGCAACAGGTAATATAGGTACTATTGTATATTAAATATATTCTAATGATATTTTCAATAACCTTAGAAATAAACAGGAATATATTTAGTATAACAATGGCTCTCATACTGTATTAGATTCTAGTAAATAGAGGTGATAAAGTGATCACTGCTAAAAATTCAAGCTCCTCAACTACCAGTGTGTAATAGTTCATGGTGTTGTAATACATTCTAGTTGAAGTTTGATGACTTTTAACAAATCTTTGCTAATATTTTTAAAATCTTGAGGTTTTACATTTTGTTTCTATTTTCTATGATTTATTTATTATGAGGAGGAATGAATAACACATTCCCCATGTTTTAAAATGAAACTACTTATATGCAGTGTATTAAGACAGATGTACTTATCAAAATTGAAAACACTGCCTTTGCAGCTGTAAATTTTGATCTTCTAGTTCAGAAATATTTTATTAAATATTGTTCAGTAGAGTCATATCATGGATACATTTGGTGTAACTGACCTCAAGAAATTGGTAAGAAAACGATTATGTAGATACCTTCAATTTAATGAGTAATATACGTATTCTTTTGGTAAAAATGGTCACTAATTCTTGAGTAGTAAGCAAATTCATTTGTTCAGGTCTACTTGAATATAGCTACTTATTAAATTTAGCACATTCATTTGTAATTAATTCTCATTTACATATTAAAAGTTATTGTCATGGATTATTACAAGCATTTGTGTCTGTTTATGAGTCTACAACTGGATTCACTGTCACATGGCTAGATTTTAGTAAAGAGATCTGAGACTAGAAAACAAAGTCTTTAAGGCAGGGCATTGGAATTAAAAGGCCACACTAACTCTGTTGTGAAGTGTTCTTAAGTGAGTTTTTCTTACTAAACCATAAGTCTAAATGTTGCCTTTTCTCTTAAAAAAATATTTCTGTATATGGCTACTAATTATAATTAAATAAAAATGAACAAAATAGTGAAATGCTAATATACATAAATTTGAATTTTTAAATCTTTTTTTAATTTACTTTTATTTTTTTCCCTTTTGCTGCCCTTGTTTATCCTTGTTGTTGTTGTTATTATTATTGCTGCTGTTGTTGTTGTATAGGATAGAGAGAAATCGAGAGAGGAGGGGAAGACAGAGAGGGAGAGAGAAAGATAGATAGATACCTGCAGACCTGCTTCTCTGCCTATGAAGCAAACCCTCTGCAGGTGGGGAGCCTGGGGCTCAAACCAGGATCCTTACATTGGTCCTTGAGCTTCATGCCATGTACTCTTAGCCCACTGCACCACCTCCTGGCTCTGGCATAAATTTGAATTTTATAACATAAAGGCGTATGACATCAGTTTTATAATGTCAACTTCAACTGAACCTCAAGTGGAGCTTTATAAGACGTAGTAGTATTTATATCTCTCTATAAAACCAAAATGTGTGCAGTTGTGCAATTAGGGAGTGACCAAACTCAACTTGAGCCCCCAAACTTAATGACAGAGAAGTCTAGGTATCATGTTCAGCAAAGCCTTTCCTGACAAACTGTGAACAGCTTAATCATGCAACCATACAAAATAAGAAATATTCTGTTGAGAACTTAGAACATCTTTGAAAATTAGATTTTTCTCTGAAAAATGATATTGACATAAGTATATATACCAAAAATTCTATCTGAAATTTTGAAATTTTTGATGGCTATTTTCACTGTCATTTTTTTATTTCCCAAGTTTTCTACAAAATTTCCCAAATTTTCTATAATAGCTATTTTCTTTTAGAATCAGGAAATAAAAACTTTAAAGAAAACTCTGTCAGTGCTCTAGTTTGGTATCTATAATAAACATAATTATTTGCCTGTTGAAGCACATTGATTTTCCTGCTTCCTCTGTTAAAGCACAAACTGATTTCTGTTCTTGACTGTGCTTTGGTACCTTGAGAAAAGACCTATTACTCTATTTATCATTTACTCCTCTGTGAAAAAATGGCATTTCACCTATAAGCCTGAGATCTATTTCTGCACTGGCAATGTGTGTTTTGTAGACAGTTGTCATATCTGGATATAACTAGAGTTGATTGCCAAGGGGACAGGGAGGAAGATTATTAATTTCCATGAATTTACTAACAAGTTAAACCTGATTCAGTTATGAGCCTAACCTAAGTGATTGCACAGCTTCATCTTTGATACTTTTAATAATAAATGCCAATAGGTAATTTACAACTTGTAGAACAGAGAAGGTATTTAGTATTTAACATTTAATATTTAGCATTTCCACTTACCAAGTAGTAAGTTTGGCAATTGGAATTGCAACAGTAATAATGGCATTTAAGTTCTTAATATATGTGTACGCAGATTTTGTGGATAAGGTTATAACAGAGCATCTAGAGTATCAGTGTCAAGTTCCAGTGATATTAACAAACTGTGATACATTGGGGAAAAATTCTTATATCAATAATCTACACAGCCAATTGCTTAAAATCTAGTTTTCCTCTACTATTGAATGGTAAATACAAAATTGTACTTTTTTATAGAGCTCGAGTGTCACACATATGCCGTTTCACTGCTCCAGGCTGCTTTTTCACTCAGATAGACAGAAAAAGAAGAGAGAGAAAAAAGAGAGACACAGAAAGGGAAACTATAACAACAGAGCTTCCTCTGGAGCCATAGAACTCCCCATGTGGAGCCAGCACTCTAACCTGGGCCACATGCATGAAAGACACATGTCCTAGCTGGTGAACAGTTTGACCCTGACCTAACATTTAAAATAGTTATGGGATTGAATTCATATGAATTCAATGATAAAAGTGCATGATATATAAGACATAATTTGCAAAACAGTTGCCAGTAGTTCTCCTACCCTGCTGCTCTACCTGTACACCACAGGATAGATATTATTTTGGCTTCATTTGGGGGAAATGGAGGATTAGAGAAGATAGGTAATTATCAGTTGTTGAAAATCACATATAGTTTATGTGAGCCGAGGAGTCTGTCTCACCATATTCCATATTTGTGTTTCTTCTTTTGCATGCAGATTGTACAGATATGATTAATTTGGTCCCATTGTTATTACAGCTCAGTTCTCATGACTGTCCAACTGGTTTTGAGAAAACCAAGTTTTTCAAATTTAGATATAGGAGAGAAACTGGCCAAACAGTAATAGGTAACAAGATCCCCTAGGACTACCCACACTTAAATCAACAGTTGCAGAGTCAACTACTATAACTGCTACTTGAAATATGAAATTCTTCTTTATTCCTAGGACACAAGTTCTTGTTTGGGGTTTGTTATTTATATTGTGTCAGTGTAGAATTTCATTAAATATTCAGTTTACTAATTTAATGTATAGTGAAAGTGATTTTTTTCCTAGCACAGTACATTTAAAATATCCTATATTTTGAGATAGAACATAGATAAAAAAATATGAGTACATTATAGGAACAAATTCCAAAAAGGACTTGATATGTCTTGATGGACAAACATGTATTATGTAAACATTTTTCCTGCTAAAATGGGAGTTTTAATTTATACTTTACTGAGGAAAATGATAATTTATAAAACAGCTGTCATGTGTACAGTTCCTTTCTTCCAGTGAGAGGTGTCTCTAAACCATATGTACCACCAGTGGACATTTCCCTCCACTACAGTGCACTTTCATTTCTATTCTCTCTAGCCTCCCCTGTTTAAAGACTTTGGGATTTGCTGTAATAGACTATAGCTAGTCTTCTTAGCTTTGGCTAAGCTCTCTGGTGGTGCTGAGGATTGAACTGGGGACCATGGAGCCTCTGATATGGATGTCATTTGTATTACTTGTCATGCTGTTTCCGTAGTCTCCTATCTTTGCTTCTTAAGTTCACCTTATAAGTAATATCATTCAGAATTCATCATTTTTCTTCCAGTTATCTCATTCAATAAGGTTTATTCTATTTTCATTACAAGGTGAGTGAAAATGACATTTCATCATTTCTTCTAGCTGAATAGCATTCCATTGTGCGTATATACAACTTTTTTTCAGAGACATAAAATATTTATTTTGCTAATATAGTATAATGTGAGATGGTCTAAATAATATACTATTTAAAGGCTGAAGAACTATTTGGGGGGGTTATACAAGATGGCATGGGGATTACTTTTGTTTTTTTCTTTTCCCCTCCAGGGTTATAGCTAGGGCTCGGTGTCTGCTCTATGAATTCACTGTTCCTGTGGCTATTTATTTATTTATAAAAAGGAAACACTGGCAAAAACAAGGATAAGAGGGTTACAACTCCACACAATTCCCACCACCAGAAACCCTATCCCATACCCTTGCTCCCATAGCTTTCCTATTTTTTAACCCCCTGGGAATATGGACCTGAGGTCATTGTGGGATGCAGAAAGTGGAAGGTCTGGTGTCTGTAATTGCTTCCCCTCTGAACATGGGCATTGACAGGTTGATCCATATTCCCAGTCTGCCTCTCTCTTTCCCTAATGGGGCGGGGCTCTGGGGAAGTGGAGATCTAGGACATATTGGTGGGGTTACCTGTCCAGGGAAGTCTGGTTGGCATCATGGTAGCATCTGGTACCTGGTGGCTGAAAAGAGAGTTAACATATGAAGCCAAACAAGTTGTTGACTAACCATGAACCAAAAGGCTGGAGTAGTGCAGATGAAGAGTTGTGTGGGGTCTCCATTTTGTAGATAGCTAGTAGGTATATTTTAGTTATAGTCCAAAGGTCTTGTGGCTATACTTTTATTTTTTTTCTTTTCTTCCACTGAGCCTGAAATATGATATGCAGGTGGATCCAAGCTGTCCAGCCTCACTTCAGAGGATGGAACATTCTCTACCATTGTTGATCCAAGTTGAGAGCAAGGTTCTATGGGGGCCCACAGAGAGGTCTATTTTGTTGTTCCTGATAGAACTGACTGGTAACAATGGAGAGAGGTATTTATTCAATGTCTAGGCCCATCATGTCTGTTTGGGAATCTCAGGACTCCCCAAATAGAACCCCAGCTGATGGGGTCACCAGATAGTGACTAAAGAGTCATCTTTAAAGTATGCCAGTCTCTTGTACTTATTCAGTATTTGCAGTCCTTGATGATAAGGATAGCTTGGGAATGAGTGAGGGAAGTATAATAGGAAGTAGGTGAGGAGGGTATCTAAGTCTAAGTAGAAACTATTTCATTATGAACTTCATACTGACTCACTGCAAACTATTGTGTATTTTTTATTTCAGGTATATATTTTGCCCTAATTTATAGATACACGTGAACATATGCTCTATCTCATGGGACCTGGTTTATATATAGGTTTTGAGACTTTTTAAGGAAGTGAACCACCTGGCATGGAATTAAAGAATCCTATGAAAAGAAAGGTCTCACCTGAGTAATGAAGCTGAAGTGTTGACATCCCATGCCTGACGTCTCTGGACACAGTCTCAAAGCATACCGAGGTGGTACTCCTGCATTGATTAGGTTGGGATCAGAAGATGTGATATCATTTGGTATGAATTGAGAGAAGCATGCAGGAAAGTGAGCCTCACTCTAGAGGTTCCAGGACTGGGGAAATATAGACTCTATAGAGGAAGCGGGAGGTTCCTGCTGTCTTAGGGTTTAAGAAGGCAATGCATAGTTATTGCTATAATCTAATTATTTGGCAATTAGGTCAACTTTTAAAAATCCCTGTGTTAGAATTTTTTGTATCATACAACATCACCATAGTTCATATCCTTTGACATTATTTGTATATAGCTATGCCATCAGTTACTTGTGTTCTCCCTGGTCTAAGCTTTTAAGAGAGTCAACATATCAAAGACTCATCCTATGGTAGGTATGTGCATTAAAAATTTTGAGACATTCAATAAATTTTTCCCCTCTCATATTAATTAGTCATTTATATGACTACATATTAATAAGAGTGTGCATAAACACCATTCCCACTGCCAAAAGACTGTACCCTATCCCATCCTCCCCCCCCCCCCACAGCCCATAAAGCCAAATATCCACCCTCACCCTCAACCCAGGATTTTGTCTTTGGTGCCCTACTCCAAATTTAGTCTAATCCTGCTTTTATTTTCCCTTTCTGTTCTTCTTTCACAGCTTCTGGTTATGAGTGGGATCATCCCATACTCATCTTTATCTTTCTGAGCTCACTTAACATAATTCCTTCTAGCGCCATCCAAGATGGGTCAGAGAAGGTGGGTTCATTTTTCTTTTCTTTTCTTTAATTTCTTTATTGGGGAATTAATGTTTTACATTCGACAGTAAACACAGTAGTTTGTACATGTATAACATTTCCCAATTTTCCAAATTACAATGCAACTTCCACTAGGTCCTCTGTCATCCTTCTGGGATCTGTATTCTCTCCCCACCCACCTACCCAAGAGTCTTTTACTTTGGTGCAGTCCTACAATTCCAGTTCAGGTTCTACTTGTGTTTTCTCTTCTGATGTTGTTTTTCAACTTTTGCCTGAGAGTGAGATCATCCCATATTCATCCTATTTTTTTCTGACTTATTTCACTTAACATGAATTTTTCAAGGTCCATCCAAGATCAACTGAAAACATTGAAGTCACCATTTTTTATAGCTGAGTAGTATTCCATTGTGTATATATACCATACCACAACTTGCTCAGCCACTCATCTGTTGTTGGGCACCTGGGTCACTTCCAGGTTTTTGCTATTATGAATTGTGCTACTATGAACATAGGCATACACATATCTTTTTGGTTGCATGTTATGGAGTCCTGGGAATATATCCCTAGGAGAGGAATTACTGAGTCATATGGAAGGTCCATGTCTAGCCTTGTGAGAGTTCTCCAGACTGCTCTCCACAGAAGCAGGACTAATTTATACTCCCACCTGCAATGCAGAAGGGTTCCTGTGTCCCCACAGCCTCTCCAGCATTTGCTGCTGTTACCTTTTCTAATGTATTGCATTTGCATAGGAGTAAAGTGGTATCTCAATTGTTGTCTTTATTTGTATTTCTCTGAAAGTCAGCAACCTGGAGCAATTTTTCATGTGCCTTTTGGATCTCTTCTGTAGTGAATGTTCTGTTCATATCCTCATTTGCTTTTTTTTTGTTGCTAAGTTTTCTGAGCTCTTTGTATATTTTGGTTATTAGTCTCTTGTCTGATGTATGGCATATGAAGATCTTCTCCCATTCTGTGAAGTTTGTCTTTGTTTGTGTGACAGTTTCTTTGGCCTTGCAGAAACTTTTCAATTTGATGTAGTTCCACTGATTTGTTCCTGCTTTAGTCTTCCTTGCATTTGGGTTTGTATCCTCAGAGATGTCCTTAAGGTTTCTGGATGTCTTCTTCTTTGAATTTAGTGTTTCATAAAGAAATGCCACTGATTTTTATACATTGATTTTGTAGCCTGACACCTTGCTATATTACCTAATAACTTCCAGTAGTTTTCTGCTGGATGCTTTAGTTTTTTCTATGTATACTATCATATCATCTGCAAAGAGTGAGATTCTGTATTCCTATCTGTATTCCTTTGATTTCTTTCTCTTGCCTAGTTGCTATGACAAGAACTTCCAATATTTTGTTGAAGAGTAATGGTTAATGGTGATATTGGTCAGCCCTGTCTAGTCCCCAATCTGAGGGGGAATGCTTTCAGCTTCTGTCTGTTGAGTATGATGTTGGCTGTAGGTTTGTTATATATGGACTCTACTATCATGAGGAATTTCCTGTCTATTCCAATTTTTTGTAGTGCTTTGAGTATGAATGGGTGTTGGAATTTGTCAATGGCTTTCTCTGCATCTGTTGAGAAAATCATGCGGTTTTTGGATTTGCTTTTATTGATGTGGTGAATGACATTGATTGACTTACATATCTTGATCCAGCTTTGCATTCCTGGAATAAATTCCACTTGATCGTGATGAACAGTCTTTTTGATATACTGCTGTATTCATTTGGCTAGGATCTTGTTCAATATTTTGGCATTTATGTTCATCAGAGATATTGGTCTGTAGTTTTCCTTATTTTCTGTATCCCTAGCTGCTTTTGGTATCAGGGTGATGTTGGCTTCATAGAAGGTTGAAGGGAGTGTTCCTGTTTCTTTGATCTTGTGGAAGAGCTTTAGAAGTATAGGTATTAACTGTTTCCTGAAGGTTTTGTAGAATTCATTTGTAAAGCCATCTGATCCAGGACTTTTGTTTTGGGGAAGATTCTTAGTAACTGTTTCAGTTTTTTGTCTGTGATTGGTGTATTTAGGTTTTGTAGTTCTTCTTGGTTCAGTTTTGGAAGGGCATATATTTCTAGGAATTCTGTTTTTCCGGATTCTCTAGCTTGGTGGCATATAGTTCTTCATTGAAGTTTCATACGATTTTCTGGATTTCTGTGGTGTCTGTTGTGCTATCTCCTCTATCATTTACAATTCTACTTATTTGAGTCTTCTCCTCCCCCCTTTTTTTATAGTGAGTCTGGCTAGGGGCTTGTCAATCTTGTTTGATTTTTTAAAGAATCAACATTGGGCTTCATTGATCTTTTGTATGGTTGTCTTATTTTTGATGTTGTTTATTTTTGCTTTAATTTTAGTGATTCCTGTCCTTCTGGTTTCTCTAGGGTTCCTTTGTACTTTTTCCTCAGAGTCCTTAAGGTGTGTAGTAAAGTTGTTTATTTGAGCTTTTTCTTGTTCTCTAGTCTGTGATTGTATGGCTAAGAGTTTCCCTCTCAATACTGCTTTAGCTGTGCACTAAATAGTTTTGATAGCTTGTGTCTTCATTTTCATTTGTTTCCAGGAACATTTGAATTTCTTGCTTGAGTGCCTCTCTGACCCAGTGATTCTTAGGCATTATGTTGTTGAGTTTACAAATTCTGTGACTTTTAATAATTTTCTGTTTGTTATTAAATGTTAGCTTTACTCTACTGTGGTTTGAGAATATACTTGGGATGATTTCAATGCTCTTGAATTTTTAGATACTGTCTTTGTGGCCTAAAATATGGTCTGTCCTTGAGGATTGCTGTGTGGATTTGAAAAGGACGTGTATTCCAGTTTTTTTTTGAGTGGAGAACTCTGAAAATGTCCAGGAGGTCTAGTCTGTCCATCTCTTCATTTAATTCTATGGTTTCTGTGTTGACTCTGTGCTTTGTTGATCTGTCTGTCTAAGAGTGAGAGTGGGGTGTTAAAGTCTCCCACTATTATTGTATGACTATTGATGTATTTTTGTAGTTCTTTCAGTAGTTGTTTGTTGTATTGAGCTGGTCCCTCATTGGGTGCATAGATGTTAATAATTGTTAAGTCTTCTTGGTTGATTGATCCTCAAATCATTATGTAATGGTCTTGCCTATCTTTTATTACTATATTTAATTTAAAGTCTATGGTATCACAGATGATAATGGCTATTCCTGCCTTTTTTGGTGTGGTTCATTAGCCTGTATTATGATTTCCCATCCTTTCACTTTAAGTCTGTGTTTGTATTGTTGGTCAGGTGGGATTCTTGCATGCAGCATATGGTTGGGTTGTGTTTTCTGATTCATCTTAACACTCTGTGCCTTTTAATGGGTGAGTTTAAGCCTTTGACATTTATTGATACTATGGATTTAAAGTATTGTAGTGTCATTATTCAATATTTTTTTAATGGTCTGATATATGCCAAGTGTTATGGTGATGTTCTTGTTTATAAAAGGTCTTTTAGAACCTCTTTCAGGACTGGCTTGGTGATGGTTTCCTCCTTTAATTGTTGTCTTTCTGAGAAAGTTTTGATCCCTCCATCTAGTTTGAATGAAAGTCTAGCAGGATCCTTGGTTGAAACCATTTTCATTCACGGCTCGATAGATATCTTGCCATTCTCTTCTGGATTTTAGAGTTGGAGTGGAGAAGTCTGCTGATAGCCTAATGGGTTTTTCCCCTGTATGTGACTTTTTGTTTTTCTCTTGCAGTCTTTACAATCCTTTCTTTATCCTTATTCCTTTTCATTGTAAATATGATGTGTCTTGGTGTCTTCATATCTGGGTTGATTCTGTTTGGGACTCTCTGGGACTCTTGTTTCTTAATGTTCCTTCTGTTGTTTAGGTCTGGGAAGTTTTCTTCTATAATTTCCTCTAGAATGTTTACTTCCCCTTCCTCTCTTTTTTCCTCTAGTAGGCCAATTATATGAATGTTACTTATTTTGAGATCACCCCATATGTCTCTGTTGTTGTTTTCAGTGTCTCTCAATCTCTTTTTGAGCTCTTTTACCTCTTTCTTAGATTTCTCTAGCTCATCCTCTGTCTGTCTAATTCTGTTTTCTGCTTCTGTTAGTCTGCTTTCCCTTCCCTCAGCTTCTTTTTTCAGTTCAGTTATAGTATTAGCTTGTTCTGCTAATTGGCCTTTTAGCTCAGCTATTACAGCTTTCATTTTTCTAATTATTTTGAGGTAGCTAGTATTTTCCTTGAGGGTCTCATTTATTATTTTCCTAATTCTGATAGCCCTTTCCTCCATAGTTGTCCTCATTTCTGTGATTATTAGGTTTACTATTGCTTGCATACTTTTCTTAGCTATGATTACTTCTAACTGATTTGGAGTTTCTTATGGGCTCCTGTCCTGATTCATTGTGGTGGCATTTTTATTTGCTCTTGATTTAACATTTTTTTTAATTGATGCAGTTTTTATTTTTCTCTCCTGTCATTCTTCATTTGTTGTGTTTTGAGTACAAGCCACTCTATACTAAAGCCCTTTCACAGATGCAGTCACAAACCTCAGAAGTTATAATAATAGCAACTCTAGCAAGAATTGACGCAGTTCGCCAATACCAGTTAGCAAAACAGCACCACCAGTCCAAGAAAAAATGACACCCAAAACTAAAAGAAAGAGAAGGAAAAAAAGGAGAGCAAGAATAGACAATTATGCAAATCTACTGTCCACTGTGAATTCTTGGGATTGTGAGAGGAGAAAGGGAAGTAGAAAAGAGAGACATGCACACACACAGTGTCCACTGCAAGTTAGATTTCTTCCACAAAATATTTCCCAAACTATCATCATTGAATTCAGAAAGTAAAAGAAGGAAGAAAAGAAAAGGCTTTTTGTTTTTTTGTTTTTTAAATTAGCTAGGAGAAGATAAAAAGGAAATTGGAGGGAAGAGGGAGAGAGAAACAAGTTCCTCTGAGAATGTATAAGACACCCAGTCATCTATCAACTTAAAAAATCAACAGTTAATTTTGGTCAACCTGATGAAGAAGGAGGGAAAAGGGACATGTGTAAATAATAATAATAACAATAATATAAAATTGAGTAATAAACCCTAACAGTCAATCTGCTGCTTGGACTGCTCTGGATTGGCTGCAGACAGCCTGAGCAAAGACAGCCAATTATAAAAAGTATTCAAAACAAACAAAAATCTCCTGGTAGACTTTCCCAGACTAGGCTGAGGCTCTGATTGGTTAGGTATTTTGTCATTCAGATAGAGCTCCAGCCACCTATAAAAAAAAAGAGAGAGAAGGAAAACAAAAAGTAAAAGGTTTGGAGTGATACTCCTGGTGAGCCAGGAATCTTGGTAGAGAAAATTGTTCAGCAGGAAGCCTGCTGGGAGTATCTGCCCAGCCCCTTGGGGCTGTTTCTGGGGTGGGCGGGGAGGGTTGAGTTGAGAAAATAAGGGTTGAGAAATAAGCCAAAAAGATTTTTCCTTTCTTAGTCCTTTTGGCCTCTGTTTGCCAGCCCAAGAGTGGGTTATAGGACTCTTTTTTCATGTCACCCTGACTACCCCTTGTTCACCCTCCTACAGAAGGCGCAGTATCCTACCCTACGCGGAGAATCCCAGGTTGTAAGCTGCTTCTGTTTAGAGCTCAAGCCAGCTGTTGTTTCCAAGTTGCCCTCTTGGCTCCACCTCCCTATTTTTTGATGTTTTGAACATCAAACTCTATTTTATTATTATTATTACTACTACTATTATTATTATTTATTATTATATTTATATGAGAGAAACTCAGAGGGGAAGGGAAGATAGAGAGGGATGGAGAAATACATCTGAAGCCTTGCTTCCCCACTTGTGAAGCCACACCCCTGTAGGTGGGTAGTGGAGGGGGGAGCTGGAACTGAGATCCATGTGCAGGTCCTTGCACTTCTTATTATGCGTGCTTAACCCAGTGAGCTTAACCCAGTGCACCACTGCCTGGACCCCCAGGGGATGACTTTGTTTTTAAGGAGTTGTGCAAATACTCCATGATGCCCATTACTTGCCTCTTCTTGTGTAAAATGGGTCTGTGAATGTTAAAACTGTAAAGGGGCATGCTGGTTGTGGCCCTGTCCCTACAGATTATCAGTGACTTGGTACCCTCTGAGGCATGGAGGGCCTTCAGGGCCAATGCTCTGGGCATCTTGGGGGCCACATGCATATGGGGAAGCACTGGCAGATCTTCCCTACTACACATTCTGGAGAAGATGTCCTCCTGGTAGCACTGATGTACCACCATCTCGGTTTCCTGGTAGGGGGAGCACTTGGTAATGTAGAGTGGAGTGGGACAGGTGGCTGCTTCTCCAGCAAAGATACCCATCAGTGCCTCTGGGGTCTCATTTTTCATAGCAGTCACAGACAGCTGACATGCAGAACCATATGTCATCCAGTGTGTCACTCCCATTAGAATGTTGTGACCTGGGCAGTGCAGGGCGGAGTTCCTGTCCTGTGCTGCACTATGTACACCCCTGCCCTTAGGGACTCTCATGGATGGGGGGGCAAAGGGGGGTTGAGAGGCATCCAGGTTTAGCAAATTGGTAGCCAGGTGGCTTCTCTGTGATATAGGATGGATCTCTCATGGTTGTGCAGCTGCTCATCCAGCAGGATTCCTAGGGGCTGGTGTTCCTGATGATGCCCTGGAATGTCTACAGGGAGCTTTCCTACCAGCAAGGACAGCTCTCCCCTGCTGGATCCTCAATTGCCTGGGCTTGGGGACCAGCTGACCTGAGGTCTCCTGAGACATCTGCTGCAGATGGAAGCACTCACATGTCCTGTCCTCCCACTGAACAGGGAATGTGTCCTGGGTAGTAGTTTCAGGTTGATCCTTGTCCTTATCAAGAGAGATGAAGCTCTCCAGATAGAAGTGTCACTATTGCTTTTTCTGAACAGAGGAGAAAGTAGCCATGAGGCTGGTGCTGGGCCAGCCTAGAATCAGCAACCTTTTATTTCTGTTGGTGGCTCTTCTGGGCCTCTCCAGGCAGGCAGATACCCACATGGTGTTCAGGGGCACAGAATGCTTGATCCTGAAGCTGCATTTAAACTTTGAGTTAGAGATAAAAAAGACATTGGAGCATAAGTACATCTGTTGCACCTGATTCCTCTGACCTCTTTCTAGTGTGGCTATGGTGACCAGCAGCAGCCTGCCATGGGGTCCCTCCCAGGAGTCCTCTTCATTAGAAGCAGCTGCATCCTCAGAAGACCCTCTCAAGCAGGGGAGCCAGCCAAGATACCCTGAGAACCTGAAGGTTCTGAAGCATCCTTAGTCTTTGACTTCCATGCTTTCTGGATGTGTGGAGCTCCAGCTCACTAAGTCAACGCTCTACCATTAGGCTATCACTCTGTTCAGCATCTGGCCATAGGTTTTTCTTTTCTTTTGAATTCCAGGTTTGAGTGTCTTAGACCTGGGCCCTAGTCCAGCTGGCTTCTGGCCACAGGTTTTCCTGCTAATTCCAATAATGTTTGTCAAAGGCAGCCATCCTGAGATCCCATTGGATATTTGTGTTATTAAAAATAATGCTACTATGACCATAGCAACCAGTAGGACTATAAGAGAAGCCATCATAAAAGCAAAAAGACACCCTATGGAATGGAAAAAGTTTTTTTTTCTACATGTCGTTTGTTAGTCAAAAGATTAATAATCAAAATCTATAAAGGGATTATGAAACTCAGCAACAAAAAACAAGGAGCTCCATTTAAAAAAATAAATGAGAGGGGCGAGAAGCTGTATTAGTAGTGCAGCAACCTGAGGCACCAGAGCTTCCAGGTTTAACCCCTAGCACCAATACAACCACAAGACAGAGCTGAGCAGTGTTCTAGTAAAAATAAACAAACAAATAAATAAATAAATAAATAAATTAGATAAACTAGGGGCTGGATGGTGGCACACCTAGTTGAGCACGCACATGTTACAATGTGCAAGAATTCGAGTTCGAGCTCTGTCCCCATCTGTGGGGGAAAAGCTTTGCAAGTGGTGAAGCAGTGTTATAGGTATCTCTCTTTCTCTCTTTCTTCCCTCTCAATTTCTGGCTGTCTTTACCCAGTAAATAAAGAAAAAAATTAAAAAACTAGGAGAGGACATAGATAGACTCCTCATGAAAGAAGAGATTCAGTCTTATGAAAATGTCCAAGTGATTGATTATCATAGAAATGGAGATCAATCAAGACAAGAATGAGGTATTACCTCACACCTGTGAGAATATCATACTTTATAAATGACTGAAACAGCAAATGCTGGCAAGGTTGTGGTGAAAAGGAATCTTTCATTCTCTTGTTGGGAATGTAAATTGGTCCAACTCCTGTGGAAAATATTGTGGAGATTCCTCAGATCACTGGAAATAGATCTATCCTATGACCTATAAATCCTCCTCCTATTTATACACTTTTGATAATGAGAACATGACAATAAGAGTAATAATATATGCTGTTTAAGAGAGGTTAGAAGCTTGCTAGCTTGGTTTGAACTGTCTGGGCATCACTCTCTCTGCTCTGCAACTCTTGACTGCTTGAACTAATTGCCAGCTTCTGCATTTCTTAGTCTCTCCTATTTAAGATGGAGGCTATAGTAATATTTATCTAATTTGTGACATTACAACAAGCTATTATTAATTGGTGTTTAGAATATTTTCAGTAATCATTTAACATTTAGTTAATGGTGGCAGTTTATTTTCCTCTTGTAGATCATTATGTACCTTTAATTCCAACACCAAAAGAGCAGACAACTGTTAACTAATGCATTACAGATTAAATATAGTTCCTAGGAAATTAACTAAATAACCATTGTTTCTGTGAGAAATTATGCTCTGGATTTCCAGTTGTGGATGTATGATAGGGATTTTGGAAGTTGTTCCATTTGCAGTTGGGAATTACCTGTTATCCTCTCATCTTTCAGTATGCTGTATATGTAGTCATTATTATGTTTGCATGGCCTTGAGTGAAGTTTACCTTAGCTTCAATCACTTGATTAGATCCTGAGTCACTACCCAGATTTCAGAATTCACTGGGACAATACAGGAATAAAATCATATCACTGCCATGTATTTTAGGACCAAAATATGCCACATTCACTTTTAACACTTTAGATGCCATCTCAACTTAACAATACCATTATGATAGTATTGATATTATTTTGTAAGTTCCTTCAACTGTTCTTAGAGGTTTCAGAAATTAAAACATATTACCACCTTTCTCCATACCATATTGTCCTTGTTAACTTCACTTCTTTTCTCCTTCCTTCCTTTCTTTTCCTTCCTCCCTCCCTCCCTTCCTTCCTTCCTTCCTTCCTTCCTTCCTTCCTTCCTTCTTTCCTTCCTTTCTCTTTTTAAATTATCTATTTATTTGTTGGATAAACAGCCAGAAATTAAGAGGGGCAGGGGAGATAGAGAGGGAGAGAGACAGAGAGACACCTGCAGCACTGCTTCACTGCTCATGAAGTTTTCCCAGTGCAGGTGGGGGCCAGGGGCTCGAACCCAGGTCCTTGTGCACTATAACATGTGCACTTAACTAGGTGCACCACCACACGGCCCCCTTTCTTTCTCCCTTTCTCTCTCTTTCTCTCTTTTTCTGTCTCCCTCCCTCATTCCCTCCATCCTTTCTCCCCCCCCCCCTCTCTCTTTCACCAGAGCACTGATCAGCTCTGGTTTATGGTGGTCCAGGGGATTGAATTTGAAACTTGGGAGCCTCAGTCATGAGAGTCTATTTCTATAACTCTTGTTCCAAACCTATTGTCTATTGCAATTAAAATGGAATTTAATGTCTGCATCCTGGTCTACTGTCCCTTTATCTTGTGTCTACTTTTCCAACATGATTTTATTTTGTCTTCAACCCTAGAGTTATTAGTTTGGAGATACATTCACTTATGTATTCTTTGTTTTCACAAGTGCACATATGTACATTTCCTCAAGAGAGGTATCAGTACATTTCATATTCAAACCACCATTTTATTCTCCAGCCTCTCTTCTGAGTTGCCGAATCTGTTGCAACAGACTATGCTTCACTGAGGATCATCCTATATTGTCCTTTAGTTTACAACATGATTTTAAATGATTTTAATTCCAATTCTTAATATGTTCCAGAATCACAAGCTTCAGTTATTGGATCTGCCCTGTGTTAAGTAAATAGTATAGTCACTATTTACTTTTCTAGGAATTCTCCACTCTTGAACTCTATATGTATTATTCCATCTCGTTCTTGCCTTAGCTCTGAGTTGTCTTTGGAACTAGTTTAAATCAGATAGCCTCCTTATTTATCCTGTTCTTCCTCATTCTAATTCTTTTTACTACAAACATTTGTCATTAGTATATATTTATTTATTGACATATATACTGTTTAAGTGTATACATATGATAATTTTCCTGACTATAATGTCTCTTGTCCTTTTGATTCACTGTAATTAGAAGTGTATTTGGCATATACTAAACCTTTACATAGTTGTTAAATGAATAAACAGACACAGTGTAAGAAGATTACAAAATGTGTCCATTTTCTTGGTTGTAGTGAACTGGCAGAACTCAGTATTTCTAAACCTAAACCTACTGCTCTTTCAGTTGTAGAACATATAAAATGCATGAAAAACAACTTAAATAAAACAGTAAGTTATAGTTTAATAGTTTTTTACAGTTTACTTTGCCAGTCTTTTTTTCAAGGAGGCAGTATCAGCTTTACTTGATACTTCACTTTTCTTCTTTGTGTTAATTTCTGTCAGTTGTGGTGTTTTGGGTTGGTCATTTCACTTTCTGTTAAAAGTTAAGATTGTGTCTATGCTATTCTGTATTTCTACTATGGAAAATATGAACTTCAGGCACTAAATTATTACTGTAGTAATTATTATATGAACTATAAAATATTTATTTGTAATAATTTTATGATAACTATATGAAAAATAGATACGGGGTTATTTTCCTCTTATTTTATCTTCTTTGTGTCAACTTTATTTACTTAATTTTTTCTTCAGAGTCAATAATATGTGAACAAGCAGTAGCTTTCTAAGCTAGCAACTTTATTTTTTCAGATAGAGACAGGCAGAAAGGCAGAGTATATCACAAAATCATAGAACTGAAACTTCTTTCAGTTAGTGGGGACTGGGCTCAAACTAGGTAGTACCCTTGGCAAAGCTGGCACACTACCCAAGTGAGCTATTTCTCTGGCCCCTACATTAGTAATTTTGAGTGAAATAAAGAATGTTAAAGAACTTTATGTTTATCATTATTGCTTTTATTATTATTATTATTGTTATTTTTAAACCAGAGCACTGCTCAGGTCTGGCTTATGGTGTTATGGGGGGATTGAACCTAGGACTTTGGAACCTCAGGCTCAATGAGAGTCTCTTTGTATCACCATTATGCTATCTACCCTACCCATAAAGAATGTTGAGATAAGTAGAGAAGTAATATTTTTTTTCTCTCCCAAATAAAAGAACAGAAAAGGATCTCATGGACCCAAGTTTGACTCAACCAGATCATATCAGGGGACAGACAAAAAGAGAGAGAATAAGATAAATATCCCATACTTTTTTTGTGAATGTGTATACTTATGCAAATATCACATAAATATATACAAAACAAAGCACTTCCCATGGTTTCAAAGAAATCTGAGAAGAAAGATAGCCATTTACTTCAAAAATATCTTAAAATAAAATTTGGGAAATAGGAAATAATTCTAATTCTAGCTTTGTTATTACGAGCACATGATATAGTTTTGTGTGATACATGTTCTTTATTAAACACACACTTATGGCTTAGGGAAAATTTTAGGAATTCAAAAGATTTACTCAGTTACAACAGGAAGAACATTAATGCTTTATATTTTCTTTTAATAATAAAAAGTATTGCCAGTCAAGGTTTAAAGTAACTTTATTTCTCTTTTTTGAAATTATGAGGGCAAATTGGAAATACTAGGTAATTACTGAGTAGATACATTCAGAGACTGTTATTCATTATCTATAATGCACAATAGTTCATGGCCTCATAGAATTTCTGTCAGTTTAATTGAAATGATGTAACTGTTGGGCTGGGGAGATAGCATAATGGTTATGCAAAAGACTTTTCAAGACAGAGGCTCCATGCTCCCAGATTCAGATTTAGTCCTCTGCACCACCATTAGCCAGAGCTGTGTATTGCTCTATTTTTTTTTCTATCTGGATTTTTGTCCCGGTATTTTTCTCTCATTAAGTAAGAAAAGAGAAGTTTAAAAACTAATAATAGAACTGTTAAAATGTATCTGGTTTTTAGAATAAATTTTAAATAAGCTTTTAAAAGTAATTTGCATATATAATAGAAGATAGTATTTATTTTTTATATTTATTTCTGTTTTATTTCTTTTATATTTATTTTTTACACTGATTAATAGAGCTAGTTTTTGAAAATTTTTTATTGGGGAATTAATGTTTTACAATCAACAGTAAATATAATAGTTTGTACATGCATCACATTTCTCAGTTCTCTGTATAACAATACAACCCCCACTAGGTCCTCTGTTTGGACCTGTATTCTCCCCCCCCCCCCCATCCACCCCAGAGTCTTTTACTTTGGTGCAGCATACCAATTCCAGTTCAGGTTCGACTTGTATTTTCTCTTCTGATCTTGTTTTTCAACTTCTGCCTGAGAGTGAGGTCATCCCATATTCATCCTTCTGTTTCTGACTTATTTCACTTAATGTGAAATTTTCAAGGTCCATCCAAGATTCGCTGAAAACAGTGAAATCATCATTTTTTATAGCTGAGTAATATTCCATTGTGTATATACACCACAACTTGCTCAGCCAGTCATCTGTTGTTGTTGGACACCTGGCTTGCTCCCAGGTTTTCCTATTAGAAATTGTGCTGCTAAGAACATATGTGTACACAGATATTTTTTGATGGGTGTGTTGGGAGAGAAATTGCAGGATGATATGGTAGGTCCATTTCTAGCCTTCTGAAAATTCTCCAGATTGTACTCCACAGAGGTTGCACCAATTTACATTCCCACCAGCAGTGTAGGACAGTTCCTTTGACCCCACAGCCTGTTCAGCATTTGCTGCTGTTACCTTTTCTGATGTATGACATTCTCACAGGAGTGAAGTAGTATCTCATTGTTGTCTTTATTTACATTTCTCTGACAATCAAAGATTTGGAGCATTTTTTCATGTGTTTCTCGACCTTTTGGATCTCTTCTGGGGTGAATATTCTATCCATGTCCTCTCTCCATTTTTGGATGGGGTTGTTTTCTTGTTCAGTTTGGCAAGCTCTTTATATATTTTTGTTATTAGCCTCTTGTCTGATGTATGGCATATAAAGATCTTCTCCCATTCTGTGAGGGGTCTCTTGGTTTGGGTAGTGGTTTATTTTACTAGGCAGAAGCTTTTTAATTTGATGGAGCCCCATGGGTTTATGCTTGCCTTAGTCTTCTTTGTAATTGGATTCGTTTCATTGAAGATGTCTTTAAAATTTATGCAGAATAGAATTCTGCCAATATTTTCCTCTAAGTGTCTGATAGTTTCTGGTCTAACATCCAAGTCCTTGATCCACTTGGAATTTACTTTTGTGTTTGGTGAAATATAGTGTTTCAGTTTCATTCTTCTGCATGTTTCAATCCATTTTTTCAAAAAAGATGGTATTTATTGGTAAGAGAATGCAAACACACGGTTCTCAAAACATTAAAAATAAAAAAACTAATAATAGAACTGTTAAAATGTATCTGGTTTTTAGAATAACTTTTAAATAATCTTTTAAAAATAGAAAAAAATCACAAATGAATAAGATAACATCTTGGATATGGAATGCATTAAATCATATTAATTGAGATAAGACAAAAGAAAATGTATACTGGATGGCCTTTTTGTATTTGTAAACAAAGAAAGTGATATACTTAGTGAAACTTAGACTAATTATGGCCAACTATGTCAGATTCAAGGACTCTAGGAAGTAGGGTAAGAGAATTTGAAAGGATATTGGTGAACTAATTCCTGTGTTAAAGAGAGATGCCAGCTGGTGCTAAGTGTAGTATGCATACACCTATAAATGTGAGACAAGAAACTTCAGTATCGTTTATAACTGTCTTATAAATCTTTATTTCTTCTAATAAAAAATAAACCAGGGAGTAGGGTGGTAGCACACCAGGTTATGCGCAGGTGGCACAAAGCACAAGGACTAGCATAAGGACCCCGGTTCAAGCCCCCGGCTCCCTAGCTGCAGGGGAGTTGCTTCACAGACAGTGAAGCAAGTCTGCAGGTGTCTATCTTTCTCTCCCCCCTCTCTTCCCCTCCTCTCTGCATTTCTCTCTGTTCTATCCAACAAAGATGACATCAATAACAACACAATAATAACTACAACAATAAAAAACAAGGGCAGGGAGTCGGGAGGTAGCACAGTAGGTAAAGCGCAGGTGGCACCAAGTGCAGGGACTGGCATAAGGATCCTGGTTGAGTCCCTGGTTCCCCACCTGTAGGGTAGTTGCTTCACAGGCGGTGAAGCGGGTCTGCAGGTGTCTGTCTTTCTCTCCTCCTCTCTGTCTTCCCCTCTTCTCTCCATTTCTCTGTCCTATCCGACAATGATAATAATAATAACTGCAACATTAAAACAACAAGGGCAACAAAAGGGAGTAAATAAATAAATATTTTTTAAAAAAGGGCAAGAAAGGGGAATAAATAAATAAATTTAAAATAATAAAGCAATAAGTAGAGAATTTCTTTAACTATATTGATAGAGAAGAAAGTTGCGTTATTCTATCTGACATTATGGAGAAGTGAAAGCATAGAGATTCCAATAGTAAGAAGCATTACTGCAAACTCATGGAGTGTGAAATACTCTCTTAGTATAAATCTAACACTTATAATATTGAATGGCATCATCAAGTAGTGAATATTACCTTTATTGTTTGTCAAAGGTTATTAAAAATATAAAAACCTGATGGGAAGAACACATTTCTAAGAAATTTATTACACCCCTGCTCTTATAAATTTAGTCACTAAATATTATGTGAAGTGCTATGCCAAGAATATTCTTCTTGGTAATAGGTACACTGCTTGTATTTACTTGTTCACCAGTTTTACAGTTTAAGATATTATCAGTGGTAATGGAATTAGATTTTAAATTTCTGTGAACCCTTATTTGTTTATAAGATTCTTATTATTTTTACAATTTCAAATATTACCTTTTAAAAGGAATTTGATCTGAAAAAATGATGTTACCCAGAGGTGAAGGAAACATCAACTGTTGTTTTGTTCATTTTGAAAATGATTTTCATTATGTATGATTTCATCAAATAAAATGTGAGGTTTTATATGTAGTTACATTTTTTGGCATCTAAAATTGTTATTAACTAGACATTATCTAACTCATCTATTTCTTCCTCATTGTTACCTTCAGTTTATTAAATGCTGGGATTTTCTTAACTATTTCTAGCAACCTAATATTTTCTTTCTTTGTGAAACAGGCTAGTCCTAAGAATAGGAACTTTAATCTCTAAGAATAGGAACTTTAATCTCAAACTCCCTAGGTTTGAATCTTGGCTCTATAAATTTATAGACTTTGCGATTCAGACATAGTAAAAAAATTCAACATGTCTCCGTTTTTTTATTTGTAAAAAGAATGCCAATTATCCATTTCAGCATTAAAAAAAACATTTTACTTTGTTTTATAGAGAGAAGAGGAGTAGAACAACAGGCAGGGGCTGAGCTTTGTATCTGCATTCTTCATATGGCAAAGGAGTTCAGATTCCAAGTGAGCTATTTTCTCAGCCCAGAACATTTTATTTTAATATAATCTCAAGCTTACAGGGAAGATATGAAAAGAAATGGATTATAAAATATAATTGTATATCCTTTATCCAAATTCATGTTTTTAACATACTTTTTTTTTTTACCTTTAAAGTAGCTAAGTTTAGTTGTCTGCCTCAGTGATTTGACTTTGATGCACTACTTTATGAATGTACCATTATGTCAATTGACACAATCACATACTTGAAAGCATTTCCTTTTTCAATAAAAAGGTATTCTTTTAAAGAGTCATGGCTCTTTTGCCTATTTAACTGGCAGCTTTTGAACCTGCTTTTTTATTCTTTCTTTCATTTAAGCCAGTTTTATTTGTGGCTAATAGTCATTTACAATATTTTAAGATTACAGAGTATAGTTTCACACTGTACCCACCACTCAAATTTTGTGTCTCCCACTGTTCCAATAACAACCATGTTAGTTCTCACAAAGTTTTAGAGACAGTTTGTTTGCTTATGTTATGTTTTGTTTGTATAGTTGTGTTTTGTTCATGTATTTCAGTTCTCTAGAGTTCACATATAAATGAAACCATCCAGTTTCCAGTTCCATCCATTTTGCCTCAAAGTATCAATTTGATTGCAGAATACTGTCCTATAGGGTGTTTATAACCCATAAATACTTTTTCTAGTCATTTATTAGTGGCTATTTAGGCTACTTCTATTCTTTGGCTAATGTGAATAATGCAGCTATTAAAATAGGGATGTATAGATTCCTTTGAATTAGGTGGGTTTTTTTTATGTCCTTTGGATAAATGCCTCTGGCTGGTATTGCTGGCTCATAAAATAATTCCAGTTTTACTTGTCTAAGGACTGCTTAAGATCACTAACATTTTTGAAGAATACATAACTACTATCCCCATTTAAAAATATTATCTGCCTATTCATTATATAATTAATATTTTTTAATATTTACTTATTTATTCCCTTTTGTTGCCCTTGTTGTTTTATTGTTGTTGTTATTGATGTTGTTGTTGGATAGGACAGAGAGAAATGGAGAGAGGAGGGGAAGACAGAGAGGGGGAGAGAAAGATAGACACCTGCAGACCTACTTCACCACCTGCAGGTGGGTATCTGGGGGCTCTAACTGGGATCCGTATGCCAGTCCTTGCGCTTTGTGCCAGCTGTGCTTAACTCGCTGCACTACTGCCCAACTACCTATTAATATATTTTTTTATCTCTTGCACCTGTAAGAATTCTGTGTGGTAATACATTTTTAAAAAATTATTTAATTATACATTATTGGATACAGATAGAAATAGAGAAGGGAAGGAGAGATAGAAAAGGAAAGAGACAGAGAGACACCTGCAGCTCTGCTTCACCACTGGTGAAGCTTTCCCCCTAGAAGATGGAGGTCAGGATCTTGAACCCTGCTTCTTGCAAACTGTAATTAGTGCACTTAACCAAGCGTACCACCTCCTGAACCCATGGTAAGACATTTTAAGATACCTCTGCAGTCAATATACTGTGTTACTTTATATGACTGACATCTTTGCTGTCATTTAAAAATGGTCTAACTCCAGTACTCTGTTAACATATATCAGCCAATTTTCAAATCTGAAAATATAAACACTTCTGTGACTTTGCCAGGACTTCACTGCCCTAGGCTAACTTTTTCAGTTAAAAATGCAGAGATAGGGACAGAGAGGACATTGCAGCATGGAAGCTTCCTCCAGGCAGTGTAGGACCAGATTCTAACCTGGGTGACTGACATGGTAAAACTGAAATTTGATCTAGGTGACCTATTTTTGTCTTCCCTCAACATACCCCCTCCAACACACACGTGCGTGCATACACACACACACACACACACACCTTTTTATCAATTCCAATATCACTTTATTGAGGACTTTTTAATTTATAGGATTTTTTTTAATTTAATAAATGATTAATTAACAAAACCATAGGGTAGGAGGGGTACAACTCCACACAATTCCCACCACCCAGTCTCCATATCCCACCCCCTCCCCTGACAGCTTTCCCATTCTCCATCCCTCTGGGAGCATGGACCCAGGGTCGTTGTGGGTTGCAGAAGGTAGAAGGTCTGGCTTCTCTAATTGCTTCCCCGCTGAACATGGGCGTTGACTGGTCGGTCCATACTCCCAGTATGACTCTGTCTTTCCCTAGTAGGGTGGGTCTCTGGGGAAGCGGAGCTCCAGGACACATTTGTGGGGTGTTCAATCCAGGGAAGCCTGGCCAGAATCCTGATGGCATATGGCACCTGGTGACTGAAAAGAGAGTTAACATACGAAGCCAAACAAATTGTTGGGCAATCATGGACCCAGCTTGGAATAGTAGAGAGGAAGTGTTAGGGAGGTACTCACTGCAAACTCTAGTGTACTTCTGCTTTCAGGTATATATTTTGTAGTAGTTTATAGATACGTGTGAAGATATGCTCTCTCTCACAGAAACTGGTGTATATCTAGTTTTTGGGACTTTGTTAGAAAGTGAACCACCTGAAATGAAATTAGAGTATACTATGAAAGGAAAGGTCTCACCGGAGTAATGAAGCTGAAGGGTTGTCATTCCACAAGTGAAGTCTCTGGACACAGTCTGAAGTGAAGCATGTTGAGGTGGCGATCGTTGCGTTGGTTAGGTTGTGATCAGCGGATGCAATATTATTTGATATGGATTGGGAGAGGCATACAGGAAAGTGGACCCTATCCAAGGATTCCAGGACTGGGGGAAGTAGGGGCACTATAGCGGAGATGTGAGGTTCCTGCTGCCTTAGGGTTCAAAAAGACAATCAATAGTTAATGTTATCATCAAATTATTTGGTAATTGGGTTAACTTTGAAAAGTCCTTTTGTTAGGGTTTGCTGTACAGTACCCAGCATCTTGTATGTAGCTGTGCTATTGGATGCTTTTAATCTACTTGATCTAGGCTTTTGAGAGAGTCTGCATATCAAATACACAGCCTATATATTAAAAAGATTCAGTTTGTGTTTTGAAAAACTTTGAGACATACAATTGATTTTCCCCCTCTCATATTAATTAACTAGTGATTTATATGTCTACATTTTGCTAGGAGTGTACATAAACACCATTCCCATCACCAAAAGAATGTGACCCATCCCTCCCTCCCACTCCCACCCCCCACTGTCCCAGGAAGCTGCATGTCTACACCTCACCACAGACTTTTACTTTGGTACCCTACTTACAATTTGGTCAGGTCCTGCTTTTAGTTTCCCTTAGATCTTCTTTCTCAAGTTCTGTTGATGAGTGGGATCATCCCATACTCATCTTGATCTTTCTGACTTAGCTCACTTAACATAATTCCTTCTAGCTCTGTCCAAGATGGGTCAGAGAAGGTGGGTTCATTGTTCTTGATAGCTGCATTCCATTGTGTATATATACCACAGCTTTCTCAGCCACTCATCTGTTGTTGGGCACCTGGGTTGCTTCCAGGTTTTAGCTATTAGGAATTGTGCTGCTATGAACATAGGAGTACACACCTCTTTTTGGTTGGGTGTTATGGAGTCCTTGGGGTATAAACCCAGGAGAGGACTTACTGGATCATATGGAAGGTCCATGTCTAGCCTTCTGAGAGTTTTCCAGACTGCTCTCCACAGAGGCTATACCAATTTACATTCCCAGCAGCAATGTAAAAGGGTTCCTCTGACCCAACAACCACTCCAGCATTTGTTGCTGCTGTCCTTTTTGATGTATGCCATTCTTACAGGAGTGAGGTGGTATCTTAGTGTTGTCTTAATTTGCATTTCTCTGACAATCAGTGACCTAGAGCAGTTTTTCATATGTTTATTAGCCTTTTGGATCTCCACTGTAGTGAATGTTTTGTTCATATCCTCTGCCCATTTTTGGATGGGGTCATTTGCTTTTTTGGTGCTAAGTTTGCTGAGCTCTTTATATATTTTGGTGATTAGTTTCTTGTCTGATGTATGGCAAGTGAAGATCTTCTCCCATTCTGTGAGGGGTCTCTTTGTTTGTTTAATAGTTTCTTTGGATGTGCGGAAGCTTTTCAATTTGATGTAGTCCCATTGGTTTGTTTCTGCTTTAGTCTTCCTTGCAATTGGGTTTGATTCATCAAAGATGTCCTTGATGTGTAGGTGGGAAAGTGTTTTACCAATGTTTTCCTCTAAGTATTTGATAGTTTCCGGTCTGACATCCAGGTCTTTGATCCATTTGGAGTTGATTTTTGTTTCTGGTGAGATAAAGTGGTTCAATTTCATTCTTCTGCATGTTACAACCCAGTTTTTCAAGCACCATTTATTGAAGAGAGCCTCCTTTTTCCATTTAATGCTTTGGGCCTCCTTATCAAAGATTAGATGTCCATAGGTGTGGGGATTTATTTCTGGGCTTTCAATTCTGTTCCACTGGTCTGTGTGCCTATTTTTGTTCCAGTACCATGCTGTTTTGATGATGATGGCTTTATAATATAGTTTAAGGTCTGGGAGTGTGATGCCTCCATTTCCGTTTCTTTTCCTCAAGATGATTTTGGCAATTCTAGGTGTTTTCAGGTTCCAGATAAATGATTGTAGTGTTCTATTCTCTTAAAGAAGCTTGGTGAAACTTTGATGGGTATTGCATTAAATTTGTATATGGCTCTGGGGAGAATATTCATTTTGATGATATTTATTCTTCCAATCTATGAGCATGGAATGTCTTTCCATTTCTTGGTATCAGTTTCTATTTCCTTGAGTAGCGACTCATAGTTTTCAGCATACAAATCTTTCACTTTTTTGGTCAACTTTATTCCTAGGTATTTGATTGATTTTGCTGAAACAGTAAATGGGAGTGATTTCTGGATGTCTTCTTCTTCAGATTTAGTGTTTGCATAAAGAAACACCACTGATTTTTGTACATTGATTTTGTAGCCTGATATCTTGCCTAATAACTTCCAGTAGTTTTCTGCTGGATTCTTTAGGTTTTTCTATGTATACTATCATATCATCTGCAAATAGTGAGAGCTTGACTTCTTCCCTTCCAATCTGTATTCCTTTGATTTCTTTCTCTTGCCTGATTGCTATGGCAAGAACTTCCAATACTATGTTGAAGAGTAACAGTGACAGTGGACAGCCCTGTCTAGTCCCTGATCTGAGGGGGAATGCTGTTAGCCTCTGTCCATTGAGTATGATGTTGGCTGTAGGTTTGCTATATATAGACTCCACTATCTTGAGGAATTGCCCATCTATTCCCATTCTTTGTAGAGTTTTGAGCATGAATGGTTGTTGGATTTTGTCAAAGGCTTTCGCTGCGTCTATTGAGATAATCATGTGGTTTTTGGCTTTGCTTTTATTGATGTGGTGAATGACATTGATTGACTTACGGAACTTGAACCAGCCTTGCATTCCTGGGATGAATCCCACTTGGTCATGATGAACAATCTTTTTGATATGCTACTGTATCCAGTTGGCCAAGATCTTGTTTAATATTTTGGCATCTATGTTCATCAGAGATATTGGTCTGTAGTTTTCCTTTTTTGTTCTGTCCCTATCAGCTTTTGGTATCAGGGTGATGTTGGCTTCATAGAAGGTGGAAGGGAGTATTCCTGTTTCTTCTGTCTTATGGAAAAGCTTAAGAAGTATGGGTACTAACTGTTTCCTGAAAGTTTTGTAGAATTTGTTTGTGAAGCCATCTGGTCCAGGACTTTTTTTGTTGAGGAGATTCTTAATAACGGTTTCAATTTCTTTGTCTGTGATTTGTGCATTTAGACTTTGTAGTTCTTCTTGTTTCAGTTTTGGAAGGCCATATGCTTCTAGGAATTGTTCCATTTCTTCCAGATTCTCTAGTTTGGTGGCGTATAGTTCTTTCTAGAAGTTTCGCATGATTCTCTGGATTTCTGTGGTGTCAGTTGTGATGTCTCCTCCATCGTTTACAATTCTATTAATTTGAGTCTTCTCTATTTTTTTTTTTTTGGTGAGTCTGGCTAGAGGTTTGTCAATTTTGTTTAATCTTTCAAAGAACCAACATTTGGCTTCATTGATCTTTTGTATGGTTCTTTTATTTTCGATGTTGTTTATTTCTGCTCTAACTTTAGTGATTTCTGTCCTTCTGTTTGCTTTAGGGTTCCTTTGTTCCTCTTCCTCTAAGTCCTTGAGTTGTGCAGTAAGGTCGTTCATTTGAGCTTCTTCTTGGTGTTTAATATGTGATTGTATGGCTATAAGTTTCCCTCTCAGTACTGTTTTAGCTGTGTCCCAAATATTTTGATATGTTGTTTCTTCATTTTCATTTGTTTCCAGAAACATTTGAAATTCCGGCTTGAGTGAGTCTCTGACCCAGTGGTTCTTAAGGATTATGTTGTTTAGTTTCCAAATTCTGTGACTTTTAATAATTGTCTGTTTGTTGTTAAATGTTAGTTTTACTCCACTGCGGTCTGAGAATATACTTGGGATGATTTCAATGCTCTTGAATTTATTGATGCTGTCTTTGTGGCCTATCATGTGGTCTATCCTTGAGTATGTGTTATGTGGATTTGAAAAGATGGTGTATTCCATTTTTTTGGGGTGAAGGACTCTGAAAATGTCCAAGAGGTCTAGTCTGTCAATCTCTTCATTCAATTCTCTTGTATCTTTATTGGTTCTCTGCTTTGTTGATCTGTCTAAGTGTGAGAGTGGTGTATTGAAGTCTCCCACTATTATTGTATTACTATTGATGTATTTTTGAAATTCTTTCAGTAAGTTCTTAATGTGTTTAGCTGGTCCCTTATTGGGTGCATAGATGTTAATAATTGTTAAGTCTTCTTGGCTGATTGATCCTCTAATCATTATGTAATGTCCTTGCCTATCTTTTATTACTTTTTTTAATTTAAAATCTATCGTGTCTGAGATGAGAATGGCTGTTCCTGCCCTTTTTTGTGGTCCTTTAGCCTGTATGATATTTTTCCATCCTTTCACTTTAAGTCTGTGTTTATCTTGTTGTTACAGATATGATTCTTGCAAGCAGCATGTTTTGGTTTATGTTTTCTGATCCATCCCCCCACCCTGTGCCTTTTGATGGGTGAGGTTAAGCTATTGACGTTTATTGATATTATGGATTTAATGTATTGTAGTGCCATTGTTCAAAAAAAAATTTGTTTGCTCTGATATATTGCAAGTATTGTAGTGATGTTCTTTTTTATAAGAGGTCTTTTAGAACCTCTTTCAGGGCTGGCTTGGTGATGGTTGTCTCCTTTAACTGTTGTTTGTCTAAGAAGGTTTTGATCCCTCCATATAGTTTGAGTGAAAGTCTAGCAGGTTATATTATCCTTGGTTGAAAACCTTTTTCATTCAGGGATCGATAGGTATCTTGCCATTCTCTTCTGGCTTTTCGAGTTTGAGTGGAGAAGTCTGCAGATAATCTTATGGATTTTCCCCTGTATGTGACTTTTTGTTTCTCTCTTGCAGCCTTTAGGATCCTTTCTTTATCCTTACTTCTTCTCATTGTGACTATGATGTGTCTTGGTGTCTTCAGGTCTGGGTTGATTCTGTTTGGTACTCTCTGGGCCTCTTGAATCTTGATGTCCTTTCTGTTATTCAGGTCTGGGAAGTTTTCTTCTATTATTTCCTCTAGGATGTTTGCTTCCCCTTCCTCTCTTTCTTCCTCTGGCAGGCCAATTCTACGAATGTTACCTCTTTTGATATCATCCCATATGTCTCTGTTGTTGTTTTCAATGTCTCTCAATCTCTTTTTAAGCTCTTTCACCTCTTTCTTAGTTTTCTCTAACTCATCCTCTGTCTGACTAATTCTGTTTTCTGCTTCAGTTAGTCTGCTTTCCCTTGCCTCAGCTTCTTTCCTCAGTTCAGCTATTTCAGCTTTCAGTTCTCTAATTGCCTCAGGATAATCAGTATTTTCCTTGGGGGTCTCAACTGTTGTTTCCCTAATACTGCCATTCCTTTCCTCCAATGTTGTTTCCATTTCTGCAATTAATAAGTTTATTATTGCTTGCATACTTTTCTTATCCCTTATATGCTCTGTTCCTCAGCTGTTGTGTCTTGAGTACAAGCATCACTGTACTAAATACCTTTATGACAATTGCACTCACCAACCTCAGGAATTACAGTAGCAACTGAAGCAAGTATTGAACAGTTTAATCGTTACCAGTTAGCCATATAATTCTCCGGTCCGTGAAAATTGCACTCACCAACCTCAGGAATTACAGTAGCAACTGAAGCAAGTATTGAAGTAGTTTAATCGTTACCAGTTAGCCAAACAATTTCTCCAGTCCGTGAAAAAATAGTAACCAAATCCCTTGTGAAGAAAGAGAAAATAAAGAAGGGATAGCAAGAATAGACAGTTATGCAAATCTACTATCCACTGTATATTCTAGGGGTAATAGAGGGGAAAGGGATCTAGAGCAGAGATACACAGATAGAGAGTCCACTCTGAGTCAGATTTCTCCCCCAAATAATTCACAAATTCAGAAGGTAAAGAAGAAGGAAGGAAGAAGTGTATGTCAAGATAAAAATAGAGAAATAAGGGACAAGAGAGAGAAATGGGAAAAGATAGGGAAAAGCTGTAATTAAAGAGCAGTGAAAGGAAAGGTGTTTTTTTATTACTTTATTTTTAATTTAATTTTTTTGATTAGCTATTAGTGGGAGGGAGGGGAGAGTCTGTAGAGGAGGTAGGATTAAGGAGACAAGTTCCTCCCACCATAGACAAGATGCCCACTACCCTAGCACTGAAATATATGCTAAGAGTTAATTCTGATCAACCTAAAAGGGGGGAAGATATATGCCTTTATATAATATTAATAGTAAAATACAGCAGAGTCAAAATAAAATAAAATAAAAACCCTGTCCCAGATTACCTCAAACCTTATGATCAGAGGCAGCTGATTGTTAAGAATGAGAAAAAAAACAAAAAAAAACCCACTTAGCACTAGACAAGGATAGCTGAAATAGACAGTTATGCAAATCTACTATCCACTGTATATTCTAGGGGTGGCTAAAGGAGGAAGGGAAGTTGAGCAGAGACACTTGCAGTGAGAGTCCACACTGAGTCAGAATTCTTCCCCCAAATAATTCCCAAATGTGTATCAGTGAATTCAAAAAAGCACACTGTTTGGTGGTGTGGGTGCTGGGGGCTGTGGCTTTGGAAGCTGTAGGATTAAGGAAGAAAGGATGACAAGAATGAGAGAAAGAAAAAAAAGAGAGAGAAAAAAAGAAAAAGATAAGAAAAAGAACAGTCATAAAAGAGCAGTGAAAGGAAAGTGTTCTTTTTTAATTTATTTATTTTTAATTATTTAATTAGCTATGCAGGGTGAGGTGCAGGGGGGTTGGCTACTTAGAAAGAAAAATGGCTAGAGGTTTCAGAAGGGTATAGACTTAGAATGTATGATACTCCCTGGTGGGATAGGAATTTGTAAAGACAGAAGCTCATCAGGGGAGCCTGCTAGGAGCTGGTCCCCAGGGACTGGTTATGGGGGGGGTGAAGGGGGATGAGGTGTGCTTAATAATTAAAAGGAAAAAAATTATTTTCCCTTTTTTTTACTCTAATTCTTAACCCAAATTAAGTTATAGTCACCTCCTTGGTGTCACCGCTAGGACCCCTTATTGACTGGCCTAATAAAGGCAGAAAATCCTACTGTTTCCAGGAGATGTGGTCAGAGCTCAAGCCACTAGCAGCTTCTCAGTCCGCCATCTTCAATTTATAGGATTTTTGTTGTCACAGGTATACATTACCACAAGTCACCCTCAACCAAACCACTATCTTATTCTACCATGGAAGCCCGTTTGAAGTATTCCCTTCTTTCATTCCTTTCTCTTCTCATCTCAACCCCTCTCTTTGCTTCTTTATTACTTTCATGTAATCTTCCTTCTTTTATATATGAAAGATTTTACTCATGTTAAATGAGAATTAATATTTATTTCCCAAGTTAGGTTGTAGAGTTTCTCATTGGAAGTTAATATATTCTTTCCTTTCCTTTCCTTTCCTTTCCTTTCCTTTCCTTTCCTTTCCTTTCCTTTCCTTTCCTTTCCTCTTCTCCTCTCTTCTCTCCTCTCTTCTCCCCTCTCTTCTCGTCTCTTCTCTCCTCCCCTCTCTTCTCCTCTCTCCTCTCCACTCCTCTCCTCTCCTCTTCCCTCCTCTCCCATCCCCTCCCCTTTTCTTTTCTTTCTTTCTTTTTATTTTTTGTCTCTAGAGTTATTGCTGGGGCTTGGGTGCCTGCACTACAAATCCATGGCAACTAGAGGCTATTTTTTTTCCTTTGTTGTCCTTGTTGTTGTTATTACTATTGTTGTTATTGTTGTCTGTTTTGTTGGATAGGACAAAGAGAAATCAAGAGAGGATTGGAAGACAGAGAGGGGGAGAGAAAGATAGATACTGCAGAACTGCTTCACTGCCTTTGAAGCGACACCCCTGCAGGTGGGGAGCCCGGGGGCTCGAACTGGGATCCTTAATGCCAGTCCTTGGCGCTTTGCGCCATGTACATTTAACAAATTGCGCTACCGCCCAGCCCCATGTTAATCTATTCTTAATAGAATTATATGACACTTATCTAATTATGCTTAGATATATCTAGCTATATTCTACGTTTGTATGGTATTATTTGTAGGGAATATCATTGAGAGAGTAGTATAAACATATAAACATTCAAGTATGCTCTTTAATTACAGTATTTCACTGACAATAGGTGGTTTGAAGGAAATACTTTGTTCTTTTTTTTATTTGTTTTGTAACCAATCTTTTATTCATGTAACAGGAAAGTCTGTGTATTGTACATTGCCTGAAGTTGACTTTTGCAGGTTTTCTGAAGAGCACACCATTCTTCCTGGAACTGTTTCCATTATCATCTCAAGTAATATGAAGCTATTTTCTTCTAATTTAATTCTGGACCTTAGTGCAAAATCACTAGTTAATAAAAAGATAATTAAGATAATTACAATCTGTGAGTGAATTTGGTGACTTCGTGGAACTTCTTAATATTCAAGATAACTGCCTGTTTAAATGTAAACCTTAATTAAATAAACTTATGTTATATACTTAGATAAAACTTTTGAAAATATATTTAAATTTTATTTTATTTTAGACACAGAGAAGGACACATAGAAAGAGACCAGAACACTGCTCAGTTCTGCCTTATGACCAGAGCACTGCTCAGTTCTGGCTTATGGTGGGGCTGGGGATTGAACCTGTGACTGCAGAGCCTCAGGCATGAAAGTCTTTTTGCATAACCATTATGCTGTCTCCCCAGCTGAGATAAAACTTTTTTTGGGGGGGAGGGTAAGACAGACAGCAATTGCAAAGGGAGGGGGAGATAGAGAGGGAGAGAGGAAGATTGACACCTGCAGACCTGCTCCACTTCTTTTGAAATAACCCCACTGCAATGAGCCAGGGCCTCAAACCAGGATCCTTATGCAGGTACTATGTGCCACTTTGTACTATGTGCACTAACCCCCTTGAGATAAAACTTTTTAATGGGTATGTCCGATATGGACTTATTAGTAAAGAGTATAAGAGCAGAGGGTGGGGCAGTAGCGCAGCAGGTTAAACACACATGGCGTGAAACACAAGGACCAGGGTAAGGATCCTGATTTGACCCCTGGATCCCCACCTGCAGAGGGTTCGCTTCACAGGCAGTGAAGTAGGTCTGCAGGTGTCTATCTTTCTCTCCTCTGCAGGTGTCTATCTCTCCTCTTCTCTGTCTTCTCCTTTCTCAATTTCTGTCTATCCTATCAAACAACAATGACAGCAATAATAACAACAATAAAACAACAAGGGCAACAAAAGGGAAAAAATTTAGCCACCAGGAGCAGTGGATTCATAGTGCAGTCACTGAGCCCCAGCAGTTACCCTGGATGCAAAAATAAATAAATAAATAAATAAATAAATAAATGTAAGAGCATGGTCTTTTCATAAATAAAACCATTTTTCTGAATTATTTCAAGTAGAAGTGGACCATTATAGAGAAATTAAACATATAAATGTATATATGTACGTAAAGATAGTGCTTTTTCAGTTAGAGTTAAATAATAGCCTATATATTACACATTATAGGATACTAAAGTGAAAAGAAATATTTTGAAGTTTTATTTATTTATTTTTATTATTCTCTCTCTAATATTTTAAAATTTTATTTATTATTGGATAGAAGTAGAGAGAAATAGAGAGGTCAGTGCAAGATAAAGAGAGGGATAGAGACAGAGAGACACCTGCAGCCCTGCTTCACCACATGTGAAGTTTTCCCCTGAAGGTGGGGACCAGGGGCTTGAACCTGGGTCCTTGTGCACTGTAATGTATGCACTCAATCAGCTGCACTACCATCTGGCCACAGATTTTATTTTATTTATTAATATTATTATTTTATTCAGCTGGGTCCTTGGTCTTGAACAGTTTCACACCTGTGTGCTGCTTCTTTATTTACATGGAAAGACAGAGAGTGAGAGGAGAGATACCATAGCTCCAAAGTTTCCTCTGGTACCATAGCATCTGTCATGTGGTTCTGGGGTGTACATTTGAGCTGAATGTATGGTTAGGCATAATGCTTTTTTCTTTTATTATTTTTTCACCACTCCTATTGCTAAAGGTTCCTTTTCCTATTGATAACCACTGTAGTTCTCTCAGTCCTGAAAATAGGTTGATATATATATTTTTTCATATTTGTATATTCAGTTGTCTATATTCTGCATACGAGTGAAACCATTCTGTAGTTTTGGGTTTTTTTACTTTAACAATGATTTATTTATTTTTATTTAAAAAAGGATAAATTAACAAATCCATAGGGTAGGAGGGGTACAACTCCACACAATTCCCACCACCCAATCTCCATATCCCATCCCCTCCCCTAATAGCTTTCCCATTCTCTATCCCTCTGGGTGCATGTACCCAGGGTCGTTGTGGGTTGCAGAAGGTAGAAGGTCTGGCTTCTGTAATTGCTTCCCCGCTGAACATGGGCGTTGACTGGTTGGTCTATACTCCCAGTCTGCCTCTCTCTTTCCCTAGTAGGGTGGGTCTCTGGGGAAGCGGTGCTCCAGGACATATTGGTGGGGTCTTCAGTCCAGGGAAGCAGGGCCGGCATCCTCATGGCATCTGAAACCTGGTGACTGAAAAGAGAGTTAACATACAAAGCCAAACAAATTGTTGAGCAATCATGAACCCAAAGCTTGGAATAGTGGAGAAGAAGTGTTAGGGGGATACCCACTGCAAACTCTAATGTACTTCTGCTTTCAGGTATATATTTTGCACTAGTTTATGGATACGTGTGAACATATGCTCTCTCTCACAGAACCTGGTCTATATCTAGGTTTTGGGACTTTGTTAGAAAGTGCACCACCTGGTATGGAATTAGAGAATACTATGAAAGGAAAGGTCTCACCCGAGTAATGAAGCTGAAGGGTTGTCATTCCACACGTGAAGTCTCTGTAGTTGTTTTTACCTTCTTACTTGAATGTACCCAAAAGATATAAGAACACTGATTCAAAGGGATATGTGTCCCCTCATTTTTATAGTGGCTTTAGTCACACTGGCAAAACCCGAAAACAACTAAAATATCCTTGAATAGATGACTGGATGAAAAAAATGATGGGCCATATACTCAACAATAAAAAGGGGTGATGTGTCTTTTGGGATGAAGTAGATGGAATTGGAGACGATTATGCTCATTGAGTCAAGTGATGCATAATGTTTTATTTTGCATTTATTTGAGGGAAGAGAAAAACATTATTTCCCACAGTTGTATAGTTCCTATTGAAAAAAAAAATAGAGTAGCCATTAACTATAGAGCTGTATAAACATGATTTTGGTATATTACTTTTTGCATATTAATATGTGTAGCTTGTGACAAATTAATAACATTTTTGAGTTAAATTTATTTAGTTAGACTGATTTTAACAGTGCTTTCTGGTCAATATATAATCTGAATACATTTTCAAAGTAATTTATGTTATATTTTGAATAATTTGAAATATACCATACCAGCTGAAAAAGGAATAAAGGTTGATTTTCCTTAAGGCTATATGGTCTATATTTTTACAAATAAATGTGTGATGATATATACCTATATAAATTATTATGGCTTTTAAACAACAGTGGGACATATTCACTTAAGAATTTTATAATTATCCTATTAATTTCCAGGCAGAACTTATAGAAAAGTAATTGTACAGGTTAAAAGCACTTCTAAAAGCATTTTAAAATATTTTATTTTTATTGGATAGAGAAAGATAAATCAAGAAGGAAATGGGAAAAAGAGAGTAAAAGAAAGACTACCAGCAGTACTACTTCACAGCTTGTGAAGCTTCTCCCCTGCAGGTGGGGAAGGAGGACTTGAGTCAGGGTCCTTGCAGATAGTAATATGTGCACTCAGTCACAAGTGCCTCAGCCCATCCCCCTTCTAAAGTCTCTTTATTATTATTATTATTTGCTTTTTAGTCTTTCTTTTTTCCCAATTTTTATTACTAATTTAACATTGTTTTACAAAATTGTAAGTTGATAGGGATATAATTTCATACTGTCCCCACACCAGAGTCTGTGTCCCCATTCTCTTCATTGATAACTGTAGTAATTCTTCCAAGGTCAAAGATATAGATTCACATTATATCTATAACTGAAAAAGATGTATACACATATATTTATCCTATTTTTTTCTACAGTCCTGCTTTCACTTCTTTTACAAATTATGCCTATACCTATTACTACTTCTGAGTATCCTTCCTTTTTTCCTCTTCTCTCTCAGCTAACAGAAACAGTGTCTGGCTTCTTCTGGTGTTTTTCAGATTCACTTCCCTTTCAGTGGTGGTATAAAAACAATATTTATGATGACAAATGTTTCAGATCCTGGAGGAATTGGGGTTCAGAGCCCTCTAGTTTTCTTCCCATATTATTTACCTTTCTGGGAGTATGGACTAAAATTTCTTTTGGAGGGCTATAGAAGATGGGAATTCTGGCTTCTGTAATTGTTTCTCTGCTGAACATCTATGTGGGCAGATTGATCCATACTCCTAGCCTGTTTTTTTCTTCTCCTAGTGGGGTAGGGCTCTGAAGAGTTGAGGTTCCAGGACATACTGGTGAGGTCCTCTGCTCAGGGAAGTCAGGATGGAATCATAGGACAAAATATTTAATAAATGAGAACCAAAAATTAGGAATAGAGCAGAGGATAATACGGATGTTGCAGTGGGAAGAATTTATGATGTCTATTTTAGGTATGTTCCCAAGACCCATGACTTTAGTAATGTTTGATTGAGCTTGATAGGTAACATGCAGGTGGACTAGAAATATTGTCTGGGAAGATGATGTGAGAGTTGAGAACAGAACTAGAAAGCCAGATCAGGGCTGAGAGCAATTCCCAAACTTGAAGAAAAAAAAAATAAATATAATTAACTATTGACCACAGGAATCTGACTCAGGGCTCATATCTTTTCCTATTTAGCATGTGTGCCTGTATAACCTCTGAGTCCCTGGCAATATGACCTTGCTGTCCTTGATCACAGGTGGGAATATTGTAGACTGCACTCATTTCAAGACTGTCTCCTTCCAGTGGCAGAATCAGATCACCTAGCCTCCCTTTGGAGAGTGGAATAATCCTTATCTTTGCTAGTTTGTAGTGATCGTAAGGTAGAAACAGTTTTTAATCTGAGTTCACTGTTGTACCAGTTTTTTTTTTCTAAAATGTAAATGACCATACTGTTGCATTTCTATGTGTTTATAATGCACAGGAGAGGGAAAAAAAATCTAGAGATTGAATACAATCCCATTCATAATCACATAAAATAATTAACTATGATTAAATTCAATATACGAGTTAGAGTCCTATGTCAAAAGCTATAAATCACTGCTAAAAGAAATATAAAAAGAAAAAATGAAAGATATTCTGTATTCATAGATTGAAGGATTAATGTTTTGAGTGTTTGTGTGGAGAAGTCTGCTGCTAATCTTATGGGTTTTCCTCTGTAGGTGACTCTTGTTTTTCTCTGGCAGCCCTCAGCGTCCTTTCTATTCTCTCTCCACTCTACTGTTTTCTGGAGTTCATCTATTTTGTTACCCTGTTCTGATACTCTTTTAGCTTGTTCAGCTAGTTGTATTCTTAGCTCAGCTATTTCATCTTTAAGCTCTCTAATAACCTTGAGATAATTAGTATTTTCTTTCATAGTCTTATCTGTGGTTTCTGCATTTCTAATGCCAATTCTTTCAAACTCTTTACTCACTTCTGTGACTATTTCCTTAACTAGCGTTTGGATGTGGACCTCATTAGTTTGTGCTTCAACCTTTGGGGGGCTTTTAGCTGGACTCTTGCCCTGGTTCATTTCTCCAATATTTCTTCTTGTTGGTTTAACCATTCTGTATAGTAGAGGTCCCTCTCTCAGTACTTTTCAAATTACTGATCACTCTTGCCTAGATTACCTTGTGTCTAAGTAAGGTACTTGAAGAGTTTGCAGTTGTGGAAATTTACAGTTGTTTTAATATTATTTCAACCCCTGAGTTGGATCTCAGTGGTTTAAAAGCCTCTTTTGTTCTTTTTTTTTTTTCCCTGTAGGCTATGAGAGCCTGAGGGCTTTCAAACTATAAGTAGGCTTCTTAGCTTAATCACTCACTCCTGACCAAGAGATTAAGCAGGGTTGTAGAGAGATAATCCAGTGGTTATGCAAAGAAACTCTCACACCCCAAGGATCCATATCTCTGGGCTCAGTTCAGTTTCTCTGCCAAGCCTGGCAGTACTGCTGGGCCTGTGAGTTTCTAAACAAGTTCCATTTATAGTCTGTAGGTTCTGAGGCAATTATTCACCATGTTCTTTTATCAGAAGAACAATGTGGAAAGGTTCCCACTACACAGCCCCACTGCTAGGCCACTGAGGTGTAGATCATCTCCTGAGTTTGCTGGTCAGTTCTCTGTCTCCCAGTGTCAGCACAGGGCTGCCCCTTGCTGCTCCAGCCTCTGAGAGCAGTAGCAATGGAGACTAACAATTGCATTTGGTGAGTCTTAAGGGAGTCCTCATTCATTGGGGAAACTGAAGATCCTTCCTAGCCGACTGAATCCACATGGATCCCAGTCACTTTCAAAGCCAGCAATAAGCAGCTCCTGATGCTGTTGACTGGCTACGGAAGAAGGGCAAACGGAAAAAGAAGAAGAAGAAGAAGAAGAAGGAGAAGGAGAAGGAGAAGGAGAAGGAGAAGGAGAAGAGGAAAAGAAGAAGAAGAAGAAAAGGAAAAGAAGAAGAAGAAGATGAAGAAGAAGAAGAAGAAGAAGAAGAAGAAGAGGAAGAGGAAGAGGAAGAGGAAGAGTAGGAGGAGGAGGAGGAGGAGGAGGAGGAGGAGGAGGAGGAGTCCTCTACTCCTTTCAGTCTTTTTGTTGGTAAACAGACTGGAGATGTTGCCTCAACTGGTAAACTGCCGGATTGTTACCAGCCACTCAGTCTCTCCTTTGGCTCCTCTGTCCATGAGCCACACGTGTTTGCACTCACTAATGATTTGGTGGGTTCCGAAGTCATTCTAGTCCTGTCCTTTTGTGGTCCCAGATGATCTCCTTTGGTATTCTTGGTTGACCCAGGACAGCAGAGGAGAGGAGAGAAACACAGCCGCTGCTGCTGTGTTACCCACCTCTGGATGTCCCAGGATTAACATTTTGATATGACCAGTTTACAGAAAGCATTATATAGAATCAGTAAAATTCTTAGCAAAATTTGAACTCCATTATTTAATGAAATGGAAAAAGTATTGAAATTTCTGGGTTGGAGAGACAGCATAAGAGTTAAGCAAAAGACTTTCATACTTGAGACTCTGAGGTCCAAGGTTTAATCCCAGGAACCCCCATAAAGTAGGCCTGAGCAGTGCTCTGGTCTCTATTTCCCTTTTCTTGTATCTCTCCCTCTACATCTTTCTACATCTATTTATTAAAACTAAATAAATAGTGACTCAGTAAATGCAGAAAGCAAGTATAAAGACCTAAAAAAGACACCATAAAGTACCTAATGAAATGGTTTCTACTTAGACCTAGACACCCTCCTCACCTACTACCTATTTTATAATGCTCAATCACTCTAAGTCCTACAGTATCAGATAAGGTAAGTACTACAAAAGCTGGATAAGGGAAAGAGACTAACATATTTTAATGATGGCTCTTTTGGTTACTACCAGGCCACCCATTATCTGGGGCCCTAGTGAGGGAATCCAGGGATTCCCACACAGACATGATGGGTCTAGATCGCTAGCAGATTCCTCTCTCCACTGTCACTGCCCATTTGCATCAGGAGCCACACAGTGGACCCTCTTGTGGGTCCCTCTATAGGACTTTCCCCTCAGTGTAGATCAACAATGGTAGGGACTGCCTCATTCTCTGAAGGGAGGTTGAGTCAACATACTCTACCACTCTAGGAAGACAGGTCCTGCACTAAATTCAGCCTAAAATGTTCCTAGGTATGACCACAAAAATTCGAGCTCAGACCTATAGGAATGCAGAAGTTACACAGGTTCCTGTGCTGAATATGAACCCTAGATTAAATCGATGGGATTTACAGTTAATGATCTTTATATATTTTCCTATATTTGAGAGCTACTCTTTTTCTTGATCCAGCTTTCTAGTCCTATTCCCAACTCTGACACCATCTCCCCAGACAATACCTTTGGTCCCCCTGCATGTTAGTTGTCAAGATCATGTAAAAACTAGTAAAGTCATGGGCACCTTGGAATATACCTAAAATAGACCAACTGTACTAGCTTTTTTCAAAATGGAGACCCCAAATCTCATCTGCTCTATTCTTACTGTTAGGTTCCTTATTATTAAACAATGTAGTCTGCTTTATATCTTAATGCTTTTCCAGCCATCAAGTTGCAGATACTACCATGACCCTAACCTGACTGGCCTGGGCAGAGGACCTCACCACTGTGTTTTGGAATCCCATCTCCCAGATCCCCACCCCACTAAGGAAGGTAGAGACAGGCTGGGAGTATGTATCGACCTGCCAATGCCCATGTCCAGTGGAGAAGCAATTACAGAAGCCAGACCTTCCACCTTCTGCACCTATTTTTATTTATTTATTTATTTATTTATTTATTTATTTATTTATTTATTTTCCTCCGGGGTTATTGCTGGGCTCAGTGCCTGCACCATGAATCCACTGCTCCTGGAGGCCATTTTTCCCCCTTTTTGTTGCCCTTGTTGTTGTAGCCTCCTTGTGGTTATTATTATTGCCATTATTGTTCGTTGTTGGATAGGACAGAGAGAAATGGAGAGAGGAGGGGAAGACAGAGAAGGGGAGAGAAAGATAGACACCTGCAGACCTGCTTCGCTGCCTGTGAAGCGACTCCCCTGCAGGTGGGGAGCCGGGGGCTCGAACTGGGATCCTTAAGCCAGTCCCTGTGCTTTGCGCCACATGCGCTTAACCCACTGTGCCACCGCCCGACCCCCACCTATTTTTATTTTATTAATAGACAAATAAAAATGAAAAAAAGAAAATTGCTGGAAATTGTCTGTAATTGCAAAAGACCCCACATTTCAATATAGTTCTGAACAAAAAGAATAATGGGCACATCATGTTCCCTGACTATAAACTATATTAAAAAGATATAGCAAACAAGATAATGTGGGATGGAATAAAAATAGACCCATAAAGATCAAGGAAATAGTACTGAGAACTCAGAATTAAGTCCTCACCCCTGTATTATGTTCCTTCCCTCTGACATATCCTAGAGGAACACACATATTCTTTCAAACTGATCTCTGTACACTTATGTTCATAACATCACAGTTTGTAATAGTCCAAACTTGGAAGCATCCCTGATTCCCAAAGACAGATGAGTAGTTAAGAAATTTGCAATATATATACACAATGGAATACTAATTATAGCTGTTACAAAGATGAAGTTAGCTCCTTTTCTCATTTTGGATGGAACTTGTAGGAATCACATTGAGTGAGATAATCCAAAAAATAGAAGCACAAATACCACATGATTTCACTCAGTGCTGGAATTTAAGAAACAATGACTGAAAGAAAAAACACAAAGTAAAACTTGGGCCTTGTTTGATGTATTGCACCAGAGCAAAGGACTCTGGTGAAGGAAAGGAAGAAGAGTAGCCTGAAATATTTGGAACTCTGAGATGTGGTGGCAGGAAAGAATCTAAATTAGAAGAAGAATGTATTATAGACACCTATCATGGGGAAATGAGAAATTGTACCCATGTACCAGCAGCAGCTGTACTATAATCCATTAACCACCAAGTAAAATGGAAAAATTATCCAGCACACCCACTTCCAGTATCTATCTCAAGAACACAGAAACACACATCAAAAAGATATATATATATATATATATATATATATATATATAAACCATATTCATCACATTGCTATTTAAAATATTCAAGGTTTAGAAATAAACCTAGGCTGCTGTGAACTCTCTCTCTCTCTCTCCCTCTCTCCACCCCCCTCTCTCTTTTTCTCTCCCTCTCTACCCCCTACTCCCATCATGTGTATGTTTCTCACCTTCTAAAGTTAAGAAAATGACAGACACTTGGAATGGTGAAAGCCTGAGGAACTGAGCCCCAGTGATAAACCCAAAAAGCAAATAAAAAATAATAAAATAATAAATAATAGAGTTGTGGCATACTATTGGGTAGAAGTAAAATGTACCAAAAGTATTAACACACTACAGTTGTTTACTGGGGGATTCAGTTCAAAGAATGTTATTTTTTAATATTTATTTATTTATTCCCTTTTGTTGCCCTTGTTGAGAATGTTATTTTTTAAAGCTTTTCAAGGAAATGTGTCTCTCTTCTCTCCTAAGAGACATCTTATATATGTGAAAGTATTTGACCATTGATCATTTTTATAGCTAGGTGTTCATAAAATACATTCAATTTCATTTTTCTCACATATGACTCAGTGGTCTACAAATTTACTCAGAACAAATATTTCACCATCAGGAATTCAGTGTCTGCCAAGGTCTGCCACTTTTAATGACTTGCCTGATAAACTGTGTTTTTTTATTATCAGAGGTTAATATTTAATTAGTACTTGATTAAAATTAAAATCAGTTGACAGTTCCATTGCAGTGTGATACTTTGTCAAATTAGAGGAAATTTTAAAAATATCTGGAATCACTGAGATATGTATAGATATATTTCCCTGAAAGCTTCATTAAAGATACATGAGGGTTCATTTTTCTTTTCCTACTTTGTCAGCATTTGAAAAAGGCTCTATATCTTTCTTCTGAAAGTTGACTTTGATTAAATGTCCTATGTACTATGCACTGAAAACTTTCTTAGTCCTTTTATTTTGAAAAGCAGAATGTTTCAGGTTACATGTTGTCGATGGCAAAAGAACAAGGGCAGACTTCCTGCCATGTATTTTTTTCTCCCATTCTAGCTGTAAGAGTCTAGAATATCAGTCTATGGCCATACCACCCTGAACATAGCTGATCACTTCTGATCTTGGGAGCTAAGCAGGGTCAGGCCTGCTTAGTACTTGGATGGGAGAATCTAGAAGATCACACTTGATAAATGAAGTTGGCCAATGGAGATAGCACCATTAGTACTGCAACAGACTTTTGTGTCTGAAGTTTCAGGTTAAATACCTCACATAAAAATAAACCAATTCTGAGCAGTGCTCTTGTAAAAAAAAAAAAGAAAGAAAAAACCAGTGGGTGTAAAGGAGAGGTCATGAGGGCTTAGGAAGTTGTGCATTAGTGAGTATAATACCTGCAGGTGTGTGGTGTTTACTTAGGTACTGACAGATCATAGACAGAATGATGCTCTGGTTCTCTCTGTATAGATCTGTCTACCTCTCTTTAATACATGCATAATAAATATTAAGAAATAAGAAAGACGGGGGAGTGGAAGTTTTTCCTCTACAGATATACTAAGTTCATTATAGCTGAGGAAATATATTATCTAAGATATAAACTCATGAAATTCCAGTAGTTGCAAATATAAGTTTCTGAATAGCAAAAATGAATCACATTTATATCATAAATGTCCTTAGTCTGACTATGATTTTTTTGTACTGATTCTCTGACTGTTGTAACCTCCATTGTCCTCTTTTGTAGATATTTACCTATAACAATAACCCCTTATTGTAATATAGATTTCTTTAATTTGATGAACTCTTCTACAGATCAGAGTTAAATTTAGCTCATGTTCATAATTCTAGTATTTACATATCAATTTACTAATACTGCAGTTAAGAGCCTAATGTCTGCTATAAATCTATATAGTTGTACATGTGTATGTTGTACTCTTATACATCTAAAAATTCTCATCAGCTAGCAGTGACACATGATCTCTCTACTTTGTATTTAAAACATACATTGTCTCTGTGCTGGCACAATATCTTGGGATAATGTGCTGCTTTACAGTGACCCAGGTGTGATCCCTAGCCCCACCACATTGGCACAGCTATATACAAATAATGTCAAAGGACATAAATTATGTTGGTGATGTGTATGGTACAACAAATCCTAACAACGGGATTTTTCAAAGTTAACCCAATTGCCAAATAATTAGATTGTAGCAATAACTATTGCCTTCTTAAGCCCCGAGAGAGCAGGAACCTCCCAGTTCCTCTATAAAGCCTATAATTCACCCAGTCCTGGAACCTCTAGAATGTAGGGGAGATAGAGAGGGAGAGAGAAAGAGAGACACCTGTAGCACTGCTTCACCACTCACAAAGCTTTCCCCCTGCAGGTGGGAACCGGAGGCTCGAACCCGAGTCCTTGAACACTGTAACATGTGAGCTCAACCAGGTGCGCCACCACGTAGCCCCTATAGTCAACAATATTTAAACACCTTTCCCATATTTGGGAGCTACTCTCTTCCCAGATCCAGCTTTCTGGTCATTTTCGCAGTCATGACATTATCTTCCCAGACAATAACTTGGATTCACCTGCATATCAGTTTTCAGGCTTGGGAAAAAAAGCTAGTATAGCCACTGGCCCTTTGGAATATAAATAAAAAATATCTACTAGCTACCCACAAAATAGAAGACCTCCCCTACCCAACTCTTCATCTGCACTACTCCAGCCTTTAGGTTCATGATTAGTCAACAACTTGTTTGGCTTTATATGTTAACTCTTTTCAGTCACCAGGTTCCAGATGCTATCATGATGCCAACCAGACTCCCTGGACAGACAACCCCACCATTATGTCTTGGAGCTCTGATTTCCCAGAGCTCTGTCCCACTAGGGAGAGAGAGAGGTAGGCTGGAAGTATGGATTGACCTGTTAATGCCCATGCTCAGCGGGGAAGCAATTATAGAAGCCAGACCTTCCACCTTCTACATCCCACAGTGACCTTGGTACCATACCCTCAGAGGGTTAAAGAATAGGAAAGCTATCGGGGGAGGGGATGGGATATGAAGTTCTGGTGGTGGGAATTGTGTGGATTTGTACCCCTCTTATACTGTGGTTTTGTCAATGTTTCCTTTTTATAAATAAATTAAAATAAAATAAAAAAGTAAGAAGCTTTGGTGGTATGGTCTATTTCTCCCCATCTTTCCTTCTTTGCTTCCTCCCTCCCTCCCTGTTCTTTATGAAAATAAAGTAAAATAAAATATAGATTTGAGATTATCCTTGATAATAATTATTTCAGTAATCACATATGATTAGTTGACAGCTATATTTTCAACTGAAAGTGCTTGAAGTAGAAACAAGTAAAATCAAATGCAGTCACTTGATGTTGAGTTTCCAGAAACATTTTATTCATAATATTGAACTGAGAGGAATACCTTTGAAGCAAAATAACTTTCTCCTATTTTCAGATAGTGAAGCTTTAATAGGTTAAACATTCAATTAGAGTTTTCTCTTTATAATTTTGTGTAGCAAAAGTGACATTTTTGTGCTTCCAGGGTTATCACTGGAGCTCGGTGCCTATTCCTGGAAGCTATTTTTACCCTCCTCATTTCCCCATTTTTGTTGCCCTTGTTGTTGTTATTGCTGTTGTTATTGTTGGATAGGATGGAGAGAAATCAAGAGAGGAAGGGAAGACATATAGGGGAAAGAAAGATACACACCTGCAGACCTACTTCAACCCTTTGTGAAGTGACCCAGGAGCTCAAACCTGGTCCTTATCAGGCCCTTGTGCTTCACGCCATGTGTATTTTACCCGCTGCACTACCTTCAAGCCCCCCCCAAAGTGACAATTTATGACATTAGATATTAGAAAACAAAAGTGAAAGAATGCTTAGAAATATTTAGAAGTATTAGAGAATAGTACAAAATTAATGCTTTTATGAATTACCATAATGAAGAACATTTTGAATTATACTTTTTAGCTTGTTCTTAAATACTTATCTTAGTCAGTATTAAGAAGTTTTTCCAGCTGCATAAAAATGTTGACTGGTATGGTAAGATCATGGGAATAATCAGTTGAACTCATGAAATGCCAGAATTCCCATCTTCCTTAACTGAAAGTCAAATTTCCCTTTTTGGTGTGAGTAAGGGGAGAACTTGCTTCATGTGGCTTAATAATTAGACTATTATCCTGAAGTATGGACGTGCAGATATTTGTCTGATTAATTCTACCTTTTTTTTTTTTTTACACATAATAGTCGCTGACTGTTACATTTGCAGTTGCAGAAACATGGAAAAGTAAATTCAAACCGCTGTGTTCTTTAGAGATTACATTGTAAAGACCAAAGAATTGAATGCAAACACTTGGTTCAAAAATTTGTAGAACCATATTTAGTTCATTATTTAATCTATTTCTGTCAACTATCAGTTGGTCACTGAACTAAAACCATAATACTTCAATTCACCTACTTACAGAGGTAAGTATTGGATATCAGAAACATACACAGGCACACACACACACTTGCACACAGACTCACACAGAGAGTCTTTCTCACTCTCTTCTTTCTCTCCTTTCTACTTTCTTCTTTCTCTTAGGTCCAGCCCTGGGGAAAGGTCCAGCCCATTCTTTTATTTATTCCACAAATAGTCTTTCTACTGTCTCTTAATATCACAAATATTCATATCCTTAATATCTCCCCCCTGTATGTGGGGATTGAAACTGGTTGTCTACCAAGTGTGTCATGCCCAACCTTTAGAGTCATGCTAAATAGGTAAATATCATTAAATTCTCATTAAAAAAACCCTTTGTGATGTAAAAACTCCCTTCACATAGAAAAATATTTCAATTTGTGGTTCTATTATTAAGTATTTAGTTAGTCTGACAGAGTGGCTTACTTATAAATCATATTACCTGGTTTGCCATATTCTCATTTTGCAAAGCAAAATAAGAATAGTTATATATATAAATTTAGGTGGAAAAATACTAAATAATTAGCAAACTCAGTAGAATTTTTGAAAAGTAGCCCTTGACAGGAGTAAGTAATGATCTTTTTAAATTAATCTTGTTTTGTTCCTGAAATGACAGCATGATTTAATAATTGAAAATATGGTTCATATACTTTGTCACACTAATTGATTAAAGGAGAACTGAAGACAAAAGCTATTCTTTAAATTACAGAAAAGAAAAGAATTCTCAGTATACTGAACATAGCATTCATAATTAATCTGTTAAAAGATACGTATCCACCACTTAGTAAATATGTGTCAGACAATTTGCTTAGCATTTTGCATACCTAGTAAACCGATCTCCCAACAATTTTATAAGGTCATCAGAGACATGCTTCCTTGGTACATGAAGATCTAAAGAATTGTAAACTGAGAGAATTGTATCAAATCCAGATTATACTCAAAGCCCATGCTTAGAGGTCCACTATTAATTATAACATGTCTGTTTTCTTGTACTGATTTACTTATTTAAAAATATTTGCTTATTTATTTATTTTCAATAAGGAAGAGAGAAAGGGACAATCAAGAGAGAAAGCTATCTGCACTACTGCTTCACCACTCCATGGTAATGTGCTAGCACAGCTGGGTGCATCTCCACCCAGTTCCTCTGATGTTATTTATTTACTTTTCTATACTATTTAAATGAATTCCAGATAGTTATTTTGCCAATATACTTTATTTTTATCATTTAATAGTTAACACTATTTTATTTATTTTACCTGAACAGTTTACACTAATGTACACATGGTGCAGTTATTCATCTCCTCTTGATAGGTATTTACAGAATAACTCTCACTCCAAATTTAGGTCCTTTTCTACCATCATGAATCAGAGCCCAAAGGCCCTCTCCATCTCTTTTCTTTCTCTCCTTTTCCTTTGGTGCAAAACCCTGCACAACCTTCCGTTCAAGTTTCACTTTGTGTTTCCTTTTTTTTTTGCCATTTTTTCTTAAATTTGACCCACAAGTGAAATAATCTGTTTGTCTTTCTCCTCCTCTTCCTCCTTCTTTTTCTTCTTCTTCTCTTTTACTTATCTCACTTTAAAAAGGCTTATTTATATTTATGGGGTGAGGGAGAGAAAGATGAGAGCACTAATTACACTTAGGGCCTTGAGGCTATTTGAGCTGTATTGGAGTAATGTTTGAATTACAAATTGGAAATCCATCCAAAATTATGGATAACTACATATCTTCAGTTTTACTGTGAGATTCCTCAGCCATTGCAGAACCATTTGAAGACTAAATATTTCTTTCACATAAAAATATTATATAAAATGTTCACTACAAATAATATTGCTAGAATAATTTGTATGATGCCCAGACAGAAAACAATGTATCTTGTAGTTAGACCACTATGTCACATTCCTTTAGTTTTCAGACTCAAGGGTGAGGCAATAATCACAGAATGGCAAAGCACTTCTGAAAAAAATTATACAAGTACATATAGTATTTCTTACATACCTTTTGTCATTCTGTGGGGTTATGGTCCTGGTATCTGATAAACTATACAAAAGCAAAGAGCCATATTCTGCATTCATAACATGCTAGCCAGTTTAGGATTTGAAATTGTGCCAGTGCCATAAGGGCAAATGTCTTTAAAGAAATGAGTAAAGCAACAGGTTCTGAAATGAGTGCAGCCCTTAATGTTTCTATGACCACAGAATGTGTTCTCAGACCAACAGGAATGGAGAGCTTACTATCATAGGCTCCTGTGCTGAATCTGGACCCCAGATCAGATCAATGGAGTTTATATATAGTTTATAATATATATATACATATATATACATATATATGTATATATGTATATATGTATGTATATGTATATGTATGTATGCATGCATGTATATGTATATATGTATATATGTATATATATATATATATATATATATATATATATATATATATATATACACTTTTTCCCTATTTGGGAGCCAAAGAATTTGTTGTGCTTTATATGTTAATTCTTTTAGCCACCAAGTTGCAGATGCTACCATGACACCAACCTGACTTCCCTGGGCAGACAACCTCACCAATGTGTCCTGGTACCCTACCTCTCTGGAGTACTGCCCAACTAGGAAAAGACAGAAACAGACTAGGAGTATGGATCAACCTGCCAACACCCATGTCCAGTGAAGCAACTACTGAAACCAAACCTTCCACCTTTTGCACCCCATAATGATCCTGGTTCCATACTCTCAGAGTATGGAATTTAATTTATTAGTGATTTAATAATGATTTATAAGATTATAAGATAACATTGATATGATTCCACACTATTCCCACCACCAAAGTTCTGTGCCCCTACTTTGCTCCTCTGGTAACCACCATAGTTATTATCAAGGTCATAGATATGGGTTGATTATATACATAAATTTATCCCCATTTTCATTCACTTCTTTAAAAAATTTTTTTATTTATAAAAAGAAAACATTGACTAAACCATAGGGTAAGAGGGGTACAACTCCACACAATTCCCACCATCAGAACTCTGTATCTCATCCCCTCCCCTGATAGCTTTCCTATTCTTTAATCCTCTGGGAGTATGGACCCAAGGTCATTGTGGGATGCAGAAGGTTGAAGGTCTGGCTTCTGTAATTGCTTCCCCGCTAAACGTAGGCGTTGATATGTCGATCCATACTCCCAGCCTGAGTCTCTTTCCCTAGTGAGTAAGGGGTCTGGGAAAGTGGAACTCCAGGACACACTGGTGGCGTTGTCTTTCCAGGGAAGTCTGCTTGGCATCATGGTAGCATTTGGAACCTGGTGGTTGAAAAGAGAGTTAACATATAAAGCCAAACAAATTGTTGACCAATCATGGACGTAAAGGCTGGAACAGTGCAGATGAAGAGTTTTGTAGATAGTTAGTAGGCATATTTAGTTATATTCCAAAAGGCCTGTATTCACTTCTATGGCCCTGCCTTTACTCCGTTTGTAAGCCACACCTATATCTATTGCAACTTCTAGACTCCTTTCCTTTTTCTCTTTCTTGTCCAATAAAAGAAATAGTGCCTAACTTCTTCACATTTTCTCCAGACTGTCTTACCTGTCAGTGATGGTATATAAACAAAGGTTCCTGAACATAATTTTTCTGGAACTGGGGCTCAGAACCGTGTAGTCATCTTAATCTTACATTCCCCTTTTCTAGGAGTATGGTCCAAAATTCTTTTTTTGTGGTGCAGAAGGAGAGTGTTCTGGCTTCTGTAATTGCTTCTCTGCTAGGCATGGATGTTGACATGTTGGTCCATATCCTAAACCTGTCTCTATATTTCTCTAGTAGGGTATGGCTCAGGAGAGCTGAGTTTATCTGCCTATGGAGATCAGGATGGTATTATAGTAGCATCTTGAATTTGATGACTGAAAGGATGTAAGATACAAAGTAGGACAAAATGTTTATTAAATAGGAACCAAAGAGTAGAAATAGAGTCAATGAAGATAGGGACTGTAGGATGAAAAGAAGCTAGGAGTTCTATTTTAGGTATGTTCCTAGGAACCCAGAACATTAGTAATCTTTGCTTGAACTTGATAGTTAACATGGAGGTGGACTAGAAATATTGTCTAGGAGCATAGTGTCAGAGTGGATAATAGAACTTGAAAGCTAGGTTAGGGCGGGGAGTGGCCCCAAGATTTGAAAAATATATAAGTACAATTAACTGTACTAAAGCATTAAGGCTTCCTTAAATAACACCTTACGCATAAATGTGAACATAACTGTCAAGTGATCTATCTGGACAGCCCCCCTTTTCCTATTTTCTATATCAAATTGAAAGGAGAGAGGCATAGAGGGAAGGAGAAAGAAACAGAGAATGAGAGACATCACAGCACTGCCCTACCTTGTAAAAAATAATACAAAATATAACTTAATGAGACTTGTATTTGAGATATAGAAATAATTAAAACTTTTATTTTATTTACGTTCAAATTTATTTTTTTATTATTTTCCCTTTTTTTTATTTAAGAAAGGATTAATTAACAAAACCATAGAGTAGAAGGGGTACAATTCCACACAATTCCCACCACCCAATCTCCATATCCCACCCCCTCCCCTGATAGCTTTCCCATTCTCTATCCCTCTGGGAGCATGGACCCAGGGTCATTGTGGGTTACAGAAGGTAGAAGGTCTGGCTTCTGTAATTGCTTCCCCACTGAACATGGGCATTGACTGGTCGGTCCATACTCCCAGTCGGCCTCTCTCTTTCCCTAGTAGGATGGGGCTCTGGGAAGCGAGCTCCAGGACACATTGGTGGGGTCTTCAATCCAGGGAATCCTGGCCAGCATCCTGATGACATCTGGAACCTGGTGACTGAAAAGAGTTAATGTACAAAGCCAAACAAATTGTTGAGCAGTCATGGACCCAAAGCTTGGAATAGTGGAGAGGAAGTGTTAGGGGGTACTCACTGCAAACTCTAGTGTACTTCTGCTTTCAGGTATATATTTTGCAGTAGTTTACGGATACGTGTGAATATATGCTCTCTCTCACAGAAACTGGTGTATATCTAGGTTTTGGGACTTTGTTAGAAAGTGAACCACCTGAGATGGAATTAGAGTATACCATGAAAGGAAAGGTCTCACCTGAGTAATGAAGCTGAAGGGTTGTCATTCCAAACGTGAAGTCTCTGGACACAGTCTGAAGTGAAGCATGTTGAGGTGGCCATCAAGTTAGTTAGGTTGTGATCAGCAGATGCAATATTATTTGATATGGATGGGGAGAGGCATACAGGAAAGTGGGCCCTATCCAATGGTTCCAGGACTGGGGGAAGTAGAGGCTCTATAGTAGAGATGTGAGGTTCCTACTGTCTTAGGGTTCAAAAAGACAATCGATAGTTAATGTTATCATCACATTATTTGGTAATTGGGTTAACATTGAAAAGTCCTTTTTTTAGGGTTTTCTGTACAGTACCCAGTATCTTGTATATAGCTGTGCTATTGGTTGCTTCTGATTTACTTGATCTAGGCTTTTGAGAGAGTCTGCATATCAATTACACTGCCTATACATTAAAAAGATTCAGTTTGTGTTTGAAAAACTTTGAGACATACAATTAATTTTCCCCCTCTCGTATTAGTTAACTAGTGATTTATATGACTACATTTTACTAGGAGTGTACATAAACACCATTCACACCACCAAAAGACTATGTCCCATCCCTCCGACCCACTCCCACCCCCCACTGTCCCAGAAACCTGCGTGTCTACCCCTCACCACAGGGTTTTTACTTTGGTGCCCTACTTACAATTTGGTCAGGTCCTGCGTTTAGTTTCCCTTTCAGATCTTCTTTCTCAACTTCTGTTGATGAGTGGTATCATCCCATACCCATTTTTATCTTTCTGACTTAGCTCACTTAACATAATTCCTTCTAGCTCTGTCCAAGATGGGTCAGAGAAGGTGGGTTCATTGTTCTTGATAGCTGCATAGTATTCCATTGTGCATATATACCACAGCTTTCTCAGCCACTCATCTGTTGTTAGGCACCTGGGTTGCTTCCAGGTTTTAGTTATTATGAATTGTGCTGCTATGAACATAGGAGTACACACCTCTTTTTGGTTGGGTGTTATGGAGTCCTTGGGGTAAAACCCCAGGAGAGGAATTACTGGATCATATGGAAAGTCCATGTCTAGCCTTGTGAGAGTTTACCAGACTGCTCTCCACAGAGGCTGGACCAATTTACATTCCCAGCAGCAATGTAAAAGGGTTCCTCTGTCCCCACAACCTCTCCCGCATTTGTTGCTTATGTCCTTTTTGATGTATGCCATTCTTACAGGAGTGAGGTGGTATCTTAGTGTTGTCCTAATTTGCATTTCTCTGACAATCAGTGACCTAGAGCAGTTTTTCATATGTTTGTTAGCCTTTTGGATCTCCTCTGTAGTGAATGTTTTGTTCGTATCCTCTGCCCATTTTTGGATGGGGTCATTTGCTTTTTTGGTGCTAAGTTTGCTGAGCTCTTTATATATTTTGGTGATTAGTTTCTTGTCTGATGTATGGCATGTGAAGATCTTCTCCCATTCTGTGAGGGGTCTCTTTGTTTGTTTAATAGTTTCTTTGGATGTGCAGAAGCTTTTCAATTTGATGTAGTCTCATTGGTTTGTTTCTGCTTTGGTCTTCCTTGCAATTGGGTTTGATTCATCAAAGATGCCCTTGAGGTATAGGTGGGAAACTGTTTTACCAATGTTTTCCTCTAAGTATTTGATTGTTTCTGGTCTGATATCTAGGTCTTTGATCTATTTGGAGTTGATTTTTGTTTCTGGTGAGATAAGGTTGTTCAGTTTCATTCTTCTGCATGTTACAACCCAGTTTTTCAAGCACCATTTATTGAAGAGAGCCTCCTTTTTCCATTTAATCCTTTGGGCCCCCTAATCAAAGATTAGATGTCCACAGGTGTGGAGATTTATTTCTGGGCTTTCAATTCTGTTCCACTGGTCTGTGTGCCTATTTTTGTTCCAGTACCATGCTGTTTTGATGATGATGGCTTTATAATATAGTTTAAGGTCTGGGAGTGTGATGCCTCTATTTCTGTTTCTTTTCCTCAAGATGGATTTGGCAATTCTAGGTGTTTTCAGGTTCCAGATAAATGATTGTAGTGTTTGTTCCATTCTCTTAAAGAAGCTTGTTGAAGCTTTGATGGGTATTGCATTAAATTTGTATATGGCTCTGGGAGAATATTCATTTTGATGATATTTATTCTTCCAATCCATGAGCATGGAATGTCTTTCCATTTCTTGGTATCAGTTTCTATTTCCTTGAGTAGCGACTCATAGTTTTCAGCATACAAGTCTTTCACTTCTTTGGTCAACTTTATTCCTAGGTATTTGATTGATTTTGCTGAAACAGTAAATGGGAGTGATTTCTGGATGTCTTCTTCTTCAGATTTAGTGTTTGCATAAAGAAATGCCACTGATTTTTGTACATTGATTTTCTAGCCTGATACCTTGCTATATTGCCTAATAACTTCCAGTAGTTTTCTGCTGGATTCCTTAGGTTTTTGTATGTATACTATCATATCATCTGCAAATAGTGAGAGCTTGACTTCTTCTCTTCCAATCTGTATTCCTTTGATTTCTTTCTCTTGCCTTATTGCTATGGCAAGAACTTCCAATACTATGTTGAAGAGTAACGGTGACAGTGGACAGCCCTGTCTAGTCCCCGATCTGAGGGGGAATGCTGTTAGCTTCTGTCCATTGAGTATGATGTTGGCTGTAGGTTTGCTATATATAGACTCCACTATCTTGAGGAATTGCCCATCTATTCCCATTCTTTGTAGAGTTTTGAGCATGAATGGGTTTTGGATTTTGTCAAAGGCTTTCTCTGCGTCTATTGAGATAATCATGTGGTTTTTGGCTTTGCTTTTATTGATGTGGTGAATGACATTGATTGACTTACGGAATTTGAACCAGCCTTGCATTCCTGGGATGAATCCCACTTGGTTGTGATGAATAATCTTTTTGATATGCTACTGTATCCGGTTGGCCAAGATCTTGTTTAATATTTTGGTATCTATGTTCATCACAGATATTGGTCTGTCATTTTCCTTTTTTGTTGTGTCCCTATCAGCTTTTGGTATCAGGGTGATGTTGGCTTCATAGAAGGTGGAAGGGAGTATTCCTGTTTCTTCAATCTTATGGAAAAGCTTAAGAAGTATGGGTACTAACTATTTCCTGAAAGTTTTGTAGAATTTGTTTGTGAAGCCATCTGGTACAGGACTTTTTTTGTTGAGGAGATTTTTAATAACGGTTTCAATTTCTTTGTCTGTGATTGGTGCATTAAGGTTTTATAGTTCTTCTTGGTTCAGTTTTGGAAGGGCATATGCTTCTAGGAATTGTTCCATTTCTTCCAGATTCTCTAGCTTGGTGGTGTATAATTAATAGAAGTTTTGCAGGATTCTCTGGATTTCTGTGGTGTCAGTTGTGATGTCTCCTCCATCATTTACAATTCTATTAATTTGAGTCTTCTCTCTTTTTTGTTTGGTGAGACTGGCCAGGGTTTGTCAATTTTGTTTAGTCTTTCAAAGAACCAACATTTGGCTTCATTGATCTTTTGTATGGTTCTTTTATTTTCGATGTTGTTTATTTCTGCTCTAACTTTAGTGATTTCTGTCCTTCTGTTTGCTTTAGGGTTCCTTTGTTCCTCTTCCTCTATGTCCTTGAGGTGTGCAGTAAGGTTGTTCATTTGAGCTTCTTCTTGGTGTTTAATATGTGATTTTATGGCTATAAGTTTCCCTCTCAGTACTGCTTTAGCTGTGTCCCAAATATTTTGATAGGTTGTGTCTTCATTTTCATTTATTTCCAGGAACATTTGAATTTCCTGCTTGACTTTATCTCTGACCTTGTGTTTCTTAAGGAGTATGTTGTTCAGTTTCCAAATTCTTTAACTTTTAATAATTGTTTGTTGTTAAATATTAGTTTTACTCCACTGTGGTATGAGAAGATATTTGGGATGATTTCAATGTTCTTGAATTTATTGATGCTGTCTTTATGGCCGAACATGAGGTCTATTCTTGAGTATGTGTTATGTGGATTTGAAAAGAAGCTGTATTCCAGTTTTTTGGGGTGAAGAACTCTGAAAATGTCCAAGAGGTCTAGTCTGTCAATCTCTTCATTCAATTCTCTTGTATCTTCGTTGTTTCTATGCTTTCTTGATCTGTCTAAGTGTGAGAGTGGGGTATTGAAGTCTCCCACTATTATTGTATTACTATTGATGTATTTTTGAAATTCTTTCTGTAGGTTCTTAATGTATTTAGATGGTCCCTCATTGGGTGCATAGATGTTAATGATTGTTAAGTCTTCTTGGCTGATTGATCCTCTAATCATTTTGTAATGTCCTTTCCTATCTTTTATTACTTTATTTAATTTAAAATCTATCGTGTCTGAGATGAGAATGGCTATCCCTGCCCTTTTTTGTGGTCCGTTAGCCTGTATGATAGTTTTCCATCCTTTTACTTTAAGTTTGTGTTTATCTTGTTGTGACAGATGGGATTCTTGCAAGCAGCATATGGTTGGATTATATTTTCTGATCCATCCCCCCCCACCCTGTGCCTTTTGATGGGTGATTTTAAGCCATTGACGTTTACTGATATTATTTATTTAATGTATTGTAGTGCCATTGTTCAAAAAAAAATTTGTTTGCTCTGATATATTGCAAGTATTATAGTGATGTTCTTGTTTATAAGAGGTCTTTTCGAACCTCTTTCTGGGCTGGCTTGGTGATGGTTGCCTCCTTTAACTGTTGTTTGTCTAAGAAGGTTTTGATCCCTCCATCTAGTTTGAGTGAAAGTCTAGCAGGATATATTTTCCTTGGTTGAAACCCTTTTTCATTCAGGGATCGATAGGTATCTTGCCATTCCCTTCTGGCTTTTAGAGTTTGAATGGAGAAGTCTGCAGATAATCTTATGGGTTTTCCCTTGTATGTGACTTTTTGTTTCTCTCTTGCAGCCTTTAGGATCCTTTCTTTATCCTTACTTCTTCTCATTGTGACTATGATGTCTTGGTGTCTTCAGGTCTGGGTTGATTCTGTTTGGTACTCTCTGGGCCTCTTGAATCTTGATGTCCTTTCTGTTATTCAGGTCTGGGAAGTTTTCTTCTATTATTTCCTCTAGAGTGTTTGCTTTCTTTTCATCTCTTTCTTCCTCTGGCAGGCCAATTATATGAATGTTACCTCTTTTGAGATCATCCCATATGTCTCTGTTGTTGTTCTCAGTGTCTCTCAATCTCTTTTTAAGCTCTTTCACCTCTTTCTTCGTTTTCTCTAACTCATCCTCTGTCTGACTAATTCTGTTTTCTGCTTATGTTAGTCTTCTTTCCCTTGCCTCAGCTTCTTTCTTCATTACAGCTATTTCAGCTTTCAGTTCTCTAATTGCCTCAAGATAATCAGTATTTTCCTTGGGGGGGTCTCAACTGTTGTTTCCCTAATACTGCCATTTCTTTCCTCCAATGTTGTTTTCATTTCTTTGATTAATAAATTTATTATTGCTTGCATACTTTTCTTATCTGTGGTTATTCTGGCTGATTTGTAGTTTCTTCTGGTCTCTTGACTTCATTCATTGGAATAGCGGTTTTATTTGTTTTTGATCTACCCATTTTTTTGATTTATGTGTTTCTTTTTTTTTTTATGCTCTGTTGTTCCCTAGCTTTTGTGTCTTGCATACAAGCAACACTGTACTAAATACCTTTATGACAATTGCACTCACCAACCTCAGGAATTACAATAGCAACTGAAGCAAGTATTGAAGCAGTTTAATCACTACCAGTGAGCCAAACAATTTCTCCAGTCATGAAAAAATAGTAACCAAATCCCAGTGAAGAAGAGAGAACAAATAATGGATGATAAGAATAGACAATTATGCAAATCTACTATCCACTGTATATTCTATTGGTAGCAAGAGTGGAAAGGGAACTAGAGCACAGATACACAGATAGAGAGTCCACTCTGAGTTAGATTTCTTCTCCAAAATAATTCACAAATTCAGAAAGGCAAAGAAGAAGGAAGAACTGTATGACAAGATAAAAAAAAAAAGAAAAGAAAAAGAAAAAGAAATAGACAAGTGAGAGAAAAAGGAAAAGTTAAGAAAAAGAGCTGTAATTAAAGAGCAGTGAAATGAATGTTTTTTTATTACTTTATTTTTAATTTAATTTAATTTAATTTGTTTTTAATTAGCTAGGACAATAAGGGAGGGGAGAGCCTGTAGATAAGATGCCCACCTCCCTAGCAATGATGCCCACTACCCTAGCAATGAAAGATACCCTAAGAGTTAATTCTGATAAACCTAAAGGGGGGGAAGATATATATCTTTATATAATATTAATAATAAAATAGTGATGGGTAAAAAAAAGAAATCCCTGTCCCAGATTACCTCAAACCTCGTGTTCAGAGGCAGCTGATTGTTAAGAATGATAAAAACAACAAAAAAAACCCTCAGGACTAGACAAGGATATCTGAAATAGACAGTTATGCAAATCTACTATCCACTGTATATTCTAGGGGTGGCTAAAGGAGGAAGGGAAGTTGAGCAGAGACACTCGCAGTGAGAGTCCACACTGAGTCAGAATTCTTCCCCCAAATAATTCCCAAATGTGTATCAGTGAATTCAAAAAAGCACACTGTTTGGTGGTGTGGGGGCTGGGGCCTGTGGCTTTGGAAGCTGTAGGATTAAGGAAGAAAGGATGACAAGAATGAGAAAAGGAAAAAAAAGAGAGAGAAAAGAAAAAGATAGTAAAAATAACAGTCATAAAAGAGTGTTAAAAGGAAAGCGTTTATTTATTTATTTATTTTTAATTACCTAATTACCTGTGTGGGGTGAGGTGGGGGGGTTGGCTACTTAGAAAGCAAAAAGGCCAGAGGTTTCAGTAGGGTATAGACTTAGAATGAATGATACTCCCTGGTGGGACAGGAATTTGGTAAAGACAGAAGCTCATCAGGGGAGCCTGCTAGGAGCTGGTCCCCAGGGACTGGTTATGGGGGGTGGGGAGGGGAGGAGGTGTGCTTTATAATTAAATGGGAAAAAAAATTTCTTTTTTTTCTCCTCTAATTCTTAACCCAAATTAAGTTATAGTCACCTCTAGGACCCCTTATTGACTGGCCTACTAAAGGCAGAAAATCCCACTATTTCCAGAAGATGTGGTCAGAGCTCAAGCCACTGGCAGCTTCTCAGTCTGCCATCTTCTGGGAACCCTGTCAAATTTATTTTTATATAGGAAGAGAGAGAGGGATTGAATCACATATATAAGTATCACTTATATATGGTATATGGACATGTGAGTTTTGAACCTGGGTCTCTGGTACCTCAGTTATTCAAGCCCTGTGATTAAATATTGACTGAACTTTAAGTGATTTTCAGTGATATTTTCATTTGTATGTTAATTTGATTCTGACTTTCCATATTGAGATACATTTGTCTCAGAACCAAGTATTAAAGTCCATTGTATATGAAACAAATAATTATTTTTAGCAGACTTTATTACACTCACTATTTTTAGATTTGAGAATGAACTTAGTATTTTAGCCTCACTCTGAAAAAAACTGTTACATCCTTGCAAAGTTTAACCTATTATATAATGATGTCTTGAAACTATATTAGAATAATGAACGCTTTAGTGTAATGAGTATTTTAGTACAGTGAAAATTCTGTGTAGTACATTCAAGAATTGACTGGACCAATAAGTTAATAGAATGGTTTATTTGAGGATCTAAACTGTATTTTTGGACAACAGGAAAAAATCCTTTTCCATATGTATAACTGAGTACTTAAATTCAGCTATCCTATTTCAAAATGTAAGCATTAAGATATATACATTTTGTATGGCAACTTGCAATTAGCGGCTGGCATAAGCTCCAAAAGCAGCTTGTGACCAGGGATTCTCTGGATAGGTTAGGATACTGGGCCATCATCAGGAGGGTGAATAAGGGGGTCCTAAAGGTGAGACCACTCTTGCCTTAGAAAACGGAGGCCAGAGGGGAAAATAAGGATATCTTTTGATTATTTCTGAAGCTCACCCCTACCCCCTACCACAGAAAAAATAAGTGGCTGTAGATTTATTTGAGTGACAAAATGCATGGCCAATCAGAGCCTCACCTCTGCCTGGGAAAGAATACCTGGAGGATTTGTTTTTTTTTTGATATTACTTACAATTGGCTGTGTTTGCTTAGGCTGCCTGAAACCAATCCACAGCGATGCAAGCTGCAGACTGACTGTAATGGTTTTTTACTCTACTGTATTCTATTATTACTATTATTATATACGTGTGTCCCTTTTGCCTCCTCCTTATTCAGGCTGATCAAAATTAATTGTTGTTTTCTCCATTGCTAGCTGACTGGGTGTCCTATCTATTGTAAGAGGAATTTGTTGCATTCCACCTCTTCCATCTACTCTCGCCTTTCACCCTCCTCCTAGCTAATTAAAAAAACAAACAAACAAAAAACCTCCTTTCACAGTTTTTTTTTCTTCTTGTCTTCTTATCTTGCTTCCTCCTTCTTTTGATTTCTGAATTCACTGATACTCATTTGTGAATTATTTGGGGGAAGAAATCTGACTCAGAGTGGACTGTGTATGTGTGCATGTGTGTGTGCGTGTGCATGTGTGTGTGTGTGTATGTCTTCCCTACTTCCCTTTCTTCTCTTGCTATCTGTAGAATTTACAGTGGAAAGTAGTTTTGCTTAGTAGTGTATTCTTTCTTTACCTTTTTTCCTTTGGATTTTTTTTCTTGGACTGGAGGTGTTGTTTGGCTATCTGGTAATTGTTGTACTGCATCAATCCTTGCTTCAGGTACTATTGTAATTTCTGAGGTTACATCAGTCATAAAGGTATTTAATATAGCATTGGTTGTACTCAAAACACAACAACTGAAGAACAACTGAACAGAAAAATTAAAAAACACATCAATAAAAAGAAAATGGTTAAATCAAGAGCAAATAAAACTGCTACCACAATGAATCAAGACAAGAGCCCAGAAGAAAATCCAAATCAGTCAGAAGTAACCAGAGATGAGAAAAGTATGCAAGCAATAATAAACCTAATAATCACAGAAATGAAGGCAACTATGGAGGAAAGGGCTTTCAGTATTAAGGAAACAACAAATGAGACCCTAAAAGAAAATTCAAGCAACCTCAAGGTACTTAGACACCTTAAGGCTGAAATAGCTGAACTAAAAGGCCAATTAGCAGAACAAGCTAATACTATAACTGAACTGAATAAAGAAGCTGCGGGAAGGGAAATCAGGCTACCAGAAGCAGAAAACAGAATTATCCAGACAGAGGATGAGCTAGAGAAAACTAAGAAAGAGGTAAAAGAGCCCAAAAAGAGAATGAGAGACATTGAAAACTCAACAGAGACATATTAGATGATCTCAAAAGAAGTAACATTCATATAATTGGCCTGCCAGAGGAAGACAGAGAGGAAGAGGAAGTAAACATTCTAGAGGAAATTATAGAAGAAAACTTCCCAGACCTAAATAATAGAAAGGACATTAAGATTCAAGAGGCTCAGAGAGACTCAAACAGAATCAACCCAGAAGTGAAGACACAAAGACACATCATAGGAGCACAGCAGGTTAAGCACATGTGGCTCAAAGCACAAGGACTGGCATAAGGATCCTTGTTCGAGCCCCTGGCTCCCCACCTGCAGGGGGTTTGCTTCACAGATGGTGAATCAGGTCTGTAGATGTCTTTCTCTCCTCCTCTCTGTCTTCTCTTCCTCTCTCCATTTCTCACTGTCCTATCCAAAAATGATGGCATCAATAACAACAGCAATAATAACTAGAACAATAAAGCAACAAGGGCAACAAAAGTGAATATACATAGAAAGGATATTAAAGGCTGAAAGAGAAAAACAAAGAGTCACATACAGGGGAAAACCTTTAAGATTATCAGAAGACTTCTCCACTCAAACTCTAAAAGCCAGAAGAGAATAGCAAGATATCTATCAAGTCCTGAGTGAAAAAGAGTTTCAATCAAGGATAATATTCATTCAACCTAGATGGAGGGATCAAAACCTTCTCAGAAAGACAACAGTTAAAGGAGGCAACCATGACCAAGCCTACCTTGTGAGAGGTTCTAAAAGATCTCTTATAAACAAGAAAATCATCGTAATACTTGTCATATGTCAAGAAATGAAAACTTGTAGAAGAATGGCACTACAATACATTAAATCCATAATACAATAAATGTCAATAGCTTAAATTCTCCCACTGAAAAGCACAGAGTGGTAGGATGGATCATAAAACATAAGCCAACCATACACTGTATGCAAGCATCCCATCTGACTCAAGAAGACAAACACAGTCTTAGAGTAAAGGGATGAAAAACTATCATACAGGCTAGTGGACCACAGAAAAAGACAGGAACAGCCATTCTCATCTCTGAAACAATAGACTTTAAATTAAATAAAGTAACAAAGATAGGCCATTACATAATGATTAGAGGATCAATCAATCAAGAAGATTTAATAATATTAACATCTATGCACCCAATGAGGGACAACTACTGAAAGAACTACAAAAATACATCAATAGTAATACAATAATATTGGGTGATTTTAACGCCCCACTCTCACACTTAGACAGATCAATGAAGCAGAGAATCAACAAAGAAACAAGAGAATTAAATGAAGAGATGGATAGACTAGACCTCCTGGACATTTTCAGAGATCTTCACCCAAAAAAACGAATACACATTCTTTTTTTTAAATTTATTTTTTATTTAAGGAAGGATAAATTAACAAAAACATAGGGTAGGAGGGGTACAACTCCACACAATTCCCACCACCCAATCTCCATATCCCTTCCCCTCCCCTGATAGCTTTCCCATTCTCTATCCCTCTGGGAGCATGGACCCAGGGTCGTTGTGGGTTGCAGAAGGTAGAAGGTCTGGCTTCTGTAATTGCTTCCCCGCAAAACATGGACGTTGTCTAGTCGGTCCATACTCACAGTCTGCGTCTCTCTTTCCCTAGTAGGGTGGGTCTCTGGGGAAGCTGAGCTCCAGGGCACATTGGTGGGTCTTCAGTCCAGGGAAGCCTGGCTGGCATCCTGATGGCATCTGAAACCAGGTGGCTGAAAAGAGAGCTAACATACAAAGCCAAACAAATTGTTGAGCAATCATGGACCAAAAGGTTGGAATAGTGGAGAGAAAGTGTTGGGGGGGGGGGGTACTCACTGCAAACTCTAGTGTACTTCTGCTTTCAGGTATATATTTTGTACTAGTTTACAGATACGTGTGAACATATGCTCTCCCTCACAGAACCTGGTCTATATCTAGGTTTTGGGACTTTGTTATAAAGTGAACCACTTGGGATGGAATTAGAGAATACTATGAAAGGAAAGGTCTCACCCGAGTAATGAAACTGAAGGGTTGTCATTCCACACATGAAGTCTCTGGACACAGTCTGAGCTGAAGCATGTTGAGGTGGCAATCGTTGTGTTGGTTAGGTTGTGATCGGAAAATGCGATATTATTTGCTATGGATTGGGAGAGGCATGCGGGAAAGTGGGCCTTATCCTAAGGTTCCAGGACTGGGGGAAATATAGGCTCTATAGCGGAGATGTGAGGTTCCTGTTGTCTTAGGGTTCAAAAAGACAATGGATAGTTAATGTCATCATCACATTATTTGGTAATTGGGTTAACTTTGAAAAGTCCTTTTGTTAGGGTTTGCTGTATAGTACCCAGTATCTTGTATGTAGCTCTGCCATTGGTTGCTTCTGATCTAGTTGGTCTTGGCTTTTGAGAGAGTCCACATATCAACTACACAGCCTATATATTAAAAAGACTCAGTCTATGTTTTAAAAACTTTGAGACATACAATTAATTTTCCCCCTCTCATATTAACTAGTGATTTATATGACTACACTTCACTAGGAGTATACATAAACACCATTACCACCACCGAAATACTATGTCCCATCCCACCCAGCCACCCCCACCCCCCACCCCCCACCGGCCCAGGAAGCTGCATTTCTACCCCTCACCACAGGATTTTTACTTTGGTTACCTACTCCATATTTAGTCAAATACTGCTTTTAGTTTCCCTTTCAGATCTTCTTTCTCAACTTCTGTTGATGAGTGGGATCATCCCATACTCATCTTGATCTTTCTGACTTAGCCCACTTAACATAATTCCTTTTAACTCTGTCCCAGATGGGTCAGAGAAGGTGGGGTCATTGTTCTTGATAGCTGTATAGTATTCCATTGTGTATATATACCACAGCTTTTCAGCCACTCATCTGTTGTTGGGCACCTGGGTTGCTTCCAGGTTTTAGCTATTATGAATTGTGCTGCTATGAACATAGGAGTACAAACCTCTTTTTGGTTGGGTGTTATGGAGTCCTTGGGGTATAACCCCAGGAGAGGAATTAATGGATCATATGGAAGGTCCATGTCTAGCCTTGTGAGAGTTAATCCAGACTGCTCTCCACAGAGGCTGGACCAATTTACATTCCCACCAGCAATGCAAAAGGGTTTCTCTGTCCCCACAGCCTCTCCAGCATTTGTTGCTGCTGTCCTTTTTGATGTATGCCATTGTTACAGGAGTGAGGTGGTATCTCAATGTTATCTTAATTTGCATTTCTCTGACAGTCAGCGACCTAGAGCAGTTTTTCATATGTGTGTTAGCCTTTTGGATCTCCTCTGAGGTGACTGTTTTGTTCATAAACTTTGCCCATTTTTGAATGGGGTCATTTGCTTTTTTGGTGCTAAGTTTGCTGAGCTCTTTAGAAATTTTGGTGATTAGTTTCTTGTCTGATGTATGGCATGTGAAGATCTTCTCTCATTCTGTGAGGGGTCTCTTTGTTTGTTTAATAGTTTCTTTGGATGTCCAGAAGCTTTTCAATTTGGTGTAGTCCCATTGGTTTGTTTGTGCTTTAGTCTTCCTTGCAGTTGGGTTTATTTCATCTAAGATGTCCTTGAGGTGTAGGTGGGAAGTGTTTTACCAATGTTATCCTCTAAGTATTTGATTGTATCTGGCCTAACATCCAGGGATAGCAAGAATAGAGAATTATGCAAATCTGCTATCCACTGTATATTCTAGGGGTAGCACGAGGAGAAAGGAAAGTAAAGCAGAGATACACACATATAGAGTCCTCTCTGAGTCGGATTTATTCCCCCAAATAATTCACAAATGAATATCAGTGAATTCAGAAAGACAAAGCAGTAGGAAGGAAGAAATGGAAGACAAGATAAAAAAAATTAGAAACAAGAGAGAGAAAACAAAGAAAGATAAGAAAAAGAGCTGTAATAAAAGAGCAGTGAAAGGAGAGTTTTTTAATTTATTTTTTATTTTATTTATTTATTTATTTTTATTTAAGAAAGGATTAATTAACAAAACCATAGGGTAGGAAGGGTACAACTCCACACAATTTCCACCACCCAATCTCCATATCCCACCCCCTCCCCTAATAGCTTTCCCATTCTCCATCCCTCTGGGAGCATGGACCCAGGGTCATTGTGGGTTGTAGAAGGTAGAAGGTCTGGCTTCTGTAATTGCTTCCCCGCTGAACATGGACGTTGACTAGTCGGTCCATACTCCCAGTCTGCCTCTCTCTTTCCCTAGAAGGGTGTGTCTCTGGGGAAGCTGAGCTCCAGGACACATTGGTGGGTCTTCAATCCAGGGAAGCCTGGCCAGCATCCTGATGGCATCTGGAACCTGGTGACTGAAAAGAGAGTTAACATGTCATAATACCTTTATGACAAATGCAATCACCAACCTCAGGGATTGCAATAGCAACTGAAGCAAGGATTGAAGCATTTTAATCACTACCAGTGATTAAAATGTGTCCGTGAAAAAATAGCAACCAAGTCCAAGTAAAGAAGAAAGAGAAAGGAAAGAAGTGTTAGCAAGAATAGACAATTATGCAAATCTACTATCCACTGTATATTCTAGGGGTAGCTAAAGGGGAAAGGGAAGTAGAGCAGAGATACATGCAGAGAGAGTCCATTCTGAGTTAGATTTCTTCCCCAAAATAATAATAACATGTATCAGTGAATTCAGAAAGCTGAAGGAGGAAGAAAGGATGACAAGAATGAGAAAAAGAAGAAAAAAAGAGAGAGAGAAAAAGAAAAAGATAAGAAAAAGAACAGTAAGAAAAGAGCAGTGAAAGGATAGATTTATTTATTTATTTTTTATTGTTTAATTAACTATGCAGGGGGGAGGGAGAGCATGGGTAGGGGTGATAGGAAAAGTGAAGTAAGTTATTTTAGCAATGAATAAGACACCCGGTCCCCTAGCAATGGAAAATACACTAAGAGTTAATTCTGGTCAACCTGAAGGAGAGGGGGGAAGGGGTGTGTAATTATCTTGTATTGATAATAAAATAGAACAGAGTAATAAACCCTGTTCTGTCTTCAGCTTGGATGGCTACAGATTGCCACATGCCCCCTGAGCTGAGGCAGCTGATTGGCTACTTAGAAAGAAAAAAGACCAAAGGTTTCAGAAAGGAATAGAATTAGAATGAATGGCACCCCCTGGTGGGATAGAAATCTTGGTAAAGAAAGAAGCTCAGCAGGGGAGTCTGCTAGTAGCAGACCTGTGGTCCCCAGGGACTGGTTATGCAGGGGGTGGGGGGGGAGTGTGCTTAGGGAATAATAACTTAAAAGAAAAATATTTTTTCCTTTTCTTTTTACTCTATTTTCTACCCCAAATTGAGTTATAGTCACCTCTTTGGTGTTACTGCTAGGACCCCTTATTGACTGGCCTAGTAAAGGCAAAAAATCCTACCTTTTCCAGTAGATGTGGTCGGAGCTCAAGCCACTAGCAGCTTCTCATTCTGCTATCTTCCAGAATCCCCCTACATATTCTTTTCCAATCCACACAGCAAATCCTCAAGAATAGACCATATTTTAAGCCACAAAGACAGTATAAACAAATTAAAGAGCATTGATGTCATCCCAAGTATCTTCTTAGGCACAGTGGAATATAGCTAACATTTAACAACAACAAACAGAAAATTACTAAAAGTCACAAAATTTAGAAACTCAACAATATGCTGCCTAAGAACTGCTGCATCAGAGAGATACTCAAGAAACTATTATGTTCCTGGAAACACATGAAAATGAAGACACAAGCTATCAAAATATTTGGGACAAAGGTAAAGCAGTACTGAAAGGGAAACTCATAGCCATGCAATCACAAATTAGAGAACAAGAAAAAGCTCAAATATACGACTTTTCTGCCCACCTTAAGGACTTAGAAGAAGAAGAACAAAGGAACCCTAAAGCAACCAGAAGGATGGAAATCACTAAAATCAGAGCATAAATAAACATCAAAAATAAGAGAACCATACAAAAGATCAATGAATCCAAACGTTGGTTCTTTGAAAAATTAAACAAGATTGACAAACCCCTAGCCAGACTCACTAAAAAAAAAAAAGAATACTGAAATAAATATAATTGCAAATGATAGAGGAGTGATCACAACTGACACCACAGAATTCCACAAAATCATGGGATACTTCTATGAAGAACTATATGCCACCAAGCTAGAGAATCTGGAAGATATGGAAGAATTCCTAGAAACACATGTCCTTCCAAAACTGAACCAAGAAGAACTACAAAACCTAAATGTTCCAATCACAAACAATGAAATCAAAACAGTTATTAAGAATCTCCCCAACATCAAAAGTCCTAGACCAGATTGCTTCTCAAACGAATTCTACAAAACCTTCAGGAAACACTTAATACCCATACTTCTATAGCTCTTCCACAAGATCAAACAAACAGGAATACTCCCTTCCACGTTCTATGAAGCCAACATCACCCTGATACCAAAAGCAGATAGGGACACAACAAAAACTGAAAAGTACAGACCAATATCTCTGATGAACATAGATTCTAAAATATTAAACAAGATCCTGGCCATCCAGATACAGCAGTATATCAAAAAGATTGTTCATCATGACTAAGTGGGATTTATCCCAGCAATAAAAGGCTGGTTCAACATATATAAGTCAATTAATGTCATCCAACACATCAATAAAACCAAAAGCAAAAACCACATTATTATCTTAATAGTTGCAGAGAAAGCCTTTGACAAAATCAAACACCCATTCATTCTCAGAACACTACAAAATAGGAATAGATGCGAAATACCTGAAGATAGTGGAGTCCATACATAGTAAACCTACAACCAACATCATACTCAATGGACAGAAGTTGAAAGAATTCCCCCTCAGATTGGGGACTAGACAGGGCTGTCCACTATTACCATTACTCATCAACGTAGTATTGAAAATTCTTGCCATAGCAATCAGGGAAGATAAAGAAATCAAAGGAATACAGATTCGAAGGGAAGAAGTCAAGCTTTCACTCTTTGATATGATATTTGATGATATGATAGTATACATACAAAAACCTAAGGAATCCAGCAGAAAACTACTGGAAGTTATTAGGCAATATAGCAAGGTGTCAGGCTGCAGAATCAATGAACAAAAATCAGTGGCATTTCTTTATGCACACATATAAAAATTTAATATGATACCCATCAAACTTCCACCAAACATCTTTAAGAGAATAGAACAAAAACAACAACCATTTATCTGGAACTAGAAAACATCTATAATTGCCAAAACAATCTTGAGGAAAAGAAAGAGAAATGGAGGCATCACCCTGCCAGATCACAAAATATATTATCAGGCCATCATCATCAAAACAGCCTCGTACTGGAACAAAAATAGGCACACAGACGAGTAAAACATAACTGAAAGCCCAGAACCAAACTCCAACACCTATGGACATCTTACTTTTGATAATGGGCCCAAAGTATTAAATGGAGGAAGGAATCTCTCTTCAATAAATGGTGCTGGGAAAACTGGGTTGAAACATGCAAGAGAATGAAACTGAACCACTTTATATATCTCACCTGAAACAAAAATCACCTCCAAATGGATCAAGTACCTAGATGTTAGACCAGAAACTATCAAATTCTTAGAGAAAATATTGGTGGAACACTTTCCCACCTAAATCTCAAGGGCATCTTTGATGATATGAATCCAAGGGCATCTTTGATGATATGAATCCAATTGCAAGGAAGACTAAAGCAGAAACAAATCAATGGGACTACATCATATTGAAAAGCTTCTGCACAGCCAAAGAAACTATCACACAAACAAAGAGACCCCTCACAGAATGGGAGAAGATTTTCCCATCCCATACATCAGACAAGAGACTAATAACCAAAATATACAAAGAGCTCAGCAAACTTAGCAACAAAAAAGCAAATGACCCCATCCAAAAATGGGCAGAGGATATGAACAGAACATTCACTCAGAAGATATCCAAAAGGCTAAAAAACACATAAATAATTGCTCTAGGTCTCTGATTGTCAGAGGAATGCAAGTAAAGACAACATTGGGATATCACCTCACCCCTGTGAGAATGGCATACATAAAAATGGACAGCAGCAACAAATGATGGAGAGGCTCTTGGGACATAGGAACCCTTCTGCACTGCTGGTTGCAATGCAAATTGGTCCAGTCTCTGTGGAGAGCAGTCTGGAGAACTCTCACAAATCTAGACTCAGTATTCCCTCTCCTATCGATATACACCAAGGACTCCATAATGCCCAAATAAAAAGAAATGTGGACATCTATGTTCATAGCAGCACGGTATTACCCTAAAACCTCTAAGCAACCCAGGTGCCCAACAACAGAGGAGTGGCTGAGAAAGCTGTGATATATATACACAATGGAATACTATGCAGCTATTAAGAACAATGAACCCACCTTCTCTGACCCATCTTGGATGGAGAGAGAATGAATGATGTTAAGTGAACTAAGTCAGAAAGATAAAGACTAATATGGGATGATTCCACTCATCAACAGAAATTGAGAAAGAAGAACAGAAAGGGAAACTCAAAGCAGGATTTGACTGAATTTGGAGTAGGGCACCAAAGTAAAAACCCTGGTTTGAGAGTGAAGGTTCAGCCACAAGAGGTGGGGGGAGAAGAGGGGACACAGTCTTTTAGTTGTGGGAATGGTGTTTATGTACATTCCTATCAATATGTAGTCATATTACTATTTAATTAATATGAGAGGGGAAGAGGGAGAGGGAGAGAGACAGAGACAGAGAGACAGAGAGAGAGAGACCTGTTGCACTGCTTCAGCACATGGAAAGTTTCGTCTTGGCAGTGGGGAAAGTAGGGCCCTAGCACATGGTCAGATATCTGCTCAGTTGAGTGTATCATAATCCTTGATGAAACGGACTTATATGCAATATTAAGTTAACCACCGAATCCAGTTATATTTTTTTAATTCCTTTTACTCTATTTACTTTCTTTTTCAAAATTTTTTTATTATTATCTTTATTTATTTATTGGATAGGGACAGCCAAAAATTGAGAGTGAAGAGGTGATAGAGATGTCGAGAGACAGAGAGACAACTGCAGCCCTCCTTCACCACCCTACAGGTGGGGACATGGGGCTTGAACCTGTGGCCTTGCACATTGTAACATGTGCGCTCAACAAGGTGTGCCACCACCCGGCCCTCTCTATTGACTCTTACCCTATTTTTTTCTAGTATAAACAATGTAGTTCTGTAGTTTAAAATTTATTTTTATTTATTTTGTTCATTTGCTTGTTTAGTTACTCTATATATCTTATGTGAAGGGAATTATATACTGTTTTTATCTGTCTGACTTATTTAATTAAGCATAGTATTTTCAGAGTTACTAACATGATTTTATGCTTTATAAGTCTCTAAGTTCCATCTTGGAAGACTTGTAGGCATTCCTTTTATTATAGGAAGGAGGGAATGATGGTAAAGAAGGGAAATATTTTATTTATTTTACTACTTTCTTTGTTAGGTTTTTAATGAATCATGGACATTTTTCCATTTTAATATTTTAAATAGTTATTAGTAAACATTGTATGTTCTTTGTGTTTAGAGGAAGTTCTCAATTTCCTTTATCTTCCTGGGAAAGTTATTAGGGATACTCAGTGAAGAAGCTGAAGATAATTGCATATGGAATTTGATCTCAGAAGAACTACATGTAATTTGGGGCTAAATGATAGAATAAGAACAACTTTTATTTTTAATATCTGAGTAGTATTCCATTGTGTAATCATACCTCAACTTTCTACATAGCTGCTGTTGAGAAGTGACCTACGTTACTCCAGGTTTGGGCTATTATTGCTGCTATGAACATAAATTTACACACATCTTTTTTTGTATGTGTGTGCTTGGTTCTTTAGGATATAGCCCCATGAGAGGAATAGCAGGGTCATAGAGTAGGTCCTTTTCTAGACTCATTAGAGTTCTCTAGACTGCTCTCCCCAGGGGATGCACTAATTTACATTCCCACCAGCAGTGCAGGTTCCTTTGTCCCCACAACTTCTCCAGCACTTATTATTGTCATTTCTGATGTATGACATTCTCACAGGAGTGAAGTGATATATTATTGTCATCTTTATTTGCATTTATCTGATAATCAATGATAATCATTTTTTTCATATGTCTGTTGGCTTTTTGGATTTTTTCTTTGGTGAATATTCTGTTCATAGCCTCTCACCATTTTTGCATATTTTGTTTATTAGCCTTTTGTCTGATGTATCTATGGCATATAAAGTTCCCCCATTCAATAAAGAGTCTGTTTGGGTGGTAGTTTCTTCTGCTGTGCAGAAGCTTTTTTAAAAAAAATTTGTTTATAAAATGGAAATATGGATAAGACTATAGGATAACAGGGGTACAATTCCACACAGTTCCCACCAGCAGAACTCTGTATCTCATCCCCCTCCTTGATAGCTTCTATTCTTTATCCCTCTGGGAGTATGGACTCAGGATCATTGTGGGGTGCAGAAGGTGGAAGGTCTGGCTTCTGTAATTGCTTCCTCGCTGTACATGGGTGTTGGCAGGTAGATCCATACTCTCAGCCTGTCTCACTCTTTTCCCAGTAGGATAGAGATCTGGGGAGGTGCAGCGGAAGACACATGGTGGGGTCATTTGCCCAGGGAAGTCAGGTTGGCATCATGGTATCATCTGGAACCTGGTGGCTGAAAAAGAGTTAAGATATAAAGCAGACCAAATTGTTGACTAATCATGAACCTAAAGGCAAGAATATTGCAGATTAAGATTTGGGGTCTCCATTTTGGAAAAAGCTAGTAGGTCTGTTTTAGGCATATTTCAAAGGGCCCATGACTTTACTAGTTTGTGCCTGCACCTGACATTTAATATGCATATGAACCCAGATTATTGTCTATGGAGATGGTATCATAGTTGGAGAAAAGACTAGAAACGTGCATCAGGCAAGATAATAGCTCCCAGTTTTGTTCATGAAAGTATATAAATATTGTTAACTATACACCCCATCAGTTTGATCTGGGGCCCATATTCAAATGCAGAAGCTTTTTAATTTTATGTGGTCCTATCATATTATTTTTGTTTAAGTCTTCCTTGCCATTAGATTTGTGTCATTAAAGATTCCTATAAAATTTAGGTGGAAAAGAATGCTGACAATATTTTCCTCCAAGTATTTGATAGTTTTTAGCCTAACACCCAAGTCCTTGATCCATTTTGTGTTTACTTTTGTGTGTGGTTTCAACCTGATTGTTCCAACACCATTTGTTGAAAAGACTCTCCTTTCTTTATGTAATCATTTTGGCCACCTTGTCAAAAAGTATATGTCCATAAGTGTAGGGCCTTGTTTTTAGGCTTTAAATTCTATTCCAGTGGTCACTGTGTCTATTTTTTCAGTAACAAACAGTTCTGCTAACAATGGCCCTGTAATATAGTTTGAGATCTGGGTGTGTGATGCCTCCAGTTCTGTTTTTTTTTTTCTTCAAATTTTTAAAAAATACTTATTTATTTTCCCTTTTTGTTGCCCTTGTTTTTTATTGTATTTATTATTGTTGTTGTTGTTGATGTCATCATTGTTGGCTAGGACAGAGAGAAATGGAGAGAGGAGGGGAAGACAGAGAGGGGGAGAGAAAGATAGACACCTGCAGACCTGCTTCACCCCCTGTGACTGCCCTGCAGGTGGGGAGCCCGGGGCTAGAACCAGTATCCTTATGCTGGTCCTTGCACTTCGTGCCACGTGACCTTAACCTGCTGCACTACTGCTGGACTCCCTCTAGTTCTGTTGTTTTTTCTCAAGATTGTTTTGGCTATTCTAGTTATTTTTTGGTTCCAGATAAACTTCTGTAGCTTTTGTTCTTAAGCAGTTGGTGAGATCTTGATAGGAATTGTATTAAATTTGTGTATGGCTGTAGATAAAATATTCATTTTGATGATGTTAATTCTTCCAATCCATGAAGATGTAATATATTTTCACTTCTTTGTATTTTTTTCTATTTCCTGGAATAGTGACTCATAATTTTTCAGTATACAAGTCTTTCACTTCTTTTGTTAGGTTTATTCCTAGAATTTTTGTCATGTTAAGTGAGATAAGTAGGAAAGAAGAGAATGAATATGGGATGATCTCAATCATAGACAGAAGTTGAGAAATAATAATAGAAAGGGAAACACAAAACAGAACTTGAACTTCAATTTTGGTGTATTGCACCAAAGTAAAGGACTCTGATGGGCTAGTGGGGGCTCTCAGGTTCTGGTGTATAGTGATGGAGGAGGACAGAGTATCTTGCAGAAAACTGAAAAATATCGCACATGTATGAGCAAATGTATTTACTGTTGATTGTAAACCATTACTCTACCAATTAAAAAATTATCAGTTACTGTAATAAAAGTCAAAATATTAAAATGATGTTATTGTGGAGAATATATTTTTTTCATTTCAACTTAATGTACTCAGGCATGGACAAAACATTATCTGTTATATAATAAAAGTGCACAGATTGAAAAGAATAGTTCTCTACAACAATTATTTTAAGAATAATTTGAGAAGGTAATGTGACTTCTACTTCAGGTTATGAATATTGAGGCAGAATTTAGGTTTATAAATAGGTATATTGGGGAAATTTTTCAGGATGTGATACTAGATGACTGAAAAGTCACACTAAAATGTGTGCCTAATAGAGTGTGCCTAATAGAGTGCACACATTATCATCTTTGAGGACCTAAATTTAAGCCTCTGTAGGTGGAAGAGTCTCATGAATTATGAACAATGCTACAGATGTCCTTTCTTATTCCCTTGTTCCCACTGTGTTTCTGTCTGTATAAAATTGTTGAGGTTTACAGTTAACAATATTGATATATTTTTCCCATATTTGGGAGCTACTCTCTTCCCTAATCAGCTTTCTACTCCTATTTCCAACTATGATACCATTTCCCCAGACAATACTTTAGGTCCACCCAAAGTTAGCTGTCAGTCTCAGGCAAAAACTAGAAAGTCATGAGCCCTTTGGAATATGCCTAAAATAGACCTACTAGCTTTTTCCAAAATGGAGACCCCAAATCTTAATCTGCAATATTCTTGCCTTTAGGTTCATGATTAGTCAACAATTTGGTCTGCTTTATATCTTAACTCTTTTTCAGCCACCAGATTCCAGATGATACCATGATGCCAACCTGACTTCCCTGGGCAAATGACCCCACCATGTGTCTTGGCACCCGGCCTCCCCAGATCCCTATCCCACTGGGGAAAAAGTGAGACAGGCTGAGAGGATGGATGTACCTGCCAATGTCCATGTTCAGTGAAGAAGGAAGCCAGACCTTCCCCTTCTGCACCCTACAATGATCCTGAGTCCATACTCCCAGAGGGATAAAGAATGGGGAAGCTTTCAAGGGAGGAGACTGGATACAGAGTTCTGGGGGTGGGAACTGTGTGGAATTGTACCCCTGTTATACTATAATCTTGCCAATATTCCATTTTATAAATAAGCATTTAAAAAAGGAAAGAAAAGAAAGAAAAAAGTGGTCACCAGAAATGATGGAGTCCTCATGTAGACACATTGCTACAGTGATAACCTTGGTATAAAATAGAAAAAGAAAAATACTAACATAATATATTAGTAAATTGTGAAGAGAGAAATGAAAAATAAATTAGAACTGACACATATTAGTAAGTAGAAACAGAATAACATTTCTTTAACAGTTCACTGCCATATATAGGAAATATATAAGTATAATTTTTGTATTTTGTTATTTCCACAGCTTTACTTGCCTTGAGTTGACTTTTTCAGAAAGAGACAAGAGACAGAAAGGGAGAAGGAAAGACAACAAAACACTAACGCTTTCTCTAGTGTAGTCTTGGCCGGTCTCAAGCCTGGGTTGCATGCATGGTGAGCACCGTATTTGATCATCTTTTGTCAGAGAATATAAGTCAAAACAAATAGTGTGAGTATTATCACATTAAGTGAAACATTCTCAGTTTCCAACATAGTATTCTATATTTATGTAGATTCTTTATTTTAGATATTCTGTTAGTTTATGTCATCATCAGCCAAACCATTTAATAATGAAGTATTCTGTATCAAAGAGATGCTTTGTGTTAGAACATGAGATTTTCATGCCTGCAGTGAGTTAAATATTGATTACTGCTTTATGTCAGAGCTGTGCTCTGCTCTTTTTCCTTCTCATATATAAATGAATACATTTTAAGTAACATATTACAATAACATTTTAAATTTATTTCTATGGTTGATGCTTTTTAGTGCAGAGAGAGAACCGCAATAGTCATTATCTTGACCCAGAAGCTTAGCTTTTATCTTAGTTAAGTCTAATTTTAGTCATTAGAGATGATAATAGATAATGATTTTGTTGTGCTATTAGAAGTTCTGGATGATTTATCTTTAAGCACTTTTGTGAACTGGTCACCTCTCACTGCTCAAGTCAGAAATGTAGCATTTAGAGCAAAATGTGGACTTGGACATTGATAGCATTAATACCTGTTCTTTCTATCAAATCTTTCTCTATCAACTCTGTGGCTAATTGAGTTTGACTTCCCATGCTGGCAAATTTCGCTTCAAAAAAGCATTTAAAAAGTAATATGTTAAAATTAACTTTATTTTTTAAGTTTCATATTGAGACATGATAGATATAATGGATATAGTGTAATGATGGCTGTCCTTTCCTCTTGTCCCCAGTACCAGACTTAGAAAAAAATACTCATTAAATATTTGTTGACTGAATTTATATATTATTTGTATCATTTGCAGTGGTCTTTACATACATGGATCACATATATCTTCATAGTTAATAATAAACCTGTGTTTCATAAAGGTAGAAGAAGGATCTGTGGGAAGTTGGATGATACCCTAAATTGCCCAGATGATTTGAAGTAATCTGGTAATCAAATGTAATCTGTGTCTGAGGGTCATAAAACAGAGTTCACTTGGATAGTATACCTGCTTTGCCTTGAGTGCAACATAGGTCTGAAGTTGGTGCCCACTGCATTGCAGGACTGTGTTGCCATCCCTGTTCTTCTGTTTGTTCTCCAACTGAAAAAGTTGGTTTCTGTTCAAATCCTTAATCTCTGTCTGATGGGGGTGGGGGAGGGGTGGGTGTGGGATTCATTAGTGTCAGACCAGTGCTTCAGTTGTCTCTCTTTCTGTCTGTCTCTACTTATCGTTTTATCTGTCACACTCTATTAAAAAGAAAGAGGAATGAAAAGAAAGAGAGAGAAATAAAGAAAGAAAAGAGAAAGGAAATATTTGAAGCCCCAGTGAAGACAAACAAAAAAACAGTCTATGTCTGGACTTTTTTCCTCCAAGCAGAGATGCTATTTGCAGATATTTATGGCCTGGTTTTACTTTAACATTGATATTTATCAGTGAACCTATTTTGAGCAAGCTATTTAACTTAACTACATTTCATGCATTAGTTCATTTTTATAAAACTGGGAAATTAAAATATGTACCTTCCAAAATTATGTAATTCTCTGCTTTAAGATAAATCCATCTTTAATTGTTCTGTGATGTTTATGATATGAGTAATGATAAAACCTTGTGTTTCCAACCAGATGGTGATACACCTGGTAGAGTGCACACATTGTCCCTGAGGAGTTGGTTTCTGTTCAAATCCTTAATCTCTATCTGCTGGGGGGTAGGTGTGGGGTTCATTAGTGTTCGACCAGTGCTTCAGTTGTCTCTCTCTCATTCTGTCTGTCTCTAATTATTTTTTTATCTCTCCACTCTTAAAAAGAAAGAGGAAGAAAAAGAAAGAGAGAGAAATAAATAAAGAAAAAAAGAAAGGGAAGAAGGAAGGAAGGAAGGAAATGGAAGAGGAAAAGTGGCCACAGGATGCAGTGGAGTTGTATAGGCACGGAGTTTCAATGATAACCTTTGTGCTTTAAAAAAAAAACAATTTTTCATTCATCAATATTCTATAAATCCGCTGTGTGTTGTACAGATAGGTGCATATAAGATACTTATCTCAGACTTATGTTGATTTTTACATAACAAACTTTACCTATAGTAGAGAACAATTTTTTCCCGGACTTGTATTTTGTTTTTTGCCAGGTAGTGTGTAAAAACATTGAGTATCTTGTGGGCTATGTCCATGGAAGTGGAATTTGACATACCTAACTCATAACTCTGTACTCAATTGTGATGCACATAGTTGAGAGAGAGAAGAGAATCAGGATAAAACATGTATTCATGCCTTCTTTACCATGACACGTTTCTGTGAGACTCCAAGCAGACTAACAATCATATTAACTAAAAGAATCAAACCACATTCTCTACTCTAGCATCTTTCAGTAACAAAAGTGATAGTTTTGTACTTTGTTTATAGCTTTTGTTTATCCTCATCATGATTATAACTGAGCATCTATCAAGCTGCTATTTTTGAGAATTCTGTAGAGATCCCTACAGGATTTGATTTTATAATTATTGTAGGTAAAATAAAATATGAACCCTAGTTTTCAGGTCATACTTCAATTTCATTCATTAAATCTATTAAACTATGGTGTTACTAAAATGCCATATATTAAATAAGTTTTAAATGTTAAAAGCTCATAACTAACTATATTAGTTGGATGTGAAAAGCAATCTGTGGTTTCTGTGATTTTGACAGCTTTGTTATCTTTGACAGAAACCTCTGTTAAATTTTCCATTTTATTGTCCCAGAAGTCCAGAAGCAATTATGGAGAGTAGACATTGAAAAAGAGACTCTGTGTATTGCCTACTTGTCAATTGTACTTTTTTTTTAGGTAGAAGCCTGATTATGTTCTGGCTTCTAAGCCTATATCAAACAGCTCTGTCTTTCTGAAGAAGCTATTTCATTCATTCTCTCAAGAGTAAATACTAATTAATCTATGCCAATCATAACATGACATTTTCTTAGAAATTGTAGGCAAGCTCAAAAGGTCTAGTAAACCTGAATGAAAAATCAATGATTGGGGTTCCAAATGGGGTTTATTTTTCTTCATAGTAGACATGACAAAAGAGCCACAGTTGCTAAGAGATCCTCTTTAGTTGAGAAAATCAAATTATTTATAAACTACTTTCACTTTGTTGGTGAACTATAGATTTCTAGTGACTTACTTCATCCTTAACTCAATGTTAAATATTAAATCTATTGAAAGCTATTTGAGTTTGTAATTAGTAGCTTAAAAGAAGATAACTGATTCTTTTAAAAATTCACTTTATCAGAGGAATAATGATTTATAAGATAGTTTATTTTTAATATTTTACTTATTTATTTTGGGTAGATATGGAGAAAAATTAAGAGGGAAGAAGCAGGTTGGGAAGGAGAGAGAGAAACTAACAGACACCTGCAATACTGTTGGACTGCTCTTGAAGTTTCCCCACTGCAGGCAATATATGTGTTCAATATTGTGTGCCAATGCCCAGCCCCACAAGACAATTTTGCATCTCCTGGTGGATGTCCCTTTGCATGTCTATTTTCTTTTCTTTTCTTTATTTTTTAATCTTCATAGAGATGGAGAGAAATTGAGAGGGACAGGGGGATAGAGAGAGGGAGAGAGACAAAGAGACACCTGCAGTCCTGCTTCACCACTCATCAAGCTTTCCCCCTGCAGGTGGGGATCAGGGGCTTGAAATTGGGTCCTTTTGCATTATAATGTATGCACATAGCCAGGTGTACCACCCACTGGGCCCATACTTCTCAATTGTCATCAATAAGTGAGGTCATTTTTTTCTTAATGGCTTATCTCAATTTACATACTTGTTTCAAGTTCCTTGCAAACTGAAAGAAAAAAAATCATTTCTTATGGCTAAGTAATATATATATTCCAATATTTGCAATATTTTGATTATTAGCAATGTTTTATTTGCAATATTTTGCAATATTTTATTTGCAATATTTTGATTTTAGAATCAACACTTCTGTGAAGACAGACATGCTTGGATCTCTTTAGATATGTGTTTTTGTGTTCTTTGGATCTATCTCTAGGAGATGAGTTGCTGGGTTGTATGGCAGGTCTATTTTAAATAATTTGAAGAAAATCCAGAATGTTTTACAGAGGAATTGAACCAATTTACATTGCCAAAACAGAGTATAAGTAGTCTATTTTCCCCCATATTTAAAAAATGTTTTTTATTTATTTATTCTTTTATTGCCCTTGTTTTATTGTAGTTATTATCATTGTTGTTATTTGATGTCATCGTTGTTGGATAGGACAGAGAAAAATGGAGAGAGGAGAGGAAGACAGAGAGGGCGAGAGAAAGATAGACACCTGCAGACCTGCTTCACTACTTGTGAAGCAACCCCCTGCAGGTGGGGAAGTGGAGAGCCAGAGGCTTGAACTGGGATCCTTACATGGGTACACACCATGTGTGCTTAACCCCTTGTGCTACCACCCAACTCCCTTCCCCCATTTTTAGCCAGTGCTTACTGCTTCTGTTTCTTTTAATGTATGGTGTTCTCCCTGGTATGAGGTGGGACTTTTTTTTTTGTCTTGGTTTGCATTTCTCTGAAAGTCCATGACTTTGAGCATTTTTTCATGTTCCAGTTGATCATCTAAATTTTCTTGGCAAGAGTCTTTTACTCTCTTTCCATTTTTCAGTGAGGTTGTTTGCTTTATGCTGCTGAGTTTCATGAGATCATTATGTATTTTGGAAGTTACTCTTTGTTTGATGCATGGTATATTCCTTTCCCATGCACTGAAGTTTGTTTATTTATTACGTTGCGATGTCTTCTTTTGTTATGCAGCAGCTATTTATTTATTTATTTATTTATTATTCACTTATTATTTTCATTAGGGTTATCACTACTATAAATCCACTAGTCCTGGAAACCAATTTTTCATTTTTTAACTTTTTTGAAGATTTTATTTATTTATGAGTAAGATAGGAGGAGAGAAAGAACCAGACATCACTCTGGTACATGTGCTGCCGGCGATCAAACTTGAGACCTCATGCTTGAGAGCCCAATGCTTTATCCACTACACCACCTCCCAGACCATTCATTTTTTTTCTTTCTCTTTTTTATTTTACTGGGTACAGCAGCGCTATTGATGGGAAAGGAGGAACTAAAGGGAGAAACAAAAATAGAAATAAAGAGGGAAAAAGAAAGACCACCTGTAAATTTGCTTCACTGCTTGTGAGGTATCCCCTTGTAAGTGGGTAACTGGTGCTAGAACCTTGGTTTTTGAGCATAGTGATGTGTGTGCTTAACCAAATGCACCACTACCTGGTCCCACTATTTCCTTATTTTTTTAATTTTAATTGTTCATTTTATTTATTGGATAATGATAGAGAGAAATTGAGAAGGAAGAGGAAGAGAGAGAGGGAGAGAGACCAAGATACTCGCAGCACTGCTGCTTTACCTCTGGTGAATCTCGACCCTCTGCTGGTGAGCACCTGGATCTTCAACCAGGGTTCTTGCACATTTTAACATATGTGCTCAATTGTGAGTGCCATCACTCAGCCCCTGTGCAGTAGCTGTTTAATTTGATGTAATCCCATTGCCTTATTTTTGCTTTTCTTGTCGTTGTACATGAGTTTCAGAAGACATTTCCTAGGCAGACATTGTGAATTATTTTGTCAGTGTTTTCTTTTATATATCTTACAGTTTTGAGTCTACTGTCCATATCTTCGATCCATTTGAGGTTCCCTTTTGTGTATGTTGAGATATGGTCCGGTTTCACATCCATGTTTTAACTCAATTTTACCAGCACTATTTATTGATTCTTTTATGACATTTTGAGAAGAAATGTTTCAAGCTAGAAATAAAGAAAAGAGAAAATAGAAATCTCACCTAGGGGGCTGAGTGGTGACACACCTGGTTGAGTGCATACATTACAGTGCACTAGGAGCCTGGTTCAAGCCCTTGTAACCCACCTGAAGGGGTACACTTCACAAGTGGTGAAACAGTGCTGCAGGTATCTCCCTGTCTTTCTCCCTCTTAATCTCCTCCTCCCTTCTCAATTTCTGACTATCCAAAATAAATAAATAAATAAATAAATAAATAAATAAATAAACAAGTAAATCTCATCTATAACTCATTCTTGTGTTTAAAACACTCATTAAGTATATAGCATATGCTTGATTTTTAGGTCTGTATTTTTCAGATAACTACATGTATTCAGTATTTCAAAAAGTGTATTTCAGGGGTGTGTGTGTATTTTCTTAATGAGAAAGTGACTTACAGCTTTCCCAAATTTAATTTGCTTGAAATATTGCATATGTGCTTGATAATGACCTTTTTTTTCCTGTTTTAAATAATATATTGGGTTGTTAGAAAAGTTATGATGCATTTTTTTTGCATAGAAAAACATGGAAAATGTGTCATGATTTTCTGACACCCCAATAGTAATTTTATTCAACACATACTGGGATTGATACTATGTATCAATACAATACTGTGTATCAATAGAATAAAAATACATCTCAAAAGTATGTAGAGAGGACTACAAGACATTTTAATAGTTTTATTCAGTAATGCTTGTTAGATGGGAGTATTTACCAGGTGTTATGTGGAATACTGAAAATAAAGCTCCTAGACACTCAGTTCTTCTCATGGAGCTTATAGTTTAAACAGAAATATTTTCCTTCCTTCCTTCCTTCCTTCCTTCCTTCCTTCCTTCCTTCCTTCCTTCTTTCTTACTTTCTTTCTTTCTCTCTTTCTCTCTTTCATTCTTTCACCAGAGCACTACTCAGATCTGGCTTATGGTGGTGCAGGATATTGAACCTGGGACTTTGGAGCCTCAGGCATAAGTGTCTCTTTGCATAACCATTATGCTATAGACCCTTGCCTGAAATATTTTCTGATTTAGTAATATTCTGATTTAGTAGTATTTTAGTATTGTTTTCTTCATTTTAGTTTGGAATTTGTTTAATTAAAATAAATAATAGTAACTGGTCCCAATAATTTATTTTTTAACTAGTGAAACTGTAGTATAGTCCATCTTCAACAATATAGCAATGAATAAGAAGTATAAAAATATGAATATAGTAGAAAGACAAATTACTTCTAACTGTATTAATATTGGAAATTTGTATAGTCCATTTCATCAGGAGAAAATTGAGACACATTAGTATCTTGAACAGTCTATCATAACAAGGTAGTATATTTAGTCTGCCTTATCTCAAATTAAGCAAAAGTAAATGCTTCCAGAAAAACACATCTTCAGAAAAAAAAGAAAGAAAACATATTAATTTCTTTACGAATTAATATGTAATACAAATAATATTTTATATGACTAATTTGTAAGGTCTGATGTGAAGTACTGTTGGTAACTTTGTTTTCATTATTATTACACATTTTTAGTATGTTTGATATTTGTAGGGAACTATTTCACTTCTTATTTTTGGACCTCTCATTAATTGAACTATGGATCACCTGCAAATAAAGACAGATCTTTCTTAACATTGGAGTCATGAAAACCTTTATTTTTTAAATCTTACATAATTGGATTAAAAGCAGTGTTTGAAGATGAAGTAACCTATGTATTTAAAAGCTCAACTGTAGGGCTGGTAAGACAATTCACTTGGATCTTGTACCTCCTTTTGTCATGCTCACAACTCAGCATCTAGCTTGACTCCTACCACACTGGAGGAAGCTTCAGCACTCTCTCCTTCCCTCCCTCCCTCTCTCCCTTCCTTCCTTTCTTCCTTCCTTCCTTCCTTCCTTCCTTCCTTCCTTCCTTCCTTCCTTCCTTCCTTCCTTCCTTCCTTTCTTCCTTCTGTCTCTTTCTTCCTTCTCTTTCCTCCTTCCTTCCTTCCTTCCTTCCTTCCTTCCTTCCTTTTTCTTTCTTTCTTCCTTTTCTTTCCTTCTTCCTTTCTTTCTTCCTTCCTTCCTTCCTTTCCTTCTTTTTTTCTTTCTTTTTCTTTTTTTTTTGTTTCTTCTCTCCAGGGTTAGCGCTGGGGCTCATTGCAAGCATTACCAATCCACTGATCATGGCAGCCATTTCTTCTGTTGTTTTTTTTCCCCATTTTTATTCAATAGAACAAAGAAAAAAATGAGAGGCGAGGGGTTGATAGGGAGAGAGAACGACACCTGCATATTTTACCACTTGTGATACATCCCCATTGCAGATGGGGAGTGGGGACTCAAACTGGGCTCTTTGAGCATGATGTGTGCTTAATTTGGTGCACCACAACTAGGCCCCTCCCTCCCTATCTGAAAAATGTTGCTGTGGAGTGGTTAAACTTCACTGACTACCAAAAGGAAACCTCAAATGTGTAAGATTTCAAATTTTACTGATCTGTATCTATCATTTATTCACAGTTCACTCTTCTTCTTCTAGCATTTGCCCTTCTTCCGTAGCCAGTCAACAGCGTCAGGTTGAGCCTGATGTCTGCTTGTTGCTGGCTTTGAAAGTGACTGGGATCCATGTGGATTCAGTCGGCTAGGAAGGATTGTCAGTTTCCCCAATAAATGGGTACTCACGGGATGCACCACGAGAAGGTCGATCCAATGCATCCCACAGTTCACTCTAATAATATATTTATAAGATCTAGAAAAGAATCTTACATTCTCTGTGACAGAAACCAATCAATTACAGTCATCACACATTTACAAGAGCTGCTGATAATATGGAGGTCAGATTTTAGAAAACTCCAGTAAAGCAAAGTAATAAAACCTGTCAAGTCATTTACTGACATTGGTATAAAAATCCTGATAGTATGTTTTTCTCTACTTTAGTCAAGCCGTATCATCACTATGTGTGGTTTTAATTGACAAATGATTTCTCATTGGCCTTTATCCTTACTTTCACAAGAATTAGGAAAGTGTTATAGTAAATTGGATAAAAATGTAACAATATTTAGGCATCGATTAAGATACAATGACTGGGAATTTATTCTAAGTGCTGGGATGCATTCTAATAATCTTTCACTTATTAAAATTTATTTTTAACTTGCTATGTAGTGGCAGATTTAGACTTTAATCATAGGCAGCCTGCCCCTCTGTTCAGATAGTCAACACTGTATTATAATTCCATAGTCTGTTCAAATTAATATTTTTTAAGACAAAAAGCATTTGACCTTTTATAGACTGAACCACTACTCAGGATTAGTGATTTTTGCTCTTTCATGATACTGACTCTGTCAAGATGCAGATACATCACAGTCATGTGACCTTGGGGACAGTACATACACTACAGTGTACTGTGTTGCCTCATTTCTTACTTACGATATTTTCAATTTATGGTGGATTTATTGCAACATAACTTCCTAAGTTGAGGAAGATCTTTATGACATGGACCCTTGAATAATAATTGTTTGAACTTTGTAAATCCACAAGGGGTGTGGGGTGTGTGTGTGTGTGTGTGTTTGTGTGTGTGTTTCTTTTGGCAGAGCTCACATTACCAGATTTATCCAACCCTAGTATCAGTTGATTAATTATGTAGATGTAAAATGTAATATTAAATTCACCAAAGTTGTTTAAAGCTTTTTGTATAAGTACCATGCATTAACTCATTAACTGATTGCTCCACTGGAGCTCCAGTGTGTAAAGCTTTCTAACTATATGGAGAGTGGTACCCTTAACCACCACATTATTCGTGGTCAGCTATATGTGTGTGTGTGTGTGTGTGTGTGTGTGTGTGTGTGTGTGTGTGTGTGTGTGTGATTATATATGTATGCATGAATATATATATAAATGTAATATATAATACCTAATGAAATCTTAGTATTGTTTTGAAGGAGATAAACAATTTCGATTTCCTCTCATAAGCACTATTTCTGTTGCTCTGCTGTATTTTTGCTGAAGAATACTGTTTATGGGCAGGGGAGATAGCATGATAGTTATGCAAACAGACACTCTTGCTTGAGCTTCTGAGGTCCCAGGTTTATTCCCACCACTGCCAGAGCTGAACAGTGCTCTGGGAAAAAAAAAAAGAAAAAGAAAAAATATTTAATCTGTCAGCTGATTGAATTTGGTAGCAATTTCAGTTTATTTTTCACTGAATTGTTCATTTCACCTTCAATTTCTAAAAATTGATTTCTATTGAGAAAATGTTGCTTTACCGGCTGGGGGTACATCTCAACCTGCCAATGTTCATATCCAGTGGAGAAGCAGTTAAAGAAGCCAGAATGTCCACTTTCAGCACCCCAAAAAGAACTTTGATCCTTACTCCCAGTGAGGGAGAAATGACAGGAAAATGGCTAGGAGGGTCTGAACTCCTAACTTCATCAGGACCCAGAGAGAGAAGAAGAAAAAGGGAGGGACATTTGGATGTAAAATAGGTGTATGTGTGAGTTGAACAGGAAGAGAAGATGGGACATGGAAAACAATTGAGCAGATATATGCAAATACTGACAGATAGTTGTGAAATAATAGTTAACACATATCTGCAACCTTAGGAGAACTGCTGTAGCTTCCAGTGGAGGGAATGAGGACACAGAACTCTGGTGGTTGGAACAGTGTGAGTTATACCTGTTATCTTGTAATTTTATAAGTCAGTATTAAATCACTAATAAAATTTAAAAAATAAAATGTTTTATAAGGTTGTCTCGTAGATAAAATTTTACATTTGCCCAAAATATATTGTGGTCTGCCTCATCCAGCATGAAAGTGTTTTTTATTGGTGTAGAATTCTAAGTTGCCGATTGTTTTATTTTTCACATAGACATTACTAATTGATTTCTGCTTTGCATTGCAGTTATTTGATAAATCATCTATTATTCTATCTTACTCTCACTTCCAGGATAGTTCTTATTCCTTATAACTATAATCTATTTAAATTTTGTTTTTGTTTTGCTGTTGTAGTCAGGCATGTAGATTTTTTTGTATGCCTATCTTAGGGTTGATTAGTGTTTTGAATGTATGGATTAATACCTTTCATCAATTTTGTAAATCTCCTAGCTATGATTTCTTCATATTTATCCTTTATCCTATTTTTATTCTTCATATCTCTGAATTAAATTTATAGGAGACAGTTTCTATCTCTAGATCTCATGTACATACCTGTGTAAATGTAAACTGTATATAAAAGTATATACATGTATGTATATAGTTTATAAATGTATATTAGATATATTTGAGATTGTGTTATTATTCCTAATTCCTTCTATACATTTAGAAGTCACTAATTTTTAATTTGACTGTATTTTATCCACAGTCACATCTGCCTTTCAATCTCCACTTCATTTTTTATATACTAAATACTCTTTTTCTAATATTTCCCTAATTTTTAAATGACTTCAATTCTGTTTTTTTTTCATTTTTTTTTATTTAAGAAAGGAGACATTAACAAAACCATAGGATAAGAGGGGTACAGCTCCACACAATTCCCACCATCCGATCTCCATATCCCATTCCCTCCCCTGATAGCTTTCCCATTCTCTATCCCTCTGGGAGTATGGACCCAGGGTCATTGTGTGTTGCAGAAGGTGGAAGGTCTGACTTCTGTAATTGCTTCCCCGCTGAACATGGGCATTGACTGGTTGATCTATACTCCCAGTCTGCCTCTCTCTTTCCTTAGTAGGGTAGGTCTTTGGGGAAACGGAGCTTCAGGACACATTGATGGGGTTGTCAGTCCAAGGAAGTCTGGTCAGCTTCATGATGGCATCCGGAACCTAGTGGCTGAAAAGAGAGTTAACATACAAAGCCAAACAAATTGTTGAACAATTGTGGACCTAAAGACTGGAATGGTGCAGATGAAGTGTTGGGGGTGGGGGTACTCCCTGCAGACTCTTGTGTACTTCTGCTTTCAGGTATATATTTTTCCCAAGTTTATGGGCATGTGTGCTCCATCTCAGGGGACCTGGACTATATCTACGTTTGGGGACTTTATTGGGGAGTAGACCACCTGCAACGGAATTAGAGAATACTATGAAAGGATAGGTCTCACCCAAGTGATGAAGCTGAAGAGTTGTCATTCCACACCTGAAGTCTCTGGACACAGTCTGAAGTGAAGCATGTTGGGGTGGTACTTGTTGTGTTGATTAGGTTGTGATCCATGGATGCAATATTATTTGGTATGAATTGAGAGAAGCATGCAGGAAAGTGGGCCCCACCCTAAGATTCCAGGACTGGGGGAAATATAGGTTCTATAGTGGAAATGTGAGGTTCCTGCTGTCTTAGGGTTCAAAAAGACAATGGATATTGTTATCATCTCATTATTTGGTAATTGGGTTAACTTTGAAAAGTCCCTTTGTTAGGGTTTGCTGTATAATATCCAGCATCTTGTATATAGCTGTGCTACTTACTGGTTGCTTCTGTTCTCCCTTGGTCTAGGCTTTTGAGAGAGTCAACATATCAAAGACCGCCTATGTATTAAAAAGACTCAGTCTGTGTTTTAAAAAGTTCGGGACATATGATCAATTTTTCCCTCTCATATTAATTAAATAGTGGTTTATATGACTACACTTTAATAGGAGTGTACATAAACACCATTCCCACCACCAAAAGACTGTGTCCCATCCCACCCCCCCACCCTCTTCCCCACCCCCCCAACACCCTGCTGCCCCGGTCCAGCCTCTCTGGAGAGCAGTCTGGAGAACTCTCACAAGGCTAGACATAGACCTTCCTTATGACCCAGTAATTCCTCTCCTGGGGATATACCCCAAGGATTACATAATGCCCAATCAAATAGATATGTGTACACCTATGTCTATAGCAGCACAATTCATAATAGTTAAACCCTGGAAGGAACCCAGGTGCCCAACAGCAGATGAGTGGCTGAGAAAGCTGTGGTACATATACACAATGGAAAACTATACAGCTATTAAGAACAATGAATCCACCTTATCTGACCCATCTTGGACGGAGCTAGTAGGAATTATGTTAAGTCAACTAAGTCAGAAAGATAAAGATGAGTATGGGACGATCCCACTCATCAACAGAAATTAAGAAAGAAGAACAGAAAGGGAAACTAAAAGCAGGATCTGATTTAATTGAGAGTAGGGCACTAAAGTGAAAACCCTGTGGTGAGGGGGAGGGTGGACATTAAATTCTGGTTTTAATTTTTTTTAAAATCTGAGCACTGCTCAGTTCTGGTTTATGGTGATGCTGGGGATTGAATTTGCGAACTCAAAGCCTCAGCCTTGAAAGGCTTTCTGCATAATCATTGTGTTATTTCCCCAGGACAATTCTATATATAAACTGTTTGGTTCAAGTTTTTATCTCTGTGAATATGATATGTTGATAATATTTTTCAGAATTTTAAATGTGTGTGTATGAATGTGTATCTGTTTTCTGCCTTTTTTCTCATTGTGCTATATTTACCTATATACCTGATTTTCTTTGTGTGCTATATTTTATTACTTAAAAATTACTTTATAATACAGTTATATTTTCTAGATTGTTGAAATTTTGTTCCAAAGGGGAAAACTTTTTGTACTGTTAGTTGTTCCGTATAGTAGAAAGAAAAATAATTGCATTACATATGTTTTAATTCTTCCTATATTTCTTTTTTTTTTAAATTTTTTATTTAAGAAAGGATTAACGAACAAAACCATAAGGTAGGAGGGGTACAACTCCACACAATTCCCACCACCCAGTCTCCTTAACCCACCCCCTCCCATGATAGCTTTCCCATTCTCTAGCCCTCTGGGAGCATGGACCCAGGGTCATTGAGGTTTGCAGAAGGTAGAAGGTCTGGCTTCTGTAATTGCTTCCCCGCTGAACATGGGCGTTGACTGGTTGGTCCATACTCCCAGTCTACCTCTCTCTTTCCCTAGTAAGGTGTGTCTCTGGGGAAGCTGAGCTCAAACACATCCACACATTCTTTTAGTCAAGATACCTTCATTTTTAAAATTTTGTTGTTAGTTTTGCAAAATCTTCATATACTTTGCTTACAGCCTATTGTTTTAATATGTGGCATATAAAAGTATTTTGAGTGAATTCTCTTAATTCCGTAATTTCACTAATGGTCATTGTCTTAAATTAACCCTTCATTAAACTAAGGGAGCCTGTTGTATCAGAAAACAACCCAACCATATGATTTCTTCGACTGTACCATTTAACAGGTTTTAATTAGCCAAAGATTAGGTCAAGTTGAAGATTAAGAAACAAACATAAAAACTAATGAACTATAAAAGTAGGCAGAGACATCCATACTCATATCTAATAGCAGACTTTAAGATAGATAAAGTGATAAAAAACAGAAATGGACACTGGAAAATAATCATTGGGGTCAATCAACAAGATAAAACACTTATTATCAAGTATTTACCAGAACAACACAATACCTTACCTGCGACTGTACCTGCTTTGCCATATGCATGACCTAGGTTTTAGTCAGATCACCACTTTTGGCAGGGTAGGGATAGCCTCAGTTCTTTGGTGCCTCTACTTCTGTCCCTTTTCTTTCAGAAAAACTCTGCTTAGAGAGATGAAGTCTTGTCTATGTTGGAAGAAAAGACTGGTGGGAAAAATAGAAATTGAAAAATGGAGCATCATCAAAATTAATAAGGCAAAAAATCAATATAAGTAAAGATATATTTTAATAGCAAACATCAATAGAACTGAAGATATATATTATGTTAAGGGATTCCCAAATAGATCAGTGAGACATACCCCCCATTTTATTGGGGGGGGGTAATGGCTTACAGAATGGTTGTTCACATATAGGTACAGTTACTCATCTTCCCATGGTAGGTGACTGCAGAATACTCTCATCTTCAGTTTAGTTTTTTTTCTTTCCCACATCATCATACATCAAGATTCCAACACCCTTTTCACCCCTCCCATTCCCTTTTCCCCAGAGTCTTTTACTTTGGTGCAGTTCACCTACCCAGTTCAAGTTTCATTTTTGTTTTTCTTTTTCTGTTAAATTTCACCTATAAGTAAGATCATCCCATATTTGTTCTTCCCCTTTTGCTTATCTCAATTAAAATAGTACCTTCCAGTTCCAGTCAAGATAAAACAAAGGAAATAATTTAAATGATGAAACCTGACATAAATTTAATAAAGAAACAATTTGAACCATCAGAATCCTTATATTTAGTGATAATTTTTTCTCAATATGGCTATTTTTCATATTCCTTCAGAAATACATGTACAATTATGTATCAACTGTGCATCTAAATAGCCTTACTGAATTTTTAATTCTAAAAGTTAATTAAAATTACTTCCTGTATATGCATAGAAAAGTATTTCTGAAGGGAGATTGATTTCACATCTCTAAAATATTTAATTTTATGAATGTGCTTATACATATTATGGAAAGTTAGCTGTCTCTTACAAAATAGTTTTTTTTTGCTATTTGAATATGTTAAATACATTAAATACTTTATAATAGTTACTGGTGTATTAAGGTCACAATATATAGCATTTTATTCTTTGAGTCTATTTGTTAAATAATTGATTAATTTAGATTCATCATAAGAATTTATATTCCTATGAGTATCTCGCTGGATGTTATTTTGATGCTGTCCTGAAGTATCTTGATAATTTTAATATGAGCTGCATATTATTGTCTTTAGCATCTTTAAAAATTCACTATTATTTCTTCAACTTTCAAAATTTTTTTCAAATGCCTGCCAAATCTTCAATATTTTAATAATACTTTTTGTTCCATTTTATGTGCTCTTATTGTTTATATAGCATTAGAATTCTTATCCCTACTCTTAAATCTGTGTATATAAATTCATGAACTTTGTCAGCATAAGACATACTAGATAGCTCTCATATTTATTGGTCTTAACAGCTGGGCTCAAGAAAGTTCATCTTTAATGCTTCGTCTGATAAATTCATGAATTGTTAAATACATATCTTAGTAAATGATGCAGCTCATATAGGACCCATTATTCTTACAAGGAATACTCTTTTTTATTCCCTTTTGTTGCTCTTGTTTTATTGTTGTAGTTATTATTGTTGTTATTGATGTCACTGTTAGATAGGACAGAGAGAAATGGAGAGAGGAGGGGAAGACGGGGGCCGAGAGAAAGACAAACACCTGAAGACCTGCTTCACTGCTTATGAAGCAACTCCCCTGCAGGTGGGGAGCCAGGGGCTCAAACCGGGATCCTTAAGCCGGTCCTTGCTCTTTGTGCCACCTGTGCTTAACTGCTGTGCTACTGCCTGACTCCCTGACAAAGAATATTCTTATAGTAATTCTAAGGGACAGTTTCTGTAAATGATTTGTGATGTTTTATTATAACAGAATTCCAGCTGATTTACTATACTACAATTTACTTTATGTAAAATACAATTAGGTTTCCTTAATTACTGTTTAATCTGCATTCCAACTGAGTGTGTTGCCTCAAACTTGATATTATTGTATATATATTTATCACATTTACTACTAATTGTGATAGAAATTTAGGGAACACATAACAACTGTGTTATTATAATATAACACAGTTAAATTTTGAAATCATATTTACTGGTAGATTTATTATTATAATTAGTAATAATTGTTGAGGTAAATTTTAATGAGACTTCTGCAAGGTTGATTCCTATGAGATTAGGAGTTGCTCTAATTACTGTACAAATTCTTTTGTTATGAACTTGGTATTTCATGATTTAATGCAAGAACCCAAATTCCAGAACATTCCCTGCCCTGAGATCTATATATTTTACAAAACTGTCTTATGATTCTGCTGTAAGTGTGCTTTCCCTGCTAGACACAGAGTTTCATAGGACCAACTATCACTGAGAGATATGAACCAATACTCAGTATGGGGTCATTCCTAGACTCTGATGCAGACTCTGTGAATAATTAAGACTCTAGCATGGTCATAAGAGTTTCAGCATGGAGGCCCTGTCCATTAGGTCCCTTGAGATTCACTAGTTTATTTCAAAATCAATCAAGGGAATTTTTAAAATTGTTTATATCAGAACAACTTGATAAGGGGAACAAATGAAAGGCAAAATCTAGGGAGCTGGAAGGTAGCACAGTGGGTTAAGCGCACATGGCGCAAAACGCAAGGTCCAGTGTAAGGATTCCGGTTCAAGCCCCCGGCTCCCCACCTGTAGGGGGGCGCTTCTCAAGTGGTGAAGCAGGTCTACAGGAGTCTGTCTTCCTCTCTTCCTCTCTGTCTTTCCCTCCTCTCTCAATTTCGCTCTGTCCTATGCTGGGCTAGCTTTGCCAGAGAGAGAGAGACAAGGAACTCCTGGTGGCTTGGTAATACAATTCTTTATTGATGTGAATGCCCCAGAGTCGGGTGTGAGCACGGTGGGTTTAGGCCACATGGAGCTAGCAAAATGGCCACCTCATGCTATGCACACCAGCCCTTCTCCAGGTCTTCTTCAGGTCAGGACACGGAAGAGAAAAAGAGAGCAAAACCAGGAACAGCAGTGGGATAAAAACTGGAAGTGGCAAGTCGGGAATGGAATTGGCTAGGAAAGGGGGTAGAGAGAGGCAAAAAGCAATCTGGGAAGGTGGAAACATCCTTAGCAACAGTTTTGATGGTTTAACTGAAACAGCAATACCCTGAGGGGATAACATGGTGGGGATCTTTCAGGCAAAACAATGATCATGTAAATGACCATAGTGTCAGCAATGGAGCATGGAGCAGAGTGGAGGGAGGGGGGGCTGGCTTTAAGGCCCAACAGTCCTATTAAAAAAAAAAACAGCAAGAGCTATGAAAACAATAATAACAACTACAACTGTCGGGCTGTGCCCTGGAGGAGAGAGAGGAAACTAGAGTGGAAAGGTAACACAAATCTTTATTCACTCAAGTAACTCAGAGTTGGGTGAGAGCACAGTGGTTTGGGCCACATGGAGCTAGCAAAATGGCTACCTCCTGCTATGCACAGCAACCCTTCTCTGTGTCTGGTTGCCGAGGTGAAAAGGGGAAAAAAGAGACCAGACCTGCAGCAGCAGTGGGCTTTATAGGATAAAAACCAGAAGTGGAAGTTGGGACAGTATTGGTCAGGAAAGGTACTCTGGGAATAGAGTTTCAACTCTCGTGGGAATTTACAATAACCTGAGGAGACAACATGGTGGAACAAGACACTCTGGGAATATAGTTTCAACTCTCATGGGAATTGAAATATCCTGAGGGGACAACATGGTGGATGTGACCACATCTGCACAATTTCCCAACCTCTCCCCCTTTCCTTTTATCTAATGTCCACAGTTTAGGAAATTTAGAGTGGAGCAGGCTTAATTTTTTTTTTTTTTTTTAAGGAATGTCATGCTCAGGTGGAAAGATAGGATGTTTTTGTGGGGGAGGGAAGACTTACATGGCTACCAACCTTTTGAGATTTATGTGTCCCCCCTGTGCTCAACCCCTCCGTAGAGAGAGAGGGACTTACCTGGAGGGACTCATCTCATAGGTTAAGCTCTGCCAGGCTCCACCATCTCCTCACGATTTTTATACATCTTTACCTATATTTCTATCTAGTCATCGTATTAAGATGGGTCAATGTCTCTAAAAGACTCCATCTGTGACAGAGGAATAGTAGTGTAGAGGTGAGCAGAAACCTTTTGGGCATAAACCTGAATGATATCATGCAGGCATTTTGAAAAGAACTGGAACAAGACAGAAAGAGACAAGTAAAGGAGCAGCAAGATTCAGTATGTTGCCAAAGGAAGGCTGTTGGGCAAGGGGGCATTTCCTGTCTCGGGGGGTGCTAGTAATGGGGGGGGACATTTCCTACCTCAAAGGGCAGGACCTGCAGGTGGGAGTGTGTGGCCTGTCAAGCAGAGGGGCTGTTTGGCATTGTATAGTTCCCAAGGCAACAGGCTGCAAAGTCCATGAACAGGTCAGTCTTTGAAAAACCAGCAGTGTTACTGTTCTTTGCTAGACATACAGAGTAGTTAGGCCATGAATTGTATAACCATATAGCCAGTACAAATCTGGAATGATGAGATATCTAGTCTGGATATTCTTCCCCTACCCATATCCTTGCCCCATAAATCAGCACATACTAGAATTGGATGGACCTGCAAATTCATTAAGAAAAAAAAAGTTCATTTGTAAACTTAAAGAATATTAAAGAAGGGGACCTGGCAATAGGACAGTGGGTTAAGCGCATGTTGCATGAAGAGCAAGAACTGGCATAAGGATCCTGACTCAAGCCACTGGCTTCACACCTGCAGGGGGATCGTTTCACAAGCAGTGAAGTAGGTCTACAGGTGTCTTTCTTTCCCCTTCTCTGTCTTACCTTCCTCTCTCCATTTTTCTCTGTCCTATCCAACAACAGCAACAGCAGTGACAACTATTACAATCAGAACAACAACAAGGGCAGCAAAAGGAAAAGAAAAAAGCCTCCAGCAGTGGATTAGTGTTTCAGGCACTGAGCCACAACAACAATAACCCTGAAGTGAAAAAAAACCAAAAAAAATTTTTTAAAAATGAATGGATTTGTATTAGCCAAGCAATAAGGTAGTAAATAGTGTATCTTTTAACATCTAGTTTTACAGTCATATATACTTGATACAGTATCTGTATTTTAGGTGTCTGTGTTCAACATGGAGTATCTGGCTCCCTGACAATGGGTGTGTAAAAGTAGGTGATCGAATTTTGGAGGTGGGGCTATGGAGCAGCAACAGTTGTGTTTCTCTCCTCTTCTCTCCAGGGTCAAGTGGGAATACCAATGGAGACCACCTGGGACCGCAACAAGACAGGACTAGAATGAATGACTTTAGGCACCCACCAAATCACCAGTGAATGCAATCATGTGTGGCTTGTGGACAGAGAGGAACCTAGGGAGAGATTAAGTGACTGGTAACAGTCTGACAGTTCACCAGTTGAGATACTACCTCCAGTCTGTTTCACCAACAAAGGTACGGCTGAAGGAAGGAGAGGACTCCCCTAAAACCCACCAAATGCAACTGTGAGTCTCCAGTGCTTCTGCTCTCAGAATCTGGAACAGCATCAGGGAGGGCCTGTGCTGACACCAGGGGGCAGAAAACTAAGGAGGAAACTCAGGAGAAGATCTCTACCGTGGTGGCTTAGCAGTGGGGCATTGAAAGTCTCTTTACTTAACCACTGGATTATCTCTGCCCCACCCTGCTTTATCTCTTAGACAGGAGTCAGTAATTAAGCTAAGAAGCCTATGTATAGTTTAAAAGCCCTAGGCTCCCATAGCTTACAGTGAAGAAAAAGAACAAAAGAGGCTTTTAAGCCACTGAGCTCCAATTTAGGGAATAAAATACTGTTGGAACAACTGTCAATTTTCACAAATCTGAACCCTTTAATTACTTAGACACAAGTCAATCCAGGCAAGAGTAATCAGTAATTTGAAAAGTTCTGAGAGAGGGACCTCATAACATGCCATATACAATGTTTAAATCAACAAGAAGAAATACTGGAGAAATGAACCAGGAAAAAAGTCCAGCTAAAAGCCCCCCAGAGGTTGAAGCACAAACTAATGAGGTCAACATCCTAACAGTAGTTAAGGAAATAATCACAGGAGTGAGTAAAGAGTTTGAAAGATATGTCATCAGAAATGCAGACAACAAATGAGACTATAGAAAACACTAATTATCTCAAGGTTATTAGAAACCTGAAAGCTGAAATAGCTGAGCTAAGAACACAACTAGCTAACCAAACTAAAACAGTATCAGAACAGGGTAATTCTTCTAGTGTTTGCCCTTCTTCCGTACCCAGTCAACAGCATCAGGTTGAGCCTGATGTAAAGTTTCGAGACCTATTTTGAATCTGGAGAGGTGGCAGTCATTGACTATGTGGGTCATAGTCTGTCTGTAGCCGCAGGGGCAATTCGGGTCGTCTCTGGCTCCCCAGCGATGGAACATAGCGGCGCACTGGCCATGGCCTGTTCGATAGCGATTGAGGAGGGCCCAATCATAATGTGCTAGGTCAAAGCCGTGTTGACGCTTGCAGGGGTCTGTGATGAGGTGTTTGTTCTTTACCTCAGCTGACTGCCAACTCTGTTTCCAAGAGACTGGAACAGAGAAGTTCAGTGTAGTCATAGGGGACCAGATTGGGTGACGAGACGTCAAGTGTTGGACAGGGTGGGCGAAGATATCCGCGTATATTGGCAGGTCCGGTCGAGCGTAGACGTGGGAAATGAACTTAGATGATGCCGCATCCCGACGAATATCTGGTGGAGCGATGTTACTAAGAACTGGCAGCCATGGAACCGGGGTGGAACGGATGGTTCCAGAAATTATCCTCATGGAGGAATATAATTTGGAATCGACCAAGTGGACATGGGGGCTATGGAACCATACTGGGGCACAGTATTCTGCAGTGGAATAGCATAATGCCAGAGATGATGATCGTAGTGTGGAAGCGCTCGCGCCCCATGAGGAGCTGGCCAGTCTTGCAATGATGTTATTCCTTGCGCCCACATTTGCTGCAGTTTTTATGAGATGTTTGTGAAATGACAGAGTGCGATCGAGAGTAACGCCAAGATAGACTGGCTGGGCTTCATGCCGGATTCTCGTATCGCCAAGCTGCACATTAAGCTCACGTGAGGCCGAGGCATTGTGTAGATGGAAAACAGATGATACCGTTTTTGCAGTTCTAGGGATTAGTCGCCAATTTTTACAGTAATCAGATATCAGAGACATGTATTTCGTGAGTGTTTCCTCGAGGATATCGAACTTTGATGCCTGAGTTGCACAGCAGATGTCATCGGCGTAGATGAACTTCCTTGAAGAAGTTTCTGGGAGGTCATTGATGTAAATATTAAATAGCGTAGGAGCCAGAACAGAGCCCTGGGGGAGGCCACTTGAGACAAGTCTCCATCTGCTAGACTTGTCAGCCAGATGCACCCGGAATCTTCTGTTTTGGAGAAGAAACGATATAGTGTTGGCCACCCATGGAGGCAGGCATCTTGAGATCTTGACTAGGAGACCATGGAGCCAGACCGTGTCATAGGCTGCTGTGAGATCAACAAAGACAGCACCCGTCTTTAAATTCTTCTGGAATCCATTTTCAATGTAAGTTGAGAGGGCCAGGGCTTGGCCAGGGCTTGGCCAGGGCTGGGCGGAAACCAGCTTGGGCGGGTGATAGGAATTTCTCTGTAAGATGAGAAATATGTGACAGAAGCAGCCTCTCAAGGAGTTTGTAACACACGGAGAGGAGAGAAATTGGTCTATAGCTGGCGTCCAGTGTTGGGTCTTTCTTTTGTTTCAAAACCGCTATAATCTTCGCACGATGCCAAACTTTGGGCATAGACTCAGATTCCAAGATGTGGGACAAGAATGAAGTGAGCCACTTCTTTGCCGCGGGACCCAGGTTAAGAATGAGTTCTGGGGTGATGTTATCATAGCCAGCAGCTGTTCCCGGTTTAACCCTCTTCAAAGTGTCTTCCAGTTCAGACAGTGTAAAGGGAGAGAGTTTTGGAGATGGACAAGATAACCGGAAGTGGGATGACCACTCATGGGAAATTTCTCTTTTCCAGACTGGGTTGATCTTAGCATGTCCAACTTGAGTTAGGTGACTGGCCACTGAGTTTGGAGATACGGGAGGATGGGAGACGGGAGGGGGTTGGCTTCTGGCACCCAGTCTGTGAAGAAGCTTCCAGGCCTTCATACTTGAGTGGGTGAAGTTCAGACTTTCCGTGAGTTGTTGCCAGCGGGCTTGGCGTGCTGCATCCAGGGAGGCAATGAGATGGTCAGCCACATAAGGGTCGCCCGACTCATCATTCTGCTTTAGTAGTTGCTCGCATTCAGCATCAAGACAAGGCGTATAATTAGCACGTCTCCCACGAGGAATGGCTTGGGAAGCTGCTTTGAGGGGATAGAGTTAATTGGAATTGCAGGAATAGATTTGTTGGTAAGATCACTGAACAGACGCCAGTTTGCTTTCCGAAAGTTCCATCTTAGTTTCTCTGAGCACAGAATCAGTGGGAGCTGGAGACCAATGTGGATGATAGCTGGGCGGTGATGACTGTGTGGGAAGATCTTGAGAACTTGTCTCGTAGCGGGAAAGGCTTGGCCGTTGACTGTGCTAATCCAGCACAGGTCGGGTGACGAGTCTTTATTCCATCTAGCACTGTGAAAAGAGCCTGGCTGTTTGGGATCGTATAATAGGGAGAGGTCATTTGCTGAAGCCCAGTCGGCTAAGATAGAGCCGTCAGCATGAGTGGTGGAATATCCCCAGTCTTGGTGATGACTATTAAAGTCTCCAACATAAACGGCTGGGTGATTCGGGCTAGGCAGGACCTCATTATCCCATGAGGCACTGGGAGGCTTATATACGTTGATGAGCTGAATAGTTCCAATAGTAATGGAGTCGTAGAAGTTCGAAGAGGCCGTATGGTCAACGTCCGCAAGACACGATTTGGCGTAGATGGCTCGGCCGTGTTTAGGATGGAGATTATAGCATATTAAATTGAATCCACTGATGGTGAATCGAGCAGCTTCATCGACTGCTATATGTGTTTCTTGTAGGCAGATAACATCTGCCTGATGCTGTATCGCCAATTGACCAATAAGAACGCGTTTGGCAAAGGACAGCCCCTCAACATTAAGTTGGAGGACTCGAAGAGCAGGAGCAACAGCCTGAAAGCTGTCAGGAGCTGCTTGTTGCTGGCTTTGTAAGTGACTGGGATCCATGTGGATTCAGTTGGCTAGGAAGGATCATCAGTTTCCCCAATGAATGGGTACTCACTAGATGCACCACGGGAAGGTCGATCCAATGCATCCAGGATGCATTGGAACAGGGTAATAAAATAGGTGAACTCCAGAAAACAGTAGAGGGGAGAGAGAATAGAATAAATGAGGCTGAAGAAAGAATTAGCAAGATTGAGGATGAATTAGAGACGACTAAAAAGAAGTAAGAAATCTCGAAAGAGAGGGAGGAGAAGAAAGCATTATTCATGCCATAATAGCTGAAAACTCCTCTACTCTAGACATCTTCAAAGACATAAAGGTTCAAGAAGCCCAGAGGAACCCAAACAGAATTAACCCAGACTTAAAGACACCAAGACACACCATATTTAAAATAGAAAGGAATAAGGATAAAGAAAGGATCCTGAAGGCTGCAAGAGAAAAACAAAGAGTCACTAACAGAGGAAAACCTATAAGATTAGCAGCAGACTTGTCCACACAAACACTATAGGCCAGAGGACAATAGCAAGACATCTATGGAGTGCTCAATGAGAAAGGCTTTCAACCAAGACTACTGTATTCTGCTAGACTGTCATTCACAATAGATGGAGGCATAAAAACCTTCTCAGACAAGCAACAGTAGAAAGAATTAACTATCACCTAGCCTGCCCTGAAAGAAGTTCTGAAAGATCTCCTATAAACAGACCACCGTAAGTGTGCCATCTGTCAGAACACCCTAACAATCTATAAGAATGACATTAAATATCTTCAGTCTTTGATATCAATAAATGTCAGTGGTCTGAATTCACCTATTCAAAGGCACAGAGTAGGAAGATGGATTATAAAATACAATCCAACAATATGCTGTCTACAGGAAATCCACCTAACTCAACAGTACAAACACAGACTCAAAGTGAAAGGATAGAAAACTATCATACAAGCCCGTGGCCCACAAAATAGTGCAGGAACAGCTATTCTCATATCTGACGCAATAGACTTTAAAATAGATAAAAATAAAAAAGATAGGAATGGACACTACTTAATGCTCAGAGCATCAGTCAATCAAGATGACTTAACAATTATTAACATGTATGCACCCAATGAGAAGCCATCTAAATACATCAAACATCTACTTTAAGACCTACCACAATATATTAACAGCAACACAGTCATAGTAGGAGAATTCAACACCCCCCTCTATCAACTTGACAGATCATCCAGGCATAAAATAAATAAAGACAATAGGGTGCTAAATGAGGAGATAGAAAAACTAGAACTATTGGACATTTTCAGAGTCATTCATCCCAAGAACCTGGAATAAACATTTTACTCATGTACACATGGGTTGTTCTCAAGGATAGACCATATGATAGGCCACAAAAACAGCATCAGCAAATTCAAGAGCATTGAAATCATATCAAGCATCTTCTCATACCACAGTGAAATTAAACTAACAATCAACAAAAGATTAGGAATAGTCCAAAAATGTGGAAGCTCAGCAGTACATTCCTTAGCAACTACTGGGTTAAAGAGAAAATAAAGGAAGAAATCAAAATGTTTCAAGAATTCAATGGAAATGAAGACACAAGCTATTAAAATATTTGGAATACATTTAAGGCAGTACTGAGAGGGAAGTTCATAGCCATACAAGCACCATTAGGAAACAAGAAAAAGCACAAATAAACAGCCTGATTGCACATCTTAAAGACCTAGAAGAGAAGAACAAAGGAACCCTAAAGGAACCAGAAGGACAGAAATCACTAAAGTTAGGGCAGAAATCAATAACATTACAAATAAGAAAACCATACAAAAGATCAATGAAAGTAAATGGTGGTTCTTCGAAAGAGGGAACAAAGTCTACAAACCTTTAGCCAGACTCACAAAACAAAAAATGTAGAAGACCCAAATAAATCAGATCATAAATTAAAGAGGAGATGTCACAACAGAAACCACAGAAATTCAACATATCTTGCGAGGCTTCTATGACCAACTCAAACTAAAAGTCATGGACCAGATGGTTTCACAAATGAATTCTACAAAATCTTCAAAGAAGAACTAATACCTCTACTTTTGAAAGTCTTCCAGAAGATTGAAGACACTGGAGACAATCTGATACCAAAAGCAGATATAGGCACAACCAAAAAAGAAAACTACAGACCTGTATCTCTGATGAACATAGATGCTGAAATATTGAACAGAATTTTAGCCAACTGGATACAGTAGTATATTAAAAGATTGTTCATCATGACCAAGTGGGGTTTACCCCAGGCATGCAAGGTTGGTTTAATGTATGTAAATCAATCAACGTGATCCACTACATCAACAAAAGCTAGTCCAAAAACTACATGGTCATATCAATAGATACAGAGAAAGCCTTTGACAAAATACAACATCTCTTTATGGTCATAACGCTACAAAAAATGGGACTAGATGGAAAATTCCTGAAGATAGTGGAGTCTATATATAGCTTACCTACAGCCAACATCATACTCAGTGGTGAAAAACTGGAAGCATTTCCCCTCAGATCAGGTACTAGACAGGGATGCCCACTATCACCATTACTATTCAACATAGTGTCGGAAATTCTTGCCATAGCAGTAAGGCAGGAGCAAGGAATTAAAGGCATACAGATTGGAAGAGAAGAAGTCAGACTCACCCTATTTGCAGATGACATGATAGTATACATAGACAATCCTAAGGAATCCAGCAAGAATGTTTTGGAAATCATCAGGCAATACAATAAGTTCTCAGGCTACAAAATTAACATTCAAAAGTCAGTGCCATTCCAGTATGCAAACACTAAGTTAGAAGAAGTTGAAATCCAGAAATCAATTACTTTTACTTAGCAACATAAACAATAAAATATCTGGGAGTAAACCTAATCAAAGTGAAAGACTTGTATACTGACAATTATGAGTCACTACTTACGGAAATTGAAAAAGACACAAAGAAATGGAAAGATATTCCATGTTCATGGGTTGGAAGAATTAACATCATCAAAATGAATATACTACCCAGAGCGATCTACAAATTTAATGCTATCCCCAGTAAGACCCAACCATATTTTTTAAGAGAATAGGACAAATGCTACAAATGTTGATCTGGAATCAGAAAAGACCTAGAATTTCCAAAACAATCGTGAGAAGAAAGAACAGAACTGGAGACAACACACTCCCAGATCTCAAATTGTATTATAGGGCCATTGTCATCAAAACTGCTTGGTAGTGGAACATGAATAGACACACTGACCAGTGGAATAGAATTGAGAGCCCAGAAGTAAGCCCCCATACCTATGTACATCTAATCTTTGACAAAGGTGCCCTGACTAGTAAATGGGCAAAGCAGAGTCTCTTCAACAAATGGTCTTGGAAAAAATGGGTTGAAACATGCAGAAGAATTAAACTGAAACACTATATTTCACCAAATATAAAAGTAAATTCCAAGTGGATCAAGGACTTGGATGTTAGACCAGAAACTAACAGATACTTAGAGGAAAATATTGGCAGAATTCTATTCTGCATAAATTTTAAAGACATCTTCAATGAAAGGAATCCAATTACAAAGAAGACTAAGGCAAGCATAAACCGATGGAACTACATAAAATTAAAAAGCTTCTTCACAGCAAAAGAAACCACTACCCAAACCAAGAGACCCCTCACAGAATTGGAGAAGATCTTTACATGTCATACATCAGACAAGAGGCTAATAACCAACATATATAAAGAGCTTGTCAAACTCAACAACAAGAAAACAATCCCATACATAAATGGCGGGAGATGTACAGAATATCTATCACAGAAGAGATCCAAAAGGCCAAGAAACACATGAAAAAAATGCTCCAAGTCTCTGATTGTCAGAAAAATGCAAATAAAGACAACAATGAGATACCACTTCACTCCTGTGAGAATGTCATACATTAGAAAAGGTAAAAGTAACAAATGCTGGAGAGGTTGTGGGTCACAGGAACTGCACTGCTGGTGGGAATGTAAATTGGTGCAACCTCGTGGAGTACAGTCTGGAGAATTTTCAGAAGGCTAGAAATCGACCTACCCTTTGGTCTTGCAATTCCTCTCCTGGGGATATAGCCTATGGAACACAACACACCCATCAAAAATGATCTGTGTACACATATGTATTTAGCAGCACAATTTGTAATAGTCAAAACCTGGAAGCAACCCAGGTGTCCAACAACAGATGAGTGGCTGAGCAGGTTGTGGTATTTCTACACAATGAAATACTACTCAGTACTCAGTACTCAGTACTCAGTACTCAGTACTTCACCATTTTCAGCTGAGGACTCAGAAAAATTCATCTTAAGTATGATAAGTCAGAAACAGAAGGATGAGTATGGGATTGTTGGTATGCTTCTAATTCTGCTTCTAAAAACCCCTTCTGTTTCATTTGGTTTAACCCCCCTGCTTAACACTGTATTCTATTTATATAACCACTGTTAACTAAGCACCACCCTCCCTCCAGGGCATTGGTGGTTCAATGATAGAATTCTCGCCTGCTCCGCCTCCTCTCCTTGTCACACCCTGATTTTCACCAGTCTCTTTTCTCTCTAACCTCTCTACATCACATCCTGTTTACACCCTACTTGGCAAGTATATTAGTTTTGTTTAGTTTAGCTTAACTTGGCTTAGATTGTGCTGTGTTCTGCATGAATAAAGACTAATCTGCGTACCATTCAGCCATGAGTCCCTGTTCGTCTGTCTCCCGTCAGTGAAGCTAGACTGACATGGGATGATCTCACTCTCAGGCAGAAGTTGAAAAACAAGATCAGAAAAACAAACAGAAGTAGAACTTGAACTGGAATTGGCGTATTGCAGCAAAGTAAAAGACTCTGGGGTGGGTGCGTGTGGGAGGGAGAATACTGGTCCAAGAAGGATGGCAGAGAACCTAGTTGGGGTTTAATTAAAAAGAAAGTAACAGTCCATTTTATTCAGTTTTAACTAACTGGTGCTACAGTGTATCTTTGCTGTGGAGAAAGATCACAATACCTTTCTTACCTGTAGTCCTCTTTGACTCAGCCATGCTACATGTTTTTGAGTGAGTGATAAGGACTGATGTTGATTTCTTAGATCTTTGTATGAAATACTTTTAGCTTAATACATAGATTCCTTAAACTCTTGTACACAGTACTTTTATTTTTTAAACTATAGCACTGCTCAATTCTGGTTTGTGGTTGTGTGGGAGATTGAATCAGAGTCTTTAGAGCCTCACGCATAATAGTCTCTTTGCATAACCATTATGCTATTGACCCTTGCCCATACACAATACTTTTTAGTTTATGATTTAACAATCTATATAATTTGGGAGGCCTATGGATTTTTTCTGTTGTTGTTCCTAAATCTAAATTTATATTAAATCAAAATTAATGACAATCAAACAATGGTCTTTTTAAAGTAAATTTTTGCTTTACTGGTGAGAAGAACAGGAAGAGTTCAATGTAGAAATGTCTATCTCTGCCTTGCCCATACACAATACTTTTTAGTTTATGATTTAACAATCTATATAATTTGGGATGCCTATGGATTTTTTCTGTTGTTGTTCCTAAATCTAAATTTATATTAAATCAAAATTAATGACAATCAAACAATGGTCTTTTTTAAGTAAATTTTTGCTTTACTGGTGAGAAGAACAGGAAGAGTTCAATGTAGAAGTGTCTATCTCTGCATCTAAAGAACAACAAACAAAGACAAGATCTGTGGTGTCTACATTACCCAAAATCACACCATTCTGGTATAAGGTCCATTCATAAGTTGATGCTATTTGGTTTTATATCAGTTGCATGGGAATAATTAAAAAGGAATAGGAAAAGTAAATCTGAATGTGACCTTTGTGTCCTATATAGGAAATTATTTTTTTAATGTCTCCTGATTTAAAAAAGTTATTTATTAATTTTGGAAAGAGACAGAGAAGTATTAAGAAGGAAGAAGTAAAAGAAAGAGAGAAAAAGAAACCTGAAACACTGTTTTACTATTTATGTATTTATGAAGCTTCCCACATACAATTGAGGACTGGAGCCTTGACCTGGGTTTTTCTGGACTTCAGTGTATATGTTCTATCAGGTATGTCACAGCCTATCCCCTGTCTCCTGAATTTTTTTCTTTTTTTGAGCCTTAATTTACTAGAGAAAATTTCCCATTTAGAGTTGTTTAAGGATGATTTGAGTAAAGTGGATGATTGAAAAAATTTTCCTAGTCATAAACACCAAGGCCATGAATTAGTACCTAATTTTCACAGTGACTCCATAAGGCAGAAATATATATGGCACATTCACATACATCCACATGGAAAATATATCAATTCTATATACTATTGTCATACTAATTGGTATTATTCTTATATGTTCAGGGAGCATGATGATGCTAAGTATGATGTGCTTCTAATTTATACTCATGATATTCACAAATGCTTCACCTATATGTAATGGCCTTCTCAATTGAATTTCCTAAGTTTGGCTTTTTAAAGTTTACAGCCCCAAATTAGGAATGATATAAATGATAAAATAAGGTTTATTTCACGATTCCACTTAAAATTATTGTTCACTACATAATTAACTATTAAAGACAGTTCTAACTTACTTCCACCATCCCATCGCTTATATACGGTAAGCTGAGTGTAAGCATTGCATGAAGAAATGGTGCCCTGGAGCTTAATGAATATGAAGCAGGTCATATTCCATTCCATTTAAGTACATTATATTACTGACATATTTGGAATTTTTAAGTCAGTGTAAATCACTTTTATTCAGTTCAGGAAAATTAAATTTTAAACACAAGAAATTCCTAATGTAATTAGGCTTTTGAACATCTTGAAAATAAATTGAAACACAGTCAAGTACATCTGGACTTAGGGTTACTGTAAAAATTGTTGAAATTTGAATAAATGCTGATTTAACTAATTATCAGAGTAAAAGCAGACACTAAAAAGGACTCTTAATTTGAGCTAAGCCAGTGCAACTTGAACTGCTGGCTTTAAATATTTTTTCTTTTTGTTAAGATACTATTGACAAAATTATATTAAAACAAACTAAAGTCATATTTTTGTGTGTGTTTCTTCTTTTCTTTTTTTTTCCTCCAGGGTTATTGCTGGGCTGGGTGCCTGCACCATGAATCCACTGCTCCTGGAGGCCATTTTTCCCCCTTTTGTTGCCCTTGTTGTTGTAGCCTCCTTGTGGTTATTATTATTACCATTGTTGATGTTGTTTGTTGTTGGATAGGACAGAGAGAAATGGAGAGAGGAGGGGAAGACAGAGAGGGGGAGAGAAAGATAGACACCTGCAGACCTGCTTCACGGCCTGTGAAGCGACTCCCCTGCAGGTGGGGAGTCGGGTGCTTGCACCGGGATCCTTACAGTGGTCCCTGCGCTTTGCACCATGTGCACTTAACCCACTGCGCCACCACCGGACCCTTTTTTGTGTGTGTTTCTTTGCCCTTCCCTTCTTCCCTGTCCTTCCCCATTCTTCCAACTTCCCTCTTCTTCCCTCCCCTCCCCTTTCTTCTCTTTTCTTTCTTCTTTCCTTTCTTTCTTTATACATATATATTTGCATATATATGTATATGTATATGGAGAGAGCTTGTTATCCAGACCACAGATCTGAGAGGATCAGGTGGTGGTTCACCAGGTTATGCACACATAGTACAAATTCCAAGGACCCTCTCAAGGATCCAGTTAGAGCCCTCTCTTCTCCAGTTGTAGGGGGTTGCTTCATAGGCAGTGAAGCAGGTCTGCAAGTATCTATCTTTTTCCCCCTATCTATCTTCCTCTCTCCTCTGAGTTTCTCTCTGTCCTAATTTGTAGTATGCACTGAACCCAAATGATAACCCTGAATGTTTAAAAAAAAAAAAAGATCACAGCATGAATACTTTCTTCATTTTTGTGGGAACTGGACTAGAACCAAGGTTCTATGTCCACGGCAAAACTACCTAAACTGTATCTCCAGCTTCAGTTTTTTCCACTATCAAAAGATATATGATCCATTCATACCATGAAACTGCTGATGAATATGAATATGGAAAACTAGAAATAAATTTGCAGTGATAGTAGGCTAATCTAGATTAGCATTAATAATTCATTCAAGCATGTTGAACTAAAAGGATTATTTTAGAACCACACTTATTAGAGCTTTATATATCACAATCTACATTTGAAAACTATAGCTTATTTTTATACTTTACAAAAAATTATAATGCTCCATATGTTAACACAAAATCTTCAGTCAAGTTTAGAAAATAAAACCAACCATAAAATAGCATTGAATAGGAAACAAATGACCATGTTTCATTGTAAAGTACTTAAAATATCACCTAACGATCACTAAAGTAAAAAAAAAAACAAAACTGTTTTGATCAATTAACCACTCTTTTATGTGTTAATTACCTGTCTTCATAATTTCAGTACATTTGCATGAGATTGAATGCATTCTACATTATAAAAATATTATATTTCATGTTATGGAAATAAATATAAAGCCTTACATTTTAATTTTATTTAGTTTTGTAAATTGATTTTCATTGAAGTCATGTATTTATTTATTGCCTCCAGGGTTAACATTGGGGCTTGGTGCTGGCTCTACAAATCTACTGCTCCCTGGTAGCCATTTTTTTCCATTTTATTGGGTAGGCTAGAGTGGGATTGAGAGACAAGAGAGATATAGAGGGAGAGAGAAAGTCAGACACTTGCAGGCCTACTTCACCTTCACTGCTTGTGAAGCTTCCTTCTCTGCAGGTGGGGAGCCTTGGGCTTGAGCTTGGACCCTTCCAAGTGTTCTTGCACTTACTTGTATGTGTGCCTAACTGGGTGCTCCACTGCCCAGCCACCAAAGTTCTAAGACTTTTGTCTTAGGGGTATAGTTTTCCAATATATTGTTAGTACACCTTACTACCACCGGCGGCCTTTCCCTTCTGTTCAGGACATAGGGTCTCTTACTCTCATAAATGCTCTTCCATATCCCCACTTAGTGACCTCAGACCTGCAGTAGTTCAGTAAATATTTACATGTGTGTTATTTTGTCTATTCTCTTGCTTTGTTCTTAATACCACTTATGAATGGAATGATCTGAATTTTTTTATGCTTTATACAAATAAATGTTTTCTTATATCCTTATACACAACAATGTAGAAATTACTTTATTTAAAATCACATCTATTTTGGAAGATTCTATTTTAAAAACCAGTACATAGTTTTTTATTAGAACTTATTCAGACACAATTCAATGAATAGATCTGATTCTAAGTAAGTGTGTGTGTGTGTGTGTGTGTGTGTGTGTGTATGTGTATGTGTGTGTGTGTTAATGAACTCATTTAGTTCCTGGTCTCAAGAATATCACAGTTTTTTTATTTTTATTTATAAAAAGGAAAACACTGACAAAAAAAAAAGGGTACGGCTCCACACAATCCCCACCACCAGAACTCCATATCCAATCCCTTCCCCTGATAGCTTTCCTATTATTTATCATGGGAAAATACTAGTAAATAGTATACTACACAAGAATGGAAATATGCATTTAAGAACTGCATAATGCTAAGAAAGACTTAGTTTAGGTTAATCATGGAAAATGAGTTTTTAGCTGCTTCTACACTAAAGAAACAATAATACTTCACAGGTCAGAGGAAGGAGGAATGAACCAAAGTATAAATTTATGGTATTTACAAACAAATGATTTACTTAGAATATCTGTGAGGACATAATGAAATATTGCTGGAAGATGACAAGTCAAGCTAGAATGTTGCAAGAGATAAAATAGGGCTGGTTCATCAATTTTTAGTGACAGTTTAAAAAAATAGAATTTAACTTGCAGACCCTGAGCAGATATATGTCAGAATTGTGTCACTCATCCACCAGAGAAAATTTGAATTCCCTTTATACTCAGGGAATAAACGCAATACAAACAACACATTCTGTTATAAAATGTAAATGTGTTCAAGACAATAATTTATAAAGGCATCTTGGATGTGAAAGACAAATTACATGTACGTCCTCTAGGGAAGCAGATTGAGTGTCTCTTTCAAGTTGAAAGGAATGACAGAGGGGGTTGGGACACTTGACTGATGAAGGTGGATATGAGAGAGTTCCAGAGGTAGATTCAACTGAACATGAAGATGCCTCTGTCTAGAATAGTGAGGACCATGCTAAGACTTGTTTTTTGGTTTTTTCTTTTTTTTTTGGAAGGGTGAGAAGGAAAGATTGTGGAGGAAGGGAAAGCAGAAAGATGATAAGCTCACATGCCTTGGGAATTTTAGAGTTGAAATAAAGGATAAAAAATATATTTAAAACTCAGAAGTTTCAAGGTTGGTGTCTGATAAAATAAACAGTGGTGATGTGGACTGGGTAAGTGGAAGATTAAATAGTATTCAGCTCAGAATCTTTCTAAGTTCACTCCTACGTCTGGAAATATTTACCCCCATGTGCTTGTGAGTTTGTCTCCTTCCTTACTTCAAGTCTCAAAAAATTATCCTAAAAGACAGCTTTATTAATTATTCCTATCTAAATATCACATCCTTCTCATCATTGTCTATGCTAATGTCTTATTTACAAATTTTACTTACAAACGTTTCTTCCCACCTGAATCATCCTCTAATTTACTTTTTCTATTTACCCTCTATTTCATTTCAGTATAATATTCATGATAGTAGGATGATATTCAAGTGCTAGTATGTATCATTGTGTTGAATCTTAAAGATATCACACTGAGTGAAATAAACCAGAGGGACAAGTATTAGAAGAACTGACTCAGAAATGCATCTTAAGAAATAAAATGAAGGGCAATACTTAGTGAAGCTGCAAGGAAGAAAGAAACTCATGTCATGAAAGGGAGGAGTACTAAAGAGAGATTGGGGATTTAAGTCCCTAGAATAAAACAAGTTAATGGTTTGGTCAAGGATGGTGTGTACTGACATTTTTCTTGGGGAAATATGGAAATGTACATTATTCTTTTCTTTATTGGGGGGGATTAATGATTTACAGTCAACAGTAAAATACAGTAGTTTGTACATGTATAACATTTCTCGGTTTTCCACATAACATTTCAACCCCCTCCCTCTAGGTCCTCCTTTGCCATTATGTTCCAGGACCTGAACCCTCCATCCCACCCCAGGGTCTTTTACTTTGGTGCAAATTCTCACCAGTCCTAGTTCTGCTTTGTGTTTTCTTATTTTTCAACTTCTCCCCCCTATTATTAGTGATTTAATAATGATCAACAACATTGTGGGATAAAACATTTCCCATTACCAGAGTGTCACATCCCATCTCCTCCATTTGAAGCGTCCCTATTCTTTATACTTCTGGGAGTATCAACCAAAGATATCTATAGGACACAGAAGGTTGGAGGTCTGTCTTCTTTAGTTGTTTCTCTGCTGGACATGGACATTGACAGGTTGATCCACACACCCCACCTATTTATACCTTTCCCTAGTGGGGTAGGACACTGGAGAGGTGGAGTTCCAAGACACATTGGTGAGGTTGTCTGCTCAGGAAAGTCAGGTTGGCTTCATGATAATATTTTTCAACTTCTGTCTATGAGTAAAATCATCCCATATTCATTCTTTGCTTTCTGACATATCTGATATCTGACTTAACATGATTTCTTCAATCATCATCCAAGATGAGGTGAATAAAGTGAAAAAACCAAGTTAGGAGAAGAAGTCCAGAAGTCTATCTCTTTTACTTTAGCAACAAAATACCTAAGAATAAACCTAACAAAAGAAGTTAAAGATTTATATACTGAAAATTATGAGTCACTATTCAAGGAAATAACAAAAGACACAAAGAAGTTAAAAGATATTCCATGTTCATAGGCTGGAAGATCAACATCATCAAAATGAATATACTACCCAAAGCCATATACAAATTTAATGTAATCCCCATCGAGATCTCACCCAATGTTTTTAGGAGAATAGAACAAAAGTTACAAATGTTTATCTGGAACAGCAATTGTATCTCCTTAACTACAATTTTGTAAATCAACATTTTCTCAATAAAGTGGTACTAAAGTTGAAAACTATTGAAAAATAAAAAGTTTTTTTTTAATTGAATCAGCTTTGTGTACTTGGGATGAATCCTACTTAGTCATGATGCACAGTGCACAGTCTTCCTAATGGACTGCTGTGTACAGTTGGCTAGAATTTTGTTGAATCTTAGCATCTACGTTCATCAGGATCATTGGTCTATAATTTTCATTTTGTTGTTGTTGTACTTCTGCCTGCTTTTGGTATAAGGGTGACTTTGACTTTGTAAGAGGTGTTAGTGAGTGTCCCTGTTTCTTCCTTATTTCAGAAGAGCTTGTGAAGTATAGGTTCTGTAGAATTCATTTGTAAAACTATCTGGGTCTGGGCTTTTATTGTTATGGGCAGAAAGGGTTTAACTACTTTCCTACTTCAATATTCTCTCTCTCTCTTTCTCTCTCTCGTCTCTGATTATTCTATTTATGTTTTCCAGTTACTCCTGTTTCAGTTATGGAAGGTTGTATGATTTTAAGAACTTATCCATCTTTTCCTGATTCTCTCATCCAATTGTTTTTTTCTTTTTGCCTCCAGGATTATTGATAGGGCTCAGTGACAGCACTACAAATCCATTTCTTTTAGTGGCTATTTTTCCCCATTTTACTGGATAGAACAGAGAGAAACTGAGAGAGGTAGGGAAAATAGAGGGAGAGAGAGAGAGAGGAAAAGGCAGACACCTGCATCACTGCTTCACCACTTGTGAAGTGACCCCACCCCCAGGGATCTTTGCAATTCCTACTATTTGCACTTATCCAGGTGAGCCAGTGCCCAGCTCTTTTCATATAATTGTTCATAAAAATCTTGCATATTGTCATGCATGTACAAACTATTGCATTTACTGTCGAATATAAAACATTAATTCCCCAGTAAAGAAATTAAAATTAAAAATCTTGCATATTATCTTGGCTTTTTACTGTATCAATTGTAATCTCTCCCCATTCATTTGAAGTATGCTTTGTTTGGGTTTTCTCACTTTTAAATAGTGAGTCTCTCAAGTGGTTATCAATTTTTTTTTTACCATTTCAAAGTTTCAGCTCTTTCATTCATTAATCTTTCATATGTTTTCTTTATTTGTCTGTTTTAATATTGTTGATATTTATTGATTAGGAGAATTAATATCTGTCTAAATGACCATTCTGTACAGACTCATATGTAGATTTAGTGCCATCCCCACCAAAGTGGTACCAAATTTCTTGAGAGAATAGAGGAGATACAAAAAAAGTATATCTGGAATTATAAAATACCTAGAATTGTTAAGATTATCTTGAGAAGTAAGAACAAGAATGGATGCATCACACTTCCATACCTCAAACTATAGTGTAGAGCTATTGTAATGAAAACCAAACAAAAAATAGGCTTTACTTTATTTAAATATTTTATTAGATTGACAGAGAAATCTAAAGGGAAAGGGGAGATAGAGAGGGAAAGAGAGAGATTCTTGCAGCATTGTTTCCCCACTTGTGATGCTCTCCACTTTCAGTTGGAGACTGAGATCTTGAATTCAGGTTCCTTTTGCATCGTGGTGCCTTGTGTACTTAACCAGATGTACTCTGGCCCCCTTTTAAATTTCTATGTATAATTAGTTTTCCATAGATAAGGTAGATTACAATTTAGTAGGGTATATTGAAATGATAAGAGAATACGCTTATTAAAATAACTAACACTATAAAGTTCCTGGACCACGTAAAGAATGCCTTCTTTTAAATGACTGGAAAATAAGTAATTCATTGGAGAAAGCTTATTTAACATATGTTAATGCTCAATTTACAATTCAATTTTAAGATTAATCATTCATCTTAAGTAACATATTATCCCTTGGAACCAGATAATTATGATTTGTTTGCGTAAGGGTAATTATATGCCATGTATATTTAAAAATATGAGCTTCTATAGAGTACTAGTTGCAAAAATAAATACACCCATAATAAAATATCCTGTGAAAGCATTAATATACAAACACATTCTAACACATCAGGTATTTTTTACTGTGATTTAAGCTTCCTCACCTCCTTTAAAATTTTTAGTAATTAAAACTCACAACTGGTTTATAATACTGTATTTTGCACATTCAGTTGTGCAAAATACACCTTTGTATGTGTGTCTCACCTTACCTACCATCAAAGTTTTTAATACTATTATTCATCTAAATGGTTCCCTCTACCCATGTTTCTCACACTTATCCTTTGGTGATGACTGCATTTTGCTATTCCTCTTTAAGAATATATATAAAACATCCAGTATATGCATCAGCATAAAACAAACATGTAAGTTTTAGTAGTAAAACAATTTCTGGACCAATGAAATATCTCACTTGAATAATGTGCTGCTTTGCCATGTGTGCACCCAGGTTCAGGTATGGCATTCACCACATTGAAGGATGCTTTAATGCCTTGATCTTTTTCACTCTCTATGTCTTGTACATTATTGCCTTTATCATTAAAAAAAATTTCTTCACTATATCACTATATTACAAAAGTCAAGGCAAAGTGGATTACATTGGATGTTAAACTAGAAACCATAAGATACATACAAAACATTGCTGTAACAACCATGAGCTAGAACACACCATAATGCTGATTTAGATATGCCTTTTGGAAACTTGGGTTCAATAGGAAAGAAAACAAAAGTAAAAACAATTTAAAATTTTACCAAATTGAAAAGCTTCTGTCCAACAAAAGAAACCACTGCCAGAGCAATAAGACAACACACTAAATGGGATAAGATACTTGCGCAAAACAATGAACAAAGGGCTAGTAATCTAGAACTATAAAGGAGGCATAGGACTTCTTGACAGAAAGGGAAATGTAACCATTAAAAATAGGCAGGCGGGGGTACTCTGCCTAGTAAGTTGTAGCAGTGGCTAAAGTGCTGGGTTCTCAAGTATGAGGTCTTGAATTGAATCTCTGTCACTAGATGTGCCAGAGTGATGTTCTGGTTATCTTTTTCTCCCTCTTATTAATAAGTCAATAAATAGTTAAGAAAAAAGTTCATCAAGGTCTACTTCACTAAAGAAACACACAAGATGGCCAATAGACACATTTTAAAATTATTACCAGAGAAATGTAGATAAAAAACACAGTAAGGTAATGAAATATAAATCAAAAACAGTATCAACAGGGAAAGAAATAAGAAGTTTTGCAGAATTTCTAAATACAAATGGAAACTTTATAGTTTTAGTAGGAATGTGAATTGATTCAGCATTTTTATAAAGCAGTATGGAGATTCCTCAAAGTTTTAGAAATAGACACCATATGATCCAGCAGTTCATCACCTAATTATTTATACATACATTGAAAAAATTTATCCAGAAAAAAGATACATATTCATATTCGTAGCAGCATTATATATAACAGCCAATATTTGGAAACAACATAAATGACCAAAAATAGAGGAATAGCTAACAAGTATATGATATTTGTGTATATATTTGCATTCATGCACACATTTGAATATTATTAGTTGTAAGAAATCTTGTATTTTTCTGCAGGTGAACTAGAGAATATTATGCAAAGTGAACAAAACCTGGAAGAAAAAGGCATACTGATGATGTTCCTCCTGTGTATGGTTTAAGAAGCAAAGTACAGAAAAAACAACTATATAAAACAATAATAAACACTTTTTTTTTAAAAGAGGAAGAAGTTTTTCAAACAACTTTTTGTTACCTTTATTTATTTATTTATTTGATAGAGATATTAGAAATTGAGAGGAATGGGAAGATAGAGAGGGAAAAAGAGAGATACCTGCAGCACTGCTTCACCACTTATGAAGCTTCCCCCCTGCAAATGGGGACCAGGGCCTTGAACCCCTGTTCTTGAGCATTGTATCATGTGTATTCAACCAGGTGCACCAACACCCAGCCCCATAAGCTCTTTTTCTTTATTAGAAGATATGAGAATGCTGATCTTAATGGCAGGGTATGGGTCCTAGAAGCTTGTTAGGGTTAAGCGTCCTATGGTGGAGGAGGAAGGGCCTTTGTTGTTGAAAAGTATATCTGTGATACAGTAACCATCTTAAAAAATTGACTAGGCAAAAATTAAATTAGAAAACTTTTGGTTTCTCCGAAAAAGAGATGTTGTCAACAACTGTACTATAAACCATTATACCCTTCAATAAAGTAACAGAGTAGGAGTTGTTTTTATTGTCACATATCAACTTTATAGCTATTGATGATTTTAAATTTCTAAGCCAATTCTATTCTTGAGGTCAGAAAGATACTAAGTAAAAGTGTGTGGAAGACCACTGTTCAATACTTTCTATAGCTAGTTTAGGAAGTATGAGTTATGATTATGGAGACCGTTATATGAATATGGGGGTATAAATTCATTTATTCAGACAGTGCCTCTCTGAAATTTTATTTTATTAATTTGATTTATTAAAATTGTCAAAACAATTTTAATTCATACTACAAAGTAACACCAAGTTATACTTAAGGTTGTAAAATATACATGCTACACATAAAGAGATTTTTTAAAAGTATTTTTTCCCTTTTGTTGCCCTTGTTTTTTATCGTTGTTGTTATTGTTGTTGCTGTCGTTGTTGCTGAATAGAGCAGAGAGAAATGGAGAGGAGGGCAAGACGGGGGGGTGGGGAAGACACCTGCAGACCTGCTTCACTGCTTGTGAGACGCCCCCGCCCTCTCAGGTGGGGAGCCATGGGCTTGAACCTTCCTTATGCTGGTCCTTACACTTTACACCATGTGCACTTAACCCGCTGCACTACCGCCCAACTCCCACATAAAGAAATTTTATAAAACATTTTTATGTTATCAGCAAAGTGAAAAGTCATTCTTTTTTTTAAAAAAAACATAATTATTTATTTCCTTATTTATCCTTTTAAAGAATTTTCTGAGTATTGACTCTGCTGGTTTCTGTTAGGTGCCATCAGCAAAAGGTGAGTAATATTAGATTAAATCTCTGATCATGAATCATCTGGGATAATGAGGATTATTGAAACTAATAAAAGAGACTCATAGACCAATATGCAATTTGAAAATGATTTTAGGGTACAGAAGGAGAGATAGGATATTGGATACGGAGCTCTGGGGGTGGGAATGGCGTGTAACTGTACCCCTCCTATCATACAATCTCATCAATACCTCCATTCCACAAATAAAAAAGGAGAGGTAGGAGAAATACATTTAATGGGAGACCAGAAGAGTCTTTCTCTGAGAACTGAAGTGTGCTCTCAGATCAGTTGATGTATTGGTTAGTAGATATGGAGAAGAACTTTACAGACAGACAGAAGTGTGTGTATATTTGAGGAACTGGGATTCCAGCCAGTGGACCCGGGGACAACATAGTTGTTGAGTGAAGGGCAAGGAGCAGGAGATTAGATGCAGCAGATAGGGCCAGTCCCTGAAAGTAGTTTCCAGATTTTGATTGAGAAGCAGTAGTATTTTTTTCTGTTTATAAAATGGAAATAATATTGACAAGACTATAGGACAAGAGGGGTATATCTCCTCCCCTTGTTCTATTGTAGTTATTATTGTTGTTGATGTTGTCGATGTTGGATAGGACAGAGAGAAATGGAGAGAGGAGGGGAAGAGAAATATAGACACCTGCAGATCTGCTTCACTGCCTGTGAAGTGACTCCCCTGTAGGTGGGGAGCGGGGGGGGGGGGGGGGGGGGGCCCTCCAACCAGGATCCTTATGCCAGCCGTTGTTCTTTGAGCCACGTGCGTTTAGCTCTCTGCGCTACCACCTGACTCCCTACATGCAAAAACAAAAACATGAAAACAGGAAGTTAAAGTTGCTGACTAATGGCTGGGAAATTATAGGGGAAATGAGCATTTAATGGGCATAGATATTTAGTTTTGCTTATGTAAATATATATATAGATAGATAGATATCAACAGTATGAATCTTGTCATGATACTATGCTGTATAATTATGATGGATATATATGTTTGTGTATATATATATATTTCATACACAAATTTATCTTCTTATTGTAGTTTCCATAAGTCATTAACTAAAGGTTGAAGTGATGCAAAGTGAAAATAGAAAATAATCAAAACCAGATTCTGTAATAATCTCCAATAATCTAGTACCATGGTGTTAGTCATTGAAAATAGGTCAGTGAATGTTAAGATAGACTTTTGAATGGAGGTATGCATTAACAAAATACAATTACAGGATAATTAAAAAAAACTAAAATAGATGTAGCTTAACATTTTCTCCCAAAAATATGTTTGCTCTACTAATTTGCTGAATATATTTTGTCACCAATGTGGATGCTAATTTTTATTTTATTTATTTATGTATTCCCTTTTGTTGCCCTTGTTGTTTTATTGTTGTATTTATTATTGATGTCGTTGTTGTTGGATAGGACAGAGAGAAATGGAGAGAGGAGGGGAAGACAGAGGAGGGGAGAGAAAGACACCTGCAGACCTGCTTCACCGCCTGTTAAGCGACTCCCCTGCAGATGGGGATTCGCTGGCTTGGGATCTTGTGCTTTGCACTATGTATTTGTAACCCCTGAAGCTACCGCCTGACTCCCAAATGTTGTTTTTCTTTCTTTCTTTCTTTTTTTTTTTGCCTCTAGGGTTATTGCTGGGGCTCCATGCCTGCACTATGAATCTGCTGCTCCTGGAGGCTATTTTTTGTTGTTGTTTTTTTTTCCCTTTTGTTGCCCATGTTGCTATTGATGTTGTTGTTGTTGGATAGGACAGAGAGAAATGGAAAGAGGAGGGGAGAGAAAGAGGAGGAGAGAAAGACACCTACAGACCTACTTCACCGCTTGTGAAGCAACCGCCCTGCAGGTGGGGAGAGCTAGGGGCTTGAACCGAGATCCTTAGGCTTTGCTCCATGGGTGCTTAACCCGTTGCGCTGCCACCCAAACCCCCTGATGCTAAATTTTAATAAAAAATAGTCCAAACAAATATATAATGACTTAGTTCCTATATAAAACCATTCGTTGCTGGATAACAATGAAAACCTTTCAGTTTTTATGGTTACCTATCCTTTATACATACTATATAATTAATGTTCATTAAGTAAGAAAAAAGTTACTTAAAATTAAATTTTTATTATTTTATTTTGCTGCTAGTATTACAGCTGGGTCTTGGTATCTGCACAATGAATCCACTGTTCCCAGTAGCTATTCTTTCTTTTTTTTTTTTTTAATATCTTTATTTGTTAATTAGATAGAGACAGCCAGAAATCAAGAGGGGAAATGGGAGAGACAGAGAGACACCTGCAGCACTGCTTCAGGATTTGCAAAGCTTTACTCCTGTACATAGAGACCAGGGCCTTGAACCCAGGTCCTTGCATGTGGTAACAGGTGCACTTAACCAGGTGCCACCACCCAGCCCCGCTGTTATTTCTTTTGTCTTTTTTCCCCCTCTCTTTCTTTTTACTTGATAGGACAGAGTTAAATTGAGAAGGGGGGGAGTACAGAGAGGAAGAAAGAAATTTTAGACACCCTCAGACCTTCTTCAATGTTGTGAAGCTTCTCCCACTGCTGGCAGGGAGTGGGGGCTAGAATCCAGGTTCTTGTTCATGTACATGTATGCTCTCAGCCCACCCTCAGAACTAAAATTTTAAAGGGAGCAATGTATACATTCTTTCTTGGTTTTATTTTCTTTAGTTTTGATTTAGTGTTACTCCATTCTGTAACTAGATAGTTGACAAGTGCAATTACCAAGCTATTAGTTATGTAGATATGTCAGTGAGGACAAGATAACTCCCTGAAAATAACTTAAAGAGCAATAGAAATATATAAAAAATTAAAATGAGTATAGAAATTTTAAAAAGCAGCAGAAAGATAAAGAAAACTTTGAGGACCTAGTAAATAATGAAATTGTATGCATTTGCCAGTGACTGCACTAGAAAGCATTAACCCCTTTAATTAAGAAGAAAATCAAAGGAAACACTATCAGGTCAAATCTCTTATCATAAAGGTGGCCCAGGAAATGGTATAGCAGATAGAACAAAGGACTTGCCAGCATGTGGCCTCAAGTTGAATCCTTAGCACTGTATATGTCATAGTTGTACTCTGGTTCTTTCTTTCACAAATAGATTGTTTTCTAACATTGATCCTACACGACCGTAAACTAGAGCTGAACAGTGTATTTCTGTATCTCTCTCATTAAAAATTAAATATTTTTAAAAAAGAAAAAAGTGAAAAATTTATTTTTATCATTTCTGCTTTTAGTTGAGAAGATCTCTTCTGATTAGCTATTGATCAAATTCAAAATATTTAATATAATTCTAATGTGTTAGGTTCCTAGAGAACATGTAGTGTTTGACAGATTCAGTTTGTCTTTATGACAGAAAGTCTAGGAGAAATTTATACATTTAAATAACCAGTGTTTGAGTTGGCTTCTTCAGTTTGTCTTATATGGCAATTACCCAACAGACTATAAGTACAGTATTAGGCTATAACATATAAGCAATGGGCACTGATCCAGAGTTCATTGCAAATGTTAACAGCTATAATGCATTTATTTTTACATTTGTCAAAATTTTGTATGCAATTACTATGTCATGGATTGATTATAAGTCACAAATAACGTATTTTGGTTTTAAGGGGTAGTCAAAGTTTTTTCCTTTCTTTTTTTTTCTCAGTACTATGAGAAAGAAAAGTGTTTGATGCCATCAGATTGAGTAGAAACTATAAACATACAACTTTTCAAACAGCTCACTTTAAGTTAAGATACTTATCTTTAGGGAAATTATAGAATAAAAATAGAATAAGTTTAAATGGCTTTGGATAAACTCTACTTAGTGTGACATTCATTTAGGCATGTTCTGAGTAAGCAATGTAATCTTAAAAAAAATCCACTGTCCTATTTAGTGGAGGAAGAGGACAAATTGCTAGAAGTCATGATGTTGTTTACTTCTATCATGTCAAATGGTGACAACAGTCCTGTAAATCAATACTTCCCCAGGACTGTAATCTATTAAAAATAAATACATAAAGTTTCACATGAGCCACATGTATGTTACAGGGGTCTTGTATAAACTATGTTGTATCTTTTTTTTGAAATATGCTAAATGAAATAAAATAATAAGGACCCCACACAGCTGTTGTGGATAAAATAAGATCCCTCTTCCATGGACAAGTAGTCAGGCCTTTAAAAATTGTTCCAAATGTAATATGTTAACATCAATCAATACATTCCAGTCTTAATAATTTCCATTATATTTTATATACACTAAAAATTATGAAAATATTCACAGGTGAATTTATAGTAATAATAGCTATTCAATAAACAAGGGATATCAATAAAGTTTTTAAGAGTTCTTCAAAATAATGACTTTACATGATGAAATCTTAGTTACATACATTCTTCTCAGCATTTTATTCTTACCGTGTTAGATCAAGTCAGTATCATTTCTCAGTTTGATACATGCAATTTAGTTTTCACATTGCTTACTCTTTGCTATAGTTAGTTTTTCATACTGTCTCTGTTCTTTTCTTTACAAATTTAATATATATGTATATGATTCCCTTTCTACCCCCAAACCAATCTTCACACTGTATTCAAGTAAAAGGCAGAAAACACCACATTACCATATGTCAGTACTGGTCATATGTCATTTGTATTACAGCAACATAACAAAATCTATTCTCTATTCTTGCTATTCTTCAACACAGGGTTTCTTATTATTCTGGGTATGTCAGATTCACTTCTCCACTTATACAGCAAACCTTCAGATCTCGGGGACAAAGACATAGTTCAGAGTTTGAGTGCAGGTCATGCGTGGTTGAGGCAGATGTATTCACTTTCTTATTATTACAATGAACTATTTTTATTAAAATTTGTTTACTTTTTCTTCTAATATACATGTTGACTCAAATTTGTGGATGTGGAAATCGTGATGCAAAACTTAAGACATTATCCAAGACTGCTTTTCAAAAGAGAATGTAACCCATATTTCACGCAAATCTTAGATTTACACTACACTAATCTGTGAAATGTTGACAATACTATCTAAGAAATAAATGACTAAGATCAACCCTTTAACTTACTGGTGGAGAGAGTGATGATTAATGAGATAAAATAATATGTTTTCTCAAAAAGTAACATTAGGCTGAGGATATATGATGGTATGCAAAACACTTTTAAAATTATTTGTATTTGAAATATATTTTATTAGTGATTTAATATTGGTTTACAAGATTATAAGATAATAGTGGTATAATTCCACATCATTTCCACTACCAGGTTCAGTGTCCCCATTCACTCTATTGGAAACACCAAGCTCAGTGACTCAGGTTGCACTGTCTCCTGTGCTAAATATGAAATAAATATATGGTCCTGAGTTTACCGATAGGGTAAACTATTAATTTTATTAAGTTTTCTTATTAGCTAAACTTAGAATCTAAAACAATATGGACTCAATCTTTTCTACCCAAATTTAGAAAATGAATCATGTGTTCCAGGAGATGGAACAGTGGATGAGGCACTGGACTCCCAAGCATGAGGTCCCGAGCCAATCCCTATCAGAACATGTGCCAGAGTGATGTCTGGTTCTTTCTTTCTTGTCTTCCTCATTAATACATAAATATAGAAAAACAAATCACAACTATATGCAATTATTTGTTTCTTTTTTAAAATTAGTGATTTAATAATGGTTACCAAGATTGTAGGATAAGAGGGGTACAATTCTATGATTCTCACCAACGGAGTTCCGTGTCCCATCCTCTCCACTGGAAGTTTCCCTATTATGGGAGTATGGACAAAAATTCCTCATGGGATGCAGAAGGTGGAAGGTTTGGCTTCGGTAGTTGCTTCTCTGTTGAACATGGATAGAGGCTGGTCTACTCCCATCCTGTTTCTTTCTTTCCCTAGTAGGATAGACATCTGGGGGTGAGGTTAAAGGGCACATTCATTGGTGAGGTCATCTGCCCAGGGAAGTCAGGATGGCATCATGATAGCATCTGCAACTTGTTAGCTGAAAAGTACTAAGATATAAAGCACAATAACTTGTTTAATAATCAAGAACCTAAAAGTAAGAATAGAGCAGATGGAACTAAGGGTCTTGGTGTGGGAAGAAGCTAGGCAATCCCTTTTAGATATATTCCAAGGGGCCCATGGCTTTAATTATTTTTTGCTTGAGCCCAGTAATTAATATGCAGGTGGGCTAAGACTATTTTCTGGGAATATGGTGTCATAGTTTAAAATTGGACTAGAAAGCTCAGGGCAGAGAGTAGATTCCAAACATGAATGATGTATATAAACACCATTAACTGTTAAGCCCATTGATCTTACCTAGGATACATGTCTATTCATATTTAGCTCAGGACCAATTATTTGGGTATTAAGAATAATTCTGAATAAGCAAAATTTTTCTAAGACTTTTGAAAACTATGGTGGTTATCTTTGGGAGGTGAGATGGTTTTGTGGTGTGGAACTATACATTATAATCTTATAATCTTGTATCCCACTATGAATCACAAATAAAAAAATGGAAAAAAAGAACAGTGTTGAGTGAAAATAAAACATGTAAGCAAAAATTATATTCATTGCTACAAGGCATATATCTTTGCTTCAGTATTTTATATAGTCAAAGATGATTACTTTCCTCAATTTTGTTTGAAGACATTAAAAATTGATTAAATGACTTAATTGCTTCACAGAATGCGGTTTCATCTTCAGTGTTCTCCTTTCAATTTAGTTGACAGTGTTATTTTACATACAGTATCAGTATTCATGTTACTGTTGATGGTATGCTGTTTTCACCCTTTTAAAAGAATCTCTAAAAACTTATTTAAGAACAGGGAGTAATCAGAACGACCAGTATACTTATTGTGATTTCTTATTTCACTTATTTTTTGTGAATTTTTTTCAGAAATTGAAAAATTTCAAGGTTCTGATATAAAAAAAGAAGATGAAGAAAAGAAATACCTTGATGTCATCAGCAACAAAAACATAAAGCTCTCAGAAAGGGTATTGATTCCTGTCAAACAATATCCAAAGGTACTTCAATATATGCTTTATTCTCATAGACTTAAAATGATCAAAGTGCAATATTTAATTTATTACATTAAAGAAAATATTTAAACCTTTATTATATAAGTGTATGTGAGTATATAATTCTGACATAGAGGGAGGAAAGTTCTATACATGTACAATGATGGATAATTTTCTATTTTTATTCTGTTTTGGGACAAGTACAGTTAGGTATTTTAATTATATATTTTAAAATGTTGATTTAGGGAGTTGGGCGGTAGCACAGATGGTTAAGCGCCTGTGGCACAAAGTGCAAGGACTGTCTTAAATATCCTGGTTCAAGCCCCTGGTTCCCCACCTGTGAGGAAGTAGTTTCACAGGCTGTGAATCAGGTTGGCAGGTGACTCTCTTTCTCTCCCCCTCTGTCTTCCCCTTCTCTCTCCATTTTTCTCTGTCCTATCCAACAACGACATCAGTAACAACAACTACAGCAACAATAAAAAGATAACAAGGGCAACAAAAGGAAAAATAAATAAATTAAATTTTTAAAAAATTGTTGATTCAAAAGTTTGTCCAACAAGCACATTAACATTATTAGATATTAAAATATAGTGTTAATTTAATAGTAAGAGATTTACTTATAATAAACATATACCATTGACTACTTATCATAGAATTATTATAATAGAAACATAATATTCTTTTAAGAACATTGAATATTTTTTACCTCTACCTTCTTTACCCAGAATTAATTTATAGAGATAATTATGGTGGTCTTTTTGAAATGTGTCTATAAATATTTTTATCATTTTAAATAAATATAAACAGAATGATGATTATAAAATATGACTTTTAATGGTATAATTTCTTCCAGTGTATACCAAAATTCCAATGGGGAAAAACATATTTTTCAAATAAATACACTGGAAATTGAAATCCAAAGACTCACGCTAGTAATTTAGTTTTATTTTATGTATTATTATTTATTTATTTATTTTAAAAAGAAGACATTAACAAAACTGTAGGATGGGAGGGGTACAACTCTACACAGTTCCTACCACCTGATCTCTGTATCCCATTCCCTCCCCTGATAGCTTTCCTATTCTTTATCCCTCTGGGAGTATGGACCCAGGGTCATCGTGTGTTGCAGAATGTGGAAGGTCTGTCTTCTGTAATTGCTTCCTTGCTGAACATGTGCTTTGACTGGTCAATCAATGGAATCAGCCTGCCTGTCTCTTTCCCTAGGAGGGTGGATCACTGTGGAAGCGAGCTCCAGGACACACTGGTGGGGTCGTCTGTCCAGGGAAGTCTGGTTGGCATCTTGCTGGCATCTGGAACCTTGTGCCTGAAAAGAGAGTTAACATACAGCAGAACACATTGTTTAACAATTATGGACCTAAAGGCTGGAATAGTGTAGATGAAGTCTTGGGGGGTACTCACTGCAGACTATTGTGTACTTCTGCTTTCAGGTATATGTTTTTCCCTGGTTTATGGATATGTGTGAACATATACTCTATCTCAGGGGACCTGGTCTATATCTAGGAAGATCCTGGAATGGGATTAGAGAATACTATGAAAGGAAAGGTCTCACCCTAGTAATGAAGCTGAAGGGTTGTCATTCCACACTGAGGTGGCACTCGTTGCATTGATTAGGTTGTGATCTGCAGGTTCAATATTATTTGATATGCATTGAGAGAAGCATGCAGGAAAGTGGGCTCCACCCCAAGGTTCCAGGACTGGGGGAAATATAGGCTCTATAGTGGAAATGTGAGGTTCCTGCTGGTTCAAGAAGACAATGGATAGTTATTGTTATCATCACATTATTTGGTAATTGGGTTAACTTTGAAAAGTCCCTTTGTTAGGGTTTGCTGTACAATACCCAACATCTTCTATATAGCTGTGTCACCAATTGCTTCTGTTCTACTTGGTCTAGGCTTTTGGGAGAGTCAACATATCAAAGACTCAGCCTATGTATTAAAAAGACTCAGTGTTTTAAAAAGTTTGAGACATATGATCATTTTTTCCCCTCTCGTATTAAATAGTGGTTTATATGACAACACTTTAATAGGAGTGTACATAAACACCATTCCCGCCATCAAGTGAGTTTGTCCCCTCCCACTCACCTACCCCCGCCCCGCCCCCAGGAAGCCTAATGTCCACCCTCCCCCTCACCACAGGGTTTTTACTTTGGTGCCCTACTCTCAATTTAATCAGATCCTGCTTTTAGTTTCCCTTTCAGTTCTTCTTTCTCAACATCTGTTGATGAATGTGATCATCCCATACTCATCTTTATCTTCCTGACTAAGTTCACTTAACATAATTTCTTCTAGCTCCATCTAAGATGTGTCAGAGAAGGTGGGTTTATTGTTCTTAATAGTTGTGTAATATTCCATTGTGTATATATACCACAGCTTTCTCAGCCACTCATCTGTTGTTGGGCACCTGGGTTGCTTCCAGGTTTTAGCTATTATGAATTGTGCTGCTATGAACATAGGAGTACACACCTCTTTTTGGTTGGGTGTTATGGAGTCCTTGAGGAATATATCCCCAGGAGAGGAATTACTGGATCATATGAAAGGTCCATGTCTAGCCTTCTGAGAGTTCTCCAGACTGCTCTCCAGAGAGGATGGACCAATTTACATTCCCACAGCTTCTCCAGCCTTTGTTGCTGCTGTAGTTTTTGATGTATGCCATTTTCACAGGAGTGAGGTGGTATCTCAATGTCTTTATTTGCATTTCTCTGACAATCAGCAGCCTGGAGCAGTTTTTTCATATGTTTGTTAGACTTTTGGATCTCCTCTGAAGTGAATGTTTTGTTCATATCCTCTGCCCATTTTTGCATGGGGTCATTTGCTTTTTTGGTGCTAAGTTTGCTGAGCTCTTTGTATATTTTAGTGATTAGTGTCTTGTCTGATGTATGGGATGTGAAGATCTTCTCCCATTCTGTGAGGGGTCTGTTGGTTTCTGTGATGGTTTCTTTGGCTGTGCAGAAGCTGTTCAATTTGATGTAGTCCCATTGATTTGTTTCTGCTTTAGTTTTCTTTGCAATTGGGTTTGTATCATCAAAGATGTCCTTGAGGTTTAGGTGAGAAAGTGTTCCACCAATGTTTTCCTCTAAGTATTTGATAGTTTCTGGTCTAACATCCAGGCCCTTGATCTATCTAGAGTTGATTTTTGTTCCTGGTGAGTTAAGGTGGTTCAGTTTCATTCTTCTGCATGTTACAACCCAGTTTTCCCAGCACCATTTATTGAAGAGAGCCTCCTTTCTCCATTTAATACTTTGGGTCCCTCATCAAAGATAAGATGTCCATAGGTGTGGGGGTTTAGATCTGGGCTTGCAATTCTCTTCCACTGGTCTGTGTGCCTATTTTTGTTCCAGTACCAGGCTGTTTTGATGATGATGGCCTTATAATATAGTTTGAGATCTGGGAGTGTGATGTCTCTATTTCTGTTTCTTTTCCTCAAGATGGTTTTGGCAATTCTAGGTGTTTTCAGCTTCCAGATAAATGATTGTAGTGTTTGTTCTATTTTCGTAAGCTTGGTGGAACTTTGATGGGTATCGCATTAAATGGGTATCGCATATGGCTCTGGGGATAATATTCATTTTATGATATGTATTCTTCCAATCTATGAGTATGGGGTATCTTTCCATTTCTTGGTATCAGTTTCTATTTCCTTGAATAGTGACTCATAGTTTTCAGTATAAAAGTCTTTCACTTCTTTGGTCAGGTTTATTCCTAGGTATTTTATCGATTTTGCTGCATCAGTGAATGGGAGTGATTTCTGGATGTCTTCTTCATATTTAGCGTTTGTATAAAGAAATGCCACTGATTTTTGTACATTGATTTTGTAGCCTGACACCTTGTTATATTGCCTAATAACTTCCAGTAGTTTACTGCTGGATTCCTTAGGTTTTCTATGTATACTATCATATTATCTGCAAATAGTGAGAGCTTGACTTCTTCCCTTCTGGTCTGTATTTCTTTGATTTCTTTCTGTTGCCTATTGCTATGGCAAGGACTTCCAATACTATGTTGAAGAGTAATGGTGATAGTGGACAGCCCTGTCTAGTCCGCAATCTGAGGGGGAATGCTTTCAGCTTCTCTCCATTTAGTACGATGATGGCTGTAGGTTAGCTATATGGATTCCACTATCTTGAGGAATTTCCTGTCTATTCCCATTTTTTGTAGTGTTTTGAGAATGAATGGGTGTTGGATTTTATCAAAGGCTTTCGCTGCATCTATGGAGATAATCATGTGGTTTTTGGCTTTGCATTTATTGATGTGTTGAATGACATTAGTTGACTTACATATGTTGAACCAGGTTTGTATTGCTGGGATAAATCCAACTTGGTCGTGATGAACAATATTTTTGATATACTGCTGTATCTGGTTGGCCAGTATCTTTTTTAATATTTTGGCATCTGCGTTCATCAGAGACATTGGTCTGTAGTATTCTTTTTTTGCCGTGTCCCTATCTGCTTTTTGTAACAGGGTGATTTTGGCTTCATAGAAGGTGGAAGGGAGTGTTCCTGTTTATTTGATATTATGAAAAAGCTTTAGAAGTATGGGTATTAACTGTTTCCTGAAGGTTTTGTAGAATTCGTTTGTGAAGACATCTGGTCTAGGACTTTTGTTGTTGGGGAGATTCTTAATAACTGTTGTGATTGGAGCATTTAGGTTTTGTAGTTCTTCTTGGTTCAGTTTTGGAAGGCTATATATTTCTAGGAATTCTTCAATTTCTTCCAGAATTTCTAGCTAGGTGGTGTATAGTTCTTCATAGAAGTATCGCATGATTTTGTGGATTTCTGTGGTGTCAGTTGTGAGAGCGCCTCTATCATTTATAATTCTTTTAATTTGAGTCTTCTCCCTTTTTTTTTTCGTGAATGTGGCTAGGGTTTTTTCAATCTTGTTTAATTTTCCAAAGAAAATTAAACCAACATTTGGTTTCATTGATATTTTGTATGGTTCTTTTATTTTTTGATATTGTTTATTTCTGCTCTAATTTTAGTGATTTCTTTCATTCAGGTTGCTTTAGGGTTCCTTTATTCCTCTTCCTCTAAGTCCTTAAGGTGTGCAGTAAGGTATTATATTTGAACTTTTTCTTGTTGTTTAATATGTGATTGTATGGCTATGAGTTTCCCTCTCAATACTGCTTTACAGTGTCCCAAATATTTTGATAGTTTTTGTCTTCATTTTCATTTGTTTCCAGGAACATTTGAATTTCCTGCTTGAGTGCCTCTCTAATCCAGTGGTTCTTAAACAGTATGTTGTTTAGTTTCCAAATTCTGTGTCTTTTAATAATTTTCTGTTTGTTGTTAAATGTTAGCTTTACTCCACTGTGGTCTGAGAAGATACTTGGGATCATTTCAATGCTCTTGAATTTTTTGATGCTGTCTTGTGGCTTAACATTTGCTCTGTTCTTGAGTATGTGTTGTGTGGACTTGAAAAGAATTTGTATTCCAGTTTTTTGGGTTGAAGAACTTGAAAATTTCCAGGAGGTCTAGTCTGTCTATCTCTCCATTTAATTCTTTTGTTTTGTTTGTTTGATCTCTGCTTTGTTGATCTGTCTAAGTGTGAGAGTGGGATGTTAAAGACTCCCACAATTATTTTGTATTACTATTGATGTATTTTTGTAGTTCTTCAGTAGGTGTTTGATGTATTTAGATGGTTCCACATTGGGTACATAGATATTAATAATTGTTAAGTCTTCTTGGCTGATTGATCATCTAATCATTATGTAATGGCCTTGCCTATCTTTTATTACTTTATTTAATTTAAAACCTATTGTGTCAGAGATAAGAATGCCCTTTTTTTTGGTCCATTAGCCTGTATGATAGTTTTCCATCCTTTCACTTTAAGTGTGTGTTTATCTTGTTGGGTCAGATGGGATTCTTGTAAGCAGCATATGGTTAGTTTATGTTTTCTTATCCTACCTCCAACTCTGTGCCTTTTGATGGGTGAGTTTAAGCCATTGACATTTACTGATATTATGGATTTAATGTATTGTAGTCCCATTATTCAAAAATTTTTTATTTGCTCTGATATATTGTAAGTATTATAGTGATGTTTTTGTTTATAAGAAGTCTTTTAGAAAGTCTTTGAGGGCAGGCTTGATGATGGTTGCTTCCTTTATCTGTTGTCTAAGAATATTTTGATCCCTCCATCTAGTTTGAATGAAAGTCTAGCAGGATATGTTATCCTTGGTTGAAAGCCTTTTTCATTCAGGGCTCGATAGATATCTTGCCATTCTCTTCTGGCTTTTAGAGTCTGAGTGGAGAAGTCTGCTATAGTTTTATGGGTATTCCCCTGTATGTGATTTTTTCTTTCTCTCTTGCAGCCTTTAGGATCCTTTATTTATCCTTACTTCTTTTCATTGTAACTATGATGTGTCTTGGTGTCTTCTGGTCTGGGTTAATTCTGTTTGACACTTTCCAGGCCTCTTGAATCTTAATGTCCTCTCCATTGTTCAGGTCTGGGAATTTTTCTTCTATAATTTCCTCTAGAATGTTTCCTTCCCCTCCCCCTATTTCTTCCTCTGGCAGGACACTTATTCGAATGTTACCTCTTTTGAGATCATCCCATATGTCTCTGTTGTTGTTTTCAGTGTCTCTCAATCACTTTTTGAGCTCTTTTATCTCTTTCTTAGTTTTCTGTAACTCATCCTCTGTATGGCTAATTCTGTTTTCTGCTTCTGTTAGTCTTCTTTCCCATCCCTCAGCTTCTTTCTTTAGTTCAGCTATTTCAGCTTTCTGTTTGGTAATTACCTAGAGGTAGCTAATATTTTCCTTGAGGGTCTCATCTGTTATTTCCCTAATTTTGCTATCCCTTTCTTCTGTAGTTGTCTTAATTTATGTGATTATTAAATTTATTATTGCTTGCATAGTTTTTAAAAAATTTTATTTATAAAAAGGAAACACTGACAAAAAACATTGGATAAGAGGGGTACAACTCCATACAATTTCCACCACCAGACCTCTGTATCCTATCTCCACCCCTGATAGCTTTCCTATTCTTTAATTTTCTTTCTTTATTTAATTATTTATTTAAGAAAGGAGACAATAACAAAACAATAGGATAGGAGGGATACAACTCCACACAATTCCAGTCACCAGACTTTCATATCCCACCCCTTCCCCTGATAGCTTTCCCATTCTCTATCCCCAGGGTTGTTGTGGGTTGCAGAAGGTAAAAGTTCTGGTTTCAAATTGTTGAAAAATTATGGACCTAAAGGCTGGAATAGTGTAGATGAAGTCTTGGGAGGTACTCACTGCAGACTATTGTGTACTTCTGCTTTCAGGTATATATTTCGCCCTACTTTATGGATATGTGTGAACATATGCTCTATCTCAGGGGACCTGGTCTATATCTAGGTTTGGGGACTTTGTTAGGAAGTGAACCACCTGGAATGGGATTAGAGAATACTATAAAAGGAAATGTCTCATCCTAGTAATGAAGCTGAAGGGTTGTCATTCCACACCTGAAGTCTCAGGATACAGTCTTAAGTGAAGCATGCTGGGGTAGCACTCATTGCTTTGGTTAGGTTGTGATCAGGGGTTTCTATAATATTTGATATGCATTGAGAGAAGCATGCAGGAAAGTGCTAAGGTTCCAGGACTGGGGGAAATATAGGCTCTATAGTGGAAATGTGAGGTTCTTGCTGTCTTAAGGTTCAAGAAGACAATTGATAGTTATTGTTATCATCACATTATTTGGTAATTGTGTTAACTTTGAAAAGTCCCTTTGTTAGGGTTCATCTTGTATATAGCTGTGTCACCGGTTGCTTCTGTTCTATCTTGTCTAGCCTTTTGAGAGAGTCCACATATCAAAGATTCAGCCTATGTATTAAAAAGACTGATTTTTAAGAAGTTCATATTAATTAAATACTGATTTATATGATTACATTTTAATAGGAGCATACATAAACACCATTCCCACCACCAAAAGATTGTGTCCCATTCCACTCACCCCTCTGCTATCCTCTCCCCCATTTCCCTGGGAAGCCGAATGTCCACCCTCCCTCTCACCACAGGGTTTTTACTTTGGTGCCCTACTCTCAATTTTATCAGATCCTGCTTTTTGTTTCCCTTTCTGTTCTTCTTTCTCAACTTCTGTTGATGAATGGGATCATCCCATACTCATCTTCATCTTTCTGACTTAACTCACTAAACATAATTCCTTCTAGCTCCATCAAGATGGGTCAGAGAGGGTGGGTTCATTGTTCTTAATAGCTAGATAGGCATAGTTTTCTTGTGTATGGTTACCTCTGACTGATTTGTAGTTTATTCTGGGCTATTGTCTTCATTCATTTAGTAACAGTTTTATTTGTTCTTGGTTTAACCATTTTTTTTAATTTATGTGTTTTTTTAATTTTTATGTTCTGTTGTTCTTCAGTTGTTGTGTTTTGAGTACAAGTCATGCTATACTATGTAGCTTTATAACAAATGCAATCACCAACCTCAGAAATTACAGTATTAACTGAAGTAAGGATTGAAGCAGTTTAACCAATACCAGTTAGCCAAACAATGCCTCCAGTCTAAGAAAAAATAGCAGCCAAATCCAAATGGAGATGAAAGAGTAAGGAAAAAAGTGATAGCAAGAATAGATAATTATGCAAATCTACTGTCCACTGTAAATTCTAGGGGTAGCAAGAGGAGAACGTGAAATAGAGAAGAGACACATACAGAGTCCACTGTGAGTCAGATTTCTTCCCCCAAATAATTCACAAGTAAGTATCAGTGAATTTAGAAAGAAGGAGGGAGGAAGAAAGGAAGACAAGAATGAGAAAAAGAAAGAAAGAAAAAAGAAAAGAAAAAAAGAGCAGTGAAAGGAAAGAGTTATTTATTTATTTATTTATTTTTAATTAGCTAGGAGGAGGGAGAAGGTGGGTAGTGGATAGAGGAGGTAGGTAGAGTGAAACAAGTTCCTCTCCCAATGGATAGGGCATCCAGTCACCTAGCAATGGAAAATACACTGAGTTAATTTCGGTCAACCTGAAAGAGGTGGGGGAGGGACACACATATATATATAATAGTAATAATAAATTAGAACAGAGTAAAAAAAACCCTAACAGTCAGTCTGCAGCTTGGAAGGCCCCTGAATGTCTCTCAGATAGGAAAAGGGTTGGAATGACACGTCTGGTGAGCCAGGAATCATGGTAAAGAAAAAAGCTCAGCGGGGAACCTGCTAGTAGCACCTCTCCAGGCCCTGGGGTCTGGTTATAGGGTGAGGGGAGAGGTGTGTGCTTTGGAAATAATCAGAAAAATTCCTTTCCTTTTTCTCTATTTTCTAACCCAATTTGTGCTATAGTCACCTCCTTGGTGTTACCGTTAGGACCCCTTATTCACTGTCCTGCTGAAGGCCACATATCCCTACCCTTTCCAGCAGTTGTTTTTGGAGCTCATGCCAGCAGCTGCTTCCAAGATGTCAGCATGGTTCCACCCCTGGTAATTTACCTTTTAAAAAATTTTTTTTTTATTTATAAAAAGGAAACATTGACAAAACCATAGGATAAGAGGGGTACAACTCCACACTGTTCCCACCATCAGAACTCTGTATTCCATCCCCACCCCTGATAGCTTTCCTTTTCTTTATCCCTCTGGGAATATGGACCCAAGGTCATTGTGGGATGCAGAAGGTGGAGGGTCTGGCTTCTATAATTGCTTCCCCTCTAAACATGGGCATTGACAGGTTGATCTGAACTCCCAGCCTGTCTCTCTCTTTCTCTCGTGGGGAGGGCTCTGGGGAAGCAGGGTTCCAAGACATTGGTGGGGTTGTCTGTCCAGGGTAGTCTAGTTGGCGTCATGCTAGCATCTGGAACCTGGTGACTGAAAAGAAAGTTAACATATAAAGCCAGACAAGTTTTTGACTAATCATGAACCTAAAGGCTGGAATAGTGCAGGTGAAGAGTTTTGAGTGTCTCTTGTTTTATAAATAGCTAGTAGGCCTATTTTAGTTATATTCCAAAGGGCCCATGTACTAGTTTTTTGTTGTTTTTTTTTCCCCTGAGCCTGAAATCTGATATGCAGGTGGATCCAAGTTATTGTCTGGGGAGATGATGTCATGGCTAGAAAAAGGACCAGAAAGCTGGATCAGGGAAGAGAGTAGCTCTCAAATATGGAAAAGTTGTATAAACATTGTTGCCTATAAACTCCATCGATCTGATGTGATCTGAGGCCCATATTCAGCTTAGGAGCTTATGTTGCCTCTGCATTCCTGTAGATCTGAGCTCGCATTCTGTGGTCAATTTTAGGGCCCATCTTCCTCAGGTGGAAGATAGAGCATGTTGTCTAATCTCCCTTTGGAGGATGAAACCTTCTCTATAGTTGTTGATCTAAGTTGATGGCAAGATCTTATGGGGGCCCACAAAGGGGTCTATTGTGTTGTTCCTGATAGATATAACTGGTAACATTGGGGAGAGGGATTTATTTGAGGTCTAAGACCATCATGTCTAAGCTGGTAATTTACTTTATGGAGAGTGAATCTGCAGCAGGAACACGTTATTTTCCAAATAATAAATATTATGGAAGTAAGTTCTCTAGCTTACCATTTGTTTTCTAATTTGATAAATTTTAATAAATAAAGCTGAGTAGAATTCTATGCTTGTAATTTTTGCAACCATAGATGAATTTTTTATAGTCTACTAAACCACAAAAATTAACTTTCTAGTGGCATTTTAAATGTCATGCATTATTTTGAACTATGCCTATTTTGTTTCAGGAAAGATTCTCTTCTCTATGTGCTTCTATACGTAAATCAACTTTAGTAGGTTTTCTGTATAGTCATGTTTTTTGAATATTAATTTGGGAAGTCATGGAAATTTACACTAGATTTTTGCATAGTGGTTAAATAATTTAAAAGTATAATGAGGGATTAAGAAACATATGTCTTCAAAAATATGTTTTTGACTAGTGGGAAGCTAGTTATATACTCTGTTTCTGATTCTTATTAAAATGCAGCTCTTTGTCTCTAGTCAAATTAGGTTGGCCAAGTGTAGGAGGCTTTCATTTTACTCACTTGAATTTTATACTCGATATTAGAATAGTCAATAGCTGATTAATGGTGTTGAATATTGAATATAAAGCCCAATTTTATACACACTTTATAATATATAGTAATGTGATAAAACTAATTAACATTTAATAAGTCCTATCTCATTTTAGCAAATTATTGGTCCTCTTAGAATTTTAGAATTACAGAATTTAAAATTTTAATTTCTTAGAGGCAGAGCGAAAGTGACAGAAAATATAGCACCAAAGCTTCTTTCAAAGTGGTAGGGTTTGGCTTTAAACCTGGGTGTCATACACATGAAAAGCACCTCACTCTCCAGGTGAGCTACTTTGCCAACCAAGAATCACAGAATTCTTAAGCTGGGACTGGTATGTAGGAAATTCCATAGTGAAGTAACTGGGAGCTTGTAAATGTATCTAAGGCACATAGTATACTATATATTTAGAAATACTTCTGTTATCTTAGGTTATTTTTATAAGCTTAGACAATTTAAAATAATTCTCCATATATGCAAATGTTCCACCTTTCATAATTCAGTAAACCTTTCCTCCCTTCTCCCCGGATCCTAAGTTACATTTGCATCTTCAGTCCTGTGCTCTACCAACTGAGCTACTGAAGGATTACCTGTTCCTAAGATCTCTAACTTGTATGCTTATTATAGTTAGAATTGTTTTACTATTTTAGCAGGTCACTTGTTATCATAGTTTATTGGTTTATCTGTAAACTTTGTATATATAAATTTATATATGGCTTTATTTAAAAATATTTATTTAATTTTAACATATGGGGGAGGGAACCAGAACAGACCCCTTTCATATATGATGCAGGCAACCCAGGAACTCATACTTCAGATTTTAGAGCTTTATCAATTGTATCATCTCCCAAACCTCTGCTTATGACTTTCTATACTGAGCCATATTAATGTTTTCAAGTTTCACTAATCTTATTGGGTTATTCTGACTGCTTTTTCATGTAAAATTTGTGAAAAACTAACTACTAATGATTATCTTATGGGATATAACAAATATCAATTTGTGATGTTTGTAAAAATTTTAGGGCCTCTTTAGTAGAATAAGAGCATTAAGAAACAGAATAGAATCACCAATTTGATATATTTTGACTTTATTCTTATTTTTATACTTAAAGAATACTATTATAATCAAACTTTGAAAACCAGCCATATTTTATTTCAAAGGATTTTTCTCCTCCTAAGGGATTGCTACCTACTACTCACAAAAATATTAATAGAATTAGAGAAAGAGAGATACAGGCTGGGAGTATGGATCGAAATACCAACACTCATGTTCAGTGAAGAAGTAATTACAGAAGCCAGACCTTCTACCTACTGCACCCCACAATGATCCTGGGTCCATACTCCCAGAGGGACACAGAAGAGGGAAGCTATCAAGGGAGGGGATTGGATACGGAGTTCTGGGGTTGGGAATCATGTGGAAATGTACCCTTCCTTCCTATAGTCAGTATTTCCATTTTATAAATAAAAATTTTAAAAAAGAATACACAGAGAAAATATTAGTGAGGTTAGTTATGATCCATAAATTTGAATTATTTGATCTATATAGAAATCTATGATATGTGTGATGTTTTCCAGAGCACAACAGTATTTAGGAAGTTACAGTTTAAAATGATATTTCCTTCAAGAGGTACAATGAAGAGAGACCTAAGTTTCACAAGTTCTCCTCAGAGCCTTCTCTCCTCTTTGTGCCTGCTGTTATTTGATTCAGTAATGAATATAGTAATAGTATAGTACTGTACAATAAACAGCAAGAAATAACTATCGGAATTTTTTAAGAAACAACCTTGTTCTAGCTTACTGCATGACCTTTCTGGGCCAGATTATGTTTCAGTTATTCTACAACCCAGGATAACTTTATGACTCGATAGAGTAATACAAATAATTGAAATACACATTTAAGATTTTAAATTACAGGAAGTGTAACTATACTGCTAAAGCTAATTTATTTTTAATATTGATTTAATTTATTGAAAGAAAATGAGGTAGTATAAAGTGAAAGCATAGCCTTGTTACTGCATATGTAGTGTAAGGTGTCAAACCTGAACATACTGTATATGTAGTGCATGGAAGTCTTATGCCTTTGAAAATTTAATATTTTTGATTATATGTGATGACATTTATCATGCTCCTAAGAACAATTTTTAATTTTTTAAAAATATCTATTTATTTATTGGATAGAGACAGACATAAATTGAGAAGGAAGGGGGTGTTACAGAGGGAGAGAGACAGAGAGATACCTGCAGCTCTGTTTTACCACTCACAAAGCTTTCTCCCTGCACGTGGGGACAAGGGCCTTGAACCCAGGTCCTTGAGCACTTTACATGTGCACTCAACCTGGTGCACCACCACCTGGCCCCAATTTTAAATTTTTTCTATAGTTTACATGCTTATTCTTTTTTTTTTTTTCTGTTATCATTAGGGCTTTAGTACTTCAAGCAGATTTTTTCAAGTAGAAAGGCAGAAACAGAGAAATAGACACCAAATACTGGTTTCCTTCACGGTAGTTACAGTCAAGTTAGAATATGGGCTTGCCATAATAAAGCAACCACATAACCAAGTGAGCTATCTTGCTGGTCCAGAATTACTTCTTGATAGTCAAGCCTCCAACCTGGCAAATATGACAACATTTGCATACTTAGAGGAGACTTAGAGCAAGACTTAGAGGAGGCTCCTAATTCTTACTCTAGGAAATTTTTTCCTATCTTCACATTTTCTGCATTTCATAGTTCAGTATATATTTCAAATTTTAGCAACTCTAACTGATATGTGTATTAGGGTTAGAATGATATTACTGTTCCACTGGAAAAACAGATGTTATAATTTATTGTTCATGTTTGTAACCTTCACACATATTAAGTTAGTCATAGCTTACTACTCAACTATTTATGGCTTTGAAGCAATGAATACTGATTTTAGTTGTAGGTTAATATATCCTCAAATATTGCTTTACAATTTAGTGTAAGGATACAAAGCTATTATAAGAAAAAAATTGGGAGGTAAGGCATGGAGTAGCAGTTGCCACATGCGCTTCCTCTCATCAACTAGTTAAAGCAAAGAAAAAGCGCCTGAGAACTCACCACATTGCAACTGGGATTGCTTAAGAAACTCATTAACCACAGGTAAATGCAAGCACACATGGCCAGTGAATGGAAAAAGGGATGAGGAAGAGATTCTCAGGATGTAAATGAATTTTAAAAGTATCTGGCAGTATTTGGGTAGTTACAGAGTAAAGCACATTGTCAGAGGTAGGAATTCAGGGAATTTCTGAGCATTTAACCTGTGAAGAGAGTGGCAACAGACTATTGAACTGCACACAAGGAGTCACCAGTATTTAAGGGAAAACCTAGAGGAAATCTAAAATTCTTTGATCAACTCTGGCAGGATAGGAAAATAAACCATGGCCAACTTCAGGAGGTTTGACTAGGATTTAGCAGCTGCTGCACTTCCGTACACTGATCAACTAGTTAAAGCAACAAGAAAGTCATCTGAAACTTACCAGTTTGCAACTGTGACATTTTTAAGAAACTCACTTAGCAACAAGTGGGTTTTTCAGGGTCAGTGTATGTAAAAATGGCTGAGAGAAAGATTCTCAGTGCTTAAGAAGCCATACTTCCATGGCAGGCAGTGCCATTTTGATAGTTATGCAGTAGAGCACATTGTCAGCAGCAGAAAGGCGGGGGATTTCTAGGCATTTAACTTTTGAATCCAAGGACACCAGGAAGTTGAATGGCCTGCAAAGTTCACCAGGATTAAAGGAAAAAAATGACTAAGAATTAAACCCACATGGGTGGCTCAATCCCTGGAACATGGCTAGGAAAATAAATTTGCTTATTATTTTGTGCATACAGTAAAAAGAAATTCTCCAATGCTACTACTTCCCAAAGGCTGGAAACACAGCAATGAGACCCTATCATCACAATCATTAAACTGACATCGCAATCATTAAACTGGCCTGGTGACACATGATAGTCTCTGTCCTCCCCCATTATGATGTATAAACATGGAAATTTAACACTGTAGCCCCAGCACTACCTATTGGCACAACAACAGAAGCCACAATAAATGAGGAAGTTTAAATATAACACAAATAGCAGTGGTACAAACTACAAACAACCTCACAGATTTGGGAAAAATGACAGAGATAATAGTTCAGAAAACTCATTATGAAATCAATTCAAGAAGCTAAATTTAGCATTCAAGAAATCAGAGACCACTTTACCAAAAAGAAAATACAACAACAACAACAACAAAGAGAAAACCAAAAGAGAACAGATCTGCAGGGTCTGAAATAAAATTTGAATACAGTTGAATGTCAGGTAGCAGGCCTAAGTAGTGGACTAATTTAGGTAGAGAAGAGGATATCGACATTATAAAACACAGACATCACATTTTGAATTTAAAACAGTTGGATAAGAAAGGTTTATAAAAAATGAAGTAATTCTCTGTGAACTAGAAGAATCCATCAGAAATATGAATATGAGAGTTACTGGAATCCCTGAGTAACAAGAGTAAATGAAAATATGTTCAAAGAAATGGTAGCAGAAAATTATCCACACATGAGCAATGTTTAAAGCATAAAAATACAGGGAGATAAAAACACATTTAAACTCCTGAATCTAAAATGGCATACACCAAGACACATCATGATAAAACTACTTTTCAAAACCTAGGATAAGGAAAAAATATTGAAAGCTGCTAGGGAGAGAAAGAAATTGATCTACAGAGATAGAGCCATCAGACTGTCATAAAATTTCTTATCAGAAAACATATAGGCACGGAGAGAGTGGAATAACATATAAAAAAGTGTTAAAAGATACGAATTTACAGCCACTAACATTCTATCATGCTAAATTATCTTTCAAGTACGATGGACAAGTACAGTTAATTTCAAATATCAGTAGCTGAAGGAATGCACTACTATCAGTCCTGCCTTGCAAGAATTAGAGTGGAGTCCCACATGAAAAGATAAAACAAAAATATTTGAAGTTTTAATGAAGTTATCAGTAGTAAAATATGACCAGAACACAACAAAAGGGAAAAACATAGATATAAAAATGGGGAAGGAAAAGTGAATAGAACATTATAGTCATATGTTGGTGAATCAAGGCCAACTTAAAAGACAATTGTATTTTAAGTTAGACACAATACTCATTGTAACCACACACACACACAAAAATACTACAGACAAATAAAAAACATACCTACAGTAGGCAAGACCATTATAGGAAACTACCACACAAGCAGAAACAAACAAGAAAAGAATAAACAAGAGTGTAAAGCAACCTCTAAACAAAAAATAATATAGCTATAAGAAAACTGCACTTATCAATAATCAACCTAAATGTGGATAGCTTGAGTTCACCAATCAAGGTTTCAGGGGAATAAATGCTTGAAAAAGCAACATCCATCTATTCTATGTCTTAAGGAAACACATTTGAAAGAAAGACAATGAGATGCTTCAAGTAAGAGACTAGATCAAGATATTCCAAGTCAGTGCACATATAAGGGCAGGAAAAGATACTCTGTTATCAGATAAAATATCTTCTCAAAGAAAGTGATAAGACATAGAAATAGACACTACATATTTGTCAGGAGATCAATTTAAGTAGAAGACATAACCATCATCAATATATATATGCTTCCAATATGAGTGCACACAAATATCTAAAACAAGTACTTACTAACCTCAAGGGATATACATCAATAATAACACAATAATAGTAAAAGATTTTAACAAACCACTCATAGCAAGAGATAGATCATTGGCACAGAAAGTTAACTAGCAAATAGAGGCCTTAAATGAAGTAATAATAGATAAATTTAGCTGATATATTCAGAAACTTTCAAATCAAAAGAAAGTGATATATATTTTAGGTAAACATGGAATATTCTCAAGGATTGACCATCTGTTGGGGCATAAAGAGCCTTCATAAATATTTGAATAATTCCATAATATATTTTCTGGACATACTGCTATGAAGTTAGAAGTCAGTCACAATACAAGAAATACAACCAAACTATGGAAACTAAACAATGCACTTCTGATTAATACCCAAATCACTGAAGAAATCAAAAGAGAACTTAAGAATTTCTCAAAAGAAAACAATGAAAATGAAAAGACCAACTACAAGACCCTGTGGGATATAGGAAAGGCTGTCTTGAGAGGTTTATAGCAATATACATCCATATTAACAAAGAAATATATAGACCTATATACCATGTTGAACATTAATGCAAAGATAATCAACAAAATATTTTTATTTCTTATTTATTTTAAATTTTCCACCAGGGTTATTTCTCAGGCTCAGTGACTACATGATGAATCCACTGTTCCTGGTATCTATAGAAAAGGGAAATGAACAGGGAGAGAGAGAAAGGTACCTGTAGTACTTGCTTCATGATAGTGAAGCTTGCTCCCTGCAGATGGGAAGATGGAGATCATAGTGACATCCTTGCATATGACAGTGTGTGCACTTAATCAATTATGCCACCACCTGGGCACCTTAACAAAATCTTGCTAAATTAAATCCAACAACATGTTAACAGAGTAATGTACCAAGACCTGGTAGACTCCATCCATAAGAAATGGATGAGTTGTTTCAATATCTGCAAGTCAACCATATCAACAACAACAAAAAAAGATAAAAGTCACATGGCCATATCAATTGATGCTGAAAAACCATATGACAAGTTTCAAAAACCATTAATTATAAAAGCCTTCTAGAAATTGGAAATAAAAGGACAGTTCCTTAACATAATAGAGTTCACTTATGATAAACATACAACTAACAAAATTCTTAATGGGGAATAGGTGAAATATTTCTCTATCAAGACTGTTACTAAGCATAGTCCTTGAAGTCCTCACAAAGTAAGAGTTATCGAATGTATACATATTGGAAAGGAAGAAATAAAAATATCACTGTACATTTAATTACATGATAATATGTCTACAGAACCTCAAAGACTCTACAAAAACATTACTGGAAATAATTAATTCAATGAAGTAGCTAAAAAAACACACACATAAATCTGTGGCTTTTTGTATATAAATGAGTCTGTGGAAAGGGAAATAAACTCAATCTCATTTGTAATTGAAACAAAAAAGACAAAATATGTTGAGGTGTCCTTGGTCCACTTAGAATTTACTTTTGTATTTGGTAAAATATAGTGGTTAAGTTTCATTCTTCTGCATGTTTCAACCTGTTTTTTCCAAGACCATTTGTTGAAGAGACTCTGCTTTCCCAATTTAATAATCTGGGCACTTGGTCAAAGATTAGATGTCCATAGATATGGGGGCTTAACTTCTGGGCTCTCAATTCTATTCCACTGGTCAGTGTGTATATTCATGTTCCACTACCAAGAAGTTTTGATGACAATGGCCCTATAATACAATTTGAGATCTGGAAGTGTTATGTCTCCAGTTCTGTTCTTTCTTCTCATGATTGTTTTGGCAATTCTAGTTCTTCTCTGGATCCAGATAAACGTTTGTAGTATTTGCTCTATTCTCCTAAAAAAAATGTGGTTGGGATTCTGATGGGAATAACACTAAATTTGTAGATCTCTCTGGGTAGTAGATTCATTTTGATGATGATAATTCTTCCAACCCATGAACATGGAATATCTTCCCACTTCTTTGTGTCTTTTTCAATTTCCCTAAGTAGTGACTCATAATTGTCAGTATACAAGTCTTTTCACTTCTTTGGTTAGGTTTACTTCTATATATTTTATTGTTTTTGTTGCTATAGTAAAAGGAATTGGGGGGATTCTGGAAGATGGCGGAATGAGAAGCTGCTAGTGGCTTGCGCTCCGACCACATCTACTGGAAACGGTAGGATTTTTTGCCTTTAGTAGGCCAGTCAATAAGGGGTCCTAGCAGTGACACCAAGGAGGTGACTATAACTCAATTTGGGGTAGAAAATAGAGTAAAAAGAAAGGGAAAAAATATTTTTTCTCTTAAATTATTATTCCTCAAGTGCACCCCCCACCCTGCAAAATCACTCCCTGGGGAGCAGAGATCTGCTCCTAGCAGGCTCCCCTGCTGAGCTTCTTTCTTTAAAAAGATTCCTGTCACACCAGGGGGTACAATTCATTCTAATTCTATTCCCTTCTGAAACCTTTGGCCTTTTTTCTTTCTAAGTAGCCAGTCAGCTGTCTCTGCTCAGGGGGCCTGAGGCAATCTGAAGCCATCCAAACTGAAGACAGGACAGGGTTTTTTTACTCTGTTCTATTTTATTATCAATACAAGATAAACGCATACCACTTCCCCCTTTCCTTCAGGTTGACCAGAATTAACTCTTAGTGTATTTTCCATTGCTAGGGGACCGGGTGTCTTATTCACTGCTAAAATAACTTACTTCACTTTTCCTACCACCCCTACCCATTCTCTACCTCCCCCCCCCGCATAGCTAATTAAATAATAATAACTCTTTCCTTTCACTGCTCTTTTCTTACTCTTCTTTTTCTTATCTTTTTCATTTTTCTCTCTTTTTTTCTTCTTTTTCTCATTCTTGTCATCCTTTCTTCCTTCCTCCTTCAGCTTTCTGAATTCACTGGTACACATTTGGGAATTATTTTGGGTAAGAAATCTGACTCAGAGTGGACATTCTCTGCATGTACCTCTGCTCTACTTCCCTTTCTCCTTTACCTACCCCCAGAATATACAGTGGATAGTAGATTTGCATAACTGTCTGTTCCTGCTATTCTTGTCTAGTCCTGAGGGTTTTTTTTTTTTTTTTTTTCTTAACAATCATCTACCTCTGCTCAGGAGGCTTGAGGCCATCTGGGACAGGTTTTTTACCCTGCTCTATTCTATTATTTATATTGTATAAAGGTGTCTATCTTCCCCCCTCCTTTAGGTTGACCAGAATTAACTCTTAGTGTATTTTTCATTGCTAGAGGACTGGCATCTTATCCACTGTGAGAAGAACTTGTCTCATTACTCCTAGCTCCTCTACAGACTCTCCCCTTCTCCTTCCTCCTAGCTAATTAAAAAAATAAAAATAAAATAAAAAATAAATTAATCAATTAAAAAACTCTCCTTTCACTGCTGTTTTATTGAAGCTCTTTTTCTTATCTTTTTTCTTTTCTCTGTCTTGTTTCTCTTTTTTTTTAATCTTATCTTCCATTCCTTCCTTCCTTCTACTTTGTCTTTCTGAATTCACTGATATTCATTTGTGAATTATTTTGGGGAATAAATACGACTCAGAGTGGACTCTCTGTGTGGGTATCTCTGCTCTACTTCCCTTTCTCCTCTTGCTACCCCTAGAATATACAGTTGATAGTAGATTTGCATAATTGTCTATTCTTGCTAACACTTCTTTCCTTTCTCTTTCTTCTTCACTTGGACTTGGTTGCTATTTTTTCATGGACTGAAGACATTGTTTAGCTAACTGGTAGTGATTAAAATGCTTCAATCCTTGCTTCAGTTGCTATTGTAATTCCTGAGGTTGGTGATTGCATTTGTCATAAAGGTATTTAGTACAATGTTGCTTGTACTCAAAATGCAACAACTGAGGAACAACAGAACTTAAAAATAAGAAACACATAAATCAAAAAAATGGGTAGATCAAAAACAAATAAAACTGCTACTCCAATGAATGAAGGCAAGAGCCCAGAAGAAACTACAAATCAGCCAGAAGTAACCATAGATAAGAAAAGTATGCAAGCAATAATAAACTTATTAATCACAGAAATGAAAACAACATTGGAGAAAAGGAATGGCAGTATTAGGCAAACAACAAAAGTTGAGACCCCCAAGGAAAATACTGATTATCTCGAAGCAATTAGAGAACTGAAAGCTGAAATAGCTAAACTGAGGAAAGAAGCTGAGGGAAGGGAAAGCAGACTAACAGAAGTAGAAAACAGAATTAGTCAGATAGAGGATGAGCTAGAGAAAACGAAGAAAGAGGTGAAAGAGCTTAAAAAGAGATTGAGAGACACTGAAAACAACAACAGAGACATATGGGATGATCTCAAAAGAAATAACATTCGTGGAATTGGCATGCCAAAGGAAGAAAGAGAGGAAGGGGAAGGAAACATTCTAGAGGAAATAATAGAAGAAAACTTCCCAGACCTGAATAACAGAAAGGACATCAAGATTCAAGAGGCCCAGAGAGTACCAAACAGAATCAACCCAGACCTGAAGACACCAAGACACATCATAGTCACAATGAGAAGAAGTAAGGATAAAGAAAGGATCCTAAAGGCTGCAAGAGAGAAACAAAAAGTCACATACAAGGGAAAACCCATAAGATTATCTGCAGACTTCTCCACTCAAACTCTAAAAGCCAGAAGAGAATGGCAAGATATCTGTCGATCCCTGAATGAAAAAGGGTTTCAACCAAAGATAGTATATCCTGCTAGACTTTCATTCAAACTAGAAGGAGGGATCAAAACCTTCTTAGACAAACAACAGTTAAAGGAGGCAACCATCACCAGGCCCGGCCCTGAAAGAGGTTCTAAGAGACCTCTTATAAACAAGAACATCACTATAATACTTGCAATATATCAGAGCAAACAAAAATTTGTTGAACAATGGCACTACAATACATTAAATCCATAATATCAGTCAAAGGAATTGATTTCTGGATTTCAACTTCTTCTAACTTAGTGTTTGCTTACTGGAATGGCACTGACTTTTGAATGTTAATTTTGTAGCCTAACAACTTACTGTATTGCCTGATGATTTCCAAAAACTTCTTGCTGGATTCCATAGGATTTTCTATGTATAATATCATGTCATCTGCGAATAGGGAGAGTCTGATTTATCCTCTTCCAATCTGTATGCCTTTAATTCCTTGCTCTTGCCTGATTGCTATGGCAAGAATTTCCAACACTATGTTAAATAGTAATGGTGATAGTGGGCATCCCTGTCTAGTACCTGATCTGAGTGGAAGTGCTTCCAGTTTTTCACTATTGAGTATGATGTTGGCTGTAGGTAAGCTACATATAGACTCCACTATCTTCAGGAATTTTCCATCTATTCCCATTTTTTGTAGTGTTTTGATCATAAAGGGATGTTGACTTTTGTCAAAGGCTTTCACTGCATCTATTGATATGACCATGTGGTTTTTGGTCTTGCTTTTATTGATGTGGTGGGTCATGTTGATTTATAAATGTATATTAAAACAACCTCGCATCCCTGGGATAAACCCTACTTGGTCATGATGAAAAGTCTTTTTAATATACTGTTGTATCTGGTTGGTTAGAATTTCTTTCAATACTTTAGCATCTATGTTCATCAGACATAATGGTCAGTAGTTTTCTTTTTTGGTTGTGTCCTTGTCTGCTTTTGGTATCAAAGTGATATTGGCTTCATAGAAGCTGGAAGGAAGTATTCCAGTGTCTTCAATCTTCTGGAAGACTTTTAAAAATAGAGGTATTAATTCTTCTTTGAAGATTTTGTAGAATTCATTTGTTAAACCATCTGATCCAGGACTTTATTTTTGTGAAGGTTTTTGATAACTGTTTCAATTTCATTAGCTGTGATGGGCCTGTTCATGTTATCTAGTTGCTCTTTACTTAATTTTGGCAGTTCTTAGGTATCTAGGAATTTTTCCATTTCTTCCAGGTTCTCTAGCTTGGTGGCATATAGTTGTTCATAGAAGTCTCACATGATATGCTGAATTTCTGTGATGTCTGTTGTGATATCTCCACTTTTATTTATGATCTGATTTATTTGGGTCTTCTACCTTTTTTGTTTTGTGATTCTGGCTAAAGGTTTGTGGATTTTATTCACTCTTTCAAATAACTAACATTTAATTTCATTGATCTTTTGTATGGTTTTCTTATTTGCAATGTTATTGATTTCTGCCCTAACTTTAGTGATTTCTATCCTTCTGGTTGCTTTGGGTTCCTTTGTTCTTCTTCTTCTGGGTCTTTAAGATGTGCAATCAGGCTGTTTATCTGTGCTTTTTCTTGTTTCCTAATGTGTGCATGTATGGCTATGAACTTCCCTCTCAGTATTGCTTTAGCTGTGTCCTAAATATTTTGATAGCTTGTGTCTTCATGTTCACTGAACTCTCGAAACATTTTGATTTCTTCCTTGATTTCCTCTTTGACGCAGTAGTTGTTAAGGAGTGTACTGTTAAGCTTCCACATTTTGGGACTATTCCTAATCTTTTGTTGATTGTTAAGTGTTAGTTTAATTCTACTGTGGTCTGAGAAGATGCTTGGGATGATTTCAATGCTCTTGAATTTGCTAATGCTGTCTTTGTGGCCTAATGTATGGTCTATCCTTGAGAATGACCCATGTGGAATTGAGTAGAATGTGTATTCCAGTTTCTTGGGATAAATGACTCTGATAATGTCTATTAGTTCTAGTTTATCTATCTCCTCATTTAGCTTCCTCATGTCTTTATTGATTTTCTGCCTGGATGATCTGTCAAGCTGATAGAGTGGGGCGTTGAATTCCCCTACTATGACTGTGTTGCTGTTAATATACTGTGGTAGGTCTTTCAATAGATGTTTGATATATTTAGATGCCTTCTCATTGGGTGCATAGATGTTAATAATTGTTAAGTCCTAATGATTGACTGATTCACTGAGCATTAAGTACTGTCCATTAATACCTTTTTTAATTTTACTGATTTTAAAGTATATCATATCAGATATGAGAATAGCTGTTATGCCCTTTTTTGTGGGCCATTGGCTTGTATGATAGTTTTCCATCCGTTCACTTTGAGTCTGTGTTTGTCTGTTGAGTTAAGTGGGTTTCCTGTAGACAGCATATTGTTGGGTTGTGTTTTCTGATCCAGCTTCCTATTCTGTGCCTTTGAATAGGTGAATTCAGGCCACTGATATTGATTGATATCAAAAACTGAACTTATTTTAATGCCATTCTTATAGTTTTTAGAGTGTTCTGATATATGGCATATTTATGGTGGTCTGACTGTTTATAGGAGACTTTTCAAAACTTCTTTCAGGGCAGGCTTGGTGATAATTGCTTCTTTCAACTGTTGCTTGTCTGAGAAGGCTTTTATGCCTCCATCTACTCTGAATGTCAGTCTGGCAGAATACAGTAGTCTTGATTGAAAGCCTTTCTCATTGAGCACTCCATAAATACCTTGCTATTCTCTTTTGGTCTGTAGTGTTTGTGTGGAGAAGTCTGCTGCTAATCTTATGTGTTTTCCTCTGTAGTTGACTCTTTGTTTTTGTCTTGCAGCCTTCAGGATCCTTTCTTTATCCTTATTCCTTTCCATTCTAAATATGATGTGTCTTGGTGTCTTTAATTCTGGCTTAAATCTGTTTGGGAACCTCTGGGGTCTTGAACCTTTATGTCTTTTATGTTGTCTAGATTAGAGAAGTTTTCAGCTATTATGTCCTGAAGAATGCTTTCTTCCCCTGCCTCTCTTTCTTCCTCTGGTTAGCCAATAATGTATATTTTGTTTCTTTTGAAGTCATTCAATAGGTCTCTGTTGTTGTTTTCAGCATCTCTGCCTACTCTCTTTTTGAGATCTCTTACTTCTTTTTTAGTTGTCTCGAATTCCTCCTCCATCTTGTTAATTCTGTCTTCAGCCTCATTTATTCTATTCTCTCTCCCCTCTACTGTTTTCTGGAGTTCATCTATTTTGTTACCCATTTCTGATACTCTTTTAGCTTGTTAAGCTAGTTGTTTTCTTAACTCAGCTATTTCCGCTTTCGGCTCACTGATAACCTTGAAATAATTAATGTTTTCTTCCAGAGTCTCATTGGTTGTTTCTGCATTTCTGATGATAATCTGTCAAACTCAATACTCACTCCTGTGATTATTTCCTTAACTACTGTTTGAATGTTGACCTCATTATTTTGTGCTTCATCCTTTGGGGGGCTTTTAGGTGGACTCTTGTCCTGGTTCATTTCTCCAATATTTCTTCTTGTTGGTTTAACTGTTTTATATAGTATGTTATGAGGTCCCTCTCTCAATACTTTTCAAATTACTGCTCACTCTTGCCTGGATTGACTTGTATCTATGTAAGGTAATTAAAGATTTCACAGTTGTGGAAATTGACAGTTGTTTCAGTAGTATTTTAATCTGTGAATTGGAGCTCAGTGGCTTAAAAGCCTCTTTTGTTCTTTTACTTCTCTGTAGGATGTGGGAGGCTGAGGGGTTTTAATCTATAAGTAGGCTTTTTAGCTTAATCACTTACTCCTTACCAAGAGATAAAGCAGGGTGGGGCAGAGATAATCCAGTAGTTATGCAAAGAGACACTCACAGCCTACTGCTATGCCACCGAGTTATAGATCTTCTGTTTCCTTGTTAGTTCTCTGTCCCCTGGTGTCAGCACAGGGCCTCCCCACCACTGCCCTAGATTCTGAGGGCAGTAGCACTGGAGACTCACCAGTTGCATTTGGTGAGTCTCAGGAGAGTCCTCTCCTCCCTTCAGTTGTCACCTTGTTGGTGAAACAGACTGGAGGTAGTGTGGCAAACTGCTGGACTGTTACTAGCCACTTAATCTCTCCCTAGGTTCCTCTCTGTCCACAAGCCAAATGTGTTTGCATTCACTGGTGATTTAGTGGTTTCCTGAAGTCATTCTAGTCCTGTCTTGTTGCAGTCCCAGGTGGTCTACTTTGGTATTCTTATCTGACCCATTAGAGGAGAGGAGAGGATAGAAACATAGCTGCTGCTGCTCTGTAGCCCTACCTATGGAAGTCTGATACATGTTTGCAAGAATAAATATTAAAATGGCTGTTCTGCAAAAAAGAAACCTACCTTTTTAATAAGATCCCTATCAAGGTCCCAATGAAAATTTCCTAGGAAATTGAACAATTTGTCCAAATGTTTGTGTGGACCCACTCCCCACCCCACCCCACCCCACACACAAGGTGAATAGTGAAAACGCTTAAGAGGAAAAAAAAAGGAGAAAAATATTTTGTCACGCTCCACAAACTTAGGTTATGCTCCAAAACAATAGTAATTAAAACAGTGTGGTTCTGGAATAAATATGAACTCTTGGTTCAGTGCAGCAGAGTTACTAGCCTAGTAATGAGCCCACACATATATGACAGATCAGCCAAAACATTTTCAGTGAGACAAAGAAATTCTTTTAAACAAATAGTAATGGGAAAATCTGACAGTCACATGTAGAAAAGTGAACTAGACCACTACCTAACACTGTATGCCAAAGTCAAATAAAAATGTATCAATGACCTGCATATTAGACAAAAACTAAGATTTATAGAAGAAACTTCTGTGAAATATTGCAGTATCTTCACATCAACAGTGTATTAATGAAATTAAAATAAGAGTAAACATTAGGATTACATGACACTAAAAAGCTTCTAAGGACAGCTAACCTAGCAATTGAGACAAAATATTTGCATATTACACATTTGATAAGCAGTGATATCAAATATCTTTTTACAAAAGAAGTTAAAATGACCCAATTAAAAATGGGCCCAGGAGCTATAGGGGCCATGTAATGGCACACCCAGTTGAGCACATGTTATAATTTGGAAGGCCCCAGGTTCTCACCCCCAGTCCCCACCTGGAGAGGGAAAACTTTGCAAGTGGTGAAGTAGTGCTGCAGGTGTCTCTCTGTCTCTCTCCCTCTCTAACCCCCCCTTAATTTCTGGCTGTCTCTAATAATAAATAAAATATAATTTAAAAACAGAAAATAGAAAAAAAAGGAGCTAAACAGTGTGCTTTTTTATTGATATAATAATGATCAACAAGACTGTAGGATAAGAGCAGTACAATTCCACACAATTCCCATGGCCGGCAGCCAGAGTTCTGTAAACCCATCCCCTCCATTGGAAGCTTTCTTGTTGTTTATCCTCCTGGGAGTATGAAACTAGGATCATTACGGAGTATAGAAGGTAGAAGGTCTGGCTTTATAGTTGCTTCTCCTTTGGACATGGCCATTGGCAGGTCAATCCATATTCTCAGCCAGTTTCTTTCTTTCCCTAGTTGGGTAGGGCTCAGGAGAGGTGGAGTTCCAGAATCCATTGATGAGGTCACCTACCCAGGGAAGTCAAGTTGGCATCATGTTAGCATCTGCAACATGGTGGCTGAAAAAGCATTATGATACAAAGCAGAACAAAATGTCTAATAATCATGAACCTAAAGGTAATAATAAAGCAGATTAAATTTGGGGGGGTCTCCACTTTGGAAAAGCTAGTAAGTCTATTTTAGCTATATTCTAAGGGGCCCATGACTTCACTAATTTTTGCCTAAGCCCAACAGCTAACATGCAGGTGGGCTAAAAGTATTAAAGTATTATCAGGGAAGAGAGTAGCTCCCAAATATGGGAAAAAGTACATATGTATATTATTAACTGTAAACCCCATCCATCTGATCTGGGGCCCATATTCAGCACAGGAACCTGTGTAACCTCTGTATCCCTGCAAGTCTGAACTCAAATTCCATGTTCATAGCTAGGAACATTCTAGGCTGCACTCATGAGGACCCATCCTTCTCCAGCGGCAGAGTATATTGACTGAGCCTCCCTTCAGAGAGTGGAGCACTCCCTGCAACAGTTTTCTAAGAGATACATATTGCCCCGATATATGAAGAAATGCTCCATTTCACTTATTATTAGAAAAATGGAAATTAAAATTACATTGAGATTCTATCTCATACCTGTGAGAATGACCTATCATAAGACAGAGTTGAATTTCCCCATATTTGGGAGCTATTCTCTTCCCTGATCCAGCTTTCTAGCCCTTTTTCCAGCCATGACATCATATCCCCAGACAGTAACTTGGAACCACCTGCATATAAGATGTCAGGCTCAGGAAAAAACTACTAAAGTCATGGGCCCCTTGGAATATACCTAAAATAGACCTACTAGCTTTTTCCAAAACAGAAACCCCAAATCTTCATCTGTAGTATTGCAGCATTTAGGTTCATGATTAATCAATTTGTTCTCCTTTATATCTTAATTCTTTTTCAGCCACCAGGTTCCAGATGCTAATATGATGCCAACTGGATTCCCCAGGACAGATGACCCCACCATGTGTCCTGAAGCCTCACCTCCCCAGATACCTACCCCAATAGGGAAAGAGACAGGCTGGGAGTATGGATCAGCCTGCCAATACCCACGTACAACGGGGAAGCAATTGCATAATCCAGACTTTCCACCTTCTGCCAGACCTTCCCCATAATGACCCTGGGTCCATGCTCCCAGTGGGTTAAAGAATGGGAAACTATCAGGGAAGGGGATGGGATACGGAGTTCTGGTGGTGGGAACTGTGTGGAATTGTACCTCTTTTATCCTATGGTCTTGTCAGTGTTTTCATTTTATAAAAAAAAAAAAAAAAGACAGAATTGAACAGTGTTCTGTTCTCTGTTTTTCTCCATCTTTAATCTATCTATCATCTATCTATATACTTATCTATCATTAAAATAAATATATAAACATTTTAAAAATTAAAAAAATGATAGGGAGATGAGAGAGACATTCGGTACTGCTTCACCACAGATGAAGTTTCCCTCCTGCAGCTGGAGACCAGAAATTTGAGGCTAGTTCCCTACTATTGGAAATGTGTGCACTAACCCAGGCATACTGCAGCTTAGTCCCCAAATTCCATAATATCTGTAGTTCAGAAAATAAGTGCTTTGTCAAACTTTAAAAACAAAAATATTGATAAGTAGCTAAAGACACAAGTTATATTTTATTACTGCTGATAAGGAAAAAGATGTGTTCCACTACCTGGGCATATTAAGAATTTGATCTATATACATTTCATATTTTTTTATAATATAGGTGAATCTGAATGCTTTTTTCTTGGTTAAGATTTAAATTCACAGATTAAATGCTAGGAACTGCTACCAATGAAAATAAACTTATAAAGTGCATAAGACATTCCATCATGCTATCATTTTGCAGGACCTGAACCCTCCCTCTCCTCCATCCTAGAGTCATTTACTTTGGTGAAATACACCACATTAAATGAATATTAAAGGATCAGTAGATGATGCTTCCAGTTTTAGGATTACTATCCTTGATACACAATGTATTTATTTGGGCAACTCAGTCTGATGTCAACTCTTTCTCAAACTGTGGTTTTGAGTGTGGAATATGATGTGATGTGTTAACATCAGTCATAGGACTACAGGAGACTTTAAATATGTGACAGATCTACTCATTTTTCCCCAGTAAAATGAAATATATGTATATTACCAGATCTCTTATTGGGGAGAATTGTTGGTTTGCAATACTGGATGTTATAGACATAGAATTTCATATCTCCCCATGATAAGTGTCAATGAATTATACCTCCCACTAATTTTTCCTGTGCCTCCATCATAAGACACTAGGTTTCCATGCCCCTTTACAGCATCTTGTCTCTCGCCTTTAGAGCCTTTTGAGATACTAAAATAGAACATATCTACTCAAATTTTGCCCTGTGCCTTTTCTTCACCCCCTTTGTTTTCCTGCCATATATGCTTCACTGTTCTTTGCTGACTTTTTCAGATAGAGTCCTCCTCTTTGTGCCCCCACAAGCAAAGCCAGACTGCAGCCCCCAGTGTGGAGAGTATGGTGGTGACCAGATGTGAACCTGATATAGTACATGGTAGACACACTCTCCATATATACATATATATTTTTTTTCACTGATCCTCTATGTTTCCTATATCTCACAAGTGGTAATCAGATGTTTGTCTTTCTGGCTTATTTCACTTAACATGAAATTTTCTGAAATAGATCAGAGGATATTTTTCAATTAAATTTGCCTCAGGTTCACTTTTTATTTCTACACGTGAGTTACTACCAACTTTTTAAAGTACTATATCTGTAGCAATTAAATGCATCTCATATTTGGCCACTTTTAAGAACAAGTGCAGTGATATTCCCCTATGTTGCTTTGCAAATTAATCCCTTATGTATATGGCAGAACATTAATGTCCTAAAATATGTTGAAAACATTACATTTGGTCTAGATTTTATCCACCTCTGCTCAGTCCCAAAGAGTGAGGCTCTGTTCCACACCTGCTTGGAAAGGATTTCCTCAGTCTGGCATGTCTTCACACAAAGCTTTATATTTAGACTCGATGTTTAAATCCAAATGCTCAATGTATGTAATTAGCCAGTTATTTAAAAGAAGTTAGTAGAGTTATTAAATATGGGAATCATGATGAGATTTCAAACTCAAGCATTACTGCTAGTAATCTTAGAAAAAACTAGCTTTAAGGACCAAGTTTTTTTGTAGTCCAGTCTATACATCTTAAGCCTGCTTTATTTTAAACATACTTAACATTGCTTTTCATTTTTAAAAGGAAATGGGATGTTTTATGTATTTTATAATTTTGACTTCATTGGTAGCAGCTATTAGCCTTTAATCTGTGAATTTAAATCTCAACCAAAAAAAATAACATTCAGAGCCACATATCTTATAGAAAAATAAAAATCCAATGTATTTATAGATCAAATTCTTTCCAATAAATAACACAGTTCTTAGAAAATTAAAAAAATTCACATTAGTATTGTGTCTAATACTGGTTTTTTTTTTTTGTTTTTACTAAAATCACCTTCCCATGAACTTTATTTTTTTTTTAATTTGTTATGTTCAATTTTTTTGTGCCCCATCTCACATTGACTTATTTCCTCTTAGGCCTGGGGGAAAATATTAACAATTTTTGCATATATGGGCTCATTTGTGATAAGCATTTAAATAATTTTATCCTTTAGAGATAAGAAACAGAGTTTCAGATAAACTAATTTAGCAAAAGTTATATTATATGCTGATGATCAATTCAAGATTCTTATCAGTTACTGATATGTACACTTTCACTATTATAATGTAAAAAGAAATGGTAACTCATAATTCATATCAGGACATTTTAAGTGAAACATATTATCATAATTTATTATGAATCTGTGAATCAGATGAAAATTTGTCCACATAAAAAAACACTTACTCTTGGTTTATGAGTAAAAGTGCTAAAATTAAAAATATAATCTGAGACCAGTAAGTATTACAAATAATTGATTGCATATGTTACCATGCACAAGGGAATTTACTACCTGCAGGGTGGGGGGCTGGACTGAGGAGAAGAAGGGAAGGAGCTTCAGAAGTGAAGCAGTGCTACAGCTGTCTGTATTTCTTTCTCCTTCACTGTCCTCTCTCCAGCCCCCAATTTCTCTCTGTACCATCAAATAGGAAGAAAAGGGGGGTAGAATGGGGTTGTTGGGAGTAGTGGGTTCTATTTGAAGACATTTAGCTGGTATCAATATGAGGGATAAAGAAAGAATAAAGGAGACAGAGAGAGAGAGAGAGAGAGAGAGAGAGAGAGAGAAGGAGAAGGGGAGAGGGAGAGGGAGAGAGAGAGAGAGAGAGAGAGAGAGAGAGAGAGAGAGAGAGAAAGAGAAAGAAGGAAAAAAGAAAGGAAGGAAGAAAGGGAAAAGAAAATAATAATACCTACACATCCCTTAAAGTTTTGTAGTCAGGGAGGTGGCTCAGTATAGAGGATAGGAGTTTCATACTTGAGACTCTAAGCTCCATCCTCAGGACTAGAACAATACTCTGTTCTTTCTCATCTTTTGTTTTTCCTCTGCTGTCTTTTGTATCCATAAAATAAATACGTTAAGAAATCATGTAGTGTGAAATTAGACAGAAGGATGGATATAAGATGATCTCACTTACAGGTGGAACTTAAGAAACAAGAAGGGAAAGGGAAAGACAAAACAAAGGCTAAAACATGACTGGGTGTGGTCTATTGCAGCAATACTTAGGATGTGCAAATGTATAAGGGGGTTAGAGGCTAGTGACTGTGTTGGCATTGGAGATACCATGCACAGTACTGGAAGAGGACTTAAGCTGATGGAATTGTTATATAGACACCTATAATGGAAAGAGAGAAATTGTGCCCATGTAGAAACAGCTATCTTCTAAACAATTATTTCCCTAATAGAACAAAACAAAAAGAAATGTCTTCTTAACAAAGAAGAAAATTAAAAAGTCTAAAAAAATCTTAATTTTAAAAGAACAACTATTAATCATCATGCATTTTCTTAAATCTGGGACCTTACACAGAGAATTATGGTTTTATATTGATAAATATATTGCTTATTAAACATGGAACAAAACAAAATTAATAACTATTTTGTTCTTTTGAAAATACCTCATGAAGATACTAATGTTTAAAAACATTTAAGACACATTTTTTATTATTTATAAAATGGAAATACTGATAATAGCATAGGATAAGAGGGATACAATTCCACACAGCTCCCACCACCAGAACCATATCCCATCTCCTCCCTTGATAGCTTTCCTATTCTTTAACCCTCTGGGAGTATGAAACCAGGTTCATTATGTGGTGAAGAAGATGGAAGGTCTGGATTCTATAATTGCTTCCCCACTGAATGTGGACATTGGCTGGTTGATCCATACTCCCAGCCTGTCTCTGTCTTTCCCTAGTGGGGCAGAGTTCTGGGAAATCAGAGCTCCAGGACATATTGGTGGGGTTGTCTGTCCAGGGAAGTCCATTTGACATCATGGTAGTGTCTGGAACCTGGATTTAAGACACTTTTCTAATATCATGCAATATCCTTGATAATGTTAATATGAACTTAGGTCTGCTTAAACTAGACTTTGTTCTTTGCATTAAACTTTTATTACAGCTCATTTTCTTTTCTTTCTTTTTTTTTTTTTTTTTTTTTTGCCTCCAGGGTTATTGCTTCGGATTGGTGTCTGCACTAAGAATCCACTGCTCCTGAAGGCCATTTTCCTCCCATTCTTGTTGCCCTTGTTGTTGTTATTGCTGTTACTGCGGTTGTTGCTGGAGAGGACAGAGAGAAATGGAGAGAGGAAGGGAAGACAGAGAAGGGGAGAGAAAGATAGACACCAGCAGACCTGCTTCACTGCTTATGAAGCGACCCTTTTTCAGGTGGGGAGCTGGGGGCTTTAACTGGGATCCTTAATAAGGTCCTTGTATCACATCAATTCGATAGGGTTTACAGTCAACAATATTTATACCACATTCCCATATCTGGGAGGTACTCTCTTCCCTGATGCAGCTTTCTGGTCATTTTTCCAGCCATGACATCATCTTCTCAGACAATAACTTGGATCCACCTTTATATCAGATTTCAGGCTCAACAGAAAGAAAAAAAAAAGAAAAAGAAAAGAAACTAGTATAGCCACAGGCTCTTTGGAATATAACTAAAATATGCCTACTATCTATCTACAAAATAAAGACCCCTCCACCCCAACTCTTCACCTACAATATTCCAGCCTTTAGATTCATGATTAGTCAACAATTTGTTTGGCTTTATATGTTAATTCTCTTTTCAGCCACTAGGTTTTAGATGCTAGCCTGATGCCAACCGGACTTCCCTGGACAGACAACCCTACCAATATGTTTTGGAGATCCAATTTCCCAGAACCCTGCCCTACTAGGGAAAGAGAGAGGCAGGCTGGGAGTATGGATTGACCTGTCAACACCCATGTTCAGAGGGGAAGCAATTACAGAAGCCAGACATTCCACCTTCTGCATCCCACAATGACCTTGGGTCCATACTACCAGAGAGTTAAAGAATAGGAAAGCTATCAAGGGAGGGAATGGGATACAGAATTCTGGTGGTGGGAAGCATGTGGAGTTGTACCCCTCTTATCCTATGGTTTTGTCAGTGTTTCCTTTTTATAAATTAAAAAAAAATCCAGGTCCTTGCACTTCACACAACTCACTTTTTATCTGAAGAGGAAGTTAAGATAATTCTGGACCTAGCATGCTAAGATTGTAAAGGACCACAGATGGAAAAGCAAATAAATTTCTTCTCTGGGGTTAAGTGAGACATAAATAATAGAATCATTATTTTCAAATAATAGGTTGTATGGTTTAATATACCACTCAATTCAAGAAGCATTTCTACAGTATCTGTGATACTCATCAGCTTGTCTATGCATACTTCTGCTGACTAAAATAAAAGGTCACAGGCTGGGAGTATGGATCAACCTGTCAACACCCATGTTCCAAGGGGAAGAAATTACAGAAGCCAGACTTTTCTAACTTCTACCCCCCCCCCCCCATAGTGACCGTGGGTCCATGCTCCCAAAGGGTTAAAGGATAGGAAAGCTATCAGGGGAGGGAGTAAGATATGGAGTTCTGGTGGTGGGAACTGGACTTGTACCCCTCTTATCCTATGGTCTTGTCATTGTTTCCATTTTATAAATAAAAATTTAATAATAAAATAAAATAACATGTCACTGTATTATGAAAGAGGTGGATCTAATGTTGACTAGACATTGTGGTTTTGTTTTTGTTTCTCCTTTTTAGAATGTGATCTTCATCCCTTTAAATTGTTGCTATTACTATTAGCTCTGACTTCTGCACCTGGTTAAATTTAGTACTTTTATCTTCAAAAGCCATCAAGCACCAAATAGTTTTCACTATACCCATTGCTATTGTTTTGGCCAAATCATAGCCTTCTCTTACCTGGATTAGGATTACTATGTTATTTTATTTATCTCTCTGCTCTACACATATGTCTACCATCTCCTTACTTAAGTATTCATATTTCCTTTTCTCTTTCCGAGACTTTTTTTTCATCACTCTCTCTCGCTGTATGTATGTAGTTTTTACTGATTGATCATTTCTAAGATTCCCCATGCCAAATTATGACCTACAAAATGTTAAGTCCTTTTGTCTTTATCAGTTCCATATCCTAATTGTCTAGAAAAATGTTTAAAACATAGCAAGTGGCTGGTAAATGTAATGAATGATTACCAAATAATTATCTAGTTTCTTCTTTAAGATAGTCCTGTTGGGAGAAATACAGTTATTGTTGAAAGATCTAGAGTATAGATTTTCTAGTTTTCACTTCTTGCTTTTCCTGAAAAAATTCCCAAGGGACCTATTCTAGTTGTAGCAGTGACATCACACACAGTTCCTCTGAAAAAGACCCCAGTATTACTGTTTTTATGCCATGCTGCTCCTCTTTAATCTTTTCAGAGAAAGTCCAAGTATAAAAATAAGACAATTAAAATGAAAGTGTTACTCAATCCTAAGGACAAGATAATTGTATTTGCTTAACCACATTTTTAAATTAAAATGAAGCTGAAAGGTTGACTCAGGAGTTTCCACTCATTTTTAAATGGCTTTATTATGTATTATTTGTTGTTATTATTCTCATAGGTATACTATTTAAGTATAGTAGTGCAGTATGTTAAGTATTATTTGCACTCATTCATTCATTCATAAGATATTGATTGGATCTGGATGACAGTTGACACCTAAATGTAAAAGTTAAAAAAAGTGTTTTCATTAATTTCAGAAGAGAATAGATTTAAACATTTGTCCTAATGTGACTTTATAGTAACAGATTTCATTAACTTTAGGAACTTGGGGAAGGGAAAAAGAACACAGAAAATCTATACTATTATTTGTCAGAGATAGTACAGAAAAAGAGGAGATGCTATTACTCAGGTTGTAAGGCTGAATCGAGCAGAGGGGTAAGATCAGGGTAAAGCTTATCTTACTATCACATCTAGAAATACCTTAATATGTATGAATGCTTCCGTAACCTGGTAATTGTTACACTGCTTTTAAAAGTTCACACCACTTTGCCTGCAGTTTCACTCTTTCTGAAGATAAATGGCAAAATTCATTAAAATGTAGAATTTTTTTCAAAATAAGAGGCCTGTGTATAATAGAAAAATAGACTTTTTAACAAAGTAGAGTGAAATGCCAATTGCAACTCCATTTTCATTCCAATATTATAGTGGAAAGACACTTAAATTCTTTATCTGCTTTTTTCTTTAGCTGTAGCATATGAATGATGACATACAGTAAGGGTATATCAGAAGTATAAGAAAATATATGTATATGGTATCTGTATAGGGTAGAAATTTGTACTACTTTGCTGATAGCAAATGCAAGTTTCATGTTTATTTTTTTTCACTTGATGGCATTTTTTTGGTCAAAATAGATACTATTCTGTACCAGTCTGTATAATTATGATTAAGCAGAGCTAGAATTATTTATAAATTCAGTAGTACTGTTAATGAAAGGGAGAATGCTTAAGGTATTAATAAACATGGAGATGGAATGAATTGTGGAGGATCATAATTATATTAGTGATAACAAAGGTTTTAACTTGTTTTTTACCTTTAGACTATAGGTACTATACACCAAGCAAAGTTTTCTGTGATCTACATTTTAACATTATTCAATCAACACAGTATCTTTGTGGACTGTATAGTCTACACAAGAGGAAATATTTGCATAAACATTTGTAATGTATTCAAATCCATACATACATTTAATATTGAATAAAGGGTAGTGGGGAGATAGAACAATGCTTTGGAAAACAAAGTATTTACATACCTGAGATCCCAGTTTAAATCCACAGCATTGCCATAATATAGTATTGAGCAGTGCTCTGGTCTGTTTTTCTTCTTTTCCTTCTTCTTTTTATTTATTTATTTATTTTTTACTTTTTTTGCCTCCAGAGTTATCACTGGTGCTCAGTGTCTGCATGATAAATTCACTGTTCCTGTGATCACTTTTTTCTTTTTTGTTTTTTTCTTTGGTGATGATAGAGACAGACAGAAATAGGGCCATAGGGAGAGACCTTCAGCCTAATCCACTGCCCATGAAGATTCTACCTGTAATAAGGACCAGGGATAAGAATCTGAGCTATTGTCATGGTGACTTGTATCCTTTACCTGAAGAGCTGAAATTTAGTCCCTACTACTACCATATACCATAAATGAACAATGCTCAGGTCTCTTTTTCATCTCTCTTTCATGAAAATAAAGAAGTCTTTTAAATTTAATTAAATTTAAAAATTAATTACAGCAAAAAAGGGTAGAACTTTATTCATGAGTTCATCTCTGATGTTAACAGTGTTTATTAATGCACTAAATTTCTTTTCTCTTTTTTAAAATATTTATTTATTTACCTATTTATCTATTAATGAGAGGGATAGGAGGAGAGAGAAAGGACTGCGCATCACTCTGGTACATGTGCTGCCAGGAACTGAACTCAGGACCCCATGCTTAGGAGTCCAGCCCTTTATCCAGTACTCCACTTCCCAGACCACAACACACTAATTTTCACTCTTATTTATTTAAATACAATTCTAAAAGCATTAATGGTGTGTATCCCCACCTCTGTACAAATATTTGGATCTTAAGATTGAAATTTCTGAATGATATAAATTAAAAAATATTTTGCATTGTTATTAAGAAATGAATGAAAAAGTGAGAAATTAAAAATAAAGAGCAAGCATGAAATACTTTTTTATTACTTTATTTTTGCATATTTGATTTAGAGTAAGACATAAGTTTGTGTTAAAACATGTGTATGGAGCCGGATGTTGACATGTCATATACACATAGAACATACATAACCATGAGCAAGGATCTGGGTTTAAGTGCGTGGTTTGCACCTATAGAGTGTAAGTTTTGTTTTTTTTAATTTTTATTTATAAAATGGATACACTGACAAGACCATAGGATAAGAGGGGTACAATTCCACAAAATTCCCACCACCAGAACTCCTTATACCATCCCTTCCCCTGATAGCTTTCCTATTCTTTAACTCTCTAGAGTGTAAGCCTTATAAATGGTGGTACAGTACTGCAGGTGCCTTGCTGCCCTCTCTGCCTTCTCTCTTTCTCTCCTGCTCCCTCCCACTAAAAAGAATGAGCAGAAAAAATAACTGCTGTGAACAATGACATTGTTCAGACACTGAGACACAGTAGGATCCTGAGTAAAAAAAAATAGACTCCACTTTAAAAAATAATGTATTTTGCGCGAAGCGCAAGGAGTGGCATAGGGATCTCGGTTCGAGCCCCTGGCTCCCCACCTGCAAGGGGAGTAGCTTCACAGGAGGTGAAGCAGGCTTTCAGGTGTCTTTCTCTCCCCCTCTCTGTCTACCCTCCTCTCTCGATTTCTCTCTGTCCTATCCAACGACAACAGCAACAATAATAACCACAACAATGATAAAAACAAGAACAACAAGAAGGGGGGAAAATGGTGTCCAGGAGCAGTGGTGCAGGCACCAAGCCCCAGCAATAATCCTGGAGGGAAAATGTATGTATGTTGTTAAAATAAGAATGGTTTGCAAAACCATATACTCTAGGAATTCAATTTCTCACTTTTCCAAAATGCATTGCCAAACAATACCCATTGCGAAAATTTTAGTATCTCACAATCAAATACTGTTGAACCACCCTCCATGTTTGCAACTCACTACCCACTCCTACTTCCAGTATCCTGTGGTAAGTTTATTTCTGTAATCCATGTCTAAATTGCTATCTTATTTTTTTTCATTTCACTTTATTTCTTCCCTTGTTTTATTTCATTGTATACAACCTATGATTAACATCATTCAAATTTTCATTTTATTTTTTACTGCCACCAAAGTTTTCACTGGGGCTCAGTGCCTGTACTATAAAGACACTGCTTCATTCCTAGTAACATTTTTTCTTTTATTCTTTTTATTTTTTTGTATGACAGAAATAGAAATTGAAATAGGAAGGGGAAACAAGAGAGAAAGAGAGATATTTCCAGACCTGCTTTCCCTCTTGTGAAGCTTTTACCCTACAGGTGAGGAGCAGGTGCTCAAACTGGGGTTTTTATAGATGGTAGCATGGGCATACAATCCCCATGCAACACCTTTAGGACTCCTCAGTGTTTTATTTTTTACATAAATCATTTCAGCATTTCTTTCAGGGCAAGTCTTAGTAGTAATGAACTCCTTTAATTGCTTTTATGTCTGTAGAACTCTCTTCCCAGCTAATCTTAGTGAAACCTTAATTGAATATTCTTGATTAGGGCTCCTTTGCATCCAAAACTTGGATATTTCATGCCAGTTTTGTCCTGCCCTTTAGTGTTTCTATTACAAAATAAAATAACAATCTTACTGGACTTTCCATTTGCATGGCTCTTTGCTATTTGTCTTGTAAAACTTTTAAAGTTCTCTCATTACATTTGATCTTTGACATTTTAGTTATGATGTGCCTTGGCATACATATATTTAGGTTCATTTTGTTAGAAACTCTTACTCTTAGAGCTTCCGATATTTGGATACCTGTCTTCTACTCAAGTTGGAGAATTTCTTTTAAATAAAAATTCTGACTCAGTCTTCTTAGGACACTCCCTATAATGTGAATATTGTTCTTCTTGATGTTAGATAACTCATTTATAACTATATTGTCTGTATTTGTTTTTGTTCTTTTTTTATTGTTTCCTTTCCCCCAACTCACCACTTTAGCCTCTGAGAACACTACTTAAAGTTAGAAATTAATATTGATGCTATTTAATTTTAAGTGCATGACTAATTAACTGGATGGGATATTTTTATGTTTTGGTTCATTTTTATTAATGATAAGTAGTTGCAGAGTCATTCAGCAAATATTGAAGCATCACAAAATCCTTTTTTGTAGTATTAATAATTTTTCTTCATTTATATGACTAAGTAATATTAAGATAAACATAATGAATGTGATTTATATTGTATTATTTTATTTCCATTGGGACAAGGTATTATAATAAACCAAATCAAAATTACTTTTATTAAAAACTACAAAACTTAACATTTTTTAACAGGAATTTTCAATGCATTGAACATCTATTAACAAGTGCTTTTTATGATTTATGTAAAATGATTACATGAATTTCCCTTCTATATTCTAACTTATGGCAGTTTTAATAGAACATTGCTATTAGGTAAAAAATAAAATTTATATTTTAATGGGGAAATTTAAATTTATGAAGTAGCCAATACTCACTGAAATTTTTAATCATATGTCTACACTCAGATTTATAAAAATAACTTTGATTATCTGTTGGATTTTAATTTTGTAATATTAAATATTTTTATTTTATATATTCATTTGAGTTATGCAGATGATTTTATTATCTGTATTTGATCATGCATAAGATAATGTCATCTTTGATTCTAATGCTATTGAACTAGTGAAATTAATATTTTTGTAGGATTTAATGTCTTCAAAACTCTCTCTGAAATTTACTATTAAACTGTAACCTCCTAGTTGATAAAAATGTACAGTACAAGAATAATAAGTATTTAATTTATTGATATTTTATACATGTATTATATTTATCACAGGTAGTTTGAGATTATTAAAATCCTCTTTTACACAGAGTGATTTGTATACAGAGTGATCTGTATCAAATGTAAACTATACTGAAGTACTTTTGTCTTCTGTTATGATATTCAGGATCATTTAATTTAAAATAAATATTGATTTATTAAAGAAGGAGGGGGAGGGGCAGAGAGAGGAAGAAGGAGGAGGAGGAGGAAGAAGGAGAAGGAGAAGAAGAAGAAGAAGAAGAAGGAGGAGGAGGAGGAGGAGGAGGAGGAGGGGGGGAGGGGAAGGGGAAAGAAGAAGAAGAAGAAGAAGAAGAAGAAGAAGAAGAAGAAGAAGAAGAAGAAGAAGAAGAAGAAGAAAAAGAAAGAAAGAAAGAAAGAAAGAAAGAAGGAAAGAAAGAAAGAAAGAAAGAAAGAAAGAAAGAAAGAAAGAAAGAAAGAAAGAAAGAAAGAAAGAAAGAGAAAACCAGAGCTTTATTGTGGCACATGTTGGGAATCTAACTCAATCAATGTCTTTTTCACTGTAACACTTCCCAGGCTACCATGTCTTCAAATTTACATATAGGCTAACTCATGTGGCATTTTCTGACCAATCTGACTTCCATACTCCTCATTTATATTATCATCATTCTCAACATATAGTGTTTTGCAGTGTTTTGTATGGGCATATTCTTCATAAAGAATCTTACTCAAATATTTTCAGAAAATATTGCTCTCCGGCCAAAGACTCCTCAATCATTCTCTATTACCTACTTATAATCTTCGTATACATCTTGTATGATTAGAAAAGTTCTTTACCCTGAACCCTAGAATAAATTATTTATTATTTCTCTCTATATTTTAAAAGATTGTCAGCAAGGGCCACCAAGATAGCTCATCTGGAAAGTGCACCTGCTCTGTCCTCCTCATGACCCAATTTCAAGACTGGCACCCAGTACATTGGAGGGAGCTTTGATGCAATGGTGTCATTATTTCTGGATTGCTTTTTAAAAATATTTTATTTATTTGTTTATTATTGGATAGAGACAGAGAGAAATTGAGAGGGGTGGGACCAGGTGGTGACACACACATCACAGTGCACAAGGACCTGGGTTCAAGCCCTTGTTCCCCACCTGCAGAGGGAAATCTTCACAACTGGTGAGGAAGGGCTGCAGGTGTCTCTCTCCTTCTCTCTCTCCCATCTATCCTCTCAATTTCTTAACCAAGTGTGCCACTGCCTGGCCCCTAGTGTCTTTATTTTTGTTTTAATATTAATTAATTTTACCAGAGCACTACTCAGCTTTAGCTGATGGTTGTGCAGGGGATTGAACCTGGGATTTCAGAATCTCAGCTATGAGAGTATGTTTGCATAACCATTATGCAGTCTCCCCCATGACAGGACACCAAACTCTGAGCCACCTTTTTCAGAGAGTGAGATAATGAAAGGCAAAGCAGGCACACTCTCTAGGTGTGCAATCTTGCCATCCCGGTGCTTTGGTGTATTTTCCTCTGTTTCTTTCTCTATTTCTCTATCTAGGAAAGTTAAGTCAGAGAAATGAAGCCTTGGTCATGAAAATAAAGCATAAATAAATAAATGATGGAGTGAATATTTATCTTTTAAATATACTCTTCTAAAAAGGGAGCTATTGTTTTAAAAAATCTATGCTTTTTACAAAATATTATGAGATCAGAACCTCTTTTTCAGATTTATGTATGCTTTTTATAACAACCATAGTAGAATGCAAAAACAAAGTGTTATTTTGCTATTTGAAATTAAATATGTGTGATCTCAAAATTATGACTAGCCAGATTTTATTTTGCAATAAACAAGTATCAAGGACTTTCATCATCTACTCACTGTTAGAATTGTACAATAAAGTAGGGTTTGGAATCTGTGCAGCATGTTTGGTTTAAATCACTAAGCAGGTTATTCCCTAATGTCCAGTTAATTCATAGTTTATGGTAATGGAAATAAGTCTAGAAAGAAAGTGAAATTAATTCTTAAGATCTGACCTAAAATGTGAAGTTTAATGTTTATCCCACTGAGCAAGCTATAAACTGTGAAGAAGTGTTTTAAATACCGGGATTTCTCTCCAAACACTTTTATTCACATGCATAACCACAAATGAGCTTCCCATGGAATGATGTACCAGTGCTATCAGGTGGATCCAGGACTCCATAACTTTACCCTGCTATGTTCATGGAATCTGAAAATGCTTTTAACAGGGTAAAGATATTAGTTTGTTTATTTCAGTTCTGAGTTATGTTCCCTGAGGTTGCTTGTCATGCACAACTTACTTCTTAGTCATTTCTAAAGAGTAATGTGTATTAAGTGAATGACAGCCACAGAGTAGCCTGTGCCTATTTATGCCAGCTGTCTCCATGGAGCAAGCAGGTGGCCCAGGGATAAATGAACTGCAGAGTGGAATTTAGTCAGATCAAGATTTGAATATGGATTTTGCATCATCATATCTAATTTTATTTTTAACCTGTCTTCTGAACAATGTTCATATATTTAACTTTGAGTAGTCAGACACCCAGATACAAAACAGTTCTCTATGTCATTTATATACTTTCTTGAGTGTCAGTGAATTAAGTAAAGTAATACTTTTTCTAAAGCCAGATATTTAGTCTCACTGGTTTTACTATACACAACCCTTACTCAACTCTTATTTTGTCAGTCACTATGCTAAATATCTTGCAGTTTTTTTTCTTTTTTTCTAAATTATTTTATATCATTTTAGTTTGGGGGCTACTGGTTTACAGTACACGTCTTTACAAATATGTTATCACAGAAACACAAAACACATTCAAGACCATGTGGTATACTTAATTACTCTAATTCTAGACCATATATTGTACTTATATTAGATACTTTCTGTTATGTACATTTTGCTTCTTAAATTTACCCATAAGATTGATATTTGCTAACTTGACATATCTATTTTTTAATTTTTGTATTGCCTTTTTGCTCCACTTGCTATCAGTTCTTTTATTTCTTGTATAATAAAGACTTTAGTGCACCATTCAAGAGTTTTAAAATCCTGATTCAACATTCTCCTGGTTGTTTGTTAGATTAGTACCTTCGGGTTAAGATACAAATAGTTGTGACAGATTACAATGTGTTATTGATCATCTTAGATTATATAGGCCTGGAGAAAAACCTGAATTAACATTTTCCTTTTCTATAATTTTAAAAATGTCTGTCTGCTTATTTAAGATAAATTTTTAATGGAATTTAATGGTATTATTGAAGAGGTAAATCATAAATCTGGAATAATTTATATCATCTACGATGTTTTCAGAAAAGGGCCATTTAAGGAACATTCCAAGAAAATAATAGATTGTCAAACTAAATTGAAAAAATAAAAAATAAAAAAGCAAGTAGATTTTATGTGTTAGTATGTGAATCTCACTTTGTGTTGCTGCTATATGAGACAGAATCTAATGTCTGTTAGTTACATATTAAATGATAGATTCTGCCATAGTAAGTTTCATATTTGATTTACAGATGAGGAACTGAGGCTAAAGAAATAAATATACAACAGAATTTGCTGTTCTGAACCCAGAATCCATATATTTTCCTTTCCTTCTGCCTGCTGCCTTGTTTATGAAAAAAGTCTTAAATGAAAGGTATAAAGGAAAAGCAGAAAAAGGTGGTTTTAGAATAATTGAAATTAAATTGAGATCAAGCATTAATTACAGAGAAGGAACTAACATTTAAAAATTAATACAAAAATTAATACAATGAGAGAATACTATTGGGTTGATGTAAAAGCCAAGATGCATTTTTGCATAGAAAAAATATATCATGGCTTTCCCAACAACCCAATATTTTAGTAAATGCATTGTTGTAATTTATCGGGCTGAAGAAATATGTTTATCTTAGTAGAGCATTTCTGAAAATAGATTGTGAAAAAGAACACATGGCTGTTTTATTTTAATGTGGAACAGATCCTTGAATCTTCTTTTCTCATTTATTTTCAATTTTTATTGCCACCAGGGTTATCACTAGTGCTTGGTGCAGGCACTGCAAATGGACCACTCCTGATAGCCATTCTTTCCTCTTTTTTTTTTCTCTTTTCTTTTTTCAGTTAGGCAACTCCATAAGCAGGAGACACACAAAACATAATACAAAAGTAAACTTGAGGGTTAACATGTGAACATGACCATGAGAATGTCTTTTTTTTCATTTTTTAAAGATTTTATTTATTCATTGATTAGAAAGATAGATGCGAGAGAAAGAACCAGACATCACTCTGGTACATGTAGTGCTGGGGATCGAACTCTGGACCTCCTGCTTGAGAGTCCAATGCTTTATCAACTGGGCCTTCTCCTTCTCCTGGACCACCTTTTTGCATTTCTTATGTTGTAGAATTTTTAATAATAGCAAATCTAATGCCTCAGTATAAATAAATTTCTAGGAATGTGAACACTTTTGCCTGGGAGCTGTTCATGCCAAATTCATTGAGTGAAAGGTTCAGAACACTTTTCCAGTGGAGGAACCTATATAAAGTGTACAGAATATGTATTTACATTTCATAAGTGATTACCACAAATTTAGTTAATGTTATCATTTCATATGAATACTTAACTGCTAATGCACAAAGGAAAAGATTTTTTTCCCTTTGTACTGGTAATTCCTGGGATTTGTTCTCTTATCATCTTCCATGTATACCAAAAGGTAATGTTAATGGTAGGTATCATGCTATACGTGACATGTGTAGGAGTTAATCATCTTTTTTATTGTTGTGGTTGTTATTGATGTTATCTTTGTTGGATAGGACAGAGAGAAATGGAGAGAGGTAGGGAAGACAGAGAGGAAGAGAGAAAGATAGACACCTGCAGACCTGCTTCACTGCCTGTGATGCGACTCCCCTGCAGGTGGGGCGGGGCTCTAACCGGGATCCTTAGAGGGTTCCTTGGACTTTGTGCCACGTGCCTTTAACCTGCTGCGCTAGTGTCCGACTCCCAGTAATTAATTATCTTAACTGAAATATTGAGCTTTTGAACTCTGTCACTCAACTCAGTGGGTCCAGATATTCTTTGTATCTGGATATGCATTTGCCTGTTTTATTTCCAAATGCTAGCATTGCCATAAATAGGTTGGCTTGTAATTTTTTCTTAGCACTTGAACTAGGATTGCAACAGAGGATATAGAACTTGATTCCCTGCTCATCAGACAAAATTGTGTTGTTCGTCTTTTACTTATTACAGAAGCCAAGCTGAAAATACTTATGAAAGATATGAGTAAGAAACAGCTTTGTTTTTAAAATTTATTTCTATTTGCATATTGAAATTTTGTGCTACTGTCCCTGATAAGTTTTCTAAGGAAATTATTTCATTACATTCTGGGTAAAAGAACATGGAAGTAAAAATCAAGTACTATTATGGAGAATTTTTTTTAAACTTTATTTATTAAGCCGTAATAGAAAAATAATGGTTTATGAGACAGTTCTTGTCACATGGGTGGGTATTATTCTTCCTTGATATGTGTCTGTGAAACAGTTCCATCATCAACTTGGGTCCTTCAGCATAATTTTGCATTGGATCCCCAATATCTTCTTGGTCCTGACTCCTTATCCCCACCTTAGACTTGCTGCAACAGATATCTTAGTATAACTTTCAGTTTTTGGTTTTCACTCCTTGGTTCATAAATTCCAATTTTTAAAGGATTTTTTTAAAAAATATTTATTTATTCTTTTTTGTTGCCCTTGTTTTATTGTTGTAGTTATTATTGTTGTTGTTATTGATGTCATTGTTGTTGGATAGGACAGAGAGAAATGGAGAGAGGAGGGGAAGACAGAGAGGGGGAGAGGAAGATAGACACCTGTAGACCTTGTTCACCTCTTGTGAAGTAACTCCCCTGCAGATGGGGAGCCAGGGGCTGGAACCGGATCCTCATGCTGGTCCTTTGCACCGACTCCCATAAGTTCCACTTTTAAGTGATATAATCTGGTATTCATCCTTCTTTTGGCTTAACACACTTAACAGGGTTCTGTCAAATTCCATTCATGATGTGGCAAAAGAGATGATTTCATCATTTTTTTTTTTTGACTCACAACAACCTTTATTCACTCTTGTACAATACCCAGGCCCCCGTCTAACGCGGCGTGCCGCAGGGCACGGCCAGGCGGACGTCCCACCATCTGCACACACTCCCGGGGCAGCTGCTAGTGATGGCCATGGCCCATAGTCTGCTTAGAGGCTTTCAAAGCTTTACTTTTCTTATCTGCACTCCTGATCTTATAAACAATGAAGCCCATCAAGCCCATTCCTACCCAGATCTCCTGGTAAACCTAATAGCTGAGTATTCTCTTGTGTGCATATACCACAATTTTCTCTTGTTATCACTTTATAAAATCACTTAATTTTACAGTATAAAAATTGATAGGGGATGGTGAGATAGGGAAGAGAGAGGCCATTTTTCCCATTTTGTTGCCCTTGTTGTTGTCATTATTGTTATTGTTGCCATTGATGTTGCTGTTGGATAGGACAGAGATAAATTGAGAGAGGAGGGGAAGACAGACACCTGCAGATCTGCTTTGCCACTTGTGAAGTGACCTCCCCTGCAGGTGGGGAACTGGGAGCTCGAACAGGGATCCTTACACCAGTCCCTGCGCTTTTGCACCATGTGTACTTAAGCCACTATGGTACCGCTAGACACCCCATAATTTTTTAATTGGGGGATTAGTGATTTACAGTTGACAGTAAAATAAAATAGTTTGTAGGTGGGTGGGTGGGGAGAATACAGGTCCAAAAAGGGTGACAGAGGAAGACCTAGTGGGGGTTGTATTGTTATGTGGAAATGTTATGCATGTACAAACTATTGTACTTATTGTTGAATGTAAAACATTAATCCCCCAATAAAGAAATTAAAAAATACAATAGAATGGAGCTTGAAGAAATCATGTTAAGTGATATAAGTCAGAAACAAAAGGATGAAGCTGAAGGGTTGTCATTCCACATGTGAAGTCTCTGGACACAGTCTGAAGTGAAAGAGAGAGGCAGACTGGGAGTATGGACCGACCAGTCAACGCCCATGTTCAGCGGGGAAGCAATTACAGAAGCCAGACTTTCTACCTTCTGCAACCCGCAATGACCCTGGGTCCATGCTCCCAGAGGGATGGAGAATGGGAAAGCTATCAGGGGAGGGGGTGGGATATGGAGATTGGGTGATGGGAATTGTGTGGAGTTGTACCCCTCCTACCCTATGGTTTTGTTAATTAATCCTTTCTTAAATAAAAATAATAAAAGAAACAAAAGGATGAATATGGGATGATCTCATTCATAGGAAGAAGTTGAAAAAACAAGATCAGAAGATACAACATTAAGCAGAACTTTGACTGGAGTTAGTGTATTGAATCAAAGTAAAAGACTGAGCTGAAAATGGTGAAATCACCATTTTTAATAGATGAGTAGTAGTCCATTGTGTATATATACTAGAGCTTACTCAGCCACTCATCTGTTGTTGGACACTTGGGTTGCTTCCAGGTTTTGGCTATTACAAATTGTGCTGCTATGAACATAGGCATACACGAGTCTTTTGGGATGGTTGTGTTTGGTATGTTAGGAGAGGAATTGCAGAGTCATAGGGTTTTTGCAAGGTTATGTGTTTGGTTCCTCTAGGAGAGGAATTGCAGATTCATAGGGTAGGTCCACTTCTCGCCTTTTTCTTGTAAAATATGCAGTTTATTTTTTTTAAATATGGTTAATATAATTTATATAGAATAGAGATAGAGGGGGCCAGGTGGTGGCACACCAGGTTGAGAGCACAGGTTACAATACACAAGGATCTGGATTTGATCCCCTGGTCCCCACCTGCCATGGGAAAGCTTTGTGAGTGGTGAAGCAGGGCTGCAGTTGTCTCTCTGTCTCTCCCTTTCTATCACCCCCTTCTCTCTTGATTTCTCACTGTCTCTATCCAACAAATAGAGATAATAATAAAAATATTTTAATAAGACGGAATAGAGATAGAAATTGGGAGTGGGAGCTGGAGAGGGAGAGATAGAGGAGAGGAGAAGAGAAAGAGAGAGAGTGACCGAGAGACAGAGAGACAGAGATCTTCAGCACTGTTCCACTGCTCATGAAGCATTCTCTTTGCCCGTGGAGATCTAGGGCTTAATGTGCCACTACAAGGACCCCAGACTAAAGCAATTAAAACCTGAATTTTTCTCATGAAATTCTTGAAAGTCACCACATAATCTTAGCAACAATTAAATAGCTAAGTAGGTAAAATGACCTACTCTTTTTGGATCCATTAAGTGAAGGGTTGCTATAGAGAAATGTATTGTCTATAAGAATGGTGAGGCAGACATATGAAAATAAAAAGGTAAAGTTTGGAACAGAGATTCATTACTGTCAGGTTCCTAGGAAACATTATCCAGGTATGAAAAATCTAAAGTGTAATTTTTTAATATCATTTTGCTTATTATGCCCAACTCTGAGAACTAAAATCTTCAGAAATAGTGATGAGGCAGTGGTAATTGTGTCACAATATAGTAAGATTTACCTCCAGGAGCAATAAGAGTTTTCCACAGTAAATATCAGCGAGTGACAGATTTCATAAAGGTTAAATGCAAATTTTTAATTCAATTTAATTTAGATTATGACAGGCTGAAAGTGAAAGAGGCCACTGCAGTAAAGATTCGTCAATTTAGTTTGGATTGGGATTGAATCTGGGTTGTACACATGACAAAGCAGCACACTATCCAATTAAGCTGTTTTACAAACCCAATACATATAAAGTAATGGATTTTAAACAGCACCATTGATATAAATCTACAATATAGATTAGCTTTTTTTTTTCCTCCAGGGTTATTGCTGGACTCAGTGTCTGCACCATGAATCCACCGCTCCTGTAGGCCATTTTTTCCCCCTTTTGTTGCCCTTGTTGTTGTAACCTCCTTGTGGTTATTATTATTACCATTGCTGATGTTGTTCATTGTTGGATAGGACAGAGAGAAATGGAAAGAGGAGGGGAAGACAGAGAGGGGGAGAGAAAGACAGACACCTGCAGAACTGCTTCACCGCCTGTGAAGTGACTCCCCTGCAGGTGGGGAGCCGGGGCCTCAAATCGGGATCCTTAACGCCCATCCTTGCGCTTTGCGCCACGTGCGCTTAACCCACTGCGCCACTGCCTGACCCCATAGGTTAGCTTTAAAAGCAGCATGCAATTCATAACATGTAAGTAATTCTACTCTGCACTACTCAGATTTTAAGAATATTACTTTCTGTTCTTTTTTTATAATTTTTTAAATTATCTTTACTTATTGAACTAGAGACAGTCAGAAATTGCGATAGAGACAGTCAGAAATTGCGAGGGAAGGGAGGGGTAGAGATGGTGAGAGACAGAGAGACATCTGCAGCACTGTTTCACCACTTGTGAAGCTTTCCCCCTGCAGGTGGGGACTGGGTGCTCGTACCCAGGTCCTTGCTCATTGTAATATGTGCACTCAACCGGGTGCACCACTACCTGGCCGCTACTTTCTGTTCTAAGCCTGAATTTTAAAGTAGAGGGAAATGTACTCAGACTTACTAAAAAATAGTTAAGTGTTGTTTAAAATCACCTTCTATGGAGAAGAGTATATAGAATGGAAAATGTATCTTAGGAAATGGAAAACTAAAAAAAAAATGTAGCATCTTCATATATTTGAGTTTGCTCACTTATAGAGAGTGAATGTGTTCTGTAAAATCCAAGAGGTATTTCAGCCCAATATATACAATATGAGTAATATCAGCTATCTTTAACCCATTAGTTATATAAATAAGTATTTGTAATCATTGCTTAATTTCTTATGCAAATAGGCTATATATATATATTTGCGAGGTAGCAAAAATGTTTTCACTGTCTTTGTAGATCAGTTATGAAGTGTCCTAGTTCTTAGTTTCATCACAGTGTATTTGTTTCACAGGATGCCACATAAATTCTGAGAAATCTATACTACCACCTCTATGTAGAAACTTTCCTAAGTTTATTTTACATATTTCCATTAAAAAGTACAGTTTTGATAGTTATCCTTAAGATAACCTTATTTTTAAAAGTATCTTCTTTATGCATTTTTTTTGTTTAGAGAAAGAAATTTAGAGGGGAAGGGGAAGACAGAGAGATGGAAAGAAAGAGACTCATGTGCAGCACTACTTCACCACTCATGAAGCTTTCCCATCCAAGTGAGAACCAGAGGCTTGAAGCCAGCTCCTGCATTTTGTAACATGAACACGCAAACAGCTGTACCAGCACCTGGACACAAATACATATACATATACACATACACATACATATACAGTTTACTATTTCATCTGTAAGAACCAGGTGTTAAATGTTTATTTTACTGATTTTAAACCTTAGCAATTGGTTCAGTCGACACATTTTTCCAATAAATATCTTGTCCTTATAACTGAATATAAATACATCAGTTTCTAACCACTATTCATCAAAGTACACCAAAGCCAGAGAGATTGATTACTGGGTTGAACATAGGCTTTGCATTTCAGAGGGCTGAGAGGCTCCAGATAGAATTCTTTTTCTCCACCCCACCCCCCAGGTAGAATTCTAACACTGAGCTGCCTAAGTGTTCTTCTTTCTCTTTACTTTTCAGTCTCTGCCTCTAATAAATGAATAGAATCTTTGTAATACATTAAAAATAATAAATCATGAAATGTCATAGTATTATAATGTCATATGTATGCATATATGTGTGTATGTATTTATAGGTAGTCTATATACTTTCTTTGTCTTTGTTTTCATTTTTGTGTTCACATACATATGGAATCTATAATAATCACATAGATTTATTTCACCACCTCCTTTGCTATATGAGTATTTACTTATGGGATTTTGCAACATAGTTTTTTAAAGAGGTATACATATAGCTAATAAAAACTTTAGCATGTATATAGTTTTTCCTATGTATATGGCATAAAAATTTTATTCTGATTTAGAATATTCTGGTTTACAATGAAATCACTTCAACTAGTCATGTCAATTATTCCACTGTGGTATTTTAGATGATTACTTACATTTACAATGCTAGTGATGTTTCATTAAGAACAATTACAGTGATTATGGTTTTAGGTGGGAAATAAACACATATAAAACAAACATGATGGCTAGGTGCTTAGTAGAAATAATCTTATTCAGTTACACAATTTTACAGAGAGCACATTGCTGAGACAATTTTGGGGAGCACATTGCTGAGACAATTTTTGAGGATGCATCCTGAGTCTTGTGTCCTTTGAAATAATCTATGCTTTAACTTCATATATAGTTTCTGTGTATAGATTTAGAATATTGACACTTGATATCTTTCAATTATTGTACAATCTCTCATATCTCATCTTATTACTTTAATATAAGTATACCTGTTGTGTGTCAGAAATAAATTATTTGATCTTTTTCTTGTCAAAATATATTCAAAATAGTCCTAAGAGACTTAAAATTCTTCATGGAACCTTCAAACTAGCTTAAGAGATATATGGAAAAGTAATATATTGAAGGACAACTTTTGGGGCAGATTTTTACCTTTTTAATTATGGTATAAGATTTTAGACACAGGACCAGGTAGTGGTTCACCCAGTAGAGCACACATGTTACTATGCATATGGACACAGACAGGTTCAGGCCCTTGGTTACCAAATGCAGGGATGCTTCATTTCAGGTGAAGCGTTGCTACAGATATCTCTTTCTCTCCTATTTCCTTCTCTATCTCTCCTTCCCTCTCACTTTCTCTGTCTCTGACAAAAACAAACATTTCAGACAATAAAGTTTAAACCACTTAGGTTTATTTTTATTTACATCCAGAAATTTTAAATAAGTGAATATTTGAAAATAAGGTGGCTTAAGATTTATCTTGCAAATGTGCAGTCTCGTTTGACCAAGTGGAAAGAATGAACTGGCAGTCGGAGGCAGTAGTGACATAGACCATGTAGAGAGAAGTTGCTAAAGCAACCCTTATGCTTTTCATTAGTGAATGGTTAACCATATGTCATATTACTCTACTAATTTAAAATCCCTGTGATCTTCTCAGTGTTTTCATCAGCATCAAATAGTTCTACTAAGTTTATATTGTATTGATCAGGGTGCTGTGTAATAAGAACTATGTAAATTGAGTCCATATTTAGGAGATGGACAATAAATGACAGCATAACTTTATCACTATATGTAAATTGTTCAAAACCTTTAAAAATAAAATTGACAACTATTTTTTAAAGAATAGAATATCTATTTCCTAAGCTTTTCACTTGTATTTAGTGAAAACATTTTCTGAGTGTTCTGGCTAATGATTATTTGAAAAGTAATAAACATTTTAGAAGAAAGGTTTAACTAATATGTTCAAATTGTTTTCCATTTAAAAAGTCAAGACATTTGTTTTTAGCATTGCCTATTCCAAGATAAGAACAGTGTTGTGTTTGATAAGAGAAAGTGAATTTCAAACTATTACTTTTGATTTGCCAGTGGCCATTTAATATACTTCATTGGAGTAATTTCAAAAATCCAATTTAATATTCTTCCCATTCAAACAAGCTGACACTTTTATATGATAAAATGTTAAAAATGCAGGTTTGTTTATATTCACCTGTACTTGGTTATAATAGCAGCAGTATAGTTTTTGATCTATATTTTCCTTAAATTTTTCTTCAGAGTTGTCTATATAATCATATCATGCAGTTGTCTATATAAGTCTCATGCAGATTCTGATGAGTGTATGAATTATAGTTCATAGTTTAAAATAAAACAATGTCTAGATTTAATCAACCTCTTAGATTGTCTTGACAAGACATTCTGTCATTCATTTTGTTTGACAACAAGCAGCTATTTTCAGGTTAAGTAAAATCACAGTAGAGTAACTCACTACAGGATCACTTTTTCCTTAGCCTCTGTATTGGTCATGGTAATAAAAATAAAATTTGGATTATATTTTTATAAATAGAAATTTAGTCTAGCTTACTTTAAAAAAGACTTCTATATAATTCATGGTTGCTAGTATATTTTTCTCCTGAAATATGAAACCTCTAAAGTAGCAAATGACTCATCACTATTGGTTTTATGGCAGAAGTGGCACTGCATCTCTAAGTTATCTGATTAGTCAAAAGAGCAAATGCATTCCAAGGATACAAGTGTTGAAAAATGGATGCAATTACAGAAGAGTTGAAGCTTATCAAGATCACCTAGATGGCTGAAGAGTTGATGATAACCATTATTTGATGATAACCACTATTTGAAATCAAGAAGACAGAAAGTTATTGAGCATCTTTGTATCCTATTACTCTGATTGAGTTTTATTCAGAACCAAGTGATCAATCATGATTGTGCTCCTAGTTTATAGAAAAGACAGGCAACAAGTCGGTCATCAGCTGTGAGTTTGGGTAATAAATGAATAGGAAATATGCAAGTGAACATTGCAGTCGTACAAGTAGCAGTGCTGCAAATGTGAAAAGACCAGTAGTACACCATGAACACATTTGGTGATTTTTGCCTATATCTGACATTTTCATTCATTATTGTTACTAGAATTACCATTGGAGACCCTAGGCTTGTAATTCTTCTAAAAATAAAAGTGATTTTTAACATTGTATTTTTTTTCTTTTTTGTTATTACTAGTGAATTGCCACTCCACACTGTCTTTCTCAGAAAGAAAGCTTCCTCCAAAACTGCATGCGGAAGGCAGACTCAAATGAATGGTAGTTGCATATACAATAGTCACAGGATTATTGCTGGGGCTCCTGTGCCTACAGAAAGAACCCAGCACTCCTTATAGGCATTCCTCCTCCTCTTTCTCCTTTTTTTTCTTCTCCCTCCTCTTCCTACTCTTCCTCCACTTTCTCTAGCTTCTTTTAAACAGAAAAATGGAGAGAGAGTGGGGATAGAGAAAGAGAGAGAAACAGACACCCGCAGCACTGATTCTCCACTCGTGAAGCTTCCCCGTCTGCACGTGGGGGCTAGGGACTTGAACCATGGTCCTTTACATGGTGATATATATGCTTTTGACCAAGTGCACCACTGCCAGGTTTCACCAAATTATATTTTTAACATGAGTTATCTTCAGAAAATTATATATTTTAAATGCCAAAAATAGAAAAGCAGAAACAATCAGACAGAATTTGATGATTTCACTGATTAATTAGATAGCTAGAAGTCAATACAGTTTAGCATAAGGGTCAGATCAAACTAAGGCATAGAGAGGAGCACATATCAAAAAGCAACACTATCAACTGCAGGTGGTGTTAATGAGTTCTTACATATGTTGTCACAAAGCTATGAACTCTACCTGAGGGAACAGACTAAAACACTGTGTAAATTTTTGTGCTTTGAAGTAGTAGGCAGCATTGGCCAGACAGAAGTCAGGAATCTCACATGAATATAGATGATCATTGTGGTAGTGAGGATAAACTAACTTGCTCCGTGGCATTTTAACACCGTGACAGTTTTTTTTTCCCTTTTTTTTTTTTTTTGCAATTTGTCATAATTTTTATAAGATGAAATAACTAAAGCATAACATTACAAAACAACATTTTAAGAAACCTAATCTATTATGTAGGAAACAGTATTTCTTGTACAACTGTCAAGAAAATTAATATATTTATATATTATATAACCTGAGAAAAAGTGTTAAATAGGGACTAAAATTAATGGACTCTTACCTGACTTGGTAGGAACAGTATTATAAGAATTGTTTTAATTTTATTTTTAAAAATAAAGTGTGCAATTTATGCTTTTAATATTTTTAATTTTATTTATTTTAAATTTGTAAGACATTTGTAAGTAAATTGCATCTTCAAAAATTTTGATTCTCGTATGTGGAATAAATTTTAGAAATCTCCTTTTTAACAAGCACAGTATTTCAGGAATTAATAATAATTATAGCAATATCAGTACTTTTAATAAAACCATTTCTAATTGAAATTTGTCATATTCTACCATTCACTAGTATCTTCATAACAATCAATTAAAATGTACTATTTGGGTTGTGGAGATAGTATAATGCTTATGAAAAAGACTTTCGTACTTGCAGTTTGACATCTCAGGTTCAATCTCTAGCACCACCATAAACCAGAATTGACTATTGCTCTAATTTTATTCTTTGTATCTCTCTCTCACTAATGAAATAAAATACTATGCAATGTGTTTTTTACATTCACTGTTTTATGTACATTAGTTCTGCATTTTTTGGATGGGATATTTATTTTAGAGATTAAAAACTGATGACCTGAAAATTTAAGTAAATAGACTGCAATAATATACCTCCATTCAAAGTCCCAAATTTGGAAGTGATTGAGATGTTTAGGTTTTTATGATTTAGATCTATATTAATTATTCTCTTTGTAGCAGTGTTTCTCTTTTTGTTGATGTTAAACTTGACTCAGTATTTCCAAAATATTGTTACATGTATGTATGTATTCTAATGACTTTTGTCTATGTTAAATTTATATGTATGCATTTTTATACCCTGGCATTTACATTTCTGTAGTCATGATATATATTTTTTCAGAGTACTCCAGTACTTGAGCAATCCACCATGAAATACCAGATGCCTATAAGAATACCAACATGTTGTTCATAAATCTTTAATTAAATTTACAACTTCTTGTGTGCTTTAATAGTTGTAGACATAGGAAGCTTAAAGTTATCATTCCACACTTTTAATCCATAAAACATAGAAAAGTGGTTATTTTTTCATCTGTAGTAAAATAGAATAATTTTTATAAGCCTAAGAATAAATGCATTGAAGATGATACACATTTTTCTGTTGAGCCTGACATCCAGCTTCATGAATAAAAAAGGTTCTATTTATCATGCAGTGGTAGCTGCAACCATCATATTTATCATGTCTAGAAGGAAATAAGTTATTTCCTGAAAAACTGTTATGCTACCACATAGTTATTATGAAAAATAAAGTAATTATGATCACATTAGGTGCATTAGTATAATATAACATTTTTTAATTTATCTTTTATGTTTTTTCTGTTGATATGTTTTAAAATATTCATATTTAATATGTCCTTAAAATTATTTCTGCCCAAAGAAGTTTTTAGTGCTGACATGTTAATAAATGTCGACATTACAGTATATATATGGCTGGAGAGGTCAATAAGAAGTGTGCTTGCATTGCCATGCATGAAAACTAGATTTAATTCTTTTTACATATGAAATAGGGTCACACTGTTCCCACAAAGGCATTCATAAATTTTATTTGCTTCTTTTATGTTGTTATGGAACTGAAGCACCGTGCCTAGATTTCACTCTTCCAGGGTGCATTATTATTCAGAGAGATAACCATAATGGGAACAACTCCATAGCATCTGGGCTTCCTTTGTTGCCATAACACCTCCTGTGTGTTGCCAGGGATTGAATCTTAACTACACATTTGACAGTGCAAGGGTCCAACCCAGAGACTCATGATTCCATTGCTTCTTGGCTGACTTTTCCACTCAGATAGACATAGAGAAAGATTGCTCAGTGATCTGTGATAGAGAGAAATTGGCACTTCTGGTAAATATTTCTTGCTACATATAGAACATGGATTTTTAAAATATTTATTATTTATTTGGACAGAGACAGAAAGAAGTTGAGAGCAGAGGGGTGATAAATAGATGATAGCTAAATTGATACCTGCAGCCCCACTGCACCATTCATGAAGCCACCTGAATGCTAGTGGGAGTTCAAGGGCTTGAGTCCAGGTCCTAGTGCATTATAATATGTGCACTCTACTGAATGAACCAAGGCTTAGACCTTAGAATAATTTTAATATTTTTAATTTGACATTAATAGTATGTTACAGAACTGTCAGATTACAATACATAGTTCCGCAGCACATACCACCAAGGTTCTGTTCCCCTCTCAAACTCCTCAAAGATAAACACCATAGTTCTCATAAATCTCAGAAATAATTTGCTTCTGTTTTTTTTTTAATTCATGTAAAATAGGTCTTTAGATTCCACATAGGAGTGAAACCATCTGGTAGTATTCTTTCTTCTCTTTATTTATTTTGCTAAGCATAATCACCCTCAGTTCCATCCATTTTGTCCCAAAGGACACAATACCAGTTTTTTTTTTAAATCTCAGAGTAATAATCTGTGGAATATATATCCCATATCTTCTTCAGCTGGGGCTCGTTGCCTGAACCATGAATCCACCGCTCCTGGAGGCCATTTTTCCCCCTTTTGTTGCCCTTGTTGTTGTAGCCTCGCTGTGGTCATTATTATTGCCATTGTTGATGTTGTTTGTTGTTGGATAGGACAGAGAGAAATCGAGAGAGGAGGGGAAGACAGAGAGGGGGAGAGAAAGATAGACACCTGCAGACCTGCTTCACCGCCTGTGAAGCGACTCCCCTGCAGGTGGGGAGCTGGGGGCTCGAACCGGGATCCTTACGCTGGTCCCTGTGCTTTGCATCACATGCGCTTAACCCACTGCACCACCGCCCAACCCCCAGAAATATTTTTTAAATCACTGAATTCTGTGAAGACCAAGATTTAGTGTTCTTAGTAGTATATTTGTAATTAATTTGAAATTTAAAAACATGATTCAATATGTAGTATTTTTGAATATAACTATAGACATTTAAGAGAATTTTAATGCATTGTACATTTTCCTAAATAATTACAGTGATTTGTGTGTTTCCTAAATAATTACAGTGATTTGTGTGTATTTTTTGGATAGTGTATTACAAAGAATTCAGTTGGGTCAAGCATTTGATAGTTTTGTTCAAATATTCTCTCATGCTGAGAGACAGGATGGGAGTATGGATCGACCTGTCAATGCCCATGTTCAGCAGAGAAGCAATTACAGAAGCCAGACCTTCAACCTTCTGCATCCCACAATGATCTTGGGTCCATACTCCCAGAGGATTAAAGAGTTGGAAAGCTATCAGGGGAGGGGTTGGTATAGGGAGGTCTGGTGGTGGGAATTGTATGAAGCTGTACCCCTCTTATCCTATGGTTTTGTTAATGTTTCCTTTTTTATAAATAAAAAAATTAAAAATAAATTCCCCAGACAATAACCTGGGCCCATCTGAATATTATATATCAGGTGCAAGCAAAAACTAGTAAAGTCATGGGCCTCTTGGTATATATCTATAACAGACCTATTAGCTTTTTCTAAAACAGAGACCCCAAATATTCATCTGCAATATTCTTGCCTTTAGGTTCATGACTAGACAACAATTTGTTCTGCATTATATCTTAACTGTACTTCAGCCACTAGGTTCCAGATGCTACTGTGATGCCAACCTGACTTCCCTGGGCAGAGGACCCCACCATGTGTCCTGGAGCCTCACCTTCCCAGATCCCTGCCCTACTAGGAAAATAGAGAGACAGCCTGGGAGTATGAATTGACCTGCTAATGACCATGTTCAGCAGGGAAGGAATTACAGAAGCCTTCCACCTTCTGCACCCCATAATTACCCTGGGTCCATACTCCCAGAGGGATAAAGAATAGGGAAGTTATCAAGGGAGGGGATGGGATATGGAGTTCTGGTGGTGGGAATTGTGTGGAAATGCATACCTCTTATCCTATAGTCTTTTCAAATAAAAATTTTAAACAAAGAAAAAAAACATATTCTCTTACCCTAATGATTTGTTACACATTTTTGTGTGTTTAAGAAAGCAAGGGGTTAGGAAATGGATCACTTGGGTAGAGAGCACACTTCCTCATGTCTGAGGGAGGACTCAGATGCCAGACAGTGGTTATCACATGTGAAATAATAGTTTGTTGGGTCTCCCCTCCATTCTGTCTTGTCTGTGTGTGCCTCACTCAGCTATTCTCTCTATAACTGAAAAAAAGACTCATAAAAATAAACAAATATTGGTGCTGGGTCAGCATAAACCACTGAAAAAAAATTCATGCAACATGTGGTCCAGGAGATGGTGCAGTGGATAAAGCATCGGACTCTCAAGCACAAGGTCCTGAGTTCAATCCCCAGCAGCACATGTACCACGGTGATGTCTGGTTCTTCTCTCTCCTCCTATGTTTCTCGTTAATAAATAAATAAAATCTTTAACTAAAGAAAGAAATTCACACAACGAAAACTGAATATAAACACAATACAACCCTAATTTGGGGGCAAGGTCAGTAAAAGGTATCTTATATATAATTATTATCTTTTCCACACAATGATTAAGTATCTCATCTGTTCTAGACTTTAGTTATTAGTTTTGTTTTGTTTTTGCTGATGAACACATTTGTAACATCAGTGGAGACATCTATGCTTAATTTCACTTATGAACTTACATTCAGTAGAAGCAGCCTCTGACTTTAACATCTAAGTGACTAAATTATGCCAGAATTTGCAATCAGATGCAACATTCTCTAGTATCCTAAGAGACCCCATGAGCCATGTACCTATGGATTTTCTTATCTGCAATCATTCCTTGAAATAGCTCTATACTTCACAGCATTATCGAATCATGCTGATCTTATCTCTTATTTTTAGCCACTCATCCATCACTGAACACATCTGGGTTGTTTCCATGTTTGGGCTTTTACAAACTTCAGTGAATTATTTTCCTTTTCCATATCTTGAATGAAACTTGAAATAATAACGTTAAGTAAGATAAGCTACTGGAAAAAGGATGAATACCAGAGGATCTTATGTATAAATAGTACTTAAGAAGCAAGGGAAGTACTGATTCTTGGTGTTTTGGCTAAGATCAAGTGTAGTATCTGTTCTTATCAGTTTAATATGTGATACATCCTCTATCTGAGGACATTATATTAAATGGATTTTTGGAGTCAGAATAGGGGCTTGCTCCCCTGACTCCACGCATCAAGTATTGCAGTACTTCCAGGAATGATGCACCAAAAAAAAAAAAAAAAAAGAAAGAAAAGAAAGAGAAAAAGAAAAGAATCAAGGGGAGAAAATGGAAATACAGGGGACATAGTAGTGGTGCACCTGGTTGCTTGCACAAATGACAATGTGTACAAGTTATAGTGGTTCAAGCCCCCAGCCCCCACACCCCCACAGGAGAAAACCTTTGTAAGCACTGAAGCAGTGCTTCAGGTATCTCTCTATTTCTCTCTCTTTCTCTATCTCCCCCTTGTTCTAAATTTCTGGCTGTATTTGTCCAAAAAATAAATAAAGATAATGAAAGAATAAAAATAAATACTTAAAACTCTCTCGTCCCTCTGAGTAATTAAAAAATGTAAACACAGGCTTAAGCTTGGACTGGATAGAGTGTACTGCAGAAAAGCAGAAGACTTCTGGACTAGGGGAACATGGGGAAAGTGCATCAGTTATCTAGTACATGATGGTGAAGAAGGGATTTGGGTTGGCAGTGACAGTATTGTGCAGATATCTATCACCAGGAGATGAGACTAACAAATGTATCAACAACTAAATAAAATGATAAAAATATGTTTAACCTCTGCATTTTTGTCCATCTCTACTGCCAACAGCCAAACTCACAAGCCACCATCATTTGATGGGCTCACTGAATATTCCCCATTAGTTCCATCAAGTAAATTTTCTTTTTTTATTTTTTCTACACATGGCTTTAATTTTTCCTACACTTAGTTCTACAATAAGTTTAACTGTATTTTAAAGAATGAAAAGTATTCATCTACTAAAGATCTTCAAGAATATGATTAAAATCAGTTGTCAATATGATCTATGATATCTGTAAATTCCATCATCTATCTCTAATCTCTCCTTGTGCCAAACTCTGATGCTCTTTACTTTGGAGTCACATCAGTTGTTACCCACGCCTTATATTTCTACTCATTTTAAGACCATTAGCAGCCTTCCTGTCGTCCTGCTCACCCATGTTCTGAAGATGTACACCCCTTACTCATTTTAGATCTCAGTTCAAATCTAACTTCCTCAGGTAAAAGGTGAGGCTTTTGTTTCAATGATAAATTCCTTCAAAATCTCTAAAATTATTTTAAAAACTCTTGAGTACTGTTGCTACTACTTCCAAGAATGAAGAATATCGGGGACATGGTTATTATTTGTTTTGCTCATCCAATCTCTAGCCTGTCATGTAATAGGCACTGAATAACTGCATGTACATAAGAAAAGACAGGTGAAGGCCACACAGCTGCAGATATTTAAATGTGATTTTAAAATGTTCTTAGTGGAGGATTAATGGTTTACAGTAAATAGTCATTAATATATGTGTGAACTTTCTCACTTTTCTTCAGAATACTGCCATGACCATACCAGGTCCTCCTCTTTCCTCCCCTTTCATCATGCACCAAGATTTCTTTTTTTACGTCTTGGCATAAATCTGAAATGTTTAATCCTGAAACGGTATGAGTTATGGGCAGGGCAGATAGTGCAATGATTATGTTAATTATTCTCATGCCTGAGGCTTCTACCGTGGTTCTTCTGTTTACCTTTCCACATTTTATTGAGTTTAAACTGTTTAAACAACCTTAAAATCATACTAGAAAGTACTTCCAATTATAATGGAGTTATCAATTATAGCTTCTAATCTGCTACAAGTTTTGTTTGACAAGTAAGTGAATTTCAGCTATCAAGTCTTCACATGAAAAAGCATTCCTGGAAATCCATTTGGACCCCTGTTCTCTGACATCGCCCACAAGATGGAATGACTACAACACACCCCCGGAAACCAATGATGTGACCTGGCACGACCTGAAGAAACAGATTCAGACTCCAAAGATCACTCTCTACAGAAAAGCAGAATTAGAAGATACCAACAATCAGTACAATCTCTCATCTCTCCATGATAGGTGTGTGCAAAACACTCATTCCCAACTTAGCTCCATTTCCACCATCATACACTATGACCCAACACTCACAACCCCGCCCTTCCCCCTCTTCCCCAGATTTCTTTGATTTGCTGTGCTATGCCACACCTACTCCTAGATTCTTCTTATGTTTTCCCTGTCTGTCCTTTTCCCTCTAAAGCTTCACCTATAGATGAGTTCTTATTGTATTTGTCCTTTTCTTTTTGGCTTATCTCACTTAAAGTGATTCCTTGAAGTTCCGTTCAAGATGAAGCACTTTTTAGAAAGTGTATCAGCCTTTCTTAAAAAAAATTCATTGGTTTTTTTAAGGATAGATTTATATATTTATTTACTTATTACTTATTTTCATGTGAATGAGAGATAGAGATCAGAACACTGCTCAGAGCTATTGTATGACATGCCAGAGACTGAGCTTGGGACCTTTGTGGTTCATGTACAATGGTCTGGTATCTATAACTGGCACTATCCTCCAAGCTTTGAGTCTGCCATTAACCAACAACATATACTACCTGAATTCCATATATTTTTCAAGTTACATAAACTTAAATTTGCTGACACAATAAATATAGAAAACATATCTCTTATAGAGGACAATCCCATTTATAGAGGATCTTCTGAAGCTTTTGCATTTATTTGGAAACTAATTTTTACCCTTATACTTATTTATTTATAAAAAGAAAACATTGACTAAACCATAGGATAAGAGGGGTACAACGCCACACAATTCCCACCACCAGAACTTCGTATCCCATGCCCTCCCCTGATAGATTTCCTGTTCTTTAACCCTCTGGGTGTATGAACCCAAGGTCATTTGTGGGATGCAGAAGGTGGAAGGTCTGGCTTCTGTAATTGCTTCCCCGCTGAACAAGAGCGTTGACAGGTCAATCCATACTCCCATCTTGTCTCTCTATTTCCATAGTAGGGTGGGGCTCTGGGGAAGCAGAGTTCCAGTACCCTTATATTTAGTAAAACCATTTGGGACTCATGTTTATTTATTATTATTTCTCTTGATGTAATTTTCTTTGTCCAAAATCAGAGCAGTTTTTCTTACATTTATGTTGTAATATATCACTAAAAGATACATTAAAAGTTCCTGTATAATATTGAGACAAAGTAAATAATTCAGGGCATAAATTTGTCAGTATGTCTTAATTAAGTGGAATATGCAAATATATCAACATCTACTTTCATATTATAGATAAGTGCTGGAAAGGATTCCTCCTTCAATTAATTTTTAATGTGAAATAAACTAGCAGTATAGGGAGGTGGAGCCAGGATGGCGACTCAGAACCAGCTGCTGGCTTGAGCTCTGATGACAACTGCTGCAAAGCATTGGATCCTGGCCATCAGCAGGTCTGTGAACACAAGACCTTCTAAGTGTGACACCAAGGAGGTGACTATAGCTCAATTTGGGTTAGAAATTTGAGCAAAAAGAAAGGAAATTTTTTTATTATTCTCCCCCACCCCCATAGCCAGACCCCAGGAGTAGGGAGCTGCTGTTAGCAAGCTTCCTGCTGACCTATTTTTGTTTACCAAGATTCTTGGTTCACCAGGGGTGCCATTCCAACCCTGTTCCTTTCTGAATACCTTGGCTATCTTTTTTTTTTTTCTCTGAGTAAGGGACTTAGGCCCAATTGCATTGACAAATATCTGATGAAAAACTGGGAAAGACTGCCTGGAAGTTTTTTTTTTTTTCTTTTTTTCTTTTTCTATCAGTTGTCTAGACTCAATGTGCCTGAGCTAAAAGGGAGCTGTCCAAGCTGAAGACCCACTTCTAGGGCCTTTTACTGTGTTCTATTTTATTATTACTATCATATATATGGGTATTCCTTTGCCCTCCCTCCCTCAGGTTGACCAATATTAATTATTAGTATACTTTCCATTGCTAGGTGACCGGGTATCTTATCCATTGTGAGAGGAACTTGTCTAATTCTTCATACCTCCTCTATCCACTCTCCCCTTTCTCTTTTCTACTAGCTAATTAAAAAAAAAAAAAACTCCTTTCACTACTCTTTTTTTTTACTTTTTTTTTTCCTTTTCTCTCTTTTTTCCCCCCGTCTTCCTTTCTTCCTTCCTCCTTCCTCTGCTTCCTGAATTCATGGATACTCATTTGTGAATTATTTCAGGGAAGAAATCTGACTCAAAGTGGACTGTCTATGTGTGTGTCTCTGCCCTATTTCCCTTTCTCTTCTTGCTACCCCTAGATATTATAGTGGACAGTAGATTTGCATAAATGTCTATTCCTGCTATCCCTTTTTTCCTTTCTTTTTCTTCTTCACTTGCATTTGGTTGCTATTTTTTATCGGCCAGGAGACATTGTTTGTCAGACTGATATCAGTTAAACAGATTCAATCCTTGCTTCAGTTACTATTGTAAATTCCGAGGTTGGTGACTGCATTTCTCATAAAGGTGTTTAGTATAGCGTGGGGTGTACTCAAAACACAACAACAGAACATAAAAATAAAAAACACATTAATAAAAAAATGGGTATATCAAGAGCAATTAAAACTGCTACTACAATGAATGAAGACAAAATACCAGAAGAAACTACAAATCAGCAAGAAGTAACCATAGATAGGAAAAGTATGAAAGCAATAATAAACTTCTTAGTAACAGAAATGAAAACAACATTGGAAGAAAGGAATAGAAGTATTAGAGAACCAATAGATAAGACACTCAAGGAAAATACTAATTACCTTGAGGCAATAAGAGAACTGAAAGCTGAAATAGCTGAACTGAAGAAAGAAGCTGAGGGAAGGGAAAGCAGACTAACAGAAGCATAAAACAGAATTAGCCAGAGGATGAGCTAGAGAAAACTAAGAAAGAGGTAAAAGAGCTCAAAAAGATATTGAGAGACACTGAAAACAACAACAGAGACACATGGGATGATCTCAAAAGGAGTACCATTCGTATAATTTGCCTGCCAGAGGAAGAAAGAGAGGAAGGGGAAGGAAACATTCTAGAGGAAATAATAGAAGAAAACTTCCCAGACCTGAACAACAGAAAGGACATTAAGATTCAAGAGGCCCAGAGAGGTGTTCCCAGAAGATGGCGGACTGAGAAGCTGCTAGTGGCGTGAGCTCTGATCACATCTTCTGGAAATGAAATCTGACTCAGAGTGGACTCTCTATGTGTGTATCTCTGCTCTAGTTCCCTTTCCCCTCTTGTTACCCCTAGAATATACAGTGGATAGTAGATTTGCATAACTGTCTATTCTTGCTATCCTTTCTTTTCTCTTTCTTCACTGGGATTTGGTTACTATTTTTTCACGGACTGGAGGAATTGTTTGGCTAACTGGTAATGATTAAACTACTTCAATACTTACTTCAGTTGCTACTGTAATTCCTGAGGTTGGTGAGTGCAATTGTCATAAAGGTATTTAGTACAGTGTTACTTGTACTCAAGACACAACAACTGAGGAAAAACAGAGCATAAAAAAAAGAAACACATAAATGAAAAAAAATGGGTAGATCAAAAACACAATGAATGAGGACAAGAGCCCAGAAGAAACTACATATCAGCCAGAAGTAACCATAGATAAGAAAAGTATGCAAGCAATAATAAACTTATTAATCACAGAAATGAAAACAACATTGGAGGAAAGGAATGGCAGTATTAGGGAAACAATAGTTGAGACCACCAGGAAAATACTGATTATCTTGAGGCAATTAGAGAACTGAAAGCTGAAATAGCTAAACTGAGGAAAGAAGCTGACGGAAGGGAAAGCAGACTAACAGAAGCAGAAAATAGAATTAGTCAGACAGAGGATGAGTTAGAGAAAACAAAACAAGAGGTTAAAGAGCTTAAAAAGAGATGAGAGACACTGAAAACAACAACAGAGACATATGGGATGATCTCAAAAGAAGTAACATTCGTATAATTGGCCTGCCAGAGGAAGAAAGAGATGAAGGGGAAGCAAACATTCTAGAGGAAATAATAGAAGAAAACTTCCCGGACCTGAATAACAGAAAGGATATCAAGATTCAAGAGGCCCAGAGAGTACCAAACAGAATCAACCCAGACCTGAAGACACCAAGACACATCATAGTCACAATGAGAAGAAGTAAGGATAAAGAAAGGATCCTAAAGGCTGCAAGAGAGAAACAAAAAGTCACATACAAGGGAAAACCCATAGGATTATCTGCAGACTTCTCCACTCAAACTTGAAAAGCCAGAAGGGAGTGGCAAGATACCTATCGATCCCTGAAGGAAAAAGGGTTTCAACCAAGGATAATATATCCTGCTAGACTTTCATTCAAAGTAGATGGAGGGATCAAAACCTTCTTAGATAAACAACAGTTAAAGGAGGCAACCATCACCAAGCCGGCCCTGAAAGAGGTACTAAAAGACCTCTTATAAACAAGAACATCACTATAATACTTGCAATATATCAGAGCAAACAAATTTTTTTTTGAACAATGGCACTACAATACATTAAATCCATAATATCAATAAATGTCAATGGCTTAAACTCACCCATCAAAAGGCACAGGGTGGGGGGATGGATCAGAAAACATAACCCAACCATATGCTGCTTGCAAGAATCCCATCTGTCACAACAAGATAAACACAGACTTAAAGTGAGAGGATGGAAAACTATCATACAGGCTAACGGACCACAAAAAAGGGCAGGAACTGCCATTCTCATCTCAGACACGATAGATTTTAAATTAAAGAGGCCCAGAGAGTCCCAAACAGAATCAACCCAGACCTGAAGACACCAAGACACATTATAGTTACAAGGAAAAGAAGTAAAAATAAATAAAGGATCCTAAAGGCTGCAAGAGAAAAGCAAAAGGTCACATAGAGTGGAAAACCAATAAAACTATCAGCAAACTTTTCCAATAAAACTCTAAAAACCAGGAGAGAATGGCAAGATATCTATTGAGCCCTGAATGAAAAAGGGTTTCAACCAAGGATAATATATCCTGCTAGAGTTTAATTCAAACTAGATGGAGGGATCAAAACCTTCTTAGACAGACAACAATAAAAGGAGGCAACGATGACCAAGCCTGCCCTCAAAGAGGTCCTAAAAGACCTCTTATAAACAAGAACATCACTAAAATACTTGCAATATATCAGAGCAAATAAAAATTGTTGAATAATGGCACTACAATACATTAAATCCATAATATCAGTAAATGTGAATGGCTTAAACTCACCCATCAAAAGGCACAGAGTTGGAGGTAGGATCAGAAAACATAATCCAACCATATGCTGCATACAAGAATCCTATGTGACCCAAAAGATAAACACAGACTTAAAGTGAAAGGATGGAAAACTATCATACAGGCTAATGGACCACACAATAAGGCAAGAACAGCAATTCTCATCTCTGACACAATAGGTTTTAAATTAAATAAAGTAATAAAAGATAGGCAAGGTAATTACATAATGATTAGAGGATCAATCAGCCAAGAAGACTTAACAGTTATTAACATCTGTGTACCCAATGAGGGACCATCTAAATACATAAAGCACCTACTAAAAGAACTTCAAAAATACATCAATAGTAATACAATAATAGTGGGAGACTTTAACACCCCACTCTCACACCTAGACAAATAAATAAAACAGAGAATCAATAAAAAACAAGAGAATTAAATGAAGAAATGGACAACTTAGTCCCATTGGACATTTTCAGCGTTCTTCACCCCAGAAAACTGGAATACATATTGTTTTCAAATCCACACAACATATACTCAAGGATAGACCACATGTTAAGCCTCAAAAACAACATCCACATAATCAAGAGCATTGAAATGATCCCAAGTATCTTCTCAGACCACAGTGGAGTAAAGCTAACATTTAACAACAGAAAATTATTAAAAGACACAGAATTTGGAAATTAAACAACATACTCCTTAAGAACCACTAGGTCAAAGACTCACTCAAGCAGGAAATTCAAATGTTCCTGGAAACAAATGAAAATGAAGACACAACCTATCAAAATATTTGGGACACAGCTAAAACAGTACTGAGAGGGAAACTTATAGCCATACAATCACATATTAAACAACAAGAAAAAGCTCAAATGAACGACCTTACTGCACACCTCAAGGACTTAGAGGAAGAGGAACAAAGGAACCCTAAAGCAACCAGAAGGACAGAAATCACTAAAATTAGAACAGAAATAAACAACATCGAAAATAAAAGAACCATACAAAAGATCAATGAAGCCAAATGTTGATTCTTTGAAAGATTAAACAAAATTGACAAACCCTAGCCAGACTCACCAAACAAAAAAGAGAGAAGACTCAAATTAATAGAATTGTAAACGATGGAGGAGATATCACAACTGACACCACAGAAATCCAGAGAATCATGCAAAACTTTTATGAAGAACTATACGCCACCAAGCTAGAGAATCTGGAAGAAATGGAACAATTCCTAGAAACATATGCCCTTCCAAAACTGAACCAAGAAGAACTACAAAATCTAAATGCACCAATCACAGACAAAGAAATTGAAACCATTATTAAGACTATCCCCAACAACAAAAGTCCTGGACCAGATGACTTCACAAACGAATTCTACAAAACTTTCAGGAAGTGGTACCCATACTTCTTAAGCTTTTCCATAAGATTGAAGAAACAGGAACACTCCCTTCCACCTTCCATGAAGCCAACATCACCCTGATACCAAAATCAGATAGAGACACAACAAAAAAGGAAAACTACAGCCCAATATCTCTGATGAACATAGACACCAAAATATTAAAAAAGATCCTGGCCAACTGGATGCAACAGTATATCAAAAACAGTGTTCATCATGACCAAGTGGGATTTATCCCAGCAGTGCAAGACTGGTTCAACATATGTAAGTTAATCAATGTCATTCACCACATCAATAAAAGCAAAGCCAAAAACCACATGATTATCTCCATAGATGCGGAAAAAGCCTTTGACAAAATCCAAATTCATGCTCAAAACTCTACAAAAAAAGGGAGTAGATGTGAAATTCCTCAAGATAGTGGAATCCATATATATTAAACCTACAACCAACATCATACTCAATGGACAGAAGCTGAAAATATTGCCCCTCATATTGGGGACCAGACAAGGCTGTGCACTATCACTATTACTCTTCAACATAGTATTGGAAGTTCTTGTCATAGCAATCAGGCAACAGAAAGAAATCAAAGGAATACAGATTGGAAGCGAAGAAGTCAAACTCTCACTATTGCAGATGATATGATAGTATACATTAGAAAAACCTAAAGAATCTAGCAGAAAACTACTGGAAGTTATTAGGAAATACAGCAAGGTGTTAGGCTACAAAATCAATGTACAAATATCAGTGGCATTTCTTTATGCAAACACTCAAACTGAAGTAGAAGACATCCAGAAATCACTCCCATTCATTGTTGCAGTAAAATCAATAAAATACCTTGGAATAAAGCTAACCAAAGAAGTAAAAGACTTGTATACAGAAAACTATGAGTCGCTATTCAAGGAAATAGAAACTGATACCAATAAATGGAAAGACATCCCATGCTCATGGATTGGAAGAATAAATATCATCAAAATGAATATTCTCCCCAGAGCCATATACAAATTTAATGCAATACCTATCAGAGTTCCACCAAGCTTCCTTAAGAGAATAGAACAAAAACTACAATGACTTATCTGGAACCAGAAAACCCCTAGAATTGCCAAAACTATCTTGAGGAAAAGAAACAAAAATGGAGGCATCACCCTGCCATATCTCAAACTATATTATAAGGCCATCATTATCAAAACAGCCTGCTACTGGAACAAAAATAGGCACACAGACCAGTGGAACAGACTTGAAAGCCCAGATCTAAACTCCCACACCTATGGACATGTAATCTTTGATCAGTGGGCCCAAAGTATTAAATGGAAGAAGGAGGTGCTCTTCAATAAATGGTGCTGGGAAAACTGGGTTATAACATGCAGAAGAATGAAACTGAACCACCTTATCTCACCAGAAACAAAAATTCATATGGATCAAGGACTTAGATGTTAAACAGGAAACTATCAAATACCTAGAGGAAAACATTGGTGGAACACTTTCCCACCTACACCTCAAGGGTATTTTTGATGAAACAAACCCAACTGCAAGGAAGACTAAAGCAGAAACAAACCAATGGGACTACATCAAATTGAAAAACTTCTGCACAGCCAAATAAACTATCACACAAACAAAGAGACCCCTCACAGAATGGGAGAAGATCTTCATATGCCATACATCAGACAAGAAACTAATCACCAAAATATACAAAGTGATCAGCAAACTTAGCACCAAAAAAGCAAATGACCCCATCCAAAAATGGGCAGAGGATATGAACTAGTCATTCACTTCAGAGGAGATCCAAAAGGCTAACAAACATATGAAAAACTGCTCCAGGTCGCTGATTGTCAGAGAGATGCTAATAAAGACAACATTGAGGAGGTATACCTCACTCCTGTTAGAATGACATATCAAAAAGGACAGCAGCAATAAATTTTGGAGAGACTGTGGAGACAGAGGAACCCTTCTGCACTGCTGGTGGGAATGTAAATTGGTCCAGCCTCTCTGGAGAGCAGTCTGGAGAACCATCACTAGGCTAGACATAGACCTTCCATATGACCCAGTAATTCCTCTCCTGGGGATATACCCCAAGGATTACATAATGCCCAATCAAAAAGATATGTGTACACCTATGTTCATAGCAACGCAATTCATAATAGCTAAAACCTGGAAGCAACCAAGGTGCCCAACAACAGATGAGTGGCTGAGAAAGCTGTGGTATATATACACAATGGAATACTATGCAGCTATTAAGAACAATGAAGCCACCTTACTGACCCATTTTGCATGGAGCTTGAAGGAATTATGTTAAGTGAAGTAAGTCAGAAAGACAAAGATGAGTATGGGATGATCCCACTTATCAACAGAAGTTGAGAAAGAAGAACAAAAAGGGAAACTAAAACAGGATCTGATTAAATCGAGAGTAGGGCAACAGAGTAAAAACCCTCTGGTGAGGGGGAGGGTGGACATTCAGCTTCCCTGGCGGTGGGGGAGGTGGGGGTGGGTGGGTGGGATGGGACACAGTCTTTTGGTGGTGGGAATGGTGTTTATGTACACTCCTACTAAAATGTAGTCATATAAACCACTATTTATTTAATATGAGAGGGGGAAATTGATCATATGTCTAGAACTTTTTAAAACACAGACTGAGTCTTTTTAATACATAGGCTGAGTCTTTGATATGTTGACTCACTCAAAAGCCTAGACCAGGGAGAACAGAAGCAACCCGTGGCACTGATATATACAAGATGCTGGATATTATACCCCAAACCCTAACAAAGGGACTTTTCAAAGTTTTTTTTTCTTTCTTTTAATCTTCATCTAGCATACTTTTGCCTTACAAAATTAACTTCTAATTGATTCCAAAATAATTTCTCTTACCGCAATAGAAATTAAATGACTACTTTATCCTTTCATTGTTGTTAAAATTCGGAGGCTCTTGCCGGGCTGGCTTGCTTCAAGGCGGGTAACAGAGACGCGGAGACAACGGCTGGGCAGGGAAGCTGTATTTCTTTATTCAGGAACAACGATTCATAAACTAAGACAAACTAATCACCAAACAGAACTCTGCTGTCTCTTTGCGGCGGCACAAGCACTCTTTCTTTTTCTGGAACCCGGGAACTCTCCAACTCTGGAACTCTGGAACTCTCGTACTGGGGAACCCAGGAACTCTGGCACTCTCGAACTCAGGAACCCTCTGAAACTCTGACACACTGGAACTCTCTCTTACTCTGTAACCCTGAAACTCTCGAACTCAGGAACTCTCTCCCTTACTCTGGAACTCAAGAACTCTCGCACTCTCGAACTCAGGAACTCTGTCACTCTCGAACTCAGGAACCCTCTCCTGGGGTTCCTTGGGGCGGGGCCAAGCAGGCCCGCGAAATTAACAGGACTCATCCAATTCTCTTGGCGGGGGAGGGCTAGAACAAACCAATGTAAAGCATACGACATTTCATTATTCATTGAATTTTCACTTTTGTTTGTAAATTAGAGTTAGATAAGACTGATTAAGATAAAGGTCATTTTTAATTCTTATCCACCCCAGAGAGAGAGTTTTAGGAAAATATAATAAGCAAAATAACTTCAATGAAATGTTATATTCCTTTGAATAAAGTAAGTCATTTTTAAATTAATCATTGTTATTTCTCAGAGAGGTTTTAAAAGATTAACAATAGGGCTTGGAAGATAGCTCACCAGGAGAGTGCACCTGCTTTATCATACACATGTTCTAAGTTTGAGCCAGCCTTTTACTGCACAGGGAGAAGCTTTGGTGCTCTGGTATATTTACATCTCCTCCTATAACTATCTGAAAAGTTTGACCTGAATTGGTGAAGTCCAATGATCAAACAAACAAGCAATCATGTTTTTAAAGCTTTTATTCACTTAGCACAGTACTCCAACTTGAGATAATATAATATAATGAGATACCAGTCACCAAAACCTTATTTCTCTGAGACTCACATTTTAGAAATGAACAAGAGAACCTGTAATTGATATAGATTATTTGGGACTATTGAAAGCAAAATAGCATATCAAACATAGAGGAAACATCTTACACAAATTCTCACTTTTTTTTTGATATGACAGTAATTAGTGTTCAAATTGCTGTTATTTTTATTTTCCATATTTATATCAGCAATGTGTTTAAATATGATGCTTCCCCCTCTTACCCTATGGTATTATCAATATTTCCATTTTATAAAAAAATTTAAAAAATATGATGCTGATATTTCACATTAAATACACTAGTATGTGTATGCTATAGAACTTAACTAGGAAATACAGAAAATACTGAATTATAGAGCTTATTTTTTTGCACCTGTGTTTAATTACAGTGACTTTCGAAGTCAGTTTTGGTGCTAGAGTTCTGTAGACATGATCAGGTTTCCATAATAGTTTATATTGTATATACTGCTCAGTGATATCTGGGCTAAGGATGTGCTTGTCCTTTTATAAATGTGATGTGCTCTACAGTTCCCCAAATGGTATTGTGTTCCCCATGGCAGAGCAGCAGTCAGACTTTAATGAAGGATGTGACATATTCTGCCATTCCCAATTATTGTGCCACCCATAGATTGTGGGAATGATATGATGCCTCTGGTAACTTTATTTCTCACAGGAGGGCCTGTCATTCTAATCATACTGAATGGTACTTAAAGTCATTGTGAGTATTCTTTGTGACAGTTGCTAAAATTGTGTATCTAAATATACCTATATGACTTAGTGATGTTTCCAACATTATTTATGTAAGTTTAAAACAAAATCAAAATCAGTAACACAGAACTTTGAGTACATTGGACTAAATTTCCATTTAAATCTAGGTTTACCTTTATTGTGTTTGTTTCATTTAACTTTCCTTTCTTTTAAAATCATACTCATGGTTAAGAAAAATAGTAACCTTGTGCTCATTGGTATATAAACATATACAAGCCTTTTTGGAGAATTACACACAAATTGATGTTGAACAGCATATATGTAGTCACCTGGCATTACCAGTATGTCTTTTTAATTTTTACTAATAAAATGGAAATATTGACAAGAGTATAGGATCAGAGGTGTACATTTCCACACATTTCCCACCAGAACCCAGTATCAGATTCTCCTCTTCCCTGATAGCTTTTCCATTTTTTATCCCTCTGGGAGTATGGACCCAGAATCATTACAGGGTACAGAAGGTGAAAGGTCTGGATTCTGCAATTGATTTCCCACTGAACATGAACATTGGCAGGTTGATCCATACTCCCAGCCTGTTTCTCTCTTTCCCTAGTGAGGCAGGGCTCTGGGGAAGCAAGTTCCAGGACATATTGGTGGGGTCGTCTGCCCAGGGAACTCCAGTTGGCATCATGGTAGTATCTGGAACCAAGTGGCTGAAAAAAGAGTTAACATATAAAGCCAAAAAATTGTTGACTAATCATGAACCTAAAGGCTGGAATAGTGCAGATGAAGAATTGGGGTCTCCGTTTTGTAGATAGTTAGTAGGCCTATTTTAGTTATATTCCAAAGGGCCCTTGACTGTACTAGTTTTATCCTGAGCCTGACATTTCATATGCAGGTGGATCAAAATTGTCTGGAGAGATCATGCCATGGCTGGAAAAAGGGCTAGAAATCTGGGTCAGGGAAGAGAGTAGCTCCCAAATATGGGAAATGTATAGAAATATTGTTGACTATAGGGCATGTCTAACATTGCATTATTACTGATAGTTATAACACTGTTCCATTATACAATCCAGGCACTAAAAGAAGGGCATACTTTGTTTGAGTTATATGCCATTGTAATGTGATCACGGTGCCAAAGCAGAGTTCTTGACTAATTCATATTAGTTGATAGTGATTGTGAATTTCTTTAGTATTCTTGATATAAATGAAAAATAGCAGTACTTAGAAGCAACCACTCGCTGATCTTAAAACTACCAACTATGAGTACAAGTAAAATTCCTAATTCCTTCAAGGGTTTATTTTATTCCTTTTTGAAACAAGATTCTCATGCATGAGAATAACTATTGAACCACCTCCAGCGTCCAACTCTTTGTTTGTTTGTTTGTTTTTTAGTGGTACCTTGATAGAAATGGGATTAAATCTGTATATAGCTCTGGTTGAGGTGGTCATTTTGACAATGTTAATACATCCAATTCATGAGCATGGAATATCTTTTATTTATATACTTATCTATTTCCTTGAATAGAGACTCTTAATTTTCAGTGTACAAATATTTTTATCTGCTCTCTTAAGTTTATTCCTAAATATCTGATTTTTTTCCTTCTATAAAAAGGATTTCTTTATATAATTGATTTCTGGATTTCTTCATTGTGTGGCATAGTATTTACCTAAAGGAATTCCACTGATTTTTGTATATTGATTTTGTAGTCTGACATGTTACTATAGAATATTACAAACATTAAAGGAAGGGTGTCACTTCAGATAAAATACTATTTTATTTGCAGATTAGCTTTAGATACTCCCTTACTGACTTAAATAAATAAGTAACAATGTTGAGCATTCTATGTAGGATGGAACTTTGAAGGTTGTTAGGAATAGCTGGTGGTTTCTTTCTGCTAAGTAAAATGATATTAATGATAATAACATTAAAATAATAATATAGATATAAGTGTTATAATAACATAACATTTTAGGGGTATAATTTTAGACTTCTAAATTTTTTTAATACTCACTGCATTCATCATGAAAGTTCCCGTACCAAAATACCAAACAAGCCCTTATCTATTCCCCTTTCTCATTATTACCCACTATCAACAAAGTTCTCACTGATTGTAAGAGCTGTTGTATTTGTATCTTTATTTGCTTTAAATATTTATATCCTATATAAGTGAAACCACCCACTTCTCATTTTTTATTCAGTTGTTTTAACTACCTCGAATTACATTCATATTATCCCCAAAGGCCCAATTTCATATTTTTATTGACTGAGTATATATCTCAGATTTTTATCCTCTCATCTGCTGATAGGTATTTATATTGATTTGAATGTGTTACCAGTATTATTACAAATGAATGCTTCCCACAAATACATGTCTGTGAGTGTATTTATCCCTCATCAAGTCCTCAGCATTTGAACCAAGCTGTGAGAATTTGATTTTCACTGTGTATGAAAAATAAATGAACTAGAACTTGCTATAGTATATTTTTATTAATGTTTCCTCTTTTTAAAATATTAATTTTTAATGGAAAGAAATTGAGAGGGATAGAGGTAGGTAGGTAGATAGATAGATAGATAGATAGATAGATAGATAGATAGATAGATAGATATAGGGAGACCTGCAGTTCTGATTTACATTTTAAGCTTTCTCTCGGGCAGGTGGGGACTAGGAACTTTGTGTGTGCAGGAATCATTGTGTGTGCACACTCTTATTGGATATACAAGCATCTGGGTACTTTTTACTTCCTTAACACCATTTCAACCCACACCATTCCCTTTCTTTTGACATACAGGGCATCACTACACCTGAATTGTCACATTATTTGCAGCAGCACCACATACCAAAAGATTAATCAAAGATACAAGTGTTTTTGCCTGAGTCTGGAGGTGACTTCACTGTTGTGTGAGCCCCTTTAGATGTGAGAGAAAGTGATGAGGGCCTGAGTCATTTTTTATAATTTATATGTAAAACAAAAAATATATATCAACAAGACCGTAGGATAAGAGAGGTACAATTCCACACAACTCCCACTACCAGAGTTCTGTATCCCATCCCCTCCCTTGAAAACTTTCCTATTCTCTCTAGGAGCATGGATCCAGGATCATTATGGGGTGCAGAAAGTGGAAGGTCTGACTTCTGTAATTACTTCTCTAAACATGGGCATTGACAGGTTGATCCATACTCCCAGCCTATTTTTGTCTTTCCCTTGGGGCAGAATTCTGGAGAGGTGGGGTTCTAGAACACATTTGTGAGGTCAGCTGCCCTGGGAAGTCAGGTTGTCATCATGGTAGCAACTGCAACTTGGTGTCTGAAAAAGCATTAAGATATAAAGCACAACAAATTGCTTAGTAATCAGGAACCTAAGGGCAAGAATATAGCAGATGAGATATGGGGGTCTCCATTTTGGAAAAAGCTAGTACGTCTATTTTAAGGTATATTCCAAGGGGCCTATGACTTTATTAATTTTTGTCTGAGCCTGTTAGTTAACATGCAGTTGGACCAAAAGTATTGTCTGGAGAGATGGTGTCAAAGTTGAAAATAGAAAGCTGAATCAGGGAAGAGAGTAGCTCTCAGATATGGGTAAAGTGTATATATACTGTTACTGTAAGCACCACTGATTTGATTTAGGGCCTATATTCAGTGCAGGAGCCTGTGTAACCTCTGCATCCCTGTAGGTATGAGCTCACATTCTGTGTTCATAGCTAGGAACATTCTAGGCTGCACTCATTTAGCACTCATTCAGACCCATCTTCCTCATTTCATCCTGATACAGTATTTTGACCCAACTTCCCTTCAGAAAAGGGGCAGTTCTTTCCATTGTTGATCCAAATTGAGGTCAAGGTCCCATAGGGGTCCAAAAAAGGGTCCATCATGTAGTTCCTGATGAAGATGACCAGTAACAGTGGAGAGATAGTTCTGTTTGAGATCTAGGGCCTGAGTCTTTTTATTCACATGTTTTATAGTATATCATAATTCTAAATTTCAAAGGGGAAATTTCACGAAAGAAGCAGAGAAAATGGAAAGGACCTGAGTAATCATCTTAGGCAATTAGTAAGAGGTAATTGAGTCTTCCACAGTCTAGATCTAATCCCACTATGTAAATGACTGATATTCTCAATAAGCTACTGGTTTGCTTTCCCATATCAGGAGCCAACATTTTGTGTCTGGGAAGTGTTGTTAACAAAATCTGTTGCTTTCTGATCCAATCCATATTTGAGGAATTTACAGCAACTGAGTACATCGTCCTCTAGGGACTGAGTTATAGTATCAGCCTGAAGTTATCAGACATCTAGTTTGATTGTTCCTCTATGCTGCATAATTCTACCTCACCAGTGGACTCACTATTCTTAAATTAGAGAGAGAAGTAGGGAAAAGCCAAAACAGAGAGAGGAGAGACAGCTGTCATGCATAGTGCTACCTGGTGTCAGGCATTATGTAAAGTGTATTCTTTCCAAGGTGAGCTAAGTTTGACATACAATATTCCTTTTTCAGTTCCTTTGACACTACTTTTCCTCAACCTTTTTTTTACTCATTCCCAAAGTACTTGGATTGTTCTCAGCTTTTTTTTACCTAAACTTCTTTCTCCATTTTATTCTATCTTTGCACATGCTTCCAGGCTCATTAATTTAATTTATACCTATTATATATTCCCATTTTTCATTGCTTTAATTTAGAAATTCATCTTGCTGGGTTACACAATTTTACTTATCAAGCTTTTTTATTTTTAATTATCTGTATGACTATGCATTTTGTTTGCTAAAGTTTCTCAGAAAATGGACTTATGGTCTCAAGCATGCACCCTACTGCTATGCAGACATTCATTTCTACACATACAATTTATGTAAATCTCTTAGAGAAGGAGAAAGAGTCCCAGACACACCACAGTTCTATATTAATTACTATCCATTTTGCTATATGTGGCACCATATGCCAAACCAGGTCTCTCAGATGAGAATATTTTTCTTTTTAAAAAAGAAAAACAAAAATAAAGAAAGCTGAGTACTGCTTCTGTGTATGTGATAATCAGTATTCCAACCTTGGACTTCAGTCTTGCAAGTTCTGCACATTACCCACATTTAAAATATGAAATACTTCTCATACTGCCTTTGTGAACTCTTAATTCTCAAATAAATACCAAGACTATCTTATGTACTTAACCGCAGAATATGTCCTGAAGAATAGTTTATGTTCTTAACAGCAGAATATGTCCTGAAGAATAGTTTCATAATCCTAAAGAATAGAGTTATAATTATATAGTATTATATTTCAACTTTTATTTTTGACAAAATGCTATTTTATGACAATGTTGCCTCCAGGAAAACAATTTCACATCTCCCCAAAATATGAACATTTCACCCTCTACTGACATGCCTCACTCAATGTATAAATACACCATTTTATTATTGTTAAATGTTTGAATTTTACCTATACACGTTTAACAGTTATTTCATAGTGATTTTATAAGCAGTTGTGTTCATTTACGTATATGAGAATTTAGAATACACTGAATCACTTATCTTTCTTGTGGAAAAAGGAAATAGTTTTAATTTTCATGAAAACCATGTTTCTCTAATAGATGAAATAAACTTAATTAACTACTTCATGATAATACTTTTTCTCATTTGAAACTACTTTTGAGACTATGAGAACTCCTGATTATAAATCTACACAATACTTCATTAAGACTATTTGCTGAAAGCACATTTTTCATCTTTAATGATGTAACATGAGTAATTTCATGCATTTTCTCTTAATTGTTCCTATTAGTTTAAAATAATTGTGTTGCTTTCAGAAAAAAAATGAGGGAATACTGTTTCACTGCTGCTTTTGCTTGCTGTCAAATTAATAGTAACTTTGAATTATCCCACATAAACATCTTTTATGTTTCCAGAATTGGACTTTTAGTTTAGATCTTTAGATTCCATTGTTCCTTTAAAACAAATAAACCTTAACCTTATCTTCTTAATTTGGAGTGTTCCACCCATACATTGCATACAAAAGCTAAAGTTTTTGACATTTTCCTTATTTGAATATTTAGTTTAGTAATTAATAATGTATTTGTTCTTTTTTTGGAGCGCATGTACAGTTTACTGTGATAGAATCCAACACTGATCCTGGAATTCTGTTAGCTCCCTCTTAAGATATGACTCTAGCTTAGACTCATTCACCTTCCAAAATAGCTGTTATATTGGTAAAGTATCACCCCTGACCACTGATCTGTGACTATTTTCTTTATTATAAATTCCTAGATGCACGCCATCTAATATTGATAATTTAGTATCATGTTGCCGTTTAACTCTTTGAGTTATTTAATGATATTTTTTGGATCCCCCTGCCTTTACCCTCCTCCTGCCTCCATCTTTCTGAGTCCTTGGGTTTGTTGAGTTTGAATTGGTTCAGTAAATCCAAGGACTCTAAGTTGAAAACAGTCCAAATGTACAAGGACAAATGAATGGTTATGCAAGTTGTGGCATATTTACATAATGTAATACTACTCAGTTATGAGAAATGGTTAAATTTTCTGTTTTATTAACATGTAGAATGCAACTTGAAGGAAGCATGTTATGTGAAATAAGCCAGGAAGAGGATGATTGTCAGATGATATCACTCACAGGGGTTGAAGCATGACTAAAGAAAAAAGGAAAGAGAAAATGTAGGGTGAAAGTTAAGACAACTAAAGAAAAAGCAGTACACTAAATAAAAATATAGTAAAACGTATATTCTTTTTTAAAATTTATTTCCTTTTGTCGCCCTTGTTTTTTTTTTTATTTTTGTAGTTATTATTGTTGTTATTGATGTTGTTATTGGGTAGGACAGAGAGAAATGGAGAGAGGAGGGGAAGACAGAAGGAGAGAGAAAGACAGACACCTGCAGACCTGCTTCACCACCTGCGAAGTGACTCCCCTGTAGGTGGGGAGCCAGGGCTCTAACCTGGATCCAGGTCCTTGATCTTTGAGCCACTTGAGTTTAACCCGCTGCACTACTGCCCGACTCCCAAACGTATATTCTTATACAGGCAAACCTAACACCTGCTTTATTCACAGTGTGTACAGTTACAGATCATGGTGAATTATTATTTTTGCTAAATTCATGATTTAAAGCAATTGTCTTGAGATATGTCAAACAGAAATTTTTAGTAGACTTTGCACATTGATTATCATCTCTTGGTGAGTCAGTGGGGTATGCAGTTTGCCTGTGGAGAAGTAAGTTATTATGTAAGATTTTAAGAAGCAAGTGGTTAAAAATATAGCTGGCTTCTCTATGAGCACTTCTCCCAACAATGACACACAAAACTGTTACCTTTTAGTGTAAAATGCAAAAGATATCGATTGTTTCTGAAGTATGTCATTTGCCATTTTGCATCAGAGCACTTTAAAACCTTTTAACACCATGGAAGTAGAAACTAAACTACAATAAATGTACTTTCTCTTCTGTGGTATAATTTTCTTCAGAACATTAGATCTTAGGTTTGGAATAATTATTACATTTTATGCATACAGTTACATGATAGAAAAGATATTATTTCAATTCCTGTCAGGGCAACAATTATATGAATAATAATTCTTTGATTAAAAGTACATTAAAATTAAGATTATTTGCTTTGAAAAATCAAATAATTAGCCATTTTATATTTGTCTTGTTCAAAAATTCTCCAGGAACTTAGCAAAGAATTCGTCTGTGGATTTTTTTATTTAAGAAAGGATTAATTAACAAAACAATAGGGTAAGAGGGGTACAACTCCACACAATTACCATCAACCAATCTCCATATCCCACCCCCCACCCCCCCGATAGCTTTCCCATTCTCTATACCTCTGGGAGCATGGACCCAGGGTCATTGAGGGTTGCAGAAGGTAGAAGTCTGGCTTCTGTAATTGCTACTCCGCTGAACATGGGCGTTGACTGGTCGGCCATACTCCCAGTCTGCCTCTCTCTGTCCCTAGTAGGGTGTGTCAATGGGGAAGCTGAGCTCCAGGACACATTGGTGGGGTCTTCAATCCAGGGAAGCCTAGCCACCATCCTGATGGCATCTGGAACCTGGTGATTGAAAAGAGAGTTAACATACAAAGCCAAACAAATTGTTGAGCAATCATGGACCCAAAGCTTGGAATAGTGGAGAGGAAGTGTTAGGGAGGAACTCACTGCAAACTATAGTGTACTTCTGCTTCAGGTATATATTTTGCAGTAGTTTATGGATACGTGTGAACATATGCTCTCTCTCACAGAAACTGGCGTATATCTAGGTTTGGGGACTTTGTTAGAAAGTGAACCACCTGAGATGAAATTAGAGTGTACTATAAAAGGAAAGGTCTCACCCGAGTAATGAAGTTGAAGGGTTGTCATTCCACACGTGAAGTCTCTGGACACAGTCTGAGCTGAAGCATATTGAGGTGGCAATTGTTGCGTTGGCTAGGTTCTGATAGGCAGATTCAATATTATTTTGATATGGATTGGGAGAGGCATACGGGAAAGTGGGCCCTATCCAAGGGTTCCAGGACTGGGGGAAGTAGGGACTCTATAGTGGAGATGTGAGGTTCCTATTGTCTTAGGGTTCAGAAAGACAATCGATAGTTAATGTTAACATCACATTACTTGGTAATTGGGTTAACTTTGAAAAGTCCTTTTGTTATGGTTTGGTGTACAGTTCCCAGTATCTTGTATATAGCTGTGGTATTGGATGCTTCTGATCTACTTGGTCTAGGCTTTCGAGAGAGTCCACATATCAAATACACAGCCTATATATTAAAAAGATTCAGTTTGTGTTTTAAAAAACTTTGAAACATGCAATTGATTTTCCCCCTCTCATATTAATTAACTACTGATTTATATGTCTACATTTTGCTAGGAGTGTACATACACCATTGCCACCACGAAAAGACTGTGACCCATCCCTCGCACCCACTCCCAACCCCCACTGTCCCAGGAAGCTGCATGTCTACCCCTCACCACAGGGTTTTTACTTTGGTGCCCTACTTACAATTTGGTCAGGTCCTGCTTTTAGTTTCCCTTTCAGATCTTCTTACTCAACTTCTGTTGATGAGTGGGATCATCCCATACTCATCTTTATCTTTCTGACTTAGCTCACTTAACATAATTCCTTCTAGCTCTGTCCAAGATGGGTCAGAGAAGGTGGGTTCATTGTTCTTGATAGCTGCATAGTATTCCATTGTGTATATATACCACAGCTTTCTCAGCCACTCATCTGTTGTTGGGCACCTGGGTTGCTTCCAGGTTTTAGCTATTATGAATTGTGCTGCTATAAACATAGGAGTACACACCTCTTTTTGGTTGGGTGTTATGGAGTCCTTGGGGTATAACCCCAGGAGAGGACTTACTGGACCATATGGAAGGTCCATGTCTAGCCTTTTGAGAGTTTTCCAGACTGCTCTCCACAGAGGCTGTAACAATTTACATTCCCACCAGCAATGCAAGAGGGTTCCTCTGTCCCCACAACCTCTCCCGCATTTCTTGCTGCTGTCCTTTTTGATGTATGCCATTCTTACAGGAGTGAGGTGGTATCTTAGTGTTGTCTTAATTTGCATTTCTCTGACAATCAGTGACCTAGAGCAGTTTTTCATATGTTTGTTAGCCTTTTGGATCTCCTCTGAGGTGAATGTTTTGTTCATATCCTTTGCCCATTTTTGGATGGGGTCATTTGCTTTTTTTGGTGCTAAGTTTGCTGAACTCTTTATTTATTTTGGTGATTAGTTTCTTGTCTGATGTATGGCATGTGAAGATCTCCCATTCTGTGAGGGGTCTCTTTGTTTGTTTAATAGTTTCTTTGGATGTGCAGAAGCTTTTCAATTTGATGTAGTCCCATTGGTTTGTTTCTGCTTTAGTCTTCCTTGCAATTGGGTTTGATTCATCAAAGATGTCCTTGAGGTGTAGGTAGGAAAGTGTTTTACCAATGTTTTCCTCTAAGTATTTGATTGTTTCTGGTCTGACATCTAGGTCTTTGATCCATTTGGAGTTGATTTTTGTTTCTGGTGAGATAAAGTGGTTCAATAGAATTCTTCTGCATGTTACAACCCTGTTTTCCCAGCACCATTTATTGAAGAGAGCCTCCTTCTTCCTTTTAATGCCTTGTGCCCCATTATCAAAGATTAAATGTTCATAGGTGTGGGGATTTATTTCTGGACTTTCAATTCTGTTCCACTGGTCTGTGTGCATATTTTTGTTCCAGTACCATGCTGTTTTGATGATGATGGCTTTATAATATAGTTTAAGGTCTGGGAGTGTGATGCCTCCATTTCTGTTTCTTTTCCTTAAGATGGTTTTGGCAATTCTAGGTGTTTTCAGGTTCCAGATAAATGATTGTAGTGTTTGTTCTATTCTCTTAAAGAAGCTTGGTGGAACTTTGGTGGGTATTGCATTAAATTTGTATATGGGTCTGGGGAGAATATTCATTTTGATGGTATTTATTCTTCCAATCCATGAGCATGGGATATCTTTCCATTTCTTGGTATCAGTTTCTATTTCCTTGAGTAGCGACTCATAGTTTTCAGCATACAAGTCTTTCACTTCTTTGGTCAACTTTATTCCTAGGTATTTGATTGATTTTGCTGAAACAGTAAATGGGAATGATTTCTGGATGTCTTCTTCTTCATATTTAGTGTTTGCATAAAGAAATGCCACTGATTTTTGTACATTGATTTTGTAGCCTGATACCTTGCTATATTGCCTAATAACTTCCAGTAGTTTTCTGCTGGATTCTTGAGGTCTTTCTATGTATACTATCATATCATCTGCAAATAGTGAGAGCTTGACTTATTCCCTTCCAATCTGTATTCATTTGATTTATTTCTCTTGCCTGATTGCTATGCAAGAACTTCCAATACTATGTTGAAGAGTAATGGTGACAGTGGACAGCCCTGTCTAGTCCCCGATCTGAGGGGGAAGGCTTTCAGCTTCTGTCCATTGAGTATGATGTTGGCTGTAGGTTTGCTTTATATAGACTCCACTATCTTGAGGAATTTCACATCTATTCCCATATTTTGTAGAGTTTTGAGCATGAATGGGTGTTGGATTTTGTCAAAGGCTTTCTCTGCATCTGTTGAGATAATCATGTGGTTTTTGGCTTTGCTTTTATTGATGTGGTGTATGACATTGATTGACTTATGGATGTTGAACCAGCCTTGCTTCCCGGGATGAATCCCACTTGGTCATGATGAACAATCTTTTTGATATGTTGCTGTATCCGGTTGGCCAAGATCTTGTTTAATATTTTGGCATCTATGTTCATCAGAGATATTGGTCTGTAGTTTTCCTTTTTTGTTCTGTCCCTATCAGCTTTTGGTATCAGGGTGATGTTGGCTTCATAGAAGGTTGAAGGGAGCATTTTTGTTTTTTCAATCTTATGGAAAAGCTTAAGAAGTATGGGTACTGTTTCCTGAAAGTTTTGTAGAATTCATTTGTGAAGCCATCTGGTCCAGGACTTTTTTGTTGGGGAGATTCATAATAACGGTTTCAATTTCTTTGTCTGTTTCCAGGAACATTTGAGTTTCCTGCTTGAGTGAGTCTGTGACCCAGTGGTTCTTAAGGAGTATGTTGTTTAGTTTCCAAATTCTGTGACTTTTAATAATTTTCTGTTTGTTGTTAAATGTTAGTTTTACTCCACTGTGGTCTGAGAAGATACCTGGGATGATTTCAATGTTCTTGAAATTATTGATGCTGTCTTTGTGGCCTAACATGTGGTCTATCCTTGAGTATGTGTTATGTGGATTTGAAAAGAAGGTGTATTCCAGTTTTTTGGGGTGATGGATTCTGAAAATATCCAAGAGGTCTAGTCTGTCAGTCTCCTCATTCAATTCTCTTTTATCTTTATTGGTTCTCTGCTTTGTTGATCTATCTAAGTGTGAGAGTGGGGTATTGAAGTCTCCCACTATTATTGTATTACTATTGATGTATTTTTGAAATTCTTTCAGTAGGTTCTTAATGTATTTAGATGGTCCCTAATTGGGTGCATAGATGTTAATGATTGCTAAGTCTTCTTGGCTGATTGATCCTCTAATCATTATGTAATGTTCTTGCCTATCTTTTATTACTTTATTTAATTTAAAATCTATCCTGTCTGAGATGAGAATGGCTGTTCTTGCCCTTTTTTGTGGTCCGTTAGCCTGTATGATAGTTTTCCATCCTTTCACTTTAAAGTGTTTATCTTGTTGTGACAGATGGGTTTCTTGCAAGCAGCATATGGTTCGGTTATGTTTTCATATCCATCACCCCCCCTGTGCCTTTTGATGGGTGAGTTTAGGCAATTGACGTTTATTGATATTATGGATTTAATGTATTGTAGTGCCATTGTTCTAAAAAAAATGTGTTTGCTCTGATATATTGCAAGTATTATAGTGATGTTCTTGTTTATAAGAGGTCTTTTAGAACCTCTTTCAGGGCTGGCTTGTTGATGGTTGCCTCCTTTAACTGTTGTTTGTCTAAGAAGGTTTTGATCCCTCCATCTAGTTTGAATGAAAGTCTAGCAGCATATATTATACTTGATTGAAACCCTTTTTCATTCAGGGATCGATAGATATCTTGCCATTCTCTTCTGGCTTTTAGAGTTTGAGTGGAGAAGTTTGCAGATAATCTTATGGGTTTTCCCTTGTATGTGACTTTTTGTTTCTCTCTTGCAGCCTTTAGGATACTTTCTTTATTCTTACTTCTTCTTATTGTGACTATGATGTGTCTTGGTGTCTTCAGTTCTCGGTTGATTCTGTTTGGTACGTTCTGGGCCTCTTGAATCTTGATGTCCTTTCTGTTTTTCAGGTCTGGGAAGTTTTCTTCTACTATTTCCTCTAGAATATTTGCTTCCCCTTCATCTCTTTCTTCCTCTGGTAGGCCAATTATATGAATGTTACTTCTTTTGAGATCATCCCATATGTCTCTGTTGTTGTTTTCAGTGTCTCTCAATCTCTTTCACCTCTTTCTTAGTTTTTTCTAACTCGTCCTCTGTCTGACTAATTCTGTTTTCTGCTTCTTTTAGTTTGCTTTCCCTTGCCTCAGCTTCTTTCTTCATTACAGCTATTTCAGCTTTCAATTCTCTAATTGCCTCAAGATAATCAGTATTTTCCTTGGTGGTCTCAACTGTTGTTTCCCTAATACTGCCATTCCTTTCCTCCAATGTTGTTTTCATTTCTGTGATTAATAAGTTTATTACTGCTTGCATACTTTTCTTATCTATGGTTACTTCTGGCTGATTTGTAGTTTCTTCTGGGCTCTTGTCTTCATTCATTGGAGTAGCAGTTTTATTTGCTCTTGATCTACCCATTTTTTTGATTTATGTGTTTCTTTTTTTTATGCTCTGTTTTTCCTCAGTTGTTGTGTCTTGAGTACAAGTAACACTGTACTAAATACTTTTATGACAATTGCACTCACCAACCTCAGGAATTACAGTAGCAACTGTAGCAACTGAAGCAAGTATTGAAGTAGTTTAATCATTACCAAACAATTTCTCCAGTCCGTGAATAAATAGTAACCAAATCCCAGTGAAGAAGAAAGAGAAAAGAAAGGATAGCAAGAATAAACAGTTATGCAAATCTACTATCTACATATATTCTAGGGGTAACAAGAGGGGAAAGGGTACTAGAGCAGAGATACACACATAGAGAGTCCACTCTGAGTCAGATTTCTTCCAAAAAATAAATCACAAATTCAGAAAGGCAAAGAAGCAGGAAGAAGTGTATGACAAGATTTTAAAAAAAATAAAGAGACAAGAGAGAGAAAAGGGAAAAGATAAGAAAAAGAGCTGTAATTAAAGAGCAGTGAAAGGAAATTCCCAAATGTGTATCTGTGAATTCAAAAAAAGCACACTGTTTGTTCGTGTGGGGGCTGGGGGCTGTGACTTTGGAAGCTGTAGGATTAAGGAAGAAATGATGACAAGAATGAGAAAAAGAAAAAAAAAGAATGAGAGAGAAAAAAAAAAAGAAAAAGATAAGGAAAAGAACAGTCATAAAAAAGCAGTGAAAGGAAAGGGTTTTTTTTTAATGTATTTATTTTTAATTATTTAATTACCTATTCGGGGTGAGGTGGGGGGTGAGTTGGCTACTTAGAAAGAAAAAAGGTCAGAGGTTTCAGAAGGGTATAGACTTAGAATGAATGATACTCCCTGGTGGGACAGGAATTTGGTAAAGAAAAGGAGCTCCTAGCAGGGGAGCCTGCTAGCAGCTGTTCCCCAGGGACTGGTTATGGTTGGGGGGTGGGGGGAGGAGGTATGCTTAAAAATTAAAAGGAAAAATTTTTTCCCCCTTTTTTCTACTCTAATTCTTAACCCAAATTAAGTTATAGTCACCTCCTTGGTGTTACCGCTAGGACCCCTTATTGGCTGGCTTACTAAAGGCAGAAAATCCTACTGTTTCCAGAAGATGTGGTCAGAGCTCAAGCCACTAGAAGCTTCTCAGTCCACCATCTTCAGGGAACCCTCTGTGGATTTTAGTACTTGATAATTCAAGTAATCAAAATTCTTTTCATTTTTAATAATTTACATATTTTGCACATTTGATAAATCTGTACACTTCATATGAAACAGTCTTGCTAAAATAAAAGATGTGCCTTAAAGAGCACTATTTTGGTACTGTTTTTATTTGTCTATCATTTTGTATTTATTATAGTATTCTTATCAGAAATTCCAAAATCACTTAAACTTCATATTTAGTCTTTTTATGTGGCATAAAATGTGTTAACAGTTATTTGGTCATGGTACATTGAAAATTCTAGGTACTACATAGATTTTGAAAGCAATTTCATGAGATATTTTTAAAAACATTTATAAAGCCACAGATAAAATAACAAAATATGTTACTGCAATTATATAACTATGAATTTTCAAATGTATGATTCATTTATGTTGCAAATATACTTAGCAAGATTGAATACTATATTATTTAAATCAGAGGAGACATTAACTAATGCATATTTTTATGTTATCTATGTCCCTATTACCTTGTTTTCATGTGGTGATCTCACTAAATGATCATTATTCATTAAATTAATTCCTTTGTTCAATTTAATTGATAGTGCACCTACTGTTAAACTGATAAGTGAAAATGTGACCTCCTAAATCAATCAGCCCAACTGAACTTATCCATCTGATTTTTTTGTCAACTTTAGTATCTCATAATTGAGGAAATGTTGAATTCCGTTAGTGCTGCATTTCAACATTTCTGCAATATAGGTATCTGAATGGTCACCCCTTCCATCTATTTTGCATTAATTTGATCCTTCACTAGCATTGCTAACATGCAGAAGAAAGGCTACCAGTTACTAAGGATCTGATTGTTGACGTTGAGCTTATTGACAATTCCTTTAGTATACTATATGCATTAGCCATGTACCAAGTATGGTACTGAGGCTAACTCACTGCATAAAGTCCACATACAAAGTCTTCTAATTGCATTAAGACTAGTCTGAAAGATCATGTATATGTAGTTGTCATCACTGTGTAAATAATAGTAACATGGGAAGTTCCTTCAGTGAGAATAACATCAGAGAAATCATGATAACTAGAGAAAAAGAGCTCCCAAAGACTTTACTCTATAGGAACTTAAGTGGAGGGGAAAATAAATCTATATGAAATTGAAACCCTAGTCTATTTCAAATGCAAGTCACAACTTAGAGTTGTATTTCCAAGTGATATTTGTACATTATAATATTAAAATTATAATAAAATTTATCAAGACCTTGGATATTCTAAGAGTGAAAATATAAACAAACAATACATTAATCTTCAGATGTTTGCAGAGAGTTATTTCTGTAATTTCCCTGTCTGTTTCCTTAGTTGTTTCTATTTTACATAGGAGTGAGCCAATCTGGTAATTGTCCTTCACTTTTTGACTTTTCTCACTTTGCACGATCATCTTGATTTCCATTCATGCTATCTAGTCATATACCAACAGAATACACATGATTGCATGCTTTGGCTAATGTAAACAGTGCTACTAATAGGTTACCTTTTGTTTGTGGGGTGTTTACTTTTTCTGTTTCGAACATTTTTTGTTTGTTTGTTGTTATACTATTTTTTCTTTTCTTTTTTTTTATACATCTCTGAGGTCAATGTTCAGATGTATACCACATATGTTTTCTTTCATGTATTTTAAGATTTCAGGTATTTAAGTCTTAATCTGATTTGAATTAATTCTTGTGTGCAGTGTCAAATAATTATTTTGTTACTATTTATTTGACACATGACAGCTCATGTTTCCCTCAGCCATTTACTGTGTAGTTTTGGCTGTGACAGTGTCCAGCTGACTTTAGCGAAGGACATTTCTAACATATATCAGACAGAAGTGTGAAATTGTAGCCCTAAATTTTAAATTAATGTGGCCTCAGTTAAAAAGTAACAATTATAATCCTGCTTATTAAAAGTAACAGTTATATTCTTGCTTATTAACTTGGGTATGGTTTGAACTATATTATAATTAAGATTAGGGTATTTTTGTTATTGCTGATAATTTTCATTTGATAATTGAGTCTTAAATAGTTTATTTAAAGTAAAGCTAACTTGAGCTTAGAGAAAGTACATTTGGAGTATTTAGTTATGACAAACGTGTCTCCCAAGATGTTTAAAGGTGCTTACAGATGATGAAATATATTTAAGACATGACCAAGGACTCCTTAGATGTAAATGAAAGGAAAATAAGCTATACACACACACAGTAGTAAACACAGTAAAGAATCATTTATAATAGAATTAATAGGAAATGAATTATTTATGTAGTTACATTATTAAAACTTTTTATTTTAACATGTTAGCAACATGTTATAAAGTTTCCTCAATATTCTTGTAAAACACAGATGATTTTGTGTTGCGTAGTTTCAAAATTTTTTTTTTGTTACTGAGGCTTCACCATGCAAGGAAATTTGAAGATTGTGTGTGTGTGTGTGTGTGTGTGTGTGTGTGTGTATAAGAGAGAGAGAGATGCCCCACAGCACCTTATATGGTAGCCAGACATGTATGGCAAAGAAGCAAATATTATTAAATATTATTTCTACATCAACTTTGCAGCCCAGTGCTCCATTCTTCAAAATAAATTTCTTTGGCTACAGATTGGCTAATATGTATAGAGTGTGCATATTGCATATATGAATTTCTGGGTTTGATCCTTGGCACTACCTGAAAACAATAAGGATATAAACAGTTATAAATAGCAGTGTGGTGCTCTGGTCTTTCTACATACTTGTGTACACATACAAAAAGACTCTTGCATTTTCTCAGTTTATCAGATGTGTCTTGCTTATGGAATTTTCTCACATCTTCTTACAGCTGGAAAGTTTTCATGCTAATTTACGCTCTTGCTCCTGACTCAACTCTCCCTACAGTAGCACAACTCAACTATTTCATAGAAAAAGTTGATTTGTGTTGTACACTCCTATGGAATCCTACACTGCTCTGTCTGGTACATGGAAAATATCAATGTATGTTTGTTGATAAAATAATAACTGTAAAAATATGTGCTTTTCTCTCTGATCCTAGTTATTTTCTTGTTTTCTTTGCTTTCTCTTCTAAGTGTATGTTCCCTATGTTTCTTTCCTAGACTATCTTTTCTCATCTTTCTTCCTTAGCTACCTCATAATTTTTAAGTACCTCTATTTTCTGGGAAAATGCTACCCCCCAATTTTTATCTTAAATCTCTCAATATCTATCCACAGAACACTACTAGATTTTTCAATGTGGAATACTCCTCAAGTTGAATATATCTCAAGTTTTCTTCTAAAACCTTTTTCTTATATCTTTTATTATTATTTATTTATTCCCTTTTGTTGCCCTTCTTGTTTTATTGTTGTACTTATTATTATTGATGTCCTTGTTCTTGGATAGGAGAGAGAAAAATGGAGAGAGGAGGGGAAGACAGAGAGGGGGAGAGAAAGATAGACACCTGCAGACTTGAAACAACTCTCCTGCAGGTGTGGAGCCTGGGCTCGAACAGAGATCTTTATGCCTGTCCTTGTGCTTTATGACATGTGCGCATAACCCACCACACTACCACCAGACTCCCTTTTTCTTGTATCTCAATGATACATTATATATTTTTTTATTTCTTTATTGGGGAATTAATGTTTTACATTCGACAGTAAATACAATAGTTTGTACATGCATCCCATTTCCAAGTTTCCATATACAACCCCCACTAGGTCTTCTGTCTTCCTTTTTGGATCTGTATTCTCCCCACCCACCCACCCCAGAGTCTTTTATTTTAGTGCAATATGCCAATTCCAGGTGAGGTTCTACTTGTGTTTTCTCTTCTGATCTTGTTTTTCAACTTCTGCCTGAGAGTGAGATCATCCTATATTCATCCTTCTGTTTCTGACTTATTTCACTTAACATGACTTTTTCAAGGTCCATCCAAGATCTGCTGAAAACAATGAAGTCACCATTTTTTATAGCTGAGTAGTATTCCATTGTGTATATAAACCACAACTTGCTCAGCCACTCATCTGTTATTGGGCATCTGGGTTGCTTCCAGGTTTTGACTGTTACAAATTGTGCTGCTATGAACATATGTGTACACGGTGTTGTTTTCGATGGGTTATGTTGTTTTCGCTGGGCTGGCTTCATGGGCGGGCAACAGATGACCAGGGACTCATGGTTGAGCTGTAGGCAGTATCTCTTTATTCATTCAGGACGCAGCCCAATCTAAGCCGAGCTAAGCTAAACTCAAGGTAAAGTAAAACTCACAATGCTGTCTTTATATATATACTTGCCAAGTAGGGTGGAAACAGGATGTGACATAGAGAGGGTGGAGAGAAAAGTGACTGGTGAAAATCAGAGTGTGACAAGGAGGGGGTGGAGCAGGCGAGAATCCTATCACTGAACCACCAATGCCCTGGAGGGAGGGTGGTACTTGTTAACAGTTATGTAAATAGAATGAAGTGGTTATGTAAATAGAATAGTGTTAAGCAGGGGGGATTTAAACCAAATGAAACAGAAGGGATCTCATGCATACCAACACATGGATCTTGTTGGATGGGTGTGTTGGGTTCCTTAGGATATATCCCGAGGATATATGCATTGCAGGATAATAGGGTAGGTCCATTGCTAGCCTTCTGAGAATTCTCCAGACTGTTCTCCACAGAGGTGGGACAATTTTACATAAACACCAACAGTGCAGGAGGGCTCCTTTGACCCCACAACCTCTCCAGCATTTGCTACTGTTACCTTTTCTGATGTATGACATTCTCACAGGAATGAAGTGGTATCTCATTGTTGTCTTTATTTGCATTTCTCTGACAATCAAAGAGATGGAGCATTTTTTCATGTGTTTCTTGGTCTTTTGGGTCTTATGTGGTAAATATTCTGTCCATTTCCTCTCCCCATTTTTGTATGGGGTTATTTGTTTACTTGTTGTTGAGATTTGCAAGCTCTTTATTTATTTTGGTTATTAGCCTCTTGTCTGATGTATGGCATGTAAAGATCTTCTCCCATTCTGTGAGGGGTCTTTTGGTTTGTGTAGTGGTTTCTTTTGCTGTGCAGAAGATTTTTTTAATATTTATTTATTTCGCCTTTTGTTGCCCTTGTTTTTATGGTTGTAGTTATTGTTATTGATATCATCATTGTTGAATAGGACAGAGAAATGGAGAGAGGAGGTGAAGACAGAGATGGGGAGAGAAATACAGACAGTATTCTTGGTTGAAAGCCTTTCTCATTGAGCACTTCATAGATGTCTTGCCATTCCCTTCTGGCCTGTAGTGTTTGTGTGGAGAAGTCTGCTGCTAATCTTATGGGTTTTCCTCTGTAGGTGACTCTTTGTTTTTCCTCTTGCAGCCTTCAGGATCCTTTCTTTATCCTTATTCCTTTCCATTCTAAATTTGATGTGCCTTGGTGTCTCTAAGCCTGGTGTCTTTAAGCTTGGTGTCTTTAATTCTGTTTGGAACCCTCTGGGCTTCTTGAACTTTTATGTCTTTTATGTTGTCTAGATTAGAGAAGTTGTCAGCTATTATGTCCTGAAGAATGCCTTCTTCCCCTCCCTCTCTTTCTTTTTCTGGTAAGCCAATAATGTGTATATAATTTATTTGAAATCCTCCCAGAGTTCTCTGTTGTTGTTTTCCATACCTCTTATTCTCTTTTTGAGATCTCTTACTTCTTTTTTAGTTGTCTCATAGTCATCCTACATCTTACTAATTCTGTCTTCAGCCTCATTTATTCTATTCTCTCTCCCCTCTACTGTTTCTTGAGTTCATCTATTTTGTTACCCTGTTCTGAACTGTTTCAGCTTGTTCAGCTAGTTGTGTTCTTAACTCAGCTATTTCAGTTTTCAGCTCTCTAATAACCTTGAGATATTTGGTGTTTTCTTCCAGAGTCTCATTGGTTGTTTCTGCATTTCTGATGACAATTCTTTCTCTCTTATTTATTTTTTTTATTTAAGAAAGGAGACATTAACAAAACAGTAGGATAGGAGGGGTACAACTCCACACAATTCCCACCACCCGATCTCCATATCCCATCCCCTCCCCTGATAGCTTTCCCATTCTCTATCCCTCTGGGAGCATGGACCCAGGGTGGTTGTGGGTTGCAGAAGGTGGAAGGTCTGGCTTCTGTAATTGCTTCCCCACTGAACATGAGCTTTGAATGGTTGATCCATACTCCCAGTCTGCCTCTCTCTTGCCCTAGTAGGATGGGTCTCTGGGGAAGCAGAGCTCCAGGACACATTGGTGGGGTCTTCAGTCCAGGGAATTCTGGTCAGCATCATGCTGGCATCTGGAACCTGGTGGCTGAAAAGAGAGTTAACATACAAAGCCAACCAAATTGTTGATCAATCATGGACCTAAAGGCTGGAATAGTGCAGATGAAGTGTTGGGGGGGTACACTCTGCACACTTTTGTGTACTTCTGCTTTCAGGTATATATTTTCCCTGGTTTATGGACGTGTGAATATATGCTATATCTTAGGGGACCTGGTCTATATCTAGGTTTGGGGTCTGGAGAAAGAAGGACAATTCTTTCAAACTCTTTACTCACTCCTGTGACTATTTCCTTAACTAGCATTTGGATGTGGACCTCATTAGTTTGTGCTTCAACCTTTGGGGGGCTTTTAGCTGGACTCTTGTCCTGGTTCATTTCTCCAATATTTCTTCTTGTTGGCTTAACCATTTTATATAGTATGTTATGAGGTCCCTCTCTCAGTACTTTTCAAATTACTGATCACTCTTGCCTGGATTGACTTGTGTCTAAGTAAGGTACTTAAAGGGTTCACAGTTGTAGAAATTGACAATTGTTTCAATATTATTTTAATCCCTGAGTTGGAGCTTAAAAGGCTTAAGAGGTTTAAAAGCCTCTTTTTTTTCTTTTTCTTCCCTGTAGGCTATGAGAGACTTAGCACTTTTAAACTGTAAGTAGGCTTCTTTAATCACTGACTCCTGACCCACCTCTAGGCCACCGAAGAATAGATCTTCTCCTGAGTTCCCTGGTTCGTTTTCTGTCCCCTGGTGTCAGCACAGGGCCTCCCCCACCCTACCACTGCCCGCCCTGCTGCTCCAGATTATAAGGGCAGTAGCAATGGAGACTCATAGTTGGTGAGTCTTAGGGGAGTTCTCTCTTCCCCTCAGCAGTCTTTTTGTTGGTAAAACAGACTGGAGGTGGTGCCTGGACTCGTGAACTGCTGGACTGTTACCAGCCACTTAATCTCTTCCTAGGCTCCTCGCTGTCCATGAGCCACACGTTTGTACTCTTGTGTTTGATTAGGTGGGTTCCTGAAGTCATTCTAGTCCTGTCTTCTTGCAGTCCCAGGTGGTCTCCTTTGGTATTCCTAATTGACCTGAGAGAGGAGAGGAGAGGAGAGAAACACAGCTGCTGCTCCATATCCCTGCCCCTTGAAGTCCCATTATTATTTTCTAAGGTCATGAAAAGCAGCTTCATAAATCCCAGGCAATGCCTTACCCAGTACAGCTCACAGATTAGCATGTTCAAAATGCTCAAAGACAAGAGTTCAAGTTCTTGGTCCCAGCCTATAGGGCAGAAACTTCAGGAATGGTGAAATAGGGCTACAGATTCTTCTCTCTCTCTCTCTCTCACTCTCTCTCTACCCTCTATCACACCCACTTAATAAATAGAAAAATGTAAAATGATGATATTTATCAGCTGTTGTCTCTTCCCACTGCACTTCATTCTTCACAGACTCCCTTGCTGGATTTTTTCTTCTTGAACACTTCACTTGTTTCATGAGTTAGTTATCTTTACTTCAGAAACACCATAGTATACAATGTATACTTCTGTTATGGCACTTATAATTTTTTTTTACAGTCTTAACATCTTTGTATGTTCCTATATCCCAGTAGTGTATACATTTTTTGTCACCTTATCCGTGAACCACCGGCTTCTGGGGAGGCCAGGCTTTGAACCTGAAGCCCTATCTGACTATCTCAGAGTCCATAGGCAGAGCCACTACACTAGCTCGGCAGTCTGCCTGTATATACATTTGTTGAAGGGTTATATATGTCTTCTTTATTTTATATTCTCTATATACTACAGCTTTTAGATGCTAAGCTGCTGTGCCTAATGAGGAACTGAATTGATTCAATCTTTAATTTTAAATTAATAAATTAAAAAAATTAAATTATGAAAAAAATGATATTGTCTTTAACAGTGGATTCTAAAGTTATTTATCTTCCCTATCTTCTTTAATATATTCCCCATTGTCTATTTTTTAAAGTTGAAAGTAGTTCTCTTTGATATATTTTTTATAAATTCTAATATATATATATGAATATATATATATATATATATATATTAGAATTTATATATTTATTAGAAATATATATATATTTCTAGCATGGTAGCTTAGCATGTTGTTTTTGTTTGTTTTCTTTTTATTGACACCTTCAGAACTGCTTCATCACCTGTGAAGCGACCCCACTGCAGACCCCCCTTGGGGAGCCAAGTGCTATCCCTACACTTTGAGCCACATGCTCTTAACCTGCTGCGCCATGTGCTCTTATCCCACTGCACTACCACCCAGCCCACACTTAGCATGTTTTGTGAGCAAATAAGACTCTACTCCCTTATCCTCCAGTTTCCTAAATGATTGATTCAATGTAGCCTGAAATATTTTATCTGCAAATGTGATCTTTGTCTAATATGCTCCAACTAATTTTCCTTGTTTTAGTAATAATGAATAATAGCTTATAATGCAAAAAGTTTGATTTAATGTTGAATTGTCAAAGCAAGTATAACAGCATATGAAATTCTACTCATTAATAAGGGAATTTATTCCCAAATGAGGAATAGACTAGATATGGAAATAGGGCTCTAACATTATATTAGAGGTAAGGACAAAATGAATTTGAGTATCAGAAAATTGGAGGAATCACCTTTAATCCTGTCTTATAAAAGGGAAGAATTAATTCTGGTAGTTTAAAATGAAAGCTCAGATATTTTCCACAAGTGACTCTCATGATTAACACTGTCCTTTTATCACAAAATAGATATAATCTTAATCCCCAATAAAGAGAAATGGATAGATGAATGTGTTTCCTATTTGAAAAACAGCAGAATTGTTGAAATTAATTTATATACAAAATATATCACCAGAAAAATGCCACATACTAAAGTGTTTTTTTTTACAAATGTATTGCTGAAATCTTATTAATCATAAGGAAACAAATAGTCATAACAAGGTTAAAATGGAAGACATATGTAAAATATACTGGGTTTTGTTGTACTTTGAGAAGGAATTGATAATTTTGAAATATGTATGACCAATATTATTGAAGCTTATTCTACTTGCTTTTAAACTATTCTTTGATAAAGTTACTATATTAAGAAACCTCTCATATTTTAGTTCTTAAAATATACTTAGGGTTTTGATCAGAATGTGGTTATTTACAATCTACTTTTTATTGTTTTACAAATTTATTGAAATGAGAACAAATGTAATGTTTGCTTTTAGAAAATAATAAATTCTGATTTAGAGTGCTCAAGAGTTTTAAAGTAGAAGTTATTATAAAGCAACTGTTCTGTGATTTAATCATAAATGAATTTGACATACACAATTTTAACTTTTTCAATATATGCAGATAAAGTGCTTTCAAACTCTAGGATGATATTTAACATATTGAAAATACAGCTGTGTTCACTAATAGAAAATTTACAGATTAGCTATTCACAAGTTACTAAATAATGGCTAAATACTGAAAACAGTGTTGTATAGTGCTGTTTATTTTGACTCTCTTTAATGAAAGGCACTGAGGTTCTGGTGCACAATAGAAAGTTCCTACGTTGGAGGTGGAAATGATATGCACAGACAAAATTGGACCCATGTGCCAACAACCATACTTCAAACATCAAGAAAGAAAGAGAGGAGAGAGAGAGACAGAGAGAGAGAAAGGGAGAGAGGGGGGGAGACAGAGAGAGAGGAATTAACTCAGCAATGAACTGATAATTTACCTATTATGATTATGTTTTTTCTTTCTTCTTTTTTTTTTTAACCTTTATTTTGTATTGTTTACCAGAGCACTGCTCAGCTCTGGCTTATGGTGGTGTGGGGGATTGAATTTGAGACTTAAGACTATGGAGACTCAGGCAAGAGAGATTCTTTGCATAACCATTATGCTATCTACCCCTGTCCCCTATTATGATTATGTTAACTGTCTTTGGTTGAATTGGGACTGAGTATAGGATGAAAGTAGAAGTAACTGTTTCTAAGAAAGAATTTTTATATCTATTTAAATTTTATTATCTTTATTTATAGAATAGAGACAGCCAAAATCAAAAGGGTAGGGGAAGATAGGGAGGGAGACAGAGACACCTGCAACACTGCTTCACCATTTGCAAAGGTATTTCCCTCTGCAGGTGGCAACTGGGGGCTCAAATTCAGGTTCTTGTTCATTGTAATATGTATGCTTAACCACCACCTGGCCCCCACATTGACTTTTGTATTGAATTTTTTAAGGACTTATTTGAAAAATGAATTTTCCAAACTCAAACGGTATCTAAGGTGTGTAATAGGGTTTGGCAAGATAGTTCACCAGGTAGTGCATATTATTTCTCACATGCAGCCTGAACTTGAGCCCAAGAACCACATGGAAGTTGCCATAATATAAGGATAGGAGTAGGGGTGGGGGAGTAGGTATGGGGGTGTAGACAATCCTGAAGTTTGGACGCTATGGTGTCTCTCAGTCTCTTTCTATGTCCTTCTCTAAATAAAAACATAATCTCGGCATGGTAAAATCAAGTGTGCCCAATGCCCCAGTGCTAAGAAAAAGATGTGTATAATCAGCCCCATAATACTTCTAATGTGGTTAATAAATGGCATCTAATCCTTTATAATAAAAAAAAATGTTCTGTGATCTATTATTCAGTTTTGCCCTCAAAATCAGCAAATGCTAGAAACAAGAAAAAAATCACATAAGAAAATATAAACTACAGTAAATACTTGTTAAAAAATGCTATATAGTGCATTTAAAATTTAAATATCCAGGGAGTCGGGCAGTAGCACGGCGAGTTAAGCGCAGGTGGCGCAAAGCACAAGGACCAACCTAAGGATCCCGGTTTAAGTTCCCAGCTCCCCACCTGCAGGGGAGTTGCTTCACAATCCGTGAAGCAGATCTGCAGCTGTTTGTCTTTCTCTCCCCCTCTCTGTCTTACCCTCCTCTCTCCATTTCTCTCTGTTCTAGCCAACAGTGAAACATCAATAACAATGCTGATATTAACTACAACAATAAGACAACCAGGGCAACAAAAGGGAAAATAAATTAAAAAAAAATAAATATCCAATTAAAAGAACCTGGACACAGTCTGAAGTGAAGCATGCTGGGATGGCACTCCTTGCATTGATTAGGATGTGGTCAGCAGGTGCAATATTATTTGATATGCATTAGAGAAGCATGCAAGAAAGCGGGTCCCACCCTAAGGTTCCAGGACTGGGGGAAATATAGGCTCTACTGTGGAAATGTGAGGTCCCTGCTGTCGTAGGGTTCAAGAAGACAATGGATAGTTATTGTTACCATCACATTATTTGCCAATTGGGTTAACTTTGAAAAGTCCCTTTGTTAGGGTTTGTTGTATAACACCCAGCATCTTCTATATAGTGGTGCCACTGGTTGCTTCTGTTCTACCTGGTTTAGACTTTTGAGAGAGTCAGCATATCAAAGACTCAGCCTATGTATTAAAAAAGACTCAGTCTGTGTTTTAAAAAGTTCGAGGCATACAATCAAGTTTTCCCCTCTCCTATTAGTTAAATAGTAGTTTATGTGAATACACTTTAATAGGAGTGTACATAAACACCAATCCCAAAAGACGGTGTCCCATCCCAACCACCCAACCCCACCCCCACCCGCTCCCCCGAGAAGCTGAATGTCCACCCTCCCCCTTACCACGGGGTTTCTACTTTGGTACCCTACTCTTGATTTAATCAGATCCTGTTTTTAATTCCCTTTCTGTTCTTCTTTTTCAACTTCTGATGATAAATGGGATCATCCCATACTCATCTTTATCTTTCTGACTTAGCTCACTTAACATAATTCCTTCTAGCTCTGTCCAAGATGGGTTAGATAAGGTGGGTTCATTGCTCTTAATAGCTGCATAGTATTCCATTGTGTATACATACCACGGGTTTCTTAGCCATTCATCTGTTGTTGGGCACCTGGGTTCCTTCCAGGTTTTAGCTATTACAAATTGTGCTGCTATGAACATAGGTGTACACATCTTTTTGATTTGGCATTATACCTTGGGGTATATACCTAGGAGAGGAATTATTAGGTCATATGGAAAGTGGATTTAATGTATTATAATGCCTTTATTCAAAAATTTTTTATTTGCTCTGATATATTGCAAGTATTATAGTGATGTTCTTACGTATAAGAAGTCTTTTAGAACCTCTTTGAGGGCAGGCATGGTGATGGTTGCCTCCTTTAACTATTGTCTGTCTAAGAAGATTTTGATCCTTGCATCTAGTTTGAATGAAAGTCTAGCAGGATATATTATCCTTGGTTGAAGCCCTTTTTCATTCAGGACTTCATAGATATCTTGACAGTCTCTTCTGGCTTTAAGAGTCTGAGTGGAGAAGTCTGCTGATAGTCTCATGGGTGTTCCCCTGTATGTGACTTTTTGTTTCTCTCTTGAAGCCTCTAGGATCCTATCTTTATCCTTACTACTTTTCATTGTAACTATGATGTGGGTTGGTATCTTCAGGTTTGGACTGATTCTGTTTGGGACTCTCTGTGCCTCTTGAATCTTAATGTCCTTTCTGTTGTTCAGGTCTGTGAAATTTTCTTCTATAATTTCCTCTAGAATGTTTCCTTCCCCTTCCTCTCTTTCTTCCTCTGGCAGGCCAATTATACGAATGGTACTCCTTTTGAGATCATCCCATGTGTCTCTGTTGTTGTTTTCAGTGTCTCTGAATGTCTTTTTGAGCTCTTTCACCTCTTTCTTAGTTTTCTCTAGCTCATCTTCTGTCTGGCTAATTCTGTTTTTACTTTTGTTAATCTGCTTTCCCTTCCCTCAGCTTCTTTTTTCAGTTCAGCTGTTTCAGCTTTTAGTTCTCTAATTACCTCGAGGTTGCTAGTATTTTCCTTGAGGGTCTCATCTGTTGTTTCCCTAATATGCTAGCCCTTTCTCCCAAAGTTGTTTTCATTTCTGTTATTAATAACTTTATTATTGCTTGCATACTTTTCTTATCTATGGTTACTTCTGACTGAAATGTAGTTTACTCTGGGCTCTTGTCTTCATTCATTGCAGTAGCAGTTTTATTTGCTCTTATTTTAACCATTTATTTTTTTATTGACAAGATTTTTATTTTTATGTTCTGTTGTTCCTCAGTTGTTGTGTTTTGAGTACACACCACACTATACTAAATGCCTTTATGAAAAATGCAGTCACCACCCTCAGAAATTACAGTAGTAACTGAAGCAAGGATTGAAGCAGTTTAACTAATACCAGTTAGCCCAACAATGTCTCCAATCCAAGAAAAAAATAGCAACCAAATCCAAATGAAAAAGGAAGAGACAGAAAAAAAGGGATAGCAAGAATAGACAAATATGCAAATCTACTTTCCACTGTAAATTCTAGGGTTAGCAAGAGGTGAAAGGGAAGTAGAGTAGAGACACACACAAAGAGAGTCCACTCTGAGTCAGATTTCTTCCATGAAATAATTCGCAGACAAGTATCAGTGAATTCAGAAAGCAGAGAAGGATGGAGGAAGAAAGGAAGACGGGGACAAAGAGAGAGAAAAGAAAAAAAAAAGTAAAAAAAAAAAGCAGTGAAAGGAGAGGGTTTTTTAAATTTTTATTTATTTATTTATAATTAGCTAGGATGAGTGAGAAAGGGGAGAGTGGATAGAGGAGTTAGGAAGAGTGAAGTGGGGGTTCCCAGAAGATGGCGGACTGAGAAGCTGCTAGCGGCTTGAGCTCTGACCACATCTTCTGGAAACGAAATGAAAACAACATTGAAAATGAATGGCAGTATTAGGGAAACAACAGTTGAGACCCAAGGAAAATACTGATTATCTTGAGGCAATTAGAGAACTGAAATCTGAAATAGCTGTAATGAAGAAAGAAGTGGAGGCAAGGGAAAGCAGACTAACAGAAGCAGAAAATAGAATTAGTCAGACAGAGGATGAATTAGAGAAAACTAAGAAAGAGGTGAAAGAGCTTAAAAAGAGATGATCTCAAAAGAAGTAACATTCATATAATTGGCCTGCCAGAGGAAGAAAGAGATGAAGGGGAAGCAAATATTCTAGAGGAAATAATAGAAGAAAACTTCCCGTACCTGAAAAACAGAAAGGACATCAAAATTCAAGAGGCCCAGAGAGTACCAAACAGAATCAACCCAGACCTGAAGACACCAAGACAAATCACAGTCACAATAAGAAGAAGTAAGGATAAAGAAAGGATACTAAAGGCTGCAAGAGAGAAACAAAAGTAACATACAGGGGAAAACCCGTAAGACTATCAGCAGACTTCTCCACTCAAAACTCTAAAAGCCAGAAGAGAATGGCAAGATATCTATTGATCCCTGAATGAAAAAGGGTTTCAACCAAGAATAGTATATCCTACTAGACTTTCATTCAAACTAGATGGAGGGATCAAAACCTTCTTAGACAAACAATAGTTAAAGGAGGCAACCGTCACCAAGCCCGGCCCTGAAAGAGGTTCTAAAAGACCTCTTATACATAAGAACGTCACTATAATACTTGCAATATATCAGAGCAAACAAAAAAAAATTTAAACAATGGCACTACAATACATTAAAACCATAATATCAATAAATGTCAATGGCTTAAACTCACCCATCAAAAGGCACAGAGTTGGGGGATGGATCAGAAAACATAATCCAACCATATGGTGCTTGCAAGAATCCCATCTGTCACAACAAGATAAACACAGACTTAAAGTGAGAGGATGGAAAACTATCATACAGGCTAACGGACCACAAAAAAGGGCAGGAACAGCCATTCTCATCTCAGACACGATAGATTTTAAATTTAATAAAGAAAAGATAAGCAAGGACATTACATAATGATTAGAGGATCAATCAGCCAAGAAGACTTAAAAATCATTAACATCTATGCACCCAATGAGGGACCATCTAAATACGTCAAGCACTTACTGAAAGAATTTCAAAAATACATCAATAGTAATACAATAATAGTGGGAGACTTCAATACCCCACTCTCACACTTAGACAGATCAACAAAGCAGAGAACCAACAAAGATACAAGAGAATTGAATGAAGAGATTGACAGACTAGAACTCTTGGACATTTTCAGAGTCCTTCACCCCAAAAAACTGGAATACACCTTCTTTTCAAATCCACATAACACATATTCAAGGATAGACCACATGTTAGTCCACAAAGACAGCATCAATAATTTCAAGAACATTGAAATCATCCAAAGTATCATTTCAGACCACACTGGAGTAAAGCTAACATTTAACAACAAACAGAAAATTATTAAAAGTCACAGAATTTGGAAACTAAACAACATACTCCTTAAGAACCACTGGGTCAGTGATTCACTCAAGCAGGAAATTCAAATGTTCCTGGAAACAAATGAAAATGAAGACACAACCTATCAAAATATTTGGGACACAGCTAAAGCAGTTCTGAGAGGGAAACTTATAGCCATACAATCACATATTAAACACCAAGAAGAAGCTCAAATGAACGACCTTACTGCATACCTCAAGTACTTAGAGGAAGAGGAACAAAGGAACCCTAAAGCAACCAGAAGGACAGAAATCACTAAAGTTAGAGCAGAAATCAACAACATCTAAAATAAAAGAACCATACAAAAGATCAATGAAGCCAAATGTTGGTTCTTTGAAAGATTAAACAAAATTGACAAACCCCTAGCCAGACTCATGAAACAAAAAAGAGAGAAGACTCAAATTAATAGAATTGTAAATCATGGAGGAGATATCACAACTGACACCACAGAAATCCAGAGAATCATGCGGAACTTCTATAAAGAACTATACACCACTAAGTTAGAGAATCTGGAAGAAATGGAACAATTCCTAGAAGCATATGCCCTTCCAAAACTGAACCAAGAAGATCTACAAAATTTACATGCACCAATCACAGACAAAGAAATTGAAACTGTTATTAAGACCTCCCCTACAACAAAAGTCATGGAACAAAAGGCTTCACAAATGAATTCTACAAAACTTTCAGGAAACAGTACCCATACTTCTTAAGCTTTTCCATAAGATTGAAAAAACAAAAATGCTCCCTTCAACCTTCTATGAAGCCAACATCACCCTGATACCAAAAGCTGATAGGGACAGAACAAAAAAGGAAAACTACAGACCAATATCTCTGATGAACATAGATGCCAAAATATTAAACAAGATCTTGGCCAACCGGATACAGCAACATATCAAAAAGATTGTTCATCATGACCAAGTGGGATTCATCCCGGGAAGCAAGGCTGGTTCAACATCCATAAGTCAATCAATGTCATACACCACATCAATAAAAGCAAAGCCAAAAACCACATGATTATCTCAACAGATGCAGAGAAAGCCTTTGACAAAATCCAACACCCATTCATGCTCAAAACTCTACAAAATATGGGAATAGATGTGAAATTCCTCAAGATAGTGGAGTCTATATAAAGCAAACCTACAGCCAACATCATACTCAATGGACAGAAGCTGAAAGCCTTCCCCCTCAGATCGGGGACTAGACAGGGCTGTCCACTGTCACCATTACTCTTCAACATAGTATTGGAAGTTCTTGCCATAGCAATCAGGCAAGAGAAATAAATCAAATGAATACAGATTGGAAGGGAATAAGTCAAGCTCTCACTATTTGCAGATGATATGATAGTATACATAGAAAGACCTCAAGAATCCAGCAGAAAACTACTGGAAGTTATTAGGCAATATAGCAAGGTATCAGGCTACAAAATCAATGTACAAAAATCAGTGGCATTTCTTTATGCAAACACTAAATATGAAGAAGACATCCAGAAATCACTCCCATTTACTGTTTCAGCAAAATCAATCAAATACCTAGGAATAAAGTTGACCAAAGAAGTGAAAGACTTGTATGCTGAAAACTATGAGTCGCTACTCAAGGAAATAGAAACTGATACCAAGAAATGGAAAGACATCCCATGCTCATGGATTGGAAGAATAAATATCATCAAAATAAATATTCTCCCCAGAGCCATATACAAATTTAATGCAATACCCACCAAAGTTCCACCAAGCTTCTTTAAGAGAATAGAACAAAAACTACAATCATTTATCTGGAACCTGAAAACACCTAGAATTGCCAAAACCATCTTGAGGAAAAGAAACAGAAATGGAGGCATCACCCTGCCAGATTTTAAACTATATTTTAAAGCCATCATCATCAAAACAGCATGGTACTGGAACAAAAATAGGCACACAGACCAGTGGAACAGAATTGAAAGCCTAGAAATAAATCCCCACGCCTATGGACATCTAATCTTTGATAAGGGAGCCCAAAAGATTAAATGGAAAAAGGAGACTCTCTTCAATAAAAGGTGCTGGGGAAACTGGGTTGTAACATGCAGAAGAATGAAATTGAACCACTATATCTCACCAGAAACAAAAATCAACTCCAAATGGATCAAATACCTAGATGTCAGACCAGAAACAATCAAATACTTAGAGGAAAACTTTGGTAAAATAGTTTCCCACCTACACCTCAAGGACATCTTTGATGAATCAAACCCAATTGCAAGGAAGACTAAAGCAGAAACAAACCAATGGGACTACATCAAATTGAAAAGCTCCTGCACAGCCAAAGAAACTATTAAACAAAGAGACCCCTCACAGAATGGGAGAAGATCTTCACATGCCATACATCAGATAAGAAACTAATCACCAAAATATATAAAGAGTTCATCAAACTTATCACCAAAGAAGCAAATGACCCCATCCAAAAATGGGCAGAGGATATGAACAAAACATTCACCTCAGAGGTGATCCAAAAGGCTAACAAACATATAAAAAACTGCTCTAGGTCACTGATTGTCAGAGAAATGCAAATTAAGAAAACACTAAGATACCACCTCACTCCTGTAAGAATGGCATACATCAAAAAGGACAGCAGCAACAAATGCTGGAGAGGTTGTGGGGAGAGAGGAACATTGCTGGTGGGAATGTAAATTGGTCCAGCCTCTGTGGCGAGCAGTCTGGAAAACTCTCAGAAGGCTAGACATGGACCTTCCATATGATCCAATAATTCCTCTCCTGGAGTTATACCCCAAGTACTCCATAACACCCAATGAAAAAGAGGTGTGTACTCCTATGTTCATAGCAGCACAATTCATAATAGCTAAAACCTGGAAGCAACCCAGGTGCCCAACAACTGATTAGTGGCTGAGAAAGTTGTGGTGTATATACACAATGGAATCCTATGCAGCTGTTGAGAACAATGAACCCACCTTCTCTGACCCATCATGGATAGAGCTAGAAGGAATTATGTTAAGTGAGCTAAGTCAGAAAGATAAAGATGAGTATGGGATGATTCCACTCATCAACAGAAGTTGAGGAAGAAGATCTGAAAGGGAAACTTAAAGCAGGACCTGACCAAATTGTAAGTAGGGCACCAAAGTAAAAACCCTGTGGTGAGGGGTAGACATGCAGCTTCCTGGGACAGTGGGGGGTGGAAGTGGGTGGGAGGGATGGGTCACAGTCTTTTGGTGGTGGGAATGGTGTTTATGTACATTCCTAGTAAAATGTAGTCATATAAATTAATATGACTAATTAATTAATATGAGAGGGGGAAATTAATTGTATGTCTCGAAGTTTTTCAAAACACAAACTCAATCTTTTTAATATATAGGGTGTGTAATTGATATGCAGACTCTCTCAAAAGACCAAGTAGATCAAAAGCAACCAATAGCACAGCTATATACAAGATACTGGGTAATGCATAGCAAACCATAACAAAATGACTTTTCAAAAGTTAACCCGATTACCAAATAATGTGGTGATAACATTAACTATTGATTGTCTTTTTGAACTCTAAGACAGCAGGAACCTCACATCTCCACTATAGAGCCTCTACTTCCCTCAGTCCTGGAACCCTTGGATAGGGCCCACTTTCCCGTATGCCTCTTCCTATCCATATCAAATAATATTGCATCTGCCGATCACAACCTAACCTACACAATGATTCCCACCTCAACATGCTTCACTTCAGACTGTGTCCAGAGACTTCACGTGTGGTATGACAACCCTTCAGCTTCATTACTCGGGTGAGACCATTCCTTTCATAGTATACTCTAATTCCATCTCAGGTGTTTCACTTTCTAACCAAGTCCCAAAACCTAGATGTACACCAGGTTCTGTGTGAGAGAGCATATGTTCACAAGTATCCACAAAATATATACCTGAAAGCAGATGTACATTAGAGTTTGCAGTGAGTACCCCCCCTAACACTTCCTCTCCACTATTCCAAGCTTTGGGCCCATGATTGCTCAACAATTTGTTTGGCTTCGTATGTTAACTCTCTTTTCAGTCACCAGGTTCCAGATGTCATTTGTATGCCAGCCAGGCTTCCCTAGACTGAAGACCCCACCAATGTGTCCTATAGCTCTGCTTCCCCAGAGACCCACCCTACTAGGGAAAGAGAGAGGCAGACTGGGAGTATGGACCTATGTTCAGCATAGAAGCAATTACAGAAGCCCGACCTTCTACCTTCTGCAACCCACAATGAGCCTGGTTCCTTGCTCCTAGAGGGATACAGAATGGGAAAGCTATCAGGGGTGGGGGTGGGATATGGAGATTGGGTGATGGTAATTGTGTGGAATTGTACCCCTCATACCCTATGGTTTTATTAATTAATCCTTTCTTAAATAAAAAAGAAAAAAAAAAGGAAGAGTGAAGCATGTTCCTCTCACATTGGATAAGACATCCAAGTTTCCTAGCAATGAAAAATATACTAAGAGTTAATTTTTGTCAACCTGAGGGATGGGCGGCAAAGGGACACACATATATATAATAGTAATAATAAAATAGAACATAATAAAAAGCCCTAACAGTGAGTCTGCAGCTTGGATGGCTCCAAATTAGCTCAGGCACTAGGAGCCGAGATAATGGATTGAAAAAAAAAAAAAAAAACTTCCAGGCAGTCTTCCCAGGCAAGGTGAGGCTTTGCTTGGTCAGATATTTGTCACTGTAATTGGGCCTAAGTCACTTAAGCAGGAAAAAAAAAAAAAAAAAAAGCCAAGGGATTCAGAAAGGAACAGGACTGGAATGACACCCTTGGTGAGCCAGGAATCTTGGTAAAGAAAAAAGATCAGCAGGGAGTTTGCTAACAGTGGTTCCCACCGCTGGTTCTGGTTATGTGTGGAGAGAGAAATAATAAAAAATTTTCTTTCTTTTTTCTCTATTTTCTAAACCAGCTAGAGTTATAGTCACCTCCTTGGTGTCATGCTTTGGACTCCTTGTTCCCCATCCTGCTGAAGGCCAGTATCCTACCCTTTCTAATAGGGTCAGAACTCAGGCCAGCAGCTGCTGCCAACTCGTCATCTTGGCTGCGCCCCCCTCTTACTTTTTTCTTAGTGAGTTGTGCTAAGAGTTTGGTGATTTGTTTATTGTTTTAGAAGAGCACTTTAGTTTAATTTGTCTTTTGTATTTTTTTAATTTCATCACACCTAAGTCCATCATCTGTCAATCTACCTAGTTTATTATAATGATGTAGCAATAATTTTTCTTTTTTTTATTTTTTATTATTTTTTTTTAATATTTTATTTTATTTATTTATTCCCTTTTGTTGCCCTTGTTGTTTTATTGTTGTAGTTATTATTGTTGTTGTCGTCGTTGTTGGATAGGACAGAGAGAAATGGAGAGAGGAGGGGAAGACAGAGAGTGGGAGAGAAAGATAGACACCTGCAGACCTGCTTCACTGCCTGTGAAGCGACTCCCCTGCAGGTGGGGAGCTGGGGTTCGAACCGGGATCCTTATGCTGGTCCTTGTGCTTTGCACCACCTGCGCTTAACCCGCTGCGCTACAGCCCGACTCCCGCAATAATTTTTCTTATAAAATTAGAATAGCTAATAGGCTACAAACTGAATTGTCCATTCTTATCTTGGTATATTCTTTTCCTATTGTTGTTATAACAATCACTATAAATTCCTTGCCATATAAATGTTATAAATATGAGGTACCAGAAATGAAACCTGTGCTCCATACACTATGCTATATCCATCACCACTGATTTGTAGTATTTAATTTTCTCCCACCAAGGGTTATCATTGAGGCTCATTGCCTGCACAACTATTATACTACTCCTGTCTACTTTTTTTTTCTTGGATTTTTCTTAGAGAAAGAGAGAAGTAGAGAGGAAAGGTAGGGAAAAGAGAGGGAAAGTGAAAAAGAGACATCTACAGCATTGTTCCATTGCTAGGGACACCACTCCTGAAAGTAAGAAACTGCCTCTTGAGCCCCAGTCTTTGAGCATATGAAAGTGTGGACTATATTAGTGAATGATTGCTTTGCTCCAATTTGTAGGCACCAAATTCCTAATGACCATTACAAAAATGAGAAAAGAATACACCAACCAATTTCACTATTCTATTTTACAAGTTTTAGGACTTTTTCTGATTTTTCAGTCATTTATGCATATGATTATATAAACCTTAAATGGTAGGTTGCTTCTTACTTTCTTGAAATTATAACATTACCAGTTATTTGAGTGTTCAATGTTAAAGAAAATCAAGAGAAGGGTTCAGGTGATGATGCACCTGGTTGAGTGCACATGTTACATTGCTCAAGGACCCAGGTTCAACCTGCTGGTCTGAACCTACAGGGGAAAGTTTTGTGAGTGGTGAAGCAGTTCTGCAGGTGTTTATCTGTCTCTCTCCCTCTCTGTTTCCCTCTTCCCTCTCAATTTCTGGTTGTCTCTCTCCAATAATAAGTAAAGATAATAAAAAACAAAACAAATAAAATTTTAAAAAGTATAATTGAGGTGCATACCTAGACTTAACAAAAAAAGAAAAAAAATCAAGAGCATTCATGCTTACATTTATGATATTACTTCACTATTGTATGTGCAACTTTGGGAGTGAATCCATGGATTATGGCCTCATGCATGCCAGTATTGCTAAATTGCCTTCTAGTTCCAATTTTCATTCCTATAGTCATGAAAGAAGAAGGAATACTGACACCAAGAGAAGAAAAATATCACTGCATTCCTCTGCTACCCAAGGAGTCCATCATGCTCCCAAGTGATGCTTCTATTTGAACCCAGGGCCCCCCTCCATAGAATGGTTTCATTCTATTGAGTATGCCAGTATATGTCCCATAGTTTACTACTAAACATTGTATTCTTTTTTATATTTATTCATTTTTCCCTTTTGTTGTCCTTGTTTTTCATTGTTGTTGTAGTTGTTGTTGTTACTGATGTCATCGTTGCTCGATAGGACAGGAAGAAATGGACAGAGCCAGGGAATACAGGAGAGGGGGAGAGAAAGATGGATACCTGCAGACCTGCTTCACCCCTGTGAAGCTACTCCCCTGCAGGTGGGGAGCCGCCCCAGAACTGGTCCTTGCGCTTTGCACCACGTGTGCTTAACCCGCTGTGCTACTGCTCGACTCCCTAAACACTGTATTCTTGAAACTGGCATGGGTTGAAACCTTTTGTAGATCTAGAGAGGTTTTCACTTTTTTTTTATTCATGAGACTTAAAGTTAATAGAAGTATACATCTACACCATTCCCACCACCAAAGGACTGTGTGCCCATCCCCCTTTCAGCCCCCCACCCCCAGCCCCAGTGAAGCTGAACATCTGTTCTCACCTTTCATCTATAGATTTTTACTTTGGTGCCCTACTCCAAACTCAGCCAGATCTTGCTTCTTTTCTTTTTTTTTTTTTTTTAATTGGGAGTTAATGGTTTACAGTTTGGTCTTTAGGACATAGGTACAAACTCTCATCTCCTCTTGATAAGTTTCTAAGATACACAATAGGATTCTAATATTCCTTCATTCTGTCTTTGTCCTTCTTTCCCCAGAGTCCCTTGTTTTGGCACAATACACCACAGCCAGTCCTAGTTTCACCATATATTTTCCCCACTGTTCTTTATTCTTATATTCTGCCTGTAAGTGAGATCATTTGATATTAGACTTTCTCTTTCTGGTTTGTCTCACTCAACTTATTATCTATAAGTTCTGAAGAAGATATTACATCACCATTTAAACAGCTATATAATATTCCCATGTTCATATATACCACAAATTTCTTGTCATACAAACTGTCCTTGGGCATCTGGGTTGCTTCCTAATTTGGGCTATAGAAAAATGTGTAGCTATGAACATAATGTATGTAGGTCTTTGTGGGTACATGTTTTGTTTTCTCTGTAGATGTCCCCATAAAAGGAATTTCTGAGTCATAAGGTAGGTTTATGTCTAGAGTTTTGATAAATCTTTACATACAGCCTTCCTTTCTCCCCAGGACTAAGCACCCCTCCCCAGATTTCTCCTCTCAATAGATCCTTCTGTCTGGTGCTGGAGTTTCATGCTTGGTGGAGTTACTCTATCTTGTGTGTCACACTGTTTTCTTATTTTCTGGATGAATTCTCTGTATTTCTTGCTATGGGTGTTTTCCTTGTCCTGATCACTGATTTTTTTTATTATTATTTTTTGCACAATCTTATCTATATTCTGTTGAGATCTCTAGATAAGGCAAGCACACTATTTCCCTATTTGGTCATCTTATCCAGCCCTGTGGACGCCATTCTTAAAAAAATATTTACTGTTCAAGTTTTGTTATTATGGTGTACTTGTTGAAAATCAGCTGACCCATTGTGTGCTCTTTTTTTAACTTTCATATTGCTCCTTTTATCTATTTGACTATAGAAATAAAACTTAGTACATCATGAAAATATAGGCTTCATCAACGTAGGACACAAGGTTGGCTCATCATAAACTCAGTAGACAATCCATTATATTAATGGGGAAAAAAAACATAAACTACACAATTATTTCTTTGAGAAGGGAGAGAGTATGATACAAGACACAGAAAAAGAGATACCATAGCACCAAAGAGAGAGAGAGAACATAAGACAAGACACAGAAGAAGAGATACCATAACACCATATACCACTCATGAAGCTTTCTTATGCATGTGCTCCCATGTGATAGCCTGGTATTTGAACCCAGACTTATAATGTGTGCTCTGTCAAGTGAGCCATCTTCTGAATCCCTTCTTTTTATTTGTTAAGTTAATCAGTGACTTATCTGATTCACTTAGTTTGATGATATCCCTTTTGCTAGCAGATAATTTGTAATGGTAACTATATCGCTTCATTTACTTTTAATCATATTTTAAGGTGAATAAACAGACACACCAGTTTTCCACTTATTATACTGTCATATATATATGCTTTCTTTTTATTATTGTATATAATTATGTGCCCATATATTTTATTTACTGATAATAAGAATGACACTTTAGCATAGAGAATTTAAGATTGATGGGCAAAGTAATTTCCTTATTCTTCTAGTGAAATTTAGACGAGTATCATCGGCACACACATTAACAATCATGAACATTACATTTTATCTAATAAATAAACTATTTTTTTCAGTTTTGAGGATACATAGACTTATGTTACTATATTTATTATTTTAATAATGCCATTGAGAGAAAAATCCTTTAAAGATTTTGTGAACCATAGTTCTCCATAATTCACTTCTTTCTTTTCTAACACACATACATTCATACATACATACATTCATAATTCATAGGTGCCTAGTCTAATTTATTCCTTTCTAGTTTTGATACATTTATGAAAAGAGGTAGAAACAAAGGAAAGACATCACAGTACTATATCTTTCTTTGTGCATTGGTGATCGCAGATGATGTTAGGACTCAAAACTTGACCCTGTATATAACAATACCCTACTAACTGAGTTTCCCTCTGGACCTAATTTCTTTCATAAATAACTTACTTGAGTATGTAAATTTGATATTTTCCACATAATGATTTTTGCATGCCTATATGAAGAGGCATACCTTTTAATATAGATCCTGGAAAATAGGTTATAATAATTTTGTGTACGTTATATGAGTGGCATAACTCTAAATGGCACAGTTTGAAAACCCAAACTCATTGTTCTTGGTTCAGTTCTTGATTTTCTCTGTCTCTTTAAACAGAAATTCTATTGATTTTGTTTCCTAGTTCAATTTTGTGGGGAAATTGCTTGGACCAAGAGGAAACTCCTTGAAGAGACTACAGGAAGAAACAGGTGCTAAAATGTCCATTCTGGGGAAAGGATCAATGAGAGATAAAGCAAAGGTACTGAACTTTGAATTAGATATTTAATAAAAATAGGACATTACCGTTGATACTCATGACTAAAATTTAAAACCACACCTGAACTTTCTTCCACAATTTCCCATGGTTTACACCTTGTGGAGCTGCTATGTTGAATTTTGTGAGGCCTCCTTCATTCTCATAAAGGTCAATTTATCATTTTTTTGAATAAATAAGTGTTATCTGTATTTTATGCTCTTCTATTTATTTGTATAGATCTCTACCAATACTTTCAATTAAGCTATAGAAGTTTATCTGGATAGAGGACCTAGTGGGGTTTTATTGTTATATGGGAAACTGGGGAATGTTATGCATGTACAAACTATTGTATTTACTGTTGAATGTAAGACATTAATTCCCCAATAAATAAATTAAAAAAAAGTTTATCTGGAATCATAAAAAACCTAGGATTGCTAGGAAATCCTGAGAAAAACAAATACTAGATTATCTGTCTCACTTACAAAATCAAGGAACAACCTAGAAAAAGAAAACCTTAGATGAATCATGAGGCGGCACACCTGGTTAAGTGCACACTACAGTGTGCAAGGAACTGGGTTCAAGCCCCTGGTCCCAACCTACAATAGGAAAGCTTCATGAGTGGTGAAGTAGAGCTGCAGGTGTCTCCTTTCTCTCTTTCTCTATCTACCCCCTCCAAATTTCTCTCTGTCTCTATCCAATAATAAACAAAATTTTAAAGAAAGGTTAAAAAAAAAAAGAAAAAGAAAACCTTAGAATAGGTAGGGTGTACTTTACCAAATCAAAAGACTCTGTGGAGAGAGGACTTGATAGTGAGTGACAATTATGGGGTATTGATGTATTCATATTTCAACAACCATACTATAAACCATTAATCCACCAACAAGAAGAAAAAAGAAAACAAACAAACAACAACAAAAAAAAAACCACAATGTAGTGGTTTATATACAGAATTGAATTCTATTCCGATATTAAAAATGATGAAGTAATCTCTTGCCTCATCTTAGAACTTGAATGAATCAGGTTAAGTGAGATAAAGTAAAAATTAAGGTAAATAGTACATGATCTCACTTATAGGTGGGGATTACAAAATAAGGCCAGAAAGGAAAAACACAAAGTAAAATTTGGATTTAGTGAGGTCTGTTCCAACAAATCAAAGGGCTGCAGACGGAGAAAGGCAGGGTGCAGAAGACTTTGGAGTCTGAGTGCATCATGATGAAGAAAACAAACACAAGAGTAGATACTACAATGGTTATGCAAAGAGAGCCTCATGCCTGAGGCTCCAAAGTCCCATGTTCAATCCTCCTCACCACCATATGTCAGAGCTGAGTAGTACCTTGGTAAAAAAAAAAAAAAAAAACTAAGTTGGGGTGAGTATTTTGTGGACATCTATCATAAGGAGATGGGAAATTGTACCAATGTGGCAACAACTGTACTATAAAACATTAAGCCCCAAATAAAATTTTAAACAAAAAATATGACTTAAAATAGAAATATTTCATCCAAAAATATATTAGCTTTGACATTTGAAATTTTTTTATCCCCACACCTGAATTACATAAATTTCCAGTTATATAAAATAATAATATTTTTTTAGATATAGAATTTAGTGGTTTGGAAAAATAGCAACTTAATCATAGAGAGTTGTTCATAAAGTATCTTCTAGTATTTGTTGAGATAGAGTGGATGAATATCACTTGAATACTTTTGATTTAATAAATGTTCATTTATTTCTGAAAATAGGAATTATTACTAGGAAAAACAGACAAATAATACTAATATAATATTAATAGTAATCTATTTCCTGCTTTGGAAATTATGCTGAAAAACAGAGGCATAAATTACAGTACAGAGATTCCAATGATTCTATGAGAGGTAACAATTTATTCATTACAATGAGAACAATGTGGATTTCATAATAGTGGGAATTGATAAGTACGGAAGACAGTTATCGAATAGGGCTGGGGAGATGTTGGGTAGTTGCCACCTCCCCCTGGCTTCTTCTTATCCATATGCCTATATAGGGATTTACTGATCCAAAGGTTTGGTCTATTTACATAAATCACTTTTACATAAAGCACTCCAGGGCATTGGTGGTTCAGTTATAGGATTCTCGCCTGTTCCGCCCCCTCCTTGTCACACTCTGATTTTCACCAGTCACTTTTCTCTCCACCCTCTCTATATCACATCCTGTTTCCACCCTACTTGGAGAGTATAAAAACAGCTGCTCTTCTGATTAAAGACACCTGGAAATTGCTTTCCGGCTCCGAGAGTTCCAGAGTGTATCTCCTGCGGAAGTTGGTGCAGCACGAGTTCCTGATCCCTCTCCCACACAGCAGCCTAGATCAGCTCCAGTTGAGTTCTCTCCAACCCAGAGAGCACTAGCTCGGGAAGAAGTACCCTCAGGCTATCCCGGCATCTGGCGCCTGAACAGGGACCTGTAAGCAGCAGATTTACAAGAAGACATCTTAGATAAGTACACACCTTTTGGGTATCTGCAATATTGTGTTAAGGCACTGTGATTTTTTTTCTTTCTTATTGTTTTCCGGAGATCTTTCCACCATGGAAAATCTTTTCCAAATCCTGCATTCTTTTTCCAGTATACAATTTTTATATATCTGGGACATTTTTCTCGGGGCTTCACCTTATATCCTGTTGATCATCATAGCAGCTTTTAAGGGATATATAGGTCAACCTCTCAAAAGGCTTAAGGACCTAGAGGCTGAGGTCAAAGAGATAAAGGAAGTAATCATAGAACTTAACCAGCACCTTAAAAACAAGAAGAAGCAAAGGCCTGTCGTGATCTTGACCCACCCTAATTCCTCTGCATCTTGCCCTGAGGCCCCTATTTTGGCATCTTGCCCTGAGGCCCCTATTTTGGCAGACACATGTCCGAATTCTCCTTTGGACTCCACAGCCACTTCTTCGGCCACCCCCATTTTGGCAGAAACGTGTCTGGAACCTCCTGCTGCCTCCACGGCTGCTTCTTCACCCCACCCTGTTTTGATAGACACATGTCCGAATTCTCCTGTAGCCTCCAAAACCACTTCTTCGGCCACTTGTCCAGAAGCTTCCACTTCGATGACTCCTCCTACCGCTACACACTTATCAGAGCAAGTCCACACATTTCCGGTCAATGTTGCCCCCAATAGACAAAAACCTCAGGCCTGGTATCCATATTCCGCCACAGACCTGAAGGAACTACGCCAGGCTATCAAAGATGATGGTGTTCATGCCCCATGGACCAGGTCCATTTTACAAGGCCTGCTTCAGAACCTTAATACCCCTCAAGATTGGAGAGATGTGACTCGTGCTACGCTCCCAGGCCCCCTCTTCCTGCAATGGGAGGCATTCTTTCGTGATGAATGTTTACAACAATCGCGGAAAAATATTCAAAATCAGCCAGAGGGTAATTTTGATGCATTGTTTGGAACAGGCCAATTAGAAACAGGGATTCAACAGGCGGAAGCCAAGTTTCCAGCGGGGTATTTTGATCAAGTACGCCTGTGTGCATTAAAAGCATGGGAGCGATTAACACCACCCATGGGAGCAGCCTCAGCCCCCATTCTCTCCCTGCAACAAGAACCTGATGAATCCCTCGCTAAATTCATTGCCAGGGTCCAGTCGAGTTTGGAAAGGAAGATTTATAATCCTGACGCTCGTTTTCTCCTTCTGCGATCCATAGTCTGGGATGGAATGCTTCCGCATTTTCGACAGGCCTGTATCACTCTTAAAAACAAACACCCAGATACTTGGATTCTAGCTACACAGGATCTCAGATCAAGCTCTTTTCAAGGACCTATGTTACAGGCCTATGCAGCTACCTTACATAAGCAAAAAGGAGCTTGCTTTCAGTGCGGTCGCCAAGGGCATTGGCGTAACCAATGTCCAGAAAATAGACCGCGACCCCGCCTCCAGTCAGGGCGACCCCACCTCCAGTCAGGGCGACCCCACCTCCAATCAGGGCAACCCCGCTTCCAGACAGGGAATCAGAGACCACGAATGCCTTGTCCCAGATGCCAGAAAGGATTTCACTGGAGGAGAGATTGTTGGTCAAGGTTCCATAGGAACGGCACACCTCTGCCAAATGTAAACAGGGATTTAAACTAGGTATGGGGCTTCCCTTAGCCCCGCCCCCAAGAGGGAAGGAAGCAGGTCGCCCGCTTGGTGCTGTGCCCTTCTTCCACAAACAGAAGCCCAGCTTGGGACCCAATCCATCGCTACACCCACCACGCCAAGTAACAATAACAGAGGGTGAGCAGAAGGAGGAACCCGCGGTATGTGGGAACTTCCAGCATAGAAATAACCGGCTGGAGCAAGAGAACAGCTCGAATTCAGAGCCTGAGATTTTATGGACCACCCCTGTTTTAGAAAGGGGTCACCCAACTATGACAGTAAAGATTGGTAATATTCCTTTTAAATGTTTGATTGACACGGGAGCAGATAAGACAATATTAAGACAACCAGAGGTTCCCCAGAGTTGGGAACTCCTCCCAGGACCACGCTTACATGGTGTTGGAGGATTGACTCAGGCATTCCGCACACGAGATTCCCTTGTGTGGGAAGATCCAGAAGGGACTACCGGACGCTTTCAGCCTTTAATAGCTGATATAAGCACCAATTTATTGGGAAGAGACTTGCTGGAATCTTTAGATGTAGTGATATCCTCAGACACCTCTGCAGGACACCACACTCACTCCTGTGAGACTGCTAGACCCAACCAGCACCCCCAATACTAACTGCCACTGTTCGTAACAGAACTCTCCGCTTAGATTGGCTTTCTAATGAGCCTGTCTGGGTGGAACAGTGGCCTTTGCCTAGGGAGAAGCTAGAAATTTTAAAAAAACTCGTCCAAGAGCAGTTATCTTTGGGACACATTCGTCATTCTCGGAGCCCATGGAATACTCCAGTCTTTGTAATTAAAAAGCGCTCAGGAAAATGGCGCCTCCTCCAAGATCTTCGTGCAGTTAATAAAACCATGCAGGTTTGGGGCTCCCCCAGAGGGGTTTGCCTCTTGCTTCCGCAATTCCCACAGGAATTCCAATCATAGCTATTGATATACAGGATTGTTTTTTCTCTATTCCCTTACACCCACAAGATTGTAAACGTTTTGCTTTCTCTGTTCCTTCTATTAATAATGCCAGCCCTGCCGATAGATTTGAATGGGTGGTACTGCCCCAGGGCATGGCTAATAGTCCTACTATTTGTCAAGAGGTTGTTAAATCTGCCCTTTTCCCATATATTCATAAGGGCCTTAAGGTTTTTCATTATATGGATGACGTGTTAATATGGGGAGAATTAGATACAGATCTCTCCGCCCTACGTGATTTTCTAATCCGTGCCTTAAAGAGAAGTGGACTTAATGTAGCTCCTGAGAAGATACAGCTAATCCCTCCAATATCTTTCTTAGGCTCAGAGATTTCCCTAATGCAGATTGGTCCTTTAAAACCTTGTGTTACTTTTCCTTCTAATCTCACTCTTGCTTCTTTACAAAGTTTTCTTGGAAATTTGAATTGGCTTAGGCAGTATCTTTATCTGCCTACGAGCTGCCTGCAACCACTGTTCGATCTGTTAAAAGGAAACAAACAGCCCTCCTGAAAGCGTATGTTAACCCCCGAAGCATCCTTGGCTCTGGAAAAAGTTAACCAGGCTCTCCAGGACATGCACCTCATTCGATTCTCCCCCTCCTCTCCAGTAAATCTTCTAATCTTTAACTCCACCCCCACGGTAGTGGGGGCATTGTGGCAGAAACATGGCATTCTCGAATGGCTTCATACGCCAGTAGGCGGAGCTCCAAGACTCCTTACCGAGATTGATTCCTTAGCATTTATGGTTCGCCAAGGAAGAAACAGATCGGTTCAGGTCTTAGGAAGGGAACCAGATTCAATCATTCTTCCCTTTTCTCTCACTGATACAGAATGGCTCATATGCCACCATTCTCGTTTTGCCATAAGTTTAATGGGTTTTCCAGGACAATTAGATAATCATTTTCCCTCTAATAATTTGATAGCTTCTTTACCTCTGTTGCCTCTACTAGTACCTAAACTTTTCTCTCGAGATCCCATCCCCTCTGCTCCTACAGTGTTCACTGATGGTGGAAAAAAGGGAGCTGCTGCCCTTATATATTATCCAGACCAGCAATACCCCAAACCTCTCTTTACTGAAATTCCTGATAATTCCCCTCAGTACAAAGAACTTTATGCTGTTTTCCTTGCATTAAAAGCTGTACCAGAATCCTTCAACCTTTTTTCTGACAGTGTGTATACTGTTAACTTACTTCCATGGCTTGCTCGAGCTTATGTAAGAATTGATGACAACCCACTTTCTCCTCTTTTAATTCAAATTGCCTCTATGCTCTGTTCTCGAACCCATCCACTGTATGTTCAGCACCTACGTTCCCACAGCCCTCTTCCTGGTCCCCTGTCCGAAGGGAATGCTGCAGCTGACCGCCTTGCCTCCACAGGAATTCTCCTAGCCTCTGTCTCTAATCCTGCTGACTTTCATTCCCTAACCCATGTTAATCTTAAAGGTCTTTGAGCTCGATTTCCTGATATTCCTCTGCCACAGTTAAAACGTATTCTTGCTACATGTTCCTCCTGTGCAGGTCTAATCAAAACACCTGCTATTCAGACTCTAGGGGTTAATCCTCGAGGTTTAAAAGCCAATGCTCTTTGGCAAATTGATGTTACCCACATACCTAACTTTGGCAAACAAAAATATGTGTTCGTCTCAATTGATACCTTCTCTAAGTTTATGTGGGCTACAGCTCAAACTGGATAAAACTCAAAAAAGCTTATAAGCCATATGCTCTCCTGTTTTGCTGTAATGGGCTTACCTCTTCAACTTAAAACGGATAATGGACCTGCTTTTACCAGCAAACAATTTAAAGATTTTTGTTCCCTCTGGAACATTACTCATACTACAGGCATTCCGTATAATCCACAGGGACAAGGCATTGTTGAGAGGACCCATCAAACTCTTAAGGCTCAATTAAATAAAGAAAAAGGGGAAATGTACCCCCCTAATATCCAGCTGGCAAAAGCCTTAACTACATTAAATCTCTTTAATATTTACAAAAACTCAGACCAACCTCCTATAATTCTTCATTGGCAAACACCACCCACCCTCCCAGCTATTAAAGTCAAATGGAAAGACCCACTTGATAAAATTTGGAAAGGACCTGACCCCCTGTTGACTATGGGGAGGGGTTTCGCATGTATTTTTCCACAAAATTACTCTAAGCCTGTTTGGGTTCCTGCCCGCCATGTCCGGCAATACCCACATGATGGCGCTGATATCCCTGAAGAACAAGAAACACTGCAAGAAGACTGGCTGCAAGAGGACTGGCTACAGGATGCACCCCAGGATCCATAATACAGCATGGCAGAATCAAAAAAAAAAATCTGATTCACAGAACTCTCCCCCCCCCCCCCGAATGAATGTCTTATGCTATGATTGGCCAGTTGTGTTTTGTGAGTGAGTGAATGAAAAAAAAAATTGAGTGAGTTGAGTGACCAAAATTTTTGTATGACCCATTGTGCTCAGAGTACTCTGAAAGTTAACTGACTTTATATCAAACGGCTGGACGCAGCCATGGTTTCTGGAGACGTCCAGAAACAGTCCAAAAATTGTTCATTCCCCCTTTTGATTTCTTTTTTAAGTCTTGATACCAATATGAAATGTTTAGTCTTAAACTGTATGAGTAAAGATGGTTCAACTATGACAGTAGTCCTAAATTCACATTTGAAATGATATATCTTATTTACAAGTTTTTCTCCTCCTGTGTGTTATAAACTATATGTTTAATATGCGTGTTTCAAGTTTGGTAAACATTAACTTAACAGTTAAATTGTAACTTCGAAGTTACATTTTTACGAGAAGAGGTAAAATCAATTCATTTAAGTAACTGAGTGTTTAAGGTAAAACTCTAAATATTCAATGTGACAATTCATCATCTCCTAAGTTAAAATACAGATTCTCTATACAGGACATTTTTGGAGGGCCCCCAAAAATGTCCTGTAAGCTATCTTGTGGAAATTAATCCACAACAAATTTGGCATCAATCTGATATTGTAAATGTACCAAAAAAAAAAATTGTCACTAAAATGTGTTAACTCTAGTAACCTGAGTTTGCTTAAAAACCCAATGTAAAAATAGTTAAGAATCAATATATGTAACTTAAATTCGGTATGAAAACTTTGCTATATAAAGACTGCTACATGAGGTCACGTAAGATGACCTTTACACAAAATTATAAAGATACCTAAACCAGTTATAATCATTGAGTTATCAATTGTAGTAAACTTTTAATTTGTTACAAAGTTTTTTCATAAGTAATTGACTACAGCTATGACAAGCCTTCGCATAAAGAAGCATCTGCTCATATAGAATCCCCAGAAATCCATCTTGGACCCCTGACCTCTGACATCACCCACAATTACAGCCATCCCCCGAAACCCATGATGTGACCTGACACGATCTGGAGAACCTGATTCACAGACTCCAAAGGACAAGACTTTCCTACTGCCTTTCTCTCAACCATCGGTGTCTGCTCTTCCTGCTTCTGTTTCGCCCATCATGTTTTGGCGGTTCCAGGTCACTCTCTACAGAGAAGAAAAGTTCCGGTGGCCGTCCTCCTCCATCAAGATAGACGTGTGGCATTTATTTCCTGGCCGTTGACATTGGACTGATGCTTCTATAGAACTTGCTGGACACTCCTTTTATACTGCTGGACTTCTTGAAGAATGACTGTAGCAGTTCATAGAACTTACCGCCAGCTGACTCGGGATTTTGCAATGCCAGATCACCCCTCTAGCCCCTCGGCTTATCAGGCCCCCACTCCTCCACCCATCAGGCTCACTCTGTCTCTTGCTACTCTTACTTATCCCTCCCTGTCTTGTGCTAGTTATTTTTGAAGACACTTACACACTATCATTCTGCTTTCTTCCCAACAGGTTTCCGTTCACCCCTACACTGCTATTCCCCTGACAGAGATGAAGCCTTTTACAGACATTGACCCAGTTATATATGGCCATTAAGTAAGAGGAAGATGTTGGGGAATTGTGAGGATATGGTTGAGCTTGGAAGGGCTTGAGCCTGAGGGGTGTGTCAATCCTGTTAGTCTCTCTCTCCACGGAGAGGTTGAGCAAGGAGGGACAGTAGAACCCCCAAAAAGGTGTGCCTCTTATCAGTCTCCCTGCCTCACAAAGTGCCCCGCACTCCTGATACTATGGCAAAAAGTTAAAAAGAAAGGGGGAGATGTTGGGTAGTTGCCACCTCCCCCTGGCTTCTTCTTATCCATATGCCTATATAGGGATTTACTGATCCAAAGGTTTGGTCTATTTACATAAATCACTTTTACATAAAGCACTCCAGGGCATTGGTGGTTCAGTTATAGGATTCTCGCCTGTTCCGCCCCCTCCTTGTCACACTCTGATTTTCACCAGTCACTTTTCTCTCCACCCTCTCTATATCACATCCTGTTTCCACCCTACTTGGAGAGTATAAAAACAGCTGCTCTTCTGATTAAAGACACTTGGAAATTGCTTTCCGGCTCCGAGAGTTCCAGAGTGTATCTCCTGCGGAAGTTGGTGCAGCACGAGTTCCTGATCCCTCTCCCACACAGCAGCCTAGATCAGCTCCAGTTGAGTTCTCTCCAACCCAGAGAGCACTAGCTCGGGAAGAAGTACCCTCAGGCTATCCCGGCAGGGAGACAACATAATGATTATACAAAATGACTTTCATGCCTGAGGCATGAGGGTCTCTGTACTATGATAAGCCAGAACTGAGCAGTGCTTCAATTAAAAAAATAATAATAAGCTATTTCACCAAGCAGTGGCACACCTGGTTGTGCATACACATTCCGGTGTATAAGGAACAAAGTTCAAGCCCCTGTTACCCACCTGCAGGGGTAAGTTTCATGAAGTGCTGCAGGTATCTCTAGCACCCTCTTTTCTTCTCCATTGCTTTATCTATTCTCTATCCAAAATAAATGAATGAATACATTTAAAAGTAAAGTAAAAATTGGGGATACACTGTAGTCTTATGATCTTGTAACCCGTTATTAATACAAATTAAAAAAAAAGAGCATATAAGTTACCATGTGCAATCCACTGGTCCTCACTGGGTGTATGAGGAGGGGAAGCTTCCTTAATGGTGATCCAATGCTGTATGTGTCTCTCTTTTGCTTTGTCCATTTCCCACTTCCCTCTTTATCCAATAAATAAATAAATTATTTTAAAATAATTATTAAATATCTCTTACATTTAGACCCTGAACACCTATATCTCTGTGTACAAACATCTTAAAAGTGTAGAGGAGAGAAAATTCTTTACCTATATATACCACCAACTTTTCCCTTTTTCTTGAGGGTCGGGAAAGTCTTACCACTGTACAATTAGAACTAGGCCAGAGTCTGAGAGCCAAAGAACAGATAAAAATATATAGGTCTTAGGGATGGTAGTATTATAGCCTTTTAGCTCCACCCCCATAGTCCCTGGTTGGCCATTTTATATTGTGTGGAATGGCTCAATCTTTGTAATTATCTCAGATGAAGGGGGTGTGTGACTATGCCCATCAGAGGTCATGGTGTAAATAAGCATTGCTACATCCAGTAGGGGTCTGTTTTGTTTCCTAGTTGAGTCACTGTGCACATGTCCTCCACCATTCATCTAACCCATAATTACCACTTTGGCTTCTTTGCTGATCATCCTTCCCTACTCTAATCATTGGACTTGCACTGCTCTAGCTAGCTACCTAGCAGGAGTTATATAGAGAAAGTCCTTAGGGCTTTGTTTGAAATTTAAAAAAAAGAAGTAAATAGTGAGAAATATTCTGTCATACCTTCCAAATCTAGTTTATCTGGCAGTATTTAAAGAAATAATGAAACAATATCAGAGGCAATTATCCTGGAATTTAATCAGGATATAAGCTTTTCTTCTATGTCACACCAACTTATATCTTTTATATCTATAAGGAAAAACTGACATAGTAATCTACATATGTATGTTAATTTTTCTTTAGTACCTTATTTATTTATCTTATTTATTTATTTATTTTAAAAAGGAGACATTAACAAAACCTTAGGATAGGACATAGTAGCACCAGATCTCCATATCCCATCTACTCCCCTGATAGCTTTTCCATTCTCTATCCCTCTGGGAGTATGGATCCAAGGTCATTGTGGGTTGCAGAAGGTGGAAGGTCTGCTTTCTGTAATTGCTTCCCCACTGAACATGGGCGTTGACTGGTCGATCCATACTCCCAGTCTGCCTCTCTCTTTCCCTAGTAGAGTGGGTCCCTGGGGAATCGGAGATCCAGGTGGGGTCCTCTGTCCAGGGAAGTCTGGTCGGTGTCATTCTGGCATCTAGAACCTGGTAGGTGAAAAGAGAGATAACATACAAAGCCAAACAAATTATTGAACAATTATGGACCTAAAGGCTGGAATAGTGCAGAGGAAGTTTCGTTGGGAGGTACTCACTGCAGACTATTGTGTACTTTTGCTTTCAGGTATATATTTTGCTCTCATTTAAGGATACATCTGAATACATGCTCTATCTCAGGGGACCTGGTCTATAGGTTTTGGGACTTTGTTAGAAAGTGAACCACCTGGAATGGAATTAGAGAATACTATGAAAGGAAAAGTCTCACCTGAGTAATGAAGTTGAAGGGTTGTCATTCTACACCTGAAGTCTCTGGACACAGTCTGAGCTGAAGCATGTTGAGGTGGCACTCCTTGCATTGATTAGGTTGTGATAAGCAGATGTAATATTATTTGATATGACTTGAGAGTAGCATGTAGGAAGTGCTCCCCACCCTAAGGTTCCAGGACTGGGGAAGATATAGGCTCTACTGTGGAAATGTAAGGTTCCTGCTGTCTTAGGGTTCAAGAAGAAAAACAACAGTTATTGTTATCATCACATTATTTGGTAATTGGTTTAACTTTGAAAAGTCCCTTTGTTACAATTTGCTGTATAATATCCAACATCTTGTATATAGCTGTGCCACTGGTTGCTTCTGTTGTCCCTGGTCTAGGCTTTTGAGAGAGTCAGCATATCAAAGACTCAGCCTATCTATTAAAAAGATTTAGTCTGTGCTTTAAAAGTTTGAGACAATCAGGTTTCCCCTCTCATATTAGTTAAATAGTGATTTATATGACTACAAATTAATAGGATTGTACATAAACACCATTCCCACCACCAAAAGACTGTGTCCCATCCCACCCACCCCACCACCACTCCTGGAAGCTGAATGTCCACCCTTACCCTCAAACCAGGGTTTTCACTTTGGTGCCCTACTCCAGATTTAATCAAATCCTGCATTCAGTTTCCCTTTCTGTTCTTTCTCAACTTCTGTTGATGAGTGGGATCATCCCATACTCATCTTTATCTTTCTGACTTAGCTCACTTAACATAATTCCTTCTAGCTCCATCCATGATGGGTCAGAGAAGGTGGGTTCATTGTTCTTAACAGCTGCATAGTATTCCATTGTGTATATACACCACAGCTTTCTCAGCCACTCATCTGTTGTTGGGCACCTCGGTTGCTTCCAGGTTTTAGTTATTATGAATTGGGCTGCTATGAACATAGGTGTACATATATCTTTTTGGTTGGGAATTATGGAATCCTTGGGGTATATCACCAGGGAGGAATTGCTGCATCATATGGAAGGTTCATGTCTAGCCTTGTGACGGTTCTCTAGACTGCTCTCCAGAGAGGCTGGACCAATTTACATTCCTACCAGCAGTGCAAAAGGGTTCCTCTGTCCCCACAGCCTCTCTAGCATTTGTTGCTGCTGTCTTATTGATGTATGCCATTCTCACAGGGGTGGGGTGGTATCTCAATGTTGCCTTTATTTACATTTCTCTGGCAAGCAGCGACCTGTAGCAATTTTTCATATGTTTGTTAGCCTTTGGATCTCCTCTGAAGTGAATGTTTTGTTCATATCCTCTGCCCATTTTTGGATGAGGTCATTTGCTTTTTTGTTGCTAAGTTTGCTGAGCTCTTGTATATTTTGGTGATTAGTCTTTTGTCTGATTTATGGCATGTGAAGATCCTCTCCCATTCTGTGAGGGGTCTTTTTGTATGATAGTTTCTTTGGCTGTACAGAAGCTTTTCAATTTGTTGTAGTCTCATTAGTTTGTTTCTGTTTTAGTCCTCCTTGAAATTGGGTTTGTTTCATCAAAGATGTCATTGAGATTTATATGGGAAAGTGTTCCACCAATGTTTTCCTCTCTCTAGTTTCTGGTCTAACATTGATCCATTTGGAGTTGATTTTTGTTTCTAGTGAGATAATTTGTTTCAGTTTGATTTTTCTGCATGTTTCAACCCAGTTTTCCCAGCACCATTTATTGAAGAGAGCCTCCTTCCTCCATTTAATACTTTGGGCCCCTCATAAAAGATAAGATGTCCATAGGTGTGGGGTTTTAGTTCTGGGCTTTCAATTCTGTTCCACTGGTCTGTGTGCCTATTTTTGTTCCAGTACCAGGCTGTTTTGATGATGATGGCTTTATAATATAGTTTGAGATCTGGCAGGGTGATGCCTCCATTTCTGTTTCTTTTCCTAAAGATGGTTTTGGCAATTCTAGGTGTTTTGTGGTTCCAGATAAGTCATTGTAGTGTTTGTTCTATTCTCTTAAAGAAGCTTGGTGGAACTTTGATGGGTATCACATTAAATCTGTATATGGCTTTGGGGAGAATATTCATTTTCATGATATTTATTCTTCCAACCCATGAGCATGGGATGTCTTTCCATTTCTTGGTATCAGTTTCTATTTCCTTGAGTAGCGACTCACAGTTTTCAGTATACAAGTCTTTCACTTCTTTGGTCAGCTTTACTCCAAGGTATTTTATTGATTTTGCTGCAATAGTGAATGGGAGTGATTTCTGGATGTCTTCTTCTTCAGATTTAGTGTTTGCATAAAGGAATGCCACTGATATTTGTACATTGATTTTGTAGCCTGTCATCTTGCTATATTGCCTAATAACTTCCAGTAGTTTTCTGATCAATTCTATAGGTTTTTCTATGTATACTATCATATCATCCGCAAATATTCAGAGCTTGACTTCTTCCCTTCCAATCTGTATTCCTTTGATTTCTTTCTGTTGCCTGATTGCTATGGCAAGAACTTCCAATACTATGTTGAAGAGTAATGGTTGTTGGTATGCTTCTAGTTCTGCTTCTGAGTTCCCTTCTGTTACATTGCTTGGCGTTGTGGTGTATTTACATGGTCATTCTGTTACATTGGTTTGGTCTCACTCCCCCTGCCTCCGGGAGATTTTGGTTTAGTCGTTGCTAGTTCGCACTTCTTTCTTCTCCCTATTCTATGTACTTCCTTGGTTCCTGACTCTTCCGCCTGAGGAAAGAGGCAGGACAGAATTGGGTTGTGATTAGATTAAATTAGTTTTTTGAATTGTTCGCTCGTGAATAAAGAAATACTGCTTCTCCACTCAGCCGTCTGTCCCTGGTCATCTGTCTCCTGCCCGCGAAGCTAGCCCGGCATATTGGCACCCTGAACTTTGACTGACATATGGTGCAACAACGTGAGACCTAACCTGCCCATCCCCCAGATAGTGAAGATGTTTGGCTACCTATCCACTATGGGCTGCTTTTCTACTTATGAAGAGGTTTCCAAAGGCCTCTGCCCTTTCTTCATGAGACAGTTTCTCTGTCTCTGGAACATTTTGTTCTGGGCCACACTCTGGTTTCTGCCCGCCACCCATCCGCAGCAGTCTGCTTGCCACCACGGTTTGCGGGGCGTTGGACGCGGGCTCCCTCCACGCTGCTCTGCCGCTGGGGTCAGGAAGGCGGGCAAGGCACACAAGGCGGGCAGGGCTGCAGCCCATCCTGGCCCCCGCCCTGGGGTTCCTCGGGCTGCGCCCTCTGCATGGCCGGCCCACCCGCCCTTCTATGAAGTCCGGGCAGATCCCGGACCACCCAGAGACCACGGGCTCCCTGCCGGGACTGGGCCCCCTGGCCGAGATCCCCAGCTCGGCTCTGATGGCAGAGGAGCTAGAATACGCAGACATCTGTGTATTGCACCCCTGCAATTCCAGGAGGTGAAGTTGGTCAAGAGGCCACCGCTGGACAATGCACACCATGAACAACTAAGACAGTACAGATCTAAATTCGTTTTTAAAATGACATGTCTTCGTAACAGAAGTTTTTCTCCTTGTGTATTGAAGATCATGTCTATGTGTTTGTTTGAAGTTTGGTAAACATTAACTTTAAGGTTAGAAATGTGACTTTAAGGCTACATTCTTACCAGGCAAAGTTAAATGAAAAAAGTTTTCAACATAATTCTGATAAAGATAAAATTAACTTACATTTAAAGTCTGAGCTACAAATTAGTTAAAAATCAATATATTTTTAACTAATTTGGTCTAAAAAACCTGTGCACACCTAGGGTGTGGCTTTATCTTATATGGGTGTAACAAAAGGTAAAAAAAAGAGGTTATTGATATGTAAAGCTCTCAAATACCTTCTCAATTAGGAATGATAGATTGCACAATGGTTATGCTAATGATTTTCATGCCTAAGGCTTTTAAACATGGTTCTTCTGTTTACCTTTCCACATTTTATGGGTTTAAACTGCTTAAACATCCTTGAAATCATACTAGAAAAGACTTCCAATTATAATCGAGTTATCAATTGTGATAAACTTCTAACCTGCTACAACTTTTGTTTCACAAGTAAGTAAATTGCAGCTGTCAAGTTCTCTACAGAAAAGTAAAATTCCAGCAGCTTACCTTCCTCATGCAACATCTCACCCCCTGGCATTTCTTCTGTGGTCATCTACTTTGGACTGGCACTTCTATCAGACTTACTGGTACATATCTTGGATACTACATCAACTTCCCTTTATGCTGCTGGGTTTCTCAAAGACTGACTGCAGCCAGCTGTCTTGGGACTCTACAGGCCATACCCTCCCTCCTTTCTAGGTAGTGCCCACAGAGGCAAGAAATGCCCCAGAGGCAAGAGAATCCCACAGAGGAAGGAAATGTCCTTTAGCTTGATGAGCCTTGCCCACAAAGGCAAGAAACACCCCCCTCAGGGCTTCCATTGGCATCACACTGGTTCTTGTTGCTCGCTTACTTGGTCCTCCATGTTTGTGCCAGTTGTTTTTTTTGAAAATGCCTGTATGATATAGCTTTCTGTTCACCCCACACTCCTGATACTATGGTCAATTAATTAAAAAGAAAAGGGGGGATTGTTGGTATGCTTCTAGTTCTGCTTCTTGGATCCATTCTGTTACATTGCTTGACGTTATGGTCTATTTACATGGTAATAGTGTTATATTGATTTGGTCTTCCCCCCTCTGTTTCTGGCAGATTTTGGTTTAGTCCTTCCTGGTTCGTGCTTCTTCCTTCTCCCTGCCCCCTATCCTATGTACTTCTTTGGTTCCTGACTCTTCCACTGGAGGAGAGAGAGGCAGAACAGAATTGGGTTGTGATTAAATTAGATTAGTTTTTTGAATCATTCACTTGTGAATAAAGAAATATTGCTTCTCCACTCAGCCATGTGTCCCTGGTCATCTGTCTCCTGCCCACGAAGCTAGCCCGGCATACTGGTGCCCTGAACTTTGAATGACATATGGTGATAGTGGACAACCCCTGTCTAGTGGACATAATGCTTTCAGCTTATGTCCACTGCTGTTGGCTGTAGGTTTGCTATATATGGATTCCACTATCTTGAGGAATTTCCTGTCTATTCCCATTTTTTGTAGTGTTTTGAGAATGAATGGGTGTTGGATTTTGTCAAAGGTTTTCTCTGCATCTATTGAGATAATCATGTGGTTTTTGGCACTTTGCTTTTATTGATGTGGTGAATGGCATTAATTGACTTACATAAGTTGAACCAGCCTTTCATTGCTGGGATAAATCCCACTTGTTCATGATGAACAATCTTTTTGATATACTGTTATATGCAGTTGGCCATGTTCTTGTTTAATATTTTGGCATCTATGTTCATCAGAGATATTGATCTGTAGTTTTCCTTTTTTGCAGTGTCCCCATCTACTTTTGGTATCAGGGTGATGTTAGCTTCATACAAGGTGGAAGGGAGTGTTCCTATTTCTTCAATCTTGTAGAAAATCTTTATAAGTATGGGTATTAAATGTTTCGTGAGGGTTTTGTAGAATTCATTTGTGAAGCCATATGGTCCAGGACTTTTGTTGTTGGGGAGATTCTTAATAATGGTTTCAATTTCTTTGTGATTGGGGCATTTAGGTTTTGTTGTTTTTCTTGGTTCAGTTTTGGAAGGGCATATGTTTCTAGGAATTCTTCCATTTTTTCCAGATTTTCTAGCTTGGTGGCGTATAGTTCTTCATAGAAGTATCCCATAATTTTCTGGATTTCTGGGGTGGTAGTTGTGATATACCCTCTATAGTTTACAATTCTATTAGTTTGAATCTTCTCCCTGTTTTGTTTAGTGAGTCTGGCTAGGGGTTTGTCAATCTTGTGTAATTTTTCAAAGAACCTACATTTGGCTTCATTGATCTTTTGTATGGTTCTCTTATTTTCAATGTTGTTTATTTCTACTCTAACTTTAGTGATTTCTGTCCTTCTGGTTGCTTTAGGGTTCCTTTGTTCCTCTTCCTCTAAGTCCTTGAGGTGTGCAGTAAGGTAGTTTATTTGAGCTTTTTCTTGTTGTTTAATATGTAATTGTATGGCTATGAGTTTCCCTCTCAATACTGCTTTAGTTGTGTCCCAAATATTTTGATAGCTTTTTCATTTGTTTCCAGGAACATTGATTTTCTTGCTTGAGTGTCACTCTCTCTGACCAAGTGGTTCTTAAGGAGCATATTGTTTAGTTTCCAAATTCTGTGTCTTTTAATAATTGTGTTTGTTGTTAAATGTTAGCTTTACTCCACTGTGGTCTGAGAAGATACTTGGGATGATTTCAATGCTCTTGATTTTGTGGATGCTGTCTTTGTGGCCTAACATGTGGTCTGTCCTTGAGTATATGTTATGTAGATTAGAAAAGAATTTGTATTCCAGTTTTTTGTAGTGGAGAACTCTGAAAATATCCAGGAGGTCTAATCTGTCCATCTGTTCATTTAATTCTCTTGTTTCTTTGTTGATTCTCTGCTGTGTTGATCTAAGTGTGAGAGTGGGGTGTTAAAGTCTCTAACTATGATTGTATTACTATTGATGTTTTTTTGAAGTTCTTTGAGTAGATGCTAGATGGTCCCTCATTGGATGCATAGATGTTAATAATTGTTAAGTCTTCATGGCAGATTGATCCTCTAAACATTATGTAATGTCCTTGCCTATCCTTTATTACTTTATTTAATTTGAAATCTATTGTGTCAGAGATGAGAATAGCTGTTCTTCCTTTTTGTATGGTCCATTGGCCTTATGATAGTTTTCTATCCTTTCACTTTAAGTCTGTGTTTATCTTGTTGGGTCAAGTGGGATTCTTGCAAGTAGCATATGGTTGGCTTATGTTTTCTGATCCATCCTCCCACTCTGCGCCTTTTGATGGGTGAGTTTAAGCCATTGACATTTATTGATATTATGGATTTAATGTATTGTAGTGCCATTATTCAAAATTTTTTTATTTGCTCTGATTTATTGCAACTATTATAGTGATGTTCATGTTTATAAAGGGTCTTTTAGAACCTCTTTCAGGGACGGTTTGGTGATGTTTGCCTCCTTTAACTGCTGTTTGTCTAAGAAGGTTTTGATCCCTCCATCTAATTTGAATGAAAGTCTAGCAGGATATATTATCCTTGGTTGAAGCCCTTTTTCATTCAGGACTTCATAGATATCTTGACAGTCTCTTCTTGCTTTTAGAGTAGGAGTGGAAAAGTCTGCAGATAATCTTACGGGTTTTCCCTTGTATGTGACTTTTTGTTTCTCTCTTGAAGCCTCTAGGATCCTTTATTTATCCTTACTTCTTTACCTTGTAACTATGATGTGGGTTGGTGTCTTCAGGTTTGGACTGATTCTGTTTGGGACTCTCTGTGCCTCTTGAATCTTAATGTCCTTTCTTTTGTTCAGGTCTGTGAATTTTTCTATAATTTCCTCTAGAATGTTTCCTTCCCCTTCCTCTCTTTCTTCCTCTGGCAGGCCAATTATACGAATGGTACTCCTTTTGAGATCATCCCATGTGTCTCTGTTGTTGTTTTCAGTGTCTCTCAATGTCTTTTTGAGCTCTTTCACCTCTTTCTTAGTTTTCTCTAGCTCATCTTCTGTCTGGCTAATTCTGTTTTTACTTTTGTTAATCTGCTTTCCCTTCCCTCAGCTTCTTTTTTCAGTTCAGCTGTTTCAGCTTTTAGTTCTCTAATTACCTCAAGGTTGCTAGTATTTTCCTTGAGGGTCTTATCTGTTATTTCCCTAATTCTGATAACCCTTTTCTCCACAGTTGTCTTCAGTTCTGTGATTATTAAGTTTACTATTGCTTGCATACTTTTCTTATCTATGGTTACTTCTGACTGATTTGTAGTTTCTTCTGGGCTCTTGTCTTCATTCATTGCAGTAGCCATTTTATTTGCTCTTGGTTTAACTATTTATTTTTTTTATTGATGTGTTTTTTATTTTTATGTTCTGTTGTTCCTCAGTTATTGTGTTTTGTGTACAATTCACACTATACTAAATATCTTTATGACAAAATTACAGTAAATTACAGTAGTAACAGAAATCACAGTAGTAACTGAAGCAAGGATTGAAGCAGTTTAACCATTACCAGTTAGCCCAATAATGTCTCCATTCCAAGAAAAATTAGCAGCTAAATCCAAATTAAAGAGACAGGAAAAAATGGATAACAAGTATAGACAATTATGCAAATCTACTGTTCACTCTAAATTCTAGGGGTAACAAGAAGAGAAAGGGAAGTAGAGAAGAGACACACACAAAGAGAGTCTATTCTGAGTCAGATTTCTTTTCCAAAATAATTCACAAATGAATATTAGTGAATTCAGAAAGCAGAAGAATGAGGAAGAAAAGAAGATAAGAAGGAGAAAAAAAGAAAAGAAAAAATAAAGAATAAAAACAGCAGTGAAGGGAAAGGGTTTTTTTTTTTTTTAATTAGTTAGGAGGAGGGAGATGGGAGAGAGTGGATATAGGAGGTAGGTAGAGTGAAACAATTTCCTCATACAGTGGATAGGACCCCCAGTCACCTAGCAATGGAAAATACACTAAAAATTAATTTTGGTCAACCTGAAGGAGGGGGGTAAAAGGGACATGCATACATATAATAGTAATAATAAAATAGAACAGAGTAAAAAACCCTGATAGTAAGTTTGCAGCTTGGGTGGCTCCCGATTGGCTCAGTCAGCCTGAGCAAAGTCAGCCAGTTGTTTATAAAAATAAATAAATAAATAAATCCTCCAGGTAGTCTTTCCCAGGAGGTGTGAGGATCTTACTGGTAAGATATATTGTCACTCCAATTGTTCTTGAAAAGAAAAAAAAAAGAGCAAAAGGAATCAGAAAGGAAAAGGATTGGAATCACACCCCTGGTGAGCCAGGAATCTTGTTAAAGTAAAAAAACTCAGTGAGGAGCCTGCTAGTAGAAGCTCTCCAGTTCCACCTGTCTGGCTATAGGGCAGGGGAGAGGGGTGCGCCTCAGAAATAATCAGAAAATTTCCTTTCTTTTTTCTCTGTTTTCTAACCCAAATTGAGCTATAGTCACCTCCTTGTTCTTACACTTAGGACCCCTTGTTCACTGTCCAGCTGATGGCCAGGTTTTCTACCCTTTCCATCAATTGTTGTTGGAGCTCATGCCAGCAACTGCCTCCAAGTCACCATCTTGGCTCTGCCCCCTTATCTATTTATTTTAACCAGAGCACTGCTCAGTTCTGGCTGGTGGTGGTACAGGGGGTTGAACCTGGGACTTTGGAGCCTCAAGAATGAGAGTCTCTTTGCATAACCATTATGCGATCTACCCCTACCCTAGTACTTTATTTTTAAGTGTCTTTTTATCTTTTTATTGTATTTATTATTGGATAGAGTCAGAGATATTGAGAGGAGAGGAGGAGGGAGGGAGGTTGGTTTGGAGGGATTGAGATGGAGAGACACCTGCAGCTCTGCTTCACCACCCCAGAAGATTTCCCCCTGTAGGTGGGGACCAGGGACTTGTACCGGAGTCCATGTGTACTGCCTGGCCCCACTTTATTTTTTTTTTTAATTTATTGCCACCAGGGCTTGCACTGGGACTCAGTTCCTGTACTATTCCACGATTCTGGCAACCATTTTTTGTAGAGGATAAGAGGCTAAATAAATAAATAAATAGACAGATAGGGGTAGAGGGATGAGGAGACTCCTGCAATAAAGATCCACCACTTGTGAAGCTTTCCCCATTTCATAAGTGACCAGGGAGCCTCAAGCATGGAAATATGTGTGCACCACTACATGATTCCAGAGTTTTCCTTTTGTTATATGTTCTCCTGATATTTCATAGTCTACATCATACACTTTGTATTGTGCAGTTTGATGCCTTTAAAATTTCATAAGATTTCCACTTTAAAATTTGGACATGGGGGTTGAATGGTTCTGTCCCCTTTTCCCAATTCTTTATGTAAGAGAATGGTACTCTGATATTCTTTCTCTATTTTGTTTTTCTTGTTAAACTGTAAGATATCAGAGAGCAGATAAATATCCTTCTCAACTTTACATTTTCAGAATACTTGAGTATTCCATATACATATATATTTCCTCCAGGGTTATCACTGTGGCTCAATGCCTGCACTATGAATCCACTGCTCCTGGAGGCTAATTTTTCCCCATCATTATTGCCCTTGTTCTTATTATTGTTATTGCTGCTGTTGTTGTTGGATAGGACAGAGAGAAATCAGAGAGGAGAGAAAGACAGAGGGGAGAGAAAGATAAGACACCTACATACCTGTTTCACTGCTTGTCAGACAGCTGTGCAGACAAACTTTTTTTAATAACCTTGTTTGCAATCATTGGCTCACTTCACCTCATGAAAAGTGATGCTAATTTTTTCCTTTGGTAAGTGATTGTCCAAGATATGTCTCTTAAAGTTGATTTTACCTTGTAATATAAGAAAGTGTCTGAATAATTGTATGAGTTAGAACAAAACAACTATGCAAAACATATTTTATATGTCTATTATATGCCCAAGTGTAGATTAAATAGAATGCAATAGTGAGAATGTAAGGCATGATTCAAGCACTGATATTTTGTAATTTAATAAAACATAATGATCTGTTTAGCACTTTAAGAAACAGTTAAGAAACTATGTCTTTTTTCCCCTTTCTCTGTCTTCCCCTCCTCTCTCCATTTTCTTTCTGTCCTTTTCAACAATGACTACAACAATAAAACAAGGGCAACAAAAGGGAATAAATAAATAAATAAATATTAAAAAACAGAGAATGAGTCCTATTAAAAAAAAGAAATTCTAGCAAGTGTGATGCTTTCTGTTATTTTGTCTTTTCAGTGTTTAGGAAACATTCATTTATTTGCATTTAGTGAATGATTTTGTAAGAAAGAAAAAAGAGCCAGAGTAAATCAGTAATATCCAAGGTAATACCAGAAGCAAAATTTATCTTACATTTATGTTTTCATTCTCATATTGATCAGATTCTAGACTATTTGAATTTATATTCTACCTAAAACCATCCAGAAATTTTTGAATAGTAGCCACCTTGTATTATTTTTTAAAGATTTATTCTTATATTTAATTGAACAGAGAAAAGAGAGAAGCAGAGTGTTTCTCAGGAATACTTGGTACCAGATTGAACTCAAGACTTCACTCATGCAAGTCCTATGCTCTACTACTGAGTCATGTCTCTGTCTGTAAAAGCTAGCATTTAAAATATAATGATGAAATATAAGAAATGTGGAAAGCAAAATGTCTGCAATAATAAAAAAATATCTGTAATAATTCAAAATACCTCATAAAATTAGCTGTCAACTTGTAATTTTTTATTTAAGTTTTAAATCCTTCATAAACCATATGATCAGACAGTTCTAAATAACCATGCAGCTGCTGACTTCACTAGCCATTGCTTCTGAGGATTCTTCAGTGGTAACGTACTGTAGCTTCTTAGAGCATGTTGCTATTTTTAGTGATGCTGATGGCAAAGATTGGTGAGGGAGAACAGTGGAAGCTGTGGTTCTGCAGGCTTATCTTTGAAAAAAAAAAAAAGGAAGAAAAATAAGGAGCAAACATATTATCTCCAAGCAAAATGTTTTAGTAAGGTTAGAGGAAATCAGACAAGCCTGAACATGCCCAGATAAGAGTAAGGGTATTTCTTGAATACAACTCTATTTTTCTTATATGAAAATCACAAATATCCATGTTGAAAATAAGTTATATTGTAATGAAAGATATTTTGACATTTGTATTAAAAATTTGTGTTGAAAGTATAGCATATTATTTGACACCCCTTAGTGATTATGTTTAATATAAGGTGCAGTTTGATGGAGCTTTATTTGAAAAGTGAGATAAATAATTCTCAAAAGGATTCCTTCTCACTTTGATGTGCTAATAGTGTGCAGTTTCTATTTTACAGTATATCTTCTGCATTTGGTGATTACTACTTTAGTAAATCCTTTCTGATTTCATGGCAAGATTGATTTTCATCAATAATAAAAATCAACTGAAAACCTTCAAAGTGGGACAACTGCCTGGTGGGCAGTATGGGTGTGAACCCCTCACCCTTCATCCTTCTTTCGTTTGGCTTTTGGGCTATGCTTTACATCAAACAGCATGATAGTCTTAAATCCTGAAGGGGAGAAGCCATGCTCACTGCTTGTCTGTCAGGCAGGGATTGCTGAATAAGATCCTGTTTCAACTTCTTAATATCCCCAACAACAAAGCAATTTATAATCCCAGCAAATCAAGAGCCCAGATACTAGGATTTTAATTTTAGCAGTCCTTCTTATAAGCTGCACACAGCTCAAGTTTATATTTTCTCAACTTCTATTCTATGGAAAGAATTCCTATCCCATCTTAACTTTCAAACAAATAGAGGAATAACATTATATCTTCCTTATATATAAGAGATTGTACCTCTAGTTTGTGAATGACAAGTAGTAATATGTCATGTTTAGTACACAGATGGAGTTCAGATTTGGTTATTTGCTCTATTTTTCTATTTCTTTGATCTAGATTCTGAAAAATTAGAGTTCCAGTAAAAAATTCCAATTTGATAAGGAAGATTGCATTGTAAGTAGATGTTTTATAAGTATACAATGGTGGGCACTTTAATAGTGAACCAATAAAAGGTTATTTTTAAAAAATATTTTATTTAGCTATTAATGAGAGATATTAGGAGAGAGAGAGAGAGAGAGAGAGAGAAAAAAAAAAGGAATCAGACATCTTTCTGGTACAAGTACTGATAGGGATCTAACTCAGGACCTCATGCTTGTTCCACCTCATGGAACATGCTTGAAGGTGAAACACATGCTTGAAGGTGGATCCACTCTGCCATCACCTGAAATCCTCAACTGAAGGTTATTTTAGTTTATGTTATAGTTGGATTCCAGGTGACCCAAGAATTACAACATAAGGTTTTGGTAGAAATCCATGTCTATTGTGAGCAATCTTTCATGTGTCTTCAGTCCTTGTGAACTACAGCCGTGTTTTGATGTTAGAATGAGAAAAAAAAAAAAAAAGCCATAAAACTATTCAGACTCAGTTCTTCATAAACTTCAGTGACAGAGTATGAGAGGGTAGTGTGTCACACATTGTAAATCAAAATTATATGTTGTCTTCAATCATTACTATCCTCTACTCATTTTATTTAAAGCTAGGCTATTTTATTTTACTTTTTGTAATTAAATACTGATGTTTGATAAGTTTCATAGACTTGAAAATCTCTGTATTAAGGATAGGGTATTGTATAAAAGTGTATTTTTATCTTTACCACATAGTTTTTCCTCTGTTGTCAATTTACTATCTAAAATATATCTGTGTTTCCTATGGGGAATCAATAAGGATATCACAAAATTGAGATATTCTATACTACACTGCAGGATTTTTTAAATTTAGTAAGATACTAAAAATTAAATTTATGGAGACAGAAAATTTATAGAGATTTCACTTTTATAAACCAATATTTTAATTATATATGAATATAGTCTTAAGAAACAACCTTTTATTTTTTAATTAGTTTATTTATTGGATTCAGACAGAAATCTAGAGGAAAGAGGGAGAGAAAGGAAGATAGAATAAAAGATAGCTACCGCACAGCTTCAGAACTCATGAAACTTTCCCCCGTGGGGACCAGGGGTTAGAGTCAGGATCCTTGCACATTGTAAGGTCCTTGCACATATGCTCTTCACTACGTGTGCCAGCACCCAACTCCAATATATAATTGTTCACCACTGAAGACTTGTCTCTTTAGTCCTGAGTAGTATTACCATGTACACCCCCAGATACAATCACCCAGAATCAGATGTACAATAACCAAAATAAGAAGGTATCTTGGTTATAAATTTCTACCCTTTGATCATTTTAAAGATGGTTAGAAATCCGGTGACATTTCTTTCAGATAAGGATGTTTAGGGTTCACTTTCTCCTTGTTTTTGGGCAGTTGTAGTGACTCTTATGTAACCAACAGACTGCAGAGGAGGTGCTACTGAATAGTTTCTAGGGGTGGTTTGGCAGAGATTGTGTACCTTCTGTATCATTTGCAAGAATTCTTGAAGAGCACTGTAGAGCCTTAGAAAGATTCTAAAAATCCTGAGGGAATCCCTGCGAGAGAGTCAGAGTGATAATAATAAGTCAGAGTGAAGTCCTACTTGATCACCATCTTTGAGTTATTCCAGTGCAGATACCACCACATGTACAATAAAGAACTCACCAAATGATACCATTTCTTTTTTTTTATTTTAATTTTTTTTTCAATTTAAGAAAGGAGACATTAACAAAACCATAGGATAAGAGGGGTACAGTTCCAAATAATTCCCACCACCCGATCTCCATATCCCATCCCCTACCCTGATAGCTTTCCCATTCTCTATCACTCTGGGAGTATGGACCCAGGGTCCTTGTGGGTTGCAGAAGGTGGAAGGTCTGGATTCTGTAATTGCTTCCCTGTTGAACATGGGCGATGACTGGTTGATCCATACTCCCAGTCTGCCTCTCTCTTTCCCTAGTAGGGTAGGTCTCTGGAGCTCCAGTACACATTGGTCGGGTCGTCTGTCCATGGATGTCTGGTCTGCATCGTGCTGGCATCCAGAACCTGGTGGCTGAAAAGATTGCTAACATATAAAGCCAAACAAATTGTTGAACAGTCATGGACCTAAAGACTGGAATAGTGCAGACGAAGTGTTGGGGGGGGGTATTCCCTATAGGCTCTTGTGTACTTCTGCTTTCAGGTATATATTTTTCCCTAGTTTATGGACACATGTGAACATATGCTCTATCTCGGGGGACCTGGTCTATATCTAGGATTTGGGGACTTTATTAGGGAGTGAAACACCTGGGATGGAATTAGAGAATACTATGAAAGGAAAGGTCTCACCCATGTGATGAAGCTGAAGGGTTGTCATTCCACACCTGAAGTCTCTGGACACAGTCTGAAGTGAAGCATGCTAAGGTGGCACTCATTGCGTTGATTGGGTTGCGATTCATGGATGCAATATTATTTGATTTGGATTGAGAGCAGCATGCAGGAAAGTGGGCCCCACACTAAGGTTCCAGGACTGGGGGATATATAGGCTCTATAGTGGAAATGTGAGGTTCCTCCTGTGTTAGGGTTCAAGAAGACAATGGATAGTTATTGTTATCATCACATTATTTGGTGATTGGGTTAACTTTGAAAAGTCCCTTTCTTATGGTTTGGGTTATAATACCCAGCATCTTGTATATAGCTGTGCTACTGGGTGCTTCTGTTCTCCCTGATCTAGGTTTTTGAGAGAGTCAACATATCAAAGACAGCCTAAGTATTAAAAAGACTCAGTCTGTGTTTTAACAAGTTCTAGACATATGATCAATTTTCCCCCTCTCATATCAATTAAATAGTGGTTTATATGTCTACACTTTAATAGGAGTGTACATAAATACCATTCCCACCACCAAAAGACTGTGTCCCATCCCAACCACCCACTCCCACACCCCAACCCTGTTGGGTAGTTGCCACCTCCCCCTGGCTTCTTCTTATCCATATGCCTATATAGGGATTTACTGATCCAAAGGTTTGGTCTATTTACATAAATCACTTTTACATAAAGCACTCCAGGGCATTGGTGGTTCAGTTATAGGATTCTCGCCTGTTCCGCCCCCTCCTTGTCACACTCTGATTTTCACCAGTCACTTTTCTCTCCACCCTCTCTATATCACATCCTGTTTCCACCCTACTTGGAGAGTATAAAAACAGCTGCTCTTCTGATTAAAGACACTTGGAAATTGCTTTCCGGCTCCGAGAGTTCCAGAGTGTATCTCCTGCGGAAGTTGGTGCAGCACGAGTTCCTGATCCCTCTCCCACACAGCAGCCTAGATCAGCTCCAGTTGAGTTCTCTCCAACCCAGAGAGCACTAGCTCGGGAAGAAGTACCCTCAGGCTATCCCGGCACAACCCCCCGTTGTGCCGGGAAGCCCAATGGCCACTCTCCCCTTCACCACAGGGTTATTACTTTGGTGCCCTGCTCTCTATTTAATCAGATCCTGCTTTTAGTTTCTCTTTCTGTTCTTCTTTCTCAACTTCTGTTGATGAGTGGGGACATCCCATACTCATCTTTATGTTTCTGGCTTAGCTGACTTAACATAATTCCTTCTAGCTCTGTCCAAGATGGGTCAGCTAAGGTGGGTTCATTGTTCTTAATAGCTGCATAGTATTCCAGTGTGTATATGTAGCACAGTTTTCTCAGCCACTCATCTGTTGTCGGGAACCTGGAATCCTTCCAGGTTTTAACTATTATGAATTGTGCTGCTATGAACATATATGTACACATATCTTTTTGTTTGGGCATTATGGGTTCTTTGGGGTATATCCCCGGGAGAGGAATTACTGGGTCATATGGAAGGTCTATGTCTAGCCTAGTGATGGTTCTCCAGACTGCTCTCCAGAGAGGCTGGACCAATTTACATTCCCACCAGCAGTGCAGAAGGGTTCCTGATACCTTTTCTAGACATTTGGTCATCACTACCTTCTTTGTTGCTCTCACAAGGAGCAGATATATGTTATTCTCACTGTTCTCTGTCTAAATTTCTCAACCATAGAATCCTTGCGAGTAATAATTTTAAAAATTGTTATTTTAGGCAACTACTTTTCTCATGGCTAGTGATGTAGCACTTGATAAATGGAAGATATTTCTGCTACTTTATATATAAAATTAAGTAATTCTCAACATTGCTAGCAATTTTTCCTTTGACATGACATTATTTTTGCATTTCCCTGTTCTGTTCTTATTTCTCAGCTCCTTTCTATGAGTGAGATCATCCTATATTTATACTTCTCTTGGCTTATCTCACTTAACATGATTCCTCCAAGCTCTATCCAAGATGATATAAAAGTACTTCCACCTTTTATGGGTGTCGGGTGATAGTGCAGTGATTAAGCGCACATGGTGCAAAGCACAAGGACCCGTGTAAGGATCCTGGTTCGAGCCCCCAGTTCGAGCCCCCAGTTCCTGCAGGGAGGTTGCTTCACAACCTTCTCTCCCCCTCTCTGTCTTCCCCTCCTCTTTCCATTTCTCTCTGTCCTATCCAACAACAACAGCAGCAATGACAACAATAATAATAACCACAACAACAATAAAACAAGGGCAGCAACAACAGGGGGAAAAAGAGACTTCAACTTTTTAAAGAGCTGAATAGCATTTTTTTAAATATACTTTATGGTTTGTTTAGTGAAGGAAAGGAAAGGACCATGCACATTTTTCTTTTCAGAACACTAACTGAGTTTGTTGCTTTATTAGTCACTTATGACAGATGGTAGAATTTTGTTAGGTAACTTGTATGTTACAGACACCGTAAAGATTGTTTGCAATTCTTAGTTTTAACAGTTTTCTATTATAGTATGGAATTTTAAAGAAAAAAATTAATATGTTACTCATTTGCTTTCAATGAAAGAGAGACCAGAACACAGCTCAGCTTTAGCTAATATGGTATGGGATATTATACATGGAATTTCAGATTCCCAGGCATGAAAGTCTTTTGCATAACCATTATAGTATCTCCTTGGTCCCTCTTCTTTTTTTTTCTCTCCCTCATCTCTCTCTTTCTCTCTATGTGCGTCTATCTATCTATCTATCTATCTATCTATCTATCTATCATCTATCTATCTATCTATCATCTGTCTGTCTGTCTCTCCCTCCTCTCTTTCTCTCTCTCTCCCTTTGTTTTTATTAGATCCTTGTACATGCAAAGTTTCACTATTCTGGACTGCTATTTGCTTGAGAGAGAGAGGGTGAAGGAGAGAGAGAGGAAGAGGGAGAGAGAGAATGAAAGACAATGCAATGTCATAGCATTGCATTGATCCATAAACACTGTTCATTATTAAAGAAATTAGGAGGAGATGTTGGTAACATGTGTAAGCCTGATAGAGCTTAGGGAGAACCACCCCCATCTTTGGATGGAGGTCTGAGAAGATAACCTCTTGGTAAGTCTCTCTCAACCGAGGTGAGCATAAGGGGGGAAACTCAGACTTGGTTCTTTCCTTCTTGACTCTCAGGCCCACAGTAACTCCAGTACTTCCCTCCATTAACTGCAGGCCACATGACCACAGATTCACTTATTCAAAGTCACCTTCTGATCACAGAAGAACACACCTTATCACACACTTAATCACACACCTCAGACCCCAGACAAGAGAAATTCCAAACTATATGGCCTTTTGATATCCATCTTCTTTCTGTCTCACCCTACAGGTTTAACCCCTATGCTTCTCTCAAATACCTTTGGATAATTAAGTTGCTTGTGTTAATGGAGAATAACTGTCTTGTATCTCATCAATTCCTGTCATACCAGCCCCCTACCTTAGGGGCATGCTGACTGTTAAGAAACCTGTAATTTCTGTCATATTTCAACAATAATTAACTTCATTGCTTTTCTATTTAACTCATGTCCACTTTGCTAATAAATGGACTCTAGGATTCAGGGACTCTAGGACTCAGATTCTAGGCACGCTAAGAGTCCCCTGGTGTCTTTTACTTCATGTCACCCCTGTCATGAGTGAGAAAGAGCCAACCCGTTACCTTTCCCTGGGAGGCCACCCTGCCAGAGAAGGAGAGAGACACCCCAAAAGTCTTTTGCATAACCATTATAGTATCTCCTTGGTCCCTCTTCTTTTTTTCTCTCCCTCATCTCTCTCTTTCTCTCTATGTGTGTCTATCTATCTATCATCTATCTATCTATCATCTATCTATCTATCATCTATCTGTCTATCTCTCCCTTCTCTCTTTCTCTCTCTCTCCCTTTGTTTTTATTAGATCCTTGTACATGCAAAATTTCACTATTCTGGACTGCTATTTGCTTGAGAGAGAGGGAGAGGGTGAAGGAGAGAGAGAGGAAGAAGGAGAGGGAGAGAGAGAATGAAAGACAATGCAGTGTCATAGCATTTTTTTTCCCAATTCCATGGCACCTCTCCTGTGCTATCTGGATTCAAACCTAGGTCTTGTAAATGGCAATGTATGCACTATATCCATTGACCTATCCTCCACTACGTAAACACACAAAAAAATCTAAGTAGCTTTTTATCACTCACTGTGTAATAAAGCACTTTAAAAATGTATAGGTGATTTTAATGTTAAAAGTGAAGATAATTTTCTTAAATGTAATATTAATAGTTGAATCTTTAATATTCTGAAACAGGTGTTTGTAATTGTATGTTTACAAAGAAACTGTTACAGTGAGGTTCCTGGACATATTGGTGAGGTCATCTACCCAGAGAAGTCAGGATGGAATCATGACAGCATCTGCAATTTGGTGGCTGAAAGATAGTAAGATATAAAACAGGACAAAGTGATTAATGAACAGGATCCAAAAAAATAGGAATAAAGCAGATGAAAATAGGTCTTTAGGGTGGAAAGAAGCAAGCAAGGCTGTTTTAAGTATGTCCCTAAGGGACCCATGTCTTTCATAGTTTTTGCTTTAGTTTGATAGCTAGCATGGATTTGAACAAAAATATTGTCTAGGAAGATGGTGTTTGACTTGAAAATAGGGCTAGAGAGCTGGAGGAGACAGCATAATGGTTATATAAAGAGTTATATAAAGATATCTGCAGACATGCTTCACCAGTTGTCAAGCAAGGCCCCCTGCAGGTGGGGGTAGAGGGACTCAAACCAGAATTGCTTTGCACTATGTGCACTTAACCCAGTGGCTACCGCCCAACACCCGCATAGTTTCCTTTTTAAGAGGAGAGGTCCCCCCTTTTATTCTTTCTGTGTTATTTGATACAACAGTGAAAACTGAAGGAGACACCTGTAGATAGACCTGCTACTTTATTGCTTGTAATAAGCCTCCTCCCACCTCCTTTGCAGGTTGGTGGAAGAGCTCAAACCCTGGTCCTTTCGTATGGTAATACACGCCAATCAACCAGGTGCACTACAGCCTGACCTGCTTTACCTGTATCTTGATTTCTGTTTTGTTTTTAATATATTTATATTTATATAATAGAGACAGAGAAACTTAGATAAAAGGAGAAGATAGATGAGAGAGAGAGAGGGAGAGAGAGGGATATCTGGAGTGTTGTTTACACATTGCAACATATGAGCTTAGCCAGATGTGCTGCCACTCAGCATGTTTGATTCCTATACTGTTTAATGGCTAGAAAATTACACATATAGGTCTGTGGAAATAGCATAATTGTTATGTAAAAAGACTTTCATGCCTGAGGCTCTGAGGTCCCAGGTTCAGTCCCCAGTACTACCATAAACCAGAGCTGATCTGTGCTGCCTTCTCTGTCTGTCTTTCTCTGTAACCTTCTTGCTGAGGGAAAAGTTACCACCCAGAGATGGGAGTGGTTACAGGTGTGGCTTAGAAGGTGTAGGTGGGATTTGGGATTTGGGGTTTAAAAACTGGAGCCTGAGGCCATTCTGGCTCATGGGCCCTGACCTTAACTATCTAAGTCTCTCTTCCTTTGCTCTTTTGCTCTCTTCCCATGACTTCCATGTGAACAATATGTAAGTCAGTTTAAAGACCCCTTTCTTTTCCTTTATCTCTCTCTTTCATGTCCTAACATGTTTTTGTGTTCAATAAAGTTTAATTTGCCTGAATAATCATGGTCTTCTTAATAACTCATGTTGAGATTGGCGTGTCGAACTTTGAACACTGGGAATGAAGAGAAGCAAGCGATGGCTTTCCTGTCCTTCCCCCTCACACACACACACCATCTACCCCTATAGCACTGTGTCTTAAAATTATATATATGTATATGAAAGAAAATTGCAAATTAATTAAGAATTTCTCTGGGTTAGGCCAGGTGGTAGCATAGTGGATTAGGTGCACATGTTACAATGCTCAGGGACCCAGATTAAAGCCCCTGGTCTCCACCTACAGAAGGGAAGCTTTACAAGTGTTGAAACAGTTCTGCAGATCTCCCTCCTCCTTTCTCCACTTTTTCTCTCCTCCTCTTTCCCATAGATCTCTCTCCCTCTCCCATTCCCTCTTCCCTTCCTTTCCTTTTTTATTCCCTTTCCCTCTCAATGTCTGTCAAATAAAAACAAATTTTAAAAATGTAAATAAACTCTCTTTGACATTACTATAAATTATGGCAAAAATTATAAAGCAAAATGAAATGTTAGTGCAGATATTTTTCTTCTTACCATTAGTTTTATTTAAACCAAATGGCTAGATCATTATATATATTTTTATATTTACTTATACTAGGGTATAACTCAGAAATATGAAATCATACTTATAACTATGCATTCACATAAATTTATATAGTCCTATCAGTATTACTTTAATAAGCAAAGGAAATTTCTGCCACCACCCCCAATTTTTTTCTTTGAGCTTCATTCCACCCCAGATCCCTTGTGATCCCTGGCCTGTGTTTGTTCACTTTAGAAGTTCATTTTATGTAATATGTCGACTTGCTACTGGATTCTTTTGCTTAACATAGTGCTTTTGAGAACAATCCATTTTGTTTTATATATCAATATAGTATATTGTTCTTTTTACTGCTGAGAAGGTTCCTGTTGTTTCACAACACTACTGTTTATTTACCCTTAGTTCTTTTCATGTCAATTTAATTTGTTTTCTGCTTGGGCCATTTTGATTGAATTGCTGGAAAGATTCACTCAGAATTCTTAATATGAATATATGATTTCACAGTCAGTCAAAGCTTAAACACAGGGACATTTATGTCATGTTTTTATTAATATGTTTGTCAGAACTATACGTTTTTAAGAGAGTTAAAAAGAGATACTCCTAAAGTTTTTACACTATTTTTAATTTACAGATTTTTGGTGTGGTTTGCTTGACATCAGAAAGTTCTGTATAATACCATTTTTTCCTTATTTTTAATTTTCCAAATAATCATTTTCCATTGAAATTTGGAGAATATTTTTTTGTAGTGCCCTACCTAAATTAAGAAAGCAGAGTTGAGAATTAACTGGAAATTCACATTCCCTAATCTGTGAGATTATATTTGTTGGATAAATGAAGCCATCTGCTTCAATTTAAATAGTTCTACTAAATTGATTCAAGAAGTGTCTAATATTTCCATGTAATTAGCAGTGATATTTTCAAAATTGTAACTGAGAGGAAAATTTAACCTTCTCTGAAGATTGCAGACTCCAGGATTGATGGTTTGAAAATTGTATTGTTATAAGGGAATACTCACTAAAGAATTACATCAGACGCTGAACAGCTGCTACAAGATCCACATTTTATTGCTCTTGTACCAGAGCGGTGGTATTAAAAATGTTCATCTCCTCCCTCACATCTAATGCTAAAGCAGATTTCCCATTTCTCAGCTTTGACAGTTTAGTTGGCAACCTCGTTTTTTTTTTCAAAAAAAAAAAACCTAGTTTCAGAAGTTAATATCTGTTTTTCTCTCTCAGAAACTTTCTTAGTACATTCTATAGCTATATATAGTTATGTAAACAAAAAGCATATGCCTTTATATTTACATACAAGAAAATAAAAGTACAAATATATTTATAATGCTGATAAAATTTTGTCTGTTATTATACTCCATGGCAAGTATTTTTTCTTTCCCTAAGTAAATAAAATGAATCATGTAATTTTTGGTCCCATATAATTGCTTAATCTGGAGACTGAATTATTATTTGACTTGGTATAAAATTTTACACGTCTTTTAATATGCTATACACACAACTGTTTAATCTTTTGCTATTTGTATTTCTGATCTTTTTTCTACTTTAGTGATATTAAGGGTAGATCAACCATTGAACTCTTTTTATATAGTGGAGAATATTATATATCACAAATATATATATATCTATCAAATATATTTAATTATAATCTGATATTGTCATATTTTGTAACTTTTATGTAAGAAATTTAAGGGGAAAAGGCTGTGTGTTATTTGATGTCCCAAGAGTAGTGAAATTCCCAAATAACAATGTTTTGTCATGTCAATTTCAAAACGAAGGCTGAAAATAAAAGTAATGATTATGCTCAGTTTTGAGGTGAAGTCTTTGGATGGACTTCAAGATTTGAAAATACTGCAAAAGTGTAGGCCTTGTGAACTTAAATTAGAAACTAGAAAATGTTTCTCTTCTTTTACAGTTGGAAAAATAACAAAGAAGGGGTGGGTAATCCTTTCTAATAGAGAAGAAACAAACGGGGAGGGTATTAGTGCTTATTTGTTTCAAGTAATACATTGCAAATGAAATTTTATTTTACTTAGATAATAAGAATGAAAAAGAAATGACAAAATATCATAAAGAACAACTTTAAGAAATCAGTAATGAGGTCTTAAAATGAAAATTAAAAAATAAAAACATTGGTACAAAGCGAGTTGAAAGTTAACATTGGGTTCAAGAGAGAGCTCACTGGGTAGAAGTCATATCTCACTGTGTACATGGAACTGGGTTCAAGACTTGGTACAATATGAGAACTCCATGAACCACCTGGGAGTAGGGGGGGGGCGGCGGGGGGGAGGAGCTCCAGAGTTAGTAGAATGTTAGAATGTTACTGTGGTCTCAACTATCTCCTTCAACCTGGTTACATGAAATAAAGAGAATGAAAATGAAATCAATGAACAGCAGTGGTATCAGGGATATGCAGAACCCTAATGCCCCCCCCAAATGTAATCTGATATTTAATGGACTAGCGAAAATAAAGAAGTGCTGAAGTATCTGACGGAACATTTTAAAAAGATTAATTAGGAAAAATACTTATTTCTGAGAGATGACAGGATTAGTTGTAAAGAGTGAATTTTTGAAATAAGAACTAAAATAAGAAAAATATAAGAAGACTTGAGCACATGGCAGTATGTTAAGTTCAAGCAAGATGTAATGATAGTTTGAAAGTTTTATTTTATGTGATAGCACAGGTGCACTGGTAGTACATGCACTGATATGTAGATACACATATATAGGAGTGAAATTTTATTCCTAAAATAGCATAATGCTGTCAATCAATGTTAAATCAGTAAAAAATGTTATAAAATTAATTTTAAGTGGAGATACAGATGAAAAAAATGGACGGTATAATGAATAGTATAGAAAGTTATATATTCCATATGTTATGTAGAAGCTCTAAAGAAAAAAAAATTAAAGGACAATAAACAGTCATACTAGAGTAAACTTTTCCTAACTCGAAAGGAAAAACCTGCAACTAATAATATAGAAATTTCTCACATTGAAAAAATGGTATTAGGCAGTCAGTAACAAAACCATGCAGACATAAAAAAGGAAGTTTGGGGGCAGGGGACATAGCATAGTGGTTATGCAAAGAGACTCTCTTGCCTGAGGCTCCAAAGTCCCAGGTTCAGTCCCCCACACCACCATAAGCCAGAGCTGAGCATTGCTCTAGTATTTCTCACTCTGCATCTTTCTCAAAAGCAAAAAATAAAATAAAAATAAAATAAAATAAGAAGTTTGAAAGTAGGGTAATCTAATTATTTCTGAATCCTATAGATCTCAGGAGTCAATTTGAAATATATTTTCTGTTCAAAGACAGAGCAATTTGAGTGTCAGTAAGGACAGTAAGTATATAGATTATTTTAATTATTTGAAAGTGGTATACAATACTACTTACAAAAACATAATTCTAGAAAATTTAACCTGGTTTTCATTAAGACTTTAGCTATAAGTACTTTTTAGGAATACAAGAGTTAGGGGAACATTTTAAGCAACATAGCAATGATATTGAAAAGGTATAGCACTATAAATAAAATAATAATAATATAAATAGAATTTGGTGCCTTATACCAGAAACAGATATCAAGTATATGAGAAATAGGACACATTTGATTTTTTTTTCCAGAGCATTGCTCAGTTCTGGCTTATGGTGATGCTGAGGATTGAACCTAGGACCCTCAGTGCTTCAAGATTGAGAGTTTGCTTATATAACCATTATGATATTTCCCCTCCCCCATATTTGAACTCTTTACAGTGCACATAATCTAATTTCAGTAGTGACAAATAATAAGCAAAATATAATATATGTGGATAAATCAATACTTATTTATTAATTGTTAAAATTAAAATTTTATTGTTGATTTTCATATGTGATAATGGTAGAGGGAACAAAAATAGACACAAAGACCAATGGGATAGGATTGAGAGCCTAAAAATAAACCCCTACACTTACGAACAACTGATTTCTTTTTATTATCTTCATTTATTTATTGGATAGAGTCAGAAATTAAGAGGAAAAGGGGAGATGGAGAGGGAAAGAGACAGAGAGCTACTTACAGACATGTAACATGTGCATTCAACCAGGTGCACGACCACCTGGCCCATTAACAACTGATTTACAAGGTATTCCAGGACACTAAGTGGAGAAAGGAGAATATTTTTCAATAAATTATGCTTGAATAATTGGGTTGAAACATGTAGAAGCATGAAACAGGACCATTGTATATTACCATGTACAAAAGTCTACTCCAACTGGATTAGAGACAATAAAGTTCATTTAAAAGGGAAGAACATTAAAATATACAATGTAAATAAAGTGTAAGAATAATTTTTATTCAATATAATGTTATAGAGCAATTTGTTTTTTCACATTAACATTACTATGTAGTTTTAATTAAATTAATTAATTAAATTTAATTATTTATTTTTTTGCCATCAGAATTATTGCTGGCAAAATTATTCTGTGACGGCACTAGGAATTCACCACTCCTGGTAGCCATTTTTTTTCTCTTTTTCTTTCTATTTTATTTGACAAGACAGAAATTGAGAGGAGATGGGAGAGAGACAGAGAGAGATACAACTGCAGACCTGCTTCATGGCCCATAGAGCACCACCCCCTGCAGGTGTGGAGCAGGGTCTTGAACCTGAGACCTTGGGCATGGTGATGGTATTTAACAGCATGTCTCCCAGAGTTTTTATTTTCATGTCAAGTATATTATGAGAATTCATACAGACATTACAATATTGCAAAACTCTTTTTCTTCCTTTTCTATTAATTAGCACTACATTATAATGATATGTAAATTATTAATGTATATATAAATCAACATGTACCTTTACTATTATTGGCTTCACCAGTTTAATACTGTACAGTTGACCCCATTAACACAATTTCATCTCAACCTGATCCTTCTGGTAACCACTTCTTCTTCTTCTTCTAGCGTTTGCCCTTCTTCCGTAGCCAGTCAGCAGCATCAGGTTGAAAGCTGTCAGGAGCTGCTTGTTGCTGGCTTTGAAAGTGACTGGGATCCATGTGGATTCAGTCGGCTAGGAAGGATCGTCAGTTTCCCCAATGAATGGGTACTCACCACTAATTTGGGTTTACAGATTAAAAATTATATTTGTCCAATTTAATTCATGTGATTGTTTAGCCTTTCCATATAACATGTATAACTAAATAACTAAAACCATAGTGTCCTTTTTTTCATCTAATTTGTTTCACTATGAAAAATAGTAATATTAGGTATACCAGTTGAGTGTACATGTCATCATAGAGAGCTGGGTTTCAGTTCCATTCCCTATCTGCAAAGGGGAAACTTCATAAGTGTCTCTGCAGATGTCGCTGTCACTCTCTGTCTCCCCTCTCTGTCGACTTCTCTTTTCTTATCAAATAAAAAATAGCAATATTAAGCCTCCAAAGATAGAAAGATACCAGCATCAATAAAGTAAATCTCTAGTATGTTAACATATAAGAAGAGGGTCAGGCAGATAGCTGAAGGGCACAGAACTTGGCATGCCTGATTCCATAGAAACCCCAAAGTTCAATCTTTGTCCTCATCATATGACATAGCTGAATGTTTACCTTTTTTCTGTTTGTCCCATTCTCTTTCATAAAACTGGGTATATTTATATTTTTATTTATTTACTTACACTTAGCCCTTTCAAAAGAGAAAGAAAGGAGAAAACTCTGAGCATACTGTATATCATATTTAAAGAAAATTATTAAAGGAAACATGCAAAATTGAAAAACTGTCTGAGAAAATATAATTGAAATCATCATTGGTATAGTATTTTTAGGACAATTGGATGTCATTACTAAAATCTATCTTAACTGTGAAACTGGACAGTAATTGAACAAAAATATATGTCAATCTTATAAGTACACAAATTTGACTATTTTAGAACAGTTAGAATTTTGATATTCATAATATTGATTTTCAGAAATGGAAATAATTTTTGTAAATGAATTTTATATTGTTTTTTGTTTCTACTGGGGAAATTTATAACCCCTATGTGGAATTTAAGAAACAAAACAAGAGAAAAGGGGGTAAAACATTAATGAACACTTCTTCAAGACTGACAGTAATTATTCTTTTTCAATACTTATTTTGACTTTTGTAAGGCAATTAAAAAAATTTTTATTCCCTAGATTTATTTTCTGCGTTTTGTCTGTAGACAAATGAAATGAAGATAAATTTCTCTGAATTTTGATTATGTATCCCAGGCTTCCATTTGCTGTGGTACTGGTACTCATGAGGATCATGACAAATACTTTTAATATACCTTAATGGGTTATAACCACAAACATTTTCTGTTACTGCAATATAAAAAATGTATACATTAAATTACAAGACTAAAATTACATAGAATCACAAAAATATAAGACCTCAAAGCAGCAGTCTTTATAATCCAAAGAAGATAAATACCTTGAAAAAAAAAGTTCAGAAAGATGATGATCAGAATTTAGATAACAAAATTTTCTCTTCAATATCACCATTAAAAATTAAAAAGTCTCTGCTAGGAAGACTGGTATGTCTGTACAGTATAGTATTGTGTTTCATTTTTGTCTTCAACATTTATCTATGGTGAATAATTTGAACATGAGTTACAATTTATTTAAAATGCCAAAAATTCTAATGATTTTATTAATTCTTAACTGTTTTGAAAATGGATATCCAAAATATCCTATAAATAGTAAATGCTTCCTTTTTTATTATTTTTATTTATTTATTGGATAGTAACAAATATTGAGAGAGAAGCAGATGATAGAGAGGAAGAGAGACAGAGCGACATCTGCAGCACTGCCTCATCACTTGCAAAGCTTTCCCCCTCAGGGGACCGACCAGAGGCTTGACCGGTGTCCTTGTGAATTTTAACATGTGTGCTCAACCAGGTGTGCCACTACCTAACCCCCCCCCATAGTAAATATTTTAAATCTTCACAGATAAACCAGTGAATTCTGATGCTTTTTTAATTGTATCTTTGGTGTCATATCATTGGTTATTGTTTTAGTACTATTGTGCCCATGACATTAATCTCATTTGGTTTGACTCTTTGCTTTGCAAGAAAACTATTAGCTAGCATTATTACATGCTTCTTAAAAAGAAAATAAAAATTCTGTCAAAGAGTGTTTAATAATTATACTTCTTTTCTGTGTTAATCTCTTTCTTGATGTAGTGGAATTCATGCATTCCAAAGTAATTATTCATGCATTATTCAAGTATGCTATTTTACTGACCTATGATTTATATTTATCAATGTCCATGTCTTTTGCCTTTTTGTTCAATTATTTCTAGATATCAAATTCTTACTGGTGCTTATGTATTAGGACTGATTTTTAAAAAGTATCTCCCATTTCAATACTTTTATATAGTAATGTCACTGATTTGTTCTTTGTATCCTGCCACATTATTATTTTTTTAATTTATTTTTTATTTAAGAAAGGATAAATTAACAAAACCATAGGGTAGAAAGGGTACAACTCCACACAGTTACCACCACCCAATCTTCATATCCCATCCCCTCCCTGATAGCTTTCCCATTTTCTATCCCTCTGGGAGCATGGACCCAGGGTCATGGGTTGCAGAAGGGAGAAGGTCTGGCTTCTGTAATTGCTTCCCCGCTGAACATGGGCATTGACTGGTTGCTCCATACTCCCAGTCTGCCTCTCTCTTTCCCTAGTAGGGTGGGTCTCTGGCGAAGTGGAGCTCCAGGGCACATTGGTGAGGTCTTCAGTCCAGGGAAGCCTGGCCGGCATCCTGATGGCATCTGGAACCTGGTGGCTGAAAAGAGAGTTAACAAACAAAGCCAAACAAATTGATGAGCAGTCATGGACCCAAAGCTTGGAATAGTGGAGAGGAAATGTTGGGGGGTACTCACTGCAAACTCTAGTGTACTTCTGCTTTCAGGTATATATTTTGCACATGTTTATGGATACGTGTGAATATGTGCTCTCTCACACAGAACCTGGTGTACATCTAGGTTTTGGAACTTTGTTAGAAAGTGATCCACCTGGGATGGAATTAGAGAATACTATGAAAGGAAAGGTATCACCCGAGTAATGAAGCTGAAGGGTTGTCATTCCACACTTGAAGTCTCTGGACACAGTCTGAAGTGAAGCATGTTGGGGTGGCTATCATTGCGTTGATTAGGTTGCAATCGGCAGATCCAATATTCTTTGATATGGATTGGAAGAGGCATGCGAGAAAGTGGGCCCCCTATCCTAAGGTTCCAGGACTGGGGGAAGTAGAGGCTCTATAGTGGAGATGTGAGGTTCCTGCTGTCTTAGGGTTCAAAAAGACAATGGATAGTTAATGTTATCATCACATTATTTGGTAATTGGGTTAACTTTGAAAAGTCCTTTTGTTAGGGTTTGCTATATAGTACCCAGTATCTTGTAAATAGCTGTGCCACTGGTTGCCTCTGATCTACTTGGTCTAGGCTTTTGAGAGAATCCAAATATCAAATACACAGCCTATATAACTCAGTCTGTGTTTTAAAAACTTTGAGACATACAATTAATTTTCCCCCTCTCATATTAATTAACTAGTGATTTTTGCGACTACACTTTATGGAGTGTACATAAACACCATTCCAACCACCAAATGACTGTGTCCCATCCTACCCACCCACCCCCACCCTCCTCTGGCCCAGGAAGCCACATGTCTACCCCTCACCACAGGGTTTTTACTTTGGTGCCCTACTTTAAATTTAGTCAGATCGTGCTTTTAGTTTCCCTTTCAGATCTTCTTTCTCAACTTCTGTTGATGAGTGGGATCATTGCATACTCATCTTTATCTTTCTGACTTAGCTCACTTAACATAATTCCTTCTAGCTCTATCCAAGATGGATCAGAGAAAGTGGGTTCATTGTTCTTGATAGCTGCATAGTATTCCATTGTGTATATACACCACAGCTTTCTCAGCCACTCATCTGTTGTTGGGCACCTGGATTGCTTCCAGGTTTTAGCTATTATGAATTGCGTTGCTATGAACATAGGACTACACACCTCTTTTTGGTTGGGTGTTATGAAGTCCTTGGGGTATAACCCTAGGAGAGGAATTACTGGATCATATGGAAGGTCCATGTCTAGCCTTGTGAGAGTTTTCCAGACTGCTCTCCACAGAGGCTGGACCAATTTACATTCCCACCAGCAGTGCAAAAGGGTTCCTCTGTCCCCACAGCCTATCCACCATTTGTTGCTGCTGTCCTTTTTGATGTATGCCATTCTTACAGGAGTGAAGTGGTATCTCAATGTTGTTTTGATTTCCATTTCTCTGACAATCAGTGACCTGGAGCAGTTTTTCATATGTTTGTTAGCCTTTTGGATCTCCTCTGAGGTGAAAGTTTTGTTCATATCCTCTGCCCAATTTTGGATGGGGTCATTTGCTTTTTTGGTGCTAAGTTTGCTGAGCTCTTTATATATTTTGGTGATTAGTTTCTTGTCTGATGCTTGGCATGTGAAGATCTTCTCCCATTCTGTGAGGGGCTTCTTTGTTTAATAGTTTCTTTGGATGTGCAGAAGCTTTCAATTTGATGTAGACTCATTGGTTTGTTTCTGCTTTAGTCTTTCTTGCAGTTGGGTTTATTTCATTAAAGATGTCCTTGAGGTGTAGGTGAGAAAGTGTTTTACCAATGTTTTCCTCTAAGCATTTGATTGTTTCTGGTCTAACATCCAGGCCTTTGATCCATTTGGAGTTGATTTTTGTTTCTGGCATCCTGCCACATTATTATACCAACCAGTTATTTCTAGGAATTTCCTACTGGATTTTTTAGGGTTTTGTATGTGTTTTTTCATGTCTTTTTATCTAAAATGTAAGCCTGGAGTTGTTAAGTGTCAGTGATGTTAAAAAATAGTAATAAAATAAGCTGAAAGAAAATTTATTTGGCAAATATTAGGAAAATCATATGCTTTGGGGGCTTCCTATTGCTAATATGATTGATTACATTAATATAGACTCTATATTGAATCCTTTTACTAGAACACAGTATATAGATTTTATAATGTAATGCTGAAATTGATTTTATGAGATATTTTTAATTATCAAATAGATTCGTCTGTAATATTATCCTCCAGATTTACTTTTATTTATTCTTGTGTTGTCTATGAAAGCTTTTGGTATCATGGTAATGTTGACTTCATAGAAAGTTTGAGTTTATTCAAACTAATCTTATCATCAGTTATTAGTAATAGCTATTTAGGCATTCAGTCTTCTTTTAAGGTTTGGTAAAACCAGCCAGTGTTTGGTTTTTAGGGAATATCTTGATTACCATTTTAACTTATTTGCTTAGTATTTCTATTTCATTCTTATTCAGTCTTGGAGTTTGTATTATTCTAAGAATTTGATTATTTCTTCTAGCATCTCCAGCTTAGGGGTATACACTTACTCTTAGTAATCACTCATGATACTTTAAATTTCCATGGTCTCAGTGGTCATTCCCCCACTCTCACTTATGATTCAGTATTTTAAGTTTCTCTTTTTTTATCTGACTGAGTCTGGTTATAAGCTCTGTTTATGCTTTCAAAAGTCAACTCTTAGTTTCACTGATATTTTTATTTTTTTGTTTGTTTTATCTTTACTATCATCTGTTTCTTACTAATATTTTAATTAATTTCCTTTTTCTGCTACTTTGAGCTTTTTAAAGTCTTTATCTAAGACTACAAGTGTAAGGTTAGCTTATTTATGTGAACCTTCATCTATTTCTTTATGGGTTTGTATCACTACAAATTTTATTCTCAATATTACTTTTGTATAGATTCTGTATCTTACATCTCATCTTTATTTATTTCCAGTCATTTTATAATTTCCCCTTTGGTAAATGGTTATCTAGTAGTAAGCTGGTAACGCTTCATCTATATTAATCATTTTATTATCTGAATGAATCCAGACTTCTAACAAGCTACTATTTCCTTGGAACTTAAGTTTGATGATTGCTTTATGGCTGTTGGATTACAAAGCAGCCACCAGCAGTCTTATAGTTACCATATTTTTTTTAAATTTTTTATTTAAGAAAGGATTAATGAACAAAAACATAAGGTAGGAGGGGTACAACTCCACACAATTCCCACCACCCAATCTCCGTAACCATATTTTTTCTCAAATAACTACATAAAAGCAAACACATGAAAGAACTTGACTTGAATAAAGCAAATATTACATTCTAGAAATTTGTGACACTTACTTTATAAGTGTAATTTTTCTATAGTGTCAGGATAAAAAAAATGTCTCCTAATAAGGCAGGTAGTGGCACACCAGGTTGAGTGCATACATCACCATGCACAATAACCCGGGTTCAAGCCCCTGGTCCCCACCTGGTCTCCAGGAGGGACACTTCAAGAGTCAAAGCAGTACTGCAGGTGTCTCTGTCTCTTTTCCCCTCATAATCCCCCATAGTTACAAAATTTCTTTGTCCTAACTAATCAAATAAATTTAAAAATACATAAAAATAAATTCTTAATTTTTTTCTGAAAACACTGATGAAGAAAGAACCCAAAATGTTCTTGAATTGGTCTTTCTGTTGAAGCTTGACTGAGGTATATGGTGAATATAAGTTAGCGATTGTGGGGGGCAAGCAGTGATGCACTCAGTTAAATGTGCATAGTACTATGGGAAAGGATATGAGCATGGATCTAGGTTTGAAACCCCCCTCCCAGCTCCAGCTCCCTACCTACAGGGGCAAAAGTAAGAAATTAACAATCAAGGTAATATTCAATGAACAGAACAACACATTTATGTTGAAAGAAATATATAATTGTAAAAAGTATCTTAAAATGAAAGTTAAAATTGAAAATAATTTAAACATAAAACAATTATGTTATATCCCTGTCCTCAGGTGACTTAAACAACAGTCAACTGTATTTTTTATATTTTGATATTCACATAATATACTTAGAATTTCTTCTACTAAGGTTAGTAATTTAGTATGTTAATGTATATTTACTTTGAAATAGATTCACAGGAAGGTAAATATACTCTCTAGATTTGCTATTTTCGGGAAGATTGGTTAACTTAAAAGGTCTATAACTTTTGAAAAATGTAAGGATGCTTTAGACAAGAATAAATTCACATTGTTCCTGGTAGTTAAAGCCTTTCACTTCATTAGGAAGATTTTCACTTAAACCACAATGGCAATTGGCTTCCACGGTGAAATCCTAACAATAAGTTGAGAGCTTTTCTAATACCTGGTCCAGCATATAAGCTATTTTGTTTCTCTTCATGTGATCTGTTTTCTAATACCACTCAGATATTTCTGCAAAGAGCCCTTCTTCTTTCAGAGATCATATTGCTATTTTCCTTTCATCCATTTTCCTTCATGTATTCTTTATGTACTTTAATGGGGCTACAATGATTATTAAAGGTATTCTATTCTGGAATTCCATTTGTTTAATCTATATTTAGCTTTAAGATATGAAAGCAAAATATATTAATGTAATGTATTTGAGAGGACTTTTTTGTGACATTGAAAATATGATGTGTTGACCAATCATGGACCTAAAGGCTGAAATAGTGCAGATGAAGAGTTGGGGGGGGTCCTCTACTTTGTAGATAGCTTCCCAAGAGCCCTTCCCCACTAGGGAGAGAGACAGTCTGGGAGTATGGATGACCTGTCAATGCTTATGTTCATTGGGGAAGCAATTACAGAAGCCAGACCTTCCACCTTCTGCATCCCACAATGACCTTGGGTCCATACTCCCAGAGAGTTAAAGAATAAGAAAGCTATCAGGGGAAGAGATGGGATACAGATTTCTGGTGGTGTGAATTGTGTGGAGTTGTACCCCTCTTATCCTATGGTTTTGTCAATGTTTCCTTTTTATAAATAAAAAATTAAAAAAAAATGTTTGCCAAGTAGATAACTACTACTGAATATTATTCATTATCCTGTCACAGACATTCTATTCCTATAAATCAAGAACCAGACCCTCACAACATATGTGTGTGTGTGTGTATGATCAAATTATCAGTGTATCCTTTTATTGTCTTGTGATTTACATAATGCAGTTTTCCATAATCAAAGTAACTATTTAACTTAATCATCTTTATTCTTCCTATTAAGGCATTGACAAGATACATGATTATTTTTCAAATTGTATTATTTTAAAGTGGTTGGGTTGCAAGGAGCTAGTTCACCAATAGAGCACATACTTTACCATACATGATAAGCCTAACTCAGGTCCCCAGTCATCACAATAGAGCAACATGCACAGAATAAGCTGCATGAGCAGTGGAACAGTGCTGCAGTACTTCTCCTCTTTCTGTCTATCCTTTCATTTGTATCTCAAACTCATCCATAAAAAGGAAAAATGATCCACCAGGATATACAGAATTGCACAGCACAACACCCCAGTAAAGTACTAGTTAATTTTTTTTAAATGTGTTTTGTAATATTGGGTCCAATTACACAATTTGCTAGTATTTTTATTTTCCTTAATGCTTAAATTCCCTTAATATCTTCGAAAAAGGAGAGTCAGGCAGTATCCCAGCAGGTTATGTGCATGTGGCGCAAAGTGCAAGCACCAAGGTAAGGATCCTGGTTCGAGCCCTGGCTCCCCACCTGCAGGGGAGTTACATCACAGGTGGTGAAGCAGGTCTGCAGGTGTCTATCTTTCTCTCCCCCCTCTGTCTTCTCCTTCTTTCTCCATTTCTCTCTGTCCTATCTAACGATGACGACATGAATAACTACAACAACAAGCAGCAAGGGCAACAAAAGGGAAAATAAATAAAATAAAAAAATATTTTGGAAAAAGAAGAAATTTTGTTTAAAAATTAATTTGTCTCAGAAGTCAGTTAGAAAATATAAGATGTAGAGCTTTCATTTTTAAAGAGGGAGTTTATGAAAGTAAAAGATTATTCTTTATTATTCATGATATTATTTATAAATCTAAATTCAGCCATAATATCAAATTTTCTCTTATTTCTCTAAAATGAATGATAAGGTATATATTTCATCTTGAGGATTTTTTTTGCCTCCATGGTTATCACTAGGGTTCGGTGCCAGAACTATGAATCCACTGCTCCTGGAGGCCATTTTTCCCATTTTATTGCCCTTGTTGTGGTTCTTATTATTGTTGTTATAGCTATTGTTGTTATTGGATAGGACAGAGAGAATTGAGAGAGGAGGGGAAGACAGAAGAGAAGAGAAAGACACCTACAGACCTACTTCACTGCTTGTGAAGCAACCCCTGCTCCCCAGCAGGTGAGGGGACATGGGGGCTGGAACCAGGATCCTTAGGTACGTCCTTGTGTTGGGCCTTGCACTTTGCGCCATGTGTGCTTAATGCACTGTGCTACCGCCCAGCCCCCTTGAGGATAATTTTACACAGAAACAAACTTAGCACTTCATCTTATTTAACTAGAGGCCTTATTTCCTGTTTTTCAAGAAAAACTCAAGATATCAGAGGCCTAGGATGTGGTAGCATGTGAGCATAGGATTTGCAAAGTTCTGAATGATGGTCTGTTTTTCTTTCCAAAAAAAGAATGTTGGACATTAAGCCAGCCCCCTGCTCCCCCCCTGCTCCATTGCTGATACTATGGCCTATTTACATAATCATTGTTTTGCCTGAAAGATTCCCCACCCATTCCTTTGATTTATCTTCTTTCTACCTCGAGACCCACCCTGCCTGCAGGGTACATTAATCAAGCCAGTTAAAACCTTAGCAACCATTGCTACAGAAGCTTTCTACTTTCCTGCTCTTTTCTCCATCCCCTTTCCCAGCCATCTCCTTTCAGACTTGCCACTTCCAGTTTTACCCTATAAAGTCCACTCCTGTTCCTGGTTTTGCTCTCTTTTCTCTCCTGGTTTCTCTCCTGAGTCTGGACCTGGAGAAGGGCCTGGAGAAGGGCTGGCATGCAGAGCAGGAGGCAGCCATTGTGGTTTGGCGCCACGTGGCATGACCCGCTGTGCTCACACCCAACTCTGGGGCTCCCTCATGAATTACCACACCGTCAGGAGTTCCTGGTCTCTCTTACTACACTAACCCGGCAAAAGAAAGAAAGGAAAAAAGAGGCATATATACCTGAACATCATTTTCTCTCCATTTTAAATTGGAGTTCAATAAATCTTTTCTCCTTCTTGAAAAAAATAGGACCAGAAGACGGCATAAGCAAATTATCTGATTAATATAAAGAAGTGTTCTAAATAGACATCAAAATAAGTCCAACAGTTTCATTGCCTTCAGAAAATAGGAAATATAATTTTTCAAATAACTACGACAATTTTGACAAATGATTTCATAAATAAAAAATTTTAAAAAAATTTTTACAAGCGCAAAAGGGATTTGTGTAAGAGTAAGCATGTATGTTACTACTTAGGTTTATGCAGTGATTAGCCCTTACATTTGATTTAAATGAAAGAGAGGGGAGTTAGGTGGTAGAGCACAGTAGGCTGAGCTCACATGGCGCCAAGTGCAAGGACCCGCATAAGGATCCCAGTTCGAGCCCTCTGCTCCCCACCTGCTGGGGAGTCACTTCACAGGCAGTGAAGCAGGTCTGCATTGCCAAAAATGTCTCCTCATTATCCATTATATATGTAACACTCCCTTTATCCATTTACCTATCCACAGGACATATTGTTCCCATGTCTTAAATTGCACCCATATGTTAATAACTGCCATTCTTCTTCTTCTTCTTCTTCTTCTTCTTCTTCTTCTTCTTCTTCTTCTTCTTCTTCTTCTTCTTGCGTTTGCCCTTCTTCCGTAGCCAGTCAACAGCGTCAGGTTGAGCCTGATGTAACGTTTCGAGGCCTCCTTTGAATCTGGAGAGGTGGTAGTCAATAACTGCACTATAAACCATTATCTCCACCAAATAAAATGAAAAAAATAGACTAAAAATATAATAGAAAAAATAATACAGGATGATGCAGGAAACATGAAATAACAGTAAATTCTTGGTAGTGGTGGGAATTTCTGACTCATATGATAGGAGAAATAATTTATAAATATGAAGCTCAAGTAGTTAAAAGAATATGCTAACTGTAATCAAAAGGAAGCTGGAGTAGATATATTCCTTTCATATGACTTAAGATTTACATGCAAAATCTTAGCAAGGATGAAACAGTTAACAGTTTGTTGTTGTTGTTGTTTATTTGTTTCCTTAATGGGCCAGGCTGGTGGCACTTTCAGTTGGGTCATCTTATGGTGGGTAAGGAAATAGATTCAAGCCACCTCTGCCACTTGCGGGGGAAAGCTTCTCTAGTGATGAAGCTGGTCTGCAGGTACCTCTTTTTCTCTCCCTCTCTCTCTTCTCTCTCAGTTTCTCTTTGATTTATCTAATAAAAAAGAAGGAAATAAAAAGAACAGTGACCACCAGGAGGGGAGGCTTTGTTATGCAGACTCTGAGGCACAATGATAAGGGACCCTGGTGGCAATAAAATAAATATCGAGTTAATAATTTTTTCCCTTTTTGGTCACAAAGTTAATTGCTGAGCCTGCACAACTCCACTGTTCCCACTAACCATATTTTTTAGGTAAAGAGACAGAGTGATAGGGAGAGAAAAAATTGAAAGAGATACCTGCAGCACCACTTCATCACTTGTACTGCTACCTCCTGCAGATGAGGACCAGGGCTTTGAAGCTCAGTCCTTACACATGGTAACATGTGCACCAAGGTAGGAGAGGCACTACCAGACCTACAAAGATGATTTAAAAAAAAAACAGAATCAGAGATTTTATTACTGATTTAAAAGTATATAAATCACAAAAATAAAGAATAACAATACTGCAAATACTGGACAAAATTTCATTTTTACTATATAATGCCAAAAAAGTTCAACTTTAGATTTACCATGAAGAATGCAAACACTATACTTACCTGGCAGGGGAGATACCATGATCATGAAGGTGGTTTTCCCAGGGCGAGGCTTATCCATTGCACTCCGGATGTGCTGACCCCTGCGATTTCCCCAAATGTGGGAAACTCGACTGCATAATTTGTGGTAGTGGGGGACTGTGTTCGCGCTCTCCCCTGAAAAAAATAAAAAAAGATAAAAAAAAAAGAATGCAAACACTATATTATTAATCACTGAGAGCAATGTCTTAGTACAGATTCTAGAACTAATTTATCATAGCTCTTATTCTAGGTTTCCCTACTGACTGATTATCAATTAAGGGATACTACCAGAGCTCTAGTTTCATCAGTCTCTGCTCTCTAAAATGACCATAGTGGTACATTCAGTAATATATTACAATTATAAAAATGTTTTAGAGGTATAGAAGATATGTAATATAAACAATTGGAAAAATACTTAAAACATTGTAACCTGTCACCTACTTTTGTGTTTTAATACTACTTTTATTATAATTGCTATTGCTTTTATATTCATGAAAAATAAAGTCAGAGTCTCCAGTATACCAAGACATTAATAGACACAAATTAAGTAGACAGTAGAATCATTTATTCATTTGATATATGTGAAATATTTTTCACTACTAAAATATTTTCAACATACACATTACATGGAAAGTTATATGTTAATTTCAATGATATTGAAATAGCCTCTTAGAACTAAGCATGAGACTATGTATACATATATATGTATGTGTATGTATGTATATGTATATGTACATGTATATGTATGTGGGGAAGCTTCAGGAGTGGTGAAACAGGAGGCCTGTTGTATGGGTCAGGGATGCAGGATACCCAAAAGATTACTCAGAGAGACTGGAATTCTGTGTGTGAGAGTGTGGGAGCAACCTTCCCTGACACATATATGCTATCATAGAAGTAAGAGTATGCCAACAATGGCCTCTCTTCTTGATGCCATAGTGTTTATTAACAAGGTTTACAAATATCAAGAAATTCAGATACAAAGGAGTAGGTTTGGGTCTGAACACACAATGGGGCATAATATTTATGTTGTTAAAGGAAAGTAGCTAAACTTTCTACACTTGTAGGTAGATGTAAATAGTTGTACATTTCAGATTATTGCTAGCAATTATAATATATGGTGAAATGGTTTTTTAAAATTTATTTTTATTTATTTATATTTTGCCTTCAGGGGCTTGGTGCCTGAACTACAAATCCACTGCTTCTGGCAGCCATTTCTTATTTATTAAATAGGACAGAGAGAAATCCAGGGGGAGGGGGAGATAAAAAGGGGAAGAGAAAGACAGCTACCTACTGACCCGCTTGTGAAGCAACTTCCCTACATGTGGGAAGCTGGGCTCTAGTCAGGATCCTTGTGTGGGTCCTTGCGCTTACTATGTGCACTAAACCTGGTACGCCACTGCCCAGCTCCTGTGAAATGTTTTGAAATGGTTAAAAGTTATTATCTTGCCTTATTCTACCACTAGATATATCCTTGAGTTGAAATTCCGGGGGCCAGATGGTGGCATGTCTGTTTGAGTGCACAAGTTACAGTGCACAAGAACCCAGGTTCAAGTCTAGTCCCCATCTGCAGTGAAAAAGCTTAACAAGTAGTGAGGCAGTGCTGCAGGTATCTGTCTGTCTCTTGCTGTATATCTCCTATGCCTCTCAATTTCTCTCTACCCTATCAAATAAAGTAAATACATAATTTTTAATAAATAAATTAAAAAAAAACTGAAATTCCCAAGTAGAAGTTCAAGCTAAAACAACTGGGGGGGGGGCTGTAAGAAAAAAGATACTTTCTGAAAATGACTCCTTAATTTTCATTTATGGGTTTTAATTCATCCTGGGGCTGGTTATTTATATTAATGTTTTATTTTAATTTAAATGTCTAGACCTAGGTAAGTTATGACAAACTTGAGGGAATTCAGATGATAGGCTAATGACTCTATGCACGAAGGCTTATCTATCTTTGCTCATGCTGAAGTGAAATTACTGAAATCATTAGAGTAAGAAAGAAAATCCTGACACTACTTAGTCCTTGTAAGTCAAGTGGGTATGGTTACCACAGGAGAAATACAGAAATGTCATCTTATTTTCTGATCTGTGAATAATTGTACAGCTGGAGATGATAAAGACTTTCTGGTGTTTTCAAGCACTGTAAACCTAGTTAGTCTTATTATTGATACTCTATGGACTCTGCTGTACCTGACTGTGAAACTGGAGTCAGTAGGAGGAATGGGAACTGATAGCTTTCAAAGTTTTTTTTTTTTTCCCTTGAGCTCTGGAAATTGTCACTTTTTGGGGTGGGGGCATTTGAATAAAAGATTTATAATGAATTTATTCTGGTAAGTTCTTTTTCTAGAATAAGGTATGAAAATACAGAAGGAGCTATAATCTAGACACTAATGTGTCTTCCACTTTTTCCTTTTTGCAAAACTAAGTAGACCATAATGTTTGTTTTGTTTTGTTTGGCATTCCCTGAGCCTCACCACTCCAATCCAATTAAACCAGAGAGAAACAAAGAAGGAGAATCCGAGTGGTGACATACCAGGTAAAGAGCAAACATTAACAATTTTATGGACTCATATTCAGGCTCCTTGTTCCCAGCTTAATAAGCTTCTTCTTCTTCTAGCGTTTGTCCTTCTTCCGTAGCCAGTCAACAGCGTCAAGTTGAGCCTGATGTAAAGTTTCGAGACCTCCTTTGAATCTGGAGAGGTGGCAGTTGTTGACTGTGTCGGTCATAGTCTGTCTGGAGCCGCAGGGGCAGTTCGGGTCATCTCTGGCTCCCCAGCGATGGAACGCACACTGGCCATGGCCTGTTCGATAGCAATTGAGGAGGGCCCAATCATAACGTGCTAGGTCAAAGCCGGGTTGACGCTTGCAGGGTGTCTGTGATGAGGTGTTTGTTCTTTACCTCAGCTGACTGCCAACTCTGTTTCCAAGAGTCTGGAACAGAGAAGTTCAGTGTAGGCATAGGGGACCAGATTGGATGACAAGACGTCAAGCGTTGGACAGGGTGGGCGAAGATATCCGTGTATACTGGCAGGTCCGGTCGAGCGTAGACGTGGGAAATGAACTTAGATGATGCCGCATCCCGATGAATATCTGGTGGGCCGATGTTGCTAAGAACTGGGGTGGAACAGATGGTTCCAGAAATTATCCTCATGGAGGAATATAATTTGGAATCGACCAAGTGGACATGGGGGCTACGGAACCATACTGGGGCACAGTATTCTGCAGTGGAATAGCATAATGCCAGAGATGATGATCATAGTGTGGAAGCGCTCGCGCCCCATGAGGAGCTGGCCAGTCTTGCAATGATGTTATTCCTTGCACCCACCTTTGCTGCAGTTTTCATGAGATGTTCGTGAAATGACAGGGTGTGATTGAGAGTAACGCCAAGATAGACTGGCTGGGCTTCATGCCGGATTCTCGTATCGTCAAGCTGCCCATTAAGCTCTTAATAGGCTGTGGAGCAGTATTGGCAGGTTTCGCTCTTCTTCTCCTCCTCTTCCCCCTCATGCTTCTCTTCTTCCTTCTCTTCTTTCTCCTGTTCTCCCCCACCACCTCTTCTTCCTCTGTCATTTTTATGTCTCTTTCAGAAAATTAAGAAAAGGGATAAAAATGACCACTGGGAACTATAGAGTTAACATGCAGGCACCCAGGCCCAGAATAGCAATGAGAGGAAAGACACCACAGTTTCCTCCAACATTTATTTTAATATTTATTTATTTTAATGAGAGATATACATTTGCAAAGCCAGTATGTTATCTCCTCAGCCTGCAATTGACTCTTAATTTGGCATGATAAAGTAAGCTAAACACTTGCAGACATAGAGTTCCACAGATTTTAATAATAATAATAATAACAATAATAATAATAAGCAGAGAGAGTATATAGAGATCCTTTTGGGTCTTGGTGTATGATGATGGATGGAAAAGGACCCAAGTTGCTGGGGGTGAGGGGTAAGAGTGTTCTGCAGACAACTGTGATGGGTAGATGGGAAATTGTACCCACATGCCAATAACTATACTGTGAATCTCTCATCTTTTAGTAAAAATGATAAAAAATGGAAAAAATAATATAGTTTAAATTAGAGATAATATATACTGATTGCACTCAGTGACACCAAAATAAATTAAATGTACATTTTTAGCAATATGTAATGGTTATGCAAATGACTTTCATGTCTGAAATTCTGACATCTCCAGTTCAGTCGCCAGTACCACTGTAAGCCAGAGCTGACCTGTACTCTGGTCTGCCTCTGTGTCATTCTCACTGTATTCTCTCATTAAAATAAATAAATGTTAAAATCAGTAATATATTCTATTGTGCTATTTTTGTGTTTTTCTTATTAGATTTTTTTCTCACAGTAGATTTAATATAACGTATACATTCTAATTTTACTCTTTGCCCAGCATCAAACATGCCTCTAATATATGGCAAAGACAAAAAGACATAAATGGGGGCCAGGTGGTGGTATACCTGGTTGAGTGCACATTTTACAATGCACAAGGACCGGGAATCAAGCCTCAGGTAGGTCCCACCTGCGGGGGAAAGCTTCACAGGTAGTAAAGCAGAGTTGCAGATGTCTCTCTGACTGTCTCCCTCTCTACCTGCCCCTTCCTCTCAGTTTCTGGCTTTTTCTATCCAATAAATAAAGATAATAACAATTTTTAAAAGACAAATAAATAAATAGCAACTTTTAAACAAATTATTGAATGTTTAACTGAATTAATGGTTATTCATTTTTCAGGGACTGAACATACAGGGGGTTCATCTCAGATTGTAGATGTTTTTGTGTATTTGTTCATCTCAGATTGTAGATGTTTTTGTGTATTTTCATTAACATAATTGAATGCTTTACTGATTTTCTTCACAATGTCAATTACATTTTATTTTGTTCATAAATTAAAACATAACCCTTAATTCAGCAGTTTTAAAAATGTTTGAGATATAACTATAGTTAAAATGTGATTTGTATAGTTTTCATACATGCGATGATTTAGACAGAGAAATAAATTCATTAATTCTAAAAATAAAATAAAAGGTTAAGCATAACATAACAAAACAACTTATAATGTAAAAGGGATGTGAAACATTGTGTTTCTGGCACTTTGAGTAGTGGTGGGTAGCAAAGTGGTTTTTGAGAACTCATCAGTGTACTTAAGTGCTTTACCATGCTCATGACATGGGTTTGAGCCTGACTCCCCAAACATTGAAGAAAATGCTGTGGTCTCTACCTCTCTTTCTCTCTCTGCCTCTGCCTCTGTGCCTCTAGCTTAAGCAAAAAAAAAAAAAAAAAAAAAAGTACTTAAAAATGGAACTGTTTTAAAGTGTCTAGAGGTACAAAAATAAAAAGAAGTTTCAACACAAATAGTTAAAATTGAAACTGGGAAAGCAATGAATCATGAATTTCCATCTTTCTTGTCTAAGAAGGCTTCCCAATATAATGGCAGTTCACTACCCTATTCTATCAGTTAAGCAGCCATATTTTCCTTTTTATTTGTTTCATATTGCCTGGCTTAACTTATTCTTATTTTTCCCAATGTTTTTATATACTTAAGCTTTATTGTTTTTATACTTTACAATAAAGTCTAATATAAAAAACACCATCTAACTTCTGAGTAGTAAGCTGAGATTTATATATACTTTACCTTAGCCAACAGGTCAAAAAGAAATGTATTTATTATTATTATTATTTATAATTACTCACTTAATGTGGTCATTTTCCACATATGATACCTTCCAAAAACCTCTGATGCTCATTCTAAATAAATTCATTTTCCTATGAATATATACTTAGAGATCTTTATAAATAAAGCATAGTAAGATATTATGACCAACTGATAGTATATTTTTGCATTGATGGCATAACATATTCTCTCCCTCTCACCTCAAAATATCCAAGAAAGGGGGGGATATGACTATGTGTATGAACTGCAGGAATATACCTTATTATATGTGATATTTGCAAACAGTGCGTTGAGCATGGTTGACCACAGATTACTAAATCCTCAGAAGGGCATACAATACCTTTCCACCTAATCAACGCAACAATTACCGCCTCGGTATGCATCACTTCAGGTTGGGTCCAGGGACAGCAGAAATGGAGCCTTCAGCCTCATTACTCGGGTGAGACCTTTCCTTTCATAGGATACACTAATTCCATTCCAGGTAGTTCACTTCACAACAAAGTCTTAAAACCTAGATATAGACCAGGACCCATGAGATAGGGCATATATTCACATGTATCCATAAATTAGGGCAAAATATATACCTGAAAGCAAAAGTACACAATAGTCTACAGTGAGCCAGTATGAAGTCATAATGAAATAGTGTCTTCTTAAACTTAGATACCCTCCTCACCTATTTCCTATTATACTTCCCTCACTCACTCCCAAGCTATCTTTTTGGATTGGTGTGTTTGGTTCCTTAGGATATATCCCCAAGGGAGGAATTGCAGGGTCATAGGGTAAGTCTATTTCTAGCCTCCAAGAGTTCTCCAGACTTCTTTCCACAGGGATTGGACTAATTTATATTCCTACCAGCAGTGCAGGAGGGTTCTTTTGTATCTACAACCTCTCCAGCATTTGATGCTGCTACCTTTTCTGATGTATGACCTTCTCACAGCATTTCTTTGAGAATCAATGACTTGCAGCATTTTTTCATCTGTTTCTCGGCCATTTGAGTCTCTTCTGTGGTGAATATTCTGTTCATGTAATCTCCCCATTTTTGGATGGGGTCATTTTCTTGTTAGTGAGTTTGACAAGCTCTTTATGTATTTTGTTTATTAGCCTCTTGTCTGATATATGGCATGTGAAGATCTTCTTCCATTCTGTGAGGGCTCTCTTTGTTTGTGTATTGGTTTCTTTTGCTGTGCAGAAGCTTTTTAATTTGATGTACCATTGTTTTATTCTTTCCTCAGTCTTCTTTTTGTAATTGGATTAACTTCACTGAAGATGTCTTTAAAATTTATGTGGAAAAAGAGTTCTGCTAATTTTGTCTAAGTATCTGGTAGTTTCTAGTTTAACATCCAAGTCCTTGATCCACTTGGAATTTACTTTTGTGCTTGGTGAAATATAATGGTTCAGTTTCATTCTTCTGCATGTTTCAGCCCATTTTTTCCGACACCATTTGTTAAAGAGACTCTGTTTTCCCCACTTAATAGTCTGGGCACCTAAGTCAAAGATTAGATGTCCATAGGTGTGGGGGCTTACTTTTGGGCTCTCAATTCTATTCCACTGGTCAGTGTGTCCATTCATATTCCACTACCAAGCAGTTTTGATGACAATGGCCCTATAATACAATTTGAGATCTGGGAGTGTGATGTCTTCAGTTCTGTTCTTTCTTCTCAAGATTGTTTTGACAATTCTAGGTCTTTTCTGATTCCAGATAAACATTTATAGCTATTGTCCTATTCTTATAAAAACACTGGGTGGGATCTTGATGGGGATTTCATTAAATTTGTATATGGCTCTAGGTAGTTTATTCATATTAATGGTGTTAATACTAGAAAACCCATGACCATGGGATAGTTTTCCACTTTTGTGCCTTTTTCTATTTTCTTGAGTCATAATTTTCAGTATACAAGTCTTTCACTTCTTTGGTTAGGTTTATTCCTAGATATTTTATTGTATTTGTTGCTGCTGTAAAAGGAATTGATTTCTGGATTTCATCTTCTAACTTAGTGTTTGCATAGGGAATGTCACTGACTTTTGAATGATAATTTTGTAGCCTGCCACCTTACTATATTGTCTGATAATTTCCTGCTGGATTCTTTTGTTTTTTCTATGTATACTATTATATCATCTTCAAATAAGGAGAGTTTGAGTTCTTCTTTTCCAATCTGTATCCCTTTAATTCCTTGTTCCTGCCTGATTACTATGGCAGGAACTTCCAACTCTATATTGAATAGTAATAGTGATAGTGGGCAGCCCTGTCTAGTACCTGATCTAAGGGCAAATGCTTCCAGTTTTGTTGGCTGTAGGCTGGCTATTTATGGACTCCACTATCTTGAGGAATTTTCCATCTATTCCCATATCTTGTAGTGTTTTGTTCATAAAAAGATGTTGGATTTTGTCATAGGCTTTCTCTGCATCTAATGATATAACCATGGTTTTTGATCTGACATTTATTGATGTGGTGGATCACGTTGATTGACTTATGTATATTGAACCAACCTTGCATTCCTGGATAAACCCCACTTGTACATGATAAGCAATATATTTTTAATCTATTTATAAAAAGGAAACATTGCCAAAATCATACAGTTTGAGGGGTACAACTCCACACCATTCCTACCACCAGATCTCCATATCCCCTCCCCTCCCTTGATAGCTTTCCTATTCTTTAAAACTCTGGGAGTATGGACCCAAAGTCATTGTGGGATGCAGAAGGTGGAAGCTCTGGCTTCTGTAATTGCTTCCTAGCTGAACATGTACATTGACAGGTCAATCCATACTCCCAGCCTGCCTCTCTCTTTCCCTAGTGGGGCAAGGCATGAACAATATTTTTAACATACTGCTGTATCCAGTTGGCTATAAATTTGTTCAGTATATTAGCATCTATGTTCATCAGATATATCAGTCTGTAGTTTTCTTTTTTTGCTGTAACCCTGACTACTTTTGGTATCAGAGTGATGTTAGCTTCATAGAAGCTGGAAAAAAGTATTCCTGTGTCTTCAATCTTTTGGAAGAGTTTTAAAAGTATAGGTATTAATTCTTCCTTGAAGGATTTGTAGAATTCATTTGTAAAACCATCTGGTCTAGGAATTTTATTCATGGGAAGGTTTTTAATAACTGTTTCAATTTCTTTGGAAGTGATTGGCCTTTTCATATTTTCTAGTTCCTCTTTATTTAATTTTGGAAGTTTGTAGGTACCTGAGAACTCATCCACTTCTTCCAGGTTCTCTAGCTTGGGCATATTGTTGTTCATAGAAGCCTCGCATAATATGTTGAATTTCTGTGGTATCTGTTGTGATATCTCCTCTTTAATTTACAATTCAATTTATTTATTTATTTATTTTCTTGTTTTGTGAGTCTGGCTAAAGATTTGTATATTTTTTTACTCTTTCGAAGAACCAGTATTCACTTTCATTGATCTTTTGTATTCTTATTTTCAATATTATTTATTTCTACCCTAACTTTAGTGATTTCTGTCCTTCTGATTGCTTTAGGGTTCCTTTGTTCTTCTTCTAGGTCTTTAAGTTGTGCAATCAGGCTGTTTATTTGAGCTTTTTCTTGTTTCTTAATGTGTGCTTGTATGGCTATAAATTTCCCTCTCAGGACTGCACTACTTGATCCTGTGAGTTTCTAAACAAGTGTTGTTTGTAGTCTGTGGGTTCTGAGGCAATTATTCACCATGTTCTCATCAGGAGAACAATAGGGAAAGGCTTCCACTATACAGCCCCACCTCTCGTCCAGAGGGGTGTAGATCTCCTGATTTTTCTGGCCAGCTCTCTGCCTCCCAATGTCAGCACGGGGCCTCCCAGCTGCTCTTTCAGCCTCTGAGGGGCAGTAGCAATAGAGACTCACAGTTGTATTTGGTGAGTCTTAGAGGAGTGCTCTCTTACCCTCAGCAACCTTTTAGTTGATAAAACAGACTGGAGGTGCAGCCTCAACCAGCAAACTGCCAGACCATTTCCAGCCACTCAAGAGTAGATATGGGCTTTAGCCTTAGGAATCTCTCCTACGCTCCTCTGTGTCCAAGAGCCACGCATGTTTGCACTCACTTGTGATTTGGTAGGTTCCCAAAGTAGTTCTAGTCTTGTCTTGTTGTGGTCTAAGGTGATCTTTTTTGATGTTTTTAGTTGACCAGGGAGAGGAGTGGAGAGAAACACAGCTGCTAGTACTATGGTGATTACAGTCCCGGTCAAAAAGAGAACCAGAATGCTCGAGTGGGTCAGTTTCTACCATTGTTGTTCTACATTGAGGGCAATTGTTGTTGAGCCAGATGTTGTTGTGCGCGGGCCATGGAGGAGAGGGGGTCCGGAGCGAAGAGGAAACACAAATCTTTATTTGCACTAGCACCTCAGAGTTGGGTGCTAGAGAAGCAGGTTGAGCCATGTGGAGGTAGTGAAAATGGCTGCCTCATGCAGTAACCTTTCCTGCATCTGAACACCGGAGTGAAGTGCTGGCAAGAGAGAGAGGTGAGGAAGAAGAAAGGCTTTTATAGGAGCAGCTTTCGCGAGAATGGGAAGGGGGAGGAGTAACTATAGCACTCCAGGATAGGATGATAACTCTCATGAGAATGGGAGGGGGGAGGAGTAACCAAAGCACTCCGGATAGCGGGGATATAGACAATGCCCTGAAGGCATAACATGGCGGAACAGGCACTCTGAGAATGTCCCAACTCTCGCGGGAACTAGCAGTAGCCTGAGGAGACAACATGGCAGATGTGACTGCATCGGCATAATTTCCCAGCAGGCAATATCCTGCAGAGGCCCACAAAAAGTTTTATAATGTTGTTCCTGATGAAGATGACCAGTGGTGGTTGAGAGAGTGGTTTGTTAGAGGTCTAGGCACATCATACCTATATGGGAATCCCAGGATTCCGTGAGTAAGACCCTGGATGATGGGATGGCCTGGTAGTGACAAAAGGTCCATCATTAAAGTGTACGGGGACTCTTGCCTTTATCCAGCTTTTGTATTCCTTATTTTATCAGACCGCATTAGAGTTAGAGTGATTAAGGGAAATGAAATAGGGAGTAGGTGAGGAGGGTATCTACATCAATTAGAAAATATCTGATTAAGTAAGGGGGCAGTGATGCATATAATACAAAGCACAAGGACAGGTGCAAAGATCCCGTTTCCAGCCTCCCCACCTGCAGGGCAGGGGCACTTCACAAGTGGTGAAACAGGTCCTCAGGTGTCTGTCTTTCACTCTTCTCTGTCTTCCCCTCTTCTCCTCTCTCAATTTCTATCTGTCTTGTCCAGCAACAACAACAAAAAAAAAAAGGTTGCAAGGAGCAGTGGATTCATAGTGAAGACACAGAGATAATCCTGGAGGCAAATAAAATAAAATAAAATAATCTGATTAAGTACTTTATGTTTTTGTTGTTTGTTTTGTTTTTGTCTCTCTACTTGCATGCTGTGCTTTTGGAGTCACTGTACACATTTACTTTAAGGTATATATTTTCCCCCTATCTCCTGGATATGTGTGCACATGGTCAGTGGTCTATATCTCAGTTCTGTAACTGTTTTTTTTTTTTCTTGGTTCTGTAACTTTGTTAGGAAGTGTGCAACCTGGAATGAAATTTAGGAGTCCTATGGGCTAGGAAAGGTCCCACTTGAATATTGGAGCTGGAAGGCTGACAACCCAGACATGCCCTCTCAGGATATAGTCCAAAGTGAAACATGTCAAAGTGATAACTGGTTGCCTTGATTTGGTTGAGATCAGCAGATGCAGTATCAAATAGTATGGATTAAAAGAAGCATGGAGGAAGATGAGCAAAGCCTCAGAGATTCCAGGACTGGGAAAAACATGGGTTTTATAGAGAATGAGGAAGGCAAAAGATAATTATTATCGTAACCAAGTTATTTGGCAGCTTAGTTTACTTTGAAAATCCCGTGGTTAGGATTTACTGTACCATAAAGACTTTACCATGATTTAATGTCATTTCATGCTATTTACAAATAGCTGTATCATATACTGACAAGACTGGTTGCTTCTGGTCTCGCTAGTCTATTTAATATTTCTGGAAAAAATGTTATTATAAACAACAAGGGCAACAAAAAGGAAAAAATAGCCTCCAGGAGCAGTGGACTTATAGTGCAGGCACTGAGCCCCAGCAATGACCATGGGGGAAAAATAAATAAATAAATAAATAAAATTGTTATTAGAAATCTGTTATCAATTTAAATACAGTGTTAAAATTCAATCATTTTACTAATTTGAAACCGTTAGTGCTTAGATTGGAGAAATACATACTCATAACTGAAATCTATGCATTAAAAAACTTGAGACATTCAGTCTACTCTTCCCCTCTCCTATTGGTTACACAGTGATTTATAAAAATACAAGATTAAAGTAGTATATATTGACACCATTCCCACCAGCAAAGGTCTGTGTCCCCTATAGAGAAACTGAAAAACTACACTCCCCCTACCTCAAAGGTGGTTTTTTTTTTTTTTTTTTTGGTGCATTAATGTATAGGCATTTGTTTCTGAAGACAAGGCATCTTTACACAGTAACAATCAGCAGAAAACAAGAAATAGCCAAGTACTGCACTACAACATGTCATCTTAACAGCTGACCATTATTGCTTAACTGTTACACAAATACAACTAGTGCACAAAAGCATCTAAGAGAAAATATTAGAATTGTCTTTTATAAGTAATCCTTTCAAAATTTATCAAGTATTTTTACCTAAAAAATATGTATACAAATTTGGGTTCATATTGCTATTTATATCTGAAGAGAAGTAACATCTATAAAGTTACAGCCAATTTAGTATGTTTAGGATTTAAAGGAATAAAAGTATTTTGAACTAATATCTTAATAGTGGTAGGTTATGCAGGATGAGTGTTATGCAGGATGAGTGAAAGTTTCCTTAAAGAGAAGAAGACCACAAATTAGGCTAGAAATCTGCTTCATTTCAAATAGAAAAAAATATGCACTATATAAACAAAAATAAATTGTATGCCAAATGTTCAAATCAGTAATGAAATTTGGTGTCACTTACCTCACTAAATTAAAAAAAATAATAATAACATCTACAACATGACACATAAAATGAAATTTTCCACCGGAGGAAAAACTTTTAACAAGTAAAAAAATAGAAAATCTTCTTATTAATAACCATTTTTTTTTGTTTGAAGAATTCTCTTGGACTGAATTTGTGAATTTCTTTTATTTTTATTGCAAATAACTCTTAAGTTATTTATTTTTAATTTTAATTTCAATGTTTTAAAAATTTATTCTTTTAGTGTGGTGCTATGAAAAAAATCTTGGGTCTTGCGCATATCTTATACCACTGAACAGCCTCTCTAGTCCAACTTTTTTTCTTTCCTTTCCTTTTCTTTTCTTTCTTTCCTTCCTTCTTTTTTATTTTTTCTTACTGGGAGGTTTAAGTTTGTAATCAATACTAAATACAATTGTTAGTACATATATAAAATTCCTCAGGAGCCAGGCAGTGGTGAGCCTGGTTAAGTGTACACTCTACAGTGCACAAGGAACCAGATTTAAGCCCCTTGTCCCCACCTACAGGGGAAACCTTCACAAGTGGTGAAGCAGGGCTGCAGGTGTCTCTTTGTCTCTCTCCTTATCTCTCTCTTCCCTTTCAATTTCTCTGTGTCTTTATCCAATATTAAATAAAAATTAAGAAAATTGAGTTCCTCAGTTTTCTGTAAAATACGCTAAACTACCACCTAGGTCTTCCTCCAGCATTATGCACCAGGACCTCAAAGTCCCCTATCCCAGAATCTGTTACCTAAGTACAATATACCAACCTTAGTCCAAGTTCTGCTTTGTGATTCCTCATCTGTTCTTATTTTTCAATTTATGTCTATAAGTGAGATCATTCCATATTTATCATTCTCTTTCTGGCTTATCTCACTAAATATGATTTCTTCAAACTCCGTGAAAGATGATATGAAAGCGTTAACTCAGCATTCTTACTAGCTGAGTGATATTCCTTTTTTTTTCAAATATTGATTTATTTATTCCCTATTGTTGCCCTTGTTTAAGTGTTGTAGTTATTATTGTTGTTTTTATTGATATCGTCGTTGTTGGATAGGACAGAGAGAAATGGAGAGAGGATGGGAAGACAGAGAGGGGGAGAGAAAGATAGACACCTGCAGACCTGCTTTACTGCCTGTGAAGTGACTCCCCTGCATGTGGAGAGCAAGGGGCTGGAACTGGGATCCTTACTCTGGTCCTTGTGCTTCGCGCCACATGCACTTAACCCACTGTGCTACAGCCCAACTCCGGATATTCCTTTTTAAAATTTCATTAGTGACTTAATATTGATCTATAAAACTGTAAGATAACAGGTGTATAATTCCATGCAATTCCCAACACCATAATTCTGTATCCCCAGTCCCACCATTGGAAGCTATAGTAATTCTATCAAGGTTGCAGATATGGGTTAGCTATTATTTCTATGGCTGTCTATATTTGGAAATATATGCCATTTTTTCCTATAGTCTTGCCTTCTCTTCCTTTATAAATTACACCTACACCTATTGATACTTCCAAATGTCATTCTTTTTTTTTTTTTTTCTTCTCTCTTTGGGTCCTGATGAAGTCAGAGTTTAAAGCCCTCTGGTCATCTTCCCCTATCATTTTTCTATAATTGGTGTATGGACCAGAGTTTTTTGGGGGGGTTGCTGCAGGAGTTCTCCTTGCTTTGGGTCACCTTGTTTAAGAAGGAAAATTTTAAAGACTTGGGCATGTAAAGATGGGTGATCAACACAAAGGTGAAGTCTTTAAATAAGATTTAATTATCAGTTTAGTTAATGAAGTTAATTAGTAATTTCTGGTTTGACTATTTCTAGAATGTGACCAAAGCCAATTAATACATTATTTACTATGAAGGGTCACTAAGGGGATTTATGTAGTAGGTTGATAATCTAAACCTGAAGGTTTTGCTCTCTTTTGCTTTTTTAGTTATGATCACTAGTAATTTAATAATGATTAACAAGATTGTAAGATAACAGGGGTACAATTCCACACAGTTCCCACCACCAGAGTTCCGTGTTCCATCCCCTCCATTTGAAAGTTATTACTATATAAAATTTGAACAGTTGTGACACTGGTGAACAAAACTCAGTGGTGAAAGTTACTGAATTTTCATTTCAATTTTCTTTGTGATTACTGGTAACATGTCTATATAACCCATATGTTCAGGGCAGATTGATGATCTTTCATGTTTTTACTTATAGGTTATTTGAAAAAATATTTGAAAGAAGCAAATAAATTGCAAAGTAGATTTAAAAAACAATATCAAATTTTTAAAGTTAAGACTGTATTCACTTTAGATAAGGCAATGGTGGTGCAATAATCTTTGAACGTTTTTCATAAGTAATCACAAAGTGAAGATTATGAAAATCACTTAATTTTCTGATTTTAAGTTGCCCTTTCAGTCACTAAATCTACTTTTTTTTTTTCTTCCAGTGGAGTCTTCTAGCCATTCTTTTCACTTCAGACAGGAAAAGAGATGGAAGAGAGGGACAGACATCAGAATTGTAGATGATGGCAGCTCTATCATATGCAAGTTAGTGGTGTATCTTACAGTTGTTGTGCATGGCAAAGGATATATCCTACCAGGCAATTGATCCCTAAACACAATGGTTGTTACTTTTTATTTTATTTAATTAATATATTTAGTTATTTCCTCCAGGGTTATCTCTGGGGCTCAGTGCCTACACTACACACAAATTCATTGCTCCTGGAGGCCATTTTATCCTTCTTCTTTTTTTTTTTTGATAGGACAGAGAGAAATTGAGAGTGTAGGGGATAGAGAGACGGGAAGAGACAGAGACAGAGAGAGATACCTATAGACCTATTTCACCTCTTGTGAATGGACCACCCTGTGGGTGGGGATTCAGAGACTCAAATGGGGATTCTTCTGCTTCGTACTATGTGCGCTTAATCTGGTATGCCATCACCCACCCCTAATTATTACTTTTTAATTTCATCATCCGAGTAAAAACTATTTGCTACTCATCTGGAATTGGGAAATTTATCTGATAAAATACGTTATTAAATATATTGGTTAAATATCTTAAGTGAGATAAATAATAAAGAGGAAAATGGATAACAAATGATCGACCTCACTCACAGATAGAACTTGAGAAAAAAAAATGACAGAAAGAGAAACACAAAGTAAAACTTGGACTGCATGTGGTGTTTTCTCCAAGATGAGGACTCTGGGAAAAGAAGGGATAGGAGCAGCCTAGGTGTTTTAGGTTCCTGGTGCATGATGTTGGGAAAATATCTATTTTGGGAGTGAAAGTATTTTGCACACACCTATTATTTTACAATGATAAGATAAAAATATTTTACCATGTGTCAACTTATATTGTAATGCATTAATCCCTAATGAAGTAAAAATAAGTAAATAAAAATTTAAAAATTATAAATACTCGTTCTTTCTAATACATATTTACAAAATAATTACTGTATTAATAATGATTAAAAACAAAGTTCTATCTAATTTCTTTTATATAAACATCTCTGCTTTAAACTGTTAAATAGAATGTGGGGTCTCTTTCTCCCAAAGGGTCAGATTGGCTTTTAATGTTTTGATCTAGTAGGCCTTTTCCAGTAGTTGTCACACTGCAATGATGACAGAGTTTCTGACACTGATACCATTACTGAGGAAGGCAGATCAATAAAGACCTTAGTAGATTAGAAGTTCATGTCCCGTCTTAGACCTTTCCTCTTTTCCAAATGGAAGAAGCAATCTCAGTCTCACCTTGTTATTATTACTTAGAAGAACATAGTTTAGAAGGTATAACCTACTCTATTTATGAGCATGTTCTCTCTGAGAAACTCATCTTTTTTCACTCTCAGAATAAAGAAGATACTCTTTGCTTTTTTTATATTAACTCTTCTGCTTTCTTTGATGCCCCAGTCATCAGTACAAGTATCTGAGAACTACCTTATTTTTCTTTAATAAGACAAGTAAGTTAATTCATTACAAATATTAGAAAATTTCCCACCTTTCCTTTCCTTTGTTCACCTGTCTGATCACTTGTCTCACCCATTAAAAAATCAAAGGGGGAAGGTATTGGCCTCCATTTACTAGCAATTACATATACTATTTACTTTTAAAATAATTTGTTTATGCAAATAAGTAAATTATATAATTGTACAATGTAAACACCATTAATGCACATTTTTCAATTTTATTGATTCCACAATTATAAAGAATGTAATAAAAATTGCTGTTACGAAAGTCTAATTTACCCAAAGAGGGTGGTGTGAATTGAAATCAGAGTTGGGGGCCAAGTGCCATGTGAAAAGAAATGGGGCTCTAAAGGAGAGTGAGATATACTGATGTCTGTTTTGAGGAGATGCAGGTCTACGGTAACAACATCTTGTAAAACAGCATTTCTTCAATAAATTAAAACAGTAATAATACTAACTCTAATGTCATTATTATTTTGAATAATATTATTTAAGATGAATTTTATAACAGTAAATATAGGTAATATTAACAATTTAACTATCTCTAGACTGTTGTACACTGTATTAAGTTAAAAAGTGAGATGGTGCAGGCTGAACTGCCAAGTGTAGGCTGATCCAAACTCTGGTAAAAGCCAAGATGATAGCCTTTGTTCCAGATGTAGCAGTGGCTCAAGAGTTGTGTTTTGCTGGCTCACTGACTATACTTTCTGCACCCAGTAACTTTTGTGTCTAGCACTAATGATGTAATACAGACAATGCACTTCTCATAGAATGACTCAGTTGACTACTAATGATATCAGACAATTAGGAAGAAAGGCTCTGCTGAAAACAGTAAACAACTTACATGCTTTCTCCCCTGATGTCCTCTCTGTGTGCTTTCTTCCAGTTAGTGACCTCACCTTTCCAAATGCCCCCTTCTGCAAGCAAACACTGTTACTTGACACATAGTAGAAAGTAATTTTAATAAATTAACTCATACATATTGAAAAGTAGTATGGCCAGGAAAGTGACTCCATGTGTTGATCCATATCTTGCATATATGAAATCCAGCTTCAATTACCAACACTGCACATGTCAGAACAGTGTTTTACTATCTCATCCCCTTCTCTTTCTCTCTCTCACTAATAAATATCAAAAAACAAAATGGAGACAATTAAATTTTCTTTTAAGCCTTAAAAAAGAATTTCATTTATTAATTATTTTAAGACATAGAAAATGAAAGAAAATAAAGCCCTGCTAAGCTCTGGAATAATGATGACAGGGAACAAAACTGATGACTCACTCATATGTGTTCTCTCTTACCCTAAAAATTAGTCATATATCATAGAATAAAACTGTTTTGAGAATTTAATCTATTTAGTATGTTTTGCCATCTACCTACATGGGAAAAATTTCAAATATAAATTGATTGCACAATAAATGTTATGCTTTTGCTTAGTGATTAAATTACAATTAACTCCAAAAGTATTTTGCATGTAATCATATTTTAAAATTAGTAGTCCCTTGTGGAACTTCTTGGATACTTTAGTATTACTGTATCCAAATGGGGAACTCCCAAATATTTGTTAAGTCATCTTTGGGACTTATAAAATATATTACAATATCAATATAATAACAGTAATATCAAATTGCATTAGAAAGAAATCCCCTAAACTAGAAGAAATAAAACATTAAGAAAATTAATGTGACCAAATATTTGATAGCTTCCCTATATTACTAGTTTTCTTATCCATCATATTATCATTTTCATTCTTTCAGTTAAGTACATTAGTTATTTAGATAAGTTGTAAGACAACATACCAATTCAACATAAAATTCCACTAAAAATATAAAATTGCCAAATATTGTTAGTGAATAAAAGAATAAGTATTTGGATTGTTTTATGTATGTTTATATTTATTAAAATTAATAATAATGTAATATTCATAAAACTAGTTCTCTTCTCCTCTGAATTAATGAATCCATGAAAACTTATGATAAAAATTTCAGCTATGAATAATATAAAAATATTTATATATCAATGAACAGTAAGAAAAGCTATCTTCACACTGAGAAAAAAGATATATGTGTGTGTGTGTGTGTGTGTGTGTGTGTGTGTGTGTGTGTATGTATATGTATATATTTTTAGCCAGAGGACTGCTCGGATATGGCTTATAGTGATGCAGGAGATTGGACCTGAGATTTTAGAGCTTCAGAAATGAAAGTCTCTTAGCATAAGTATTATGCTCTCTATCTCTGCCAGCACTCAGAACATACCTGTTGGCATGACAACTTACTCATTGTTATATGCTTCATGTATCATTAATAGAGTATATTATAACATATTTACAAAGATCATAATTAAATATTTGAGCTAAAGAATATACATATATATGTATATATACATGAGCTAAATGAACTCTACCAAATATAAGCAATTCTAGATAGGTTAATAATACTCATGCCTAAATTAATGAATTGAATATAGCAGGATAAGAAGAAAAGTCACATACAATGTGATTGTTATAGAACCAACCAAAGTAACTTAGAACTAGAAAGTGTTTCACTTTAGCAGATGAAAATTGTGTGTCTTTTCCTTTCATTTAGACCACATCAAAATATATGAATTTGATTTAAAATTGATTTTAAAATTCACTTAGAAAAAAGACAAATGAATATATACTCTATGTTCATGGATTTGGAGAATTTACATCACTAAAATGACTATTTGATGAAGCACTATATACACTAAATGAAAATTTATCAAAATTACAATGGCAATTTTCACAGAAATATAACAAAAATTATTCTTCAAATATGAAGGAGAAATAATGGTCTTCTAAATTATCCCAAAACTAGAGGAATTTGCCATCATCAACCCCACCTAACAAGAATCCCTTTAACAAATTGGTGATGGGAGAACTGTACAGCCACATATAGAAAAGTGAAACTAGAAAACCAATTATCACCATGTACAAAAATTAGTTCAAAATGGATCAAAGATATGGATATTAGATCTGAAAGTATAAAATATGTAGAAGACTATATCAGTGAAACATTTCATGACCTTAATACTAAAGATGTATTTGGAGACTTCACCCATGGGCAAGGGAAACGAAAATAAGATTGAAAAAAAAATGGGACTATATCAGAAAGCTTCTACACATCAAAAGAAAATTTTATATGAATAAATAGGAAACCTAGCCATTGGGAGAACATATTTCCACACTGTACCTTAGACAAGCAGTTGATATCAAACATCCATAAAGACTCATACAGTTCAGCAAAAAGGAAAAGAACGACCCAATAAAAAAGTAAGCAGAAGATAGAAGTAGATAGTTCTGTCAAGAAGAAATATACATGGCCCACAGACATGTGCAGAAATGCTCCACTTTATTCAACACCAGAGAAATGTAAATTAAAGCCATAACACCTCATATCTGTGAGAATTTCCTTCATCATCAGGAGAGGATAAGTGTTTGAAAGAATGTGGAGAGAGGGGCATTCTACTGCACTGCTGGTGGGAATGCAAACTGGTACAACCACTATGGAGAATTATTAATCAAATACAATGGAAATACCTTGTTATCTAGCAATTCCATTCCTAGAAATTTATCCAAAAGAAATAATAATGCTAATTTGAAGGGATATGTATCTCCATGTTCAGAGCTGCATTATTTGCAATAGTCAAAATATGTAAACAACCAAAATGCCTTTCAAGAGGTGACTGGATAAAATGTTATGGGATATATACTTGATGGAAGACTACTTAGCAAAAAAAAAAAAGTTGGAAAACTATAGTGGTTATCTAGGGGATGAGAGGTGGGAGTAGGACACAGACCTTTAGTCATGGAAAGGTATGAAATTATAACCCTATTAGTTTATAATCTCATAAAGCTATTCATTTAATATTCTAGAGTGGGAAATAGATTTAATATTTCAAGTTCTCTAATTGCCTAGATCATTGTTCACTTATTTTCTTTAACCTAAATATTAATGTGTCAGATGTGTAACCTGATGGGATTCTAACACTGGGCTAACATTGGGCTAACATTGGGCTAACACTGGGCTAACATTGTTCAAGGAGCTCTAAAAAATATAACTGTATATGTAGTTTTTTTTTTTTTTAGTATACGTTATCTATAGCCTTAGGCCAGATAGAACAAAACTATTTGACCCTGTTAGTTTTTAAGACATGGTGATAAATAGATATCCCTAAAGAGCACAAAGCATAGTGAAGTCAACTATATTAGGAAAGAGCCTAACCATTAAATTTTCAGAGAAAAACAAGCTCCCAACTAACTGGGTTATAATAATAATTAATTATTGCTATTACAAGGAACCCTTCCCATTCTCTTTAAGATCCTTATTTTTTTTTTAGTCTTGGAACCTCTAGGAGTATGCAGATATTTCTTCTCTCTGATTCCTAACCATCATACTGCCTCTGTTGACCTCAGCTACATCAATACTACCAGTGCTGCCATGCCACATTATGCTTATTACTTGTTACTGTGGATTGGTGCCAGCGACACCAAGCCCAAGGTGTAAACCTCCTAACTCCTCTAATCTGATGAGATCTTTCCTAACACATGGGACTACCTAGTTCCATTTCAGATGGCACATTATCTGACAAAGATACAGATACCAGATACAGGCTATGGCTTAGGGGACTGGGTGCAGGTGTGCATGTATCCATAAGCAAAAGGCAAGTATATAACTCAAGTAAAAGTATCTAGTAGCCTTCTGTGATTAGATTTAGACCTAATAAGTCTAGAACCCTAGAAGGAGGGCCTAAAGAAGTCATGATAAATTCTCTAAATGATGAGACTAATACTAAATAATCTTGGCAATATAGTAGAACAGTCCAAAGAAGGAAGACCCCATAAACGTAATACTGGTTTGGATACTTTAACAACTGGGAGAAAGTCTAAACTTGTCAGATAAAGAAAGGACTGTAAAAGCTGGATAAAGACAAGAGATTATCTCACTTAAAAATAGATGTTTTGGTCAATACCAGACCACCCCATCATCTGTGGTCTTTGTTAGGTAATCCTTGGATTCCCACAGATGTGACGGTCACAGACCTCTAATAGATCTCTTCGCAATCACTTGTTACTTCCAGCAAGAACAGCTGCATAAATCCTCTCATGGTCCACACCAAGAACTTGTCTTCTATAAAGTACCAATGGTAAAGGCTGCCCAACTCTCTGAAAGAAGGTTGGGTCGTACTATCTTGCCACTTGAGTCTGGTCCTGAAATGAGTGCAGCAGAGAATGTTCTCAGATGTGACTATGAACTGCGAGTTAGACCAACAGGGATTCAGAGGTTACATATGCTCCTGTGCTAACTATGAATATATTTGGGTCCTCAGTCAGTCTTATGGGTAAATAGTTAATTTTATTCATAGATTTTATTCAAGTTTGGGAACTACTCTCTGCCCTAATATAACTTTCTAGCCTTTTTATCCACTTTGACCCCATCTTCTTAGATAGTAGTTTTGTCTACCTGCATGCTAGCTATCAAACTCAAGCAAAAAACTGAAAAACATAGGCCCCTAGGAAAATAGACTTATTTTCATCTTTTGACTTTCATCTGCTATATTCCTATGCTATTCATGCTAGTCATTTTGTCCTGGTTTATATCTTACCTCTTTTCAGTCACCAAGGTGCAGCTGCTATCATGACTCACCAATGTGTCCAGAAACCTCACCTCTCCACAGTCCTGTCCCACTAGGGAAAGATAGAAACAGGCTGGGGATATGGATAACATGCTAACCTCTATGTCCAGCAGAGAAGCAAATATAGAAGCCAAAGCTCCCACTGTCTGAATCCTTCAAAAAAAACTGTTCCATACTCCCAGCAGGGGAGAAATGATAGGGAAAGATGACCAGACGGCTCTGAGCACCAACTCTATCAGGACACACAAAGAGAAAAAGTAATAAGGAAGGACATTTAGAAGTATTAGTAGGTGTAGGTATGACTTAGAAAGGAAGAGAAGGCAAGACCATAGAAAAGAAATGGACAAATATATATATATAAATAATATTAAACTGGCATATAAATAATATTAAATTTAATATTTAAATATTAATATTTAATATTTAAATTCACCATTTATTTACATTTAGCCATATAAATAATATTTAACTGATAGCTACAGCCTTGGTAGAACTACTGTAGCTTCTATTGAGGGAACGGGCACATAGAACTGTAGTAATGGGAACAGTGCAGAATTATAATCCTGTTATCTTATAATTTTGTAAATCAATATTAAGTTGATTTTAAAAACAAGGAACTTATCTTTAAAAATATAAGACAAAATTAAGTAATGTATGTTCCTGATTTTTAAAAACTATACATCACACTAAGAAGTATGTTTTATTATATCATGATTCAGAGGTACAACACATGCTCGTGTCTACACACACACACACACACACACACACACACACACACACTTTCCCTAATGTAATGAGTAAATCTGGTCATTTTCAGGTTAATTTATGTTTAGCTTTTTTTAATTAGTGAGTAAAATCAATCTAATATACTATTTGCCTTAGTATAAGAATTTTAGTAAATTTGGAAAAGCATAGACATAAGAAGTTTATAATATGAATGTAGTAACTGAAAAGTAGTAAAAGCATCAGATTTTGGTAAAATACAGCTAAGTGTAGATAAGATTACAGTTGAAATATGTATATGCATATCCTCTAAATGATATCAACATAGTTTATATCATACATAGGGGAACATAGCTGTTGATTTGAATTTGATGTGAATTTTGGGTCAGTAAAAGTCAAGCGAAGGTTTTTTGTTGATGTTGTTATTCTGGAGTCTTACAGGTCAATCTAAATTAGACTTAAAATATGATATATAGAGATAAATATTTTTAACTATATATGTAACTATGTAAGATAGAATGGCCAAACCACTCTTTTCTAGAAGTTCTACATAAGAAGTTTGGTTTCCATGGCCTGAAAAACATAAATTTTAGTAAGGAAATCAGTTTTTCATTCTCATAACAAATTATTCTGTCAAATTTGAGTAATTGGTAGATAACATAGTGTTATGCAAAGAGACTCTCATGCCTGAGGCTTCATAAACCAGAGCTGAATAGTGCTCTGGTAAATATTTAGAACAATTTTGTTTGTGTTTGGCCTATTATTTTTATTCATCAGAATGAAATTTAAATATTTTAAATGTTAAATTACTAGTCCTATGACCAAAAATAAAATATTATTTTTGAGGAAACTGGATGCCTTCCAGAAAAAAAAATGGAATAGAAATTTTGGGGAGTATAAAAAGTATAAAAAGCAACTACACTTGATGGGTAAAGTTTTGTCAATGAAGTATAATTAAGAATGAAACACTTACTGAATTAATTCAGCTGCTTTGCATTCTTTAAAAATGGTTTAATTAAACTATCTTAATTATTTTTTTTAACATTTCACTCATGTTCTTACAAAAAGTTTTGAAGTTTTTAATGATTCTCTTTCACTCAGGCTTTGGATTTTACTAAATATGTTAAAGAAAATATATGTAATTTCTATTACTATCCTAAGTACAACAGGTTTTTGCTAATTATACTTATGATTCAGTTGTATAATTAGTTATGATTTTACTTTGTCAAACATTAATAAACATAATATAATCGTTCTAGTTAATAAGAGACTCAGAGTTCTTTCAGAAACATTTAAAAAATATTTTTGAGACACTTATTGCATCCTGAGTAAATTATACCCATTTTCCTGCTCTGTAATATTTTGGATGTTTTGGGGAAAGATGTTGTTCATCTTTAAAACATGACACCTAAATGTCATTGAGCTTCAGTAAAAGAACATATAAACTGGGCTGTGGCTGAGTTCAGAGAATACGTAGAAAACATTCTCTAGAATCAGTGATATGAAATACCTCTCATTATGCACTAATAGTTATTTAATAAGGATTAGTAGATTTCATAGTTGATTGAACCCTACCCGAAATAATTTAGTGGATTTGTGTTAAATTGGAGCTTGTAATTTAGAAGATTAGTGGACTAAGGCAAGAATGCCAATAACATGCACACAAAGATTTGCAAAGTAGAGAACTTGGAGAGAAATACTTGGAAAAACAGATGGTTTTTAAAAATTATTTATTTATTCCCTTTTTGTTGCCTTTGTTGTTTTATTGTTGTAGTTATTATTATTGATGTCATTGTTGTTGGATAGGACAGAGAGAAATGGAGAGAGGGGGGAAGATAGAGAGGGAGAGAAAGACACCTGCAGACCTGCTTCACCACTTGTTAAGTGACACCCCAGCAGGTGGGGAGCCAGGGGGTTCGGACCAAAATAGATGTTTATAAAACCTTAATAGCAGGCTGCATTTTATTTAATTTTTGTACCCTGGAACCCCACCTCTCCAGAACCCTGCCCCACTAGACAAAGATAGGGTCAGGCTGGGAGTGTGAATCTACCTGCCAGTGTCCATGTACTGTGGAGAAGCAATTACAGAAGCCAAACCTTCCACCTTCTGCACCCCATAATGATCCTGGGTCCATAGTCCCAGAGGGAAAACATGGGAAAGCTTTTAAGTGAGGGATGGGATATGGAACTCTGATGGTAGGAACTGTGTGGAATTGTACCCCTCCTACCCTATGATCTTGTTGATATTTTTTATTTTATAAATAAATCAATAATTAAAAATGTATCAATCATGCTATTCTAGGGTTGTCATTTAAGTATTTGAGATAGTTGTAAAGTCTTTGTTGACTATAAATTGTAAAAGATAAAAGGTGGGGTTGATTAACTTAGCTCATTTAAAATATATATTAATATTTTTGCTCATTTATTTATTGTATTTGATAAAACAGTGGAATTGAGGGAGAAGTGGTATAGAGAGGTAGAGAGAGGGAGAAAGAGAGAGAGAGGAAGATTTGCAGTACTGCTTCACTGTTAATGAGGCTTTACCTCTACAAGCAGGGACCAAAGGTTTGAACACAGGTTCTTTTGCATTGTAACAAGTGCACTTAACCAGCTGTGCCCTGTCTGGCTCCTCTAGCTCTTTTTAAATTTAGCTTTTAATTGGTATCCAGAGCAAATAAGATAATAAATAGCCCCACCACACACACGCAAGAGACAGTGTATGCACATAAGTATCCACCTTCAAAAATATCCAAGTCTCAGATATACATTCACTTTGCAAAATGTATTTCTGGCTCCAGGTGGTAGCACACCTGATTAAGCACACACATTACCATGCACGTGGACCTGGGTTTGAGCCCCTGCTCCCCACCTACTAGGGGACACCTGATGAAGCAAGTCTGTAGGTGTCTCTCTTTCTCTCCATATCTCCCCTAGCCCTCTCAATTTCTCTGTGTCTTCTCAAGTAAAATAGGAAAAAAAAAAAAAAAAAAAAGGAAAAAGTGGCCACCAGAAGTGGTGGATTTGAGCTGAGGGCTTTTTCACATTGTAATGTGTGCTCTCAACCAGGTGCACCACCACCTGGCCTCCCCAAATATTCCTGTACCCAAGAGAAAATGTTTTAGTGGATCCATTGCCGTATGAGCAAGTTAAAATCCGTGGTATGCAATGGAATTTGAAACTTAGTTAAGGGGTGGGGAAATAGCATAATGATTATGCAAAAAGATGTTCATACCTGAGGCACCAAAGGTCCCAGTTTAAATCCCCAGTACCATTCACTATAAGCCAGAACTGAGCAGTGCTCTGAGGGGAAAGAAAGAAAGAGAGAGAGAGAGAGAGAGAGAGAGAGAGAAATAAATAAAGAAAGAAAGAAAGAAAGAAAGAAAGAAAGAAAGGAAGGAAGGAAGGAAGGAATAAAGGAAGGGGAGAAATAAAGGAAGGAGAGAAATAAAGGAAGGAACTAGAAAGAAAGAGAGATGGGGAGGGATTAAGGGAGGGAAGGAGAAAGGAAGAAAGGAAGGAAGGAAGGAAAGGAGGGATGGAGGAAGAAACTTAAAGAGAGCCACAGGGCTACACTTCCTCTGATGTAACCTAGCTCTTATACATTTGAAGTGTATCTGATGGAGGATTTATCTTTTCTGCCACTTTTCGCCAGAGAACATCCGCTGTGTTTGTTAAAACAAAGAGTAGGTAAAGTCATCACCAAATGATATTCATAAAATTAGCATTCACTTAAAACTGCAGTGCAGCCAGTGTAACTGATATCTTTGAGAATGTAAGGATTTCCTTTCCAATCTTCCCTCAAATATGTAAGGGGAACTTTACTCTTAGAGATTATCAAATACACTTTTGCTTCTTCTTCTTCTTCTAGCGTTTGCCCTTCTTCTGTAGCCAGTCAACAGCATCAGGTTGAGCCTGATGTAAAGTTTCGAGACCTCCTTTGAATCTGGAGAGGTGGCAGTCGTTGACTGTGAGGGTCATAGTCTGTCTGGAGCCGCAGGGGCAGTTCGGGTCGTCTCTGGCTCCCCAGCGATGGAACATAGCGGCTCACCGGCCATGGCCTGTTTGATAGCGATTGAGGAGGGCCCAGTCATAACATGCTAGGTCAAAGCCAGGTTGACGCTTGCAGGGGTCTGTGATGAGATGTTTGTTCTTTACCTCAGCTGACTGCCAACTCTGTTTCCAAGAGACTAGAACAGAGAAGTTCAGTGTAGGCATAGGGGACCAGATTGGGTGACGAGACGTCAAGCGTTGGACAGGGTGGGCGAAGATATCCGCGTATATTGGCAGGTCCGGTTGAGCGTAGACGTGGGAAATGATCTTAGATGATGCTGCATCCCAACGAATATCTGGCGGGGTGATGTTGCTAAGAACTGGCAGCCATGCAACCGGGGTGGAACGGATAGTTCCAGAAATGATCCTCATGGAGGAATATAATTTGGAATCGACCAAGTGGACATGGGGGCTACGGAACCATACTGGGGCACAGTATTCTGCAGTGGAATAGCATAATGCCAGAGATGATGATCGTAGTGTGGAAGCGCTCGCGCCCCATGAGGAGCTGGCCAGTCTTGCAATGATGTTATTCCTTGCGCCCACCTTTGCTGCAGTTTTTATGAGATGTTCATGAAATGACAGAGTGTGATCGAGAGTAACGCAAAGATAGACTGGCTGGGCTTCATGCCGGATTCTCGTATCTCCAAGCTGCACATTAAGCTCATGCGAGGCCAAGGCATGGTGTAGATGGAAAACAGATGATACCGTTTTTGCAGTGCTAGGGATTAGTCGCCATTTTTTACAGTAATCAGATATCAGAGACATGTCTTTTGTGAGTGTTTCCTCAAGGATGTTGAACTTTGATGCCTGAGTTGCACAGCAGATGACATCGGCGTAGATGAACTTCCTTGAAGAAGTTTCTGGGAGGTCATTGATGTAAATATTAAATAGCATAGGAGCCAGAACAGAGCCCTGGGGGAGGCCACTTGAGACAAGTCTCCATCTGCTAGACTTGTCACCCAGATGCACCCGGAATCTTCTGTTTTGGAGAAGAAATGATATAGTGTTGGCCACCCATGGAGGTAGGCATCTTGAGATCTTGACTAGGAGACCATGGAGCCAGACCGTGTCATAGGCTGCTGTGAGATCAACAAAGACAGCACCTGTCTTTAAATTCTTCTGGAATCCATTTTCAATGTAAGTTGAGAGGGCCAGGGCTTGTTCGCAGGTAGATCTTCCTGGGCAGAAACCAGCTTGGGCGGGTGATAGGAATTTCTCTGTAAGATGAGAAATAGGTGACAGAAGCAGCCTCTCAAGGAGTTTGTAACACACGGAGAGGAGAGAAATTGGTCTATAGCTGGCAGCCAGTGTTGGGTCTTTCTTTGGTTTCAAAACCGCTATAATCTTCGCACAAAGCCAAACTTTGGGCATAGACTCAGATTCCAAGATGTGGGACAGGAATGAAGCGAGCCACTTCTTTGCCGCGGGACCCAGGTTAAGAATGAGTTCTGGGGTGATGTTATCATAGCCAGCAGCTGTTCCCGGTTTAACCCTCTTCAAAGCGTCTTCCATTTCAGACAGTGTAAAGGGAGAGAGTTTTGGAGATGGACAAGATAAATGGAAGTGGGATGACCACTCATGGGAAATTTCTCTTTTCCAGATTGGGTCGATCTTAGCACGTCCAACTTGAGTTAGGTGACTGGCCACTGAGTTTGGAGATACGGGAGGATGGGAGACAGGAGGGGGTTGGCTACAGGCACCCAGTCTGTGAAGAAGCTTCCAGGCCTTCGTACTTAAGTGGGTGAAGTTCAGACTTTCCGTGAGTTGTTGCCAGCGGGCTTGGCGTGCTGCATCCAGGGAGGCAATGAGATGGTGAGCCACATCTGGATCGCCCGACTCATCATACTGCTTTAGTAGTTGCTCGCATTCAGCATCAAGACAAGGCGTATAGTTAGCACGTCTCCCACGAGGAATGGCTTGGGAAGCTGCTTTGAAGATGGCTTGGCGGAAGCGCCTGTAGGAATCTTCAGAGGGGATAGAGTTAATTGGAATTTCAGGAATAGATTTGTTGGTAAGATCACTGAACAGACGCCAGTTTGCTTTCCGAAAGTTCCATCTTAGTTTCTCTGAGCACAGAATCAGTGGGAGCTGGAGACCAATGTGGATGATAGCTTTTGCTAAAGCAGGGTGAAGAATAGAATGTGAACATGACTATATGGTAAAATATTACAGTATGTGAAAAACTAAATTCCTATATCATATCTTTCACGTGAAAGTTATTATTAGAGTTATTGTGTTCTTTACTAATAAACCTAGTTAGTACATATCACTCCTATTTAAATAACTGTACAAGTTGAACTACCTGAGCTTAATTTAATTGCCTTAAATTGCATACTATCACACACATATAAACATACAAATAATGCACATGTTTAAGTAGACTGTTACCAAATATTCAGGTGGAAGATACTATCATATAGAATCTGCCATTTATGATTTCATATCACTTGAAAGATGTCACATTTAAGAATCTATGGCATAGTCCCTCCTGCATTGCTGGCTTTGTGGGGTCTAGCTGAGTATATTTGGTCTGCATTTTAAAAGAAGAACAAATGTCCATAGGGTTTGTAAGAAAATGTTTTCAGAGGGAGGAAGGAATTTTCTCTTAGTTTGCTTTTATAAAGGGGAAAAGACAGAAAATGATGACTCTGGTCAGCCAAGCTAATATCATATTAAAAAGAGCTCAAATTTCATGTTAAAATGTTGAAATTTAGATAAATATGATGTCAAAAGACACTTATGAGCAGGAACTAAAAACCAACTTTTTTTTAAAAGAAAGGTAAAAGTGGCAACAATATGCATTCTATCATGACATTTATTGACCTTGAGTCCATGCTATAAATTTGAATGCCCTTTCACACTTCTACCTGCTATATTCTAGTCAGTGGCTAGCCACTTTATAGGTCCTAATGGTGTCTGCTTATCAGTCTGGTTATTTGATGAACAGTGTAATTAATGCATGTGTTCAAAGTAAAGGCTGCCATATCACATTTTCAAAGAGCAAATTGATCTGTCTGTTTCTATTGCATTCCCAGAGGGCAGCTACTCTGCAACTGCTCAGAAAAATCTTCAGCAGTCTTTGTAACCTTTTGTTGTTCTTGTTTTCTCCTATGTGTAGTCACTGTACTTCAGCATTGTGGGTCAAGCTGATTTGATAGCTGATAGCTGACTTTTCTACAAACATGCTGGTTGCACAAGATATCTTTCACAAAATTGATGTACCACCTTTAAATTTTCTTTTATAACCAAGCATCTGGCCTGTTGCTTTCTGCCAACTGGGATTCACTAGTATTTATTTTTCCATTATTGGTTGGCAGTGACAGCTTGCCCTTTCAGCATCATGAGACTGAGAAGCAATTCTGGCAATATCCATCAGGTTAAAGATTACTTTACTGAGATCCCCCTGCCAGCTCACTAGTTTTCTTCACTTCTTAATTGGTTCATAGGTTTCCTTTCAACACAGCTTTCTTCCTGGGCTCTAGTCCAAATTCAGAATACTCCTGTCTCTGATTTCCTTAAGCTTTTCATTCTTGAGGATGCCTCTTGTTGAAATGGAGAACAGGATACAGGTGCCCTGAGAACCAGAATACAAAGTAAAGTGATTTACAAAATATTTTCCATCTTACCATGTTCTTGCCAAACATTGTTTGTTTTATTTATTGCTTTTGCCAGCAGATACTCAGAACATTTTAAATACTCATAAATTTTAGGTTATTAAGTCTTCTTAGAGTTAGACCTTATCTTTTTGCATCAGTGGAAATTATTTCAAAAGCTTAATTTCTGGTAATTTAAGTATTATATTTCCTAGAAGAACATAATTCTGGCATACTTTACATATAATAGTTAAGATAGTGAAATTTCACTTTAAAAATAGCATCTCTGTTCCTGGTAGTTCTACAGTCATACAATTCTCAATTCTTAAGAAGTACTATCAAATGCTATATGTGATTTCTCTAATAATTGAAAGTATATATAAAAAGCACGTATTTGACAATCATTTACTGGTAAGCATGTTATACTATTTCTAGTTTCAGATTTTTGTAGATGAGAAGTCCACTTACCATTACAATTTTTAATTCATAGTCCAGAAGCATGCAAAAATTATTATTACTTGCCTGATTATTTAGTATAAACTTAAGAGTGTTTACTCTCACTCTACTGTGGGTCTTTTTCTCTGCAATATAGTAAAAATTAGATGATTCTTGATAAATCAATCATCTGCAAATCAGCTGAATTTGGAATTTGTTTACATGTTAATTTTCCTGATGCTGTGTGCGCCATCTCTATATATGTATTTCAAGATCTGAGTCTACCCTGCCTTTATTTAGATATGGAAATGACCATTTGTGTTAGTTAATTGTCATCATTCTTTTCTGATCTCTACAAAAGGAGGGGGTTTTGTAATTAGGAACAAAGAATCTACTAAAATTCAGCTCTTACTATACCACAGAACCTGAGAGAATAGGTACAATCAGTTTCACTGCTTATATTTCAAAGTGATTGCATCCTAGTCCTTGAGAAAGACATACCTGAATCATAAAACTGACAACAGGACTATGTAGTCTTCAGAAGGATTGATGCATTTCAAAGAGAGCAAAGAGTACTTAAAATCACCAATTTTCTTAAAATAAGTGCCTTGAGGGGGCAAAAAAATATAACTGTAGAAAAAAAACGCTTTATTTTCACCTGAGAAATTAAACCATTTATTTTTAATTTGTCTTTAAGTTGGAAATCATTTCCTTTAAATCCACAACATTTTGATGCATGCATTCGCTTTCAGCTACTCCCAAAATGTTTTTATCTGAATATTCATCTTTCTCTTCCTGCAGTTCAGCTGGCATGTGTTCAAATTGCATATGCTCAGATGCTCTCACTGAGTTTTTATCCGTGACTATTGCCATGTTAATTCTTGAATGTGGCATACACTTTTTTTTTTTTGTAGATTCCTTTGACTAAAAAGTGGTAACATTTTCCTTGAATAGTGTAATAGCCCTTTTACTAATTTTTTTCCTGTCACTGCTGGGACTTCACCAATTTAGTTTGATTTTTTTCAGAGTCATACAGACGGGCAATATAAAGGAAGAAAAGGAAGGATAACACAGCACTAATTTTTTTTTTTTTATTATTGAATTAGAGACAGAGAAACTAAGAGTGGAGGGGAAATAGAAAGGGACACAGACAGAGATATACCTGCAACCATGTTTCACCACTCATGTTTCACCCCCTTCAAATAGGAACTGGGGGGCTCAAACCCGGGTCCTTGTGTACTATAATGTGTGAGCTTAACCAGGTATACCACTGCCTGGCCCCAAAACTGAAGCTTTTCAGTGGCAGCTGACCTAGATCTTGGATGATGTAAAGCAAGAGCACTCTCCAAGTGAATAATTGTGTGGGCTCTCATTGTTTTAAGATTCCACTTTTCAACAAACACCCTCTTAAAGCTTTTAAAAATTAGATTGTCCTTGATATATATAAGGATCTAGGATTTGATTTTTCCAGAACTGAGGCTCATACATGCTTCTTCTTCTAGCGTTTGCCCTTCTTCCGTAGCCAGTCAACAGCGTCAGGTTGAGCCTGATGTAAAGTTTCGAGACCTCCTTTGAATCTGGAGAGGTGGCAGTCATTGACTATGTGGGTCATTGTCTGGAGCCACAGGGGCAATTTGGGTCGTCTCTGGCTCCCCAGCGATGGAACATAGCGGCGCACCAGCCATGGCCTGTTTGATATGATTGAGGAGGGCCCAATCATAACGTGCTAGGTCAAAGCCGGGTTGACGCTTGCAGGGGTCTGTGATGAGATGTTTGTTCTTTACCTCAGCTGACTGCCAACTCTGTTTCCAAGAGTCTGGACCAGAGAAGTTCAGTGTAGGCGTAGGGGACCAGATTGGATGACGAGATGTCAAGCATTGGACAGGGTGGGCGAAGATATCCGCGTATATTGGCAGGTCCAGTTGAGCGTAGACGTGGGAAATGAACTTAGATGATGCTGCATCCCAACGAATATCTGGCGGGGCGATGTTGCTAAGAACTGGCAGCCAGTTCTGCTACTCCCAGCACATTCAAGCATAAGTAAACTTGTGTGCCACTTTCCTGCTTTCCCAGTCTTCATTTACTTTTTTAAAAACATCATCTCTGATTCCATTCATGCTTCTTGGACTTTACCATATGTGATTCTATATAGCATTGGAAAACTTATTCACACTGAAAATATTCCCATTTCCATTTGGAGTATAGGTAAAAATCTGGAAGAATTCTCACCACATTTAATGCAAGAAAGGAGGATTTTTAAAAAAATAGTGATTTAATAATCATCTACAGGATAACAAGATTGTGGGATAAGAGGGGTATAATTCCATACAATTCCTACCACCAGAGTTCCCTAATGCATCCTCTCCAGTGGAAGCTTTCCTATTCTTTATCCCTTTGGGTATATGGACCAAAGATCTTTATGGGGTACAGAAGGTGGAAGGTCTGGCTACTATAATTGCTTCTCCACTGAAGATGGGCATTGTCAGGTTAATCCATTTCCCTAGCCTGTTTCTATCTTTCCCTAGTAAAGTAGTAAAGTAGGAGGACAGGGTTGTAGGACACATTGGTGAGGTTGTGTGTCCAGGTACGTCAGGTTGGCATCATGGTAGCATCTGCAACTTGTTGGCTAAAAAGTATTAAGATATAAATCAGAACAAATCATTTAATAATCAGGAAATTAAAGGTAATAATATGGCAGGTAAAATTTAGGGTCTTCATGTTGGAGGAAGCTAGAGAAAAGGTGGAATTTAAAAGTGAATTTGTCAAGTACTTGAGGTCCTCTTTAGCATCCAGTTATGTTTATTGTGTGTTTATGTAGCTCACATTGTATGAAAAGCCTTTTTGTGAATAAGTTTTAGACAACTAATTTATATTGGCATAAAAGAAATTTCACATATGTGCATTTAAAATGCTTTTAAGTGGATGATTCAAACAAATCCCATTCAGGACAAAGTATAAATAATAAATGTGTGTTTATTTGAATTTCTTGATAGAGAAAGCTGTGCAGACAATAGACTTATTTATTTCTCAAGAGGATTTATGTTAAAATAAAGTTCCCTGGGGCAGTCAGAGGAAAAAAAAGATTCTAAGATGCACTCTACTAAATTATAAGTCTGAGGATAAAATATGACAATAATAATTGCTAGAATAAAAACCTAAGTATAAAACTTATTTGGCCTATATCGTATATTTTCAACTTTCTAAAAATGTATTATTTCTGTCACTGGAAGAGCTATTCCTGTGTAAATATCTGAGATCTTAGAAATAGTACATCTCCTTCCTTCCTTCCCTCCTTCCTTTCTCCTTTATTTCTTTTTTTTATTCCTTTCTTTGTTTGTTTTACTTTTTTATTTTTGGTTTATAAATAGGAAACATTGGCAAAACCATAGGATAAGAGGGGTACAACTCCACACAATTCCCACCATCAGAACTCCTTATCCTATCCCCTCCCCTGATATCTTTCCTATTCTTTATTCCTCTGAAAGTATGGGCCCAGGGTCATTATGGGATGCAGAAGGCAGAAGGTCTACGTTCTGTAACTGCTTCCCTGCTGAATATGGGCATTGACAGGTTGATCCGTACTCCCACCCTGCATCTATCTCTCTAGTGGGGCTGAGCTCTGGGGAAGTGGGGCTCTAGGACATATTGGTAAGGTTGTCTTTCCAGGGAAGTCTGTTTAGCCTCATGGTAGTATCTGGAACCTGGTTGCTAAAGAAAGAGTTCACATATAAAAACAAACAAGTTGTTGACTAATCATAACCTAAAGATTAGAATAGTGTAGATGAAGAGTTGGGGGGGTCCTCCATTTTGTAGATAGCTAGTAGGCATATTTTAGTTATATTCCAAAGTGCCTGTAACTATGCTAGTTTTTTTTTCCCCTAGCCTGAAATATGATATGCAGGTGGATCCAAGTTATTGTCTGGGGAGATGATGGCATGGCTGGAAAAAGGACCAGAAAGCTGGATCTGGGAAGAGAGTAGCTCCCAAATATGGGAAAGATGTATACATATTGTTGACTATAAACCCAATTGATTTGTTCAGATCTGGGGCCCATATTCAGCTTAGGAGCCTATGTAACCTCTGCATCCCTATAGATCTGAGCTCACATTCTGTGATCATGAATAGGAAAGTTCCAAGCTGCCCTATTTTCAGGACCCATCTTCCTCAGGTGGAGCATAGAGTATGTTGTTTATCCTTCCTTCAGAGAATGGAACATTCTCTACCGTTGTTGATCCAAGTTGAGGGCAAAGTCGTATGGGGGCCCACAAAGGGGTCTATTGTGTTGTTCCTGATAGAGAAGACTGGTAATATTGGGGAGAGGGATTTATTCGAGGTCTAGGCCCATCATGTTTGTTTGGGAATTTGAGGACTCCCTGAATAGGGCCATAGCAGATGGGGTAGCTTGATAGTGACTAAAGAGTCAGTGTTAAAGTATTACAGTCTCTTGACCTTATACAGCTTTTGCAGTCCTTGCTTTGATAAGGTTAGCTTGGTTGTGAGTGAGGGAAGTATAATAGAAAGTACGTGAGGAGGGTATCTAAGTCTAAGTAGACATTATTTCATTATGAACTTTACACTGACTCACTGCAAACTATTGTGTACTTTGCTTTTAGGTATATATTTTGCCCTAATTTATGGGTACATGTGAACCTATACTCTGTCTCATGGGACCTGGTATTTATCTAGGTTTTGGGACAATGTTAGGAAGTGAACCATCTGTAAGACAATCCTATGAAAGGAAAGGTCTCACCCAAGTAATGAGGCTGAAGGGTTGACATTCCATGCCTGACGTCTCTGAACACAGTCTGAAGTGACACATGCTGAAGTGGTACTCTTACATTGATTAGGTCGAGATTGGCAGATGCGATGTCATTTGGTATGAATTGAGAGAAGCATGCAGAAAATGAGCCCCACCCTAGAGGTTCCAGGACTAGAGGAAATATAGGCTCTATAGAGGAAGTGGGAGGTTCCTGCTGTCTGAGGGTTTAAGAAGGCAATAGATAGTTATTGCTATAATCACATTATTTGGCAATTGGGTTAACTTTGAAAAATCCCTTTGTTAGGATTTACTGTATCATACACAACATCACCGTAATTTATCATCTTTGACATTATTTATATATAGCTGTGCCACTGGTTGCTTCTGTTCTCCCTGATTTAAGCTTTTAAAGAGAGACAGCATATCAAAGACTCAGCCTATGGGCTATGCATTAAAAACTTTGAGACATTCAATTTTTTCCTCTCATATTAATTAAATAGTGATTTAGTGATTTATATGACTACAGATTAATAGGAGTGTGCATAAACACCATTCCCATCACCAAAAGATTGTGTTCCATCCCACCTTCTGCCCCCCAACCCCCAAGTGAAGCCAAACTTCCACCCTCGCCCTCAGCACAGAGATTTTTATTTTGGTGCCCTACTCCAAATTCAGTCAAAACATGCTTCGAGTTTACCTTTCTGTTCTTCTTTCTCAACTTCTGTTTATGATATGGGCCATCCCATACTTATCTTTATCTTTCAGACTTAGCTCACAACATAATTCCTTCTATCTCCATCCAAGATGAGTCAGAGAAGGTGGGTTGATTGTGCTTTTTTGAAAAATATTTATTTATTTATCCCCTTTTGTTGGTCTTGTTGTTTTATTGTTGTAATTATTGTTGTTGTCATTGTAGTTGGATAGTACAGAAAGAAATGGAGAGAGGAGGGGAAGTCTGGGAGAGAAAGACAGACACGTTCAGACCTGCTACAACATCTGTGAAGCTACACAAAGGAGGTGGGGATCCTGGGACTTGAACCAGGATCCTTACACCACCCCTTGCGCTCTGCACCACATGCACTTAACCCACTGCGCTACCACCTGACTCCCGAGTTCATTGTGCTTAATAGCTGTATAGTATTCCATTGTGTATATATACCACAGATTTCTTTTTTCTTTTATTTATTTATTTATTTATTTATTTATTTATTTATATTTAAGAAAGGATAAATTAACAAAACCATAGGGTAGAGGGGTACAACTCCACACAATATCCACAACCCAATCTCCATATCTCACCCCCTTCCCTGATAGCTTTGCCATTCTATATCCCTCTGGGAGCATGGACCCAGGGTCATTGTGGGTTGCAGAAGGTGGAAGGTCTGGCTTCTGTAATTGCTTCCCCGCTGAACATAGACGTTGACTGGTCGGTCCATACTCCCAGTCTGCCTCTCTATTTTCCTAGTAGGGTGGGTCTCTGGGGAAGTGGAGCTCCAGGACACATTGGTGGGGTCTTCAGTCCAGGGAAGCCTGGGCGGCATCCTGATGGCATCTGAAACCTGGTGGATGAAAAGAGAATTAACATACAAAGCCAAACAAATTGTTGAGCAATCATGGACCCAAAGCTTGGAATAGTGGAGAGGAAGTGTTGGGGGGGGGGGTACTCACTACAAACTATAGTGTACTTCTGCTTTCAGGTATATATTTTGCACATGTTTATGGATACGTGTGAACATATGCTCTCTCTCACAGAACCTGGTGTATATCTAGGTTTTGGGACTTTGTTAGAAAGTGATCCACCTGGGATGGAATTAGAGAATACTATGAAAGAAAAGGTCACACCCGAGTAATGAAGCTGAAGGGTTGTCATTCCACACGTGAAGTCTCTGGACACAGTCTGAGGTGAAACATGTTGAGGTGGCAATTATTGTGTTGATTAGGTTGCGATCGGCAGATGCAATATTATTTGATATGGATTGGGAGAGGCATACGGGAAAGTGGGCCCTATCCAAAAGTTCCAGACTGGGGGAAGTAGGGGCTCTATAGTGGAGATGTGAGGTTCCCGTTGTCTTAGGGTTCAAAAAGACAATGGATAGTTAATGTTATCATCACATTATTTGGTAATCGGGTTAACTTTGAAAAGTCCATTTGTTAGGGTTTGCTGTACAGTACCCAGTATCTTTTATATAGCTGTGCTATTGGTTGCTTCTGATCTACTTGGTCTAGGCTTTTGAGAGAGTCCACATATCAAATACACAGCCTATATATTAAAAGACTTAGTCTGTGTTTTAAAAACTTTGAGACATACAATTAATTTTCCCCCTCTCATATTAGTTAACTAGTGATTTATATGACTACATTTTATTAGGAGTGTACATAAACACCATTCCCACCACCAAAAAACTGTGACCCTTCCCTCCCACCTACTCTAACCCCCCACTGGTCCAAGAAGCTGCATGTCTACCCCTCACCTCAAAGTTTTTACTTTGGCGCCCTGCTTACAATTTGGTCACGTCCTGCTTTTAGTTTCCCTTTCAGATCTTCTTACTCAACTTCTGTTGATTAGTGGTATCATCCCATACTCATCTTTATCTTTCTGACTTAGCTGACTTAACATAATTCCTTCTAGCTCTGTCCAAGATGGGTCAGAGAAGGTGGGTTCATTATTCTTGATAACTGCATAGTATTCCATTGTGTATATATACCACAGCTTTCTCAGCCACCCATCTGTTGTTCGACACCTGGATTGCTTCCAGCTTTTAGCTATTATGAGTTGTTCTGCTATAACATAGGAGTACACACCTCTTTTTTGGTTGGGTGTTATGGAGTCCTTGGGGTATAACTCCCGGAGAAGAATTACTGGATTATGGAAGGTCCATGTCTAGCCTTGTGAGAGTAATCCAGACTGCTCTCCACAGAGGCTGGACCAATTTACATTCCCACCAGCAGTGCAAAAGGGTTCCTCTGTCCCCACAGCCTATCCACCATTTGTTGCTGCTGTCTTTTTAATGTATGCCATTCTTACAGGAGTGAGGTGGTATCTTACTGTTGTCTTAATTTGCATTTCACTGACAATCAGTGACCTAGAGCAGTTTTTCATATGTTTGTTAGCCTTTTGGATCTCCTCTGAGATGAATGTTTTGTTCATATCCTCTGCCCATTTTTGGATGGGGTCATTTGCTTTTTTTGTTGCAAAGTTTGCTGAGCTCTTTATATATTTTGGTGATTAGTTTCTTGTCTGATGTATGGCATGTGAAGATCTCCCATTCTGTGAGGGGTCTCTTTGTTTGTTTAATAGTTTCTTTGGATGTGCAGGAGCTTTTCAATTTGATGTAGTCCCATTGGTTTGTTTCTGCTTTAGTCTTCCTTGCAATAGGGTTTGATTCATCAAAGATGTCCTTGAGGTGTAGGTGGGAAAGTGTTTTACCAATGTTTTCCTCTAAGTATTTGATTGTTTCTGGTCTGACATCTAGGTATTTGATCCATTTGGAGTTGATTTTTGTTTCTGGTTAGATAAAGTGGTTCAATTTCATTCTTCTGCATGTTACAACCCAGTTTTCCCAGCACCATTTATTAAAGAGAGCCTCCTTTTTCCATTTAATCCTTTGGGCCCCTTATCAAAGATTAGATGTGCATAGGTGTGGGGATTTTTTTTCTGGGCTTTCAATTCTGTTCCACTGGTCTCTGTGCCTATTTTTGCTCCAGTACCATGCTGTTTTGATGATGATGGCTTTATAATATAGTTTAAGGTTTGGAGTGTGATCCCTCCATTTCTGTTTGTTTTCCTAAAGATGATTTTGGCAATTCTAGGTGTTTTCAGGTTCCAGATAAATGATTGTAGTGTTTGTTCTATTCTCTTAAAGAAGCTGGGTGGAACTTTGATGGGTATTGCAATAAATTTGTATATGGCCCTGGGGAGAATATTCATTTTGATGATATTTATACTTCCAATCCATGAACGCGGGATATGTTTCCTCTTCTTGGTATCAGTTTCTATTTCCTTGAGTAGCAACTCATAGTTTTCAGTATACAAGTCTTTCACTTCTTTGGTCAACTTTATTCCTAGGTATTTGATTGATTTTGCTGAAACAGTAAATGGGAGTGATTTCTGGATGTCTTCTTCCTCAGATTTAGTGTTTGCATAAATAAATGCAACTGATTTTTGTACATTGATTTTGTAGCCTGATACCTTGCTATATTGCCTAATAACTTCTAGTAGTATTCTGCTGGATTCTTTAGGTTTTTTTATGTATACTATCATATCATCTGCAAATAGAGAGAGCTTGACTTCTTCCCTTCCAATCTGTATTCCTTTGATTTCTTTCTATTGCCTGATTGCTAAGGCAAGATCTTCCAATACTATGTTGAAGAGTAATGGTGACAGTGGACAGCCCTGTCTAGTCCCTGATCTGAGGGGGAATGCTTTCAGCTTCTGTCCATTGAGTATGATGTTGGCTTTAGGTTTGCTATATATAGACTCCACTATCTTGAGGAATTTCTGGCTATTCCCATTTTTTGTAGAGTTTTGAGCATGAATGGGTGTTGGATTTTGTCAAAGGCTTTCTCTGCAATCATGTGGTTTTTGGCTTTGCTTTTATTGATGTGGTGAATGACATTGATTGACTTACGGATGTTGAACCAGCCTTGCATTCCTGGGATGAATCCCACTTGGTCATGATGAATAATCTTTTTGATATGCTGCTTTATCCGGTTTACCAAGATCTTGTTTAATATGTTGACATCGATGTTCATCAGAGATATTTGTCTGTAGTTTTACTTTTTTGTTCTGTCCCTATCAGCTTTTGGTATCAAGGTGATGTTGGCTTCATAGAAGGTAGAAGGGAGTTTTCCTGTTTCTTCAATCTTATGGAAAAGCTTCAGAAGTATGGGTACTAACTGTTTCCTGAAAGTTTTGTAGAATTCGTTTGTGAAGCGATCTGGTCCAGGACTTTTGTTGCTGGGGAGATTTTTAATAACGGTCTCAATTCTTTGTCTGTGATTGGTTCATTTAGATTTTGTAGTTCTTCTTGGTTCAGTTTTGGAAGGACATATGCTTCTAGGAATTGTTCCATTGCTTCCAGATTCTCTAGCTTGGTGGCGTATAGTTCTTCATAGAAGTTTTGCGCGTTTCTCTAAATTTCTGTGGTGTCAGTTGTGATATCTCCTCTATCATTTAAAATTCCATTAATTTGTGTCTTCTCTCTGTATTTCTTGGTGAGTCTGGCTACAGGTTTGTCAATTTTGTTTAATCTTTCAAAGAACCAACATTTAGCTTCATTGATCTTTTGTATGGTTGTTTTATTTTCAATGTTGTTTATTTCTGCTCTAATGTTAGTTATTTATATCCTTCTGGTTTTCTTTAATGTTCCTTTGTTCCATTTACTCTTAGTCCTTGAGGTATGCAGTAAGGTCATTCATTTGAGTTTCTTCTTGTTGTTTAATATGTGATTGTATGGCTATAAGTTTCCCTCTCAGAACTGCTTTAGCTGTGTCCCAAATATTTTGATAGGTGGTGCTTGAGTGACTCTCTGACCGAGTTGTTCTTAAGGAGTATGTTGTTTTGTTTCCAAATTCTGTGACTTTTAATAATTGTCTGTTTGTTGTTAAATGTTAGTTTTACTCTACTGTGGTCTGAGAAGATACTTGGGATGATTTCAATGCTCTTGAATTTATTGATGCTGTCTTTGTGGCATAACATGTGGTCTATCCTTGAGTATGTGTTATGTGGATTTGAAAAGAAGTTGTATTCCAGTTTTTTGGTGTGAAGGACTCTGAAAATGTCCAAGAGGTCTAGTCTGTCAATCTCTTCATTCAATTCGCTTGTATCTTTGTTGATTCTCTGCTTTGTTGATCTGTCTAAGTGTCAGAGTGAGGTATTGAAGTCTCCCACTATTATTGTATTACTATTGATGTATTTTTGAAATTCTTTCAGTAAGTGCTTGACATATTTAGATGGTCCTTCATTGGGTGCATAGATGTTAATAATTGTTAAGTCTTCTTGGCTGATTGATCCTCTAATCATTATGTGATGTCCTTGCCTATCTTTTCTTACTTTATTAAATTTAAAATCTATCGTGTCTGAGATGAGAATGGCTGTTCCTGCCCTATTTTGTGGTCCGTTAGCCTGTATGATAGTTTTCAATCCTTTACTTTAAGTCTGTGTTTATCTTGTTGTGACAGATGGGATTCTTGCAAGCAGCATATGGTTGGGTTATGTTTTCTGATCCATCCCCCAATCTGTGCCTTTTGATAGGTGAGTTTAAGCCATTGACATTTATTGATATTATGGATTTAATGTATTGTAGTGCCATTATTCAAAAAAAATTTTGTTTGTTCTGATATATTGCAAGTATTATAGTGATGTTCTTGTTTATAAGAGGTCTTTTAGAACCTCTTTCAGGGCCGGTTTGGTGATGGTTGCCTCCTTTAACTGTTGTTTGTCTAAGAAGGTTCTGATCCCTCCATCTAGTTTGAATGAAAGCCTAGCAGATTATATTATCCTTGTCTGACACTCTTTTTCATTCAGGGCTCGATAGATATCTTGCCATTCTCTTTGGCTTTTCGAGTTTGAGTGGAGAAGTCTGCAGATTATCCTCTAGGTTTTCCCTTGTATCTGACTTTTTGTTTCTCTCTTGAAGCCTTTAGGATCCTTTCTTTGTCCTTACTCCTTCTCATTGTGACTATGATGTGTCTTGGTGTCTTCATGTCTGGGTTGATTCTGTTTGGTACTCTCTGGCCTCTTGAATCTTGATGTCCTTTCTGTTATTCAGGTCTGGGAAGTTTTCTTCTATTATTTCCTCTAGAATTTTTCCTTCCCCTTCCTCTCTTTCTTCCTCTGGCAGGCCAATTATACAAATGTTACTTCTTTGGAGATCATCCCATATGTCTCTGTTGTTGTTTTCAGTGTCTCTCAATCTCCTTTTGAGCTCTTCCACCTAGTTTTTAGTTTTCTCTAACTTATCCTCTGTCTGGCTAATTCTGTTTTCTGGTTCTGTTAGTCTGCTTTCCCTTGCCTCAGCTTCTTTCTTCATTACAGCTATTTCAGCTTTCAGTTCTCTAATTGCCTCAAGATAGTCAGTATTTTCCTTGGGGGTCTCAACTTTTGTTTCCCTAATACTGCCATTCCTTTCCTCCAATGTTGTTTTCATTTCTGTGATTAATTAGCTTATTATTGTTTGCATACTTTTCTTATCTATGGTTACTACTGGCTGATTTGTAGTTTCTTCTGGGCTCTTGTCTTCATTCATTGGAGTACCAGTTTTATTTGCTCTTGATCTACCTATTTTTTTGATTTATGTGTTTCTTATTTTTATGTTCTGTTGTTCCTCAGTTGTTGCATTTTTTAGTACAAGCAACACTGTACTAAATACCTTTATGACAAATGCACTCACCAACCTCAGGAATTACAATAGCAAGTGAAGCAAGTATTGAAGCAGTTTAATCACTACCAGTTAGCCAAAGAATGTCTCCCGTCCATGAACAAATAGCAACCAAGTCCAAGTGATGAAGAAAGAGAAAAGAAAGGGATAGCAAGAATAGACAGTTATGCAAATTTCCTATCCACTGTATATTCTAGGGTTAACAAGAGGAGAAAGGGAAGTAGAGCAGAGATACACACATAGAGAGTCCACTCTGAGTCAGATTTCTTCCCCAAAATAATTCACAAATTCAGAAAGGCAAAGAAGAAGTATATGACAAGTTAAAAAAAAAGAGAGAGAAACAAGAGAGAGAAAATAGAATAGATAAGTAAAAGAGCTATAATTAAAGAGCAGTGAAAGGATAGTTTTTTAATTGATTACTTTTTTAAATTTTATTTTGTTTTTGTTATCCAAATCTACTATGCACTGTATATTCTAGGGGTAGCTAAGGGAAGAAGGTAAGTTAAGCAGAGATACACGCAGAGAGAGTACACTCTGAGTCAGATTTCTTCCCCCAAATAATTCCCAAATGTGTATCTGTGAATTTAGAAAGCTGAATGATTAAGGAAGAAAGGATGACAAGAATGAGAAAAAGAAATAAAAAGAAAGCGAGAGAAAAAAGAAAAAGATAAGAAAAAGAACAGTAATAAAAGAGTGGTGAAAGGAAAGAGTTTTATGCAGGGGGGGGGAGGGAGAGTTTTTTATTTGTTTTTTATTATTTAATTAGCTATGCTAATTGGGGAGGAGGGAGGGGAGCTGCCTGAGCAGAGGCAGCTGGTTGGCTACTTAGAAAGTGAAAAGGCCAAAAGTTTCAGAAGGGAATAGACTTAGAATGAATGATACCCCCTGGTGGGACAGGAATCTTGGTAAAGAAAGAAGCTCAGCAGGGGAGCCTGATAGGAGCTGGTCCCCAGGGACTGGTTATGAGGGGGGAGGGGGTGCGCTTTGGGAATAATAATTTAAAAGAAAAAAATGTTTACCTTTGTTTTTACTCTATTTTTTAACCCAAATTAAGTTATAGTCACCTCCTTGGTGTAACCGCTAGGACCCCTTATTGACTGGCCTACTAAAGGCAGAAAATCCTACTGTTTTCAGTCAATGTGGTCGGAGCTCAAGCCACTAGCAGCTTCTCAGTCCGCCATCTTCCAGGAACCATACCACAGATTTCTAAGCCACTCATCTGTTTTTGGGCACCTGGGTTGTTTCCAGGTTTTAGCTATTATGAATTGTGCTGCTATGAACATAGGTGTACACATATCTTTTTGGTTGGGTATTATGGAGTCCTTGGTGTATATCCCTAAGAGAGGAATTACTGGGTCATATGGAAACTCCATGTATAGCCTTCTGAGAGTTCTCTAGACTGCTCTTCACAGAGATTGGACCAATTTACATTCCCACCAGCAGTGCAGAAGTGTTCCTTTGTCCCCACAGCCTCTCCAGCATTTGTTGCTGCTGTCCTTTTTGATGTATGCTATTCTCACAGAGGTGAGGTGGTATCTCAATGTTGTCTTTATTTACATTTCTCTGACAGTCAGCAACCTGGAGCATTTGTTCATGTGTTTGTTAACGTTTTGGATTTCTTCTGGAGTGAATGTTCTATTCATAACCTCTGCCCATTTTTGGATGGGGTCATTTGCTTTTTTGTTGCTAAGTTTGCTGAGCTCTTTATACATTTTGGTTATTAGTCTCTTGTCTGATGTATGGCATGTGAAGAGCTTCTCCCATTCTCTGAGGGGTCTCTGTGTGATGGTTTCTTTGGCTGTGCAGAAGCTTTTCAATTTGATGTAGTCCCACTGATTTGTTTCTCCTTTAGATTTCCTTGCAATTGAGTTTATATCATCAAAGATGTCCTTGAGGTTTAGGTTGGAAAGTGTTCCACCAATGTTTTCCTCTAAGTATTTGATAGTTTCTGATCTAACATCTAGGTCATTGATCTATTTGGAGTTGACTTTTGTGTATGTTGAGATAAAGTCATTAAGTTTTATTCTTCTGCATGTTTCAACCAAGTTTTCCCAGCACCATTTGTTGAAAATAGCATCCTTTCTCTTTTAATACTTTGAGCTCTCTTATCGAAGACAAGATGTTCATAGGTGTAGGGGTTTAGTTCTGGGCTTTTAATTTGTTCCATGGGTCTGTGTGCCTATTTTTGTTCCAGTACCAGGCTGTTTTGATGATGATGGCCTTATAATATAGTTTGATATTAGAAGTGTGATGCCTCCGTTTCTGTTTCTTATCCTCAGGAAAGTTTTGATGATTCTAGGTGTTTTATGGTTCCAGATAAATGATTGTATATTTTTTTTTATTTGCTTAAAGAAGCTTGGTGGAGCTTTGATGGGTATCACAGATGTCTTTCCATACTTTGCTATCATTTATTATTTCCTTGAATAGTGACCCATAGTTTTCAGTATACAAGTCTTTCAATTCTTTGGTCAGCTTTATTCCTAAGTATTTTATTGTTTTTGCTGAATGGGAATGATTTCTGGATGTCCTCTTCTTCAGATTTAGTGTTTGCATAAAGAAATGCCACTGATTTTGTACATTGATTTTGTAGACTGACACCTTGCTATATTGCCTAATAACTTCCAGTACCCTTCCAGTACCTTTCTGCTGGCTACTTTAGGTTTTTCTATGTATGCTATCATATCATCTTCAAATAGTGAGAGCTTGACTTCTTCCCTACCAATCTGTATTCCTTTGATTTCTTTTTCTTGCCTGATTGCCATGGCAAGAACTTCCAATACTATGTTGAAGAGTAGTGATGATAATAGCAGCCCTGTCTAGTTCCCTATCTGAGGGGGGATGCTTTCAGCTTCTGTCCACTGAGTATGATGTTGGCTGTATATGATTTTTTTGTATATGGACTCCACTATCTTGAGGAATTTTCCATATATTCCCCCTTTTTGTTGTGTTTTGAGCATGAATGGTTGTGGATTTTGTCAAAGGCTTTCTCTGCATTATTGAGATAATCATGTGGAGTTTGGTTTTGCTTTTAATGATGTGGTGAATGACATTGATTGACTCATGTATGTTGAACCAGTCTTACATTCCTATGATAAATTCCACATGGTCGTAATAAACAATCTTTTTGATATACTGCTATATCCAGTTATCCAGTATCTTGTTCAATATTTTGGTATCTATGTTCATCAGAGATATTGGTCTTTAATTTTCTTTTTTTGTTGTGTCCCTATCTGTTTTTAAAGGTGGAAGGGAGTGTTACTGTTTCTTTTATCTTGTGGAAGAGTTTTTTTTTTAATTTATTTTATTTATTTATTCCCTTTTGTTGCCCTTGTTGTTTTATTGTTGTAGTTATTATTGTTGTTGTTGTTGTTGTTGTTGGATAGGACAGAGAGAAATGGAGAGAGGAGGGGAAGACAAAGAGGAGCCACCTGCAGACCTGCTTCACCGCCTGTGAAACGACTCCCCTGCAGGTGGGGAGCCGGGGTTCAAACCGGGATCCTTATGCCGGTCCTTGTGCTTTGTGCCACCTGTGCTTAACCCGCTGCGCTACAGCCCGACTCCCTTGTGGAAGAGTTTTAGAAGTATAGGTATTAACTGTTTTCTGAAGGTTTTGTAGAATTGATTTGTAAAGCCATCTGGTCCATGACTTTTGTTGTTAGGAAGACTCTTAATAACTATTTTGATTTCTTTGTCTATGATTGTTGCATTTAGGCTTTGTAGTTCTTCTTGGTTCAGTTTTGGAAGGGCATATGTTTCTAGGAATTCTTCCATTTCTTCCAGATTCTCTAGCTTTGTGTCATATAGTTATTCATAAAACTTTCTGGATTTCTGTGGTGTCAGTTGCGATATCTCCTCTATCAGTTACACTTCTGTTTATTTGAGTCTTCTCCCTTTTCTTTTAATGAGTCTGGCTAGGGGTCTGTCAATCTTGTTTAATTTTTCAAAGAACCAACATTTGGCTTCATTGATATTTTGTATGGTTCTCTTATTTTCGATGTTGTTTATTTCTACTCTAATTTTAGTGATTTCTGTCCTTCTGGTTGCTTTAGGTTCCAGAAGGGTTCCTTTGTTCCTCTTTCTCTAAGTCCTTAAGGCATGTAGTAAGGTCATTCATTTGAACTTTTTCTTATTCTTTAATATGTGATTGTATGGCTATGAGTTTCCCTCTCAATACTGATTTAGCTGTGTCCCAAATATTTTGATAGGTTGTGTCTTCATTTTCATTTGTTTCCAGGAACATTTTAATTTCTCCCTTGAGTGCCTCATTGACACAGTGGTTATTAAGCAGCATGTTGGTGAGTTTCCAAATTTTGTGACTTTTAGTACATTTCTTTTTGTATGGAATGTTAACTTTACTCCACTGTGGTCTGAGAAGAATCTTGGGATGATTTCAATGCTCTTGAATTTGTTTATACTGTCCTTTTGGCCTAATATGTGGTCTATCCTTGAGTATGTGTTGTCCGGATTTGAAAAGAATGTGTAGTCCAGTTTTGGGGGGTGAAGAACTCTGAACATATCCAGGATGTCTAGTCTACCCATCTCTTTATTTAATTCTCTTGTTTTTTTTTGTTGATTCTCTGTTTTGTTGATCTAAATGTGAGATTGGCTTGTTTAATTCTCTCACTATTATTGTATTACTATTGATATAGTTTTTTAGTTCTTTCAGTAGGTGTTTGATGTATTTAGATGGTCCCTCATTGGGTACACAGATGTTAATAATTGTTGAATCTTCTTGGTTGATTGATTCTATAGTTATTATGTAATGGCCTTGCTTATCTTTTATTACTTTATGTAGTTTAAGGTCTATTGTGTCAAAAATTAGAATGCTGTTGCTGACTTTTTTTGTGGTCCATTAGCCTGTATGATTAAGTCTGTGTTTGTCTTGTTGGGTCAGGGGGGTTTCTTGCAAACAACATATGGTTGTTTTTTTTTCTTATCCATCTTTCCACTCTGTGTCTTTTAATGTCTGAGTTTAAGCTTCTGACATTTATTGATATTATAGATTTAATGTATTTTAGTGCCATTATTCAATAGTTTTTTATTTGCTCTGATATATGGCAAGTATTATAGTGATGTTCTTGTTTATATGAGGTCTCCCCAATAAATAAATTTAAAAGAAAATAAAATAAGGTCTTTTAGAACCTCTTTCAGGGCAGGCTTGGAGATGGTTGCCTCCTTTAACTGTTGCCTGTCTGAGAAGGTTTTGATTCTTCCACTTAGTTTGAATGAAAGTCTAGCAGGATATATTATCCTTGTCTGACACTCTTTTCCATTCAGGGCTCGATAGATGTCTTGCCATTCTCTTTTGGCTTTTAGAGTTTGAGTGGAGAAGTCTGCTGATAGTCTTATGGGTTTTCCCCTGTATGTGACTTACTGTTTTTCTCTTGCAGCCTTTAGGATCCTTTCTTTATGCTTACTTTTTCTTCATTGTAACTATGATGTGTCATAGTGTCTTCAGGTCTGGGTTGATTCTGTTTGGGACTCTCTGGATCTCTTGAATCTTAATGTCCTTTCTGGTTTTTAGGCCTGGGAGGTTTACTTCTATTATTTCCTCTAAGATGTTTACTTCCCCTTCCTTTCTTTTTTCCTCTGGTAGGCCAATTTTTAGGAATGTTACTTCTTTTGAGATCATCCCTATATCTCTTGTTTTCTGTCTCTTTTAATCTCTGAGCTCTTTACCTATTTCTTTGTTTTCTCTAGGTCATCCTCTGTCTGGCTAATTCTGTTTTCTGTTTCTGTTAATCTGCTTTCCCTACTGTCAGCTTCTTTCTTCAGTTAAGTTATAGTATCAGCTTGTTCTGCTGATTGGCATTTTTAGATCAGCTATTTCAGCTTTCAGTTCTCTAATTACCTCAAGGTAGCTAGTGTTTTCCTTGAGGGTCTCATCTGTTGTTTCCCTAATCCTAATAGCCCTTTCCTCCATAGTTGTCTTCATTTCTGTGAGTATTAGGTTTATTATTGCTTGCATGCTTTTCTTATATATAGTTATTTTTGTCTGATATGAAGTTTTTTCTGGACTCCTGTTCTGATTCATTGTGGTAGCAGTTTTATTAGCTCTTAGTTTAACCATTTTTTTTATTGATGTGACTTGTATTCTTCTGTCATTCTTCAGTTGTTGTGTTTTGAGTAGCAGCCACACTACACTAAAAACTTTTCACAAATGCTGTCATAAACCTCAGAAATTACAACAATAGCAACTGAAGCAAGGATTGATGCAGTTCAGTCAATACCAGTTAGCCAAACAACACCTCCAGTCCAAGAAAAAAATAGCAAACAAAACCAAGAGAAAGAGAAAGGGAAAAAAGGGAAAGCAAAGTTAGATAATTATACAAATCTACTTTACACTATCAATTATAGGAATAGCAAGAGGAGAAAGGAAATTAGAAAAGAGAGACAAGAGAGAGACACACATACACAGAGTTCACTCAGAGTCAGATTTCTTCCACAAAATAATTCACAAACAAGTGTCACTGAATTCAGAGAGCAGAAGAAGGAAGAAAAGAAGAAATAAAGAAAAAAAAGCAGTGAAAGGAAAGAGTTTCTCTCACAATGGATAGGACACTCAGTCATCTATTAATGTAAAAGGCAACAGTGGTTAATTTTTGTCAACTTGAAAAGGAGGGAAAAGAGACACACATATATAATAATAGTAATAATAAAATAAAAAATAGTAAAACACCCTAACAGTCTGCAGCTTGGATTGCTTCAGATTGGCTGCATGCATCCTGAGCAAACAGAACCAATTATAAAAAAAAATTATATATATATAATTTTATATATATTATATATATTTATATATATAATATATATATAATATATATATAATTTATATATATATATTTATATATTATATATATATATCCTCCATGCAGGCAGTCTTTCCCAGACAGGGCTGAGGCTCTGATTGGTCAGACATTTTGTCACTCAAATAGAGCTACAGTCAGAGAGAGAGAGAAGGGAAGGATAAAAGAAAAAGTTTGGAATGTCACCCCTGTTGTGCCAAGAATCTTGGTAAAGAAAATAGCTCTGCTGGAAGCCTGCTAGGAGCAACTGGCCAACCCTTCTGGGGTGGGGGGAATGGTATGTTCAGAAGTCAAAGATTTGCCTTTCTTTGTCCATAGCCTCTGTTTGATAGCCCAAGAGTGGGTTATAGGACACTCTTTTGGTGTCACCCTGACTACCTTTATTTACCCTTTCACAGAATCCCAGGTTGTAAGCTGCTTTTTTTTTTTTTTTTTTTGGAGCTCACGCCAAATGTTGTTTCCAAGTCACCATCTTGGCTCTGCCTTTCTTTCTTCCTTCCTTCCTTCCTTCCTTCCTTCCTTCCTTCCTTCCTTCCTTCCTTCCTTTCTTTCATTCTCTTTTATTGCTACCAGAGTTGTTGCTGGGTTTTGGTTACTGTACAACAAATCCACTGCTCTCAGATGCCTTTTCAATTTGTTAATTAAGAAAATTATTTATTTTTAAATTTTGATAGAGATTGAGAGAAATCAAGTGGGAAGGGGTAGAGAGGGATTAAGAGAGAAAGAGAGAGAGAGAGAGAGAGAATAGAGAGAGTCTTGGAACACTACTTCATTGCTTGTGAAGCTTCACCCCTTGCATGTGGGAACTGGGGTTGATATGTGTGCTCTACCAGATGACACCACCCAGCCCTAATATAGTAACTCTTTCAGTGAATGTGTAATTCAACCAATTGCTTTAAGTTAAAAGTATTTAGCACAGTAATGTTTAATGACAGCTATACTTGATTAGTACTTGCTTTGTTAGTACTGTTATTATTGTTCAATCATGAGGAAGTTTAACCTGATTTAATGAAGTCACTTGCCCCAGTTTATGCAAGATTCAGTGGGAAAAGCTGTGATCTTAACCCCAGTGTGCAGCACCTAAACTGATAACTATAATAAGTAGCATATCAATGTAATATGATCTACATGACATACTTTATTCATTGAATTAATGATTCATATGAAATTTGAATTAAAATTCACACATAGCTCTTAGTTTCAAAATAATTTTCAAGCATATAGTATGCTCTCTTAAAGTTATGCATTTACATAGACTTTCCTAATAAATTAACCAACAGAAACTGATGCACTCTATGTTCTGTTGAAACAATGCTTAATTTGAAACTTTTGTAACTAGATTCTTCCAAGTGAATTTAATGTTCATAATAAATACCCATTAACATCAGTGTATTTTTGAAGTTGGGTAGTCCAAATTAAATTATTATTATCTGAATGACTACAGCTAACTTTTCTCTTATGAGAGAAAAACTTTAATTTTATTGAGTTTATAGTCTATTGAGCTTATAGACACTATACTTGCAACTTATATACATTAACTTATCTTTACATGGAAGACTTAGTCTTTTATTATGTGGATTAAGAAACTATGGTTCTGGCTGGCTGACTAAATTATGCCCAGAACTCAGATTAAAATATTGGAGTATCTTTGGTTCTGTGATGTCTCTTTCTCAATAACTCTCTCTTTGTCTCAATCTCTGTATTTCTACCTGAAAAATTCTTCTTGGAGATTGAAAATCCTAGAAAAGACAAAAAAAAAAAAAAGACCAAAAACTAAGGCTCAAATATATAGTAATTTTCTTCTAATGTCATCAATAATAAACATTAAACCATCAATTTAAATATTTTTTCTTTTGTTTTAAAAAGTAGTTCTTTTTAATTTTTTTATTTATTTAAAAAAGGAGATATTAACAAAACCATAGGATAAGAGGGGTACAACTCCATACAATTCCCACCGCCAGATGATTTTTAAACAAATTTTTTATTTATAAAAAGGAAATATTGACAAAACCATAGCATAAGAGAGGTACAGCTTCACACAATTCCCACCACCAGACCTCCATATCCACTCCCCTCCCCTGATATCTTTCTTATTCTTTATCCCTCTGGGAGTATGGACCCAAGGTCATTGTGGTAAATCTTAATTTATCTGAACCCCAAATACTCTTTTTCTCTGTCAACTACACTTTGCTACTTTCAGTGGTCACCTAAATGTTCAGTGACATAATACATCTAAAATACATGTGACAGCTTCATTATAATGCTCAATGATAAATGAATAAATGTATTTTTATTTTTATTTATTAAATGGAAATATTGACAAGACCATAGGATAAGAGGGGCACAGTTCCACACAGTTCCTACCACCAGAACTCTGTATTCTGTCCCATCCCTTGAAAGTTTTCCCACTGTTTAAAAAATTTTTTTGTATTTATTTATTTTCCCTTTTGTTGCCCTTGTTGTTTTTTACTGTTGTAGTAGTTATTAATGTTGTTATTATTGAGGTCATCATTGCTATATAGGACAGAGAGAAATGGAGAGAGAAGGGAAAGACAAAGAGGGGAAGAGAAAAATATACACCTGCAGACCTGCATTACCACCTGACTCCCAGTTTTCCCATTCTTTATCACTCTGGGAGTATGGACCCAGGGTCATTATGAGGTACAGAAGGTGGAAGGTCTGGCTTCTGTAATTGCTTCCCCCTGAACCTGGGTGTTGGCAGGTCAATTCATATTCCCAGCCTGTCTCTCTCTTTCCCTAGTGGGGCAGGGCTCTGGAGAAGCAGGTCTCCAGGACACATGGGTAGGGTCGTCTGCCCAGGGAAGTCAGGTTCGCATCATAATAGCATCTGGAACCGGATGGCTGAAAGAGAAGTAAGATATAGAGCAGAACAAATTGTTGACTAATCATGAACCTAAAGACTGGAATATTGCAGATAAAAATTTGGGGTCTCAGTTTTAGAAAATGCTAGTAGGTCTATTTTAGGTATATTCCAAAGGGCCCATGCCCCTACTAATTTTTGCCTACGCTGACAACTGATATGCAGGTAGATGCAGGTTATTGTCTGGGGGAATGGTGTCATAGTTGGAAAAAGGACTAGAAAGCTGGATCAGGGAAGAGAGTATCTTCCAAATATGGGGAAAGATTATAAATATTGTTAATTGTAAACACCATCAATTTGATCTGGGGTCCGTAGTCAGTACAGGAGCCTATTAACCTCTGCATCCCTGTGGGTTTGAGCTCACATTCAGTGGTCACGCCTAGGAATATTCCAGTCTGCACCAATTTCAAGACTCATCATCCTCCGGTGATAGGTAGAGTATGCTATACAACTTCCCTTCAGAAAATGGACCATTCCCTACCATTGTTGATTCACATTGAGGGCAAGGTCCAATAGGGGCCCAAAGAGGGGTCCATTATGTTGTTACTGATGGAGATAACCAGTGACAGTGGTGAGAGGGATCCATTAGATGTCTAGGCCCATCATGTCTGTGTGTTTATCCCAGGACCTCCTGACTAGGGGCCCAGGTAATGGGGTGTCCTGTAGTAGCGACTAAAGAGTCATCTTTAAAGTATGCTAGTCTTGAATGTTCCTACTCATGACCACAGAATGTGAGCTCAGATCTAGAGAGATACAGAGGTCACATAGGCTCCTAAGCTGAATATGGGCCACAAACCAAATCAAATCAAATCAATGGGGTTTAAGGTCAACAATATTTATACCCCTTTCCCATATTTGGGAGCTACTCTCTTCCCTGATCCAGCTTTCTGTTCATTTTCCAGCCATGACAACATCTCCCCATATAATAACCTGGATCCACCTGCATATCAGATTTCAGGCTCAGGGAAAAAACAATAGTAACAACAACAAAAAACTAGTATAGCCACAGGCCATTTGGACTATAACTAAAATATGCCTACCAGCTACCTACAAAATGGAGGACTCCTCCCCCAACTCTTCATCTGCATTATTCCAGCCTTTAGGTTCATGAGTAGTCAACAGTTTGTTTGGCTTTGTATGTTAACTCTCTTTTCAGCCACCAGGTTCCAGATGCTACCATGATGCCAAGCAGATTTCCCTGTTCAGATAGACCCACCTATGTGTCCTGGAGCTCTGCTTCCCCAGATCCCCACCCTACTAGGGAAAGAGAGAGGCAGGCTGGGAATATGAATCGACCTGTCAACGCCCATGTTCAGTGGGGAAGCAATTACAGAAGCCAGACCTTCCACCTTCTGCATCATACAATGACTTTGGGTCCATACTTCCAGGGGTTAAAGAATAGGAAAGCTATCAGGGGAAGGGATTGGATACAGAGATCTGGTGGTAGAAATTGTGTGGACTTCCTATAGTTTTGTCAATGTTTCCTTTTTATAAATAATTTTTTAAAAAAAGTATGCCAGTCTCTTGCCCTTATTCAGCTTTTGTAATCCTTCCTTTGTCTGACAAGTTTATCTTTGGAGTAATTGAGGAATGTGAAATAGGAGGTAGGTGAGGAGGGTATCTATGTCTAACTAGAAACTATTTGATTAGGTATTTTATGGTGTCATTTTAGGTCTTTCTGCTTGCTTGCTACATTTATTGACTCACTGCAAACTACTGTGCACTTCTGCTTTAGGGTACATGTTTTTTCCCTAATGTATGGTAACATGTACATATGCCCTATCTCATGCACCCTAGTCTATATCTAGGTTTTGAGGTTTGTTAAGAAAAGTACCTGAAGTGGAATTAAGGCATCCTCTGAGCTAGGAAAGATCTCACCAGAGTAATGAAGCTGAAGGGTTGACATTCCTCACCTGACATCTCTGGATGCAGTCCAAAGTGAAACATACTGAGGTGGTACTTATTTCATTGAATGGGTTGGGATCAGCAGATATAGTATCGGTTGGTATGAAATGGAAGAAGCATGCAAAGTGAGCCCCACCCTAGAGGTTTCAGGACTGGGAGAAATATGGGCTTTACAGAGAAAGGGGAAATTTCCTGCTGTCTTAGGGTTTAAGAAAGCAATAGATAATGGGTATGGCACCAAAGTAAAAATCTCTGGGTGGAGGGTGAGAGTAGATGTTCAGCTTCACTGGCAGGGACTGGAAGGGGAGATGGGACACAGATCTTTCCTGGTGAGAATGGTGTTAATATAGATTCTAATTAATGTATAGTCTCACAAATGACTATTCAATTTATGAGTGGATCGAATGTCTCAAACTTTTTGTTGCATACACCATAGCTCTGAGTATATGTTCCTTCAGTCTAAGCACTTAAGACTTCAAATTGGTAATCATATTGAATTTTAATAGTGGGCTCAGTTGTTAATAACATTTCTAATAATATTTCTTTGAAATATTAAATCTCCTAGAAGCTTATATCAGGGAGAACAGAAGCAACTGGTGGTGTTCCTTTATAAGATACGCTATATGTAAATAGCATAAAAGGTCATAAATTGAGGTCATGTATTCCACAATAAATCCTAACAATGGTATTTTCAAAGTTAACCCCATTACCAAATTATTTGGTTATAGTTTTGAATTTTACTGCAGCAAAGCAGAAAGCTCTGTGGAAGGAGGGAAGAAAGGGGGTTGAAAAGCATTAAGTCCTGATGGAAAGGACATAAGTTGGGGATGAGAATGTTTTGCAGATTACTAAGACAGGGAGGTGAGAAATTGTACATATGTGTCAACAACCCTGTTGTAAACCATTAACCTCCTAATAAAATTATTTTTAAAAAGAAGATACTGGGTGATTAATATTCAAGTTTTAAGTTTCAAGATGAAGGTACCAGTGAAGGAAAGTCACATTGACTCATAAAAACTGAAACTATGAGAAACCTTGGGCATCATCATTTATAATGTTTGTTTGTTTGTTTAGTTTACTGGGCATGTATAACAGTGCCCTCTTTCCTGTATTTTTTAATATATAAAAAGGTCTAACTTGAGCTAGTATGGTTGAATGGAATTAGAAAGAATTCTCATTTTGTTTCAAAATGGTCCACAAACTCTTTTCTGGAACTCTAGTGGCTCCATATAACACCACTGGAAATGAGCCTCTTTGATAACCTCCTCTCCTATTGTATGTGAAGAAACTTTTTTTGAGATGACTTTAGGACTCAGTTTCAATGTCAAGGGAAATGAAAGTAAAAGTAAGTGGAAGTAGAAATGGAACTACTTCAAACTAAACTTTCCTATAATGGAAGAATGAATCACAAAAACAAAATGACACTTTTATTTTTTATTGGGAGTATTTTGCATATTACATATTCTATAAGGGATTTAAATACAATTTATACAAATAACTCATATAAATCAACAATATAAACAGCAAAAATATCATTAATAATGTGCTAAGATATTTAAGAAGAAAGGTAACAGCAGCAAATGCTGGAGAGGTTGTGGGGTCAAAGGAACCCTCCTGCACTGCTGATGAGTAATGTCAATTGGTGCAACCTCTGTGGAGAGCAGTCTGGAGAACTCTCAGAAGGCTAGAAATGGACCTACCCTATGATCCTGCAATGCCTCTCCTGGGGATATATCCTAAGGAACCCAACACACCTATCCAAAAATATCTGTGTACACATACGTTCTTGGCAGCACAATTTGTAATAGCCAAAACCTGGAAGCAACCCAGGTGTCCAACAACAGATGAGTGGCTTAACAAGTTGTGGCATATATACACAATGGAATACTACTCAGCTATAAAAAATGGTGACTTCACCGTTTTCAGCTGATCGTGGAAGGACCTTAAAAAATTCATGTTGGGAGTCGGGCAATAGCGCAGTGGGTTAAGTGCAGGTGGTGCAAAGCACAAGGACCAGTGTAAGGATCCCAATTTGAGCCCCTGGCTCCCCACCTGCAGGGGAGTGGCTTCACAAGCGGTGAAGCAGGTCTGCAGGTGTCTATTTTTCTCTCTCCCTCTCTATCTTCCCCTCCTCTCTTCATTTCCCTCTGTCCTATCCAACAACAACTGCAACAATAATAACTATAGCAATATAACAACAAGGGCAACAAAAGGGAATACATGAACATTAAGAAAAAAGAAAACTTCATGTTTAGTTGATGACCATGGTAGGTTGCTAAGTCTAGTTCTGGAGGTCTCCATATTGAAGTTCAGTTTCCATTGTAAAAGCTGTAAGGGTAGACGTCAGGAGAAGCACTTTCTTACTGACTCATAGTCTGCAAGACTGTTCTCTGCCTGCTATATAACATACCTAAATAGCTGCCCACAATGACCTGGTAGCTGGTGACTTATTAAAACCTACTTTCTGGTTATTACCCAGGGTGAAACCACAGATTCCTTGCCTACATTCTTATAGAACATTAAACAAGCTTAATGTCCATAAACTAAATACCAGATACAAACATTACAGTAGGATATATATTAAGGGGAATACACTTGCCATTTTAAAAAGATGGTTTGTGTCCTTTGGAATAAAATTAATGGAACTGGTGATAGTCATGCTTAGTAAGATAAACCAAGAAGTGAAAGACAACTTCCAGGTAGTTTCGCTCAGATGTGGAATATAGATAATTTTTAAAGATTTTATTTATTTATTTATTTATTTATTTATTTATTTATTTGTGAACTAGTAAGAGAAAGAGAAAGACCTCATATTTGCACATGCACTGACAGGGATCAAACTTTGGACATCATGCTTGGGACCTCATCCACTGTGCCAGAACCCAAACCATGATAATTAAAACATTCTAACTTGCAAAGAGAAAGAAAACTTGACCAAACTGTTTTGCAAATTTTGCAAGATCTGTTGTGGTTATTAGGGATAAGGGGGCACAGAACTTTGGTGGTAGGTGCTTAGTAAGATGACAGGCTTGAAATCTTATATTTTTACAGTTCATTAGCAAATCACTAATAAAATATAAGTTGTTAAAATGGCAAAAATGAAGATAATATAAGAAAGTCATAGACCAACATCAAGAAACAACATCAGAAGAGAAAGAATAGTATATGAATAAGGAAATCTGTTTGAATTAATAGTTTTTTGTTTGTTTTGTCTTTTGTCTCCAGGGTTATCACTTAGGCTCTGTGCCTATACTACTAATCCACTGCTCCTGAGGGCCATATATTTTTCCCCTTTTATTGGATAGGACAGAGAGAAATTGAGAAGGGAAGGGAAAAATAGAGGAGAGAGAAAGACATCTACAGACCTCCTCCACTGCTTGTGAAGTGATCACCCTTTTGGTGGGGAGCTTGGAGGCTCATTCTTGTATCTTTACTTGGGTCCTTATGCCTCATACTATGTGTGCTTAGCTCAGTGGGCCATCAAAAGCACTCACTTGGTAGACTGCACACTTTTCCTTGTGCAAGATCTAGGTTCAATGTCTGAAATCACCACATGCAAGCAGCATGCAAAAGGGAATGTTTACGGGATATAGTTCAGTGTGTGACATCTTCCTTTTCTGTCTTTCCCTCTCTGTCTCTCACCCTCTTTCTGGGGAAAAAAAAAAAAACTCTGAAAATTTATAGCCCATAGGCACAACACACCCATTGTGATTAAGGATTTGATCTCTGATGTGAGATTACCTGTACTATAACCAACTCCACTATATATGGTGTATATAACTTTGGGCAAGTTTATGGAAACAATTTAGCTTTGCCTTAAGGAAGATAAAAATCATGACAATTGCACTATTATTACTATAAAAACAAATTTGAAAACACTAAAATTGCTAGGATATCTATAGTTGTTTGTTTATTGATACAAAATATTTTTGTGGAAATATATTTTCTTTTGTAATCACAGTGCTTTACCTTTCCAAACTGGTTACAGAGAGACAACACTGAAATTCCCTCCAATGCAACTGGGGGCCTGCCTTGAACCTGAGTTGTATACATAGCAAAGCAGGTGCACTATCCAAGTGAAATATAATATTTTGCTTTTCCCAAAATTTTTTAAATTTAATTTTTTCCAGAACAGTATTCAGATCTAAATTGTGACAAGCACTGAATCTGAGGCCTCAAACAATCCATTTCTACACTATATATGCTTCCCAGCTGCAAAATCATATGTACTTGTTCTTTGGGGGATTTTTTTTTTAGGTTTTCCTTAATGAGCATGTTATTTTAAATTAAGAAAAATTTCCTATTAAATTATTTTGCAAATCAGTAAAACTCATTTGTAGAAGATATAATACAAATGATAATGCCTAAGAGGAAGCTTCCTTTAAAAAACCTTTTAACAATTAAATACTCTAATGTAATTCAAATTATACTCTTTTAGTGCCTTACTTTTCACTATATATGATCTAGTAAAAGCTAGTATGTCTTATGTTTTACCTAAAGATATAATGTGTGGGGTAGAATATTTAAGGACATGTAAATCAATCAGATTTGATATTTTCAATTACTTTTGTTTAAAAGATGTTATGCTTTGCTAGTAATTATGATTTATATGTGTGAAATTCTAAGTTGGCTATCCAGTACTAGATATTATAGTGTTCTGATCTCTCATAAAAATAATTTTAAAAATTAAAAATAAACAAAGGTTAAAATTCTTATTTTAGTGAGACACCATTTAGTATACAAATCATTAAATCTGGGTAGTAAGTAATTTATTTTTTACTGTTTTTATAGTGCTGAGATTTTACACATATATAATTTTACCACTCTTGGGCTGAATTTTTCATTCATTTTTTTAAATTTATATAGAAAGAAAGAGACAGAGAGTTATAACACAGTTATAACACAGTCCACTCAACCTCCATCCCTAGATATGGTAACTGTGGTACACCAATGAAATGCAGGGCTTAAACCTAAGTCAAGTGCATGACAAATATACATGCTTCCAGGAAATTTATCTTCTGAGCCCCATAAGTAATCTTTAATAACAAGCTTTACACCAGCTTAGAAAGTATAGAGAAGGAGGAAATATAAGCAAGGATCTGATTTAACCACTCTACCATTTTCCAAAAAGCATTTTTCCTTCAGATTTAACACCATCTCATAGAACCCAAAGAGAAGAGAAATATGTACTTATCCTCATGGCTGCATATTTTTTTTCCAGTTTCCTTTTTTTTAATTTTTAATTTTTTATTTAAGAAAGGATTAATTAACAAAACCATAGGGTAGGAGGGGTACAATTCCACACAATTCCCACTACCCAATCTCCATTTCCCACCCCCTCCCCTGATAGCTTTCCCATTCTCTATCCCTCTGGGAGCATGGACCCAGGGTCATTGTGGGTTACAGAAGGTAGAAGGTCTGGCTTCTGTAATTGCTTCCCTGCTGAACATGGGCGTTGACTGGTTGATCCATACTGCCAGTCTGCCTCTCTCTTTCCCTAGTAGGGTGGGTCTCTGGGGAAGTGGAGCTCCAGGACACATTGGTGGGGTCTTCAGTCTAGGGAAGCCTGACTGGCATCCTGATGACATCTGGAACCTGGTGACTGAAAAGAGAGTTAATATATGAAGCCAAACAAATTGAGCAGTCATGGACCCAAAGCTTGGAATAGTGGAGAGGAAGTGTGTGTGTGTGGGGGGTACTCACTGCAAACTCTAGTGTACTTCTGCTTTCAGGTATATATTTTGCAGTAGTTTATGGATACGTGTGAACATATGCTCTCTCTCACAGAAACTGGTGTATATCTAAGTTTTGGGACTTTGTTAGAAAGTGAACCACCTGAGATGAAATTAGAGTATACTATGAAAGGAAAGGTCTCACCCGAGTAATGAAGTTGAAAGGTTGTCATTCCACACGTGAAGTCTCTGGACACAGTCTGAGCTGAAGCATGTTGAGGTGGCAATTGTTGTGTTGGTTAGGTTGTGATCGGCAGATGCAATATTATTTGATATGGATTGGGAGAGGCATGCGGGAAAGTGGGCCCTATCCAATGGTTCCAGGACTGGGGGAAGTAGAGGCTCTGTAGTGGAGATGTGAGGTTCCTGCTGTCTAGGGTTCAAAAAGACAATGGATAGTTAATGTTATCATCACATTATTTGGTAACTGGGTTAACTTTGAAAAGTCCTTTTGTTAGGGTTTGTTGTACAGTACCCAGTATCTTGTATATAGCTGTGCTATTGGATAGTGGGGAGAGAAGCAGTACTTGGCTGAACAAATATGCAGCCATTGGTTGCTATTGGTTGCAACCAATGGCTGCATATTTGTTCAACCAAGTACTGCTTCTCTCCCCACTATCCCCAACTCAAAATTTGTCACTACAAATAACTATTTTATGTAAAGTCCTAATCAGGGATAGAATATTTGCCCACAAAAGTAAAGAGTGCATTCCCAGTCTGAAAGCTGTTGCTCTTAAGAGAGACAAGAGTAGATTGGGATAGATGATAAACCAGGCACACATTCAACTTTCTTTGAACTTCATCAAGATAGGATTTATAATTAGACAAACATACTAAATTGGGCCATACAGTTAACTTACATAATCAACACATTTTTTGAGTCTTTTAAAATCTAATTTAGTGTATTGCTAAAACAATCTTGAGAATATAAAAAGAACAAAGCTAGAAGTATTACACTCCCAGATCTCAAACTAGATTGTAGGGCAATTGTAATCAAAATTGCATGGTACTGGAACAGAAATAGACTCACTGACCAGTGCAATAGAATTGAGAGCCCATAAATAAACCTCCACACTTATGCATCTAATTTTTGATAAGGGGTCCCAAACTATTAAATGGATAATCACTTCAGCAATTGGTATTGGATAAATTGGATTAAAACATGCAGAAGAATGAAACTGAAATGTTGCATTTCACCAGACACAAGAGTAAACTCCAGTTGGATCAAAGACTTGGTGTTAGACCAGAAACTATCAAATACTTAGAGAAAAATATTGGTGGAATTATTTTTCATGTAAATTTTATAGGTATTGCCAATGCTACAAATCCAGTTGTAAGGAAGACTAAAACAAAAATAAGCCAATAGGACTACAACTAATTTAAAAGCTTCTGCACAGCAAATGAAACCACCACCGAAATGAAGAAACTCTTCAGAGAATGGGAAAAAAATCTTACATACCATGCATCAGAAAAAGGGCTAATAACCAAAATATTCAAAGAGCTCATCAAACTCAGCAACAAGAACAACAGCAGACCACGTCCAAAACTGGGGAGAGAATATGAATAAAATATTCACCAAAGAAGTGACATATGAAAAAAAATGCTCCAAGTTATTTGTTGTCAGAGAAATTCAAATAAACCCAACAATGAAATACCACTTCACCCTTGTGTGAATGTTATATCTCAGAAAGGATAACAACAACAAATGCTGTAGAGGCTGTGGGGACAATGAGACCCTCTTGCAGTGCTGATGGAAGTGTAAATTGGTCCAACTCCTGTGGAGAGCAGTCTGGGGAACTCTCAGAAGGCTAGAAATGATACCACTTTCCCGCATGCCTCTCCCAATTCATATCAAATAATATTGCATCTGCCAATCACAACCTAATCAATGCATCAATTGCCACCTCAACATGCTTCAGCTCAGACTGTGTCCAGAGACTTCAGGTGTGGAATGACAACCCTTCAGCTTCATTATGCGGGTGAGACCTTTCCTTTCATAGTATTCTCTAATTCCATCCCAGGTGGATCACTTTCTAACAAAGTCCCAAAACCTAGATATACACCAGGTTCTGTGTGAGAGAGCATATGTTCACACGTATCCATAAACTAGTGCAAAATATATACCTGAAAGCAGAAGTACACTAGAGTTTGCAGTGAGTACCACCCCCCAACACTTCCTCTCCACTATTCCAAGCTTTGGGTCCATGATTGTTCAACAAATTGTTTGGCTTTGTATGTTAACTCTCTTTTCAGCCACCAAGTTAGGATATGGATAGGATATGGAGATTGGGTGGTGGGAATTGTGTGGAGTTGTACTCCTCCTACCCTATGGTTTTGTTAATTAATCCTTTCTTAAATAAAAAATAAATTAAAAAAAAGAAATGTCCCTATCCTACAACCCTTTAATTTCTCTCTTGCATATACATACTATAAGACCACACACACCCATCCAAAAAGATGTGTATGTATCTATATTCATAATAGTACAATTTTTAATGGCCAAAATCTGGAAGCAACCTAGATGAGTGGCTGAGAAATTTGTTGTATATATACACAATGCAGTATACTAATCAACTGTAAAAAATAAGGGAATTATCTTTTTTACCTCATCTTGGATGGAGCTTGAAGGAATCATGTGAAGTGAGATCATCCAGAAAGAGAAGGATGAATATGGAGTAGTCTTCTTCATAGACCATAGTTGAGAAATAAGAACACAAGGGGAAATACAAAGCAGAACTTGAACTGGGTTTGATTTACTGCACTAAAGTAAAGGACTCTGGGAGGAGGAGGGACTTTCAGGTCCTGGTGCATGATAGTGAAAGAGGACCTAGGTGTGCATTTAGAGTGTTTGGCAGAAAACAGAAATTTTACACATGTACTCACAGCTGTATTTACTATAAACATTAATCCCTCCCAATAAAAAGTTAATATAGTTTAGGTCTATTCATGTCATTTTTCCATTTACTTCCTACATAAAAAATTAATTCTTATTAATTTTATTCTTTTGAATATAGTGAAAAACTGGTGTATTGGAAAGTGGATAATTAGTAGTATTTAACTTTTATTATTATTTATTTTACATGATAAATTATCACCCTTCAGTATTTAACTTTTAAACCAAAATTTCTTACATTTATGTATGCATTTAAGTATACACATAATACACTCTAATTTCATAGTACACTCTAATTTCATCTCAGGTAGTTCACTTTCTAACAAAGTCCCATAATCTAGATATACACCAGTTTCTGTGAGAGAGAGCTTATGTGCACACGTATCCATAAACTACTGCAAAATATATACCTGAAAGCAGAAGTACACTAGAGTTTGCAGTGAGTACCTCCCTAACACTTCCTCTCCACTATTCCAAGCTTGGGATCCATGATTGCTCAACAAATTGTTTGGCCTCATATGTTAACTCTCTTTTCAATCACCAGGTTCCAGATGCCACCTGGATGCTGGCTAGGCTTCCCTGGATTGAAGACCCCACCAATGTGTCCTGGAGCTCAGCTTCGCCAGAGACACACCTTACTAGGGAAAGAGAGAGGCAGACTGGGAGTATGGACCGACCAGTCAACGCCCATGTTCAGCGGGGAAGCAATTACAGAAGCCAGACCTTCTACCTTCTGCAACCCTCAACGACCCTGGGTCCATGCTCCCAGAGTGCTAGAGAATGGGAAAGCTACCATGGGAGGGGGGGGATTATGGGGATTGGGTGGTGGGAATTGTGTGGAGTTGTACCCCTTCTACCTTATGTTTTTGTTCACTAATCCTTTCTTAAATAAAAAATTTTTTTTAAAAAAGTATACACATAATAAATTCATGTGAGTACCTGGTATGCAAAAATTTATTTCCTTCTTAGACTTGTAATTATATAAAGCCAAATTATGATGGGATAATTTAACAGGTAACATTACAAGGATAGTAAACCTATTAGGCCCAAGTATTCAAGAAAATATACCACCATACCACCAAGCAGTGTTCTGGTAAAAAAAATATCTATTTGTGAAGATCAACTTAAAAAGTTAAAGGCACTATAAGCAGATATACAAATAACCAAAAGTTTTATGATATAGCATCCAACACATTGTTTTACAAAATCAGGTGTTTCATAAAGCTTGAAATGAAAAAAATGCAAATCAATTTTCAAATTGAACTGGGTTTGAATCCTAACTTTGTTGAAACTATTTAAAACCTTTTAAGTTTGGTTTTCTACTTTGAAATATGTAAATAATCTATATTTGTTTTACATTAAAAGTATATGGAAACTACAGAGCTGTTATTAATATAGGTATGCTAAGTTGATTTGCTCTCCACCTAAACCGAAATAGGTATGCTTCATTTATTAATTGGGCATAACCTATGAAAAATCTTATCTAATATGTGCTTTTGGTTAAATGGAGTACATATTACTCATTTTACTAGAATCAATGCCATTGCAATGCTTACCAACCATCTCTATCTCATCTACACTTTTGACAAAAATGAGGCACCTAAAGATAGTGAAGATGTTGATATGATAACTTATGATAATGTCAGCCAGTGGGAACGATTGCTCAGAGACAAGTCATGGTTTTAGATTCTTTGATCTTTTAGATCAGTTTATTGGGGGTTAATAGTTAACAGTACAGTTGTTGATACATATTTACAATTTCTCATTTCCTCATGCTAGGTATCTACACAACATGCCCAATCCCAATTTTGATCCCTTTCCACTGTCATGCACCAGAGACCCCTGGCTCCATCATCCCCTCCTTCCCTAGAGTCCTTTCCAATACAGTAGACCCAGCCCAAGTTTTACTTTATGTTTTCTCTTTTTGATCTTGTTTTTTAAATGCCACCTATGAGTGAGATCATATAGTATTCACGCCTCTTATTTTGGCTCATCTCACTTAGCATGATTTCTTCAGGTTTCATCTGAGATGAGACAAAGATGACTTTATTTTTTTAATGGCTGAGTAGTATTCTATAGTGTATATATATCCTATTTTTTTTTAGCTACTCATATGTCATTAGATATCTAGGTTGCTTTGGGGGTTGGGTTATTACACATAGATCTCTTCTGGTGGGTGTATTTGCTTCCTTTAGATATATTCTCAGGAGAGAAATTGCAAGGTGATAATGTAGGTTGTCTTCAGACTTTATTTCACAGGGGTTGGACCAACTTTCATGCCAAACCACAATATAAAGGGCTACCTTTCCCCCCACATTCTTGCCATTACTTATTGTTCTACTTTTCTAATATATAATGTATTCTCGCAGGTGTAAAATGGTACTTCAATGTTATTTTTGTTCACATTTCTCTGATAATCAGTAACATCATCAAAATGACTATTATACTCAGAGTTATATACAGACTCAATGCAATCCACATCAATGGGTCATCAGATTTCTTTTTTTTAATTCTTTTTTTAAACTTTAATTATTTATTATTGGATAGAGACAGAAACTGAGGGGAAGATAGAGATGGAGAGAGACAGAGAGACATCTGCAGCCCTGCTTCACCACTTGTGAAGCTGCAGGTGGGGACCAGGGGTTTGAACCTGGGTCCTTGCACACTGTAGTGTGTGCGCTTAACCAGGTGCACCACCACCTGGTTCCGAGTCATCAGATTTCTTTAAGAGAATAGAACAAAAGCTAGAGAAATTTGTCTGGAACAAGATAATACTTAGAATTGCCAAAGTAATTCTAAGAAAAATAACAAGAATGGAGATATCATGCTGCTTGACCTTAAATGAAAATGTTTTACATTCTTAATTCACCTTTATTGAGAAGAAGTAATTCCTTCACTACTTTTCAGAAAGTAGTTAGAATTTTTGACATTCTTTTAGAAACCATAGTGATGGTTCTTTTGACTCATCTGCACAATTTTACTCTTCCACTAAAATGTTAATGACAATCCTGTAATATTTTCAGGGGCTTAGTTTGCAGTTTCATTTAGCTGATTAAAATCTGTTGTAGATGATAATTATTCCAGTTTGTTTTAATCACACAAGCTCTCAATACTGATTTCCAAAATCTTTAAATGGTTTGTACAAATTTTATATTTCTCAGAGGGTTTCTACTTGCGGAAATTTTTTTCTAGATTATACCCTTTGTCATATTCTTGGTTAACGTTAAATCAGTGCAAAATGAGTAGATTTTTACTTCTAAAAATAACTTCTTTCACAGGAAGAAGAACTAAGGAAAAGTGGAGAAGCCAAATATGCCCACTTGAGTGATGAGCTTCATGTATTAATTGAAGTGTTTGCTCCACCTGGAGAAGCTTATTCGCGAATGAGTCATGCATTGGAAGAGATTAAAAAATTCCTGGTTCCCGTAAGTTTTTTTTTTCATTTTTTAAAAAGATGTTTCTCACCAGTGTCTATTTTAAAAATCTTCCTTTGATCTTCACTGACGTTTATAAGGAAACTCATATTGTAAACTATCTGTGAAGTTGATATGATATAAAATAGCATACAAATAACAGCACAAAATCTGACATGTGACCACATAATGATATTTTAACAACAGTATTTGCCTTCATACATTATATGTCATAAATATCCATGAAGAATAAAACACATATAAAAACATAATTATATAGTTGTATGTTTCTATTAATCACTTTGTAGATTATAGGTAATTATAATAAATATGGAAAGCACTTTCATGAGGGTACAGAAATTAAACTGCATAATACTTATATTAATGCAATGGTATAATCTGAAAATATCAGCAGTATTCTATGTGATAATATGCCAACTTCTGTCTCATTATAAAACCAAATGTGTTATGGTCTTTCTCATTCTCTTCTTATCTATCTCTCGCTCACTCTCATGTTTAAAATAGATAATAAAAGGATTGGCTGGTTGATCAACACTGTTGTACAATAATAAATTCCTGAGTTTGTTTCTGTCACTGTATTGAAAAAAAGTAAAAGAAAAAATAACATTGTTAATAGAGAGGGGCATTTATTGGCATCAATCTGAAACTGGAAAAATGAACTCAACCTGCCATGTCAGAGCAACAGAGAATGTTCGCTTAGTAGGATGGAAAATTCAGGGTTGCATATTGAGTAGAATTCTCTACTGACTTTTTAAAAGAAATATAGGAATATTAAATGAATGCAGTTTTCCTAAAGGTTGATAATTTAGTATTCTAGGAGGAACTCATTTTAATAGAAATCTTGGCATTAAGCTTAGAGCTTGGGAATAACATAATTAGAAGAGAATGCTGAGTAAAAATTTTCAGGAGTGGCTGGGCAGAAGTTTTTGGCAGAGAGAGGAGATTAATCTATGTAATGAGAATCACTGTGGATTCTAAATTAAGCAAGGAACTTGAAGGTATTAGTAAATAAGATCTATTGATTATCATTGATTTTTGAAACAGAGAAAATAAAAAATATATATATATTCAGAACATAAATGTACCAAAAGTTAGCCACAAAAATTTTATTTTATATGCACAGATATTTTTCTTTTTGTTTGCCAAGACATGTTGTAATTAATCACATACAATGTCACTTCCTGAATTAATAAAGACATAGCTTTTGTGGAATTTATTATTTTTGCTTGTCTGAACACTTTCATTAGTACATCACATGATTATGTATTTAATTATTTTGCCACTAGATTGTAGCTGGGACTTGCTGCTTGAATGAAGACTTCCCCACTCTTGACAGCCATATTTCTCCTTTCTTTTTGTTGATAGAGACATAAAGGAATAGAAAGGGAAATGGGATCTGGAGAAAGACAGAGAAAAGTGATATCAGAAGCACTGTCTTATCTGTATTTCCACCATATAAAATTATATCTGACATAGTAAATATTTGACAGTTTTTCTAGTGAAATGACTGAGAAAAAGTCATTACAATTGATGCAGAGTATAATGTTGTTAGCAAGACTAAGTTTGGGGAAGTATTATTCAACAAAGAACGTGTCCTATATGTACAAATTCAAATAAAGATAGTAAATCTTACTGTCCCATTGTGACCTGTTCATCCTGTCTCTTCAATTTTATTTCTGTCTGTCCAGCGACTTACTCACTTTGCAGCAGACTTGTTATTGTCTTTTCATCTACAAGGAGTAGTAAACACATAGGAAGCTGAATATATTTAAGGTACTATATTAAAGTTTTATCTAAGATAATGATACTAGATAAAATTAGATAATGAAAAAAATAAATGACTTAGAATGATGGAGTTTTTGTGTTGAAATGCTTAAAATCTATATACAAAACTTTTATGTCCAATTTAGACATAATTATAATGTGTTGAAATTATAAAGTAAAATTTCAGATCTATTTGGATATTATCAATCATATATGATTAGGATTTTACTGGTAATCTTAATGTAATATATTTAATTTTAATCTGTGCACAACTGAAATATACTTTATAAAGCAATATTTACATTAAGAATAAAAATGTTATGTTTTCTCAATGTTAGCAAATTTTGCAGACTTTTTACTTGATCTATTTGTCTTATTTGCCTCCCAGAAAAGGGTAGTATCTCTCTGCTTCATTCGTGAGTAGAAATACAAAGTCCAAAATAAACACCCATTTTTTATTACATAAAATCGCTTGATCTTAAGTTTATTTTAATACTAAAGTCCACATAGAAATGTACATTAACATTTATAAACATCATAGTTGAAGAATTAGGGCCACTAGCAGACATATAGAAAAGCGAAGTTAATATGAACTCTGAAGTCACCTGACTTATAATTCCTCTACAAAATGAAGTTTCTTTCTATGGTTAGAGCTTTAATTCCATCCCTCTTCCTATATGCTATCTAACATTTGCCAGGAATTGTAATTATCTAAGACTGCTGACTTTAGAACAAACTTCTCATGGTATGTCAGAATGTTGTGTGATATTAAAAAAAATAATAATTTACACACTTGAAATGAATCATTAAAAGATTAAAGCATTTTTTTGCCCTGATAATGTCTGTTTACTCACTAAAGTCTTACCAAAACAAGTAGATTGAGAGACACTAAAACAGTGATCATTTTGGCATTGATACGTTTAAATATCTAGTGTTTAGGGACAGGCAAATTTAGAGCAAATGGATTTACATCCATATAGAGATATATTAAAATGTCCCTTACATTTTTCCAATTTGTATTGCAAATACATATTAGGAACATTAAGTTATTTAATAAATAGAAAAGGGTATTGGGTACCAAACTAATGTATTTTTAATAATGTGAATGTCTCTTCTCTTTACTAATATAAAAGATGAAAACATGTTATTATATTTTACAATATTCTTTACTTTTATAGTTCAGGAACCATATGGCTTTGAAGGCCATGCCACATACATTACTTTGGGGTGATATTTATAATGTAGTCTGAGAACAGAATAATCTGGTATCTCTGAATACAACTGTCTTTTTCCAACTCCAGTTAGAAGGTTACCTTAAAACAATGACACTTTCATTTTCTTAAATTGACTGACCCTCACCTCCAGTTAAATTAAATTAGCATGCCTTACTAATACTTAGCAGTTAATTCAAAGTTGTAAGAATACAGTGTCTCATATGTAGACATGAAGTATTAAGAAAAAATTTCAATGTCTCTGCTTATATAACCTAACATAGTTTTTATACAAAATGAAATTTCATGTAAGCCATAGATTATAAGTAGATTACTGCACTGTTTCTTCAAGAATTAATCACTGATAGAATTAAGAGATCACAATATTTCTTTTAACAGAGCCCTGTCATACCCTGAGAACATTTACAGCCTTACTGCAACATTTTGTCATGGAGGACAAAACATAAAAACTATTTTCCATGCCTGACTTATTTCTCTAGTGTTCATCACTAGAGATGTGTAATTTAGAGCAAATATGCATCCACATAAACATATACATTATTTATGTGTGGTTTTATATCTATATAAAAATATACCTTTGTGTGTGCATAGTTTCTGTTAGTATCACCTGTCTCACATACAAGATTTTAAATCAGTTCAACAATACACACAAACCTGCATCTTTTCAGGTTGTGTATTTCTTTCTTCCATTAGTCTGGATATAATTCTTAGTCACTGCAGTGATTCCTGAAATGGTTCAATTACGACATTTTATAACATTTCAAGTTTGAGATATTTGAGATCTATATTAAGATTCATCAAGAGTCTGTCTACCTATTGGGAAAAATAAGACCTTTTTCCTCCTCTTTATGTTAAAGAAAATGGAGAACATCCGTGCCTTCTGTTCTTCAAAGACTCATCTTAGCTCCAAAATGGAGAAATTGCACTGAGTGCTAATAGCAGTCATGAAAGATAGCAACTTGATAGAAAAGGAAAAATCAGAGTATTTTCTGTCTGGATGGACCATGTAGACTTGCATGCACTGAAAATAATTTCATAACATTTTTGTAAGATGATAAACATATGTCTGAAATGTATGCTATATTTTGGCAAGTAGTGAATATTTGACCTGAATCTTTTATACAGATAAGTACACAGGGAAAAAGGCATCAAACAAAATCTCACAGGTCAAGTGGTGGTTCATCCAGTAAAACACATATGTTACCATTTCCCAAGGACCTGGATTTGTGCCCCAGATCTTCACCTACACATAGGAAGATTCACACATGTTGGAGCAGTGCTAGAGATGTCGCTCTTACTCTGTCTCTCTGTCTCTTACTTCTTTAAAAAGTGGCTTCCAGAAAAGGTGGGGTAATCTAGAACTCAGTCCTAGCAATAATCCTGGTAGGAAAACAAACAAACAAATAAACAAAAAACTAATCACCTCACTAGACAGCAAAACCAACATTGTTAAAGGCTAGAACCATAAAGTGGAGACTGGCAGATACATCTTTGCTGGCTGGTTAATGGCATAGCTTCATCATTATAGCAAGTAGCATCTTGTAGACAAAAGAAGTTATCAGTAGCAAAATAAATAAATAAATTCCAGTGTAGCCAGAAAAACAAAATCCATGGCGTATTATTCATTTCTGTGGCGTCTGTTAAGATTTTTGTCATGTTTTCTTGAATTAATATCTTTAAAATTAATTCCATTTTGTGCCTCATGATTAAATATATGTGAATAATATGATATCTAATAGCTTTTAGCATGAATCCACATTTGTTTGTCATTTGCTCAGAAATTTTTCCTACATTCTGTAGCAGTGTAATAATATTCTTTTTGTATTTGAAAATTTAAATAATTATATTGTAGTGAATATTTTATTATTGGATTAATTATAATAAGTGTAGTTCAGTAAGCTAGAATGTAACTAAGATTACTACTAGTTCATATAACATTAACAAACAATAATTTAATTATAAGAATTTAAAAACATTCTTTTTATTATTAAGATTTAGTCAACTCAAGGTGATTTTAGCACTGCTAATTGAATGACATGACCTAGAAGTCAGAATAAAACTGTAGTGGATACTTATTTGAGTGTTATAGCTCCACAAACCCTTATAAAAAGATGTTCTTGCTTCTTGCCAATATAGATAATTAAACTTTCGCTTTAGAATATGGGGTCAGAATGGGATCATCTGCTTTCTATCTTAAGAAGCAATTTATCAGTAATTATCTCTGGCTTCACTTAGTGACAGGGTTTCTGATTTTTAAAGATCACTCTTTAGTGATATTTTATTGCTTTTTAGATGCGCAGGATAATTCTTCAATTTGTCGCAGAATTTTTATGTTATCATGATGAGTCACTTCTTCTATATTAATAGACATCATGATCAAAAGAACTGCTTTTGCAATTTCATATAAATGTTTTGTACCATTCCTAAAAAGTAGTCTGTATTTTCAGAAATGAAGTGATTCTAAGGATATAGATTTCAAGGAAAAATTTTAGCTCTTAACTTATTCAGTTTGTATTATAAGAGAATTCTTCTTAAATATCAGCCCGGCACTTGCAAATATTTTCATAGTGAATATATGCCAATATTGCCCTCAAAATACTTTTTAAAATTTAATTTATTATATAATTAATTTACACATCATTTTGTATGAGTAATATAGACAGACAGACTGATAGAACATCATTCTATTAGATGTGTTGCCAGAGGCTTAATCTCATGCATGCAAGGAAAGTGCTCTGACTTTGTGTTGCCTTCCTCTCCTTAACGTATACATACTTTCACAGATGGAAACAGTTCAGAAAAACCCATGATAATTGAGGTATTTGTTATAAAAAGGTTTTGTGACATAAAAATATCATAATATTTTAAATCTATTGAAAATGAAAATAAGCTTCACTGGACAAATAATTTAAGTAGATAGTTCTTTTTATTATTTTTTTTATTTATAAACAGGAAACACTGACGAAACCATAGGATAAGAGGGGTACAACGCACAGTTCCCACCATCAGAATTCTGTATCCCAACTCCTCCCCTGATAGCTTTCCTATTCATTAATCCTCAGAAAGTATGGACTCGTGGTCATTTTGGGGTGCAGAAGGTGGAAGGTCTAGGTTCTATAATTGCTTCTGTGCTGAACATGGGCGTTGACAAGTTGATCCATATGCCCAGCCTGTCTTGCTTTTTGACTAGTGAGTCGGGGCTCTGGGGAAGCAGGTCTCCAGGACACATTGGTGGGGTTGTCTGCCCAGGGAAATCCGGTTAGCATCATGGTAGCATGTTGTTTTCGACAGGTTATGTTGTTTTCACCGGGCTGGCTTCACGGGCAGGTAACAGACAACCAGGGACTCATGGTTGAGCTGTAGGCAGTATCTCTTTATTCATGCAGGACGCAGCACAATCTAAGACGAGCTAAGCTAAACTCAAGGTACAGTACTGTAAAACTCACAATGCTGTCTTTATATATACTTGCCAAGTAAGGTGGAAACAGGATGTGACATAGAGAGGGTGGAGAGAAAAGTGACTGGTGAAAATCAGAGTGTGACAAAGAGGGGGCAGATTAGGTGAGAATCCTATCACTGAACCACAAATGCCCTGGAGGGAGGGTGGTACTTGTTAACAGTGGTTATGTAAATAGAATGAAGTGGTTATGTAAATAGAATAGTGTTAAGCAGAGGGGATTTAAACCAAATGAAACAGAAGGGGTCTCATGCATACCAACAGTAGCATCTGGAACCTGGTGACTAAAAGAAGAGTTAACATAAAGCACAATAAATTGTTGACTAATCATGAACCTAAAGGCTGGAATAATGCAGATGAAGATTTGGGAGTCCTTGTTTTGTAGATAGTTAATAGGCCTATTTTAGTTATATTCCACAAGGCCCATGACTATACTTGTTTTTGTTTGTTTTCTGAGCCTGACATCTGATATGTAGGTGGATCCAAATTATTGTCTGGGGAGATGACTTCACGGCTGGAACAAGGACCAGAAAGCTGGATCTGGGAAGAGAGTAGCTCCCAAATATGGGAAAGGTATATAAATATTGTTGACTGTAAACCCCATTGATTTGATCTGATCTGGGTCCCATATTCAGTTTAGAAGCCTATGTGACCTCTACATCCCTATATATCTGAGCTCACATTCTATGGTCATGAGTAGGAATGTTCCAAGCTGCCCCTAATTCAGTCCCATCTTCATCAGGTGTATCATAGAGTATGTTGTCCAGCCTCACTTCATAGAATGGAACTTTCTCTACCAATGTTGATCCAAGTTGAAGGTAATGGGGGTCCACAAAGGGGGATATTTTGTTGTTCCTGATAGAGATGACCAATAACAATAGAGAGAAGGATTTATTTGAGGTCTAGACCCAACATGTCTGGAAATCTCAGGACTCCCTGAATAGGGCCCCAGTTGATGGGGTAGCCTGATAATGACTAAAGAGTCATCATTAAAGTATGCCAGTCTCTTACCCTTATTCAGCTTTTGCAGTCCTTGCTTTGATAAGGTTAGCTTTGCAGTGAGTGAGGTAAGTGTAATAGAAAGTAGGTGAGGAGGGTATCTAAGTCTAAGTAGACACTATTTCATTATGAACTTTATACTGACTCATCGCAGACTATTGTGTACTTTTGCTTTCAGGTATATATTTTGCCCTAGTTTATGGATACATGTAAACCTATACTCTATCTCATGGGTATCTAGGTTTTGAGACTTTGTTAGGAAGTAAACCATCTGGAATGGAATTAGACAATCCTATGAAGGAAAGGTCTCACCCGAGTAATGAGGCAAAAGGGTTGACATTCCAAGCCTTATGTCTCTGGACACAGTCTAAAGTGAAGCATGTTGAGGTGGTACTCTAGGTTGGGATTGGAAAATGCAATATCATTTGGTATGAATTGAGAGAAGCATGCAGGAAAGTTGAGTCCCACTCTAGAAGTTCCAGGACTGGAGGAAATATAGGCTCTATAGAAGAAGCAGGAGGATCCTGCTGTCTTAGGGTTTAAGAAGGCAACAGATAGTTATTGCTATAATCAAAGTATTTGGCAATTGGGTTAACTTTGAAATATCCCTTTGTTAGGATTTTCTGTATCATACACAACATCAACATAATTTTTGTCCTTTGACATTATTTGTATATAGCTGTGCCACCCATTGCTTCTGTTCTCCCTGGTCTAATCTTTTAAGAGAGTCAAGTCAATATATCAAAGACTCAGCCTATTGTCTGTGCGTTAAAAAGTATGAGACATTCAATTTCTCCCCTCTCCTATTAACTAAATAGTGATTTATATGACTACAAATTAATAGGAGTATGCATAAACACCATTGCTACCACCAAAAGGCTATGCCCCATCCCATCCTGCCCCCTCCCTCCCTCCGGCCCCCTGAAGCTGAACACCCACCCTCAGCCTCAACCCAATGTTTTTATGTTGGTGTTCTACTCCAATTTCAGTCAAATCCTGCTTTGAGTTTCCCTTTCTGTAATTCTTTCTAAACCTCTGTTGATGAGTGGGATCATACTATACTCGTCTTTATCTTACTGACTTAGTTCACTTAACCTAATTCCTTCTAGCTCCATCCAAGATGGGTCAGAGAAAGTGGGTTCATTGTTCTTAATAGCTGCATAGTATTCCATTGTGCATATATACCACAGCTTTCTCAGCCACTCATCTGTTGTTCTGCACCTGGGTTGCTTCCAGGTTTTAGCTATCATGAATTGTGCTGCTTTGAACATAGGTGTACACATATCTTTTTGGCATTATGGAGTCTTTGGGGAATATCCCTAGGAGAGGAATTACTGGGTCATATGGAAGGTCCTTGTCTAACTTTGTGAGAGTTTTCCAGACTACTCTCCACAGAGGTTGGAAGAATTTGCATTCCCACCAGCAATTCAGGAGGATTACACTGTCCCCACAGCCTTTCCAGCATTTGTTGCTGCTGTCCTTGATGCATGCCATTCTCACAGGGGAGAGGTGATATCTCAATGTTGTCTTTATTTGCATTTCTCTGACAATCAATAACCTGGAGCATTTTTTCATATGTTTGCTAACGTTTTGGATCTCTTCTGGAGTGAATGTTCTGTTCATATTCTCTGCCCAATTTTGGATAGGGTCATTTGCTTTTTTGTTGCTAAGTTTGCTGAGCTTTTTATACATTTTGGTTATTAGTCTCTGCTCTGATGCATGGCATGTGAAGATCTTCTCCCATTCTGTGAGGGGTCTCTTTGTTTGTGTGATGGTTTCTTTGGCTGTGCAGAAGCTTTTCACTTTGATGTAGTCCTATTGATTTGTTTCTGCTTTAGTCTTCCTTGCAATTGGGCTTGTTTCATCAAAGATGTCCTTGAGGTGTAGGTGGGAAAGTGTTCCACCAATGTTTTCCTCTAAGTATTTGATAGTTTCTGGTCTAACATCCATGTCCTTGATCCATTTGGAGTTGACTTTTGTGTCTATTGAGATAAAGTCATTCAGTTTCATTCTTCTGCATGTTTCAACCCAGTTTTCCCAGCACCATTTATTGAAGGGACCTTCCTTTCTCCATTTAATACTTTGGTCCCAATTATCAAAGATTAGATGTTCATAGTGTGGGGGCTTTCAATTCTGTTCCATGGATCTGTGTGCCTATTTTTGTTCCAGTACCAGGCGGTTTGGATAATGATGGCCTTATAATATAGTTTGAGATATGGGAGTTGATGCCTCCATTTCTGTTTCTTTTCCTCAAGATGGATTTGGTTATTCTAGGTGTTTTCTGGTTCCAGATAAATTATTGTAGTTCTTGTCCTATTCTCTTAAAGGAGCTTGGGGTGGAGCTCTGATGGGTATCCTGTTAAATTTGTATATGGCTCTGGGGAGAATATTCACTTTGATGATATTAATTTTTCCAATCCATGAGCATGGGGTGTCTTTCCATTTTTTGATATCATTTTCCATTTCCTATAGTAGTGACTCATAGTTTTCAATATACAAGTCTTTCACTTTTTTGGTCAGATTTATTCCTAGGTATTTTATTGATTTTGCTACAACAGTGAATGGGAGTGATTTCTGTATATTCTCTTCTTTGGATTTAGAAAACACAAAATTTCTATGGATGGTGGATCTATTCTTTGTCCTTTATCTATCACTTATTCTATCTCACTCTTGTATTAAAAGTAGTAAATATAGTTGTGTTTTTTATACCTTTAATATTTATTTCATTTTGTTACCCTTTTTATTGTTTTATTTATTATTGTTGTTGTTATTCATGTAGTTGTTATTGTATAGGATGAGAGAAATGGAGAGAGGATCTTAAGATAGAGAGGGAGAGAGAAAGACAGACACCTGCAGGTCTGCTTCACCACTTGTGAAGCTACTCCCCTGCAGGTGGGGACCCAGGGGCTCGAACCAGAATTCTTGCTGGTCCTTGAGCCTTTTTTTGCTTTTTTTTTTTTTTTTTACTTTTAAAAAAGGTTGATTCTGTAATAATCTGGATAGTTTGATAAGTTTGAGTACTATTTCAAGTATTTTCCACAAAGGTGCATGCAGATGACATAAACAGAATATACTCCTGAAACAACCTGTTTTCTTCCATTCACTGAGTTATTTCTGGGAGTTGTTCAGCTTTTTACAATGCAGCCCTTTCTCTCCATAATCTCCTACTAATCTACAATCTTCTTGCTTCTACTGTTGCAGCTGAGCTTTTTGCCCTTTGCTCCTAGATTGATCTCTCTAAGAGCTTTAAAATTATTTCATCTTCCATTTAGAGTTAAAGAATCTTATTCACCAGCATAGATTTCCCTCACATGCTCCAAAACATAGAAAGAAAACAAGTTTCCAAAAAGTTGGTAAAACCCAAACAAGATTTTTCTATTCTTTAGTCTCTTGATCTTACCATACCTAAGGATTCATGTAGCTTGGTCACTCTTGGTCTTTTGGTGATCTAAAGAATAGATAAATTAAGAAAGTATGAAAATTTTTGTTGCTCTGTTACTGGAATCTTAGTGTATAATGGTAGAAAGGGACCTAAACTGGGCATAAGATGTGTTTCACAGACACTTATTATAGAGGGATGGAAAACCATACATATGCCATCACTGTAGTGTAAACCATTAGCATCCTACTCCAGTAAAATGACTTGAAAAACATTATATATATATATATATATATATATATATATATATATAGAGAGAGAGAGAGAGAGAGAGAGAGAGAGAGAGAGGAGAGAGGTTTCTATGAAAATGAAAAGATATTGAACTGGACAGTAGCTTATACAATTGAATACACAAATTACTATTCTCAGAGACCTGAGTTAGTCTTCAGTCCCCTCATGCAGGTGGAAAACTTCAGAAATGTTGAAGCAGGGTTGTAGGTGACTGACTCTCTCTCTCTCTTTCTCTATCTCCCCTCTCAGTTTCTCTTTGTCCTATCAAAATGAAATACAGAAATATAAAAAGAATCTGGTCAAAGATAATTGCAACTATGTAGTATTTGAAAAATAAAGGAAATATATTATCATTTAAACTAATAACCTCTTCATAATATTCATACATACAAAAACATTTCTGGAAAAGACACATTCAAGTAGCATGGGTTGAAATTATCATGAAAGTAGTGCCATTTTTCACTTATTAAAACCATAGTTTGTATCAAGTTCAGTGTATTTGTTTTTAGTTGAGTACTGGGCCAAAAACACCAAGAATATGGAATAGGTTTTTTTATTATTATTTATAAAAAGGAAACACTGGCAAAACCATAGGATAAGAGGGGTACAGCTTTGCACAATTCCCACCACCAACCCCTCCACTGATAGCTTTCCTTCTCTTTAATGCTCTGGGAGTATGGACCCAAGGTCATTGTGGGATGCAGAAGGTGGAAGGTCTGGCTTCTGTAATTGCTTCCCCACTGAACATGGGTGTTAATAGATCGATCCATACTCCCAGCCTGTCTCTCTCTTTCCCTAGTGGGGAAGGGCTCTGGGGAAGCAGAGCTCCAAGGCACAAAGGGGTCTATTTTGTTGTTCCTGATAGAGATGACCGGTAACAATGGAAAGAGGGATGGATTTATTTGAGATCTAAGCCCATCAAGTCTGGGAGTCTCAGGACTCCCTGGTGAAATGGCCTGATAGTGACTAAAGAGTCATCGCTAAAGTATACCAGTCTCTAGCCCTTATTCAACTTTATAAGGGGAATAAGTTTTTTAAAAAATGTGTTACTTGAAGAATGTAGTGGAAATGGAAACCAATGTTTGGATGCCCCCCTCAGTTGCTGACTGGGAGACTATGTAGTCTGGATTCAGGGATTACATATGCCTGGGTTGTCATGGTGATTGTATAGCTTGCTTCTGAGTCATTCTGCAAATTTGCAGGGGCCAGAACATATTTTAAATATAATGTATGTTTATAAATGATAGATAAGTTTCTCATTTTATTGATGATGCACTCTTTGTCACTGGCCTCTCATCAGGATTCCTCACAAGCTCTAGGAATGGGGTTTGGGTCTTTAGAAGGAACTTCTGGTACCAGTTTGGCAGTTTTGGTTCTGGAAAAGTATTTCTTTTGGGTAGCTCTAAAATAAAAACAGCTAGAGAGATAAGTTATTTCACCACTGCAAAGTGAATGTGTAATGACAGAGGTCAAGTCTTAATGGAAGTTGGTAAATCACCTGGGTAAATCAGAACCATAGTATTATATAACATACATAAACAAAGTGATCAATTAGGATATTTGTGTTTACCTAGACAGTAATTATGAACATTAAACAACTGTTGAAATTAGTTTTATTACAGCATAAACTTCTTTTTAAATTATTAAAAGCATGTTTTCTGTCATTTATCAGATGCCCTTTATCATTATACTCTTCATTTTCTCCATATTTCAAACTTTCTGAAAATCTGGAATTTGGAGACTTATTTTCTAAAATGTGGAAAATCATATTTTTATTATAACAATATTGTCATTTCTTATAAGAATACTTGTAGAATCTTAGAATTTTGCCCCGGCCAGCAGGGCGGTGAGCAGGGGCTAGGAACCCAATGAGACCTGAAATGATAGGGACAAGAGACGCGAAGAACGAGAGCAAGTCAAGTTTCTGATCAAGCTCTAAATTTTATTGAGAATACAGGCATTATAAGGCTTTGGGGAAGGAGAGGGAATGCTGGAGGAGGGGAAGGGGGAAGCAAACTTCAAAGAGGAATGTTCCTTGCAACAAATGGCAGGAACCAAACTATGTGTTGACTCACTTGTGTTGACTCACTTGATTACTGATAAATGGTTTACCTAAGGGGAAATGGCCTGCCCAGGGGGGAATTAACATTTGTCTTGAGGGGTTCCGTTGTCTCAAAGCTTATCATCTATAAAGCAGAGAAATGGCTCCTGGCAGAATTTTATCTTTATGATGGAACAGTTAAGTACAGCTCTGCTATTTATGATGTTGTGTTTGTTTTCATCTTTCTGTTTTATATGGTGAGGGAAGTCAAACCAAGGACCTGGTCATTCAAGACATGCATGTATGATACCACTGAAATAGTTGTAAGTCACAGATTTATACACTTTTCCCATATTTGGCAACTAGTCTCTTCCCTGTTTCATCTTTCTGGTCCTTTTTCCAGCCATGACATCATCTCCCCAGACAATAACGTGGATCCACCCACATATCAGATTTCAGGTTCAGGGAAAAAAAAAAAACTAGTATAGCCACAGGCCCTTTGGAATATAACTAAAATGTGCCTTCTAGCTACCTACAAAACAGAGACCCTCTCAACTCTTCATCTGCCTTTTGGTTCATGCGTAGTCAACAATTTGTTTGGCTTTATATGTTAACTCTTTTGAGCCACCAGGCTCCAGATGCTACCATGATGCCAAATAGACTTTCCTGGACAGACAACCCCACCAATGTACCTTGGAGCTCTGCTTCCCCAGAATCCCGCCCCACTAGGGAAGGAGAGAGGCAGGCTGGGAGTATGGATCAACCTGTCAACGCCCATGTTTAGCAAGGAAGCAATTACAGAAGCTAGACCTTCCAATTTCTGCCTCCCACAGTGACCTTGGGTCCATACTCCCAGAGCGTTAAAAAATAGGAAAGCTATCAAGGGAGGGAATGGGATACAGAGTTCTGGTGGTGGGAATTGTGTGCCCTGTTATCCTATGGTTTTGTTAGTGTTTCCTTTTTACATGTAAAATAAAATAAGTAAATAAACTCTAAAAAAAAAAAAGAATTCTAAGATTATCTTATTTCTGTCCCCTCTCTGATCTGTGAGGGGACAACCAGTGTTTAGTAGTTCAAAATAATTCAACACATCCTTAAGATGAATTGCATTTTTATTATGTTCTTCCTTCCTATGTTCAAGTCTGCTTCTTTTATGAGAAATTACATGAGACTTTACAAAGAGTTTATAAGGAAATATGAATATCAAAATCAGAGTTTACTTATCTTAATAGTGGGAATGACCTCCCACTGGTAGATAATTACACCCACTCTTAACCCATAAATAGACAAGTTCCATATAGGAGAAGATTTCCATCAAAAGTAGATTTCAAGCAAATGATAGAGATGATCTTGTTCTTCAGATCTTCATTTTAAAATATGAAATAGGTCCTCTGTATAAAAAATTTAAAAAGGACCAACTTTCTAAGAAGAATTTTTCTATTTAAAGAAATATGCTGATTGTTAGTACTAGACATTAGATAGTAAAGACACATATTTCTGATACAAAAGGAGTATCACCTTTTATTGGATTTAGATAGTCTAAGCAAATGTGGCTGATAAGAAATCATACAGAAAGAATGAAAAATTTTATGTTGGTTTCTATAGCAAACATAATCTTGTTCCCTAAAATCATACTTTAAATAACCCTTTTATCCTAGAATTAAGTCTAAGCTACTTTGTTAGAGAAATAATTTTTAGGGCACTGCAAAAAAAAAAAAAAAGAATAAGGAAAAGAATACATAATTGTCTTGGGAATGTGTCTATGAAAGTGTGGGGATAAAAACTTGTACATATAAAATTATTTAAGAAAGGATAAATTAACAAAACCATAGGGTAGAAGGGGTACAACTCCACACAATTCCCACCACCCAATCTCCATATCCCATCCCCTCCCCTGATGGCTTTCCCATTCTCTATCCCTCTGGGAGCATGGACCCAGGGTCATTGTGGGTTGCAGAAGGTGGAAGGTCTGGCTTCTGTAATTGCTTCCCCGCTGAACATGGACGTTGACTGGTCGGTCCATACTCCCAGTCTGCCTCTCTATTTCCCTAGTAGGGTGGGTCTCTGGGGAAGTGGAGCTCCAGGACACATTGGTGGGGTCTTCAGTCCAGGGAAGCCTGGGCGGCATCCTGATGGCATCTGGAACCTGGTGGCTGAAAAGAGAATTAACATACAAAGCCAAACAAATTGTTGAGCAATCATGGACCCAAAGCTTGGAATAGTGGAGAGGAAGTGTTGGGGGGGGGGGTACTCACTGCAAACTCTAGTGTACGTCTGCTTTCAGGTATATATTTTGCACTTGTTTATGGATACGTGTGAACATATGCTCTCTCTCACAGAAACTGGTATATATCTAGGTTTTGGGACATTGTTAGAAAGTGAACCACCTGGGATGGAATTAGAGAGTGCTATGAAAGGAAAGGTCTCACCCGAGTAATGAAGCTGAAGGGTTGTCATTCCACACGTGAAGTCTCTGGACACAGTCTGAGCTGAATCATGTTGAGGTGGCAATCGTTGTGTTGATTAGGTTGCTATCGGCAGATGCAATATTATTTGCTATGGATTGGGAGAGGCATGCGGGAAAGTGGGCCCTATCCAATGGTTGCAGAACTGGGGGAAGTAGAGGCTCTATAGTGGAGATGTGAGGTTCCTGCTGTCTTAGGGTTCAAAAAGACAATGGATAGTTAATGTTATCATCACATTATTTGGTAATTGGGTTAACTTTGAAAAGTCCTTTTGTTAGGGTTTGCTATATAGTACCCAGTATCTTGTAAATAGCTGTGCCACTGGTTGCCTCTGATCTACTTGGTCTAGGCTTTTGAGAGAGTCTGCATATCAAATACACAGCCTATATATTAAGAAGACTCAGTCTGTGTTTTAAAAACTTTGAGACATACAATTAATTTTTCCCCTCTCATATTAATTAACTAGTGATGTATATGACTACAATTTACTAGGAGTGTACATAAACACCATTCCTACCACCAAAAGACTGTGTCCCATCCCACCCCCCCCACCTGCCCAGGAAGCCACATGTCTACCCCTCACAACAGGGTTTTTACTTTGGTGCCCTACTTTCAATTTAGTCAGATCGTGCTTTTAGTTTCCCTTTCAGATCTTCTTTCTCAACTTCTATTGATGAGTGGGATCATTCCATACTCATCTTTATCTTTCTGACTTAGCTCACTTAACATAATTCCTTCTAGCTCTGTCCAAGATGGGTCAGAGAAGGTGGGTTCATTGTTCTTGATAGCTGTATAGTATTCCATTGTGTATATATACCATCTTAGTTTTTAAGTCTAATCAAGTCACTGGCAGGTGGCACTGGTTGTTTAATTGCCATACGGCTCCTCCATATTTAGAGATGTTATGTTCCTATTTTTTGTCACTCAATAACTGTGGATTAATCATTCTGTAAGCATTTGCCAGTATTATTTTTAGTTGTTAAGCAGGTGCAATTTATGTGGCTCATTCTTAGGTAATCTTTCACTTAATAATAACTTAATAAATCTGTTCTACTTGGGAACATCTTCCTTGCTTTCACTTTCTTATTCTCATGATTCAAATTCATTGAATTCACACAATGATGAATGTGCTTTGCCATTGTTTTAAACATAGGTATGAAATGAGAATTTTATTGAGAAAGTAGAAGCATTAAAATAACATATGTTGAAATTATGACTGTGAAGAAATTAAGGAATTATCTGTCACTTCCAATAAGCCGGTGCCTCCTTACATTGTAGTGGGATCATTGTCACTATTAGTAGTGATAGCTAATAATACAGTATAACAAAATATACGTATCCTGTAAAAAGAAAAAAAAATGGAGTGACACAATAATGAACACATATAATTATTTATTCTCAGGAAGAAAAGCAAATGAAATTACTGTTCAGTATTCTCTTACCTAGATAAAACAAATATTAAATGTTTCTTTTTCTCACCCTCCCCCCAGAGAATTGCTCAGCTCAGGATTATGTTAGTGTGGGGATTGAACTTGTGTCTTTTGATTCTGAGACATGAAAATCTTCTTGCCTAGCCTTTATACTATCTCTGCCACCCAAAGAGTTAAAAGGTTTAACCAGTACTTCACCCTCTGGCAAAAGGACTGTTGCTATCTTTAATATGTGTGCCCTACTAGTTGTACCACCACCTGCCCCTGTTGCTATTTTTAGAGCCTTTCTTTTTGGCAGTGAAATTTTTTTCATTCAAATTAAGTAATCAAAGTCTGTATGATTTGTTTGAAAAAAGAATATATATAATACATATGTTTAAATTCATATTTTGAAATATATTTGGGATGAAATTATGTCTATTCATTGTGTAAAGATGAGTTTTAGCCAAAACCTATGTAAAATGTGTGTGTGTATGTGTGTGTGTGTAAGAGACAGAGGCGTAAGGGCATCCTCATGAAAATATTAAGAGCAGGACAAATAATAATCCAGAGCACCACATGAACTCCATTCTGTGTGTCCTGGAAAGAGGAGATATATATCCAGGCAATATTTTCAACATTAAAGTGATCTACCTTCCAACTGTGGGAGGGAAGTTTTGTGAGCAGTAAATCAGTATTGTAGGTATCTGTCTTTCTCTTTTCTTTTCTATCTCTCCATCCCCTCTAGATTTCTCTCAGTCTCTAGCAAAGAAGAAACAAAAAAAAAAAAAGGGAAAAAGACAATAATAATAAAATGAAATATCCACCTTTGTCAAGGTGCTTGTTCATTCCTCAACTTCTTCCTCCAATGACTTCTTTATCTCTGACTCTTGTTGTCTTCCTCTACTTCACAGAGTCTGCTGACTCATCCTTTATCACTCCTCAGTCTTTGGTCAACCATACAAATCCTTGGCTCCCTCTTGCTCTGGCCTTTTTAAAAATCTCTTTATTTAGTCAAAACTATTGGTTCTCATTCACATATTTTTTTCTGGTAATATCTATATATTTACTGTAAATATAGGGGAGGAAATCTCCTTTTAGTCTAATAATTCAAGTGTTATTATTTTATATGGCAAAATATTACATTTTTAACATTGTGTGTATTGCTACATTTATATGAATAACTTCATGGGATAATTTTTATTTTTAAAAGAAAATATCATAAATCTTATGTTCCTTTAAAATGTGTTCGAACTAAACTACATAATTTTCTAGCCTTTTATTCATAGCAGTAACCCATCCATTTTAATACATATGTTTTCAGACTTGTTTACTAAATTTTCTAAATATCTTTATAGCATTGATTAAATCAGCTTGACTCTTACAAATTACAGATATGTAATGAATATACGTTTATGATTATGCTGTTCTTTGGATTGATCTTATTAAAATACAGAGTAGGGGGTGGCAGAAAAAAATGTGTGAACAAGTACTATCTTATTCCAGTGGTTTTAGGGACTTTTTGGTTTTCAAAATCCACCTTTCAGGGCTTGGGAGATATTGAGTTGTTGCATATTTTTCTATTTCTATGCAAAAAGGTGTGATTAGTTTCGCCACAACCCAGTATCATAATGATTTATGCAATAGACTGCGTGCTGGAGGCTTGAAGGCTTCAGGCTCATTACCATCAACCAGAGTTGAGAGTTCTGACTTAAAAGGAAAGTAATGGAATTGGCTGTAGGATGATAATTGGAGGTGCTATTAGATAACATGCAACTGTGGACAAATTAAGAATATCACTGCTCTGCTTGTAGTGGTCCAGCAGTAGAGCATCAACGATATTCTGGGATTGATCTATGATATCACATAGGAGCAACCATGACAAAGGCATTCAGAATTCTTTAGATCAATGTGCTTGAGTCTGTCTCTCTCTCTCTCCCTCCCTCCCTCCCTCTCCACTTCCAATGTGCTTTAGTCTCTCCTTCTCTCTCCCCACACCCCTCTGTCTCTCCCTCCCTCTCAATTTCTTTCTCTCCCTCCCTCTCCACTTCCTTCTTTCTCTCTCACTTGTGTCTCATGTACACTTAGCTGGTCATCACTCACTCTGTTTTTCTCACTTTCTCATAAAAATGAAATAAAAGGTTGAACTGGAAAAGTGACTCAGTGGCAGAGCACTTGTGTGAAATCTGAGTTCTGTATCATATGTAAAAAAATTACCCTGTCACATTAGATGACATAGGAAAAAGTTCACTTCTGATGATGTTTTCTTATGTTTTACTGTCAGATACATCACTGATAACTTTGAAATCAGATTAGAAAAAAATTCTGTTCACAATATTGCACAAATACAAAATTACAAAATTAATTAGGGAATGTGCATTCATGGGTCTGATACTAAGGGTCATACACACAGACTAGGTTTGAATCCACACACCACAAGAGAAGTACCATATCACCAAGAGAAACTCTGGTTCTTTATCTTTTCCTCACATCCTCACCCCGACTCACTCTTTCAGAAAGAAAAAGTGACTGAGGGATGATGATATTGCACTGCATGTGTGCAATGCCCTGGCTCCTTAAAAAAAATGCATAACTATCATTTACATTAAAATGACACATTTTTATATCAGAAAATTAAATGGCATATATTGAAAAGCATAGGTCAGTTTGCCGTAAGCAATCTGAAAGTAATTTGAAAGTAGATTTCTTATACATATCTTCATAAATTAATATATTATCACAAAACAGGGTAATTATACTACTAAGATTTAATTCATTACCTTTCTGCATTATCCTACTTCCTCATTCCTTATAAAACAGAATACAGATGCTTTATCAATTATAATACATTTAGAATGTATTGCATCCAGAGATTTATTTTTTCAATATCAATCATAAGCCATTGTCTGATTGAGCAAGACTACTTTTCTGTATATGCTAAACCTATAAATCTCTACTGTCTATTGCAACTGACCTTAAACTCCCTTGAGAAATAATAAAACCAGAAAATGTATTTCATTATAAAAATACGCACGAGTGAAACTTGACTATTCAGCTGTCTACTACATGTTAGATTAATTTATTGCCATCACTCAAAACTTCAACTTCCAACTGAAGTGACTTCCTAAACATCATCCATCAAAATATCTATAATTGCATTATTCTTTATTCTCCCCTGCTAGAAAATGTTTTCACAGTCTCTAAAAGAGGAAAATTTCACCACAGACCAGAAGATATATATAGCTTATGCATACATTCTGATTTGGGGTAATGATATACTTGTATAGCATTACAGTGAATAAAATGGTTTATTGCATTGGTACTAGAGTTACTTTTTTTTCCAGCACATCTAATTTTCTACTATTCCATACTCAGTCAGGAAAGTGTCAGAGCTTTCAAAATTTTAGCTTTCTATTCATCTACACTCAACAAGGAGCTACAGAAGAAAAGAAGTAACTGCAGAAAATGTCCACATCAAAACTAAACACCACCCCAAATTCCACCTGATCTCTATTAGATATCTGAGTGTATGTAATCTGACATCAGGAGTATCAGGAAACCTCTTGAGTTCCTGTCTTCTTACACCAACAAGCACTTGGTGATCTGGATCACCATACTTCTTTTTAAGACATAAAGCTTCCACAACTTCAATAGCTTTGATTAATTTTAGATAGACAAATATTCCAAGTGTCATAAAACTGACAAGTCCTAAACACTACAGAGGGGTAAGGAAAACAACCCTGAAGTCAGCAATTTACCTCTACTTCAATCTCTCTCTCTCTCTCTCTCTCTCTCTCTCTCTCTCTCTCTTTGCCTCCAAGATTATTGTTGGGGCTCGGTGCCTGCACTATGAATCCACTGCTCCTATAGGCCATTTTTTTCCCATTTTGTTGCCCTTATTGTTGTTATTCTTGCCATTGTTGTTGTTGGATAGGACAGAGATAAATTGAGAGAGGAAGACAGAAAGTGGGAAAGAAAGATAGACTTGTTTCACCACTTGTGAAGTGACCTTCCCTGCAGGTGGAGAGCCAAGGGCTGGAACCGGGATCCTTAATCCAGTCCTTGCACTTTGTGCCATGTATGCTTAACCCACAGCACTACCACCTGGCCCCCTTTACCTCTATTTTTTTCCCAATTGCAGCTCCAATAAGACAACATCAAATTCCCATTTTTCAAATAGCAGTGACTAAGCTTACCCTTATCTAATTAGTAGTGGTAGCAAACTCTCCACAACATACAGATGAATATATATACTATGCAATATTAATAAAATAATAAATTATCTAAATAGATTAAGATATTCAGATGTTTCCTCATGTGTAGAGCACAATATTCATATATTTGACTAAAGATTTTTTTTATCCTCTTGGCAGACTTTTTTTTGCCTTAACACCTGTGTGGAAATCTATTTAAGTATTTTTCTTTAGAAGCACATTTATGCTACTGATGTTTGGCTCATTCATCTGTTATTTATGTTACAACTTGAATGTCAGAATCAATTGAAAGCTAAACTAAAACAATGATTGCTTACTTTTTGATAACCCAATAAGACACATTAGTTAAGTTTTCCACAGGCTACCTTTTAAAACATCAAAATTCCAATCACAGAAAGTAGTAATAAGGCATAAGTTTAAAGAAAAAAACTATATTAAATAGTAAGTTTGTTTCCAGAAATTAAAATTTTATCAATATGCTAGTGCAGATATACTAAAGAAAAATATGAATTGACAGTAAATGTCCTATTGCACCTGTACCTAATTCCTTTCCCCTTGAAACCATTTCCCTGAAGTTAGAAATCAGAGCTAGATTATAAGTTACAAGCTCCTTGCTGCTTGACACTACTACATACATTGTCAGGTTTAATAAATATTGATTTGTAGAAATAGCTTCCTACAATGTAGAAAGGTCAAAACATATTTAACTGGAGGATTGCACTATTCAGAAATTCTTCCACAATATTTGTATATGTATACAGTATGTGTTTAGATATACAATTATATACATTTGTATGTTAAAATGTAATATCTGAATTTTTAATGAGCAGCATTACCCTTCCATAGTACCAATTTTGATGCAATGAACCCTAATTGATGGGTATTTATTTAAGCATAATTCTTGAATTTTTTTTAGCTATAGTAAATCTATGTGTTAATGACCTACTACACAGAAATTAAATAATTTGAGTTGTAGTGCAGTCAAGGAGGAGTACACATGATTTTTTCATGTACTTATAGTTTCAGTAAACTTTATGAAGTCAACTGGAAAACAGAATTAAAATTGACCATTTCATAGGACACAGCACAATATTCATAAATGTTGTCTTCTACATGAAAATTCCATATAATTGAGAAGAAGAAACTTTTTTTTCAGATTTACTTTTTAAAAATTTATTTATTTACTTATAAAAATGAAACATTAAGAAAACCATAGGTTAAGAAGGGTACAATTCCACATAATTCCCACCACCAGAACTCTGTATCCCATCCCTTTCCCTGATAGCTTTCCTATTCTATAACCCTATTCTATATCTTAATCTATTTAGATAATTTATTATTTTATTAATATTGCATAGTATATATATTCATCTATAAGTTGTGGAGAGTTTGCTACCACTACTAATTAGATAAGGGTAAGCTTAGTCACTGCTATTTGAAAAATGGGAATTTGATGTTGTCTTATTGGAGCTGCAATTGGGAAAAAAATAGAGGTAAAGGGGGCCAGGTGGTAGTGCTGTGGGTTAAGCATACAATGGACCCAAAGTCATTGTATGATGCAGAAGGTAGAAGGTCTGGTTTCTATTGCTTCCCCACTGAACATGGGCATTGACAGGTCGATCCATACTCCCAGTCTGCCTCTCGCTTTTCCTAGTAGGGTGGGGCTGTGGGAAGCAGAGCTCCAGGATATTTGGTGGGGTTGTCTGACCAGGGAAGACTGATTGGCATACTGCTAGCATCTGGAACCTGGTGGCTGAAAAGAGAGTTAACATACAATGCCAAACAAATTGCTGATCAATAATGAACTTCTTCTTCTAGCGTCTGCCCTTCTTCCGTAGCCAGTCAACAGCGTCAGGTTGAGCCTGATGTAAAGTTTAGAGACCTCCTTTGAATCTGGAGAGGTGGCAGTCATTGACTATGTGGGTCATAGTCTATCTGGAGCCGCAGGGGCAGTTTGGGTCGTCTCTGGCTCCCCAGCGATGGAACATAGCGGTGCACTGGCCATGGCCTGTTCGGTAGCGACTGAGGAGGGCCCAATCATAATGTGCTAGGTCAAAGCCAGGTTGACGCTTCCAGGGGTTTGTGATGAGGTGTTTGTTCTTTACCTCAACTGACTGCCAACTCTGTTTCCAAGAGACTGGAACAGAGAAGTTCAGTGTAGGCATAGGGGACCAGATTGGGTGACAAGACATCAAACGTTGGACAGGGTGGGCGAAGATATCCACGTATATTGGCAGGTCCGGTCGAGCATAGACTTGGGAAATGAACTTAGATGATGCCGCATCCCGACGAATATCTGGCGGGGCATGTTGCTAAGACCTGGCAGCCATGCAACCGGGGTGGAACGGATGGTTCCAGAAATGATCCTCATGGAGGAATATAATTTGGAATCGACCAAGTGGACATGGGGGCTACGGAACCATACTGGGGCACAGTATTCTGCAGTGGAATAGCATAGTGCCAGAGATGATGATCGTAGTGTGGAAGTGCTCGTGCCCCATGAGGAGCTGGCCAGTCTTGCAATGATGTTATTCCTCGTGTCCACCTTTGCTGCAGTTTTTATGAGATGGTTGTGAAATGACAGAGTGTGATCGAGAGTAACACCAAGATAGACTGTCTGGGCTTCATGCCGGATTCTCGTATCGTCAAGCTGCACATTAAGCTCACGCGAGGCTGAGGCATGGTGTAGATGGAAAACAGATGATACCATTTTTGCAGTGCTAGGGATTAGTCGCCATTTTTTACAGTAATCATATATCAGAGGCATGTCTTTTGTGAGTGTTTCCTCGAGGATGTTAAACTTGGATGCCTGAGTTGCACAGCAAATGTCATCGGCGTAGATGAACTTCCTTGAAGAAGTTTCTGGGAGGTCATTGATGTAAATATTAAAAAACGTAGGAGCCAGAACAGAGCCCTGGGGGAGACCACCTGAGACAAGTCTCCATCTGCTAGACTTGTCACCCAGATGCACCCGGAATCTTCTGTTTTGGAGAAGAAACGATATAGTGTTGGCCACCCATGGAGGCAGGCATCTTGAGATCTTGACTAGGAGACCACAGTGCCAGACCATGTCATAGGCTGCTGTGAGATCAACAAAGACAGCACCCGTCTTTAAATTCTTCTGGAATCCATTTTCAATGTAAGTTGAGAGGGCCAGGACTTGTTCGCAGGTAGATCTTCCTGGGCGGAAACCAGCTTGGGCGGGTGATAGGAATTTCTCTGTAAGAGGAGAAATTCGTGACAGAAGCAGCCTCTCAAGGAGTTTGTAACACACAGAGAGGAGAGAAATGGTCTATAGCTGGCAGCCAGTGTTGAGTCTTTCTTTGGTTTCAAAACCGCTATTATCTTCGCACGACACCAAATTTTGGGCTTAGATTTGGATTCCAAGATGTGGGACAGGAATGTAGTGAGCCACTTCTTTGCCGCGGGGCCCAAGTTAAGAATGAGTTCTAGGATGATGTTATCATAGCAAGCAGCCATTCCGGTTTAACCCTCTTCAAAGCGTCTTCCAGTTCAAACAGTGTAAAGGGAGAGAGTTTTGGAGATGGACAAGATAACCGGAAGTGGGATGACCACTCATGGGAAATTTCTCTTTTCCAGACTGGGTCGATCTTAGCACGTCCAACTTGAGTTAGGTGACTGACAACTGAGTTTGGAGATCGGGAGGATGGGAGATGGGAGAGGGTTGGCTACCCGCACCCAGACTATGAAGAAGCTTCCAGGCCTTCCTACTTGAGTGGGTGAAGTTCAGACTTTCCATGAGTTGTTGCCAGCGGGCTTGGCGTGCTGCATCCAGGGAGGCAATGAGATGGTCGGCCACATCTGGGTCGCCCGACTCATCATACTGCTTTAGTAGTTGCTCGCATTCAGCATCAAGACAAGGCGTATAGTTAGCACGTCTCCCACGAGGAATGGTTTGGGAAGCTGCTTTGAAGATGGCTTGGCGGAAGTGCCTGTAGGAATCTTCAGAGGGGATAGAGTTAATTGGAATTGTAGGAATAGATTTGTTGGTAAGATCACTAAACAGACGCCAGTTTGCTTTCCGAAAGTTCCATCTTAGTTCTCCGAGCACAGAATCAGTGGGAGCTGGAGACCAATGTGGATGTGGATAATAATGAACATAAATACTGGAATAGCACAGATGAAGAGTCAGGATGTACTCTAGTTTGTAGATAGCTAGTAGGCAATTTTAGTTATACTCCAAAGGGCCTGTGGCTATACTAGTTTTTTTTTCCCCTGAGCATGATATCTGATATATAGGTGGATCCAAGTTATTGGGGAGATGGTGTCATGGCTGGAAAAGGAACAGAAAGATGGATTAGGGAAGAGAGTAGCTCCCAAATATGGGAAAGGAGTATAAATATTGTTGACTGTACACTCCATCAATTTGATGTGGTCTGGGGCCCATATTCAGCTTAGGAACCTATGTGACCTCTGCATCCCTGTAGATCTGAGCTCACTTTCTGTGGTCATGAATAGGAACATTCCAAGCAGCCCCAATATCAGGACCCATCTTCCTCAGGTGTAGCATAAGGTATGTTGTCCAGCCTCCCTTCAGGGGATGGAACATTCACTACTGATGTTGATCCAAGTTGAAGGCAAGTTCCTATGGGAGGCCCACAAATGGGGTCTATTTTGTTGTTCCTGATAGAGATGACTAGTAACAAGGCAAGAGGGATTTTTTTTTTTTTTTTCAAGTCTAGGGCCATCATGTCTGTTTGGGAATCTCAAGACTTTGCAAATATGGCTCCAGCTGATGGAGTGGCCTGGTAGTGACTAAAGAGTCATCGTTAAAGTATGCTAGTATCTTGCCCTTATTCATCTTTTGCAGTCCTTGCTTTGATAAGGTTAACTTTGAAGTCAGTGAGAGAACTGTAATACGTAGTAGGTGAGGAGGGTATCTAAGTCTAATAGATACTGTTTCTAATTAGATACTGTTTCATTATGAATTTTATACTGACTCATTGCAGACTATTGTGTACTTTTGTTTTCAGGTATATATTTTGCCCTAATTTATGGATACATGTGAAACTATATTCTATCTCAGGGGACCTGGTCTATATCTAGGTTTTTGGGGTTTGTTAGGAAGTGAACCACCTGGAATGAAAATAGAGAATATTATGAAAGGAAAGGTCTCGCCTGAGTAACGAGTGAAGGGTTGACATTCCATGTCTGAAGTCTCTGTACACAGTCTGAAGTGAAGCATGCTGAGTTGGTACTCCTTGCATTGATTAAGTTGGGATTGTTGAATGCAATATCATTTGGTATGAATTGAGAAAAGCATGCAGGAAAGTGAGCCCCACCCTAGAGGTTCCATAACTAGGGGAATTATAGGCTCTATTGAGGAAGTGGGAGATTCCTGCTGTCTTAGGGTTAAAATGACAATAGATAGTTATTGCTATAATCACATTATTTGGCAATTAGGTTAACTTTTAAAAATCCCTTTGTTAGGATTTACTGTATAATATACAACATCACCATAATTTATGTCCTTTGTTATTATTTGTTGTCCCTGGACTAGGCTTTTGAGAGAGTCAACATATCAAAGACTCAGCCTATGTATTAAAAAGACTTGGCATATGCTTTAAAAAATTTGAGAAATACAATCAATTTTTCTCTCTAATATTAATTAAATAGTGTTTTATATGACTACAAATTAATAGGAGTGTACATAAACACCATTCCCACTGCCAAAACACTGAGTCCCATCCCATCCACTGTCCTCCCAACCCCACCCCGGGAAGCTGAACATCTACCCTCACACCCACCTGGGGTTTTTTACTTTGGTGCCCTACTCCAAATTCAGTCAAATCCTGCTTTTAGTTTCCTTTTCTGTTCTTCTTTCTCAACTTCTGTTTATGAGTGGGATCCATTCTTTCTTAACTTCTGTTTATGAGTGTCATCATCCCATATTCATCCCACTTGGTCTTGAACAATCTTTTTGATATACTGCTGTACCCAGTTGGCCAGGATCTTGTTTAATATATTGGCATCTGTGTTCATCAGAGATATTGGTCTGTAGTTTTCCTTTTTTGTTGTGCCCCTATCTGCTTTTGGTATCAGGGTGATGTTGGATTCATAGAAGATGGAAGAGACTGTTCCTGTTTCTTCTATCTTGTCTAAGAGCTTTAGAAGTATAGGTATTAACTATTTCCTGAAGGTTTTGTACTGTTCTTTTGTGAAGTCATCTGGTCCAGGACTTTTGTTGTTGGGAAGACTCTTAATAACTGTTTTGATTTGTCTGTGATTGCTGCATTTAGGTTTTGTAGTTCTTCTTGGTTCAGTTTTGGAAGGGCATATTTTTCTAGGAATTCTTAAATTTCTCCCAGATTCTCTAGCTTGGTGGGATGCAGTTCTTTTTAGAAGTTTCGCATGATTACCTGGATTTCTGTGGTGTCAGCTGTGATATCTCCTCTATTGTTTACAATCCCATTTAATTGAGTCTTCTCCCCTGCCCCCCCCCCCTTTTTTTTTTAGTGAGTCTAGCTAGGGGTTTGTCAATCTTGTTTAATTTTTCAAAGAACCAACATTTTGGCTTCATTGATCTTTTGTATGGTTCTCTTATCCTTTAGGATCCTTTCTTTATAGTTACTTCTATTCATTATAACTATGATGAGTTTTGGTGTCTTCAGGTCTGGGTTGATTCTGTTTGGGACTCTCTGTGCATCTTGAATCTTAATGTCCTTTCTGTTGTTTAGGCCTGGGAAGTTTTCTTCTATTATTTCATCTAGGATGTTTACTTCCACTTGCTCTCTTTCTTCCTCTGGTAGGCCATTTATATGAATGTTACTTCTTTTGAGCTCATCCCATATGTCTCCATTATTGTTTTCAGTGTCTTTCAATCCCATTTTGAGCTCTTTGCCTCTTTCTTAATTTTCTCTAGGTCATCCTCTGTCTGGCTAATTCTCTTTTCTTCTTCTGTTAATATGTTTTCCCTTCTCTCAGCTTCTTTCTTCAGTTCAGCTATAGTATTAGCTTGTTCTGCTGACTGGCCTTTTTAGACCAGCTATTTCAGCTTTCAGTTCTCTAATTACCTCGAGGTAGCTCATGTTTTCCTTGAGGGTCTCATCTGTTGTTTCTCTAATCCTGATAGCCCTTTCCTCCATAGTTGTCTTCATTTCTGTGATTATTATGTTTATTATTGCTTGCATGCTTTTTTTATCTATGGTTACTTTTGACTGATTTGGAGTTTCTTCTGGGCTCCTGTCCTGATTCATTGTGGTAGCATTTTTTTTTTTAGACAATCAAAAATGTGGTAGCATTTTTATTTGCTCTTGATTTAACCATTTTTTTTTTATTGATGTGGTTTGTATTCTTCTGTTCTGTCATTCTTCCATTGTATTTTGGGTACAAGCCATGCAATACTAAAGACCTTTATGAGAAATGCAGTCACCAACCTCATAAGTTACAACAATAGCAGCTGAAGCAAGATTAATGCAGTTCAACCAATACCAGTTAGCCAAACAACACCTCCAGTCCAAGAAAAAATAGCAACCAAGACAAAAGAAAAATAAAGAGAAAGGAAAAAAGGGAAAGCAAGAATAGACAATTATGCAAATCTACTGTCCACTATAAATTCTAAAAATAGAAAGAGGAGAAAGGGAAGTAGATAAGACACACACACAGAGAGAGAGAGAGAGAGAGAGAGAGTCCACTCTGAGTCAGATTTCTTCTCCAAAATAATCACAAATGTGTATCAGTGAATTCAGAAAGCCAAAGAAGGAGGAAGAAAAATTTTTTAAAAAGCAGTGAAAGTTTTTTTTTTTTTTTTCATTTTTTTAATTAGCTAAGGGGAGGACCAAAGGAGGGTGGAGGGAAGAGGGAGAGAGAAACAAGTTCCTCTCACAGTGAATAGGACACCTGGTGCCCCAGCAATGGAATTAACAACAGTTAATTTTGGTCAACCTGAAGAAGGAGGAGGGAAAAGGGACATGTGTATATAATAATAGTAATAGTAAAATAAAATAGAGTAAAAACCCCTAACAGTCAGTCTTAAGCTCGGACCACTCCTGATTGGCTGCATGAAGCCTGAGCAAAGATAGCCAATTGTATGAAGTATAAAAAAAAAAAAAATTAAAAAATTAAAAAAAAAAAAAAACCTCCAGGTAGTCTTTCCCATTCAGAGATGAGGCTATGATTGGTCAGGTACTTTGTTACTCAAATAGAGTTTCAGCCACTTAAAGAAAAGAGAAGTTAAACAAAAAGGAAAAGACTTTGAATGACACCCCTGGTGAGCTAGGAATCTTGGTAAAGAAAATACCTCAGTGGGAAGCCTGCTAGAAGAGTCTCTCCAGCCCCTGGTGGCTGGTTCTGCGGAGGGGGGGAGGGGAGAAGTCAGAAATAATATAAATATTTGCTTTCTTTATTCCCCCTGGTCTCCCTTTGTCAGACCAAGAGTGAGTTATGGGACTCTGTTATGGTGCTACCATGGCCAGCCCATGTTCATCCTCCTACAGAAAAGCCAGTATCCTACACTATCCAGAGAATCCCAGGTCACAATGTGCTGCTTCTTGGAGCACATGGCAGCTGTAACTCTCAAGTCACCATTTTGGCTCCGCCTCCCCAAATTTACTTTTTTTTATTGACTCACTGGGTCTCTGATACTTGAATTTACACCTACATGGTTCTTTCACTCCCTGAGACTCTTTTACATCTTTTTTAAATTGAGACAGAGAAGGAGAAAACAGAAAAATAGAGTGTGAAAAGAGATATCATAGCACCTCTCATACATGCTCTTTCCATGTGTTACTTGAAGTTCAAACTAAGTCTTTGACTATGTGCACTCTGTCCAATGAATTATTTCCTATCCCTCATATTTAATTTTATTTAAATTTATTTATAAAATAAAAATATCAATAAGACCATAGTATAAGAGGGATACAATTCTACTCAATTTTCACACCCAGAGTTGTGGGGAGAGAAAGATAGACACCTGCACACTTGCTTCATTGCTTGTGAAGTGACTCCTCTGCAGGTGGGGAGCTGGGGGCTCAAACAGGGATCCTTATGCCGGTCCTTGTGCTTCAAACCACTTGTGCTTAACCCACTGTGCTACTGTCCAACCCCCGATGTCATTTTAAAATGTAAATTAGTATTCCTTCTAATAAACTATAATATAGAGTTCTAGAACTGAACTTTATACACTATAAATAGTATTGTGATATAGTTTTTACTTCTTGTTTTCATAAAATTATATCATATTTTTTGCCATAATCTAAGAATTACATAGTTTAAATAACTAACACTAAGTTTTACTGCAAAGTAAAAATAACACTAGTGTTACTAGTTCAATCACAATTTAAAATGGGATTTGCTATATCATACACAACCGCACCATAATTTATGTCTTTTGACATTATTTATATATAGCTGTATTGTGTGTGTGTGTGTGTGTGTGTGTGTGTGTGTGTGTGTGTGTGTGTGTGTGTGTATCTGATATCTTATAAAGTAACACCACCAGTTTCTGTTGTTTCTGTTCTCCCTGGTCTAAGATTTTAGGAAAGTTAATATTTCAAAGAACAAGTTATTATTAGAAATGTATTAACAATTTGAGTCCACTGTTAAAATTCATTCTGATTTCCAATTTGAAGTCTTAAGTGCTTAGATTGAAAGAGCATATACTCAGCCTATGGTCTATGCATCAAAAGGTTTGAGACATTCAATTTTTCCCCTTCTCATATTAATTAAATAGTGATTTATAATACTACAAGTTAGTAGAAGTGTACATCAACACTAATCCCACCACCAAAGGTCTGTGAACCAGTGAAGCTGAACATCTACCCTCACCTTCCACATGTAAACTTTGAAAGCATATCTTTCCAACTCTGATCATCAACATAAGTAGACACACCTTTCAGATCCAGCCAGAGATTGTAAATTCAAATGATTGAATGCTCAATTTTTATCAAAACTTAGTATAAGACATGATATTTATTGAAGACTGCCCATTAGTTTTGCTTGCCTGTTGATGTCACATAAATTCATGAATTTTACTTTTTAGAATGTTTTTCGAGAGACCAGAGGTAGCGCAACAGGTTTAGTGTGCATGGTGCTAAGCACAAGGACCAGTATATGGATCCTGGTTCCAGGCCCCAGCTCCCCACATGCAGGAGAGTCACTTCACAAGTGGTGAAAAAGGTCTGCAAGGGTCTATTTTTCTCTCCCCCTCTCTGTCTTCCCCTCCTCTCTCCATTTCCCTCTGTCCTATCTAACGATGACATCAATAACAACAACTACAACAAAATTTAAAAAAAGAGAATGCTTTCCATGAAATACTGGTTCTAGCAGAACCTTTGCAGAGATGAACATATGCAACTATGCTTATGTATATATGTTTATATGTGGATAAAAAGATACAGATAAGCAGATATGTGTACATATGTATTTTGTATGACTGAATTGTTTTTATTATAGTTACATAAAATAACCTTACAAAATATACAGTTATTATTTGTGATATTTTCCCCTAAGTCTCAATGCAGTCTATTTTAAGCACAAAAGTCTATTTTAAGACTGATTTGCTTTAAACTTTAAGCCAGATAATATTAATCCTGGGCTTGAAGACTTGTAATAGCTCTTTGTATCATACTCAGTACAATTTAAAGACTTTATAATGGCTTTCAAAACCTTACATGATTTGCTTACCCCATGATTTCTCTTTGACCTCTGCTTCACTGACTCAAACACTGTCACATTACCTTATACAAGTCAGACTTGCTTCCACATTAAGACCTTCTAGTAGACTGTTACCTTGTATGACCTCCACACCAGGCCCATCATGCACAGATTATTTCAGCATGATAGATGTCCTTATCCTCTTCAGATATCCATTCTGATGCCATTTCTCTCAATGATTCCTCAAAATATGCTTGAATCTTCATTTTACACTTCTGCCATTTCTGATTCCAGTTATACTGTCTCATTGTTTTATCTTTTTATATAGCATTAACCACTCAAATTTGCATATGATTTGCTCAGTTGTATTGAGTCTATTGTTTATTGCCTGTCTCCTTCTATTAGAGGATAAAATGTAGTCTATTTTATGTATTATCACCAAAGCTAAGAAAAATGACTGGCTTATGATACTGGTAACTTAATAAGACTCAGTAAGTCATCAGATGAGTCAGTGACTGAAAGTTTATTGTAGGGCTCTTGTTGCAGCATATAGTGCTCAATCTTATGAGAAGGCATTGGGAAAATCATCTTTCTTTCTAAAACTGCCTACTTCCACTTTATAGTCTAACTTAAGTCTAGGCATAAAGTAAAGATGATAAGTAGTAAACTCAGACCAGAGAGATACCTCACTTGGTTGGGCACATGCCTTGACTGTTCTGGCACCACAGTGAGCCACAGAAAGTGTTAGTGTTGTAATGATTCTTCCTTTTTCTCTGTCCAATTGAATGAAAAAAGAGAAAATATACTTGAAGCTATGAAATTGCACATACATAAAGTTTAGTCCTTGAACAAAAAGGAAACTCACTACCAGCTCAGTTTTATATCGAATTCTGTTCTTCTTCTTCTCTATTCTGCATGATACTTTTCAGAATCCTCAAGAAGCATTGATGCATTCAGTGGGAGAAATTGTGAAGTGGGCTTATTCCATTTTACCCTGAATTGAATCTCTCAATTTATTTCCTCTATACCTCACTTCTGTTTGTTTGAATCTTGAGATAAAATTTGCTCAAATATATATGATTTCTGTCAAAAATAAGTTGTGGAACAAAGCTGTTAAGATATTTACAATAGGTTATCTGCTGTTGATTTTTTTTATGGAGAAATACTGCTTATTGTTGAAATGTTGTAGATCTGAACTTTTATAACATAAAACTTAGTTGAATAAACTAGTCATGGTTTTATTGATATGAAATTCTATGTGTCTGTTGCTTCTGAATTATCCCACTTTATTCAACCACAATATTGTGGAAAACATCAAACCACACATAATTGTTATTATTAATAATCAGTGTAGTATAAAAGCTCCCCTTGCTTGATTACAGTTTTTCCCTGTGTCACTTCACAAATGTAAATTAGAAAATCAATGTGTCCCAAAGTATCACCTCTTCAGAACCCTACCCACCTGGGAAAAAATAGAAACAGGCAGGGGGTATGGACTAACCTGCCAACATCTTTGTCCAGAGGAGAAGCAATTATAAAAGCCAGACATTCCACCTTATGAATACTATAAAAAAAATAGTACGGGGTGCAGGTGGTGGCACTCAGGGTTAAGCATACATGGTACTATGTACAAGGACCCGCCAAATCCCCCCAGCTTCCCACCTGCAGGGGAAGGTGTTTCAGGAGAGGTGAAGCAGGTCTTCAGGTGTAGATCTTTCTCTCTCCCTCTCTATCTCCCCTCCTCTCTCAATTTCTCACTATGCTATCCAAAAAAAACGATTTTTAAAAAGGGGGGAAATGGCCACAAAGAGCAAAAAAAAAAAAAAAAAAAAACAGAAAGAAAGAAACAAAAAGGAAAGAAAGAAAGAAAGAAAGAAAGGAAGAAAGAATTTTGGTCCATACTCCCAGAGGAATAAATAATAGAGAAGTTTCCAATGGAGAGGATGGGTCATGGAACTCTGGTGGTGGGAACTGTATTGAATTATAGTACTCCTGTTGCTTTACAGTCTTGTTAATTATTATTAAATCACTAATAAAATTTTTAAAACTAAGAAAATCATTTTATATTATTATTTGTAGTTGCTCCAAAACCAGTAGAGTTGCAGGATCCCTCTCATGGGCTATAAATATCTGTGCTTTGTCATTTTTATTCCTTTTTATAATAGCAAATCTCAGCCAATTTCTGAAGGCTCTATTTTTCTTTTCTTTTTTTTTTTCTGTAGTAACTAGGCTCTGTGTGCATGCATGATTTCATTGTTCACAACTTTTCTTCAGAAAGAGAGAGAAATCATACATTGGAACTTCCTCCAGTGCCTTCCAGTGGACCTGAACAGTGTGCATGGCAAGGGGTACAGCTCCCTAATGGACTTTTTGGTCCTAGTTTTGTTTTGCATTTTGTATATCGTATGGTATAGAAGTTACCATGACACATCAGTTTAATTATTTCAGGAAAATCAGCTCATAATAATCACAAATTATTTTCTTTCTTTTAGTAAATATCTATTTAATCTAGGCTACTCTTCTTAAAAACACATACTCAATGGTTTCTCACATTATGAATTTTACTGCTAGCAAACAAAATTCTTTCAGAATCACAAATAATGTATCGATAACTGTGGTTAATGTTTCATATCTACTGTAATGTTTTATTATATACTAATATATGTGGTAACATGGGCTTCTGTAAATTAATATTCACAGTAAACTAATTCATTAAGTTACTATTGGCATTAGTGTGAATATATGGCATTTTCATACAACTTTGCAGTGAAATTTAAAATATTTTGATTGAGACTAGATTATTGTGTGACTCAAAATAGAAATCGGATATAATTTTATTATTCCAAAAATTGAACATCATAATGAAAATTAATACATTAACTTTGTCTTGTAATTAAACTAAAACATGAATCTTAGCAATAATTTTGTCTTAGTAACATAGAAATTGGGAAAGAGTGTCTTGAAAACACCTATTATGGAAAGATGAAAAATTGTACTTATGTGCCAATAACTATACTGTAATTTTCCCATAAGGAAATTTTCCACCAATAAGGTGGAAAGAAGAATTTGATACTTGTCAATTATTCTAAGTATTCTAAGCTGCTTAAAGATCTTGTGGGTCAAATTTCCATAATTTTTTTCTGGAATTAAGTTGTTCTTGCTAGCTCTCATACTGATAAAATATAAGAAGGTCATAAGCAGAAGGACTAGAAGATATTCTGTGTGTATAAATGTAAGAACTATTTATGACCAAGAAGATTATTGGAGAATGAATACTCTAAATAAGAAAAAAACCTTGAAGCCAAGCCACACCTCCTAAGAATAAGAAAAACAGTTATGTAACAAGAGTCATGGGACTCTTAATGTCAGGAACTATATATCAGACACTATATATCAGACACTTCATGTCAGGAACTATATATCAGTGACCTGTCTTGATAATGATATAGTGTTTTATGACACAGGGGATTGTTTTTTTTAATATTTTATTTTATTTATTTATTCCCTTTTGTTGCCCTTGTTGTTTTATTGTTGTAGTTATTATTCTTGTTGTCGTCGTTGTTGGATAGGACAGAGAGAAACGGAGAGAGGAGGGGAAGACAGAGAGGGGGAGAGAAAGATAGATACCTGCAGACCTGCTTCACCGCCTGTGAAGCGACTCCCCTGCAGGTGGGGAGCCGGGGTTCGAACCCGGATCCTTATGCCAGTCCTTGTGCTTTGCGCCACCTGCGCTTAACCTGCTGCGCTACAGCACAACTCCCTTGGATTGTTTGTTTTTAACAAGGCTTCACCACTCCAGAATTGGTGTAGGGGGGAGGGCAGGAGAGAGGGAGGGAGGGAGAGAGAGAGGGAGAGAGAGGAGAGAAAGAGAGAGAGAAAAAGAGAGAGAGAGAGTTAAGAGCATGAAATACTCCCTCAGTGCTCAATGTGATTCATTGATGTGATTCAATGATGGCTCATGTGAGTCAATGATGACTCAAGAGTGGAATGCACATATTGCCAAATGAGCATCCTCCCAGGTGACCTTTCTTATCAGTCTTTAGACAGGGGATCTTTATTTATTAAATCAAATCAGAATCAAATTTTGAATCAATTATAAAAGAAACATATCTTGGTCCCTGGGATATAGGAGCATAGAAACAGTGATCCATGACATCCTTGACAGTGAAATTTAAAGACATTTAATATATAGAAGTAAGTTTGTTTGCTTGTTTGTTTTAATTAGATTTATCTAGTAGTATGGCTGTCATTGAATACAGATTTAACATTTTTTTAAATTTTTTATTTATAAAAAGGAAACATTGACAAAACCATAGAATAAGAAGGTACAACTCCACACAATTCTCACAACCAGAATTCCATATCCCAACACCTCCCTTGATAGCTTTCCTATTCTTTAACCCTCTGGGAGTATGGACCCAAGGTCATTGTGGGATGCAGAAGGTGGAAGGTCAGGCTTCTGTAATTGCTTCCCCACTGAACATGGGCATTGACAGGTTGATTCATACTCCCACCCTGCTTCTCTCTTTCCCTAGTGGGTTAGGGTTCTGGGGAATCAGAGCTCCAGGATACATTGGTGAGGTCTTCTCTCCAGGAAAGTCTGCTTGGCATCATGCTATCATCTGGAACCGGGTGGCTGAAAAGAGAGTTAACATATAATGCCAAACAAGTCGTTAACTACTCATGAACCTAAAGGCTGGAATAGTGCAGATGAAGAGTTGGGGCGGTCTCCATTCTGTAGATAGCTAGTAGGCATATTTGAGTCATATTCCAAAGGGCCTATGTTTATATGAGTTTTTTATTCCCTTGAGCCTGATATCTGATATGAAGGTGGATCCAAGTTATTGTCTGGGGAGATGATGGCATGGCTGTAAAAAGCACCAGAAAGCTGGATCAGGGAAGAGAGTAGCTTCCAAATATGGGAAAGGTGTATAGATATTGTTGATTGTAAACCCCATCAATTTGATGTGGTCTGGGGCCCATATTCAGCTTAGGAACCTATGTGACATCTGCATCCCTGTAGATCTGAGTCCACATTCTGTGGTCATGAGTAGGAACATTCTAAGCTGCCCTAATATCAGGACCCATCTTCCTCAGGTGTAGCATAGAGTATGTTGTCCAGCCTCACTTCAGAGGACTGAACATTCTCTACCATTGTTGATCCAAGATGAGGGCAAGGTCCTATGGGTGTCCACAAAGGGCTCTGTTTTGTTGTTCCTGATATAGGTGACCGGTAATAATGGAGAGAGGTATTTATTCGAGGTCTAGGCCCATCATGTCTGTTTGGGAATCTCAGGTCTACCCAACTAGAGCCCCAGTTGATAGGGTGGCCTGTTAGTGACTAAAGAGTCATCGTTAAAGTATGCCAGTCTCTTTCCCTTATTCAGCTTTTTGCAGTCCTTGTGTTGATAAAGATAGCTTGGGAGTGAGTGAGGGAAGTATAGGAAATAGGTGAGGAGGGTCAGGTTTGACTTTTTTGTGGAAACTCTGTTATCATATATTTAACCCAACTATAACTGTCTACATTTTTGTTTACACTTGGCAGAATGCTTTATATTATATTTACATTTTATTTTAGTCCTGTTTTATAATTAAGGATATAAGTATCAAGAATCTAAACTGTATAATATCATGAAACTCATAATTGACTTTCCCATTAACTTTTCCATTTTCCCTCCAGAAATTGTTTCTATCAATATTTTAATTTTATGTGATTCAAATGACAGGAAGTAAAGGGATTTCAGCAGATGGTCGCCGCAAACTACATACAAAATTTCGGAATTGGTCTACAAAACTCTGAATCTTGGCTGTGTATGGTGGATCATTTCACTGCCTGTTAATGCCAAGAGAAATCAGGCTTAAATGTGTGTGTTTTTCCATTAAATTTATTCTCTGACTTTATTAAAAGCTACAAGACTTGATTTACTTGTGTCTGATGTAATTTAATTTAAATTAAAGAAGTTTCACAAGTCAGTGTTTCACTTTGCATAAACTGGAACTTCATGACATCTAATATTAAAGAAACATTAATTTTTAAATATAGCTTTAAATAGTCTTTGAATAGGCAGTCTGTAAAATTAAAGTATTTGAAAACACTAACTAGTACTGTACAAGATAAGGATAGGCCTTCTTTTTGTTAACCTAGTCATTATTTTCCATTTAAAAAAATCCATTCAGTAACTATGAAGTAAGAAGTAGTATTATCTGATTATTATAAAATATTAAGATGTGATGGCTCAACAGACCGGAGAAATTCCAAAAATGTAAATAAATGATTAAAAAAACTCTAAAATGCATGTGGAAACTAAGAAAGAATAGGCAAACACTAAAATATTTAAAGAGAAAATGCTGTGAGAGACATCAGTTAAGGTGATCGACTGTTATATCAAAGTTGGAGTGCATCTTCTGCTGTATTATATGTTCCTTCAGCTATAAATGCAACCTAAGTATGGATATTAAGAGGCAGGGATTTAGACTGACCCAGAGTTGGATTCATGTCAAGTGAATTTGATGTAGGGACATGAACCAAGAAAATTGAAATCATTGTCAAGTCAAGGGCATTGTCTGAATTATAGATCATGGGGCTAAAGTTTAACAGGAGGGAGTGTAGATAGAAGGCAGAAGTTGTGCAATAAAGAGGAGACAGATTAAGCTATTTTACTTAAAAGAAAAATAAGAGCAAGTGCTATAGAAATAGAATACATAAGATAAAATACCATGGACTTGCCCCCCCCAAAAAAAAAGATTCAAGTGGGCTTTTTCCAATATGTCTAGAGTAGGCATTTTTCTAAGACATATCACCTTGAAATGTGGAGGTAAGGTCAAACTAGATATTACGGTTCTCTGTATAAACTATTATCACAAGTTTTAATGATACAAATTATCTCTACTGTGGTATGGATAAAAAAACTATATATATCCAGAAAAAAAATCTATCATAGGAATATGGAAAACGTCCAGAGGGATGTTTTATCTTATCATGTGATCCCTCTCTGCATGCGAAAATCCCTACTCTCTCCTGATGCCTCACTTTCCTTAGCTTAGAAATACACTCTTGGGAGTAGGGTGGTAGTGCAGCGGGTTAAGAGCATGTGGCGCAAAGTGCGAGGACCTGCATAAAGATCCCGGTTAGAGCCCTCGGCTATCCACCTATAAGGAAGTCCCTTAACAGGCGGTGAAGCAGGTCTGCAGGTGTCAATCTTTCCCTCACCCTCTCTGTCTTCCCCTCCTCTCTACATTTCTCTCTGTCCTGTCCAATAACAACAACAATAATAACTACAACAATAATGAAAAACAAGGGCAACAAAAGGGAAAATAAATAAGTATAGAAAAAGAATATACACTCTTGGATTATATCATTTATATTATTAACAATAGCCATTAAAATTATCCTATGTGTATCATAAAATGTAGTCTTATCTGAGTAATATATTGGCCACTACTTTATTCAGCCTCAGACAAAAGATGATTGCTAGAAGGTATTGATTTTCAGAGATGTGCATATAAAGACAACAGTAGCTCAGCAAACTTAGCACCAAAAAAGCAAATGAACCTATCCAAAAATGGGCAGAGGCAATGAACAAAACATTCACTACAGAGGAGATCCAAAAGGCTAACAAACATATGAAAAACTGCTCTAGGTCACTGATTGTCAGAGAAATGCAAATTAAGACAACACTAAGATACCAACTCACTCCTGTAAGAATGGCATACATCAAAAAGGACAGCAGCAACAAATGCTGGAGAGGTTGTGGGGACAGAGGAACCCTTTTACATTGCTGGTGGGATTGTAAATTGGTACAGCCTCTGTGGAGAGCAGTCTGGAAAACTCTCAGAAGACTAGACATGGACCTTCCACATGATCCAGTAATTCCTCTCCTTTCATTGTGGGTTGCAGCAGGTAGAAGGTCTGGCTTCTGTAATTGCTTCCCCGCTGAACATGGGCGTTGACTGGTCGGTCCATACTCCTAGTCTGCCTCTCTCTTTCCCTAGTAGGGTGTGTCTCTGGGGAAGCAGAGCTCCAGGACATATTGGTGGGGTTTTCAATCCAAGGAAGCCTGGCCAGCATCCTGATGGCATCTGGAACCTGGTGACTGAAAAGAGAGTTAACATATGAAGCCAAACAAATTGTTGAGCAATCATGGATCCAAAGCTTAAAATAGTGGAGAGGAAGTGTTGGGGGGGGTTACTCACTGCAAACTCTATTGTACTTCTGCTTTCAGGTATATATTTTGCAGTAGTTTATAGATACATGTGAACATATGCTCTCTCTTACAGAAACTGGTGTATATCTAAGTTTTGGGACTTTGTTAGAAAGTGAACTACCTGAGATGAAATTAGAGTGTACTATAAAAGGAAAGGTCTCACCCGAGTAATGAAGCTGAAAGTTGTCATTCCACATGTGAAGTCTCTGGACACAGTCTGAAGTGAAGCATGTTGAGGTGGCAATCGTTGCGTTGGTTAGGTTGTGATCGGCGGATGCAATATTATTTGATATGGATTGGGAGAGGCATACGGGAAAGTGGGCCCTATTCAATGGTTCCAGGACTGGGGCTCTATAGTGAGATGTGAGGTTCCTGCTGTCTTAGGGTTCAAAAAGACAATGGATAGTTAATGTTATCATCACATTATTTGGTAATTGGGTTAACTTTGAAAAGTCCTTTTGTTAGGGTTTGCTGTACAGTACCCAGTATCTTGTATATAGCTGTGCTATTGGATGCTTCTGATCTACTTGGTCTAGGCTTTTGAGAGAGTCCGCATATCAAATACACAGACTATATATTAAAAAGATTCAGTTTGTGTTTTGAAAAACTTTGAGACATACAATTAATTTTACCCCTCTCAAATTAATTAACTAGTGATTTATATGTCTACATTTTGCTAGGAGTGTACATAAACACCATTCCTACCACCAAAAGACTGTGACCCATCCCTCCCACCCACTCCCTCCCCCCACTGGCCCAGGAAGCTGCATGTCTACCCCTTACCACAGGGTTTTTACTTCGCCCTACTTACAATTTGGTCAGGTCCTGCTTTTAGTTTCCCTTTCAGATCTTCTTACTCAACTTCTGTTGATGAGTGAGATCATCCCATACTCATCTTTATCTTTCTGACTAGGCTCACTTAACATAATTCCTTCTAGCTCTGTCCAAGATGGGTCAGAGAAGGTGGGTTCATTGTTCTTGATAGCTGCATAGTATTCCATTGTGTATAAATACCACAGCTTTCTCAGCCACTCATCTGTTGTTGGGCACCTGGGTTGCTTCCAGGCTTTAGCTATTATGAATTGTGCTGCTATGTACATAGGAGTACACACCTCTTTTTGGTTGGGTGTCTGGGTCCATGCTCCCAGAGGGATGGAAAATGGGAAAGCTATCAGGGGAGGGGGTGGGATATGGAGATTGGGTAGTGGGAATTGTGTGGAAGTTGTACCCCTCCTACCCTATGGTTTTGTTAATTAATCCTTTCTTAAATAAAAAAATAAAATAAAATAAAAAATAAATTTAAAAAAAGACAACAGTAAGATACTACTTTACGCCTGTGAAACTTTCAAACATTAAAAAGGACAAGAATTACAAGTGTTATAAACCCTATGGGCATAAGGGAACCCTTCATCACGCTTTAGGGAATGTAAATTTATCTGAAAACTGAATAAAAATGGGTATACTCTATGAAAGAGCTGTTTATCTCCTTGAAATATATTTAATCAAAGAAAACAAAAGCACCTATACACAGAGATCTGTGTGTACCTAGCTTCATAGCAGCACACTTTGTAATAGTTCAAACAGGGAAGCAACCCAGATGTCCAATGAAAAGTGGCTAAGAAAGTAGTGATATATATGTATATATATATATATATATATATTACTCAGCTGTTTTAAAATGATGAAATAACTTCCTTTGCCTCATCTTGGATGAAATTTGAAGACACCATATTAAGTGATATAAAACAAAAAGAAAAAGACTAATAAGTGGGTGATCTCACTTACTGAGGGAATTTCCCTCCCCCACTTTTAAAAAAATTGATTTAATAATGATTGAAAAGACCAGTAGGGGTACAATATCACACAGTTCCACCACTGGAGTTCTGACTCCCATCCCCTCCATTGAAATCTTACCTATTTTTTATGCCTCTGGGTGTATGGACCCAGGATAACTTTGGGGTGCATAAGGTGGGAGGTATGGTATCTGTAACTGCTTCTCCACTGGACATGGGCCTTGGTAGGTGGATCCATACTCCCAGCCTGTTTCTTATCTTTCCCTAGTGGAACAGAGCTCTGGAGAGTTGGGATTCTAACACATTAGTGAGGTCCTCTGCCCAGGGAGGTTAGGTTGGTCATGGTAGCAACTGCAACTTGGTGGTTGAAAAAGCTTTCAGATATAAAACAGAACAAACTGTTTAATAATCAAGAACCTAAAGGTAAGACTATAGCAGATGAAATATGGGTCTCCATTTTGGAAAAAAGGTAAGAAGTCTATTTTAGGTATATTCCAAGGAGCCCATGACTTTACTAATTTTTGCCTGAGCCCAAAAACTAACATGCAGGTGAACTAAAAGTTTTGTTTGGGGAGAGGGTATTGTTTGGAGAGAGGGATTGGTTAGAAGTCTGGGTCCATCATATCTATGTGGGAAAATCTATTTGGGAATCCCAGAATTCCCTTACTATGTCCCTGGATGATTAGGTGGCCTGGTAGTGACCAAAAAAGTCATCATTAAAGTATATTCGTTTCAGAATACCTTAATGGTGGCTCTTTTGGTTACTACCAGGCCACCCCATCACCCAGGGCCCTAGTCATGGAATTCTGGGATTCCCACACAGGACGGGCCTAGACCTCTGACAGATACCTCTCCCAACTATCAGTGTTTATCTCCAACAGGAACAGCATAGTTGATCTGAGGGCTTCTGTGTGACCTTTACCTCAGAATAGAGCAACAATGATAGGGACTGCCTCGATCTCCAAAGGGAGGCTGGGTTAACATGCCATGCCACTCAAGATGAATACTGAAATGAGTGTAGCCTAGAATGTTCCTTGCTATGACCATAGAATGTGAGCTCAGACCTACAGGGATGCAGAAGTTGTACAGGCTCCTGTGCTGAATATGGACCCCAGATCAGATTGATGGGGTTTACAGTTAACAATATTTATATTTTTTCCCATATTTGGAAGCTACTTATTGCCCTGATCCAGCTTTATAGTCCCATTTCTAACTCTGACACTATCACCTCAAGCAATACCTTTTGCCCACCTGCATGTTAGCTGTGGAGCTCAGGCAAAAATTAGTAAAGTCATGGGCCCCTTGGAATATACCTAAAATAGACCTACTAGCTTTTTCCAATACAGAGACTCCCAAATCAGTTATATTCTTTCCTTTAATCTCCTGATTATTAAACAATTTCTTCTGCTTTATATCTTACTGCTTTTTCAGCCACCAAGTTGCAGATGCTACCATGAGGCCAACCTGACTTCCCTGGGCAGAGGACCTCACCAATGTGTCCTGGAGCTCCACCACTCCGGACCCTTGTCCCATTAGGAAAAGACAGAGATAGGCTGAGATTATGGATTGATTTGCCAATGCCAAGGTCCAGTGGAGAAGCAAATATAAAAGCCAAACCTTCCACCTTCTGTACCCCATAATTATCCTGAGTCTATATGCTCTTATATGGATAAAGAATAAGGTAGCTTTCAAGGAAGGGGATGGGATACATAGTTCTAGTGGTGAAAATTGTGTGGAATTGCATCCCTATTATCCTATGGTCTTGTCAATAATTTTATTTTACAAATAAAATAATAATAATGTTAAAGAAATAAAATATAACTTCTCTCATTTTTTTATAAAGTATGTTGGTCTCTTGCCCTTATCCAGCATTTGTAGTCCTTACTTTGTCTGACAAGGATATCCTTACAGTAAATAGGAAGTAGGTGAGAAGGATATTTAGGTCTTAGTAGAAACTATTTGATTAAGTACTCTATGGTGATTTTTTTTGGTCTTTCTCCTTGCTTGCTTCACTGAGTCACTGCAGACTATTGTGCACTTTTGCTTTAGGTTACATATTTTTCCTAATTTATGGATATATGTGTCAATACATTTCTTTTTATTTATTTATTTTCCCTTTTGTTGCCCTTGTTTTTTTGTTGTTGTTGTAGTTAGTATTGATGCCGTTGTTGTTAGACAGGACAGAGAGAAATGAGAGGAAGACAGAGAGGGGGAGAGAAAGATAGACACCTGCAGACCTGCTTCACCACTTGTGAAGCGACTCTTCTGCAGGTGGGGAGCCTGGGTCTGGAACCAGTATCCTTTTTTTTTTTTTAGAATATTTATTTTATTTATTTATTCCCTTTTGTTGCCCTTGTTGTGGATCCAGGATCCTTACACCGGTCCTTGAGCTTCGTGCCATGTGTGCTAAGTCCGCAGAGCTACCACTCGACTGCCATCAATACATTTCTAATAATGACATTTTAAACATTATCACCTATAATCTTAGACCAGGGAGACTAGAAGCAATTGTCTTGTCAGTATATACGATAGTTATTTGTAAATAACATTAAATGCCATAAATCATGGTAAGGTCTTGTATGGTACTGTAAATACTAGCCATGTGGTTTTCAAAGTAAACCAAACTTCCAAATAACTCAATTATAACAATATCCATTGCCGTCCCAAACTCTAAGACAGCAGGAACCTTCTTCCCCACTCTGTATAAAATCCATATTTCTCTCAGTCCTGGCACCTCTAGGGTGTGGCTTGTTTTCCTTCATGCTTCTCTCAGTCTATACCATTGGGTAGTGCATCTGCTGATCTGAACTAAATCAGTGCAACCAGTACCACCTTGACATGTTTCACTTCTGAAAGTGTCCAGACACCAGGTTCTTCTTCTTCTAGCTTTTGCCCTTCTTCCGTAGCCAGTCAACAGTGTCAGGTTGAGCCTGATGTAAAGTTTCGAGACCTCCTTTGAATCTGGAGAGGTGGCAGTCATTGACTATATGGGTCATAGTCTGTCTGTAGCCACAGGGGCAGTTTGGGTCGTCTCTGGTTCCCCAGCGATGGAACATAGCAGCGCACCGGCCATGGCCTGTTCGATAGCGATTGAGGAGGGCCCAATCATAACGTGCTAGGTCAAAGCCAGGTTGACGCTTGCAGGGGTTTGTGATGAGGTGTTTGTTCTTTACCTCAGCTGACTGCCAACTCTGTTTCTAAGAGTCTGGAACAGAGAAGTTCAGTGTAGGCATAGGGGACCAGATTGGGTGACGAGACGTCAAGCGTTGGACAGGGTGGGCGAAGATATCCGCGTATATTGGCAGGTCCCGTCGAGCGTAGACTTGGGAAATGAACTTAGATGATGCCGCATCCCGACGAATATCTGGCGGGGTGATGTTGCTAAGAACTGGCAGCCATGCAACCGTGGTGGAACGGATGGTTCCAGAAATGATCCTCATGGAGGAATATAATTTGGAATCGACCAAGTGGACATGGGGGCTACGGAACCATACTGGGGCACAGTATTCTGCAGTGGAATAGCATAATGCCAGAGATGATGATCGTAGTGTGGAAGCGCTCGCGCCCCATGAGGAGCTGGCCAGTCTTGCAATGATGTTATTCCTCGTGCCCACCTTTGCTGCAGTTTTTATGAGATGTTCGTGAAATGACAGAGTGTGATCGAGAGTAACACCAAGATAGACTGGCTGGGCTTCATGCCGGATTCGCTTATAGTCAAGCTGCACATTAAGCTCACGCGAGGCCGAGGCATGGTGTAGATGGAAAACAGATGATACCGTTTTTGCAGTGCTAGGGATTAGTCGCCATTTTTTACAGTAATCAGATATCAGAGACATGTCTTTCGTGAGTGTTTCCTTGAGGATGTCGAACTTTGATGCCTGAGTTGCACGGTAGATGTCATCGGTGTAGATGAACTTCCTTGAAGAAGTTTCTGGGAGGTCATTGATGTAAATATTAAATAGCATAGGAGCCAGAACAGAGCCCTGGGGGAGGCCACTTAAGACAAGTCTCCATCTGCTAGACTTGTCACCCAGATGCACCTGGAATCTTCTGTTTTGGAGAAGAAACGATATAGTGTTGGCCACCCATGGAGGCAGGCATCTTGAGATCTTGACTAGGAGACCACAGTGCCAGACCATGTCATAGGCTTCTGTGAGATCAACAAAGACAGCACCCATCTTTAAATTCTTCTGGAATCCATTTTCAATGTAAGTTGAGAGGGCCAGGGCTTGTTCACAGGTAGATCTTCCTGGGCAGAAACCAGCTTGGGCGGGTGATAGGAATTTCTCTGTAAGAGAAGAAATATGTGACAGAAGCAGCCTCTCAAGGAGTTTGTAACACACGGAGAGGAAAGAAATTGGTCTATAGCTGGCATCCAGTGTTGGGTCTGTCTTTGGTTTCAAAACCGCTATAATCTTTGCACAAAGCCAAACTTTGGGCATAGACTCAGATTCCAAGATGTGGGACAGGAATGAAGTGAGCCACTTCTTTGCCGCGGGACCCAGGTTAAGAATGAGTTCTGGGGTGATGTTATCATAGCCAGCAGCTGTTCCCGGTTTAACCCTCTTCAAAGCGTCTTCCAGTTCAAACAGTGTAAAGGGAGAGAGTTTTGGAGATGGACAAGATAACCGGAAGTGGGATGACCACTCATGGGAAATTTCTCTTTTCCAGACTGGGTCGATCTTAGCACGTCCAACTTGAGTTAGGTGACTGGCCACTGAGTTTGGAGATACGGGAGAATGGGAGACGGGAGAGGGTTGGCTACCCGCACCCAGACTATGAAGAAGCTTCCAGGCCTTCCTACTTGAGTGGGTGAAGTTCAGAATTTCCATGAGTTGTTGTCAGTGGGCTTGGCGTGCTGCATCCAGGGAGGCAATGAGATGGTCAGCCACATCTGGATCGCCCAACTCATCATACTGCTTTAGTAGTTGCTCGCATTCAGCATCAAGACAAGGCATATAGTTAGCACGTCTCCCACGAGGAATGGTTTGGGAAGCTGCTTTGAAGATGGCTTGGCAGAAGCGCCTGTAGGAATCTTCAGAGGGGCTAGAGTTAATTGGAATTGTAGGAATAGATTTGTTGGTAAGATCACTGATCAGATGCCAATTTGCTTTCCAAAAGTTCCATCTTAGTTCTCCGAGCACAGAATCAGTGGGAGCTGGAGACCAATGTGGATGATAGCTGGGCGGTGATGACTGTGCAGGAAGATCTTGAGAACTTGTCTCGTAGCGGGAAAGGCTAGGCCGTTGACTGTGCTAATACAGCACAGGTCTGGTGACGAGTCTTTATTCCATCTAGCACTGTGAAAAGAGCCTGGCTGTTTGGGATCGTATAATAGGGAGAGGTCATTCGCTGAAGCCCAGTCAGCTAAGATAGTGCCGTCAGCACGAGTGGAGGAATATCCCCAGTCTGTGTTTCTTGTAGGCAGATAACATCTGCCTGATGCTGAATCGCCAGTTGACCAATAAGAACGTGTTTGGCAAAAGAGAGCCCCTCAACATTAAGTTGGAGGACTCGAAGAGCAGGACCAACAGCTTGAAAGCTGTCAGGAGCTGCTTGTTGCTGGCTTTGAAAGTGACTGGGATCCATGTGGATTCAGTCAGCTAGGGAGGATCGTCAGTTTCTCCAATGAATGGGTACTCATGAGATGCACCACGGGAAGGTCGATCCAGTGCATCCCAGACACCAGGTATATCCCTTCAGCTCCATTACTCTGGTGAGAGCTTTCCTAAATCATGGGACTCGTTAATTCCATTTTGGGTGTTGCACTTCCTAACAAAGTCACAGAACCTAGATATAGACCAGGGCCCATGAGATAGAGCACATGCGCACATGTATTAAGGGAATTTAAAAATAAGGACAGAAAGGAAAAACACAAAGTGAAATCTGCACTTGGTGTGTGTATTGTACCAAAGAAAGGACTGTAGGAAAGGGAAGGAAGAAAGTTGGAAGTGGGCAAAGACTGGGATCATGATACATTATGATGAAAAGAGACCAATTTGGGGGGATTATAATGTTCAGTAGAGACCTTTCACAAGGAGGTGAGAAGTTGTACCTATGTGTTAACAACTGTGATACAATCTATTTAAGCCCCCAATACAACAATTAAAAGAGGACAAGGGAGTCAGGCGGTAGCACAGCCTGACTTAAGTGCACATGGTGCAAAGTGCAAGGACCAGCATAAGAGTCCCAGTTCGAGCCCCTAGCTCCCCTGGAAGTCATTTCACAAGCGGTGAAGTAGGTCTGCAGGTATCTATCCTTCTGTCCACCTCTGTCTTTCCCTCCTTTCTCCATTTCTCTCTATCCTATCCAACAACAGTGACATCACTAACAACACCAATAATAACTACAACAATAAAACAACAAGGGCAACAAAAGGGAATAAATAAATATTTTTTAAAAATCTATAAAAAAAGAACAAAAATAACCAGTTTTTGAAGCAACTAATGAGATTACATCTAAACAATTTATTGACAACAAAGTATTATCTGAAGAATGGTGGCCAAATGGTATGTTTAATTAATATAGGAGGGTTTTTTTCCCATCATAAAGACATTAATTATTAGAAATGACATTGATGAGGATGTAGGAAACTTACTCCTATTTGTTACTCTGATATATACTCTGAGTGGCATAAGCAAAACAGGAAAACCTTTGATAAACATGTTGGTATTTACAAGTAGCATAATAAAGATCAGATGGCAATTAGAACCATAATTGAACATGATGATACAGGTATGCTACTATATGGGTCACCTGCCAATCACCTTTTTTTATAACTTTTTAAAAAAATAACTTTTATTTACATAATGGAAACATCGATAAGACTATAGGATAAGAAGGGCACAATTCCACACAATTCCTACCACCAGAATTCTGTATCCCATTCCCTTCCTTGATAGCTTTCCTATTTCCCTTTAGGAGTATGGGCCCAGGGTCATTATGAGGTGCAGAAGGTGTTAGGTCTGGCTTCTGTAGTTGTTTCCTTGCTGAACATGGGCATTGGCAGGTCGATCCATACTCCCAGCCTGTCTCTCTTTCCTTAGTGGGGCAGGGCTCTGGGAAAATTTTTAGAACATATACAATGTTATTTGTTTCTACCAGCAATTTCACTAGGGTCTTGGTGCCGGCACTATAACTGCTCCCAGTGGTGATATTACTTTTTTCTTTCTATTTAATTTGATAGGAAAGAGAGAATTTGAGATGGGAGAGGGAAAGAAAGAGAAATAAAAGAAAGAAGAGAGAAAGAAAGAAAGAAAGAAAGAAAGAAAGAAAGAAAGAAAGAAAGACACCTGCAGATATGCTTCACTACTCATGAAGCATCTGCCCCCCCCCCCCACCAGTGGGGAGCCATGGAGGGAGCCTGGATCCTTGAGCATGGTAATATGTACATTCAACCAGGCAAGCCACTGCCTAGGCTCCTAAGAGGTTTTTTTTTTTTTTAATTTTTTATTTAAGAAAGAATTAATGAACGAAAACATAAGGTAGGAGGGGTACAACTCCACACAATTCCCACCACCCAATCCCCATAACCCACCCTCTCCCATGGTAGCTTTCCCATTCTCGAGCCCTCTGGGAGCATGGACCCAGGGTTGTTGAGGGTTGCAGAAGGTAGAAGGTCTGGCTTCTGTAATTGCATCCCCGCTGAACATGGGCATTGACTGGTTGGTCCATACTCCCAGTCTGCCTCTCTCTTTCCCTAGTAAGGTGTGTCTCTGGGGAAGCTGAGCTCCAGGACACATTGGTGGGGTCTTCAATCCAGGGAAGCCTAGCCAGCATCCAGGTGGCATCTGGAACCTGGTGGTTGAAAAGAGAGTTAACAGATGAAGCCAAACAATTTGTTGAGCAATCATGGATCCCAAGCTTGGAATAGTGGAGAGGAAGTGTTAGGGAGGTACTCACTGCAAACTCTAGTGTACTTCTGCTTTCAGGTATATATTTTGCAGTAGTTTATGGATACATGTGCACATAAGCTCTCTCTCACAGAAACTGGTGTATATCTAGGTTATGGGACTTTGTTAGAAAGTGAACTACCTGAGATGATATTAGAGTGTACTATAAAAGGAAAGGTCTTACCCGAGTAATGAAGTTGAAGGGTTCTCATTCCACACGTGAAGTCTCTGGATACAGTCTGAGGTGAAGCATGTTGAGGTGGCAATCCTTGCTTTGGTTAGGTTGTGATCGGCGGATGCAATATTATTTGGTTTGGATTGGGAGATGCATACGGGAAAGTGGGCCCTATCCAAGGGTTCCAGGACTGGGGGAAATAGGGGCTCTATAGTGAAGATGTGAGGTTCCTGCTGTTTTAGGGTTAAAAAAGACAATCGATAGTTAATATTATCAACACATTATTTGTTAATTGGGTTAACTTTGAAATGTCCCTTTGTTATGGTTTGCTGTACAGTATCCAGTATCTTGTATATAGCTGTGCTATTGGATGCTTCTAATCTACTTGGTCTAGGCTTTTGAGAGAGTCCACATATCAAATACATAGCCTATATATTAAAAAGATTCAGTTTGTCTTTTGAGAAACTTTGAGACATACAAATGATTTTCCCCGCTCATATTAATTAACTACTGATGTATATGTCTACATTTTGCTGGGAGTGTACATAAACACCATTCCCACCACCAAAGGACTGTGACCCATCCCTCCCGCCCACTCTCACCCCCCACTGGCCCAGGAAGCTACATGTCTACCCCTCACCACTGGGTTTTTACTTTGGTGTCCTACTTACAATTTGATCAGGTCTTGCTTTTAGTTTCCCTTTCAGATCTTCTTAGTCAGCTTCTGTTGATGAGTGGGATCATCCCATACTCATCTTTATCTTTCTGACTTAGTTCACTTAACATAATTCCTTCTAGCTCTGTCCAAGATGGGTCAGAGAAGGTGGGTTCATTGTTCTTGATAGCTGCATAGTATTCCATTGTGTATATATACCACAGCTTTCTCAGCCACTCATCTGTTGTGGGGCACCTGGGTTGCTTCCAGGTTTTAGCTATTATGAATTGTGCTGCTATGAACATAGGAGTACACACCTCTTTTTGGTTGGGTATTATGGAGTCCTTGGGGTATAACCCCAGGAGAGGAATTACTGGGTCATATGGAAGGTCCATGTCTAGCCTTCTGAGAGTTTTCCAGACTGCTCTCCACAGAGGCTGTACCAATTTACATTTCCACCAGCAATGTAAAAGGGTTCCTCTGTCCCCACATCCTCTCCAGCATTTGTTGCTGCTGTCCTTTTTGATGTATGCCATTCTTACAGGAGTGAGGTGGTATCTTAGTGTTGTCTTAATTTGCATTTCTCTGACAATCAGTGATCTAGAGCAGTTTTTCATATGTTTGTTAGCCTTTTGGATCTCCTCTGTGGTGAATGTTTTGTTCATTGCCTCTGCCCATTTTTGGATAGGTTCATTTGCTTTTTTGGTGCTAAATTTGCTGAGCTCTATATATATTTTGGTGATTAGTTTCTTGTCTGATGTCTGGCATGTGAAGATCTTCTCCCATTCCCTGAGGGGTCTTTCTGTTTGTTTAATAGTTTCTTTGGATGTGCAGAAGCTTTTCAATTTGATGTAGTCCCATTGGTTTGTTTCTGCTTTAGTCTTCCTTGCAATTGGGTTTGATTCATCAAAGATGTCCTTGAGGTGTAGGTGGGAAAGTGTTTTACCAATGTTTTCCTCTAAGTATTTGATTGTTTCTGGTCTGACATCTAGGTCTTTGATGTATTTGGAGTTGATTTTTGTTTCTGGTGAGATAAAGTGGTTCAATTTCATTCTTCTGCATGTTTCAACCCAGTTATCCAGCACCATTTATTGACGAGAGCCTCCTTTTTCCATTTAATGCTTTGGGCCCCCTTATCAAAGATTAGATGCCCATAGGTGTTGGGATTTACTTCTGGGCTTTCAATTCTGTTCCACTGGTCTGTGTGCCTATTTTTGTTCCAGTACCATGCTGTTTTGATGATGATGGCTTTATAGTATTGTTTAAGGTCTGGGAGTGTGATGCCTCCATTTCTGTTTCTTTTCCTTAAGATCGTTTTGGCAATTCTAGGTGTTTTCAGGTTTCAGATAAATGATTGTAGTGTTTGTTCTATTCTCTTAAAGAAGCTTGGTGGAACTTTGATGGGTATTGCATTAATTTTGTATATGGCTCTGGGGAGAATATTCATTTTGATGATATTTATTCTTCCAATCCATGAGCATGGGATATCTTTCCATTTCTTGGTATCAGTTTCTATCTCCTTGAGTAGCGACTCATAGTTTTCAGTGTACAAGTCTTTCACTTCTTTGGTCAACTTTATTCCTAGGTATTTGATTGATTTTGCTGCAACAGTAAATGGGAGTGATTTCTAGATGTCTTCTTCTTCAGATTTAGTGTTTGCATAAAGAAATGCCACTGATTTTTGTACATTGATTTTGTAGCCTGATACCTTGCTATATTGCCTAATAACTTCCAGTAATTTTCTACTGGATTCTTTAGGTCTTTATATGTATATTATCATATCATCTGCAAATAGTGAGAGCTTGACTTCTTCCCTTCCAATCTGTATCCCTTTGATTTTTTTCTCTTGCCTGATTGCTATGGCAAGAACTTCCAATACTATGTTGAAGAGTAACGGTGACAGTGGACAGCCCTGTCTAGTCCCCGATCTGAGGGGGAAGGCTTTCAGCTTCTGTCCATTGAGTATGATGTTGGCTGTAGGTTTGCTATATATAGACTCCACTTTGTTGAGGAATTTCCCATCTATTCCCATTTTTTGTAGAGTTTTGAGCATGAATGGGTGTTGGATTTTGTCAAAGGCTTTCTCTGCATCTATTGAGATAATTATGTGGTTTTTGGCTTTGCTTTTATTGATGTGGTGAATGACATTGATTGACTTATGGATGTTGAACCAGCCTTGCATTCCTGGGATGAATCCCACTTGGTCATGATGAACAATCTTTTTGATGTGTTGCTGTATCCGGTTGGCCAAGATCTTGTTTAATATTTTGGCATCTATGTTCATCAGAGATATTGGTCTGTAGTTTTCCTTTTTTGTTCTGTCCCTATCAGCTTCTGGTATCAGGGTGATGTTGGCTTCATAAAAGGTGTAAGGGAGTATTCCTGTTTCTTCCATCTTATGGAATAGCTTCAGAAGTATGGGTACTAACTGTTTCCTGAAACTTTTGTAGAATTTGTTTGTGAAGCCATCTGGTCCAGGACTTTTGTTTTTGGGGAGATTCTTAATAACGGTTTCAATTTCTTTGTCTGTGATTGGTGCATTTAGATTTTGTAGTTCTTCTTGGTTCAGTTTTGGAAGTGCATAGGTTTCTAGGAATTGTTCCATTTCTTCCAGATTCTCTAGCTTGGTGGCATATAGTTCTTTATAGAAGTTTCACAGGATTCTCTGGATTTCTGTGGTGTCAGTTGTGATATCTCCTGCATCGTTTACAATTCTATTAATTTGAGTCTTCTCTCTTTTTTGTTTGGTGAGTCTGGCCAGGGGTTTGTCAATTTTGTTTAATCTTTCAAAGAACCAACATTTGGCTTCATTGATCTTTTGTATGGTTCTTTTATTTTCGATGTTGTTTATTTCTGCTCTAACTTTAGTGATTTCTGTCCTTCTGGTTGCTTTAGGGTTCCTTTGTTCCTCTTCCTCTAAGTCCTTGAGGTGTGCAGTAAGGTCGTTCATTTGGGCTTCTTCTTGGTGTTTAATATGTGATTGTATGGCTATAAGTTTCCCTCTCAGTACTGCTTTAGCTGTGTCCCAAATATTTTGATAGGTTGTGTCTTCATTTTCATTTGTTTGCAGGAACATTTGAATTTCCTGTTTGAGTGAGTCTCTGACCCAGTGGTTCTTAAGGATCATGTTGTTTAGTTTCCAAATTCTATGTCTTTTAATAATTTTCAGTTTGTTGTTAAATGTTAGTTTTACTCCACTGTGGTCTGAGAAGATACTTGGGATGATTTCAATGCTCTTGAATTTATTGATGCTGTCTTTGTGGCCTAACATGTGGTCTATCCTTGAGTATGTGTTATGTGGATTTGAAAAGAAGGTGTATTCCAGTTTTTTGGGGTGGAGGAGTCTGAAAATGTCCAAGAGGTCTAGTCTGTCAATCTCTTCATTCAATTCTCTTGTATCTTTATTGGTTCTCTGCTTTGTTGATCTGTCTAAGTGTGAGAGTGGGGTATTGAAGTCTCCCACTATTATTGTATTACTATTGATGTATTTTTGAAATTCTTTCAGTAAGTGCTTGACGTATTTATATGGTCCCTCGTTGGGTGCATAGATGTTAATAATTGTTAAGTCTTCTTGGCTGATTGATCCTCTAATCATTATGTAATGTCCTTGCCTATCTTTTCTTACTTTATTAAATTTAAAATCTATCGTGTCTGAGATGAGAATGGCTGTTCCTGCCCTTTTTTGTGGACCATTAGCCTGTATGATAGTTTTCCAGCCTTTCACTTTAAGTCTGTGTTTATCTTGTTGTGACAGATGGGATTCTTACAAGCAGCCTATGGTTGGGTTATGTTTTCTGATCCATCCCCCCACCCTGTGCCTTTTGATGGGTGAGTTTAAGCCATTGACATTTATTGATATTATGGATTTAATGCATTGTAGTGCCATTGTTCTAAAAAACAATTTGTTTGCTCTGATATATTGCAAGTATTGATGTTCTTGTTTATAAGAGAACTTTTAGTACCTCTTTCAGGGCCAGCTTGGTGATTGTTGCCTCCTTTAAATGTTGTTTGTCTAAGAAGGTTTTGATCCCTCCATCTAGCTTGAATGAAAGTCTAGCAGGATATATTATCCTTGGTTGAAACCCTTTCTCATTCAGGGCTCGATAGATATCTTGCCACTCCCTTCTGGCTTTTAGAGTTTGAGTGGAGAAATCTGCATATAATCTTATGGGTTTTCCCCTGTATGTGACTTTTGTTTCTCTCTTGCAGCCTTTAGGATCCTTTCTTTATCCTTACTTCTTCTCATTGTGACTATGATGTGTCTTGGTGTCTTCAGGTCTGGGTTAATTCTGTTTGGTACTCTCTGGGCCTCTTGAACCTTGATATCCTTTCTGTTATTCGGGTCTGGGAAGTTTTCTTGTATTATTTCCTCTAGAATGTTTGCTTCCCCTTCCTCTCTTTCTTCCTCTGGCAGGCCAATTTTACGAATGTTACTTCTTTTGATATCATCCCATATGTCTCTGTTGTTGTTTTCAGTGTCTCTCAATCTCTTTTTAAGCTCTTTCACCTCGTTCTTAGTTTTCTCTAACTCATCCTCTGTCTGACTAATTATGTTTTCTGCTTCTGTTAGTCTGCTTTCCCTGCCTCAGCTTCTTTCTTCATTACAGCTATTTCAGCTTTCAGTTCTCTAATTTTCTGAAGATAATCAGTATTTTCCTTGGGGGTCTCAACTGTTGTTTCCCTAATACTGCCATTCCTTTCCTCCAATGTTGTTTTCATTTCTGTGATTTATAAGTTTATTATTGCTTGCATACTTTTCTTATCTATGGTTACTTCTGACTGATTTGTGGTTTCTTCTGGGCTCTTGTCTTCATTCATTGGGTTAGCAGTTTTATTTGTTTTTAATCTACCCATTTTTTTATTTATGTGTTTCTCTCTTTTTTTTATGCTCTGTTGTTCCTCAGTTGTTGTGTCTTGAGTACAAGTAATACTGTACTAAATACCTTTATGACAATTGCACTCACCAACCTCTGGAATTACAGTAGCAACTGAAGTAAGTATTGAAGTAGTTTAATCGTTACCAGTTCACCAAACAATTTCTCCAGTCCGTGAAAAAATAGTAACCAAATCCCAGTGAAGAAAGAGAGGATAGCAAGAATAGACAGTTATGCAAATCTACTATCCAGTGTATATTCTAGGGGTAACAAGAGGGGAAAGGGAACTAAAGCAGGGATACACACATAGAGAGTCCACTCTGAGTCAGATTTCTTCCCCAAAGTAATTCACAAATTCAGAAAGGCAAAGAAGAAAGAAGTGTATGACAAGATTAAAAAAAAAAGAGAGAGAGAGATAAGAGAGAGAAAAGGGAGAAGATAAGAAGAAGAGTTGTAATTAAAGAGCAGTGCAAGGAACTTCCCAAATGTGTATCAGTGAATTCAATAATAAAACAACACCCTGTTTGGTGGTATGGGGTATCCTGCTAGGAGCTGGTCCCAGGGACTGCTTATGGGGGGGGGGGGGGCGGCTGGAAGGATGTATGCTTGAAAATTAAAAGGAAGAAAACAGAATTTTTTTCCCTACTCTAATTCTTAACCCAAATTAAGTTATAGTCACCTCCTTGGTGTCTAAGGACACCTTATTGGCTGGCCTGCTAAAGGCAGAAAATCCTATTGTCTCCAGGGGAGTGTGTTCGGAGCTCAGAGGCTAGCAGCTTCTCCGACCGCCATCTTCCGGGAAACCCCCCCCCCTCCAGATTTTTTTAAAGGATTTCTCGAAATGAAAACTAGCTCCAAGTCCTTTGATGCAATGAGAGCTATACTCAAGAAGTCTCTGGATCCGCCCTCAGGGTCGCGGTGGACCCTGGAGACTCCCAAGAGAAAGCCCCCGAGCTAAAGTGCTCTCTCCAGGTCCTCTGCCGCGCGCTCTGCAACCAGCGGAGGAGCCGCCTTCCCAGGCGGAGGACAATGCCCGGCGCACTCGCCTTTCCCGGTGCCGCCTGGGAAGTCTGGAGCCCCGCTAGTCCATGTCACCTTTACTCTAATTCTTAACCCAAATTAAATTATAATCACCTCTTTGGTGTCACCCCTTATTGACTGGCCTGCTAAAGGCAGAAAGTCCTACTGTTGCTGACGATGTGATCAGAGCACTCGCTGTTAGAAGCTTCTCAGTCCGCCATCTTCCTGCACTCCCGTCAGAGGTTTGTTTTTTAATGTCACACCTTAGAGTCACAATATTGAGTTAGGGTATTATTACTTCAGCTATGATTTCACATTTTTAAAAGAGAAATGATAAAAACCTATTTAACTTTATCTCTCGTTATCTAATATACATGAAATCATCTTGGGAAACACAGATAAATATATGCTTCCATTAATTAATGAAACATGTAACACATTTTGAGTTTTTCTAAATTGAAACAAATATAAACAGGGATTTTATATTTTTAGTTACTGTCTAATATATTCACATTTTTTACAAATGAAACAAAAGGAAGTAACTTCTAAAGTATATAATTCAATGTAATCCAGTTACTGCATTGTAGTTCCCCTGACCAGTATGTGAATGTAAAAGACAGACTGATTTTCACACTAGTGTTGTCAGATGACATGTTGAAAAATAATTAGAGAGAATAATTAGTTGGAGACTTAATATATTTGTTTTGTCTAGACTCATTATGAATGTTTGCATGTGATGACAACATTTTAGGAACATATGTAGTGTGCTTGACATACGATGTCTGTGGTAATCATTATAAGATCTTCATAGTTCTGTTTCCAACATTTATTGATATCCAGGAGGAATTCTGTATGTGGTTTTAGGATAAAATGCATAGACAAAGGGAGAGAGTTGATTCATAGTATACTCTATGACCATAAAAATATGTTTAAGTGTAATTATTAGTATTGAATCTATGTTTAGTGAATTCAATGAGTAACCTTAGAAGTCCACACTGATAAAATAAAAACAAGAAACTGGCAATATTATGTAAAAATAAATTTGGTAGAATATCCAGCAAAGTTTTCATGATTCCAGTCTTCAGGATAAATCAAATTTCTATATTAAAATATCATTTTTCATCAAAGCTAGACTCTTCTTTGTGCTTTTGACTTTGATATCACCAAGTTTCTCTTTTTAAAATTAATTTTAGGACTAAAACCTCTCCAGTCAACCCTTTAAAAATAAAAGCATCACTCAAAAGTTGTGATGCAAGGTACTCTTTTACTTAGTCCTGTGATTTATAGTAAATAGGAAAGAAGTAGAATATATTTTGTCTCTGTCATGGTCATTAAATATAGACTATGTAAATAATGGCTAGTGCATCATTACTCACAATGCAATGCCCTGGATATAATCACTCAATTGTGATAAGCAATTCAACTGTCAGTATAAGGAGTGGCTTACTTTGATTGCACAGATGATATTTTACTTCACTTTAGTAAGGCTATTTGAATAGCTAAAACTATACTTACAAAACCTCTAATGTGGTTTTAAACTTCCTTGACAGAATGCAAATAAAAACCCTCAACTAGTGTGTGAGAAATTATTTATATAGACACTGATGTTACAAGTACCTTTATTCCTTTAGGCTAAAATGTGCTTTTTAAACATGACTGTAACAACAACTTTATCAAGGTCACTTTATGGCTACTGATCCAAAATTGGTGCATATTATAAAATTGTTCAGTAATTTGCACTGTACACTGACTTTTTTCTAATTCTCCTTTTAAATGTCTTAATGTAGCTTCCTGTCAGGCAAATACATTTAAAGTATTGATGGAGTAAGCAGTTAAGACATACTAGCATAGCAGGAGGTTTAAAAGATGCCAAATATTTTTAACCATTATGTTTGGAGGCAGTTTATCAAGAATGTTCTTAAATGTGATTTAAAAAAAAAAAGTAACACTGGTCTAGTTCAATGCATTTTAAAAACTATTTTATAATCAAACATGCTGTCTTGAACTTCAATTAAAATGATTGGTGGATTATTAATTACATAAAAAACATTCACTCCTTCATCTCATATTTTTAGTCTCTTTAAAAGCTCTTCAAGTACTTTTTCTCTAGTGGAGTTAGTCCCTTTTTTTCACATGGAGCTATTCATTAATTTACAATTAGTTGGATGCATTGGATCGACCTTCTCGTGGTGCATCCCGTGAGTACCCATTCATTGGGGAAACTGACGATCCTTCCTAGTCAACTGAATCCACATGGATCCCAGTCACTTTCAAAGCCAGCAACAAGCAGCTCCTGACAGCTTTCAACCTGATGCTGTTGACTGGCTATGGAAGAAGGGCAAATGCTAGAAGAAGAAGTTGGAGCCCTCATAGATAGCCCTGCTATCTGTGAGGGTAGTGGAAAAGACATTCATGTTTGAGGTCCAAGTTTTATCCCCCAACATCATGTATCAGTCATGATCTCATTCTCTCTTTTCTTTTATGTTAAAAATCAATTAATTAATCTTTAGAAATTTTTCACATATGAACTAGCAAGAAAACTCACCTCAGAGGATACTTGCTTGACTCAGTCTTGATACTTGATCTCACTTCACTGGGAGGAAATTTTGGTTCTGTGACATCTTTACCTCCCTCCCTATCTCTCTTTTCTTCTCTCTCTTTTCTTCTCTCTCTTTTCTTTCTCTCTGTCTCTCTTTCCACTAGGGCTTTATACCTGCATAATTTCTTCATACCTGGTAGATTTCTTTTTTTTAAAGATAGAAGGTGAGAGACAGAGATAGAAAGAGAGAGGAATAGAGAGAAAAGGGGAGACAGATACCACAGCAATTCTTCAGTATTTTTGAACCTTCCTCATGCAGATCCTCACACGTGGTAACAAGGAACTTAAACCGATGTCCTTGCACTCTGCAGGGTGAGCCATCTTTTATACCCTTCTCTCTTTTTCTTTCTTCATTTTGTAAATACTTTATTTCCTTATTTCTATATTTTATTTCTTAATTTTTTGCGTTTTTTTCCCTTCCAGGGTTGTAGCTAGAGCTCAGTATCTGAATGATGACTCCATTGCTCCTGGCAGCCCTTTTCTTCTTTCTTTTCTGATAGAGACAAAGAGAAGTTGGAGGGTGATAGAAAGAGAGAGAGAAAGTGATAGAAAGAAAGAAAAAGACAACAACAACAATAAAACAATGGCAATAAAAGGGGAAATAAAATAATAAAAAGAAAATAAAGAGAGAAAAATAGAGCAGGCACACAGACTTCCTTTAATAAAGTGGGGACAGGCTTGAAACAGGTTAAACAACAGAGTTTCCAGGTGAGCTATTACAGCAGTCCTCATTTTCTTTTAATTAATTAATTAATTAATTAATTATATTTACAAAAAGGTAACATTGACAAAACCATAGGATAAGAGGGGTACAACTGCACAAAATCCCCACCATCAGAACTGTATCCCATACCCTTCCCTGATAGCTTTCCTATTCTTTAACTCTCTGGGAGTATGGACCCAAGGTCATTGTGGGATGCAGAAGGTGGAAGGTCTGGCTTCTCTAATTGCTTCCCCACTGAACATTGGCATTCTCAGGTCGATCAATACTCCCAGCCTGCCTCTGTCTTTCCCCAGTGGGGTGGGGCTCTGGGGAATTAAAGCTCCAGGACACATTGGTGGGGTTGTCTGTCCAGGGACATCTGGTTGGCATAATGCTAGCATCTGGAGCCAAGTGGCTGAAAAGAGAGTTAACATATAATGCCAAACAAGGTGTTGACTACTCATGAACCTAAAGGCTGGAATAGTGCAGATGAAGAGTTGGGGGGGTCCTCCATTTTGTAGATAGCTAGTAGGCATATTTTAATTATATTCCTAAGGGCCTATGGCTATACAATTTTTCCCCTGAGCCTGATATTTGATATGAAGGTGGATCCAAGTTATTGTCTGGGGAGATGATGGCATGGCTGTAAAAAACACCAGAAAGCTGGATCAGGGAAGAGAGTAGCTTCCAAATATGGGAAAGGTGTATAGATATTGTTGACTGTAAACCCCATCAATTTGATGTGGTCTGAGGCCCATATTCAGCTTAGGAACCTATGTGACCTCTGCATCCATATAGATCTGAGCTCACATTCTGTGGTCAGAAACATTCTAAGCTTCCCCAATATCAGGACCCATCTTCCTCAGGTGTAGCATAGAGTATGTTGTCCAGCCTCACTTCAGAGGACTGAACATTCTGTACCATTATTGATCCAAGTTGGGGGCAATGTCCTATGGGGGGGAGCACAAAGGGCTCTATTTTGTTGTTCCTGTTGACTGATAACAATGGAGAGAGGTCAGATTCTGGAAGATGGCAGAATGAGAAGCTGCTAGTGATTTGAGCTCCGACCACATCTACTGGAAAAGGTAGGATTTTTTGCCTTTAGTAGGCCAGTCAATAAGGGGTCCTAGCGGTGACACCAAGGAAGTGACTATAACTCAATTTGGGGTAGAAAATAGAGTAAAAAGAAAGGGAAAAACTTTTTTTTTAATTATTAATCCCAAGAGCATCTCCCCCCCCCCACCACATACCCAGTCCCTGAGGACCAGAGATCTGCTCCTAGCAGACTCCCCTGCTGAGCTTCTTTCTTTACCAAGATTCCTGTCCCACCAGGGGTTGCCATTCATTCCAATTCTATTCCCTTCTGAAACCTTTGGCCTTTTTTCTTTCTAAGTAGCCAATAAGCTGCCTCTACTCAGGGGGCCGGAGGTAATCTGAAGCCATCCAAGCTGAAGACAGAACAGAGTTTTTTACTCTATTCTATTTTATTATCAATACAAGATAAACGCGTACCCCTTTCCCCCTTTCCTTCAGGTTGACCAGAATTAACTCTTAGTGTATTTTCCATTGCTAGAGGACTGGGTGTTATTCACTGCTAAAATAACTTACTTCACTTTTCCTACCACCCCTACCCATTCTCTCCCTCCCCCCCTGCATAGCTAATTAAATAATAAATAAATAAATAACTCTTTCCTTTCACTGCTCTTTTACTACTGTTCTTTTTCTTATCTTTTTCTTTTTTCTCTCTCTCTTTCTTTTTTCTTCTTTTTCTCATTCTTGTCATCCTTTCTTCCTTCCTCCTTCAGCTTTCTGAATTCACTGATACACATTTGGGAATTATTTTGGGGAAGAAATCTGACTCAGAGTGGACTCTCTCTGCATGTATCTCTACTTTAATTCCCTTTCTCCTTTAGCTACCCCTAGAATATACAGTGGATAGTAGATTTGTGTAACTGTCTATTCCTGCTATCCTTGTCTAGTCCTGAGGGTTTTTTTCTTTCTTTCTTTCTTTCTTTCTTTCTTTCTTTCTTTCTTTCTTTCTTTCTTAACAATCATCTGCCTTTGCTCAGGAAGCTTGAGGCAATCTGGGACAGGTTTTTTACCAAGCTCTATTTTATTATTAATATTATATAAAAGTGTATATCTTTCCCCCCTCCTTTAGGTTGACCAAAATTAACTTAGGGTATCTTTCATTGCTAGGGGACTGGCATCATATCCATTGTGAGAGGAACTTGTCTCATTACTCCTACCTCCTCTACAAACTCTCCCATTCTCCCTCCTCCTACCTTATTAAAAAAATAAAATAAAATAAAAAATAAATTAATCAATTAAAAAACTCTCCTTTCACTGCTCTTTTATTACAGCTCTTTTTCTTCTTTCTCTTTTTTTTATCTTGTCTTCCATTTCTTCCTTCCTTCTACTTTGTCTTTCTGAATTCACTGATATTCATTTGTGAATTATTTAGGGGAATAAATCTGACTCAGAGTGGACTCTCTATGTGTGTATCTCTGCTCGACTTCCCTTTCTCCTCTTGCTACCCCTAGAATAAACAGTGGATAGTAGATTTGCATAATCGACTATTCTTGATATCCCTTCTTTCTCTTTCTTCTTCACTTGGACTTGGTTGCTATTTTTTCACAGAGTGGAGACATTGTTTGGCTAACTGGTAGTGATTAAACTTCTTCAATCCTTACTTCAGTTGCTATTATAAATCCTGAGGTTGGTGATTGCATTTTTCATAAAGGTATTTAGTACAGTATTGCTTGTACTCAAAACGCAACAACTGAGGAACAACAGAACATAAAAATAAGAAACACATAAATCCAAAAAATGGGTAGATCAAGAGCAAATAAAACTGGTACTCCAATGAATGAAGACAAGAGCCCAGAAGAAACTACAAATCAGCCAGTAGTAACCATAGATAAGAAAAGTATGCAAGCAATAATAAACTTATTAATCACAAAAATGAAAACAACATTGAAGGAAAGGAATGGCAGTATTAGGGAAACAACAGTTGAGACCCCCAAGGAAAATACTCACTATCTTGAGGCAATTAGAGAACTGAAAGCTGAAATAGCTGAACTGAGGAAAGAAGCTGAGGGAAGGGAAAACAGACTAACAGAAGCAGAAAACAGAATTAGCTAGACAGAGGATGACCTAGAGAAAACTAAGAACGAGGTGAAAGAGCTTAAAAAGAGATTGAGAGACACTGAAAACAACAACAGAGATATATGGTATGATCTCAAAAGAAGTAACATTCGTATAATTGGCCTTCCAGAGGAAGAAAGAGAGGAAGGGGAAGCAAACATTCTAGAGGAAATAATAGAAGAAAACTTCCCAGACCTGAATAATAGAATGGACTACAAGATTCAAGAGGCCTAGAGAGTTCCAAACAGAATCAACCCAGACCTGAAGACACCAAGACACATCATAGTCACAATGAGAAGAGGTAAGGATAAAGAAAGGATCCTAAAGGCTGCAAGAGAAAAACAAAATGTCACATACAGGGGAAAACCAATAAGATAATCAGCAGACTTCTCCACTCAAAAACTCTAAAAGCCAGAAGAGAATGGCAAGATATCTATCGAGCCCTGAATGAAAAAGGGTTTCAACTAAGGATAATATATCCTGCTAGGCTTTCATTCAAACTAGATGGAGGGATCAAAACCTTCTTAGACAAACAACAGTTAAAGGAGGCAACCATCACCACACTGGCCCTGAAAGAGGTTCTAAAAGGCCTCTTATAAACAAGATCATCACTATAATACTTACAATATATTAGAGCAAACAAAAATTTGCTGAACAATGGCACTACAATACATTAAATCCATAATATCAATAAATTTCAATGTCTTAAACTCACTCATAAAAAGGCACAGAGTGGGGGGATGGATCAGAAAACATAACACAACCATATGCTACTTGCAAGAATCCTATCTGACACAACAAAATAAACACAGACTTAAAGTGAAAGGATGGAAAACTATCATACAAGCTAACGGACCACAAAAAAGGGCAGGAACAGCCATTCTCATCTCAGACACAATAGATTTTAAATTAAATAAAGTAATAAATGATAGGTAAGGACATTACGTAATTAATAGAGGATCAATCAGCCAAGAAGACTTAACAATTATTAACATCTATGCACCCAATGAGGGACCATCTAAATAAATCAAGCACCTACTGAAAGAGTTTCAAAAATATATCAATAGTAATACAATAATAGTGGGAGACTTTAATACCCCACTCTCACACTTAGACAGATCAACAAAGCAGAGAATCAACAAAGAATCAACATGTAGTAATGGAAATCACATTCCTTACCTTCTCTGAAAGTCGTTGTGAGATTCCCCTTTCTCAAGGAAGATGGAAATAAAATTTAAAATCATTAGGTAGAGTGGGACTGGGGAGATATCATAGCAGTAGTGTACAAGACTTGCATGTATGAGATCCCAGGTTGAATTCTAGTAATTACTAATAGTTAGAGCTGCCTTTTAAAAAAATAATAAAAATAGACTGGGTTGCACCTCACACAGTAGAGTGCTCTTGTCACTATGCCCAAAGATCTGGCTTTAATCTCCGAGTTCCCACATATTGGGGTGGGGGAAGGGAGGGGAGGGGGTTCACAAGCAGTGTACTAGTGAGTGCTGTGGTTATGTCTCTCTTTCTCCCTTCCTAACTATATCTCTCACCAGAGAAAGAGAGAGAGAGAGAGAGAGAGCTAGGATCCAGGAATGACAAAGTCACATATTCACTAGCTCCAAGAATATGCTGTTTGTAAAAAATAAAGATCAAAGAAGTAAAATTTCATTCCAACTAGGGAAATGAAACAAAAAGTTAGCATAGTAAAAATGAATAAAGATATGAGAAGCTTGTAGAAAATGTATTTTTTCATAACACTTAACATGAGTTTTCTAGTACAGAATCTAAATTCACATCAGTCATTGATCAGGGAGACAAACAGTAGCTCTATCTAAATGAGAAAGAAAAGTCTAAGATTAAAAGAGCCTTATAACATCTGGAGTGTTAAATTTTAGTGAGCATTTCAACACTCTAGTATCTTAATTCAGGAAATTCATTTCCTAGCATCTGTTTCTGAAGGAAGTTGGTGATATCAGTAGTGATTACTATAGGATCATTTACACCAGAGTAATATATTGAATTTTCAACATCAGCACTTACTGCTAAATAGCAAGCCATTCAATTCTTTGAGCTATACTGTATCCAAAGGAAGAGAATTTAGATGCAACAAAATAGAATTTTTACAGAGTATCTTTTCCAACAATATCAGCTGTCATGCAGTAAGCTTGCCAAAGATAGTTTTTTTCCAAGATACAGGAATTTTCAGACACACGGCCAACCACACTGCTGTTATTAGGTTTCTTTACTTGAAAGAAATAACAACAGTATGCTGGTTAAGTTTCTACTAATATAAATAAAAAAATTATTTTTAATAACTAAACTAGTTGTAGGTTTCTTTCTGTTTTAAGTTTAAAGCAAGAGGTAAAGAGGTTGACAGCACAACTTATAGGTGTTTTCCTTTGAATAAAATATTTATAATCCTTGAAAATATTTAGATCTTAAAAGATAAATAAATTGTCAGGAGTTGATCCTGAAATTTTAAATAAATACACAACAATATGACTTTATAAATAAAATTATAATTTGAAGTAAAAAATTAATGATTTTATATAAATTTTCCTACATTTTCTGCTTATAAAGGTATAACTAACCTATAATTTGAGAAGAAATAATATAATTATGGAAGAAAAATGTATTTTTTAAAAAAATCTGTTATTAAAGCTGTGACTGCTAAATTATCACACTAGAACATTTCTTTTTTTAAATTTTGTTATTTTCTTTTTTTTAAAGATTTTATTTATTTATTTATTAATGAGAAAGATAGGAGGAGAGAGAAAGAACCAGACATCACTCTGGCACATGTGCTGCCAGGGACTGAACTGAGGACCTCATACTTGAGAGTCCAAAGCCCTAATACTGCGCCACCTCCCGGACCACATGTTACTTTCTTTTTATATAATTTAATAGAACAGGGATAAGTTTATAGGGAAGGGGAATAGAGAGAAAAAGAGAACCCTTCAGCACTGCTTTACTAAGCATAATCTTCTCCAATTCTATCCATTTTGTCCCAATGGACACAATATCAACTTTTTTATTGCTGAGTGGTACTCCATTAAATATATGTCCCATAATTTTTAATCCTATATCTGTGGGCCTTGTGTATCTCTTCTTGAGAGAACTTTCTACTCATATCTTCTGCCCACTTTTTTACTAGGTTATTTTTCTTTTTGTTGAGTTATATGAGGTTTTTATAGACGTTTGATATCGACCACTTGTCTGAAGTATGATATGTAAAATGTTCTCCCATTTGCTAGGTTTCCTATTTTTCCTTATGGAATTTTCTTTTGATGTGTAGAAGCTTTTTAATTTGATATAGTCCTACTTATTCAATCTTGTTTTGTTTCCTTTGCCCATGGAGTGGAGTTTCCAAAACATCTTTAGTATTAGTGCCTTGAAATATTTCACCAATATGTTCTTCTGTTCTTCTATGTATTTTATACTTTCAGGTCTAGTATCCAGATCTTTGATCCATTTTGAGCTAATTTTGGCATATGGTGTTGGTGGGATAGTTTCATATTTCTACATGTGGCTATCCAGTTCTGCCAGCACCATTCCTTAAAGAGACTCGCTTTAGGGAGTAGGGTGGTAGCGCAGTGGGTTAAGTGCACTTGGTGCAAAGTGGAAGGACCAGCGTAAGGATCCAGGTCCGAGCCCCCCAGCTCCCCACCTGCAGGGAAGTCACTTCACTGGTGGTGAAGCAGGTCTGCAGGTGTCTATCATTCTCTCCCCCTCTCTGTCTTCCCTTTCTCTCTCCATTTCTCTTTGTCCTAACAACGATGACATCAATAACATCAATAACAATGGCAAAAATAACTACAATGACAATAAAAAGGGCAACAAAAGGGGAAATATATATATATATATATATATATATATATATATATATATATATATATATATATATATATATATATTTAGAGAGAGACAGAGACCTGCTTTAACCCCTTGGGAAGTGCTGGCTCCTTTGTCATATATAAGGTGCTTATACATGCATGGATTTAGTATTGGGTTCTCTATCCTGTTGCATTGGTACATAAATTTGTTTCTGTTCCAGTAACACACTGCTTTAACTACTACTGCCTTGTAGTATAAACGAAAGCCAGGAATTGTGATGCCTCAATTTTTCTTCTTTTTCCTCAGGAGAGATTTTGCTATTTGTGTTTTTTATAGTTCCACATAAATTTTTGGATAAGTTATTCATTTTTTTAAATATGTCCTTGGGATTTTAATAGGAATTGTATTGAATTTGTAAGTTGCTTTTGGCAGGATTGCCACTTTAATGATATTTATTTTTACAATCCATCAGCAAGGGATGTTCTTCCATTTCTTTGTGTCCTCATTTGTTTTTGTACACAGAATCTTATTAAAAAGGTTCTTTATGTCCTTTTTAGATCTATTCATAAGTACTTTATATTTTGGGATTTGATTGTGAATAGGATTGTTTCTTTTAATTCACTCTCCTCTGACCCATCTTTCATATAGAGAAATGCCAGAGATTTATGCCAGTTGCTCTATAAATTTTGGAACCTGCTATTTTACTGAATTTATTGATGATTTTCAGTACTTTTTTTTTTCAGTAGAGCTTTTGGTAACCTCTATGTATAACCACATATCATCTGCAAATAGTGATAATTTAATTTCACCCTTTCCATGTTGAATTCCTTTGATATGTCTTTCTTGTCTGCTTCTATAACAAAGACTTCTAGAACTATGTTGAACAGAAATGGTGAGAGTGGACATCCTTGCCTACTTTCTGATTTTAGGGGTAAAGCTTTCATGTTTTTCTCCGTTGAGTATGATGTTAGCCATCTGTTTGTCACATATAGCGTTTATTATGTTGAGGAATTTTCCTTCCACTCCAAAGTTCTTGAGGTCTTTTATTATAAGTGGGTTTTGGACCTTATCAAATACTTTTCCTACACCAAATGATAAAATCTTGTGATTTTTATCTTTATTTCTTTCTTTTCTTTTTTTTTGGTCTTTAGAATTATTGCTGGGGCTTGGGCCCTGCACTACAGATCCACTGATCCTGTGATCATATTTTTCAATTGGTTTTCTTTTTAGTAGGACACAGAGAAATTGAGAGTGAGGAAGAGATAGATAGATAGATAGATAGATAGATAGATAGATAGATAGATAGATGAACATCTGCAGTCCTACTTCACCAATTATAAAGGTCCCCCCCCCCCCGCAGGTTGGGAGCTATGGACTCAGACAACTGGAATCCTTGCATAGATCCTTGCTTTTTATTTTACTTTTTTTATTATCTTTATTCATTGGATAGAGACAGAAATCAAGAGAGAAAGGGGAGATAAAGAGGGAGAGAAACATAGAGAAACCTGCAGACCTGCTTTACCACTCACAAAGTTTTCCCCCTGTAGTTGGGGACCGGGGACTTGAACCTGGTTGCTTGGACATTGTAACATGTGCACTCAACCAGGTGTACCACCACTTGGCTCTCATCCTTGAGCTTTGTACTATATGCACTTAACCCAGTGCACCACCACCCAGCCCCCTTATCTTTGTTTTTGTTAATATGGTGGATTGCATTGATTGATTTGCAGATGTTGAACCATCCCTGTTTCCCAGGGATGAATCCCACTTGGTTTTAGTGGATTATTCTCCAAATGTGTTGTTACATTCACTTAGGTTGGATTTTGTTGAAGATCATTGCCATCAATGTCCATCAGGCATACGGGTCTATAGGTTTTGCTTTTGGTGTAGTCCTTATCTGCTTTGGGGATCAGAGTGATGTTAGCCACATAGATTGTGTTTGGGAGTATTCACTCTTCTATTTTCTAAGAATTTAAATAGAATGGGTTGTAATTCTTCTTTGGATGCTTTATAGAATCCATTACTATAGCCATCTGGTTCTGTGATTTTGTTCTTGTGGAGGCTTTTGATTATTGTTTGAATTTCTTTACTTGGGATTGGCCTGTTAAGTATATCCATTTGATTTTGTGTCAGAGTTGGCAGTGGTATGATTTGAAGAATATGTCTATTTCTTCTAAGTTGCAGAATTTGTTTTCATGTAGCTATCAAAAATTTTGTTGCATGATTTCTTTGTATCTTTGCCTACTTTGTTGTAATATTTCCTTTCTTATTTCTGAGTGTTTTTACCGTATCTCTCTCTCTCTCCTTTTTCTCCTGTTAGGTACAGTCGGACCTAATGGTTTATCTATTTTATTTATCCCTTCAGAAAACCAGCTCTTCATTTCATTAATCTTCCTAATGGTATTTTTGTTTTCATTTTTAAAACTTCTTTATTGGGGAATTAATGTTTTACATTCGACAGTAAATACAATAGTTTGTAGATTCATAACATTTCTCAGTTTTCCATATACCAATACAACCCCCACTAGTTCCTCTGTCATCATCCAACCTGTATTCCACACCCCCACCCACCCCAGAGACTTTTACTTTGGTGCAATATGCCAATTCCAGTTCACGTTCTACTTGTGTTTTCTCTTCTGATCTTGTTTTTCAACTTCTGCCTGAGAGTGAGATCATACCATATTCATCCTTCTTTTTCTGACTTACTTCACTTAACATGAATTTTTCAAGGTCCATCCAAGATTGGCTGAAAAAAGTGAAGTCACCATTTTTTATAGCTGAGTAGTATTCCATTGTGTATATATACCATAACGTGTTCAGCCACTCATCTGTTGTTGGACACCTGGCTTGCTTCCATGTTTTCGCTATTAGAAATTGTGCTGTTAAGAACATATGTGTACACAGATCTTTTTGGATGGGTGAGCTGGGTTCCACAGGATATATTCCCAAGGGAGGATTACAGGATCATAGGGTAGGTCCATTTCTAGACTTCTGAGACTTCTCCAGACTGTTCTCCACAGAGGGAGGTTGGACCAATTTACATTCCCACCAACAGAGCAGGAGAGTTCCTCTGACCCCACAACCTCTTCAGCATTTGCTGCTGTTACCTTTTCTGATGTATGACATTCTCATAGGAGTGAAGTGGTATATCTCATTGTTGTCTTTATTTGCATTTCTCTGACAATAAAAGACTTGGAGCATTTTTCATATGTTTCTCAGACTTTTGGTCCCTTCTCTGGAGAATACTCAGTCCATGTCCTCCCCCAATTTTTGGATTGGGTTATTTGTTTTCTTGTTGAGTTTGGCAAGCTCTTTATATATTCTGGTTATTAGTCTGATGTATGGCATGTAAAGATCTCCCATTCTGTGAGGGGTCTCTTGGTTTGTGTAATGGTTTCTTTTACTGTGAAGAAGCTTTTTAATTTGATGTAGTCCCATAGGTTTATGCTTGCCTTTGTTTTCTTTGTAATTGGATTTGTTTCACTGAAGATGTCTTTAAAATTTATGCAGGGGAGTCGGGCTGTAGCGCAGCGGGTTAAGCGCAGGTGGCGCAAAGCACAAGGACCGGCATAAGGATCCCGGTTCGAACCCCGGCTCCCCACCTAAAAGGGAGTTGCTTCACAGGCGGTGAAGCAGGTCTGCAGGTGTCTATCTCTCCTCCTCCTCTCTGTCGTCCCCTCCTCTCTCCATTTCTCTCTGTCCTATCCAACAATGACAACAACAATAATAACTACAACAATAAAACAACAAGGGCAACAAAAGGGAATAAATAAAAAAATAAATATTTTTTAAAAATCCAAAAAAAAAGTATCAAAAAAAATTTATGCGGAAAAGAGTTCTGCCAATATTTTCCTCTAAGTATCTGATAGTTTATAGTCTAACATCCAAGTACTTGATCCACTTGGAATTTACTTTTGTGCTTGGTGAAATACACTGTATCAGTTTCATTCTTCTGCATGTTTCAACCCATTTTTTCCAACACCATTTGTTGAAGAGATTCTTCTTTCCTCATTTAATAGTCTGGGCACCTTTGTCAAAAATTAGATGTCCATAGGTGTGGGGGCTTACTTCTGGGCTCTCAACTCTATTCCACTGGTCAGTATGTCTATTCATGTTCCAGGACCAAACAGTTTTGACAACAGCCCTATAATACAATTTGAGATCTGGGAGTGTGATGTATCCAGTTTGTTTTTTCTTCTCAAGATTGTTTTGGCAATTCTAGGTCTTTTCTGGTTCCAGATCAACATTTGTAGCATTTGTTCTATTCTCCTAAAAAATGGGGTTGAGATTTTGATGGGGGTAGCATTAAATTTGTATATGGCTCTGGGTAGTATATTCATTTTGATGATGCTAATTCTTCCAACCCATGAACATGGAATACCTTTCCACTTCTTTGTGTCTTTTTCAATTTCCTTGAGTAGTGACTCATAATTTTTAGTATACAAGTCTTTCCCTTCTTTCATTAGGTTTATTCCTAGATATTTTGTGTTTTTGTTGATATAGTAAAAGAAATTCATTTTCAACTTCTTCAAACTTAGTTTGCATAGAGGAAAGCCACTGACTTTTGAATGTTAATTTTGTAGCCTGACACCTTACTATATTGCCTGATGATTTCCAAAAGCTTCTTGCTGGATTCCTTAGGTTTTTCTATGTATATTATCATGCCATCTGCAATTAGGGAGAGTTTGACTTCTTCTCTTCCAATCTGTATACCTTTAATTCCTTGCTCCTGCCTGATTACTATGGCAAGAGTTTCCAACAGTATGTTGAATAGTAATGGTGATAGTGGGCATCCCTGTCTAGTACCTGACTGAGGGGGAAATGCTTCTAGATTTTACCATTGAGTTTGATGTTGGGTGTAGATTGCTATATATGAACTCCACTATCTTCAGGAATTTTAAATCTTGTCGCTTTGCAGCAGCGGGATGTGGAGGAGAGAGAGGGGAGATCCAAAGCGGAGAGGGAACACAAATCTTTATTCGCACGGGCACCTCAGAGTTGGGTGAGAGCACAGTGGTTAGGACCACGAGGAGGTAGCAAAAATGGCTGCCTCTCGGACCACCTCTAGGTTCTCTGCATCTAACCAATGAGGTAAAAACCGGGCAAGAGGCGGGGGAGGGGGGGTGCGAAAGAAGAAGGGCTTTATAGGGCAACAACCAGGAGTGACATGTTGGGACAGGATTGGTTGAAAAAGGCACTATGTGAATATCACTGGAAGTGGCAAAGCCTGAGGGCAAAGACTGCATCTACATAATTCCCCAGAACCATCTAGTCCCATTTTTTGTAGTGTTTTGATCATAAAGGAATATTGGATTTTGTCAAAGGTTTATTCTGCATCTATATGACCATGTAGTATTTGGTCTTGCTTTTGTTGATGTGGTGGATCATGTTGATTGATTTGCGTATATTAAACCAACATTGCATCCCTGGGATAAACCCCAATTGGTCATGATGAACAATGTTTTTAATATACTGCTGTATCTGGTTGGCTAGAATTTTGTTCAATATTTTAGCATCTATGTTCATCAGTTAGATTGGTCTGTATTTTTTTGTTGTGTCCCTGTCTGCTTTTGATATCAGAGTGATGTTGGCTTCATAGAAGCTGGAAGGGAGTATTCCAGTGTCTTCAATCTTTTGGAAGACTTAAAAAGTAGACATATTAGTTCTTCTTTGAAGGTTTTGTAGAATTCATTTGTAAAACCATCTGGTCCAGGACTTTTATTTTTGGAAAGACTTTTAATAACTGTTTTAATTTCATTAGTTGTGATGGGCCTGTTCATGATATCTCGTTCCTCTTTACTTAGTTTTGGAAGTTCATAGGTATCTAAGAAATTGTCCATTTCTTCCAGGTTGTCTAGCGTGGTGGCATATAGTTGTTCATAGAAGTCTTGCATGATATGTTGAATTTCTGTGGTGTCTGTTGTGATATCTCCTCTTTGATTTATGATCCAATTTATTTGGGTCTTCTCCCTTTTTTGTTTTGTGAGTCTGGCTAAGGGTTTGTCGATTTTATTCACTCTTTCAAAGAACCGACATCTACTTTCGTTGATCTTTTGTGTGGTTTTCTTATTTTCAATGTTATTAATTTCTGCCCTAACTTTAGTGATTCCTGTCCTTCTGGTTGCTTTAGGGTTCTTTTGTTCTTCTTATAGGTCTTTAAAATGTGCAATCACGCTGTTTATTTGTGATTTTTCTTGTTTCCTAATGTGTGTTTGTATGGCTATGAACTTCCCTCTCAGTATGGCCTTAGCTATGTCCCAAATATTTTGATAGCTTGTGTCTTCATTTTCATTGAACTGTCGAAACATTTTGATTTCTTCCATTATTTCCTCTTTGACCCAGTAGTTGTTAAGTAGTGTACTGTTGACCTTCCACATTTTGGGACTATTCCTAATCTTTTGTTTATGTTAAGTGTTAGTTTAATTCCACTGTGGTCTGAGAAGATGCTTGGGATGATTTCAATGCTCTTGAAAATGCTGATGCTGTCTTTGTGGCCTAACATATGGTCTATCCTTGAGAATGACCCATGTGGACTTGAGTACAATGTGTATTCCAGTTTCTTGAGATGAATAACTCTGAAAATGTCCAATAGTTCTAGTTTATCTCTTCATTTAGCTCCCTTATGTCTTTATTGATTTTCTGCCTTGAGAGAGTGAGGTGCTGAAGTCCCTTCCTATGCTTGTGTTGCTGTCAACATATTGCCGTAGCTCTTTCAGTAGATGTTTGATGTATTTAGATGGCTTCTCATTGAGTGCATATATGTTAATAATTGCTAAGTCCTCTTGATTGACTGATCCACTGAGCATTAAGTAGTGTCCATACATATCTTTTTAAATTTTATTTATTTTAAAGTCTATCATGTCAGATATGAGAATAGCTGTTCCTGCCCTTTTTTTGTGGTCCACTGGCCTGTATGATAGTTTTTCATTCTTTCACTTTGAGTCTGTGTTTGTCTTGTTGAGTTAGGTGGGTTTTCTGTAGACAGCATATTGCTGGGTTGTGTTTTCTGATCCATCTTCCTACTCTGTGCCTTTTAGTAGGTGAATTTAGGCCATTGACATTTATTGATATCAAAGATTGAAGGTATTTTAAAGACATTCTTTAGATTTTTATAGTATGCTGATAGATGGCATATTTATGGTGATCTGACTGTTTATAGGAGACCTTTCAGAAATTTTCTCAGGGCAGGCTTGGTGATAGTTGATTCTTTCAACTGTTGCTTGTCTGAGAAGGTTTTTATGCCTTCATCTAGTCTGAATGATCTAGCAGGATATAGTAGCCTTGGTTGAAAGCTTTTGTCATTGAGCAAATTACTGAACACTCTTGCCTGGATAGACTTGTATCTAAGTAAGGTAATAAAAGGGTTCACAGTTGTGGACATTGACAGTTGTTTCAATAGTATTTTAATCCCTGAGTTGGAAGTCAGTGGCTTAAAAGCCTCTTTTGGTTTTTTTTCTTCTCTATAGGCTTTGGGACCCTCAGGACTTTTAAACTATAAGTAGGCTTCTTAGCTTAATCACTGAATCCTGTCCAAGAGATAAAGCAGGGTGGGGCAGAGATACTTCAGTGGTTATGCAAGAGACTTTCACAGCCCCACCACTAGGCCACTGACGTATAGATCTTCTCCAGAGTTTCCTCCTTAGTTCTCTGTCCCCTGGTGTCAGCAGAGGACCTCCCTGCCGCTACTCCAGATTCTGAGGGCAGTAGCAGTGGAGACTCACAATTGTATTTGGTGAGTCTCAGGGAAGTCCTCTCCTCCCTTCAGTCATCTCCTTTGGTGAAACAGACTGGAGGTCGTGTCTCAACTGGTAACTGTTACCAGCCACTTAACCTCTTCCTAGGCTCCTTGCTGTCAAGGAGCCACACGTGTTTGCACTCACAGGTGATTTGGTGGGTTCCTGAAGTCGTTTTAGTCCTGTCTTATTGTGGTCCCAGGTGGTCCCCTTTGTTATTCCCAGTTGACTTGGGAGAAGAGAGGAGAGAAACACAGCTGCTGCTGCTTCATTGCCCCACCTCCCTTGTTTTCTATTTAATTGATTTCTGGTCTTATTTTAACTATTTCCTGTCTTTTACTGACTATTGGGTCTCCTTGTTACTCTGTTTCTAGTTGAGTTCTTAGATGGTTTATCAGTGATTTCTCCTCTTTATTAATGTGTGCCTGTATTGCTATGAGTTTCCCTCTCAGGACTACTTTTTCTCCATCCCACAAGGTATGATAGTTGGTTTCTTCATTTTCGTTGATATCAAGGCAGTTCTTAATATTTTTTTTCTTCAATGACCCATGCATTATTTAGGAGCTTATTGTTTAGTTTCCTGACTTTGAGGGTGTTTCATTTCTTTTTGTGACTAATTTCTGCTTCATGTGGCTGGTTGGTATTGCATCTGGATGAGTGCACATGTTAAAATGTGCAAGGGCCCAGGTTCAAGCCCCTGGTCGCCACCTGCAGTGGTAAACTTTGCAAGTGATGAAGCAGTGCTGCAGGTGTATCTCTGTATCTCCCCCTTCCCTTTCTGTCTGTCTCTATCCAATAAATAAATAAATAAATTTATTTATTTATTTAAACATTTTAAAATAGTAATTTCTAGATTCATACAATCATGGTCTGAGAAAATCCATTATTCATGTATTTGTTTATGCTATCTTGTGACTCACCAGTTCACAAGAACCAGTCAGTTCTTGTGAATGTTCCAAGTGTACTTGAGAAGAATATGTATTCATTTCTTTTGGGATGGAAAGTTCTGTAAACATCTGCTAGGTTCATGTCATCTATGGTTTCATTTAAGACTTTTTTTTTATATGTGTGTGCTCCTGAGTTTGGGGTATATATATTCATAGTGGTAATGTCTTCTTATTGGATTGACCCTTTGACCATTATTTAGTGTCCCTCTCTGTCTCTGTGTACTTTCTTTGCTTGAAATTCTGTTTTATCTGAGAACAGAATAGCTGTCCCTGTCCATTTTTGTGAGTTACCATCTTGGACTATCTCGTTCCAACCCCTTACATTAATTTTATCTGTGTATTTTTTTGGATGTATGTTTCCTGATGACATGTGATAAATGGATAGTGTTCAAAAGACTCAGCTACCCTGAATATTTTGACAGATGAATTTAAGTCATTCACATATAGAGTGATTATTGATATGTGATTTACTTACATGCATTCTGAATTTTTATTTCGAGTTTGTTTTAAATTGTTGATTCTGCACATTAGTTTCCATTTTGTGTGGATGGGTTTCTGTGATGAGTTCTTCACTGATTTCTCTTTTACTTTCTGTAAATCTCTGTTCCTTGCTTTCTATTGTGATTGTCCTCTGTGTAAAAACTAACAGTGTATCTTGAGAGCTTGTTTGGAGGTTCTAGCAGGAGAGCTCAGCTACTTGTATATGTAGACTGAAGACTTACCCATCTCTATTTGGGGAAGGTTGTGCAGCTTCTTCAGGAGGGATGCACATGGCCTGGTGAGGGAGGAAGGGGACACCTACCTAGCCAGCCAGATCAGCCAAATAAACCCTGGATATCAATAGGATGACAAACATCACAGCCAGATTACCCTCACATCCCTAAGATAGAGTATCTTCAAAAGACATTTTTAAGCTGGTATTGATGAACTAACATTTGATAGAACTGTTTTGTCCATTGGTTCTCTTCCCTTTTCTGTTTTATTGTTCTTTCCTATGTGTTCTTAGTCATAGTTTCCTATGTGTTCTTAGTTATAGTCTACTGCTATTAAGCTTGCTTAGAATGTATATTATTTTGCTTCCTCTTTTTTTATATGAATCTTTTCAATAATTATTTTAAAGTGGGGTTGATAATGGCAAATTCCTTTAGCTTTTGGATATTTGAGAAACCTTTATTTTGCCTTCATATTTGAAGGACAATTTTGCAAAATACAAGATCCATGAGAGGAATTACCTCTCTTTTTATACTTTCAATATATCATCTCTGCCTATAAGGTTTGTGGAGAAAAGTCTGATAAAAGTCTGATGACTATGTTTGTGTGTAATTGCTTTTGTTTCCCTAGCAGCTTGTAATTTTTTCCTTGTTATTAAGTGTTGATAGTTTTACAATAGTATGCCTTAGTGTTAGTTATTTTGCATTCATACACCAGTGGATTCTCTGCCCCTTGAATGAATATGTTCTGAGGATTGTCTATGTAAGGAAAATCCTCAGCTAAAATTTCCCTGAATTTGCTCTCTGTTCCTTTAATCCTGTCCTCTTCCTCTGGAATACCTACCACTCTTAAATTCAACCTTTTGATGGAGCCTTCAGTTTCACAGAGAATTGCTTCATTATTTCTAAACCTTTCCTCTCCATCATCTTTAATTTGAAAGAGTGGGATAATTATATCTTCTAGATTGGATATCCTTTCTTCTGCATGAGTGAGTCTACTCCCTAAGGCTTACATTTGAGCTTGTACTGCACTCTTTTACTTTCTGCAATTCAATTTGGAGTTTTTCTTTCATACTTCCTAGCTGCTTAGTAAACTCTGATTGAAGTGCTTCTTTCATGATCTCTAATTTATTAGAGAAATATGATTGAAGTTTTTCTTTTATGTTTTTTTAATTTCTTTTTTTTATTTAAGAAAGTATTAATTAACAAAACCATAGGGTAGGAGGGGTACAATTCCACACAATTCCCACCACCCAATCTCCATATCCCACGCCCTCCCCTGATAGCTTTCCCATTCTCTGTCCCTCTGGGAGCATGGACCCAGGGTCATTGTGGGTTGCAGAAGGGAGAAGGTCTGGCTTCTGTAATTGCTTCCCCGTTGAACATGGGCGTTGACTGGTCGGTCCATACTCCCAGTCTGCCTCTCTCTTTCCCTAGTGGGGTGGGTCTCTGGGGAGCAGAGCTCCAGGACATATTGGTGGGGTCTTCAGTCTAGGGAAGCCTGGCCAGCATCCTGATGGCATCTGGAACCTGGTGACTGAAAAGAGAGTTAACATACGAAGCCAAACAAATTGTTAAGCAATCATGGACCCAAAGCTTGGAATAGTGGAGAGGAAGTGTTAGGGAGGTACTCACTGTAAACTCTAGTGTACTTCTGCTTTCAGGTGTATATTTTGCAGTAGTTTATGGATACGTGTGAACATATGCGCTCTCTCACAGAACCTGGTCTATATCTAGGTTTTGGGACTTTGTTAGAAAGTGATCCACCTGGGATGGAATTAGAGAATACTATGAAAGGAAAGGTCTCACCCCAGTAATGAAGCTGAAGGGTTGTCATTCCACACGTGAAGTCTCTGGACACAGTCTGAGGTGAAGCATGTTGAGGTGGCAATCGTTGCGTTGAGTAGGTTGCGATTGGCAGATGCAATATTATTTGATATGGATTGGAAGAGGCATACGGGAAAGTGGGCCCTATCCAATGGTTCCAGGACTGGGGGAAGTAGAGGCTCTATAGTGAAGATGTGAGGTTCCTGCTGTCTTAGGGTTCAAAAAGACAATTGATAGTTAATGTTATCATCACATTATTTGGTAATTGCGTTAACTTTGAAAAGTCCTTTTGTTATGGTTTGCTGTACAGTACCCAGTATCTTGTATATAGCTGTGCTATTGGTTGCTTCTGATCTACTTGGTCTAGGCTTTTGAGAGAGTCTGCATATCAACTACACAGCCTATACATTAAAAAGATTCAGTTTGTGTTTTGAAAAACTTTGAGACATACAATTAATTTTCCCCCTCTCGTATTAATTAACTAGTGATTTATATGACTACATTTTACTAGAAGTGTACATAAACACCATTCCCACCACCAAAAGACTGTGACCCATCCCTCCCACCCACTCCCACCCTCCACTGTCACAAGAAGCTGCATGTTTACCCCTCACCACAGGGTTTTTGCTTTGGTGCCCTACTTACAATTTGGTCAGGTCCTGCTTTTAGTTTCCCTTTCAGATCTTCTTACTCAACTTCTGTTGATGAGTGAGATCATCCCATACTCATCTTTATCTTTGTGACTTAGCTCACTTAGCATAATTCTTTCTAGCTCTGTCCAAGATGGGTCAGAGAAGGTGGGTTCATTGTTCTTGATAGCTGCATAGTATGTTTTGTTAATTTCTTAGAGAACTTTGTTTGAAGGTCTTCTTTTGTATCCTCTTGTGAAATGTTCTTTTGAATATTTGCATTTCTCCTAGTTGTTTATCTTCCCAAAAATATTCTCCCAAATATCTTTCTGTATAAAACTTAACTAAAATGCCAACTTTCATTGGCATTGACTTCTCAAATATTGGCTTTAGTTGAATTTTTTGAAAATTAACTTTCTTTTCTAGACTATTAACATACTCATTTTTTTTCTTACAGCTAATCTAGACCTCATTTTCTCTTGATTTTTCCATGCTTTTGTGTTAAATCAGAGTGCTCTAAGATACATATTGGAGGTCTTTCAGGTCCTGGTACATGATGATGGACCTAATCTGAAGGGGAGAGTGATTTTCAGATATATGTATTGGTGAGTTGAGAAATTGTACCCATGAGCAAACAACTGTATTATTATTATATTTTTAATTATAATTGCCTTTATTTTTTACAAATACAGACATTAAGCTCACTTCTCAGTTCTCCTTTACAAAGCACTTTTATCCCTTTAGTGTTGCCAAAGAAAATAGAGTACATTGAAAAGTAAAGGTGACCCAGAAAACTGGGTAAAGAAAGGATTTTAAAGGAGGTATCTTCATATAAAGCATTATGAATTTTGCATAGTAGTACTGCTCCTCTAATGCTTGTATTACTGGTGCACATTCCCCACAAGTTTAAATATCTTTATTAAAATAACCTTTCTCTTCTTTAAGACTGCTTTTTCCTCTCACTATTTCTTTTTTTTTTAATTTTTATTTATAAAAAGGAAACACTGACAAAAACCATAGGATAAGAGGGGTAAAGCTCCAAACAATTCCCACCACCAGAACTCCATATACAACTGTATTAAAAGCAATTAACCTCCTAATAAAAAATAAGTAGGTATACATTTCAAAGTATGACTTGGTATGCTCATGTTTACAAATGTGAAATAAAAGGTTCATAATACATTTTTTAGTAGCCATCAGGGTTATCACTGAAGCCTAGTGCCTGTTTGATAAATCCACTGCACACAGTGAACTTTTTTCTTTTTAATGTGATGGGACAGAAAGACACTGAAAGGGCAGGGAGAGACAGAGATGGAGAGAGAGTGAGAGAAAGAGAGAGAGAGAGATCTAACACTACTTCACTGCTTATGAAATTTCCTGCCTACAAGTGGGGACTGGGACTTGAAGTTGGGTCTTTGAGCATGGTAATCTGTGCTTTCATTGGTGTTTACCACTGATTATTAATAGAATATCACTATTTGATAACCAGAATTAAGTAATAAATTGGGCTGTGATCTTTATAATAAAATTGGACTTTTTGTGGTCTTTCTCAGATGATTTCAGTGCTCTAGAGTTCAGTAGAAATTTTGATTGCCAGTCTACATTAACTGATGGATGAGCACTTGCTTCAATTTTGCAGATGTCTTATAATAGATAATGATAGGAGATGGACAGTTGTCAGCTCTCTAATGCTAGTGAGCAAGCTATAATAGGCAGTGTTGCCATATATTATTATTTTGACATTTTCATATCTTCCTACTTGATTCTTGGTCCCTTCAATTTAGTTTAGTCTGTCTAGAATGAAAAGAAGAAGCCTGTCTAAAATATAGAACATTTTTATTTTATCTTATTTTTTCAAGATTTAATCTTATATATTTACTTATTTTTTATTTTATAAGACATAGAGAAATTGAGAGGAGAAGAGGACTTAGAGAGAAAGAGAGACACCTGCAGCATTGCTACACTGATCATAAAACTTCTTCACAGAGGTGGAGCCTGGGTCCTTGAACCCAAGTCCTTGGTCATGGTAATATGTGCATTTTTAGGAAAGTTTTACTTCAGAATTGCCTTCTAGAAGCTGGGTGGTAGTGCACCTACTTAAGTGTACATATTATGATGTGCAAGGACCCAGGTTCAAGCCTCTGGTCTCCACCTACAGAGGGAAAGCTTCACAAATGGTAAATAAGTGTTGCAGATGTCTGTCTCTCTACCTCTTTATTACCCTCTTCCCTATCAATTTCTGGCTATATCTGTCCAATAAATAAACATGATTGAATTCTTTAAAAAAAATAATTGCCTTCTATAATATTTGCAAACATCTGAAAACGAAGTGTCCTAAACACAGGACTACAAGCATGAAAACAGCAGAGATTATATTTCTATTATATATTCCACTCATTTTTCTTTTTTTTTTCCATTATATTTTAAACTTAAGAGTGGATAAAAGGTAATTCTTAAAAGGTCTATGGTAACATTGTTGATGTGATATTATTTTTATTATATTTCAGGAATCTAACCTAAATTGTTAATCCAGTAAATGTCAATGACTATAATAAGTTATGCCATAGTAAAGGTGATGCATTAATATTTTCTAATGTACAGTTGCTTCAAATGAAATAGAAAAAATGACAATGTGATCGGTAAGCAGACTTTAACTTATATCTGATATTTATCCTTGGTACTGTAACCTACCAAATTTATTTCTTGGTGACATTGCAAAAGAGTTACATTGTATCTTCTTTTTACTCTCCCTCTCTATTTCTCTTGCTCTTTCTCTCACTGTGAGTTCATGTGTGTATACATGAATAAATATATACATGCTCCATATTTTAAAAGATAGATTTACCAGTTCTTTACCTGATTGTGACAGTCTGTGTGTAAGTTTAATGCTTTTTTAAAATTTTATTTATAAAAAGGAAGCACTGACAAAATCATAGGATAAGAGGGGTACAACTCCACACAGTTCCCACCATCAGAACTCCGTTTCCCATCACCTCCGTTGATAGCTTCCTATTCTTTTTTTATATTTATTTATTTGTTCCCTTTTGTTGCCCTTGTTGTTTTATTGTTGTAGTTATTATTGTTGTTATTGATGTCATTGTTGTTAGATAGGACAGAGAGAAATGGAGAGAGATGGGGTGGACAGGGAGAGAGAAAGATAGACACCTGCAGACCTGCTTCACCGATGGGAAGTGACTCCCCTTCAGGTGGGCAGCTAGGGGCTCGAACTGGGATCTTTACTCTGGTCCTTGCACTTTGTGCCACCTGTGCTTAACCCGCTGCACTACAGCCCAACTCCCAGCTTTCCTATTCTTTAACCCTCTGGGAGTATGGACCCAAGGTCATTGTGGGATGCAGAAGGTGGAAGGTCTGGCTTCTGTAATTGCTTCCTCACTTAACATGGGTGTTGACAGCCTGCCTCTCAACATGGGGTGGGGTTCTGGGGAATTGGAGCTCCAGGACACATTGGTGGGTTGTCTGTCCAGGAAAGTCTGATTGGCATCATGCTAGAACCTGCCATCATCTGCAAGCTGGTGGCTGAAAAGAGTTATCATATAAAGCCAAACAAGTTGTTGACTACTCATGAACCTAAAGGCTGGAGTAGTGCAGATGAAGAGTTGGGGGGGTGGGTCTCCATTTTGTAGATAGCTAGTAGCAATTTTAGGCCCCATACTTCTTATCACGGAAAAGCTGTTCTGTTTGAATAACTGCCTATTAATAATGAACCACAAGTAGATTTCCTAAAATATGTAACTAATGAAGGAGTTCTATATTTTCTTACCTATTAAAATTGGTAATAGGGGATTCCAGAATATGGTGGACTGAGAAGCTGCTAGTGGCTTGAGCTCCTACAACATCTACTGGAAATGGTAGGATTTTTTGCGTTTAGCAGGACAGTCAATAAGAGGCCCTAGTGGTGACACCAAGGAGGTGACTCATTTTGGGTTAGAAAATAGAGTAAAAAGAAAGGAAAAAAAAAAATTTTTAATTATTATACCTGAAGCGCACCCCTGACTGCCTCAACCCCATAACCAGTCCCAGGGGGCCAGAGATCTGCTCCTAGCAGGCTCCCCTGCAGAGCTTCTTTATCAAGATTCCTGTCCCACCTGGGGATGTCATTCCAATTCCAATTCTATTCCTCTCTGAAAACCTTGGCCTTTTTTCTTTCTATGTGGCCAATTCCAGCTACAAATATTCCACCAAGCAGAGCCTTATTCAGACATGGAAAGACCGCAAGAGGTTTTTTGTTTGTTTGTTTGCTTTATTTTCTCAACAATCAGCTGCCTCTGCTCAGGGGGGCTGAGGCAATCTGGAGACATCCAAGCTGAAGACAGGACAGGTTTTTTACTCTGTTCTATTTTATTATCAATACTAGATAAACACTATCCCTTTCCCCCTCACCTTCAGGTTGACCAGAATTAAATCTTAACATATTTCCCATTGCTAGGGGAGTGGCTGTCTTATCCACTGTTAAAGTAACTTGTTTCACTCTTCCCCCCCATCCATTCCCCCCTTCCCACACCTAGCTAATTTAATAATAAATAAATAAATAATTCTTTCCTTTCACTGCTCTTTTATTACTGTTCTTTTTCTTATCTTTTTTCTTTTTTCCCTCTATTTTTCTTCTTTTTCTCATTCTTGCCATCCTTTCTTCCTTCCTCCTTCAGCTTTCTGAATTCCTTAATACATGTTTGGGAATTATTTTGGAGAAGAAATCTGACTCAGAATGGACTCTCTCTGTGCGTATCTCTGCTCTACTTCCCTTTCTCCTCTAGCTACCCCTAGAATATACAGTGGATAGTAGATTTGCATAACTGTCTGTTCTTGCTATTCTTGTGTGTTCCTAAAGTGTTTTTTTTCTGTTTTTGTTGTTGTTGTTGTTTGTTTATTTTACTTTCTTAACAATCAGCTGCCTCTGCTCAGGAGGCTTGAGGCAATTTGGAACACGATTTTTTACCCTGCTCTATTTTATTATTAATATTATATAAAGGTATATCTCTTCCCCCCCCTCCTTTAGGTTGACTAGAATTAACTCTTAGGGTGTCTTCCATTCCTAGGGGCCTGGGAAGATTATCCATTGCAACAGGAAATTGTTTCACTACTCCTACATCCTCTACCCAATCTCCCCTTCTCCTTCCTCCTAGCTAATTAAAAAAATAAAATAAAATAAAAATAAATTAATCAACTAAAAAACTTTCCTTTCACTGCTCTTTTATTACAGCTCTTTTTCTTATCTTTTTTCTTTTCTCTCTCTTCTTTCTCTTTTTTTATCTTTTTATTTTATTTAAGAAAGGATTAATTAACAAAACCATAGGGTAGGAGGGGTACAACTCCACACAATTCCCACAGTCTTTTTTAATCTTGTCTTCCTTTCTTCCTTCCTTCTTCTTTGGCTTTCTGAATTCACTGATATTCATTTGTGAATTATTTGGGGGGAGAAATATGACTCAGAGTGGACTCTCTATGTGTGTATCTCTGCTCTACTTCCCATTCTCCTCTTGGTACCTAGAATATATAGGGGATAGTAGATTTGCATAATTGTCTATTCTTGATATCCCTTTTTTCCTTTCTCTTTCTTTTCACTTAGACTTGGTTGCTATTTATTCATGGACTGGAGAAATTGTTTGGCTAACTGATAGTGATTAAACTGCTTCAATCCTTGCTTCAGTCGCTATTGTAATTTCTGAGGTTGGTGATTGCATTTGTCATAAAGGTATTTAGTACAGTGTTGTACTCAAAACGCAACAACTGAGGAACAACAGAATATAAAAATAAGAAACACATAAATAAAAAAACGGGTAGATCAAGAGCAAATAAAACTGCTACTCCAATGAATAAAGACAAGAGCCCAGAAGTAACTACAAATCAGCCAGAAGTAACCATAGATAAGAAAAGTATGCAAGCAATAATAAACTAATTAATCACAGAAATGAAAACAACACACAGACACAGCAAAAAAGGAAAACTACAGACCAATATCTTTAATGAACATAGATGCCAAAATATTAAACAAGATCTTGGCCAATCAGATATAGCAGCATATCAAAATGATTGTTCATCACGACCAAGTGGGGTTTATCCCAGGAATGCAAGGCTGCTTCAACATACATAATCAATGTCATTCACCACATCAATGAAAGCAAAGCCAAAAACCACATGATTATCTCAATAGATGCAGAGAAAGCCTTTGACAAAAATCCAACACCCATTCATGCTCAAAACTAGAAAAAATGGGAATAGACGGGAAATTTTTCAAGATAGTGGAATCCATATATAGCAAACCTACAGCCAACATCATACTCAATGGACAGAAGCTGAAAGCGTTTCCCCTAAGATCAGGCACTAGACAGGGCTGTCCATTATCACCATTACTCTTCAACATAGTATTGGAAGTACATTCACTCCAGAGGAGATCCAAAGGCTAACAAACATGAAAAACTGCTCCAGGTCACTGATTGTCAGAGAAATGCAAATCAAGACAACATTGAGATACCACTTCACTCCTGTAAGAATGGCATACATCAAAAAGGACAGCAGCAACAAATGCTAGAGAGGCTGTGGGGACAGAGGAACCCTTCTGCACTGCTGGTGGGAATGTAAATTGGTCCATCCTCTGTGGAGAGCAGTCTGGAAAACTCTCAGAATGCTAGACATGGACCTTCCATATGACCCAGTAATTCCTCTCCTTGGTTATACCCCAAGGACTCCATAACACCCAACCAAAAAGAGGTTTGTACTCCTATGTTCATAGCAGCACAATTCATAATAGCTAAAACCTGGACGCAACCCAGGTGCCCAACAACAGATGAATGGCTGAGAAATCTGTGGTATATATACACAATGGAATACTATACAACTATCAAGAATAATGAACCCACCTTCTCTGACCCATCTTGGACAGAGCTAGAAGGAATTATGTTAAGTGAGCTGTTGGTATGCTTCTGAATTCTGCTTCTAAGATCCCTTCTGTTTCATTGGTTTAATACCCCCCCCCCCCGCTTAACACTGTATCCTATTTACATAACCACTGTTAACTAAGCACTACCTTGCCTCCAGTGCATTGGTTTAATCCTCACTATTTTGCAAGCTTTTTCCTTCTCCCCACCCTCTATCCTATGTACATTCTCTTCGGACCTGACTCTTCTGCCTCAGGATATATAAGGACAAGATTGTGATTAGAGATAGCTTAGATATGCTGCGTTCCACATGAATAAAGACTGAACTGCATACCACTCAGTCATGAGTCCCTGGTCATTTCTCTCTCCCACCTGTGAAGCTAGTCCAACATAATGGCACCCGAACTGGGACCAGCACCAACATGGGTTGGTGCTGGTCTACTCTTTCTTCTACTCTTTCTTCATGAGACAGTTTCTTTGTCTCTGGAACATTTTGCTCTGGGCCACACTTTGGTTCCCTGACCGGGAACTTTTGTTCTTTATGACTGTGATCATAGAGCTTGGAAAATGCATGGAGATATCCCCTGGGACTTTCTGGACTACCTCTTCCATGTTTCACGAGGAGAAGGACTGCATTTTGCTCCGGGCCACACTTTGGTTTCTTATGACTGTGATCGTAGAGCTTGGAAGATGCACGCTGATTTCCTCTGGACTTGTTCTCACATGTTTCCCCCCCGAGAAGGACTACTCTAACTTGAAAAGCATTATCCAGTACTCTGGCAGTCCCCAAGAATGGAGACACGTGGTTATTTCTACCCTCCTGATTTGGTTCTTTCTTTGATGGGAAGACATTTTTAAAAATGGGTGCTTGCAGCAATCCAGCAGGAACCGTCAGAAGCACCCTAAGTGGAATTTCAAAGAGCTTTTTGGACTAGGACGCCCTCTGGGGTCTCATGATGCTGCATGGTGAGATCTGGATAATCTAGTTCAAGGTGAATGAAGCAAAAGCTGCCTACGGCTTTTCTCTCAATTCCCCCCTCGTTGTTCTCTCTGAATAGCTTAAGTTTGCTGGCTGCTTTCAGTTGCGTTTCATAAGAGAGTGATTTGAATGACTAAATTTTTGTATGACATTGACTTTACAAAAAAAAAAAAAATGCTGGACACAGCCATGATTTCTAGAGACATGCCAAAACAATCCAAAAATTGTTTTTTTCTCTTTTGATTTTTTTTATGTCTTGGCATAAATGTGAAATGTTTAATCCTAAAAACTGTATGAATATAGGTGGGGTAGATAGCATAATGGTTATCCTAATGATTCTCATGCTTGAGGCTTCTAACCATGGTTCTTCTATTGAGAGTATGCTGTTTAAACAACCTTATAAAGTTTTGTTTCACAAGTAAGTGAATTACAGTTGCTGTCTTCACATGAAAAAATATCTGCTCAAATGGAACCCCGGAAATCCATTTGGACTCCTGTTCTCTGACATTGCCCACAAGATGGCATGACTACAACAGCCCCACTGAAACCAATGATGTGACCTGGCACAGCCTGAAAAAAACCAATTCACAGACTCCAAAGTTCACTCTCAACAGGAAAGTAGAATTACAATGGTTGACCTTCCCCATCGAGACAGACGTGCAGTGTTTCATCCCCTGGCATTTCATCCGTGGTCATCTGCTTTGGACTGACACTTCTATTGGACTTACTGGTACATCTCTTGGACACTTTACACAACTTTACAGCAGTTTCCCTTTACACTGCTGGATTTCTCGAACACTGACTGGAGCCAGCTGCCTTGGGACTCTATGGGTCACACCCCCTTGCTTGCAGGCTCTGCCTACAGAGGTAGGAAACACCCTTTGAGGCATGAAATGCCCCCAGAGGAAAGAGATGCCCCCATAGGCAAGAAATACCCTTTCGCCTGATAGGCCTTGCCCTTTGAAGCAAGAAACGCCCCCTCAGGCCTCCCCTTGGCATCACACTGGTTCTTGCTGCTCTCTTACTTGTTCCTGCATGTCTTCTGCCAGTTCTTTTTGAAAATGCCTGTACGATATAGGTTTCTGTTCACCCCACACTCCTGATACTCTGGCCATTAGTTAAAAAGAAAGGGGGAAATATTGGTATGCTTCTAAATTCTGCTTCTAAGACCCCCTTCTGTTTCATTGGTTTAATCCCCCCTGCTTAATACTGTATTCTATTTACATAACCACTGTTAACTAAGCACTGCCCTGCCTCCAGGGCATTGGTTTAATCCTCACTGTTTTCCATGCTTTTTCCTTCTCCCCACCCCCTATCCTACATACATCCTCTTTGGACCTGACTCTTCCACCTCAGGATATATAAGGACAAGATTGTGATTAGAGATAGCTTAGATTGCACTGTGTTCCACATGAATAAAGACTGAACTGCGTACCTGCCATGAGTCCCTGGTTGTCTCTCTCTCCCACCCGTGAAGCTAGCCTGACAGTGAGCTAAGTCAGAAAGATAAAGATGAGTAAAAAGAAAGAAGATCTGAAAAGGAAACTAAAAGCAGGATCTTAATAAATTGAAAGTAGTGGCATAGAAAGAGTTTTCATTTCCCTAAAAATCCTCAGAACTCTAAGTAGTTCTTTTCCATCTGTCAGAATACAAATCTTTTTATTATCTTCATAGTTTGCTATTTTCTCAATGTCATATAGTTGAAATTGTTTTTATTCTTAAGATTAGTTTGCTTACATAATCAAAGTCACTGTTTTGCCATGACTTGTTGGTTAACTTCTTTTTAGTACTGAATCATATACTGTCTGGATGTACCAGTTATATATTCATTCACTTTTTGATGTATGGGTTTTGTTCCTCTTATATTTTTATATTTATAGAGGAAATGTCTTTTCTTTTCTCTTCAGATCCTTTTATTAGGGAGATAACAGTTTATTGTAGATCCATGGGTGCATGGATGCAGTTTCTCTCATCTTCCCGGGATAGGTGTGCAAAACACTTTCAGCCCCACTCCATCTTAATTCCTTTCCATCATCGTGTACCTGTGTGCAGGTTTTTGTGTTAAAGTAACTTTTTCAACACTTTACATGAAAACTAGGGAGGCAAAAGCTGGATTATATGGTAGAGTCTGTTTAATTTTGTTTAAAACTACCAAACTCTTCCAAACTGATGATATTATTTTTCTTTTCCATAAGCAATTCATGAGAGTTTTTATCTCTCCAAATCCATCTAACATTTGATATTACTGGTGTTTCAGGTCTTAATAATTCTGATAGTTCTGTGGTAGCTTCTCTGGTGACATACATTGTGGATTATCTTTTTATGTATTTATGTGCCATGTGAGTACCTCATTTTCTGAGTTGTTTTCCTTGGATCAATATTTACCAGTGTCTTCTTATTATTGAAATTTAATAGTTCTGGGGGGTGGGGCAGTAGCAGAGAAGGTTAAGTGCACATGGCGCAAAGTGCAAGGACCAGCTAAAGATCTCCGTTAGAGCCCCAGCTTAGCTCCTCAACTGCAGGGGAGTTGCTTCACAGGTGGTGAAGCATGTCTGTAGGTGTCTGTCTTTCTCTCCCCATCTCTGTCTTCCTGTCTTCTCTCCATTTCTCTCTGTCCTATCCAACAACAGTGACATCAACAACAACAATAATAACTACAACAACAATTAAACAATAAGGGCAACAAAAGGGAAAAATAAAAAGTAAATAAATAATAAAAAACTTAATTTAATAGTTCTCTGATACAGGTTTAGAAAGAATGTTTTATTGACTTTTATCTTTTCTGAACATTTAATCTATGCGTTTCACACTGAGTTTCATAAAAACAGAAGTTTATACATTAAGTTTTTGTTTTTGAATGGATTTACTTAATGAGAGAGGGAGGTTGAGTGGTGGAGGACAGAGGCACAGAGCCTGAGATATAGACTAGAACACTGCTTCAACATATGAGGTGCCAGTGATTGACTCTGGATCCCTATATATGTAAATCCTGCACACTAGTTGCTTAACCACCTGCCTAACTACAGAAAGTTTTAGTTTTAATAAATTCAGTTTAATTTTCTTTTTTTTTCTTTTATTTATAAAAAGGAAACACTGACAAAACCATAGGATAACAGAGGTACAACTCAACACAATTTCCACAACCAGAACTATGTATCCCATCCCCTCCCTTGATAGCTTTCCTATTCTTTAACCTTCTGGGCCCAAGGTCATTGTGGGATGTAGAAGGTGGGAGGTCTGGCTTCTGTAATTGCTTCCCCGCTGCACATAGGTGTTGACAGATCCATCCATACTCCCAGCCTGCCTCTCTTTTTCTCTAGTGGGCCGGGGCTCTGGTCCTGCAACAGCAGTGGTCCTACAAACCTACTGCCCCAAGCCTCTTCAGGTAGTGACAACAGGTCTAAGGGAAAACACACACACACACACACACACACACACACACACACACACACACGCTAGTAGGCATGCTTTAGTTATATTCCAAAGGGTTGGTGGCTATAGTAGTTTTTTGTTTTGTTTTGGTTTGGTTTTTTTCCTGAGCCTGAAATCTGATATGTAGGTGGGTCCAAGTTATTGACTGGGGACAGCTTAATTTTCATGGTTTATACTTAGGTGTACCTGACAATACATTTATAAGCATATGTGTTCTATGTTATCTACTAGGACTTTTATGTTTTGCATTTTAAATCTTAATGTATGTAATAATTTTGAATTAATCATTGCCAAAGTGTAAGGTTTGAGTCTAGTTTATTCTTATCATTTTTCATAAGTATATTCAGATGTTCTAGCACCATTTGTTGAAGAAAGTGTGTTTTACTATATTGTTTTTCATCAACATGAGAAGTAGCCTGTATGTAAGCTTGCAGATACAAATGTAAACTTAAGAAACTGGAAATAGTAAATTTTTCTTTTCTTTTTTGCCTCTAGGGTTATCACTGAGGCTCGTTGTCTGTACTATCAATCCATTGCTCTTGGAGGCCATTTTCCCCATTTTTTTGCCCTTGTTGTTGTTACTGTTCTTTTTTTTTAATTGCTGTTGTTGGATAGGACAAAGAGAAATCAAGAGAGGAGGGGAAGACAGAGAGGGGGAGAGAAAGACACTGATACCTGCTTCATCTGCAACCCTCCCGTAGGTGGGGAGCCAAACCGGGGGCTTCAAACATTTCCTGCCGTGTGCGCTTAACCGCTAGTAGTAGTAAAATTTAAGAGCAAGAAAACATTTTTTGACGTAAATCTATTTATTTCATCCACCTACCCTCAATTTTTGAAAGATGTTTCATCACTTTTTACTAGTACTGTTATTTCAATCTTTATAAGATTTCAACATTTATAAAATGTTTAGTTACTTGAAAATTTCAGCAGATCACTAACAGGTTTATGAGTCTATGATGATTTACTCAAAATGAACTTATTTTAACTTCTGATAATATATAAATGAATTAGACCATATTTTTTATACTGTGTGTTTCTAATGAAGATGCGTTGAGGTGATAATTTAATTATTTATTTTTTATTTTTATTTTTTAAAGTTTTATTGATGGGATAAATGGTTACATGTACTCATTGACACGTGGGTGCAATTTTATTATGTGCCAGGACCTCCAATTTCTCTTCCATTATCCCCCCACCAATAGAGTCTTTTGCTTTGATGCTATACAACATGTCCAGTCTACGTTTCACTTTGTGTTGTCCTTCCCTTATCTTCATATATTAAGTCTTACTTATGAGTGAAAGCCTCTAGTATTTGTCCTTCTCCTTTTGACTATCTTGCTTAACTAGGTTTGACTTTTAAATGAAAGAGCAGTTCTGAAGACTGGTACTTTGCTACTTCCAAGCAACTCAAGAAGAAATTTTCTAATCTCTTTTCTTATTTATTTTTACTTCACTACTCTTTTTCTTCTATGAATTTTACTCATTATTAAATGCATCATCAATAGTCATGTCTCTGGGGATTTATGACATCCATGTCACCTACCAATTCATTCAGAACAATCTACCACTGGCACATAGCAGTGGAAATTATTATCCTTGAATGTTTTTTTTTTTTTTGTATAATTTGACAGTTATGTTAAGTTAGCCATTTCTTAACACTTTATATCAAAATAGCAAGCTATAGGATCTTAAGTTTGCAGAAAAGAGAATTAAAGAATGAGAGGAATGAGGTAATTCCCAAAGGTGTTCAAGTTCATTCAAAAAGTTAATACAAGCAATGACTTTGTACATCAATTTTGATGATATTACACATTTACAGAAAATGTATTTTAGAACTCCCCTACTTGAACCTTTGGTAAAGACAGTTATTTTTATGGAGCAGGGTAGTGGTGCAACTGGTTGAACACACACCTTACAGTATTCAAGGGCCCAGGCTCAAGCCTCTATTCCCCACCTGCGAAGGGGAAGATGCAAGTATCTCTCTTCCACCCTTTCTAATTTTTCCTTCCCTCTCAATTTCCCTCTGTTTGTATCTGCTTCTTGATTTTTCATCAAATTTAGAATCATGGTATAGTTATGTTACATTTCATGATAATATTAAGAAAACAATATCAAAGGATTTTGCTAAGTTAATATATTTTCAATAGGCTTGGCATTTGTGCCTGTAATATATTCCAAATTACTTAAAATCTTTCTTATATCACTAACCCCCTGCCCCCTCCCACACACACTCACACATACACTTCTCAGTAAGTTAAATGTGAATGATTGAAGAGGTCTTAATAATCACAGGTATCCAGATGGCAGAAAATGGCCGTCAGGCAGACTCATACTATATTGCTATTTAGATGACTAGTGATAGAAGTTCGGCACTGTAATAAAATATTCCCTCAGCCAAATTTACTGAGGTAGAAAAAGTGATGTTAGCTTTTGATTTTGGCCTGCAATCACACACGTTAAGCACAGCTATGAAAAATCAATCTGAAAGCCCTACTTTTAAAGTAAGGCTATAAATAAAATTAGCATCTTCTTTCAAAGGTCCTTTTAAAAATAATCACATAGATTAATAAGAATGTACAGTTACCTGATTAAGAAAAATACATCAGCTGAGTACATTTAACATTTAAGTGTCGGGACACAAATAAATCATCCTGTACTCTGGGTTTTTTAAGGTACTGTACAGATAATCAAACAAGCACCATACAGACTGATATGAAAAGACTGTGATTTATAAATTATGTATACATGAGGTATATAGCTAAAAATGTCAAGTATGAGATATTTCCCTGGCTGAGGCAGATGCCTTGCTATGTGTGGTTATTTGGGTAACAAACCTGAACTCCTATATGATATGGAGCTTAGAATGAAACGAGATGGAGGCTATATCACTATTCACTTCCCTTCATCTGTCTCTATATATGGTTGAAAAAGCAGCCTTGGTATAGTAAAATTCCACATTTGCAAGGTCTGGGTCTTTGGGTGTGTCCAGAATAATTGTTCTTTTTATAGTGCATTAAGTATAATATTGTATTTATAGTCTTCTAATTAATCATATGTGTGTATACAATGCGTACTTTAACTACATTTTAAATATATTAGGAAGTGTAGTATGAGCACCCAATCAGATAATTCAAACAATGTAATTATATGAAATATCTGATCATTATGAATACTGATATGAATAATTTAAACCTAAAATAGTCACACCTCAAAAATGAATAATAGCAGTTTCGCATTTCCTCTTTCCTAATCTGTTCCACATAGCAATTTTATATTTTTATCATGAAAACAGTGTTTTCCTCCTCTGAGATTGAAGCTTTATAAAGGAAAAAAATAGGAATGATTTCCTCTAGAATTTGTTCAGCCTTGCTTAGCAATTTACATTAAGTAAGAACCTATAACAAGAGTTACTAAGAAAGTATAAATTTGAATATAGGAATTAAAAAGAATTGTATTGTATGGGGAATTTAAATTTTTTATAATAAACTCCATATGGAAATATGAATAGTTCATGTAGTAAGATAGACACAATTATATGATTTGCTCACTAATGTATAGAGTGAGAAGAAGCTAAATGGTATTTCTCTTGACAACAGAAATGATCCTGAGTATAGGAATACCCAAGATCAGTAAGTCATACTTTCACAGCTCTGTTTCTGTGAAGTAAATGTCAATAATGATCTCATCTAATACATATACTATTTTATACTTTATTATTTGGGTTGTCAGAAAAATCTAATTGTTGTCAGAAAAATCTAAATTCTAATCGATAGAAACAGTGAGCTATGTGCTTATTAAAATAACACCAATATTATATAGCTTCAAGAAAATAAGTCAACATCCCAGTGCTGCCACCAAAATAAATACATAAATAAATAAGTCAACAAAGCTATTATGTGTCAACCTAGTACCTTAATTTATTACTGTGTATCTCCCTAAAAAACCTGAAAGATACAGCATTATTATTTTTGTTATAATTTTCTCTGACAGCTTAAACACATTAATTTATTTTTTCAGATATTGACAAAGCCAATAAAAAGCCTATTATATTCCAAATCTTAGGAACTTTCTCCTGAACTATGTTTTGTCTATTCTATAGCGATTCTTGTAAAAATACTAAATAATGGTTGCTAAGAATTATATGCCTGTGAATGAGACTAGAAAGACAGAGAACTATCTAAACCCAAAAAGAAAAAAAAAAAAAAAGAAAACTGAAAAATTTTACCCATGTATCAACAACTGTGTTTATTGCAAACAACTAATGTCCCTAATTTAAAAAATGGAATAATATGTCCACCACACAGGAAGTGTCTGGAGCAAAATCTAAATATTGGAAAAGACAAGGAAAAAAAATACTGATGCCAAGAAGTTTCATGGCATATAATCCTATTGACTTATTGCCTTACTAAATCCCCCTCAATGATTACCACTGACTCAAATCATACTGAACTTTGTTGCTCCCAATGAGTGCAATGATTTGAAGTGGAGCACTTATCTATTCTGCCTTTATTTAATATTTCCAAGTTCGTCTTCTGAACTCCCGCTTGCTGACTTTTTGACTTTCAGCATGTTACACAGTTACTAGGTCAGGATATAAATTTACACCTTTTTTTTTAAATTCGTTGTCTTTCTTCAGAAATGTATACTTTATTTTAAAAAGCCTTAGTAACTCCCTTGCTTATAAGTTTAATTTCAAATTCCCAGAGTGACACTTTCACAGTTTGTTTCCACACTACCTAACCCTGATTCTTTTAATCTCTTTCCTTCATCACATTGCAGCAAACTTACAAGGAATATTGTCCCTCTACACAGACACTTCCTGTTGGGTTCTGTATCCTGTTTTTGTCACCCAGAATTTCAGAAAAATCACTCCCTCTCTGTTGGAACTCCTAAACATCTTGAGGTCTTCTTCTGAAATCCACATCAATTTTATATAGTATAAAAACTCTTTCCTATATAAATGTTTTTATCAACATAGAAAATATCCTCTCCTCGGGAGTCGAGTGACAGCACAGCGGGTTAAGCGCAGGTGGTGCAAAGCGCAAGGACCTGCATAAGGATCCCGGTTCCAGCCCCTGGCTCCCCACCTGCAGGGTGGGGGGGTGGTCATTTCACAAGTGGTGAAGCAGGCTGCAGGTATCTATCTTTCTCTCCCCCTCTCTGTCTTTTCTTTCTCTTTCCATTTCTCTCTGTCCTATTCAACAATGAAGACAATAACTACAATAATAACTACAACAATAAAAAACAAGGGCAACAAAAGGGAATAAATAAACATTTTAAAAAAGAAAATATCCTCTCCTCTCACCCTCTTCCTGCTTATCTCTTCCACAGACTTTGAACTTACAAGCAAAGAGTTCATCAGCAGTACATATATACATAAAAGTGCAAGTCCCAGGATTATAAAATAAATTTAAGAACATTTTACATTTTTTATTAAAAGACTGTTTTGTCACATCCCTGTGATTACCTCCCACTAGAACAACTAGTTTTACTTAAAACTGCATCTTACTGATTTCTGTTTGTATGGAATGGTATGTACAAGAATCTCCTACTTAAAATGTGCTTCATTTTTCAGCTTCTTTTTTCTTTCTTTCTTTTTTTGCTTCTAGGGTTATCACTGGCACTGGGAGCCTTCACTATGAATCCACTGGTCCTGGAGGCCACTTTTGCCATTTTTGTTGCCCTTGTTATTGTTGTTATTGCTGGATAGGACAGAGAGAAATTGAGAGGGAAGAGGAAGGATAGTGAGGGAGACAGATAGACAGACACCTGCAGACCTGCATCACCTGCTTCACCACTTGTGAAGTGACCCTCCCTGCATGTGGGGAGCCGGGGGCTCAAAACAGGATCCTTACACTGGTCCTTGCACTTGGCGCCATGTGCGCTTAATGTGGTAAGCTACAGCAAAACCCCCCAGATTCTTTTCTTATATAACTTAATTTGAAGTAGAAATTTATTCTTGCTATAACTCATAATACATCACAATAAATGTTCTTACAAGTCATTTACAACAATAGGGGGGAGAAAAAGGCAGTAAGTGTTTTATCATGTGTATGCACCCCTGTAAAGAACCCAGTGGTAAAACTCCTCATGAATATCAGACCTAGAGTCACAGTGAGAAGGAAAAACTTTTGTCTTTCTTTTTCAATTTTTTTTAATCCACTGTTCCTGGCAGACATCTCGGCCCCCTTTTTTTTTCTTCTAAATTTTATTAGATAGGATAGAGAGAAATTGGAGAGGGCAGGGAGATAGAGAAAGAGAGACAGCTGCAGATCTACTTCACATTTTGTGAAGCTGACCCCCTGCAGATGGGGAGAAGAGGTTCAAAGTCTGGTCTTGTGCTTGGTAGTATGTGCGCTTAACCAGGTGTGCCACTACCCAGTCCCCATGAGGAATAACTTTTCTCATTTCTTCAGTGAAACAGTCTTTTTCAAATCTGGAAAAGTGAGGTGGCTTGGTATGTTATGCTTCCTATGGTTTGACTCACAGTGAACATGACATGATCAGGATTAATTTCAATGAAGACATCAGACAAAAAACTATATTTAAGAAAGGAGACTCTCTGGGAAAAGTCACATTGTAGTCGTATGTTCCTACACACAGAAACTATGCAGAACATAGCCAGTGTGTTATATGAGCAAGGGAAAAGATATTATGAGTCAGCTGGCTTACATGAATAATTCTGACATAACAGTTTTATCTAATCACACTGTGAATTTAGTTCTCATCATACTTTGTACAGTTGATTTCCAATGTACTAACAAATGACTTGTGATGGCATTTAAAGCCCATTTTGCTGTAATGTGACTTACTCATCTCCATTTCTTGTGACCTCAGTCACACTTCTGTTCCTAATTCTTTCTTATTGCTAACTCTTTCTTGCCTCTTTTACATGTCTTTTGTAACTTTAAGAACATTTGCACAAGTATCTGTTTCATATAAACCCCAGTCTGCTGTATATTCTGCATTTCTATTTACCTAACCCTTAACATCAATAAATTTCCTCTTTCTAATTGTAATATGTAAATGTGCTCTACATAGGCATTCAAGGAAATGTGTATGCTTGAGAAAAATATGTGGTTACCTAAAAGCCCACAGTATAGTTTGTGTTGTCTTTATATCTTAAATAGTGGGATTTCTGTTTTATTTAAATTCATTTAAATAAGTAGATAGTACAAAGAAGGAAGATGACTTGTTCAGCATCGATAGAATCAAAACTAGAGTTACTACTACCTGTCTCTTAAATTAGGAAGTGCCCTATCTTACTTCTATATTATGTTAATCTATAGCATTTGCTTACCTAGTATTGGTTCCTTAGTCAAACAACTAACATATGTACATAGGGAACAATTATATAAGCGCCACCAACAACAGTAGCAATAGCAGCAGCAATAATACCACTTATATGCATGGACACTACCAACAGTTCAAACAGCAAAGCAATAACACTAGTTCTGAACAAAAGTGATATTCTTTGGTTATCTTTTCTAATTCAACAAAATGAGCACAGTAATTATTAAGGACAACCCAGTGGGTGTAAATGAAAAATGTACAACACTGACTTAGAAAACTATGCTCTTGATTTGAGCATAATTGGTTTCTAAAGATGTCTAGACTGACAGGATCTCAGAAGAAGACAATAAAATAAAAAGGAATAATTTAAGGGGGATAAAGATGAAAAATGTAAGGCATTTAAATGTTTTTTCCTGTTTAATCCCTGCTTGTGATTTGCCTCACATTCATCATTTAACTTCTGTGTCTGTAAATGGTAATAATCCTCCAGACCTTCATAATTCACTGAGGTGCCATAAAGATGAATTCAGTCCATTCATGATGCACTTAGGGCTCCATGGAGATTGGCAGTGCACATGGAGGAACTGTCAGCAGCCTCCTACCTTTGATGATGAACAAAGATGTACTTTTCTAGTATTGTGATGTTTTAAAACTCATATTTCACCTTGGTAATTTTTTTCTTGACATCATTTAATCAGAACCTTATCCTGTTTTATTAGTAATTTAATATTAATTTATAAAATTATGAGATAATAAGGATATAATTCTGCACTGTTCCCACCACCAGAGTTCTGTATACCCACTCCCTCCACTGGAAACTGCACTAGTTCTCCCAAGGTTGTGGATATAAGTTGACTATTATTTCTATAACTATATTTATTTATATTTGTCCATTTTTTTTCCCTGTGGTCCTGCCTTCTCTTCCATTCTAAATTATACCTTTTACTTCTGAGCATGCTTCCTTCCTTCCACCCCACCCCCCTTTTTCTTTTTACCATGGTCCTGATGGAATTAGAGTTCAAAGCCCTCTGGTCACCATCCCCTAACATTTCTCTCTTGCTGGGAGTATAGTCCAAAATTCTTCATGGGGTTTAGAAGGTGGGAGATCTGGCTTCTGTAATTGCTTCTCCACTGAATATGGGTATTGGCAGGTCAATCCATACCCCAGCCCCCCAGTCTGTTTCTATCTTTCCCTAGTTGGGTAGGGCTCTGGAGAGGTGAAGTTCTATGACACATTGATGATGTCTTTTGCCCAGGGAAGTAAAGATGTAATCATAGTAGCATCTGTGATTTTTAATTAAATTTATTTTTTATCATTTTGAGGTTCACAACAAAACTGAGAACATAGAGAAATTCCTTATATATCACCTGCCCTCAAATTCATATAGCTTTCCCTGTTACTGGCATTCTTTATGAGTGTGGTGCATTTGTTACAGCAGAAGAAGTGTCCAAAAGTCCATACTTCGCATTAGAGTTTACTCTTGGTGTTGTATGTTTGTATATTCTATTAGTTTTTAACATAATCACTTTTATTTGGTATAGGTTGAGTGATAGGAATCTCATATAAGTTTTTGTTGACTTCTGCCAACAGTTTATATGTTGAAATCAATCCTCTTTCCCTAGATAATGCTGATAGAATAGTGAGAAGGTTTGGTGTTGTTAGATCAGAAGAGTTAAGCTCTTATGAATGAGAATAGTGCTTTTCTAAAAGACTGTCTAGAGAGATCCATTGCTGTGTGCAGATACTAAGAAAAAGTACTCCAGCTACTAATCAAAACAAGCAAATAAATAAATACACTGGAACCTTCACCAGAAAAATGCCCAACAGACTCCTAGATCTTGGATTTTTCAGATTCCATACTATCAGAAAATTATTTTCTGTTGATTATTAAGTAATTTAGATTGTGGTATATTGATATAAAAGCCTGGTTGGACTAAAACACATCTATTAAGCGATTTAGAGAATTAAAATCCACTTTATTTCATTTTACAGAATAGTCTTACTGTCCTAAAAAAAAGTCCTTTGTATTCCTATCCTCTATACAGCTACTAGAAAGCACTATTCCTTATACTGCATTTATTGACTTGATTTGTCTTACTTAGGATGTTACTATTTGGAATCATATAGTATGTGCCCCTTTCAATAATTGCTTTCTTTTTGTATATTAATCTCTTCTCAAGTTACCACAGTCTAGCGATTCACATATTGAAGAACATACATACATGCTTCTTTCAGGGTTTGATATAAATATTCTGCTTATGAACATTTCATCCATGTACAGGTTTTTGCATGAATTTAAGTTTTCAATTCTGTTGAACAAATAGAAGGAGAAATACATTGATTACTTGGATTTACTCTACTTTGCTATGTATATAACTCAGTTTTCAACCTTGCCCCTACCTCACCAAAGGAAGATTCAGTGCTGTTTTTTTTTCCCCTCTGAAAAAAAAAATACTGGACTATGATTAGAGTACATTTAGTTTTAGAAAAAAATATATTATCTCTCAAAGTGCCATTATTTTGTATTTCTTTTTTCTTATTTTATTTTATTTGCCTACAGTATTATTGCTGGAGCTCGGTGCCTGCACTACAAATCCACTGCTCTTGGAGGCTATTTTTTTCCTTTTGTTGCCCTTTTTATATGTCAATGTTGTTTTTATTATTGTAATTGTTATTGTTGTCATTGTTGGGTAGGACAGAGAGAAAATGAGAGACAAGGAGAAAACAGAGGGGGAGAGAAAGACACCTGTAGACCGGCTTCACCGCTTGTGAAGTGACTCCCAGAGGAGCCAGGGCTTGAACCAGGATCCTTATACAGGTCCTTGCTCTTTCCACCATGTGAGCTTAACCCACTGAGCTACTATTTTGTATTTTATCTGGTTCCTTTTGCTTTCCATCATTGCCATTATGTAATGCTATCAGTGTTCTCAGTTGTTGCTTTTCTATTAGTTATATGGTTGTAGCTCAGTATTTTGAAATGCCTGAAGCATATGAGGTTAAGCATTTCCTTTTCATATGCTATTTTGCACTTCCTGTTTATTCTATGGTGAAGTATCTATTGAGGTGTTGTGTTGATTTCTCAATAAAGTTATTCATCTTATATTGTTGAGTTTTAAAGAGTTTCTTGTAAATAAAAACACTCATCTGAAGAGACCTGTGCATACCTGGGTTCAGCAGAGAGCTCTTTATAAAAGCTAAATTTTAGAAACCACTCTAGTGTCCAGTTATAGATGTCTTGTTCTTCTTCTAGCATTTGCCCTTCTTCCGTAGCCAGTCAACAGCGTCAGGTTGAGCCTGATGTAAAGTTTCGAGACCTCCTTTGAATCTGGAGAGGTAGCAGTCGTTGACTATGTGGGTCATAGTCTGTCTGTAGCCACAGGGGCAGTTCAGGTCGTTTCTGGCTCCCCAGCGATGGAATATAGCCATGGCCTGTTCGATAGCGATTGAGGAGGGCCCAATCATAACATGCTAGGTCAAAGCCGGGTTGACGCTTGCAGGGGTCTGTGATGAGGTGTTTGTTCTTTACCTCAGCTGACTGCCAACTCTGTTTCCAAGAGACTGGAACAGAGAAGTTCAGTGTAGGCATAGGGGACCAGATTGGGTGACGAGACGTCAAGCGTTGGACAGGGTGGGCGAAGATATCCGCGTATATTGGCAGGTCCGGTTGAGCGTAGACGTGGGAAATGATCTTAGATGATGCCGCATCCCGACGAATATCTGGCGGGGTGATGTTGCTAAGAACTGGCAGCCATGGAACCGGGGTGGAACGGATGGTTCCAGAAATTATCCTCATGGAGGAATATAATTGTCTTGTTAATCAAGTTTTAATACATATACAGAATGGAATAATCAGCTATAAGAAGCTATCTTCTCTTTTTATAGATGGAACTGAAGGGGATAATGTTAAGTGAAATAAGCCAGAAAGAGAAATACAAGTACTAGGTGATCTCTCTTATAGGTGGAACTTAATAAATAATGCAAAAATACAGGGAGAAACATTTATAAATTGATCCATTTCAGAAGTTCCAAGAACACAAATTGGGTAAGTGGTGGAGGGAGTAGTGAAATATGGTGAGGACCCAGGGATCTCTAGTGGAAGAGGACAATTTAGTAGTGGCAAAATTACAAGTGAAACTACTTCTGTGACATACCCCTGTATATCAATTCTGTTGAACAAATAGAAGGAGAAATACACTGACTACTTGGACTTACTCTACTTTGCTATGTATATAACTCAGTTTTCAACCTCATCCCTACCTCACCAAAGGAAGACTCAGTGCTATTTTTTTTCCCCTCTGAAAAAAAAAAAATATTGGACTATGATTAGAGTACACTGAAAAAAGAAAAGTGTTTTATATTTAGAAAACATTTATCTATATGTTCTTTGAAAATATATCCTCCCAGACTGTGAGCCTGTCTTCTCATTTTCTGGAAATCCTGATTTTTTTCCCAATTGTTTTCTAGATTACATTTACTTTATATGTATACATTCATGTATATAAATATCAGTGACTCAAAATAATATATTTTAGGTTTTGAAGACAATAGGATTTTCCAGATTGTTTTATTATTTCAGAGCAAGCCCATACTCAGAATTACTCAAATCTTTGCTGTGTTCTAAACCTCAAAGTGATTGAATTGTAAACATCAGGAGACTTAAATTTAGACTTAAGAATGTTATAGAAATCTGTAAGTATCAACCTCCTTGGGAAAAGTGTGTTTGCTCATTATAAAGGGAAGATCTCAGTATGTATTTGTAATTTATGAATTATTTGAAGGTGATAGAGGAATGGGGACCATAGATTTGCTTATAGTTACTGATTCATTGGAAGCAATATCCGTGATAATACAGAACACAGCCAGTTAATGGCTTCTGTGGTTTGTTAAATGCCTGAGTAAATTTGAGCTGTTTAATAACCACAAAAAACTTTTTACTGCCCTAGAATTCTAAGATTCCAATTGCAACTCATGTTCTATATCAGCATTAGAATTGAAACAACAAACCAAATAATAAACATCTTTCTGAAAATTATTTCACTTCAAGATGGTTTGTTGATACTATTTTTAAATGTATCTTTGTTTCCGTGAATTTGTAGCTCAAAAAGTGAAATGGCTTTTTTGTTTTTAATAAACCATCATAGAGCTGTATTTCTTAAATTATATAACACTAATGTATATTTAAGTTCTACAGTAAGAAAAATAAACGTTGACGGGAGTGGTGAGAAACAATACTCTTAATAAAAAAAGAAGAAAGATAGAAAACTAATAATGTTATCGTATACCAACAACTCTATTTATCCCTTCAATATAAAATTAATTCCTTCAACAAAAAAGTAAACATTTATTAGAATGCTCTTCTGTTGATGTCCACAGTATCCATTTTTCATGAAAGAATCTGGTGGAGACATCATGGAAATTATATAATTGGACCATTGTGACCTCCTTCTTTTATCTCCCATGTATGAAAATTGGCCATACTTGAGTGCTTCAAGAGGGATATAATGAACTCTACCCTCATTTCACCTCCATTGTCTCATGTCTGAATTTTTGTGAAAGTTTCTACTGTAATTAGATTTCTATAGAACAATTAAATGACAGATCCCCAAATTCCAACTCCATATCCACATTCCTAAGTAATTCCTCCAAAGTTTAGACATGTCCATGTTTAAACATGTCTCTGAGGACCATGCAGATAGCATAATGGCTATTTCAAAGACTTTTATGCCAGGGGTAAGATGGTGGTGCACCTGGTTAGTGTACAAGGGCGTGGCCTCAAACCCCTGTTCTTCACCTGCAGGAGGAAAGCTTCACTAGTGGTGAAGTAGGGCTGCAGGTGTCTCTCTGTATCTTCTCCTCCTCTCAATTTCTCTCTGTCTCTATACAATAATAAATAACTGAAGTTAAAAAATAAAATAAAAGACTTTTATGCCTGAAGTTCTAAGGTCTTTGGCTCAATCCCCACTACCACCATAAGCCAGAACTGAGCAGTCATCTGGGGAAACAAAGAAAAATTGAGTGCTCATTGTGTCAAGAATACAAGATGACTCTAGCCTCCCAATGTGTGATTCACCCTCATACTCTTCTGCTTTCATCTCAGACTTGATGACCTAGGCATATCTATTATTAAATACTCCTTATCTTACTATCGCTTCATCATGGTTCCATGATTTTATACATAGAGCTGACCTCAATTGCTTTTTTTCACCTTTGACAGATTTTCAACTTGACTTTGTTTCACATATGCCTTTATATAAATATATTTTACTTTTTATAAATTCAGTTTTCTTTTTTTACTTTTATTTATTATCAGATAGAGATATAGAGAAATTGAATAGGGAAAGGGAGATAGAAAGTAAGAGAGACAGAAGGACACCTGCAGCCCTGCTTGACCACTCATGGAGCTTTCCCTCTGCAGTTGGGGACCAGAAGCTTGAACCTGAGACCTTGCACATTTTGATATGAGCACTTAAGCAGATACACCTCTACCTGGCCCCAGATATACTGTGCATATAAGACTCAGATACACTTTTTAAAGACCATTTTTGAAGTGTCCCTTCCTTATAGGGGCCACGTTGAGTGTGCAAGGAACTGAATTCAAGCTCCTGGTCCCAGCATGCAGGGGGAAGCTTCATGAGTAGTGAAAGAGTGCTGCAGATGTCTATCCTTTTTTTCCCTCCATGTCTCCCTTCTCTCTCAACTTCTTTCTCCAAAATAAATAAATAATAAATCTTTAAAAAAGTTTGTAGTTCACAAATAATATTTTCTCTCCTTTTTCAAGCATATAAGCATGTTTATTTGCTCATTTTAGAGATGGTATCATAATTGAATCAATTGCACAACAACCACCACCAACAGAAAATATGAGATATCTGAGTATAGTTTCTTTGTAAATCATATCTAATCTGTCAGCAATTTCAGCACTCACTGATTAGGTTATTTTCCAGATATCCACCTACCCATTGTCTCTTTACTTCCATTGCACATGGTAATAGCAAAGACATGTGTAGCAGCTAGTGAACATACTGCTAAAACACTGCCTTAATACTCACCCTATTTTTACATTAGTTCCAGTGACGCATACTCCTCATAGCATTTTGAATATCCCACTTCAGATCAGATAGATTATTTCACTATTCAATTCAGTACTAATTAGTAAAGTTGAGAATAACCACATTATGTTTTGAGTAAGGTTGAGAATAACCACAGTCATCTAATCTTACTTGTTGGACATAAATCCATTTTCCCTGGCTTCATAAATGTGTTCTGGTGTGTGTGTGTGTGTGTGTGTGTGTGTGTGTGTGTAATAAATAGCATTTTCTCTGTTTCTTAACGTTCAACCCTTTCCTGGTACATTGCCTTTTTTTTTTTTTTTTCAACCACAGCACTGCTCAGTTTTGCTTATGGTGGTGCAGGGGATTGAACCTGGGACTTTGGAGCCTCAGGCATGAGAGTCTATTTGCATAACCATTATGCTATCTATACTCTGCCTGGTGCATTGCCTTTTTATTTCAGCCTTCAGAATGTCTAGTGATCCAGATGTTCAGATGACAGCATCCAGTTCTTTGTTCAGGCATTACTGTTTCAGAGAGGTTGTGGCTTACTTCAGGTTAAACCAACTCTCCAGTTCCTCAGTCACTTAGCGTTTTCCTTTTTTTTTCATATTAAATTCCAAGATTAGCTTATTATTACCTCATCTATTTATTTTTTCTTCATTCTCTTTGCATTAGAATATAAGCTCAATCAAAAACTGTGTTTACTTACTACTCTCTTAGCACCTGCAACAAATGTAAGCACATAAGTATATCTTATATATGAACATATATCTAGTGATGCTATATCCCATCACTGAGAAGAATACAAGAGTTTCAAGTATGCCTTCTTTATGAGATATTGGAATCCTATGTAATTATATTTTCACAGATTCAGTACAAATTATTTTCTCTGTCCCCAGTTTGGAGTGACATAAATCTATGCTAGTGCTGTAAGTCATTAGAATAAAGAGTCTCAGTTTCAGTCAAAGAATAGGAATACTGTAGTACCCAGTTATTGCTCAGTGCTGCATTTCAAGGATATATTATTTATTTACTATTTTTCTTGTCTCATGTGGGTCAAGCTTATTCTTTGTTTACTAAAAAGAGATTCTATTTATCTTGAAATATTTTACAAAATAATAACCATATAGCTTTATTTTTCCTGAAAAATAAAAGCTCCCTACCCATTCCAATTTAACTATAGATCAGATATTGATATACAGCCCATTATTCTTTGTATTTTCTTGTTGGTTACTCAGGTGAAGATGTCCCTACCTAGCTCTATGGACTGAGGGAATCCCATGTCTCCTTGTAATGGCTCAGTATGTATTTTCTTTCCCTTGATATTGCCTTGGTATTGATAGAGCCAAAATATACATTCACCTGGTAGCAATAGTTATCAGCACAGTTCTGAATATTCAGCAACAGTGCCTTTGGAATCTCAAAAGAGGAAATCTGGCAGGAAAATGCTACCTCACAGTGTCTCTAGGTAGCCTACCTATACCTGTCATTACCTGTCAAGTATATGCAAGTGAAATAATCATCCAATTTGTATTTGGGCAAAATGCCATCATAACAGATGGACATGAGTGTATGTAGCTGGGAAATTGTGCATATACATTAGATTTGCAGACTAGGAGCATGAGTCCTTTCTAGGAACATCCAAACATCTGTCTGCTCTGAGCTTTTGTGTATACTTTTCACCATATGCCATCACAGTGGGAGGGCATTGTTGAAGATGCAAAAAAGAAACATTCCTGAATTTCATGGGATTGTTTCATAGGGCAAATTTGCTTCATCATAGAAAGATATATATAATTTGATATGTCCCCGTTTTGTATACAAATTAAATACATGTTATTTTTAAAATTTATTTATTCTAATATCCTTTGTTCACTTTAAATTGTCATAATTTTAACTTTCTTTCCCCTCTGAAGTTTGCCCATTCTTAGGTGGTTACTTGCCTCTCTCACTGTTTTACAGATCTCACTGGTCTTTTAGTGCCAATGTAATAAGTAAAACGATAGTAAAATAATATTATGTAACTACAAATTACCTTCATTACTAATTATAATATAATTTTTTACTCCCCATTAAGTGTTTTTGGAAGTAAATTAAGCAAGAAAAGTGTAACTGTTGCCCATGGAAAATCGTGTTTTTCTTCTAGCGTTTGCCCTTCTTCCGTAGCCAGTCAACAGCGTCAGGTTGAGCCTGATGTAAAGTTTCGAGACCTCCTTTGAATCTGGAGAGGTGGCAGTCATTGACTATGTGGGTCATAGTCTGTCTGTAGCTGCAGGGGCAATTCGGGTCATCTCTGGCTCCCCAGCGATGGAACATAGCGGCGTACCGGCCATGGCCTGATCGATAGCGATTGAGGAGGGCCCAATCATAACGTGCTAGGTCAAAGCCGGGTTGACGCTTGCAGGGGTCTGTGATGAGGTGTTTGTTCTTTACCTCAGCTGACTGCCAACTCTGTTTCCAAGAGACTGGAACAGAGAAGTTCAGTGTAGGCATAGGGGACCAGATTGGGTGACGAGACGTCAAGCGTTGGACAGGGTGGGCGAAGATATCCACGTATATTGGCAGGTCCGGTGGAGCATAGACGTGGGAAATGAACTGAGATGATGCCGCATCCCGACGAATATCTGGCGGGGTGATGTTGCTAAGAACTGGCAGCCATGGAACCGGGGTGGAACGGATGGTTCCAGAAATGATCCTCATGGAGGAATATAATTTGGAATCGACCAAGTGGACATGGGGGCTACGGAACCATACTGGGGCACAGTATTCTGCAGTGGAATAGCATAATGCCAGAGATGATGATCGTAGTGTGGAAGTGCTTGCGCCCCATGAGGAGCTAGCCAGTCTTGCAATGATGTTATTCCTCGTGCCCACCTTTGCTGCAGTTTTTATGAGATGTTCGTGAAATGACAGAGTGTGATCGAGAGTAACGCCAAGATAGACTGGCTGGGCTTCATGCCAGATTCTCGTACCGCCAAGCTGCACATTAAGAAAACCGTGTGTAAATTAGTCAGACTATTAAAAAGGTTCCTACAGGGGTTTGGGCAGTAATGCAGAGGGTTAAGCACAGATGACGCGAAGCACAAGGACCAGTGTAAAAATTCAGGTTCAATCCCTGGCTCCCACCTGCAGGGAGGCCACTTCACAAGCAGTGAAGCAGGTCTGCAGATGTCTTTCTGTCCCCCTCTCTGTCCCCCCTCCTCTCTTGACTTCTCTTGGTATTACCCAACAACAACAATAGCAATGGCAACAAAATGGGGAAAATGGCCTCTGGGAGGCTAGTGCAGGCACCAAGCTCCAGCAATGACCCTGAAGGCAAAAAAAAAAAAAAAAAAAAGGAACTACAAATGACCCAGAAATTCTTCTCCAAGATACCTCTCCAAAGAATACAGAGGCTCAGGTGGGGGTACAGCATAATGGTTATGCAAAGAGACTTTCATGTGTGAGACTCTCAAGTCCCATGTTCAATCCCCATACCGCCATAAACCAGAGCTGACTAGTGCTCTGGTTAAAAAAAAAAAAAGGATACAGAGGCTTATATGTGAAGAGACCTATGAATACCTATATTCATTACAGTGCTTTTTGCAATAGCGGAAATTTGGAAATGACCTAAATATACAATAATGAATGGTTAATAGAGTTATGATGCATATTTAACTATAAAAAAGAAAGTGATGAAATCAGGAACAGACTGGAGAGGCAGCATAATGATGATGTGACTGTCTTTCATGCCTGAGACTCTATACTTCCAAGTTCAATCCCCAACATCACCTAAAGCTAAAGCTGAGCCGGAGTGGGAAGAGGAGAAGATGAAATTTTGTTTGTTCCATATTGGATTAAGCATAAAGGGATCATGTTAAATTAAATAAGTGAAAAAAGATAAACAGGGGGCCGGGCTAAGAGCACATGGCAAGAAGCTCAAGAACTGGCATAAGGATCCCAGTTCCAGCCTCAGCTCACCACCTACAGGGGTATCATTTCATAAGCGGTGAAGCAGGTCTGCAGGTGTCTATCGTGCCCTCTCTCTGTCTCCCCTTCCTCTCTCCATTTCTCTCTGTGCTGTCCAACAACAAAAATGATCATTAAAAAAGATAATAAAAAAATTTAAAAAATATAAACAAGCAAAAAAAACTGTATAACCTAAATTCAGTCACCTTCACCGTAGCAGCAAAAATAATAAAATATTTGGGAATAAGTTAACAAAGCAAGAGAAAGATTTACACACTGAAAACTACGAAACACTCTTCAAGAAAATAGAAAGTGATACAAAGAAAAAGGGATCTCATGCTTATAGATTGGAATGATTAACACTGTCAAAATGACCATCCTGCCCAGAGCCATATACAGATTTAATGCTATCCCCATAAAAGTACAAAAGAACTTCTTTAAAGGACAAGAACAAAAGTTTCAAAAATTTATTTGGAACCAAAAAAACTCCTAGGGTTTCCATATATACTACATAGCTACTATAATGAAGACTGCCTGGTGAAGAATCAAAATAGACACACAGATCAGTGCAATAAAATTGAAGATTCAGAGATAAAGCACCCTCACATCTACAGTCAGCTAATTTTTAAGAAGGGGGCTTAAATCATTAAAAGGTGAAAAGAGAGTCTCTTTAACAAATTGGGCTAGGAAAATTGGATTACAACAGGCAAGCAGATAAAATTGAACCACCACTTATCACCATGTACAAAAGTAACTCCAAATGGATCAAGGACATGGATATTAGGCCAGAAACTGTCACATAGATAGAAGGAAACATTGGCAGGACACTTCATGCCCTGTATTTCAAAAAAAAAAAAAATCCTTTAAGGATTCAAATCCAACAGCAAAAAAAAAGAAAAAGAAAATAAACAAGTGAGACTACATCAAACTTCAAAGCTTTTTCACAGCATAGGGTACCCAAAAAGAAAGACACCCAAGAAAGTGTCTTTTATCCTACCACACACATGGACATGCTTTTTTTTTTCATTCTTATCACAATTTTCTTGTCCTTGTTGCCCTTGTTGCCCTTGTTGTTTTTGTTGTCATTGATGCTGTTGTTGTTGGATAGGACAGAGAGGAATCAAGAGAGGAGGGGAAGACAGAGAAGGGAAGAGAAAGATGCCTGTAGACCTGCTTCCCCTCCTGTGAAGCAAACCCCCTGCAGGTGGGAAGCCAGGGGCTTGCACAGGGATCCTTATCCATGTCCTTGCACTTTGTGCCATGTCTGCTTAACCCCCTGCGCTACCACCTGCCTGACACCCAACAATTTTTTTTTATCTCAGTCCAAAATATATTTTTTGTTTATTTACTCCATGACCCTTTAGTATTTTATTATTAAATGAATGCTAGAAAAAATGGAGAGCATACATTTAATGTTCTTAAAAACTGATATTTTTATTTTTTAATTTTATTGGGGGTTGATAACTTACAGTATAGTCTCGAACATATTGGTAGAACTTTTCATCTTCCCATAAGTAGTGTCTAGGAGATATAATAAAATCCCAATGGCTTTTCTTTGCAGCAATATGCCACCCTCAGTCCAAGTTTCACTATTTTTTTCTTTAAGTTTCACCTCTTACTGTTCTTTTTTTTATGATGTTCTTTTTTTTTTCATTTATTTTCATATTATTTTATGATGTTCTTTTATTTTTCATTTATTTAGTTGCCCTTGTTTTTCATTGTTGTTGCAATTATTATTGTTGTGGTTATTGATGTTGTCGTTGTTAGGACAGAGTGAAATGGAGAGAGGGGAGACAGGGAGAGAGAAAGACAGACACCTGCAGACCTGCATCACCACCTGTGAAGGGACTCCCCTGCAGGTGGGGAGCCCTGGGCTTGAACAGGGATCCTTTAGCCAGTACTTGAGCTTTGTGCCACCTGTGCTTAACCCACTGTGTTACTGCCAGACTCCCCAGTTCTTTGTTTTTAAGTTCCACAGATAAGCGAGGTCATTTGTTATTGGTCTTTCTCTTTCTGGCTTTTCTCACTAAGCATAATAAAAAAATACTTAAAGTCGCTGTTGCTAAGGAAAATGCAAATGAAAACAACAATGGGATACTACTTCACACTTTAAATACTGAATCAGTTGCTGTTGAAGAGGCTGTACCTGTGTGTGGGATTGGGGTGGGGGTGGGCTGGGACGGGGGGGTTAGAGGCTCTCCTACAGGGTTTGTGACAATGTAAGTTGGTCCATAAATCCCTCACCTAGGGATATACAATAAGTGAAGTATTCCAAATTAACTAGAGTATGTCCACGGAATTGGCTCTGCCAGTATTCATACTAGTCAGTTTGCTAAAACCCTGGTCTCTATAGTGGCTTGATTTTGTTAACACTTTATAGAAATGAGTATTTTTTGTATTGTGCTTTGCAGACATATTGATGTTCATAAATTGAAAATTGGTTGTATCTCCCTGTTTTCAATGGCACATGCTTACTTTTATTACACCTAGATAATTCTCACAGTATTCAAATGAATTAATTATTATTATAATATCTGTTAACAACAATCAATGATCAGTGTTGACATAAAAATTGCTTTCAGGGACACATTTTGATAACAAAATTAAGCTCATCAAGACAGCTTACTTGGATCCTGTGTTTTTTCTGTCATAGATATGACAAAGATTCAAGTATGGCCCCAGTCACACTAAAGGAAGTTTCAGTACTATGGTGTATTTCTGTTTCTTGATCTCTGTCTCTGTCTTTCTCTGAAAAAATTGACCTAAGGTGGCAAGATCCAGTGATGATTAAAGAAAACAAAAGCAAATTAAAACAAAACAAAAAAAATAAAGTAGAATTAATTGATGAGTACTGGGTGTGTTCTGCTTCATCCACCAGCTATTTCCTTCTCTCTTTTTAATTATCTTTATTTGTTGGATAGAGACATCCAGAAATCAAGAGAGTAGGGGGAAGTAGAGAGGGAGAGAGTCAGAGAGACAACTGCAGCCCTGTTTCATCACTTGTGAGGCTTTCCCCCTGCAGATAGGGAAAAACCTGGATCCTTGTGCAGTGTAGCATGTGTGCTCAACTGGGTGCACCACCACTTGACCACTATCCGCCAGTTGTTTCTTAATCTCTCTCCTCTTTTGATATCTTCATTGTATGAGATACAATAAAATTGAAATTTTTTAAAAAATTTTTTATTTAAGAAAGGATTAATGAACAAAAACATAAGGTAGGAGGGGTACAACTCCACACAATTCCCACCACCCAATCCCCATAACCCACCCCCTCCCATGATAGCTTTCCCATTCTCTAGCCCTCTGGGAGAATGGACCCAGGGTCGTTGAGGGTTGCAGAAGGTAGAAGGTCTGGCTTCTGTAATTGCTTCCACGCTGAACATGGGCGTTGACTGGTCGGTCCATATTCCCAGTCTGCCTCTCTCTTTCCCTAGTAAGGTGTGTCTCTGGGGAAGCTGAGCTCCAGGACACATTGGTGGGGTCTTCAATCCAGGGAAGCCTGGCCAGCATCCTGGTGGCATCTGGAACCTGGTGATTGAAAAGAGAGTTAACATATGAAGCCAAATAATTTGTTGAGCAATCATGGATCCCAAGCTTAGAATAGTGGAGAGGAAGTGTTAGGGAGGTACTCACTGCAAACTCTAGTGTACTTCTGCTTTCAGGTATATATTTTGCAGTGGTTTATGGATACGTGTGCACATAAGCTCTCTCTCACAGAAACTGGTGTATATCTAGGTTATGGGACTTTGTTAGAAAGTGAACTACCTGAGATGAAATTAGAGTGTACTATAAAAGGAAAGGTCTCACCCGAGTAATGAAGCTGAAGGGTTGTCATTCCACACGTGAAGTCTCTGGATACAGTCTGAGGTGAAGCATGTTGAGGTGGCAATCGTTGCGTTGGTTAGGTTGTGATCGGCGGATGCAATATTATTTGGTTTGGATTGGGAGATGCATACGGGAAAGTGGGCCCTATCCAAGGGTTCCAGGACTGGGGGAAGTAGGGGCTCTATAGTGGAGATGTGAGGTTCCTGATGTCTTAGGGTTCAAAAAGACAATCGATAGTTAATATTATCATCACATTATTTGTTAATTGGGTTAACTTTGAAAAGTCCCTTTGTTATGGTTTGCTGTACAGTATCCAGTATCTTGTATATAGCTGTGCTTTTGGATGCTTCTAATCTACTTGGTCTAGGCTTTTGAGAGAGTCCACATATCAAATACATAGCCTATATATTAAAAAGATTCAGTTTGTTTTTTGAGAAACTTTGAGACATACAATTGATTTCCCCCCTCTCATATTAATTAACTACTGATTTATATGTCTACATTTTGCTAGGAGTGTACATAAGCACCATTCCCACCACCAAAGAACTGTGACCCATCCCTCCTGCCCACTCCCACCCCCCACTGGCCCAGGAAGCTGCATGTCTACCCCTCACCACTGGGTTTTTACTTTGGTGCCCTACTTACAATTTGATCAGGTCCTGCTTTTAGTTTCCCTTTCAGATCTTCTTAGTCAAATTCTGTTGATAATAAAATTGAAATTAAGCTAATTAATGATTCTACAATTCTCTAAATGATTAAGTGAAAAGAAGGTTCCCTTTTTTTTTGGTCACTTTAAATCAAAAGCTAGAGCAAGTGTATGGAGGAATGTATTCAGAAGCTGAGTGGCTAAGAGCTAGACCTTTTGTGTCAGTTATCCAACTTTATTTATTTATTTTTTAGTTATACAACTTTTAAATGCAAACTAATAGTTCTTCAAGGAAATTAAAAGTGCTACTTTAGTAAACATATAATTGACCAAAAGGTAAAGTAAACCTTCCTGATGATACAGAAACAGTTTGAAGGAGGTGAGGAAAGATGGAGAGTAAAGCTTGAAGCTTGCAAGCACTGATTATTGAAGTTTAATTAAAGGAGCCATCTTTATAACATAAAAGTGTAAGGAGAATCATTAAGTGATCCTGTGGAAGCTATTAAGAGTTATACAGGGCTTGAGAGACAGCATAATGGTTATGCAAAAGACAGTCATGCTTGAGGCACCAAAGGTCCCAGGTTCAATTTTCAGCACTCTCATAAGCCAGAGTTGAGCAGTGCTCTGGTCTCTGTCTTCTCTCTCTCTCTCCTTCTTCTCTCTCTCTCTCTCTCTCTCTCTGTCTCCCCCTCTCATTAAAATAAAGTTATTCAGAAAGTCTACCTATGATTACTGATAAAGGTGAGTTCCCTAAACAAAAAATTTTCAATGTAGATAAAATAGCTTTACAATGGAGGAATGGACCATCTAAGATTTACATAAGTGAAAAGAAGTCAATGTTTGGTTTCAAAGATTCACCAGGTAAACAGACTTTATTAGGACCTAAAGCCCTGCTGACATTATATTGAAGCTAATGATCATTTGTTACTACAAAACTTCTGTAACCTTTAATAATTATGCTAAATCTATTTTGCCTGTGCTCTAGAAATAAAATGATAAAGCCTGAATTATACATCTGCTAACAACTTGGCTTACTGAATATTTTAAGTCCACTTTTGGCACCTGCAGCTTAGGAAAAAAATATTTCTTTCAATTTTTTTTCTTGCAAATAAATTCAGTTGCATATAAATCCACAGTGTGAGACATGCTGATCATCTGATCATTTTTTGTTCTCATTTTATCTGACAAAACTTCTATCTATATAATCCAATGCCACTGACTGATATATACAAAGAAATTAATATTTTGAATGTCTACCAACAAAATATTGAATTCATGGATCAAGGAGTAATTGTGACTTTCAAGTCTATTATGTAAGGAACATATTTTTGGAATAGAGAACTACTCAGTGGGAGAGCAAGTACCTATCATGCATGGGAACAATACCTGGAAGCACATGAATACAAAAAGAAAATGAATAGAACTCTATGGATGCCAGAGTGCTGCTACATCTTCTCTTTATCTCATCAGGTAAATAACAATAAATCATAAAAACAAATCTGGAAAGATCCCCTTTGCAGTTTGGGAATGTTACATAGGAAAATCATGAAATTAATTGTTGTTTTGATTGTCACTTTTTAATTTACTTAGAAGTAGCAATTCATCACCTTCCCTGATCCTAATAAATAATAGACTTGTCATTCTTGAGTTTGGTTGTTGCTTTAATGTGTAATTTAAGAGGTGGAAATTGAATAATATATGACTTGTTAGAAACTGTAATTTTCTACTGCATCGCTCTTCATACAACTGTGTTGACCCCATTATCACTGTAATCTAGTATTGAAGAGGATAAACATAAACACATGTTAAAATAAGAAAATAAGTACTTTTGAGTGAATAGTACTTTCGTTTGTAAACAAAGCACTTTTGGGAAATGAGATAAAGCTGGATTTGGAATGCTTATAGACTGAAAGCATCCCTGCCACATTTTAGACAGACATGTGAGTAAGTATGCACAGGTTTCATTTGATATTATTGCACTGCATATATGAAGAAGCAGGATGGCATTATTTGACATGATGGTACAGGTGATTCTGGACCCCATAACTAGCCCTAAGACATCATTATTGCTAGATTTCCCTTTACAAATGTTTCTAACTTGAACCCTAGATGCTTCTTTAACAGTATTCAATTTGCTGGATATCCTTTAAACAGATGTTTACTGAAAAGGATTTAACTAGATTCAGTAAAAAATAATGAATTGTTCTGTTTTGTATGTACATCTAGATGTGTGTGTGTGTGTGTGTGTGTGTGTACAAATTTGTATATTAATAGCAACAAAATATCATTCACTGTTCTCATTGATAAAAAGTAGACTTGGTCCTTTTGACTTTGACAGAATTTATAATTATTTCTATGAAATAACTGTGCCTTTTACAGTGGGTATCATTTCCTGTCAATCCAGTGATTAAATATTTAACACAAAGACAACTTATTTTTAACATTATTGATCAAAATTTATCAGATGTATAATTTCCCAGTTTTTGGAAACTTCCATTTTATTTATAGTTTTCTATAATTTTAACACCTGTGCAATATCGGCTTTGTTTGTGATATTGCCCTCATTTTATTTCTGCTTCAGAAACTATTTGAAAGTTATACATTCATGGAGGCTGAGAAGTAGTGCAGTTGGTTAAGTGCACATGGTGCAAATCGCAAGGACCGGCATAGGATCCAGGTTTGAGGCCCTGGCTCCCCACCTGCGGGAGGAGGCGGTTGCTTCACAAGTGGTTAAACAGGTCTGCAGGTGTTTATCTTTCTCTCTTCCTCTCTGTCTTCCCCTCCTCTCTGGAATTATCTCTATCCTATCCAACAATAGCTATAACAACAATAACAATGACAACCACAACAAGGGCAGCAAAAGGAAAAAAATGGTCTCCAGGAGCAGTGGATTCTAGTGCAGGTATAGAGCCCCAGCAATAATCCTGGAGGAAAAAAAAAGAAACTTATACATTCATTCATAGTTGAAATATATTATTCCAGTAAATTAATTTTACAGTAATGCTTTCATCAACAATCCTAAAGTTTGTACATTCTAAGATTTTGCCTATAATGCTATCTTTCTTTCCTGCCAAACATAACACATGATTATCACAGGGCCTAGGTCTTGCCTGAGCCACCAGGTTCCAGATGCTACCATGATGCCAGCTGGACTTCCCTGGACAGATGACCCCACCAATGTGTCCTGGAGCTCCTCTTCCTCAGTGCCCTGTCCCACTAGGGAAAGAGAGAGACAGGCTGGGAGTGTGGATCACCTTGTCAACTCCCATGTCAAGAGGGGTAGCAATTACAGAAGCCAGACCTTCCACCTTCTGCACCCCATAATGACCCTGGGTCCATACTCCCAGAGGGTTAAAGAATAGAAAAGCTATCAGGGGAGGGGATGGGATACAGAACTTTGGTGGTAGAAATTGTACCCCTCATCCTATGGTCTTGTCAATGTTTCCATTTCATAAATATATACATTAAAATTTAAAAACCCACATGATATCACAAGAAATCTTTTGTGATTTCCTGCTGAGTAATTCCTTGATAAAAAGTGTACTTCAATTTCCATATATAAACATAGAGATTTTAAAATATTTTCTTTTACATAATTTCAGATTTCCATATGTCAATATTTTATGTGTTATAAAAATAAATTATTTTTTTCTTACAATTCATTCTTTCTAGTAATCCAACACCCTATTTTCATTTATCAAGTCTCTTTCTTCTTTTCTCCTAGGACTATAATGATGAAATTCGTCAGGAGCAGCTGCGTGAACTATCTTACTTAAATGGTTCAGAAGACTCAGGTCGTGGCAGAGGTATTAGAGGCAGAGGGATCAGAATAGCTCCCACAACTCCTGCAAGGTACATTAGCTCTTACTTTACATAAATTAATAGCAAATGAGGATGGCAGTATTTTGCAAACCAGCTATGTATCATGATCACATCTAGGAATAAGCCACATCTGCAATAATAATGAATGCTTACATAACATATAGAACCTTAATAAATTGTATCATTAAGTCCTCCAGGGATGGTATTATTATTATTGTTATTATTATCTCCAGGATTATCATTGAGGCTTGGTGCCAGCACTGAGAGCAATTGAGAGCACAGAGAGCAACTGAGAGAGGAAGGGGAGATAGAGAGGGAAAGAGAAAGACAGACACCTGCAGACATGATTACAGTTTGTGAAGAGTCCCCATTGCAGGTGGGGAGCCAGGGACTTCAACTAGGATCCTTGCACAAGTCCTTGTGCTTAGGCCCTGTGTGCGCTTAACCAGGTACGCCACTGCCTGCCTCCTCAGGGTATTATTTTCAGATTAGAAATTGAGGCACAGGGACTTGGGCAGTGGTGCACCCAATTAAGGACACATAGTACTAAGCTGAAGGACCAGTGCAAGAATCTGGGTTTGAGCCCCGGCTCTCCTTTCACTAGCAGTGAAGGAAGTCTGCAAGTGTCTTTTTTCCTCTCTCTCTTTATATTCCCCTCCTCTCTCAATCTCTCTCTGTCCTATCCTTAAAATGGTAAAAATAGCCACCAGGAGCAGTGCATTTGTAGTGTGCTGGCGCCTAGCCCCAGCTATAACCATGGAGGGAAAAAAAAGAAGAGATACAGAAAGTTGTAAGATATCTGTCTAAGGTCACACAGATAATCGGACTGCAGAAGTAAAAATTTGAACTCTTTTCTGTCCTAAGAATACTAGAGAAACAAGACTGATTTTCTACTTTTTTGGTTCTGTTCTATGAATGCATAAAGGTAGTGAAATTGATTGCCTCTCTGAATTAGGATGTACTTGACTGAATGATAAAATTAGAAATTTATTTTGTATTTGAAGTTGCCTTTATGCCAGAGAGATTAAGAGATGGTTGATGATAGAGATGACACCAGTCCAGAAAAACCCGAAGCATATAGTAAAATTGATTACAGGAGTATTTTTAAGTTGAATTAGATATGACTGCAATATCCTTGGCCATCAAAGGGGATTTTTATATAATGTTGTTCACTTTGCAAAGAAGTTGAACTCTTTCTGCGTCAGATCTTGTTTTATATGATTTTGAATTTGTCAAACTTTCGGCAGAGAGTATTGGTTTGCAAAGCAAGTAAAATAAAATACAGCCTGCATATAAAGACTATCTAATTCAGTCATATTTTTCACCTTATAATAGTTGACCTTCAAATTTCTAAAGGACATAGATCTAGAATATGTTTTCAAATACTGCATAAAAGTCATCCTAAGAAATTCTAAGATATTTTAGCAATTCAATATTTCTCAAATTATGTTTCAAATACTTTAAACCACTGCTGTCAAAACACCTCAGTTTTATCATTTACCTCATAGATAACTTTTAAAAAGTTCATACATATAAAAATAAATAAATGATGATAGATGTACAAACAAAATACCCAAGAAATAATTTTCTATTTAAAGATAAAATAAATGTGGCAATTCGAGAAAAGTATTTATGATTGCAGAAAAAAACTTCTGAAAAGGATTTGAATACTTATTTTTGCATTTGTTTCTGAAAAAATAGAATACTTTAATGCAACTTAAGAAATTTGCTTACTTGAAAATTTATATGATGGGCAGGGGAGACAACATAATGGTTATGCAAACAGACTCTCATGCCTGAGGCTCCTAAATCCCAGGTTCAATCCCCTGCCTACCATAAACCAGAGCTGAGCAGTGTTCTGGTGTTTCTGTGTGTGTGTGTGTGTGTGTGTGTGTGTGTGTGTGTGTGTGTGTGTGTGTGTGTGTGTATTTGTGTGTGTCTCTCTCTGCATCTCTCTCAAAAATAAAATTAATAAAAAAATAAATTATATGACAGGGCAGGGATAGGTAGCATAATGGTTATGCAAAGTGACTCTCATGCCTGAGGCTACAAAGGCCCAGGTTTAATCCCCCACACCACCACAGGCCAGAGCTGAGTAGTGCTCTGGTAATATATGTATTTTACTTTTTTTTTTTTTTAACTCTTCTCATACTTTTTATGAATTCAGTCTTTTTTTTTTTTTTATTGACAAAGACACCTATCCAAGAAGACCTATGCACACCTATGTACATAGCAGGAGTTTGTAATAACCTATACTTCCACACTTCAGACCACCTATGTTGGTTTATAAAATATATTGTTGCAAACATATTTGTGGGAAATGTGCTCACTGTCTGGGAAGTCCTGGCCATTGTTTCCATGAGAATCTGAGTGGGTCAACCCCAAGTTCTTCCCCTTTCTGGGTAGAGACAATGGCAGCTCTCTTCTGACCTCATGAACTAATGATGGATGGCTTTCCTGATGGGGCAACCTTTCTGTACATGCCACTCTGTCCCCTTAAAACAAAGGCCGTGAATTACTGTGTATTGTGTATGGTCAGCTTGTAACCCACTGCAGATATCTTGATTTTACTCAGTTGCTCCCTTCCCCCCTCCCCTGAAGTGCCTGTAATTTACCCCCTGAGAAAATTGCATTGATGAGCTCATGACCAAGTCTTGTAGGTAACTTTCCAGTTGTGATCAAATACTTTGTAGGTCAAGATGTAACTTGTGTTTGGGTTAATGATTACCTCTATGCATTGTGTTTGTGTTAATGATTACCTCAACCTTCTCTCTGGACAATGGGCATATCTGATTGCTTGTATCCCCCAATAAATGAGTTGTCCCTCAGAGGCTTCTCCCAGAGCTGACTGTTTGTCTCTCCATGCACTGTATCCTCATGCAGAGTCACCCTAGATCTCCCAAGGGGCCCACTCTGACCCCCACCACCAGCAGCCGAGGAGGCGGGGGACCTGGAGTGACCCACACATGTCCAAATAAAATGATTAATTAAATTATTAATAATTAACTAATGTGTCATTTTTGTAGCATAAAAATGCCAAATTTAGCAGTTCACTATGGTATAAGCTATGTGTATATGTTTATAGTGACTACTGATAGAGCACGTTTATATACTCTAAATTCCTTTGGGAATTTTTTAAAAGCATTCATTAACATGCTTTTGAGAAATAACCATATCAATAGATTTCATTTAGTTATTAAAGTATCTTTCTTTTATTGTTGTAGTTATTGTTGTTGCTATTGATGTTGTCGTTGTTGGATAGGACAGAGAGAAATGGTGAGAAGGAGGGGAAGACAGAGATGGAGAGAGAAAGATAGATACCTGCAGACCTGCGTCACCCCCTGTGAAGTGACTCCCCTGCAGGTAGGGAGCCCAGGGCTCAAACAGGGATCTTTACACCAGTCCTTGCGCTTTGCGCCACATGCACTTAACCTGCTGTGCTACCGCCCCACTCCCTTTAAAGTATCTTAATCTCATATTGCATATATCATGTTAGTGGACTCTAGAAAATTTCAATGTTAGTAAAATTTCAATTTCTAATGAGTTAATAAATATTTATTTATATTTGCCCTTTTTTCCCCTATGTTCCTGCCTTCTCTTCCTTTCTAAGTCACACCAACACCTATTGCTACTTTCAAGTGCCCTCTCTTTTTTTCCTTTTCTCTCTCTGGGTCTTAACAGAATTGGAGTTCAGAGCCTTCTGATCAGAATTTTTTATGGGTTGCAGAAGGTGTGAACTTTGGCTTTTATAATTGCTTCTTTGCTGAGCATGGGTGTTCTGATCTAAATTTTAAATAAGGATTGGGTGGTAGTGCACTTCGTTGAGTGTATAAGGTACAAAGCACAAGGACCCAGGTTCAACTTTTGGGTCCCCTAAGCTTCACAAGTAGTGAGGGAGTGCTGCAGATCTTTCTGTCTTTTTCTCTGCCCCTCCCTATTTATCCCCTCCTTCTTGACTTCTATCTTTATTCAACAAATAATACATAAATAAATACCTTAGAAAAATTGATGGGGAGCTTTATTTTTGTTTTACTTTATTGGGGTAATGAATTACAATATAAATATTGACACATAGGATAAATTTCTTATCTCACCATGATAGACATCTACAAAACAATCTTCACCCCTTATTTAGGTCATTTCCACTATCATGCACTAGGACCATGGAGTCTCACCCCAGGTCCCACACTTTCTCACTTTCCCCAGAGCTTCATGCCCTGGTGCAATCCATCAAACTCAATACAAGTTTTAATTTTTGGTTTCTCTCCCTGCCTTTGTTTCTTAAATTCCACCTATGGATGAAATCATCCTTCTCAGTTTGGCTTATCTCATTTAACATGATTACTTCAAGTTCCATCCAAGATGAGCAAAGGACTTCATCATTTTTAATAGCTCAGTAGTATTACACTGTGTAAACATTTGACAACTTTCTTAGCCACTCATATGTTTTTGAATATCTAGGTTGCTTCCATGGGCTATTGGGAATGTGCTGTTATGAACATAGGTATATAGCTGTCTTCAGATAGGTTTTGTTGCCTCTTTTGTATAAGTTCCAAGGAGAGAATTTGATGAGTCATAAAATAAGTCCATTTCTAGTGTCCTGAGAAGTTGCCAAACTGTTTTCTAGAGGATTTGGACCAATTTACATTCCCACCAGCAATGTAGATGCATTTCTTTCTCCCCACATCCTCATCAACATTTATTGTTACCAATGCAGTTCTAATATATGCCATTCTCACAGGTGTAAAGTAGAATCTTACTGTTATCTTTATTTGCATTTCTATCCTTGGAGAATATGTAGGGCTGGAAATTGTGTGCAGTTTTGAGACAAGAATCACAGTGGGCCACTTGTTACCTAAGACCAGCTAATTAAACCACTTGAAAGTATATAGAAAGCTCTATTTTTACTATCCCATATATCATACATTCCTAATACTATACATATTAATGGAAAATTCATGTTGAAAATTAAGCTATTTTTACACTAATACATGTATAATATTAATAATAGCATAAAAAAAGAGAAAATAGACTGTTAACTTCAATTTTTTTGGTTATAGGGTTTTTCAGCTCTAGAATTTTTTTTTTCAGATAGAGAACAATAGAAAGAGAAAGACAGACACATACAGAGAAAAATACACCACAGTCACATAGCTTACCCCACTGTGGTGGAGGCTGAGATCAAACCTGGCTCAAGTACATACATAGCAAGAGGCATACTCTCCCATGTCAGCTATCAAGCTAAATCAGGAACTTGTTTCTCAAACAATGTGAGAAAATGTATCTCCAATTAAAAGGACATAAGGAAATCACTTAGTAGAGGATTAAGTTCGTCAAAAATTCTTAAAAACATGAGTTAATATATTCTAATTTGTACATATTTATGAAATTATGAATTTAATGTTATGTTGATACATTTACATTCATGCACAAAGTATGGTTCCCAACATATTTTTTTAAATTCTATAATGATTTTATATTTTTTAAATAAGGAATTTACATTCCCATAAAAGTATCTATGAAAACTATTAAATCTTTTCATTGGGACAGATAATAGAAAATTTCATCTATGTGTTGGAATGATAAGGTAAATGTCATCTCTAATACACATCATGGTTGCATGGTACATGAAAATATATAGTAAAATATGAAATATTAAGGGCAAAAGGCTGTCCCAGAACAAGGATATGTTTAGCCTGGTTACATATTAATAGTAGTACCAACTAAAATTAAGTGAAGGACCAAGTTAAATGAAGTATATAATTGCATTTATAATTTGCCCTAGTTTATAGATTGCTAGTGTGCTTTTGAACAGGTAACTCATACTTTATTTATTTATTTATTTGGTTCTGGACATTTAAAATAGCTTAGAAATGGCTACATGGTACCCTTGTTAAGATTTTTTTTTTAATTTCAGGATTCATATAAAATAGTAGTTCCCAAAGTGGACTATACATCAGATTTAATGAAAGCTTCCTATCTCTAGAAACTGTGATTCCATTGGCCTGGTGTGTAATCTGTAATGTAATTTTTCCTTCTTCTTCTTCTAGTGTTTGCCCTTCTTCCATAGTCAGTCAACAGCGTCAGGTTGAGCCTGATGTCTTCTTGTTGCTGGCTTTGAAAGTGACTGGGATCCATGTGGATTCAGTCGGCTAGGAAGGATCCTCAGTTTCCCCAATAAATGGGTACTCACAGGATGCACCACGAGAAGGTCGATCCAATGCATCTTTTTCCTAAGAGCTCTAGATAGTTCTAATATGCAGATAAATTTAGAAATTACTGATATAATGTATATAATCTAGAATATTGACAATTTAGGAAAGGCATATATGATAGTTATCATTAGAATGAAAGTGCAGGATACATTATGAGGAAAAATAAAGAGGACTGAGGACTAAAAGTGGGTGTACCAGTGTTCCAGTTTTAGTGCAAGAATAAAGAAGCCAGCAAAGGGAGGTTAAAAAAAGTAAGAACTGAACAGATCAGATCATATGGAGAAAATCTGAATCATAAGCATATAAAGGCATTTACCCCCAGAAAATACAGTGGCAAATATAGCAGTAAAGATGCAGAGGAAATAGGACAGAAAAATAATCCAATAGATTTGGACATCTTTGGTGATTTCAACTGAGAAGAAATTTAAAGAACTGATGAAATCATTATTGGATTGCTTTTGGTTCAGAAATGAGCAGGAGATAAATTAAGATGGGTGGTGGGTAGATAGCATAATGGTTATGCAAACAAGACTCTCATGCCTGAGGAAACAAAGTCCCAGGTTCAATCCCCCACATCACCATAAGCCAGAACTGAACAGTGCTCTGATAAAAATAAATAAATGAATAAATAAAAATAAAGAGAGAAAGAAAGAAATTAAGATGGGGAGATTTTACAATGTCAAAAATAATGGGGGAAAAACACTGCAAAGTGGATTCAGTGAGGAGCAGTACCTTAAAATATGTGAAGTAACTCTGGAGTTAATGGAGCAGGTAGCAATGAGCCTAGTATTAAAATAAAAAGATATAGTACACAGGAGGTAATGAGTCAGATTCAGAAGACAGGTTTGCTAGGAGTCTGCAAGACAACTGATGAGTGGATAGCAAAATTAGATTTGGTGTATCTTCTAACTTTAAACAAGGGAAAAATTGTTAAAGATTCTGAAATCTAATTTTACTTAACAGAATAGAAACCCACCTCATGCCTAGGAATTATAATCCCTATAATTATTTAGTGATATAACTAAGATTTGTGATTATGGCTTTACATGGGGTAAACATTTATTATCCACATATAAATACCTGGAAGTACTGATATGCTAACTAAACTCAGCAAGAGGACAGAGAACATTTGTATATCAGAACCAAGACATCCAATCACCCTTCTAGTGAGGAAACAGGTGCTCAGAGACCTAGTGAAGATAAAATTCTTCCTTACACCATTTTTGGATGTGTGATTATATTCTTATGATAGGTACTGTGTTCTCAACCAGACTGAAGAAGGCGCTTGAAGAAGGTGCTGGAACTATTTGATTTTTTTGTTTGTTTGCATTTTACCTCCCCCCAGTCTTGAAGAATGTTCTCTAGACATTAGATTCAGAATAAATTATTTTACAATTAATCTATTCATCAGCCCTCTAATCCATTTAAACTTTAAATCCTTTACTAGTATTCTTTTTTTTTTTTATTTAAGAAAGTGTTAATTAACAAAACCATAGGGTAGGAGGGGTACAATTCCACACAATTCCCACCACCCAATCTCCATATCCCACCCCCTCCCCTGATAGCTTTCCCATTCTCTATCCCTCTGGGAGCATGGACCCAGGGTCATTGTGGGTTGCAGAAGGGAGAAGGTCTGGCTTCAGTAATTGCTTCCCCGCTGAACATGGGCGTTGACTGGTCGGTCCATACTCCCAGTCTGCCTCTCTCTTTCCCTAGTAGGGTGGGTCTCTGGGGAAGTGGAGCTCCAGGACACATTGGTGGGGTCTTCAGTCTAGGGAAGCCTGGCTGGCATCCTGATGACATCTGGAACCTGGTGACTGAAAAGAGAGTTAACATACGAAGCCAAACAAATTGTTGAGCAGTCATGGACCCAAAGCTTGGACTAGTGTAGAGGAAGTGTTAGGGGGGTACTCACTGCAAACTCTAGTGTACGTCTGCTTTCAGGTATATATTTTGCAGTAGTTTACGGATACGTGTGAACATATGCTCTCTCTCACAGAACCTGGTCTATATCTAGGTTTTGGGACTTTGTTAGAAAGTGATCCACCTGGGATGGAATTAGAGAATACTATGAAAGGAAAGGTCTCACCCCAGTAATGAAGCTGAAGGGTTGTCATTCCACACGTGAAGTCTCTGGACACAGTCTGAGGTGAAGCATGTTGAGGTGGCAATCGTTGCATTGAGTAGGTTGCAATTGGCAGATGCAATATTATTTGATATGGATTGGAAGAGGCATACAGGAAAGTGGGCCCTATCCATTGGTTCCAGGACTGGGGGAAGTAGAGGCTCTATAGGGGAGATGTGAGGTTCCTGCTGTCTTAGGGTTCAAAAAGACAATGAATAGTTAATGTTATCATCACATTATTTGGTAATTGGGTTAACTTTGAAAAGTCCTTTTGTTAGGGTTTGCTGTACAGTACCTAGTATCTTGTATAAAGCTGTGCTATGGTTTGCTTCTGATCTACTTGGTCTAGGCTTTTGAGAGAGTCTGCATATCAATTACACAGCCTATATATTGAAAAGATTCAGTTTGTGTTTTGAAAATCTTCGAGACATACAATTAATTTTCCCCCTCTCATATTAATTTACTAGTGATTTATATGACTACATTTTACTAGGAGTATACATAAACACCATTCCCACCACCAAAAGACTGTGACCCATCCCTCCCACCCACTCCCACCCCCCACTGTCCCAGGAAGCTGCATGTCTACCCCTCACCACAGGGTTTTTACTTTGGTGCCCTGCCTTTATTAGTATTCTTACCATTTACTTATAAAAGCTCATTTTCTGAAAACAAGAAAGAGCCAGCTGGCCGCTATTAATAGTGAAAAACATAACCTACATCCCCCACATGTAGGTACAGACAGTGTGATTGTTGACATCCCAATGATCATCATTTTCCCTGAAGCTTTAGTGTTCCTGCTGAAAGCAGTACTTTCTGGTGGCCAGCCTTTCAGACATAATAAAATGTGAAATAACTATGCCTTTGTGCAAAGACTTCAGACAACACTCAACCTTCCAAAGACCTCTGAATACTATAAAAGTTGGATGCAACCGTTTGATCTCAGCTTTTAGTACAAGTTACTTTTGTGTTAAGTGCTGCAATACAGAGTATTCAGTCTGTCCTGTTTATTGCAGAATACTAATGTATTTCACTTGCAGAGGGAAATAAATTACATAAGGAACTTTATCAGTTACATGCACAATGATAAATCAGTAACAATGAGTTATAATTTCAAAGGACTTCAATCTTAAGATTCTATAATGAACAGAATATCAACATGACTAGATTTCTACATTTTATTGTAAATATGAATTTACTTTTTGTAATGGCAACATTGCCTATCACTGTCAATAAGCTCCAGCATTTGACATTCAGCTTCTCAGTTTCATGTACTATCTACCCACATATTTTATGATGTTCTACTTTGGATTATCATTGCAATATGTAATAAAATCCAAATGTTTTTGTTCACTTCCCTTTTATTTTATTGTTTTTATTTTTAGGACTTATTAATTTTCAAAAGAGACATGCAGAGAGAGAAAGAAACAGTGAAGACACCAGAGCATCACACAGCTCTGGCAGGGGCAATGCTGCAGCTTAAATCTGTGCCCTCAGGAAAGCAAGTCCTGTACTCTACAGCTAAATGATCTCACTGATAGGTTTTTTGTTTGTTTGTTTTAGAAGTAAACATGTAAATGGTATTTACATGGCTTTCATGATAACTAAATAATTACTGGTATTTGCAAAGTTTATTCTGTTGTGGAAGTGAAAATAATGTTACTTTGTTGTAGGGCTAATGAATTACAGTACAGTTGTTGTTGACACATTGGTACAGTTTCTCATCTCCCCATGGTTGATATCCACAAAATATTTAAAACTCTCAGTTGATACATGCATATACATTTATGCAGATATACATCTCCTTCCATTGTATGAAGGTTGCTGTGAGATAAGAACTTCATCTGTTTGAGGGCTTTTCTTTCTTGTTTCTCACCTGTGCTAAACCTGTATCTCCTAGGGGTCGTGGGGGTGCCATTCCTCCTCCACCACCACCGGGACGAGGTGTTCTCACTCCTCGGGGGACCACTGTGACCCGTGGAGCTCTTCCAGTGCACCCTGCTGCAAGAGGAGTGCCTACTCCACGAGCCCGGGGGGCACCAATTGTGCCAGGATACAGGGCACCCCCTCCTCCAGCCCATGAGACTTATGAAGAATATGTAAGTACCCGCAAGAAGTTGGTTGTTAGAAAGAATTAAATTTCTGAGTAGCGAACTAAGCCTCAAAGACATTTATATACCATGAATAGAGTAGATGGTGATTGTTGCAGACACAAAGGTTATTTGCAATATAATTTAGGTAGTGCAATTAACAATATTATCTTTGGGAAATTCTTTCCTTTTTCAGGTGTCATTGTCGTTAGTATCAGTTAAATAGCTGCATTTTAAAATCAAAGTTACCTGAGGTTTTCTAATTATTATAAGACTTAATCAACTTCAGAACAGAAATAATTTTGACAGTAATGTGAATCATCATATATTCAGAAGATTCAGAACATGATAAAGATTAGCATAAAACTCACTTAGAAATATTTGACAAATTTCTTTTGAATATTTTGAAAACTTTGTTATTAACGTGAGACCATATATTTTATCTTTTATTATAGTACTTTTATTCTCCTCACTAAATTAAAAATATAGGACTGGCCAATATGAAGAACTAAAAAAAATTAAAACAAAAGAAATATAGTATCTCTAAGAATCCTGCAAAATCTTTGTGTCCAGTGTGTCTTGATGGGCAATTTAACTTTCATCAAGCCTATTAGTTTCCAGTGATCACATTTTTCTAGTTCCTATAGCCATTTGCCTTACTATATTATGAAACTGTAAGAAGGGATACTTGTATTCACTGTGTACCCATAGTAAATCCACTACAAATACTAAATTAAATTGATGCAAGCCAAGCTATCCTGGGAAAAGATTCAAAAGTCTTTAATCTTTCCAACATTCTTATCCTCTCGGCTAGCTATTTCATTTAACTAATCACACACTTGTTGTCCTCTTAGAAGCCCTCTATGAATTATTCCTCATTAAATATAAACTCATTAAGGATAGTGGCTGTCATATCCTGGGCACTCAATACATATAAATGTTTTACATACTAGTTAATAACCAAGAAAAATTTAATACTAAAGTAAAAATAGTTCAAAATTGACATTAAAGTATATTAATACTTAGATAAATTTAGTTTTCAGAACAATATTACTACTTAACTATGAAATATTGACACAATAAAAATATTGCTTAGAAATCCATTTATGCTGGACACATGAGATATTTTCATTTAAATTATATTTTTGCATCAGATCAATATTTAAATATATTTGACAATCAGAAAATTAAAAAATTAGAAGCAAAGGTTATACCTTTAAATCAACCCACAAATTAAGGAAACAGAATCTAACTTCAGTACTGTTTACTTCAGTATCTATTTACTGAGACATAGCATGTGCAAAACAAATAATTGTGAAAATGAATTAATTAGAAATCTACAGTATGGACAATGAGATTTTTTTTTTTTTACTAAGAGGTTTCTTTATATATAATTACTAGTATTTTATTACTCTGAGAGGCATAAACAGTTTTTCCCCCCAAAAGTTAAATGAATGAGAACTAATTTTCAGGTGGTAGTGAAAGCATAAATAATCAAAACATTTACATTATATATAGACACTTTGAAAGGGAACACAATAGTGGGGGTTGGGCGCTGACACACTGGGTTAGCACAAGGATCACGGTTCGAGCCTCTGGCTTTTCACCTGTTAGGGGGTTGCTTCATAAGCGGTGAAGCAGGTCTGCAGGTGTCTCTCTCTCCCTGTCTATTTCCCCAATCTTACTCTTAATTTCTCTCTGTCCTATCCAATAAAATGAAAAAAAAAATGGCCTGAGGAGCAGTGGATTCATAGTGCCAATACCAAGCCCCAGAAATAACCTTGTGAAAAAAAAAAGGGGGGGGGGACATTCGTCTTTCACAAACATTGCAATATTTAGTGAATTAATCATTGGAATACAAAGCAAATGAAGGTCACCTATAAAAGTATAAGTCATTTGTAGAAATAGGTAAAAAGGGATACTTTATGAATGGTGGACTCTTGAGGGGTCCAGAAAATATTTAAGATATTGTAATGGAATATTTTACTTGTATTTGAAAGTATCAAATGTATTGATTATTTTCCCTAAAACGCATATTGAGTCATTGTCTTGTGCATTATTCTGAAGGTTCTGTAGCTACAACTGAATAAAACAGACCAAATATCTGCTTTCATAAAGCTTATTTTCAGCGAAAAGAGAAAAAGAGCAAGCATAAATACATTAATAAAGCAGTGAGAAGGTAGAGATTAAATACTTTGAGGAGAACTGAACGACGGGCACTACCATGAAATGGTGGTTAGGGAAGGTCTCCTCAAAGAGCATTTTTGAGCAGGTGCCTAAATGAAAAGATCATCAAGTAAAGGAAATAACTCCCTCTAGGGTATCTCTGGTAAAGGAAAAAGCACATGCAAATACCCTGAAATGGAACCTTATTTAAGTGTCTTTGGATCAGCAAAGAGAACATTAAAACTGGGATATTAAGTATGAGGAAGGCAGTACATAGAGTCAAAGAATAGATAGGCCAATTCATTTTGCTACTGAGAAAAATTGAGTAGAAAGTGACATGATCAAATTTATATTTTGGGTGGTTGTTTTGCACATATTGTGGGAAATATGATATCAGGGTGAAAATGGCACAAGAGTCCATAAAGAAGGTCAGGTGAATAATTCATTGAAGTAGCTCCCATTGACAAAATGATCATTTGAAGGGACTAAGAAAATCAGGTTCTGACTGTACTGTGAAAGTGGTATTAAGATTTGATCATGGAATAAAGGTTAAGTTGTGTGGAAAGAAAATGGAGTAGAAAATGACTTGTGAAGTGAAAGTTAAGCTCAACCTTGTTCTGAATAACTGAGTTACATTAAGGTATCAGTTACTGAAATAAGTACCAGAGTAAATTTTGAAAGTTAAGTTGAAGATCCTGTTGAAGGTGTTAGGCCTTCAAAAAAGGTATTGCTGGCTAGATAAGACATAACTGTCAGCAGCCTAAGATTTTAATTATATTCATGTTACTAAATACTTTATTTTATGAATACATTATGAGTTTACTATTAATTTTATATAATTGAATAATTAAAAATTTTCAAGACCATATAAACTATTAGAAATAAACATTTATAAGTACCTACAACACTTCTGCCATTAAATGATAGGTAAATGTTAATTATATGTGATTTTTTTTTGCATAAATAGAAAGCTTTAATGCTGTGCTGACTTTTTCAACTAGAAAGAGACAGACACATGAAGAAAAAGGCCCCAGCTCTGAATTTTTCTCCAGTGCAGCCTAGAACAGACTAGAACCTGGTATAATATTTTTTAATTATCTCTTAGGATAAGTTATGGAAACATTGAAGACATTGACATTTATCAACAATTTTTTATTTATTTAAGAAAGGAGACATTAACAGAACCATAGAATAAGAGGAGTACAGCTCCACACAATTCCCACAACCCGATCTCCATATCCCATCCCCTCCCCTGATAACTTTCCCCTTCTCTATCTCTCCGGGAGTATAGACCTAGGGTCATTGTGGGTTGCAGAAGGTGGAAGGTCTGGCTTCTGTAATTGCTTCCCTACTGAATATGGGCTTTGACTGGTCGAACCATACTCCCAGTCTGCCTCTCTCTTTCCCTAGTAGGGTGGGTCTCTGAGGAAGGAGAGCTCCAGGACACATTGGTGGAGTCCTCTGTCCAGGAAAGTCTGGTCAGCATCATGTTGGCATTCAGAGCAAAGAGAGTTAACATACAAAGCCTAACAAATTGTTGAACAATCATGGACTTAAAGGCTGGAATAGTGTAGATGAAATGTTGGGGGGTTACTCCCTGCAGACTCTTGTGTACTTCTGCTTTCAGGTATATATTTTCCCTGGTTTGTGGGCACGTGTGAACATATGCTCTATCTCAGGACCTGGACTATATCTAGATTTGGGGACTTTATTGGGGAGTGGACCACCTAAAATGGAACTATAGAATACTATGAAAGAGAAGGTCTCACCCGAGTGATGAAGCTGAAGGGTTGTCATTCCACACCTGAAGTCTCTGTACAAAGTCTGAAGTGAAGCATGTTGGGGTGGCACTCGTTGCTTGATTAAGTTGCGATCCACAGATGCAATATTATTTTGTTTGAATTAAGAGAAGCATGCAGGAAAGTGCGCCCCACTCTAAGGTTCCAGGACTGGGGGAAATATAGGCTCTATAGCGGAAATGTGAGGTTCCTGCTGTCTTAGGGTTCAAGAAGACGATGGTTAGTTATTGTTATCATCTCATTATTTGGTAATTGGGTTAACTTTGAAAAGTCCGTTTGTTAGGGTTTGCTTTGTAATACCTAGCATCTTGTATATAGCTGTGCTACCAGTTGCTTCTGTTCTCCCTGGTCTAGGCTTTTGAGAGAATCAACATATCAAAGACTCAGCATATGTATTAAAAAGACTCAATCTGTGTTTTAAAAAGTTAGAGACATATGATCAATTTTTCCCCTCTCAAATTAATTAAATAGTTGTTTATATGAATATACTTTACTAGGAGTGTACATAAACACCATTCCCACCACCAAAAGACAGTGTCCCATCCCACCCACCCACTCCCACCCCCACCCCACCCCCACCACCTCAGGAAGCCTAATGTCTACCCTCCCCCTCACAATAGGTTTTTTTTTTTTACTTTGGTGCCCCACTCTCCATTTAATTAGATCCTGCTTTTAGTTTCCCTTTCTGTTCTTCTTTCTGAACTTCTGTTGATGAGTGGGATCATCCCATACTCATCTCTATCTTTCTGACTTAGCTCCCTTAAAATAATTCCTTCTAGCTACATCCAGGATGGGTCAGATAAGGTGGGTTCATTGTTTTTAATAGCTGTATTCCATTGTGTGTATGTACCACAGCTTTCTTAGTCACTCATCTACTGTTGGGCATCTGGGTTGCTTCCAGGTTTTAGCTATTATGAATTGTGCTGCTATGAACACATATCTTTTTGATTGGGCATTATGGAATCTTTGGGGTATATCCCCAGGAGAGGATTTACTGGGTCATATGGAAAGTCTATGTCTAGCCTTGTGAGAGTTCTCCAGACAGCTCTCCACAGAGGCTGGACCAATTTGCATTCCCACCAGCACTGCAAAAGGGTTCCCCTGTCCCCACAGCCTCTCCAGCATTTGTTGCTGCTGTCCTTTTTGATGTATGCCATTCTTACAGGAGTGAAGTGGTATCTCAATGTTGTCTTAATTTGCATTTCTCTGACAATCAGTGACCTGGAGCAGTTTTTCATATGCTCGTTAGCCTTTTGGGTCTCCTGTGAAGTGAATGTCTTGTTCCTATCCTCTGCCCATTTTTGGATGGGGTCATTTGCTTTTTTTGGTACTAAGTTTGCTGAGCTCTTTGTATATTTTGGTGATCAGTCTCTTGTCTGATGTAAGGCATGTGAAGATCTTCTCCCATTCTGTGAGGGGTCTGTTTGTTTATTGTGATAGTTTCTTTGGCTGTGCAGAAGCTTTTCAATTTGATGTAGTCCCATTAGTTTGTTTCTGCTTTAGTCTTCCTTGCAGTTGGGTTTGTTTCATCACAGATGCCCTTGAGATTTAGGTGGGAAAGTGTTCCACCAGTGTTTTCCTCTATGTATTTGATGTTTCAGTTCTTACATCCAGGTCCTCGATCCATTTGAAGTTGATTTTTGTTTCTGGTGGGATAAGGTCATTAAATTTCATTCTTCTGCATGGTCCAACCCAGTTTTCCCAGCACCATTTATTGAAGAAAGCCTCCTTCTTCCATTTAATATTTTGAGCTCCCCTATCAAAGATTAGATGTTCATAGGTGTGGGGGTTTAAATATGGGCTTTCAATTCTGTTCCACTGTTCAGTGTGCCTATTTTTGTCCCAGTACCAGGCTATTTTGATGATGATGGCCTTATAATATTGTTTGAGATCTGGGAGTGTGATACCTCTATTTCTGTTTCTATTCCTCAAGATGGTTTTGGCAATTCTAGGTGTTTTCTGGTTCCAGATAAATGATTGTAGTATTTGTTCTATTCTTTTAAAGAAGCTTGGTGGAACTTTGATGGGTATCTCATTAAATCTGTATATGTCTCTGGGGAGAATATTCATTTTGATGGTATTTATTCTTCCAATCCATGAGCATAGGATGTCTTTCCATTTCTTGGTATCAGTTTTTATTTCCTTGAATAGCGACTCATAGTTTTCAGTATACAAGTCTTTCACTTCTTTGGTCAGCTTTACTCCTAGGTATTTTATTGATTTTGCTGAAATAGTGAATGGGAGTGATTTCTGGATATCTTCTTCTTCAGCTTTAGTGTTTGCATAAAGAAATGCCACGGATTTTTGTATACTGATTTTGTAACCTGATACCTTGCTATATTGCCTAATAACTTCCCGTAGTTTTCTACTGGATTCTTTAGGTTTTTCTATGTATACTATCATATCATCTGCAAATAGTGAGAGCTTGACTTCTTCTCTTCCAATTTGTATTCCTTTGATTTCTTTCTCTTGATTGCTATGGAAAGAACTTCCAATACTATGTTGAAGACTAATGTTGATAGTGGACAGCCCTGTCTAGTCCCCGATCTGAGGGGAAATGCTTTCATTCTGTCCATTGAGCATGATGTTGGCTCTACGTTTGCTATATATGGATTTCACTATCTTGAGGAATTTCCTGTATATTCCCATTTTTTGTAGAGTTTTGAGCATGAATGAGTGTTGGATATTGTCAAAGGCTTTCTCTGCATTTATTGAGATAATCATGTGGTTTTTGGCTTTGTTTTTATTGATGTGGTGAATGACGTCAATTGACTTATGGATGTTGAACCTGCCTTCCATTCCTGGGATAAATCCCACTTGGTTGTGATGAACAAATCTTTTTGATATACTGCTATATCCAGTTGGCCAAGATCTTGTTTAATATTTTGGCATATGTGTTCATCAGAGATGTTGGGCTGTAGTTTTTCTTTTTTGTTATTTCCCTATCTGCTTTTGGTATCAGGGTGATGTTGGCTTCAAAGAAGGTAGAAGGGAGTGTTCCTGTTTCTTTGATCTTATGGAAAAGCTTTAGAAGTATGGGTATTAACAGTTTTCTGAAGGTTTTGTAGAATTCATTTGTGAAGCCATCTGGTCCAGGACTTTTGTTGTTGGGGAGCTTCTTAATAACGATTTCAATTTCTTTGTCTGTGATTGGTGCATTTAGGTTTTATAGTTCTTCTTGGTTCAGTTTTGGAAGGGTATTTGTTTCTAGGAATTGTTCCATTTCTTCCAGATTCTCTTGCTTGGTGGCGTATAGTTCTTCATAGAAGTTTCGCATGATTTTCTGGATTTCTGTGGTGTCATTTGTGATATCTCCTCCATCCCTTACAATTTTATTAATTTGAGGTTTCTCTCTCTCTCTCTTTTTGTTTAGTCTGTCTGGCTAGGGGTTTGTCAATTTTGTTTAATCTTTCAAAGAACCAAAATTTGGCTTCATTGATCTTTTGTATGGTTCTCTTATTTTTGATGTTGTTTATTTCTGATCTAATTTTAGTGATTTCTGTCCTTCTGGTTGCTTTAGGGTTCCTTTGTTCCTCTTCCTCTAAGACCTTAAGGTGTGCAGTAAGGTCGTTTATTTGAGCTTTTCCTTTTTGTTTAATATGTGATTGTATGGCTATGAGTTTCCCTCTCAGTACTGATTTAGCTTTGTCCCAAATATTTTGATAGGTTGTGTCTTCATTTTCATTTGTTTCCAGGAACATTTGAATTTCTCGCATGAGTGACTCTCTGACCCAGTGGTTCTTAAGCAGTAGGTTGTTTAGTTTCAAAATTCTGTGACTTTTAATAATTTTCTGTTTGTTGTTAAATGTTAGCTTTACTCCACTGTGGTCTGAGAAGATATTTGGGATGATTCCAATGCTCTTGAATTTTTTGATGCTGCCAATGTGTCCTAACATATGGTCTATCCTTGAGTATTTGTTGTGTGGATTTGAAAAGAATGTGTATTCCAGTTTTTTGGGGTGAAGAACTCTAAAAATGTCTGAGAGCTCTTGTCTGTTCAACTCTTCATTTAATTCTCTTGTTTCTTTGTTGATTCTCTGCTTTGTTGATCTGTCTAAGTGTGAGAGTGGGGTGTTAAAGTCTCCCACTATTATTGTATTACTATTGTTTTTTTTTAAATGTATTTAGATGGTCCCTCATTGGTGCATAGATGTTAATAATTGTTAAGTCTTCTTGGCTGATTGATACTCTAATCATTATGTAATGACTTTGCCTACCTTTTATTACTTTATTTAATTTAAATCTATTGTGTCAGAGATGAGAATAGCTGTCCCTGCCCTCTTTTGTGGTCCACTAGCTTGTATGATAGTTTTCCATCTTTTCACTTTAAGTCTGTGTTTATCTTGTTGGGTCAAGTGGGATTCTTACAAGCAGCATATGCTTTGGTTATGTTTTCTGATCCATCCTCCCACTCTGTGCCTTTTGATGGGTGAGTTAAAGCCATTGACATTTATTGATATTATGGATTTAATGTATTGTAGTGCCATTGTTCAACAAATTTTTATTTGTTCTGATATACTGCAAGTATTATAGTGATGTTCTTGTTTATAAGAGGTGTTTTAGAACCTCTTTCAGGGCTGGTTTGGTTATGGTTGCTTCCTTTAACTGTTGTTTGTCTAAGAAGTTTTTGATCCCTCCATCTAGTTTGAATTAAAGTCTAGAAGAATATATTATCCTTGGTTGAAGCCCTTTTTCATTCAGGGCTCTATAGATATCTTGCCATTCTCTTCTGGCTTTTAGAGTTTGAGTGGAGAAGTCTGCTGATAGTCTTATGGGTTTTCCCCTGTATGTGATTTTTTTTTTCTCTTGCAGCCTTTAGGATCCTTTCTTTATCCTTACTTCTTTTCATTGTAACTACAATGTGTCTTGCTGTCTTCAGGTCTGGATTGATTCTGTTTGGGACTCTCTGAGCCTCTTGAACCTTAATTTCCCTTCTGTTGTTCAGGTCTGAGAAGTTTTCTTCTATAATTTCCTCTAGAATGTTTGCTTCCCCTTCTTCTCTTTCTTCCTCTGGCAGGCCAATTGTACTTCTTTTGAGATCATCCCATATGTCTCTGTTGTTGTTTTCAGTATCTCTCAATCTCTTTTTGAGCTCTTTTACCTCTTTCTTGTTTTCTCTAGCTCATCCTCTGTCTGACTAATTCTGTTTTTTGCTTATGCTAGTCTGCTTTCCCTTCCCTCAGCTGCTTTCTTCATTACAGTTATTTCAGCTTTCAGTTCTCTAATTGCCTCAAGGTAGTTCGCATTTACCTTGAGGGTCTCATCTGTTGTTTCTCTAATACTGCTAGCCCTTTCTTCCAAAGTTGTTTTCATTTCTGTTACTAATCACTTTATTATTGCTTGCTAGGATTGTAAGGCTTGCTACCTGTTGTTGTAGAGCTCATGCCAGCAGCTGCTTTCCAGTCATCATCTTGGCTCCACCCCCCATTTATCAACATTTTTTTAATTAACTAGGCTTCATTGAATGCACATATAAAGAATAATCAAATGCCAAAACACTGCTCCACCATACACAGAGCCCCTATGTGGTACCCGGTCTAGAAACCAGGGACTTGTGCCTTTATGGCACACTCACTACAAGTTGTGTCTTTTCTTGTCCCCAACATCAATTTTTCTATTTTGTTATTATTTTATCAGGGCTTGATGTTTTTTGTTATCAACTTATTTGGGGGGGGATTTGTACCTTAAAATACAGTTGTTGACACATTGGTATAACTCCTCACTTCCCTCTGTCCTTCACTAAGTATTGATTCTTCTTTGTTATTTAGAGAACAGAGTGAAGAAATGCTTAGAATTGATTAATATATATATTAGATTTCTGAAACATACCACAAAATGCCTCTCCTATGTTCACAGGATTTCTTCACATCAAGCTAAAGACTGATAGTCCAGAGTAGCATTTACTTACATACTTATTGTCAGATACTTCATATATCACAGTCCAATGAGATTATCTGGTGTAAAGTTCTCTCTAACTGGCAATGGAATGCATTTAAAGTCAGAAAGGTAAACTTTAGGACTCAGTTTCTAAGATAGATGCATTATACTATAAACATTAATGTATGGAGTTAATTTCAGTGTGCATATTTCACAATAACATAAATCTCCTTCCTTTAATGGAAGAAAATATCCTTTATGATATGAATTAGTTTGTGTTCAAATGTTATAGTAAAAGCTGTGGTTTCAGGAAGCAGCTGCTGATTTTTTGTCTTTACTTCCACAAAGAAATAAGTAATGCATTAAAGAAGCATAAATTCTTAAATCTTCTTTATGTGTAGCTAAATGTGTACATTTCAATACTATATTCTTGATGTGTGTAGAGGTTTTTACATTTGTTTAATAAAGCAGTATATCACTACTTTATAAAAGTATTAATATTATAAAATATGAAGGATATTTTAGGTGCTATGAAATATAGTTTAAATATTATCTCCTGGAAAATTTGAGTAAACATGAAACAGTGATTCTCTACCAGAAGATTTGTATCAGCATCTCTAGGGAACTTTTCCAAATGATGGCAGTAGCCATCACCAACATAAGGGCTTAAAATACAATCCTAAAGATTTTACTTAATGAGTCAAATGTGTACCTTAGGTTATGAATCAAGGAAAATATGGATCAATAAAAGAAAATAATAGTAACCACCATAATAACTTTGATATGTAATTGTAATACTTTTATTCATAAAACAGCTAGATAATTAATTGTACTCAAAGTTTAGATTGTGATCTCCTAATACAAAATGCACCAAGAGAGATTTGACATTATAAAGAAATTACTGTTCTACATTTTAATTTTTCTTTTATCAGTTTTTATAAACTTGATTGGTATCACATTTACTGAATGTAAGTTTACATTAAATATATATTTTCCCCTTAAAAAATTCCTCATTTTCTCATCATAGGTGTCTAAAGAACACTCTCACTCTAACCAGAGTCTTTTTAACTATCATGCACCAAGACACGAAAACCTTCTTCATTCCCTCTCTACCTTTCTTTTCCAGAGTCTTTTGTTTTGGTGCAATACAGCCCATCCAGTCCAAGTTTCACTTTGTGTTTTCCCTTTCTGCTCTTGTTTCTTAAGTTCCACCTATGATCATTCAGACTTTGTCTTTAACTTTTTTGGATCTTACTTAAAAAATGAGTCCTTCAAATTCAATTCAAGATGAGGCAAAGGGTATGTGTTCATCATTTTAACAGCTGAGTAGTATGTCATTGTGCATATGTACTCTAACTTTATCATCTATCATTGGATATTTGGGTTGCTTCTAAGTTTAGGCTACTATGAATTGTGCTATTGTGAACATAGATATACATGAATCTCTTTGCACACTTATGCTTTATTTTGTAGGAGAGGAATTGCTGGATCATATGGTAGGTCCATTTCTAGTTTTTAGAGAAATCTCCAGACTAATTTATACAAGAGCTGGACAAATTTACATCCCTGCCACCAGTGTAGAAGGGTTCCTTTTTTGTTTGGTTATTGCTGGGCCTTGGTGCCAACAGTGAATCCACTATGATATATCCTTATTGTCTTTATTTGCATTTCTCTGGTAATCAGTGTCTTTGAGAATTTTCTCAATGTTCTCTCCTCACTTTTAATGTATGATTTTTGTAGTTGCTGGGTTTAGAGAATTCTTTATGTATTTTTGTTATTAGCTCTTAATTGATGTATAATGTATAAAGATCTATTCCAATTCTCTAAGGTATCTTTCTGTCTTGGTGATGGTTCACCTTGTTGTACAGTAGTTCTTCAGTTTGATTTAGTTACATTATTTTATTTTTGTTTGTTTGCTTTTGGATTTAAATTTTTGAAGACATTTCTCAAGCATAGATCATGAAGTATTCTGTCAGTGTTTGCTTCTGCTTATTAGTTTCTGGTTTGATGTCCATTTAGAGTTGACTTTTGTGTACCCACCATCGATTCTGAAGAAAGATCCACCCTGAGTAATTAGAAAACTATCCAGGGGGCTGGGCGGTAGCATAGCAGACTAAGCGCACATGGCACCAAGCGCAAAGAACGACTTAAGGATCCCGGTTCAAGCCCCCCAGCTCCCCACCTGCAGGGAGGTCGCTTCACAAGCAGTGAAGCAGGTCTGCAGGTGTTTATCTTTCTCTCCCCCTCTCTGTTTTCCCCTCCTCTCTCGATTTATCTCTGTCCTATCCAACAACAACAACAGCAATAACAAAAACAATAATAACACCAACAATGATAAATAACAAGGGCAGCAAAAGGGAAAAATGGCCTCCACAAGCAGTGGATTCGTAGTTCAGGCACTGAGCCCCAGCAATAACCCTGGAGGCAAAAACAAACAAACAAAAAATTATCCCAAAATTTCTCCTATACCTCATTGTTATTTCCTCTGTATATGTTTCCATTTCATTTTAATGCACAGACTGAATTTTTGCCTTCTGTGGTCAATATAGGCTAGCACATGTTAAAATATGTCTACTCTTTATGTGCTTAGTTCAGTTCTAATCAGTTACTTATACCAACTAGCTGGTTGTCTCTCATTCCTAATCTAGGGCTCGAGGTGAGAAAATTATATATGCTCAGAGGTATCTAATACTAGTAGGAATGACTTTAGATTCCAGAAAACAAGAAACTATTATAAGCTTGACTGATATCTGAAAATATATATGTCAGTACAGTTGACAACAGTAAAATTTTACCAATACTGCTTTTGAAACCTCTCTGACAACATTCTATTTTTCATATCATCTTACTTTTCCCTAAAATATTAAGTGAACACATGTAAAGTTTAATACATGGCAAATAAACCACTAGTGATTATCTTTGAAGTCTCTGTACCAAATCCAGATTAACATTCCAGAGTTACTACTCTCTGCACTAATTTTAAACTGTTGATTCCTCTGTAAAGTGGAAACAAACACAAAAGTTTAAATGTCAATAACAAAATATTAGGACCATACTGAGTTGATGGTGAAAAATCACAAAGGGGTTTTTCACTTTCAAATACAATTTATTAGAAAGGTTTCCTTTATTAGAAATGACACTATGAAGCATTTCACTTTTCAAGCTTTTCTTTTTCCCCTGCTGAGTCTCAGCATTAAGTTTCTGACCACATGGAATGTATATAGGTAATCAAATCCATTCTTTGCAGCCTGCTTGACAAAAAATAGCTTACTGTAAATGAAATTGCTGTTTAAAGCATCATTAGTGCTAGCTGTGTCTAAAATATAGTGTGAAGTTTTGTTTGCTATGCTTCCTAATCCAGTCTTTAAATATTTAAGAATTCTTTCCACTGACTTTCTACAGGAAAAGTTTACATTTAGATTTTAGAGACATTATACTTGAAGTACATTTGGAAAATTGAAAAATAGATTTCCAAATCACATAGTCAAATATTACATCGATCATCTCTACCAGTGGATAGATAATATCCACTTAATTTTTTGAATATATACTAGATTATGCCACTCATATTAACTCACTTAATCCCATGATAACACTACCTACTAATAATTGATGAGTTATTTTAGTGATGAGAAAACTTGAATTGAGACTTACAGTTTTCTGTGTTTAACGCCTCTGTCTACTTGTCACAATAAAATATTTTCAGCAATACCTGTTTCACAGAGAAAACACACACACTTGCAGATATATAATACAGGTACTCCATAGCTCTCATCTAGTACACAATTCACTGCCAAATACCTTTAACAATATTTGGTACAGGGCCCAGTTGATGGTGCACCTGGTTGGTCCCAGGTGTTATAATGCATAGTCCCAACCTGCAGGGGGAAATCCTCAGTAGTGACAGGAGTTATGTTTTTTTTTTTTCCCTCCCTGTCTATAGCCCCCTTCCCTCTCAATTTTTCTCAATATCTATTAAATAAATAAATAAAATATATAAGAAACAATGTCTGGGGGAATTGGGAGGTAGTGCGGTGGGTTAGTTAAGTGCACATGCACATAGCACAAGGACTGGTGTAAGGATCCCGGTTCAAGCTCCAGGTTCCCCACCTGTGTTTAACGCCTCTGTCTACACCTGTAGGGGGGTTGCTTCACAAGCAGTGAAGGAGGTCTGCAGGTGTCTATCTTTCTCTCCTCCTCATTGTTTTCCCCTCCTCTCTTCATTTCTCTCTGTCCTATCCAACAACAATAGCATCAATAACAACAATAAAAATAAAAAACAATAACAATAATAACAACAATAAAAAAGAACAAGGGCAACAAAAGGGAATAAATAAATAAATATTTTTTTTAATTATGAAATTTAAAAATAAAAGTTTGGTACAAGTACCAACTGCTACATTAACAATTCCGACTACAAAGAACTCAGTACTTCCACAAGCAAGTTCTGAACTGTTAAACTTTGGTTAAAGATACATTGACTCTTTTTTTTTTTTTTTTGCCTCCAGGGCCACTACAAATCCACTGCTCCTCGAGGCTATTTTTCTCTTTTGTTGCCCTTGTTGTTTATCACTGTTGTTGTTATTGCTGTTGTTGGATAAGACAGAGAGAAATCAATCGAGAGAGAAGGGGAAGACAGAGAGGGGGAAAAAAAGACACCTGCAGACCTGCTTCACTGCTTGTGAAGCGACCCCCCTGCAGGTGGGGAACCATGGGCTCAACCCAAGATCCTTGGGCAGGCCCTTGCACTTTGCACGATGTGCATTTAACCTGCTCTGCTACTGCCCGGCCCCCTTGACTCTTTTCTCATAAACTAGTCATCTATTGGGAGAGACAGCTCTTCTAACAATTAAGATCTTATTCTACCCTTTATGAAAAATATTTTTTGTTCTTATCTCCTCCCTTAAAAATTGCAAACACGTGCTCGCTTCGGCAGCACATATACAAAAAAATATGTAAACATATTAAAGACAAAGTTTCTTAAATTTACTTTATATTTATATTTCTATGTGACGTGTCAGTAGCAACTGAATTGAACCTACTTAGTGTATTGCTGGTAAGATATCGCTCATATAAACACTCAAAAGTGTCTACATATCTACATAAATACTAAATGATTGGTAGCAATACAAAGCATATATTAATGTCAATAAAGACTGTATCTGTCCTAGCAAAAACCCTGGCAGAAAAAATTCTAATAAAGTGGTCTATTAAAAAAGAACAGAAAAACAATTTCAATCAAGGAGGATTTGCCTTTGGGGCTGAGTGTTAGGAGTCCTGGGGGTGTATTATAGTAGAGAGTAAAGAATTGATCTTACAGCTAAAAGAGCTTCTTTCCTGGGCTCTGGTAGATTTATCTTCACAGTCATGTCTCATTGTTTCCACTTTAAGATAGTGTATATGCAATCAACTGAAATCAGTTTTTCATCTGTCACAATTCCCTTGAGCAGGTGGTATAATACACATAATTATTTGTGAAATTCTACCAAGTTAGTTTTTATTGAAGATTAATTTGGTTTGTTTTAGTGGAATATTTTTATTTATAATACTTAGGTATTGCTATCATCTCTTGTATAAGAGACCGAAGAGGTACTCTTAGTATCTTACTTGGTGTCATGGCACAAGTATTTATGAACCTCTAGTCTCACTGCTATTTGACTTTGAATTCCAGCATTTGATGCCAGAAGTATTTGGTTAGTAGTGGCAATAAAATAAATTTTAACTGTACTGGGATTGGGTCACAACTAATTTTTGAAGAATCGTTAATATTATCATTCAATTTAGCCAACCCATGATAGAAACTTGATAGAAGTTTCCCTATATTTGACAGTAATTATAACATACTACAGAGTAAAAGTAGCATTGTAAAACTGAAAAAAAAATGTGTTCAGATATATCAATAGTAACTATTTTCTGTTAACCATGCAAAAGAAATGTTATCTTCCTATCATCTTTAAAAATATGCTAACAAATCATTGACATATTAAAGTATGATCAAATGTTAACACTACAAAAACATAAAAAAAATAAGTATATGTGTTTACCACACAGTTAGTAGATACAATACTATATTATTTCCTGGATTTTTATGATATTTTTATTATTTTTAGCATTTTCAGTATTATTGTTGGTCATGATTGCTTTACTCACTCAAAGTAAGGTCCAGTTCACATTCATAATTTTGTAAATTTCTTTAAAGATAAATTGAAAAAGTGTATAATACTAGATCTCTGTTTTTCTAAGCTTATTTATGATATTAGTGATGTTAAGTACACTATTCCTTGTATATATTCTTTTCTTTTGATAAAGGTTTGAGAAGAGTTGAAGGAAAAGGTGCACAAATTCTGGAAATGTTCATCAGAATGTCATATTCTGAAATATACTGACATTAATAACATTTGTTTAAGTGCTCTCTTAGTTTACATGTCTGTGTAGCATATAAAAACAAAAATAAATAAGTATTCTCATGTACACAATAGTTACAAATTTCCAAAAGCATAGGTCAAATTTATCTTTATATTATTTTATCTATTTTCTGTTAATACCTGTGCATGGACACAGCAAAGCTAGAAAAGATATCAATTCATTACTACAAGAGAAATGTTAGCCATGTATAGTCAATCATGCCACCTTAATTGATAAAATTTATTTTGACAAAATTTTGAAAAGGTTTTCTTTATATTTATCTTGACTAAGCCTATTAGCATTCCAGCCGGCAAATGCTAGAAAAAGAAGCATTCCAGCCCATCCTATCATTTAATTCAGACTCTGAGGCATCATTTCAGTAACAAAGAAATAACTAGAAAATTCATGGATAAATCAATAGTTCTTAAAAGTTCCATAAATGAGCTCAGGCTGCCAACCTTCAATTTCATGTGTGTGGAACATTTTTTTTGACAGGAGTGGGAAATAAGAATTAAGTGATAATTGAAATAAATTCTTGTGCCATTTTTGTGAAAGGAAAGATTATGGACCTGATTTATAATGTATTTTGAGGGGAGCCACATGTGGTAGTTTTTGTGTAATAGCCAAAAACCTTTACCAACTAAAGGAGATTTTATTACAGTTTCTAGATTGGATATTTGTAATCCATTAAGTATTCTTGTTTGGGTTTCATGCTACAGTCTCCACTTGCTAGAGACTAATTTATCAGAATGCTTTATAGTTTGTTATATAGAGTGCCACAAATATTTATCACAACTATAAGAGGTTAATGAAATATTTTGAAACTATAGGAGGGGGTTAATATAACTATGGATCAAAACCCCATAGATAGGAAGTGTTACTTAAATGTTATAAAAAATCGTGAATCATTTCCCAATTTAGTATAAAATGCTACCATTTAAAGTTGTGTGCATTTTTTGCTCTGATGTTAAAATAGAATAAAACAAATTTCTAGTATTGTTTTCAACTTTTATCTATTCTTAATAGACTTGGAATGATTTATTGGAAAAGATGTACATATGTACTATATGTGGAGTTTTTGTGTTGTTTTTTTTTAGAATTTCTGCCAAATACAGATACGCTAGTTTTAATGACTTTTTAAATTTAATTTATTCATAAAAGAAAATATCCACAAAACATAGAATAAGAGGGGTTATATTCCACACATTTCCCACCACTAGAATTCCATATATCATCCCCTCCACTGGAAGCCCCCACTCTCTCTCTTTGGGAGTATGGATCCTGTGTCACCATGGGGTGCAGAAGATGGGAGGTCTGGCTTCCATAATTGCTTCTCTGCTGGACATGGGCATTGGCAGGTTGATCCATACTCCCAGCCTGTCCCTATCTTTCCCTACTGGGGCAGGGATTTGGAGAGGTGAGGTTCCAGGGTACCCTGGTCTGTCCCAGGGAGTCAGAATGGCGTCATGGCAACATCTGTGACTTGGTGTTTGGAATATGTATCCCTTTGCTTCCTCCTTTCTTGAGAGACTTGGTTCAGTAGTTCTTATAAGGTGGGGTTGATTTTTAGGACATATATAGATCACTCTATTAGCCATAACACTCAAATTATACCCAAACCTGTGCTTTATAATTACAATGGCTGTCTATTATGATACTTATAAAGATGAAAATGGGTTTTTCCTCTGCACCTTTTAGATGACTATTTGCTGATGGAAAATATTATTGTTGCTGAGGAGTTATTCTGATGCAGTCTCCGCCCCCAGGTTTTACTACGCCGCAGGAAACCCTAGCATTGCCCCCTTCAACCAATCCTGGCCCTACACGTCACCTCTGGTTGTCGCCCAATAAAAAGCCCCCTCACACTCCCCCTCTCTCTCTGGGCTCTCAGCTCTCCCTCTCTGAGGTCTCGCTCCCTGCTCTCCCCCCGTGGTCAGCCATTGCCGGCTGGCTCCACGTGGTCTGAACCAAACCCCCCCCCCATCCTATAATAAAGATTTGTGTACCCCTTTGCTCTGGACGTCCGCTCTCTTCTCCGCGGTGCAGCCCGACACCAGACTACCACAACAACATATTATATCATAAGTTATTTTAAGAATTCCTCTAGACTCTGCTAAGGATAAAAATGCAATGATCTTTTTTGGAGTATTTGCTGCAGACATGGGAAGAGATTAGTGGCAAAAGTACCCCAAACACCAAGCAAATATCTTTAGAGAATTCTGCCTTCTTTCATTTTTTAATATTACTAGCATATTATTTAAGTTATTTTACTTTCTATCTTTAGTCAATAATGAAACCTAACAATGCTGAAATTTGTCTTTTCTTTTACTAGTTAACAAGCATTGTTCTATACTTTCCCAATGCCACCTTCTGAATCTGGCAAAGAACATTTAATTAAATGCAACTAGCCTAACTAGTTAGATTGTTAATGACTTTTGTAGAAAGTCAAATAAAAGGGTTAAAGACTATTAAGTCTTTTGTCCACATTGTCCATCCTTCATTGTAGATTACATATTCAGTGAAAAATTATGGCATCTGAGTCTTTCCATTAGACACAGATTACTGTGATTATTTTGTGTAATATTTTATAATGCAAATCTTTTTACTTCTTTCAGATTATTCCTTGAGACATTTTAATAATTTCATTACTTAAGATAATTTTTCTTCTTTGTTAAGAATGGGAGACAGTGGTTCCTCGGCATATAAAACTATATTATGACTTTGTTATATCTTGGCTTGGTGAAGGAGACTGCGTATGCTAGAGATGATGCAAAGTGCTATCAGATAATAGCTAACAGAATAGGTGGTTTGGCTGAATTGTCTTACTCCTACATAGCCCCCTCCTCAAAAAAAAAAAAACTGTATTATGCATCAGTTTGCAGAGAAAATCACATAGAACCAGCCCTTGTTTAACCATTCTGATCTATGTTTCTTAGAAAAAAATCAGAGGATGTGAAACTGATTGTCTTTTGTTTTTTCTTATTTATTCAAGTATTTTACTATTTAGGTTTAGAATACTAGAGAGGAAAACAGGTTTTTTTTTTAAATGATCTCTCATTTTCTTTGTCTCAATGAATAAGACCAGCACCGCTCCTGTTTTTTGTTTTCTCTATTATTGGTTTTTTAAAATGTAAAGCAGGTAGCATAATGATTATACAAAGAGACTCTAAAGTCCCAGGCTCAATCCCCCACACCACCATAAGCCAAAGCTGAGCAGTGTCCTGGTTAAAAAAAAAAAAAAAGAAAATGTAAAACAACAGTGTCCATGATATGAATTGTGTTAATCATAAAGAATAATATTAATAAAAAAAACTTGCTTTCAGTGGTCTTCTCTGTGCAGCACTACTAGATGTATAAATAGTATAGTTGTTATAAAAAACTGGTATCTTTGGTTGTAATTTCATATTATCATTTTTGATACTCACTTATATGGTAATAGTTTCTAATGAATGCAATTTCCTTTGCAAAGAAATATTCACTCAGAATAGTGACTGGTATTCACAGATGAGTTATTCAGTTGATTTATACAAGTATCAGCTGCTATCTGGTCCTTCTGACTGTTAAACTTGGTATTACAGGCATGTTGATGTAGTTTTATTAGAGATATAGTATAATATTTTTTCCAAGTGTACAAATAAAGTTAACGAAGTTTAGAGAGTAGGAGGCCTTCTTAACCAAGCCACAGGGGCAGAGGATTATAGTACACCAAAAGTTTTTTGGGGTACAGTTAGATGTGATGGCCTGAAGGGCTTCAGAATTCTCAGTATTCAACCTGTAATAATAATAATTTTATCACAGTATATTTTCTGGTGCCCCATTGCATTAAATGTGTAGAAGGATTTGAAAATAATCTATTGTACTTCACTTATAACACTCCCTCATTTATGTAGATTCCCCAGAATGTATAAGATAATTATATAATTTTAGATTTCCTAAAGTGTATAAGGTTTGTCTAGTCCACAAATTTCACTGTTAAAGAAATCAGATTTCAGACAATGAGCAACTAAGTTCAATCACCCTCAGTGCTAGTCCCTTACCTTACCTAGCAACATTTTTCTTTTCATGGTAGTTACAAAGACGGGAATAAAAGAACACAAATGCACTTACTCATAGATCTTACAAGTAAATTAAAATAATCTAATAATATGACACTCGGGTTGAGCTGAATTTCATCCTTTTCTAAAATTTATAGATATTAAGGATTACAGAGGATTTATAGATATTAAGGATTAAAAGAGGATTACATATAAAAATGTTTGAGTCCTCACTCACCCCAGGAAGATTTTCCCCTGAAGCATATGGAGTCTCAGTCTCTCTAATACTTACTTCCCTCATCAAAAAACCAGAGTACATTTTAGAATTTACATGGGGTCAACTGATGGGTCAGACAGTGGTGCACTGGGTTAAACACACATGGGGTCATTTGGTAGCACTCCTGGTTGATCACATGAGTTATAATGTGTAACAAACCTAGTTCAAACCTAGGTCTCCACCTGCAGGGAGAAACCTTCTCAAATGGTGAAGCAGTGCTGTGGGTGGCTCTTGCTCCCTCTTTCTCTCTCCCTTCCCTCTCAATTTCTCTGCTTCTATCAAATAAATAAATTAATTAATTAATTAAATATCATTTAGAAAGAACTTATAAGCACACACTATGCTATTCTCCCTCTTTTTTTTTTTTATTGACACTCCTAAGAAAGCAGACATTTACAGATTTACAGGAGCAAAATCCAAGCAGATGGGCAACTTAGTATGTACTTATCAGAATAATTACTTTCTGGAGACCGGATTAATAGAAATCAAGTATGAGTATCCTTTTTCAGATGTTTTCTATGCATTTGTTCTATACCTAGCATTAAAAAGTTACAGTTGTAAAGACAGGGTTATAATGTCCTGTAATATAGCAATAATATTTTGACAGCATTTAACAGTTAAAAAGTACTTATTCATTGTGAAAGAACCTGTTCCTTCTGAGTCTGAAACCAGATTATTTTAACAAATATGTCTACTTTAAATGCTGGCTTTAAATTAAAGTATTTCAAAACCATAAACGATAGTACACTATTGTATACAGAAAACTCTTAAGTATAAGGAGACAAAAATAGTTTAGAAACTGGAACTCATGTTAAAATTACTTTTAGTAATACTCATAAAGAAAATAAATCCCGTCTGGAATTTAATTAATGTGCATGTCTGGTTTATAATAAGCACTCAATTATATTAGTCATTGATGTTACTATTATTAATATCACTGTTCATTTTGTTGCTATTTTAATATTCTAGTCTTCCAAAAAACTTGATGATTGTTATCTATAGTCCAAAATTTCTATCAAATAGTATTAGAACTATTCAATTATTCAACCTTTCCAAGTGAAAATAAAGCAGATAAAAATCACAATTGTTTAATTAAATGAGATTCTCCATTGTTTGTCAGACACATTAATTAATTTTAATTAAAATTAAATTATTTTTTGATCATCATTGTAATTAAGAGGAACAGGTACCATAGTACTAAAGTGTCGCCCCTTGTTGTGAGTACTGGACTTGACTCTGAGTCACAGGCATGGCTAAGTAGGTTTGCTATCCAGGTCAGCATTCGTACTGGTCCCCTAATTTTTTTAGAAGAGGTATTGAGATAGTTCACCAAGTAGGTTGTATTCGTTTCTGTGTCTGAGGTCTGATTTCCAGCCACAACAGCTAATGGACTGCCATGGTTATGGTTATGGGGAAAATCCTTGCTTTTGATCCCTTTCTTTTTTATTTTTTTAATTTATAGAATGGAGATATTAACAAGACCATAGGATAATAAGGGTACAATTCACACAGTTCCCACCACCAGAACTCCCTATCCCATCCTCCCCCCTTGAAAGCTTTTTTATTCTTTATCTATCTTGGAGTATGGACTCAGGATTATTATGGGTGCAGAAGGTGGAAGGAAGGTCTGGCTTCTGTAATTGCTTCCCAGCTGACATGGACATTGGCAGGACGATTCATACTCCCAGCCTGTCTCTGTCTTTCCCTAGTGGAGAAGGGATCTGGGGAGGCGGGGTTCCAGGACACATTGGTGGGGTCGTCTGCCCAGGGAAGTCCTGTTGGCATCATGGTAGCATCTGGAACCTGGTGGCTAAAAAAGAGTTAAGATATAAAGCAGAATAAATTGTTGACTAATCATGAATCTAAAGGTAAGAATATTGCAGGTGAAGATATGGGGGGGGAAATCTCCATTTTGAAAAAAAGCTAGTAGGTCTATTTTGGGTATATTCCAATGGGCCCATGGCTCTATTATTTTGTGATTGAGTCTGACAGCTAACATGCAGGTGGACCCAAAGTATTGTTTGGGGAGATGGTGTCATAGTTAGTAAAAGGACTAGAAAGCTGGATCAGAGAAGAGAGTACCTCCCAAATATGGGATATGCATCTGCTGATCCCAACCTATTCAGTGCAACCAGTACAACCTTGACATGTTTCACTTTGGATTGTGTCCAGAGACGTCAGACATAGAATGTCAACCCTCCTTCATTACTCTGGTGAGACCTTTCCTAGCTCATAGGACTCTTTAATTCCATTCTGGGTGGTTTCACTTCCTAACAAACCCTCCAAACCTAGATATAAACCAGGGCCCATGAGATAGGGCATACGTACACATGTATAAATTGGGGGAAAATATACACCTTAAAGCAATAATGCACAATAGTTTGCAGTGAGTCAATAAATGTAGCAAGCAAGCAGAAAGACCTTAAAAAGACACCATAAAGTACCTAATCAAATAGTTTCTTCTTAGACCTAGACACCCTTCTTACCTACTTCCTATTACATGTCCTTAAATCACTCCAAAGCTAACCTTGTCAGATAAAGTAAGGATTACAAAAGCTGGATAAGGGCAAGAGATTTGCATACTTTAATGATAACTCTTTGGTCACTATCAGGCCACCACATCACGCAGGGCCCTAGTCAGTGAGTCCTGGGCTTCCCACACTGACATGATGGGCCTAGATCTTTAACAGATCCCTCTCTTCATGGTCACTGGTTATCTACATCAGGAACAACATAATGGACCCCTTTGTAGGCCCCTATAGCACCTTGCCCTTAATGTGAATCAACAATGTTAGGGACTGTTTCATTCTCAAAAGGGAGGTTGGGCAACATACTCTACCACTCGAGGAAGTTGTATCCTGAAATTAGTAAAACTTGGAATATGCCTAGCAGTGACCACAGAATGCAAGCTCAGACCTACAGGGATGCAGAGGTTACATAGGATTCTGTGCTGAAAATGTGGCCCAGCTCAAATTGATGGGGTGTAAAGTTAACAATATTTATACACTTTTCCCATAAGCTTTTCTATCTGAAATAAACAGTGACAAAGTTGTCCTTAAACCAGTAAAATTGTAAACGCAGTAGACCCTAGTGGCACAGACACAATTTTTTTTAATTTATTAGATAAAAACTGAGAAGGGTGATAAATAGAGAGGAGATGAGACAAAGAGACACCTGCAGTCCTGTTTCACCTCTTATACAACTTTCCCCCTGCAGGTGGGGATCTGGGGCTTGAACCTGGGTCCTTGTGCACTGTAATGTGTGCTCTTAAGCAGGTGCACCACCACCTGGTCCCCAGACACAGAGTTCTTAAGAAGATACTCTCTTAAAGTTAAGCAACAGAATAGTTTTTTTTTAATTTTTAAAAAATATTTTAATTTATTTATTCCCTTTTGTTTCCCTTGTTGTTTTATTGTTGTAGTTATTAATGTTGTTGTCGTTGTTGGATAGGACAGAGAGAAATGGAGAGAGGAGGGGAAGACAGAGAGGAGGAGAGAAAGATAGACACCTACAGACCTGCTTCACCGCCTGTGAAGCGACTCCCCTGCAGGTGGGGATCCGGGGTTGGAACTGGGATCCTTATGCCGGTCCTTGTGCTTTGCGCCACCTGCGCTTAACCCGCTGCGCTACAGCCCGACTCCCAACAGAATAGTTTTAATGTGTTAACCAAAGCAACAAATATCCCCAGATTTGTCTAGTAAAGCACCCTTCCAGCTGTAAACAGTCTCAACTAAAATTTCTTCCCAAACTAGAAACTGTATTTCTTTTTATTTCACAATAATGATAAAATATAAAAGTTATAATCATTTATTTCTTAGTAATAAATGTTGGGGATCACAAATTAGATGATTCTATCAGTATTCACTTGTCTCATAACAGAGCCTGACAGACCCGACTCCAAACTTAGCACCTTGTTGGATGTTTTGAAGATACCTGTCACTGGAATTTGCGGGACAGTCGTATCTCACAACTGTACTATAAACTAGTAACCCCATAATAAAATGTCAAAAAAGTAATAGTAACAAACTAACAAGTCAGCATTAAAAACAAAGATGTAAAAGACAAAGGTCTTTAAGCAACAATAACACACTTGGTAAACATCACAAATTCAGGTCAAAGTATAATTTGTGTTGATGAACTCAAGATTTGTTTATCGTCTTTATATACACTGATCTATCTGCTGATGTTTATCTGATGACACCTGCTCTCTGGAATATTAAAACTGGCAATAAATAATCAATGGTATTAATACTAACAAAAATAATGATATAATTGAGTACTGGTTATGAATTAGGTAATATACAGTTACTTTACTATCCAAAATCAGGTTTTATAAGAAATTCATTATGTTGATACCACTCTGATTTTAAACTTAAATAAACTGACTTTGAAAGAGATTATTAAGCGAAATACCCAAAGATGCCTACCTAGTCAGTGAATTAGTAAGGCACTGGAAAAACCTTTAGTACTGTGACATCATCCCCCTTTATCTATCTTTAAAGGAAAAAGGGACCTGGAACACTGAATTCACATATATGTGAGACCCTGGTTCTCTCTCTGTGTGTGTGTGTATGTGTGTGTGTCTGTGTATATGCATTTTACAGCACCTATAAGTACAATCTTTATGTAATCCATGAGATATTATATCTCATATAGCTTGAAGTTTGTATCCTTTCAGCAATTTTCCTCAATATCGCTTGTTTACACATTTCTTGTTTTGTTAATTTTGTTTTTCCAATTTCTCTATATAATGATAAAAGCTTGGGAAAGATTTCAAACTATTAAAACCATACTCTTCTAGGGAGATTAAACAGATTTAGAAGACAAAGATTTTTTTTTTACTACAAGTAAAATAATGCATATAATGACTATATTTCCTTTCAGTCAGGTGATTAAAATACTTTCTAAAAAGATATTTTTAACATAATGCCACTATAGCGTAGTGGTTTTCACACATTTTTAGAGGTATCCATCTGTTAAAGACAATTTTAATCTTTGCTACAATCATATAATAGTGAAGAACTCTTCTTCTGTTTCCTTTTACTTAATTTTTAAAAGATTTTTATAATTTTTATATTTATTTTCCCTTCTGTTGCCCTTGTTGTTTTTCATTGTTGTTATAGTAATTATTGTTGTTGTTATTGATGTCGTCATTATTAGATAGGAGAGAGAGAAATAGAGAGAGGAGGAGAAGACAGAGGGGGAGAGAAAGACACCTGCAGACCTGCTTCACTGCTTGTGAAGCAACTCCCCTGCAGGCGAGGAGCTGGAGGCTCGGAAAGGGATCCTTATGCTAGTCCTTGTGCTTTGTGCCACATGCGCTTAACCCACTGCACTACGTTCACTTAACCCACTGTGCTACCTGCCGCGGACCACTCAGTGGATGAGCAGCAGGAGGGTCAGGGGTCTTGAAGGCAACCTCCCAGGTGGGTCAGGAGTCGGTGAGGGAGAACAGATAGATACCACACTCTATTGGAGGGTGAATCTGGACTCGTTTTTAATAGTGAAACTGCATTAGCTTTTATACTTTTTTCAGGTTACAATCAGGTTGTCTAAGCAACCAGCTCATAAAGAAGTAACAATAGTCTTGTGGCTTTGGCAAGCTACATGCTATTCCCCCATAACTGTAAAGAATGGGTGCAATACTTTGTATCGTTCTGTTCCCAGGGGAGGTCATACCCAGAATTGTTTTAGACTTTTGCTGAGGGCTATCTCTACCATTAATCTTCTATGGGGGCATACAGATCTTTGACTAGTCGTGGACCACTGCTCATCTAGGTCTGGTACAGTTTAACTATTAATCTTTCTTTGTTTCAATATGTCAACTTGTACCTGGGAGGCCTCAATCTCTGTATTGTTTCTATGAGGGGCAAGTCATAACATGACTTGATTTGTCCATCTATGTTGACCCACCTTCTCTACTTTCATAATGTAACTTTCAAATTTGCTCCTGTGTAAGGGAGAGGGGGTGCTTCTGACTCTCCATTTCCACCAGGCACTGCCAAAGCATTATTAATCAATTGTGATAGTATAATTGTTTGTAGCAATAACGGGGGGAGAATGCGTCGACCCATTCCCGTCCTTCTGCCCAGCTTCTTTGAAGTCTGAATGCAGGTCCAGAGGAGATGACTTTATCAGTCTCTCTGGTGGTCGTGACGGGGCGGCGCAGCTACCAACTGACACCCTTTTTTAAATGTTGTTTAAACTTTATTTTATTTGATAGGACAGAGAGAAAATGACAAGGGAGGGAGACAGAGATGAAGAGAGACTTGTTTCACTGCTTGTGACACCATACGGGGGGTGGGGGCAGGGACATGAACCCAAGTCCTTATGCATTGTAATGTGTCCACTTTATCATGTGTGCCACCACCTGCCCCCCTTTTTCCCTCTAATATTTACACCTTTATTATGTAAAGATTTATTTCTCCTTATTTTATTTATTTTTCTAATATCTTTATTTGTTGGATAGAGACAGCCAGAAACCAAGAGGGAAGGGGTAGAAGGGGAGATAGAGAGAAAAAGAGACACCTGTAGACCTGCATCATCACTCACAAAGCTTCCCCCTGCAGGTGGGGACTGGGGGCTTGAACCAGGGTCCTTGCGTATTGTAACGTGCACTCAACTAGGTATACCACCACCTGGCCCCAAGATTTATTTATCTATTGGGGAGATTTTGCAGCACTTCAAAAGAGTGGTGTAGGACTCTGTCAGCTACTGACTCATCAGGGTTGTTGACTCATGACCGGGATCTGAGTCAAAGGAGGGAGGCACAGGTCCAAAGGAATTAGCTACAAAGCAGAGAAGGAAAAAAAAAAAAAAAAGCAAAACAGGATATTCAGGGTACTCTCTCTTGTATATTATGCACAGTTTAATGTACTTATCATGATTATTTCACTTAAATTTTATCACCAAAGCAAGTGTCAGGGCCCATTTTGGTCTGTGAGACATACTCTTCTGACCTTGAGCCTAATAGGTAGCATCCACTGTGTTTTCTGTTTATCTCATGATAGGTGTTAGAGTCAAATGTAGATGAGGCATAGTTCTGCTCTAGTAATAATAAGAGTACCCTGAAACTTTAGTCCATGACGGTTATCTAAGGCCAGTTCTTGCTTTCTAGCAATGACTTGTCCTATAGGAGGAATTAATAAAAACCCTGCATAAAATATATCAAATTTGATCCATCTCACAGATAGTGTTTCACTAATTGAAATTCTTGCTGCCCTTTTATTTTAAAGATACATATGTGAGACTGCATGCTGCCAAATTTCTCGCTGCCACAACTGAATAATAATAAAGGGGGGAAAAAATCTCATTTTCAGCAGAGCTTCTGAAGCCTGGGTGATGAGAGGCACTGTGCAGGTGAGGAACTTGCTAGATGATAAATGAGCTTGGATCCTCATATTTTTTAGAAGAATGTAAGTACAGTAATACCAATATTCTATAAAGCTACCTACTTCTGATGATAAATTCTCCTGTGTCACCTCACTGGTAGTGCTGTGTCCTAGCCATTTGTAATAATCTAGTATTGTACGCTACTGTCAGATAAATATTCACACAGGTGCACTACTTGTTTTCTTCTAAAAGAACCTGTTTATCCATCGTGCTTCAGACAGATTTGGATTTAATGCATCCTCTGAAAAATGTATTTGGCAGTAAAAATGTTGTAGAAATTGATCTAGTTATAAAATTTAGCACCTGAAATTTGACATTAAGGCCACTTAGAGACTTCAGCAATCAGGGAGACAGAGAGGGAACAACTGAATTTCAAGGTAATGTCTCGAGGACCATAAAGTGAGAAATTGGAACAGATTACTACTACACCTAATCTTTCAAGTTGGTCATTTGTTTGTCAACTACTCCTGTTCTAAGGTACTTCAAAAATACAAGTAAATGAATAATATCTTCCTCTTTCACTTCTTTTTTTCCCCTAATCTGAAGGAAATAAACCTGAGTTACTTTTAATTTTATCTCAACATTAAATGTTATCAACAGGAAAAATGAGAATGATGTAATAAATATGTATAATTATTTATAATAATACATTCAGGGAATTATACTTAAATTTGGAAAGTTGTAGCTAAAGATGCTAGTGTTATTTCAGATAGAAATAAAATGTTAAGAGATTATTATGGTTATGGTTCTGAAGGTTAAACTAATTAACAAGTTGACAAAGAGGACAAAAAGCTATATTTGTACTTTGTGCCTGATATATTAATTATATATATATTCATTTAAAATATATATGTATTTTGTATTTATATGGAACAATTCATTAGAAAGATAAATGAAGACCTTCATAGAAATATGGAGGGATTCTTGTTCAAGGATCTCTCTGATTTGTGAAGGACAGCAGTTATAGAGATGTAATTGCAACCGATTTTTCAGAGTTAAGCCTACATTAGACTGAAAGTGTAGACTGTAAAATTTCTGATAAGATTCACTTCTAGCCTCAGTAAAACAGATTGAGAAGAAATCACTTATTGGCTCCTGTAAAATACATATACTGTAAGGAATTTATTTTCTTTGGGAATTTTTTGACTAGACAGCTGTTCATCTCTAGCTATTTTTTTTCCTGTTATTTATTTATTTTTTTTTACCATCAGGGTTATAGCTGGGGCTCAGTGACTACATGATGAATTTACTGCTCTATGTGGCTACATTTGCTTTTTCTTTTCTTTTCCTTTCTTTTCTTTTCTTTTCTTTTCTTTTCTTTTCTTTTCTTTTCTTTTCTTTTCTTTCCCTTCCTTTCCTTTCCTTTCCTTTCCTGTCCTTTTCTTTTCTTTTCTTTTCTTTTCTTTTCTTTTCTTTTCTTTTCTTTTCTTTTCTTTTCTTTTCTTTTCTTTGATTAGACAGAGAGAAAATGAGATAGGTGTGGGAGATTGGTTGGGCGCTGGGATGGGGCTTAAGCTCACACACTAACCATAAGGATATAGGAAATGACCCAGGCTTGAGGCCCTGCTCCCCACCTGCAGCAGTGACACCCCTTTATCTCCCCCTCCCCTCTCAATTTCCCTCTGTCCTGTTGAATGAAAGAGAAAAAGGGAAAAAAGCTACTAGAAGAGGTGGATTCAGATTCTTAGTGCAGTCACTGAGCCCCAGCTATAACTCTGGAGGCCAAAAAGAAGAAAGAGAGAGAAAGATAGAAAGGGAAAAGAAAAACACTTACAGCATTGCTTCACTGTTCATGAAACCATACTCACAGATGTGAAGTGATATTTTATTATTGTTTTGATTTTCACTACCCTAATAAAATGGGATGAACATAGTTTTCATGTGCTTTTTGTCTTTTATAAGGTTTCTTTGAGGATTGCCTATTAGAATTTTCTGTCCAATTTTTAATCAAGCCTTTTATGTTGTTGAGTTCTCTGTGTTATTTTCACAGTTTGAATATTGATGCTTTATGGGTGTATGACTTACAAATTTCTCCCATTCCATAATATTCTTTTTCATTCTGGTGGAACTTTTTCTCTGAAGAAGTTTTTTTAAGTTTGCTACAGCCCCATTTTTTAAAGTTTTACTTTTGTTTTATTTGCTGTTATACTAGAACTCCCAAATATATATCAATAACCAATGCCAAGGAGTATGTAACCTATATTCTCTGTATTTTATGATTTCAGTTCTTACATTAAGAACTTTAATTCACTTAAAATCAATTTCTTTGTATAATTTTAAATAAGGATCCAATTCATTCTTTTATAGCAACTACACTTTTCCCAATATCATGTATTAAAGAGGCATTATTTGTAGAAAGGCAACACACATACATACCTATGAATCGTTCTAATTTGACATTTTACTTATATTGAGGACTGTAACTAGGTCACTTACTTTTATAATGAAAACGCCATAATTTTAAAAGTCCTTTTGTTTTCTATAAACATTTGGATAGTTTGTCAGTTGTTGTCTTTATAAATAATACTGCCATGTACATCTTCTGCTTGTTTGCTGGCTCTGGGCCATAAGAAATGAAAAAGTTCAACATTTTTATATAAATTGTTCTTCTAAACAGATACAGTGTTATCTATTATATTATTATAATCCTTATTATTGCATGTTTCTGCTTAGCTAATCAAATATGAAGTCAATTTTTATTGTAGCTTTAATTTGCATCTTTATGATTGCTAATGAGATCTATATTTTCATGTATTTATTGTCTTTTGCTACTCTCTCTTCTGGGAAATGTCAGCATAATTTTTACTTCATTTTGTATTGGGTTGCCTTTTGCATTTGTTTTAAGAGTTCTTTACAAATTCCAAATGTTAACCTTTTATTTGTATTTTAAATCACCCACTGACTTGTAGCTCATCGTTTCACTTTCTTTTATAAAAGGTATTATTGAGGTGAATTCATTGACTATGCTATATTTATCAGCTTTCTTTTCACCGAATGTGACTTTATCTTCTGTTACAAATCTATTCCTATTACAATATAGTAAAAAAAAATAAAAATCTCCATAAATTTTCCTTTTAAAATGATCTTGGTTTTCCTTTTGTATTCATTGATAGGGAACAGATTTTTATGTTTGACATGTGGCAAGATATACATTTAAGTTTATTAACATCATATATCAGTTAAATCTGTATAATATGCTGACTTGTCTTTCCTTTATTCCATTTGCAGTGCCTATTTTCTATATGTCAGGTTTTCTATGTACAAATCATTTCCCAAGCTACTTTGCCTCCATTTTTTTTTCTGTAAGCCTTATAAGATCAACTTAATTTTTAAAGATTTAAAATTATATGCTGATTTCTACCATGCATGGACATTTGCTTTTTCTTCCTTTTCCAGGATCATATGAGATCTACTTGGTCATATTTTTAACCACCAAAACTAAACTGATCTTTTATAATATATGGGGAAGAATGACCCTCTTTGATATAAGTTTCTTGTCCTTCTATTTAGTTCTTTAATTTTAGCTATATAAGTGTTTCACATAATTTAAGCTGAAAAATATTATAATTTATTATGTGAAAAAGCTAAATTTTATCACTATACTTACTCTAAATGTTTGACACTGTTATATAACTTAATTACTTTTCATTAAGGATATCTACAGCTCAGGGGCTGAGTGGTGGTGCACCTGATTGAGCACACATATCACAATGCGCAAGGACTCAGGACTCCTGGTCCCCACCTGCAGGGGGAAAGCTTTGTGAGTGGTGAAGTAGGGCTGCAGGTGTCTCTCTGTCTCTCTCCCTCTCTATATCCCCTTCCCTTTTGATTTCTGGCTATCTCTGTCCAATAAATAAAGATAATTAATTTTTTTTTAAAAAAGAATATCTCCAGCTCTGTTTCAAAAATTATTTTTCCAATTTGTTTTATTAGGGGTATAAACACTTACAAAAACAGTTATTCCCATGTGACAGATATCCACACCCAAACCTCACCACCAAATTAAGTCCTTTATCATTCTGTATTAGTTTTGCAAAGTGTTCTCTATCCTTTGCAGTCCACACATACCCTGAGTTCTTTACTTTGCTACAATAGATCACACCCAGCCCAAGTTTCCCCTTGTGTTTTTCCTTCCCTCCTTTGCTTCTAAAATTTCATCCAGATATAGCAAAGGAAATGATCTCATTATTTTTATAGGTAAGTAATATGTCATTGTATGCATACTACAACTTCTTTTTTATTATTCATTTAGTATTTTTTAATTTGATAGGGCAGAGACAAATGGAGATATAAGGGTGAGAGAAAAAGAGGGGGGAAAGAGGGAGAGGGACATACATTTGCAGCACTACTTCACTGTTCAAGGAGCTTCTCCCTTGCTGGTTGGAAACAGGGCTTGAACCTGGGTTTTCACACATGCGCTCTGTGGACAGCAGTCTAGAGAACTCTCAGAAGGCTAGAAATGGACCTACCCTATGGCCCTACAATTCCTATCCTGGGGATATATCCTAAAGAACTAAATACACCCAGCCAAAAAGATTTGTGTATACTTATATTCATAGCAGCACAATTTGTAATAGCCAAAACCTGGAAATAGATGCCTTTCGATAAAGTTTAAAGTGGTTACATTTTCATATGATAAAAAAATAAATAAAAATTAACTATAGTTAAAATTCACAGGGTAGATATTGAAAGTAAGATACAGAAAAAATAATATTAAACAGATTAGATTTACCATGTGCAAAGACCAGGGGGTTCAAATCCCTGTAGATGGATATCTTCATAAACGATAAATCAGTGATATAGGTTTATCTCTTTCTTTCTCTATCTCTATACCCCCCCCAAGTTCTCTCTGTCCTAAGTGAATACACCAACAAACCCAGGTACATAAATGTCAATGAATCAGTTTCAGCTGGGCTGATATCATACATGCCAAAGATGCCAAAGGTTTCTTATTCTACTTACCACATTACAGCTGCATTAGTACACAGACACATACATAAAATCATTTAAGCTCCACAAGAGTCCCTGTGAGATACAAATAATTATTACTACTTTTTTACAGAGCAGCAGCTAAGACATATAATTATCAAAGGTAAATAGCTAGTATCTAGCAGAGCTGGAATATTATCCAAATACTATTTGGAGAATATATATTTATTTTTCATGTGAAAATTGTTCTTTAATAATGGACAGATCTGCCAGGTGGTTAAGCACCTATATTTGCATGTTCAAGGCCCTGCTCCCCACCTGCAAGGGGACACTTCACAAGCAGTGAAGTAGAACTGCTAGAGTCTTTCTCTCTCCCTCTATATCTCCCCCTGCTCTCTCAATTTCTGTCCTATTCAATAAAATAGAAAGAAGAAAAATGGCCGCTGGGTGTGATGGATAAATAATGTAGGCACTGAATGATTATCCTGGTTGGAAGAAAATGAGAAATATAAAATGATTTTAATATATGCATAAATTTAGCACATCAAAATTTATATATATGATTACTTAGGAGTTTAATCCTTCTTTACTTAGGGATGTGGAATATCTCCTAATAACACCTACTAGAAAAATCAAGATGGAGGGAAAGGAAGTGCATTATTTTCCATCTTACTTAGATGGATACTATATGGAAAAGATGTTGAATATTTTGTTCATTCAGACTTTTTAATAAATAGAAGTTTCTTTTTTTTTTTAACTTTTAAACAGTTTAATTGTGAGAATGATATTTATTGTTACTAGGGGATTGTATGTAGCCCTGTGTATAGCCACAGGTTAACTGATAAGCCATTAATGCATCTCTATATTCTTTCCATTCATTTTTTCTTTTTTTCTCTCTCTCTTTCTCTCTCCCTCTCTCCCTCTCTCTCTATCTCTCCCTCTCTCTCTTTTTCCCTTTCTCTCTCTCTCTCTCTCTCACACACACACACACACACACTCACATTCACACACACAATGTGCACTTTCATGATCTCTTACATAGTTAAATCCAAAAGCCACTATATGCAACCAGAGGATTTATTTAACTAACACAACTTTCTGTAAGATATTATTCTCCTCAGTAATTTAGTGAACATCTTTCACTGTCTTTTTTCACTTCTTTATTGACTTACAATGCTATAGAATTTCATAAGTATAGCTTTATACCACTATATATATGATTTATTACCATAGATTTTATCAAAACAATTTTGTTTTCCCCAAAACTTTTGCCTTTCTGTATTTTAGTCAAAGATTTAAGACTTGACTTTCTTAAATGGAGATATATTTTTTAAATATTTATTTATTTTATTATTATTTTTTAATATTTATTTTATTTATTTATTCCCTTTTGTTGCACTTGTTGTTTTATTGTTGTAGATATTATTGTTGTTGTCGTTGTTGGATAGGACAGAGAGAAATGGAGAGAGGAGGGGAAGACAGAGAGGAGGAGAGAAAGATAGACACCTGCAGACCTGCTTCACCGCCTGTGAAGCGACTCCCCTGCAGGTGGGAAGCCGGGGTTCAAACCGGGATAAATATTTATTTTTTATTTATTATAAAAGAAGAAAAGGAGAGGGAACCAAAGCAACAATTATTTCAGGTGTAGGAGAATGAATTTGTGACCTCGGGGGTCTCAGGCATGCAAGTTGCTATACACTAAGAGACTTACCTAGGTTTATGTATCTCCTTGTCTTTGAAAATATTAATTTTGGGGAGACTGGCGGTAGCATAGCGGGTAAAGTGCAGGTGGTGCTAAGGTCAAGGACTGGCATAAGGATCCTGGTTTGAGCCCCCGGCTCCCCACCTGCAGGGGAGTCATTTCACAAGTGGTGAAGCAGGTGCAGGTGTCTATCTTTCTCTCCCCCTCTGTCTTCCTCTCCTCTCTCCATTTCTCTCTGTCATATTTAACAATGACAACATCAATAACAACAACAATAATAAAAAACAACAAACACAACAAAAAGTAAAAATAAATAAATATTTAAAAAGTTAAAAAAAGAAAATATTAGGTTTTTTTTATTTTTTATTTATTTTATTTTTTATTTAAGAAAGGATTAGTGAACAAAAGCATAAGGTAGGAGGGGTACAACTCCACACAATTACCACCACCCAATCCCCATAACCCACCCCCTCCCATGGTAGCTTTCCCATTCTCTATCCCTCTGGGAGAATGGACCCAGGGTCGTTGAGGGTTGCAGAAGGTAGAAGGTCTGGCTTCTGTAATTGCTTCCACGCTGAACATGGGCGTTGACTGGTCGGTCCATACCCCCAGTCTGCCTCTCTCTTTCCCTAGTAGGGTGTGTCTCTGGGGAAGCTAAGCTCCAGGACACGTTGGTGGGGTCTTCAATCCAGGGAAGCCTAGCCAGCATCTTGGTGGCATCTGGAACCTGGTGGTTGAAAAGAGAGTTAACATATGAAGCCAAACAATTTGTTGAGCAATCATGGACCCAAAGCTTGGAATAGTGGAGAGGAAGTGTTAGGGAGGTACTCACTGCAAACTCTAGTGTAATCCTGCTTTCAGGTATATATTTTGCAGTAGTTTATGGATACGTGTGCACATAAGCTCTCTCTCACAGAAACTGGTGTATATCTAGGTTATGGGACTTTGTTAGAAAGCGAACTACCTGAGATGAAATTAGAGTGTACTATTAAAGGAAAGGTCTCACCCGAGTAATGAAGCTGAAGGGTTGTCATTCCACACGTGAAGTCTCTGGATACAGTCTGAGGTGAAGCATGTTGAGATGGCAATCATTGCTTTGGTTAGGTTGTGATCGGCGGATGCAATATTATTTGTTATGGATTGGGAGAGGCATACGTGAAAGTGGGCCCTATCCAAGGGTTCCAGGACTGGGGGAACTAGGGACTCTATAGTGGAGATGTGAGCTGTGCTATTGGAAGCTTCTAATCTACTTGGTCTAGGCTTTTGAGAGAGTCCGCATATCAAATACATAGCCTATATATTAAAAAGATTCAGTTTGTCTTTTGAGAAACTTTGAGACATACAATTGATTTTCCCCTCTCATATTAATTAACTACTGATTTATATGTCTACATTTTGCTAGGAGTGTACATAAACAACATTCCCACCACCAAAGGACTGTGACCCATCCCTCCCGCCCACTGCCACTCCCCACTGGCCCAGGAAGCTACATGTCTACCCCTCACCACTGGGTTTTTACTTTGGTGCCCTACTTACAATTTGATCAGGTCCTGCTTTTAGTTTCCCTTTCAGATCTTCTAAGTCAGCTTCTGTTGATGAGTGGGATCATCCCATACTCATCTTTATCTTTCTGACTTAGTTCACTTAACATAATTCCTTCTAGCTCTGTCCAAGATGGGTCAGAGAAGGTGGGTTCATTGTTCTTGATAGCTGCATAGTATTCCATTGTGTATATATACCACAGCTTTCTCAGCCACTCATCTGTTGTTGGGTACCTGGGTTGCTTTCAGGTTTTAGCTATTATGAATTGTGCTGCTATAAACATAGGAGTACCCACCTCTTTTTGGTTGGGTGTTATGGAGTCCTTGGGGTATAACCCCAGGAGAGGAATTACTGGACCATATGGAAGGTCCATGTCTAGCCTTGTGAGAGTAATCCAGACTGCTCTCCACAGAGGCTGTACCAATTTACATTCCCACCAGCAATGTAAAAGGGTTCCTCTGTCCCCACATCCTCTCCAGCATTTGTTGCTGCTGTCCTTTTTGATGTATGCCATTCTACAGGAGTGAGGTGGTATCTTAGTGTTGTCTTAATTTGCATTTCTCTGACAATCAGTGACCTAGAGCAGTTTTTCATATGTTTGTTAGCCTTTTGGATCTCCTCTGTGGTGAATCTTTTGTTCCTTTCCTCTGCCCATTTTTGGATGGGGTCATTTGCTTTTTTGCGGCTAAGTTTGCTGAGCTCTTTATATATTTTGGTGATTAGTTTCTTGTCTGATGTCTGGCATGTGAATATCTTCTCCCATTCTGTGAGGGGTCTCTCTGTTTGTTTAATAGTTTCTTTGGATGTGCAGAAGCTTTTCAATTTGATGTAGTCCCATTGGTTTGTTTCTGCTTTGGTCTTCCTTGCAATTGGGTTTGATTCATCAAAAATGTCCTTGAGGTGTATGTGGGAAAGTGTTTTACCAATGTTTTCCTCTAAGTATTTGATTGTTTCTGGTCTGACATCTAGGTCTTTGATCCATTTGGAGTTGATTTTTGTTTCTGGTGAGATAAAGTGGTTCAATTTCATTCTTCTGCATGTTACAACCCAGTTTTCCCAGCACCATTTATTGAAGAGAGCCTCCTTTTTCCATTTAATCCTTTGGGCCCCCTTATCAAAGATTAGATGCCCATAGGTGTTGGGATTTACTTCTGGGCTTTCAATTCTGTTCCACTGGTCTGTGTGCCTATTTTTGTTCCAGTACCATGCTGTTTTGATGATGATGGCTTTATAATATAGTTTAAGGTCTGGGAGTGTGATGCTTCCATTTCTGTTTCTTTTCCTTAAGATGGTTTTGGCAATTCTAGGTGTTTTCAGGTTCCAGATAAATGATTGTAGTGTTTGTTCTATTCTCTTAAAGAAGCCTGGTGGAACTTTGATGGGTATCGCATTAAATTTGTATATGGCTCTGGGGAGAATATTCATTTTGATGATATTTATTCTTCCAATCCATGAGCATGGGATATCTTTCCATTTCTTGGTATCAGTTTCTATCTCCTTGAGTAGCGACTCATAGTTTTCAGTATACAAGTCTTTCACTTCTTTGGTCAACTTTATTCCTAGGTATTTGATTGATTTTGCTGAAACAGTAAATGGGAGTGATTTCTGGATGTCTTCTTCTTCAGATTTAGTGTTTGCATAAAGAAATGCCACTGATTTTTGTACATTGATTTTGTAGCCTGATAACTTGCTATATTGCCTAACAACTTCCAGTAATTTTCTACTGGATTCTTTAGGTCTTTCTATGTATACTATCATATCATCTGCAAATAGTGAGAGCTTGACTTCTTCCCTTCCAATCTGCATCCCTTTGATTTCTTTCTCTTGCCTGATTGCTATGGCAAGAACTTCCAATACTATGTTGAAGAGTAACGGTGACAGTGGACAGCCCTGTCTTGTCCCCGATCTGAGGGGGAATGCTTGCAGCTTCTGTCCATTGAGTATGATGTTGGCTGTAGGTTTTCTATATATAGACTCTACTATCTTGAGGAATTTCCCATCTATTCCCATTTTTTGTAGAGTTTTGAGCATGAATGGGTGTTGGATTTTGTCAAAGGCTTTCTCTGCATCTATTCAGATAATCATGTGGTTTTTGGCTTTGCTTTTATTGATGTGATGAATGACATTGATTGATTTATGGATGTTGAACCAGCCTTGCATTCCTGGGATGAATCCCACTTGGTCATGATGAACAATCTTTTTGATGTGTTGCTGTATCTGGTTGGCCAAGATCTTGTTTAATATTTTGGCATCTATGTTCATCAGAGATATTGGTCTGTAGTTTTCCTTTTTTGTTTTGTCCCTATCAGCTTTTGGTATCAGGGTGATGTTGGCTTCATAAAAGGTGGAAGGGAGTATTCCTGTTTCTTATGGAATAGCTTAAGAAGTATGGGTATTAACTGTTTCCTGAAAGTTTTGTAGAATTCGTTTGTGAAGCCATCTGGTCCAGGACTTTTGTTGTTGGGGAGGTTCTTAATAACGGTTTCAATTTCTTTGTCTGTGATTGGTGCATTTAGATTTTGTAGTTCTTCTTGGTTCAGTTTTGGAAGTGCATAGGTTTCTAGGAATTGTTCCATTTCTTCCAGATTCTCTAGCTTGGTGGCATATAGTTCTTTATAGAAGTTTCGCAGAATTCTCTGGATTTCTGTGGTGTCAGTTGTGATATCTCCTGCATCGTTTACAATTCTATTAATTTGAGTCTTCTCTCTTTTTTGTTTGTTGAGTCTGGCTAGGGGTTTGTCAATTTTGTTTAATCTTTCAAAGAACCAACATTTGGCTTCATTGATCTTTTATATGGTTCTTTTATTTTCGATGTTGTTTATTTCTGCTCTAACTTTAGTGATTTCTGTCCTTCTGGTTGCTAAAATATTAGTTTTTATTAAAGCAAGTAATGATAGTAAAATACGTTATGTTAATAAGCTTAAAGAAAATCACCCTCATTTTAAGTGCATTTTCCCCCCAAATCTGGAAGGTTTCTAAAATTCAAGTAATTATTTCATAGTTTCCTAGTTTTGTACTATTTAATATTCAAGTTAATTTGTAATTAAAAATACTAGTAAGCATTTAACTTGTAAAAGGTATATATGAAAGGTGAAGAGAGGATAATGAATAAGATGAGTATTGTAAAAGTAACCACCTAAATAGAATTTTAAACTACATAGTATTAAGGGAGGGCTGGTGGTTGCTCACCTGGTTGAGTGCACATGTGACAGTGTGCAAGGAAGCCAGTTCAAGTCCTAGCCCTTTGTACAAAAGGAGAACCTTTATGAAAGGTGAAGCAGTTCTACAGGTGTCTCTCTTTTTCTTTCCCTCAATATCATTCTCTTTCCTCTCAATTTCTCTGTATCTAATTAATAAATACATACATTTTAAAGTATTATACAACAGAGTAGCTAATGCATTTAAATAAATCAGTCAATGAAACTGGTTTAAGTTCTTCAGACATGTTTAGTAAAAGATATACATAAAAGATGAGGAGAAGATAATGAGTAAAGTAATGAGGAGATATGATACTAGTTAAAGGAGATCTTGGGTCAATAGGGAAGAAACAATAAAATATAGAGTATATGGTGGAAAATGTTATGTTGAGGTCACAGGCAATGGCATACTCAATAGAGCACACTTGTTATAATGCTCAAGCACCCAGGCTCAAGCCCATTTACCCTACATACAAAGCAGGGAGTTTTACAAGTCCTGAAACAGAGTTGTATCTATCTATCTATGTATCTATCTATCTACCTATTTATCTCCTACTTTCTTTTCAACTTCTCTTTACATCCAAATAAATTTTAAAAAATGCTATGTTATGGAGAGCAAAATACCACAACTTGAATTAAAAAAAACCAAAATTTTCAGAATTCTTCAAACTGTACCATAAACTGGCTAGCTTTGCGGGTGGGAGAGAGAGAGACGACCAGTGACTCATGGCTGAGTGGTACGCAGTTCAGTCTTTATTCATGTGGAATGCAACACAATATAAGCTATCTCTAATCACAATCTTGTCCTTATATATTCTGAGGCGGAAGAGTCAGGTCCAAAGAGGATGTATGTAGGATAGGGGGTGGGGAGAAGGAAAAAGCATGGAAAACAGTGAGGATTAAACCAATGCCCTGGAGGCAGGGTGGTGCTTAGTTAACTGGTTATGTAAATAGAATACAGTGTAAGCAGGGGGGATTAAACCAATGAAACAGAAGGGGTCTTAGAAACAGAATTTAGAAGCATACCAACATTTCGCCCTTTCTTTTTAACTAATGGCCAGAATATCAGGAGTGTGGGGTGAACAGAAACCTATATTGTACAGGCATTTTCAAAAGAACTGGCAAAAGACATGCAGGAACAAGTAAGAGAGAAGCAAGAACCAGTGTGATGCCAAGGGGAGGCCTGAGGGGGCGTTTCTTGCTTCAAACGGCAAGGCCTATCAGGCGAAAGGGTATTTCTTCCCTCTGGGGGCATCTCCTTCCTCTGGGGGTGTTTCATGCCTCAAAGGACATTTCCTGCCTCTGTGGGCATCTTTTGTCTGGAGGTGTTTCATGCCTCAAAGGGTGTTACCTACCTCTGTGGGCAGAGCCTGCAGGTGAGAGAGCATGGCCTATAGAGTCCCAAGGCTTCGACTGCAAAGTCCATGGACTGCTGCAGTCAGTCTTTGAGAAACCCTGCAGCATAAAGGGAAACTGCTGTAAAGTTGTGTAAAGTGTCCAAGAGATATACCAGTAAGTCCAATAGAAGTGTCAGTCTAAAGCAGATGACCACGGATGAAATGCCAGGGGATGAAACACTGCACATCTGTCTCAATGGGGAAGGTCAACCACTGTAATTCCGCGTTTCTGTCGAGAGTGAGCTTTGGAGTCTGTGATCGATTTCTTCAAGTTGTGCCAGGTCACATCATTGGTTTCGGGGGGGCTGCTATAGTCATGCCATTTTGTGGGCAGTGTCAGAGAACAGGGGTCCAAATGGATTTCCAGGGGTTCCATTTGAGCAGATGTTTTTTCATGTGAAGACGACAGCTGTAATTCACTTACTTGTGAAACAAAACTTTTTAAGGTTGCTAAACAGCACTAAGCTCAATAGAAGAACCATGGTTAGAAGCCTCAAGCATGAGAATCATTAGCATAACCATTATGCTATCTACCCCACCCATATTCATACAGTTTTCATGATTAAACATTTCACATTTATGCCAAGAGGTAAAAAAAAATCAAGAGAAAAAAACAATTTTTTGGATTGTTTCGGGATGTCTCTAGAAATTATGGCTGCATTCAGCATGTTGCTTTTTTTTGTAAAGTCAATGTAATACAAAATTTTAGTCATTCAAATCACTCTCTTATGAAACACAACTAAAAGCAGCTAACAAACTTAAGATATTCAGAGAGAACAACGAGGGGGGAATCGAGAGAAAAGCCGTAGGCAGCTTTTGCTTCTTTCACCTTGAACCGGATTATCCAGATCTCACCATGTAGCATCATGAGTCCCCGGAGGGTGTCCTAGTCCAAAATATACATATATATATCTGGGCACATGACAGTCAGATATGTAAACTAAATCAATATAGTAACAGATGGTTGGCTAGAAAGTTGGCAGTTACCAAAAAGTGCTAATCAGTGAACCAGGAGTATCAATTGTGGAAGGACAGTGATTTGTAAATTCAGCAACAATAAATTATTTTTAAAATTAACTGGAACAATACTATGTAAGCTGTATCAGTATTACCAAATATTTAGAGTGTTCTAACCTCTAAAATATTGATAGCATACCTAAATATATGAGTAACCTAAAATTGTTAAGGAAATATAATTAAAAACAAAATCTCCCAACCCAGAAATCCTCTTCAAAAAAGTAGCAGAGAAAACATATTTTGATTATTGTGTAAGTATTAAAACAGAATGTAATGCACATCACAGATATTGTATGAAGACATTATAAAAGCAAAGAAATCTTACCAATTTATAGAGCCAAGGAGACGTAACCCATTCCAAGTATGTTTTCAGGATAAGCAATATGTTGTCCTCAAAATTACTTAAAATAACCATTTGTCATAAATCCTAGTTCATCCTAGATGTATTTAATAATTGGCATGCCTATGTTTTATTTTATAGTTGCCTTTATGTACAAGGAAAAAATACAAAGCTATTCATACTTTTATTATATTCATCTATATATTTATGATAGTGAATACATTGGCAGCTTATCTTATATGAGAAATCACTTGAAAGTTAACATATAAAAATATAATTTGAGAAGACTGACAGGTAGCTTAGCCAATAAAGAACACATGTTAAGACATGGAAGTACAAGCAGGGAAGAACAGTGCTGTGGTGTCATTCTGTCTCTCATATAAAAAGCAAAACAAAAAAGGCTTCTAGGAATGGTAATGTCTTGAAGGCACTGAGCCCCAACAATAACTCTAGAGGCAAAATTAAAATAAAACTAACATGTAATTTATAACTCCATTTAGATCTCCCTAGCCTAAAATTGTTAGTTAAATTACTAATAAGAAAATGAGTGATGCACAGCTTCTGTGTAGCATGACTTTTCCTGTGAAAGAATGATGGACTTTCATCATCCCAAATTGGAATTAGTTTAAAATGGTCTCATGCTATTGGCATCAACTTTACATCTAAAGATGAATCACATTTGAAACACTAGAACCTTTGCCATAACAGGCTTAGAAAGTAGGGGCATGCTTATGAAATAGATGCTTGCCTTCAACAAAATTTTCAACTATTTGATTTTTATTTTTGTTTACTCAAAAATTAATCATGCTTACTTTATGGACACATTCTTAAAAAATTCCAAATTCCTAACTAAGCCATATTATGACATATATCATTTTCATAAAATGATATAACTGAAGTTCTCAGTGTTTACTTTGTTAGTTGTTAAGTTTTTCTTTTTCTAAGCATATAAGAGTTATGTAAATTACCTTTTAAGGAAAACTGCAACCCAAATGCAATTCCAAAATGAGAAATTGAATTTTATTAACTTCCTCCAGTTGATATTGACTTAAGAGAGACCAAATGCAAAAAGAGTTATAGTAAAATGCAGGGGAGATAAATGAATAAAAGACAATGCAATGAATAAAAGACAATGTAACTAGGTAGGTGGCTCAGCAGATAGAATGCAAGATTTGCATGCCTTTGGCCTCTAAATTAAATTCCTGCTGCTGCCTATGCTAGAGCACAGTAGTGCTCTTACATCTCTTCCTCTCTCCATTGCACTCATAAATGAATTTTGTAAAAGACAAGGAAGATAAAGATGAACTCTTAAACTAATGTATTTAATACAATGAAAAAGTGAGTTTTGTTTTCACATTTTTTAAATTGAAAACTCTCCTCAGTACAATTTCATATCTCCTTAAATATAAGCTAACCCACCTCATCCATCCCAGCAGTCACCAATGTGTTCTAAGCCTTTTGTCAGCACTCTATGAATTTCTCTTGGGTCTTTCATAAAAATGGAACTTATATAGTCTGTGGCTATTGAGTATGATTTCGTTCACTTAACATAGTGTTCTTATAATGTTACATAGCATCTTGCACCAGTGATTTATTCCATTTATATTTGACTAGTAGTATATTGTATGACTAGACTACATTTTTTTATTTAATTCATTAGCTGATGGGAATTTGAATTCTACTATATGTATATATATATTTATTTATTTATTTCTACTATATATGTATATATTTCTATTATAGGTATATAATTTTTTTATTTTTACTTATAAAAAGGAAGCATTGACAAAACCATAGGATAAGAGGGGTGCAACTCCACACAATTCCCACCACCAGGACTCTGTATCCCATCCCCTCCCCAATAGCTTTCCTATTCTTTAACCCTCTGGGAGTATGGACCCAAGGTCATTGTGGGATGCAGAAGGTGGAAGGTCTGGCTTCTGTAATTGCTTCCCCACTGAACATGGGCATTGACAGGTCAATCCATACTCCCAACCTGCTTCTCTCTTTCCCTAGTGGGGTGGGGTTCTGGGGAATCAGAGCTCCAGAATATATTGGTGGGGTTGTCTGTCCAGGGAAGTCTGGTTGGCATCATGCTAGCATCTGGAACCTGGTGGCTGAAAAGAGAGTTAACATATAAAGCCAAACAAGTTATTGACTAATCATGAACCTAAAGGCCAGAGTAGTGCAGATGAAAAGTTTGAAGGGGTATCCTCCGTTTTGCATGTAGCTAGTAGGTATATTTTAGTTATATTCCAAAGAGCCTGTGGCTATATTAGTTTTTGTTGTTGTTGTTGTTGTTTTTTCCCCTGAGCCTGGAGTCTGATATGCAGGTAGATCCAAGTTATTGTCTGGGGAGATGATGTCATGGATAGATAAAGGACCAGAAAGCTAGATCAGGGAAGAGAGTAGCTCCCAAATATGGGAAAGTTGTATAAATATTATTGATTGTAAACCCCATCAGTTTGATGTAATCTTGGGCCAATATTCAGCTTAGGAGCCTATGTGACCTCTGCATCCCTGTAGATCTGAGTTCACATTCTGTTGTCATAAATAGTAATGTTCCAAGCTGCCCCAATATCAAGACCCATCTTCCTCAGGTGTAGCAGAGTCTGTTGTCCATCCTCCCTTTGGAGGATGGAACATTCTCTACTGTTGTTGATCCAAGTTGAGGGCAATGCCCTATGGGGGCTCACAACGTGTTGTATGCTTTACATTGGGTTCTAGTTCTCCCCACCAAGAGAATTAGATCAGGCCAGTTAAATTTCGCGGGCCTGCTTGGCCCCGCCCCGGAGGAACCCCGCCAGAGTTCCTGAGTTCCTGAGTTAGACAGAGTTCCTGAGTTCCTGAGTTAGACAGAGTTCCTGAGTTAGACAGAGTTCCTGGGTTCCTGAGTTCAAGAGTGCCAGAGTTTCAGAGGGTTCCCCAGTATGAGAGTTCCAGAGTTCCAGAGTGCCAGAGTTTCAGGGGGTTCCCGAGTACGAGAGTTCGAGGGTTCCTGAGTTCGAGAGTAAAAGAAAGAGTGCTTGCGCCGCCGCAAAGAGACAGCAGAGTTCTGTTTGGTGATTAGTTTGTCTTAGTTTATGAATTGTTGTTCCTGAATAAAGAAATACAGCTTCCCTGCCCAGCCATTGTCTCCGCGTCTCTGTTACCCGCCGTGAAGCAAGCCAGCCCGGCCAGAGCCTCCGAAATTTTAACAACAACAACGGGGTCTATTTTGTTGTTCCTGATAGGGATGACCAGTAACAACTGAGGTCTAGGCCCATTATCTGTTTGGGAATCTCAGTACTTCCTGAATAGGGCCCCAGACCCATCTTGGATGGAGCTAGAAGGAATTATATTAAGTGAGCTAAGTCAGAAAGATAAAGACAAGTAATGGGATGATCCCACTCATAAACAGAAGTTGAGAAACAAGAACAGAGAGGAAAAATCAAAGCAGGATTTGACGAAATTTGGAGTAGGGCACCAAAGTAAAAACCCTGGGTTGAGGGTGAGGGTGGATGTTAGGCATCATGGGGAGGGGGGTATGGGGAGGATGGGATAGGACACAGTATTTTAATGGTGGGAATGCTGTTTATGTACACTCCTATTAATTTCTAGTCATATAAATCACTATTTAATTAATATGAGAGGGGAAAATTGATTGAATTCTACATTTTAAAGTATTTTTATTTATCTTAGTAGATAGAGACAGAGTGAAATCAACAGGGAAAGGGCAGATACAGAGTAAGAGAGAAATAGAGATTCCCGAAGCACTGGTTTACCTTGTGAGTGGGGACTGGGGCCTTGAACCTAGGGCCTTGGACATTATACTATATGTGCTCTACCAAGTGTGCTACTGTTCAGCCTCTAGAGTTGGTTCTACTTTTTAGCTATTATATGTAATACTGTTTTGAACACTTACATATGAGTTTTCATATAGACATAAGTTTTTAGTTATTTGAGCTGATAGATGGGAGTGGGATTGCTTAATCTTATATCCATGTTTGACTCATTTGAATAGATGCCAGACTATTTTTTTTCCAAAGCAGCTGTACCTGTTTATGTTCTCACCATCAATGTAAGAGTCTTCCAATTACTCCACATCCATGCCAATACTTGTTATTGTCTGACATATGTATTTTTTCCTGCAAATTTAAAACCATATTTCTGCTGTTTTGCACTCTAGTCTTTTCTATACTTCAGATACATAAGTCACATCTACCAGGTTAGGGAAAGCATGTAAAATCATCCCCCCTTTAGTATAAAATTTGGGTCACAAATTCAAAAGTCATACAGATCATCATTATTCAAAACAAGTTTTGAATGGGAATGCTTGTGTCTCATTGAATAATGAAAACATGTCACACTACTAGGATGCCAGAGCCTGTCAGCCTACCCAGCAGTAACCAATTTTGCTCTTCAGTGTGTATGTCACTAAAACACTGCATTAAGTATTAGCTATTAGAGTCCCATGCTCAAGTGGTGTTCTGACCTTGTTTTGTCATAGATGGCAGCACAAAGAACTTTAGCAGCTTTCAGATTAGGCAGCTAGGTAAACATTGCTTTCAGTTAAGATCCAGCAGGAAAGTAATAAGGCAGCAATTTCACATGTCATAGAAGCCAAGAACACATAGAGTGAGGTACTTTCTTTACACAGCAAAGAATATAAAGGACAGACATACTTTATCTGCTAGTGCACAAGGAAGGAGCAAAATGGTTTAGCATTGTTTAAAGCTCATAAACTGCAGCCATAAATCAGCAAATTAGCTAGTGATTGCCTCCAGATAGTGATACATGATGAAAAACAAATGAGGAAAGTACTCAAGCATTGCACTTGGTAGCTACTAAAAAAATTAAAGTTCCATCTTCATAAAAAAGCTGTTTAAGGGATGTTATAAAAGGTTGTACCCTCGTAGCACAACAATTACTACTTCAAATGAGTATGCTTTATAATAAATGCTACCACATCAACTGTGCTTTTCATTGCTAAATGGTGTAAATGATTCATACTGTTCCTGGGAAGATTCAAGTGTGAGCTCAATGTGAAGAAGCAGTCAATCTTGTCTCAGCAGAGTGCACAGAAATAATGAGTATCTAATCCATACTACCGAGAGCAGGGCCATGTCATAAGAACCCAATAAATACGTATTAATGAGGTTGCTTATAAAAAAATCAGAGGAAAGCATTAATCTTTGTAAAGCCAAATTAATCTTCTGGATCATGTTTACTTTCTATATCTAATTTGCTATTTTATTTGAAATATAATGTCACATTTTTTAATGTTGAATTCTTTTATGTTAACAATGGAGTAAAGAATTATGTGTTGAATATTTTATTTTAAAATTTTTATTATGATATTTATTGTTTATTGGATAAAGACAGTCAGAAATTGACTTGCAAAGCTTTCCCCCTGCATTTGGGGACCAGGACTTGAACTTGGGTCCTTGCGCACTGTAATGTGTACTCAACCAGGTGGTGCTAACCACTGCACCAGCCCCAAATATTTTCGACAAAGTAATAGTATAGGAGAGAAGGTGAATTTATTTTATTGTTTTATTTATTACTTATTTCTTTATAAGATTATAAGACTGCATACCTCACCCACCACCAAAATTCTGTATCCCCGGCCCCCTGGACAATCACCATATTCATTACAGGGTCTTAGAGACAGTTTGCACTTAGGGTACTTTTTCTTTTGTAAATTCATTTGTTTCACCTTGCTACATTCAACATATGGACAAAACCATTCATAATTGTCTTCCACATGCTTACTTCACTAAGCATAATTACCTCAAGTTCCCTCTATTTTTTCCTGAAGGACACAATATCTTTTTTTCTAATTGCTGAGTAGTATTCCATCAAGTATAAGTCTCAGCTCTCAATGGACAGTCTATTTCCATTCCTTGGTTATTGTAAATAATGCAACTATGAACATAGGCATGCATGTGTTCCCTCCCTTTGAAATGATAATTTTGTGTTCTTTGAATATGCACCTAAGAGTAATATTCATGGGTAATAATGTAGTTTCATTTTTAATTTGTTTGAGGACTCTCCATACTGCTTTACATAGAGAATGTACCAGTTCAATAGGGTAGTGTATTAAATCTGTAGATTCAATTTGATAAAATGTCCGTTTTAGTAAAATCTATTCTTCCAGTCCATGAACAAGGATGTTCTTCCTTTTTATTCTTTCTTTTTAATACCCCTCTCTACTTCTTATAAGAATGTCTTGTATCCTTCTTTGTTAGATTCTCTCCTAAATATGTTCTCTTTTGTGGTTCAATTGTAAATTGGGTTTCTTCCTTCATTTCCTCTTTCTCTGTGTTATCATTTGTGCATAAAGATGTCACAGATTTATACATACTGATTTTATATCTTGTATATAAAATTCTACTCTGCTGGGTTGATCAATGACTTCTATAAGTTTGTGGTGGAATCTTTAGAGCTCTGTATGTATATTGTCATGTCATCTGCAGAAGTAATAGTTTAATTTCTTCCTTTCCAAAAATGGGTTCCTTTAATTCTTCTTGATCCTCCTTCTTCTCCTCCTTCTGCTGCTGCTGCTATTGCTCTTCCTCCTCTTCTTCCTTCTCCCCACTCCTTCCTCCTCCTTCTCTACCCAATCCTGCTTCATTCTTGATAGGACAGAGAAAAATTGAGTGGGGAGAAGGAGAGAAAGAGAGACACCTGCAATCATACTTCACTGGTTATGGAGTTCCCCACATCAGGTTGAGATTAAGGGCTTGAACCTGGGCCCTTTTGCATGGTAACTCCTGCACTAAACTGAGTGAATTACCACCAGTCTTATACTACCTCTTTCAGGCCTTATTGCTCTGGCAAGAATTCCTGGGCTGGTGCTGAACAGTAACAATAACATTAATAATGGACATCTTTCTACCTTTCTACATCCAGATTTTAGGGGAAATACTTTTATGTTTTTCCCCATTGAGCATAAAGTTGACTATAGGTTTTTCATGTGACCTTTATTATGTTGGTGGATTTTCCTTTTTTGTTAATTTACTTGTTTATTGAAGAGATACAGACAAATCAAGATGAAGGGGAACATAGAGAAAAGAGAAAGAGAGACTCCTGCAGCACTGCTTCACTACTTGTGAAACTTCCTCTGCTGCTAGGGATTGGGAGCTTGAATCCAGGTCCTTGTACATCATTAACACATATACTTTACCTGATTTTCTGCCACCTGGCTTCAGAACTATCCTTTTGTTCCCTAATTTTAAAGATCTATTTCATAAATGGGTGTTGGATCTCGTCAATTTCTTAAAATATTTATTTACTTATTTGGAGAGAAAATCCAGAGCACTGCTTAGATCTAGTTTATGGTGATGCTAGGGATTGAACCTTGGACTTCAGAGCCTCAGGCATGAAAGTGTTTTGCAAAGCCATTATAAAGTTTCTCTATCTTGTCAATGCTTTTTCGGCATATATTGATATAATCAATATATGTGATTTGCATCTTTCTTTTTGTTAATGTGGTCTAATGCATTGTTTCATTTGCAAATGTTGGACCATTGAAAGATATATCTACCTTTAGGCAGATATACAGTCTCAAAATCATAAAAACAATACCTAGTAAATTTCTTTTATGCCTATTGTTTAGAGATTATAATAGCAAATGAGTATAAGATGGAAAAGACTATTTAAACCAAGATTTACTTGTTCTGATTAGAGATTGTTATACCATAGAAATAAGGAAACTACCTTAAATACTTCTTTTACCTTAAACATGAAGAAGCCACAGTTTGGGGCTGGGAAGACAGCATAATGGTTATGCAAAAGACTTTCATGCCTGAGTCTCTAAGGTCACAGGTTCAACCTATAGCACCAACATAAACCAGAGCTGAGCAGTGCCCTGGTCTTTTTCTCTGTGTCTTCCTCTCCATATCTCTCTCTCATCAAAATAAAATAAAATATTTTAAAAAACACTATTTGTGCCAATGGAGTTCAAATACCCTGAGATTTTATGAACTTAAGTTGTTTTAATGCCTGTTTATAAGGTTAACAATTTAGATCTATTTTGAAAAAAAAATTAAATGTTATTGATAGCTCTGGGAGGGCCTGACCATTGAAGGCACCTGAGGCTAAAAACACTCAGCCATAAGAATGTGAAAGCCAGCAAAATCAGCCCATCCTTGGAATGCAGGCTGAGGCTAGCAGTTTCATAAATCCACAGCCACACCAGACTTACCATCATGGAAAATCCCCACTGAACTCTCACCTAACTTCCTCATCCTATAAGAATCTCCCTCCTAGGGAGTCGGGCTGTAGCGCAGCGGGTTAAGCGCAGGTGGCGCAAAGCACAAGGACCGGCATAAGGATCCCGGTTCGAACCCCGGCTCCCCACCTGCAGGGGAGTCGCTTCACAGGCGGTGAAGCAGGTCTGCAGGTGTCTATCTTTCTCTCCCCCTCTCTGTCGTCCCCTCCTCTCTCTATTTCTCTCTGTCCTATCCAACAACGACAATAACAATAATAAGTACAACAATAAAACAACAAGGGCAACAAAAGGGAATAAATAAATAAAATAAATATTAAAAAAAAAAAGTCTCCCTCCTCTGACCCTGGGTGACACTTCAAGGTGCCTCTCTCTCTTTCTCTCTCTCTCTCTCTCCCCCCTGCTCTCCCCCATTCTCTCCCAGAAGCAGCAAATAAAGCCCTACTTGATAATTATTCTTCGTGGCCTTACTTTTTCTGTCAGGTCCCTTTTGCCACTGACCAGACCTTATAGTTATTCTAGAAAATAATATACACATAAAACAGATGGTACTACAGGTCATAGAGCCCTGTTGTTTGGGCTGCTTCCCTCTATTTCAGCTTGTAAAAATCATATTTTTTGTGTGATTGGAGTTTAGACTGAGCTTGAGAGCTATTTTTCTCTTCCCACAGAGCAGCAGGGTTAAGAGTTGGCTTAAATCTTTGAACCTAATGAACTCAGTTCAGATGCCAATATTGAGGATTCACTAAAGAATGAAACTGGAGCAGAAGCCAAAATCATGCCCAGAATTTCCATGTGCCATCACATATGTAAGATTGTATGTGAAGGAGACTGTTCCCTCTGTCTTTGTGGGTGTTTATGCTTAACCATCCAGAGAAAGCCGGTTTAGTATAGCTAGAATCAGTTAGTATTATTTATTATTATCTGTTAACATTTTCTTCTTGCTTTATATGATTTTAAGCTTTAATCTGTCCTGTTCTCCTCACTCCTCATTTTTGCCACCCTGTGTTATTTGGTTTTTGGATATGTCTGTTTAAAGAACTAAAAGTTTCTATTATTTTTTATAGCAGTTATTAAAACAAAATAGTTTTTACTAAGAGTAACAGATTCTATACTGTAATTGAATCTTAGAATGTATAAACTGAAGTTTTTGGAAATAATCAAACAAAATTTATCTACTTTTATGTCAGAAAAATTATTTTAATAATGTGAAAATGACTCAATACTTGTTTGACAAAGGCAGTCACTTTATATTTAAATATGGAAAATTTAAATAACTTTACAGTGTAAATCTCAATATCTTTGCTCAAGTCTATACCCCTTTAAACTGAAAGCATCATAAAACACATTTGAAAGTTTTTTTGAAAATGATCCTTTCTCAGTGAGGAAAGTAGCATAATTGTTATGCAAATAGACTGTCATGCCTAAGGCTCTGAGATCCCAGGTTCAATTGCCCACACACCATTAGCAAGGGCTGAGCATTGCTCTAGAAAAAATGTTATTTTTCCTTAAATTTAAGCAAATGTCTTTATACCGCAATAATAACTGAAGATAAATACTATTATATGAAAATAATGAAAAACAACTTATGTAGATTATTCCACTGAGAAAATTTTGTTCAGAATTAACACATAATACACAAATATTTTTTTTAATTTATGTTTATTTATTTATTCCCTTTTGTCGCCCTTGTTTTATTGTTATAGTTATTATTGTTGTTCTTGATATCGTTGTTGTTGGATAGGACAGAGAGAAATGTAGAGAGAAGGGGAAGACAGAGAGGGGGAGAGAAAGACACCTGCAGACCTGCTTCACTGCCTGTGAAACGACTCCCCTGCAGGTGGGGAGCCTGGGGCTCGAACCAGGATCCTTATGCCAGTCCTTGCGCTTTGCGCCACCTGCACTTAACCGCTGTACTACCGCCCATCTCCCAATACACAAATATTTTATTCTAAAGAAATTAGTCATTCCAGAAGGAAAAAAAAAAATGTCAAAAACTAGAAATCACTACTCATGAAATTCCAGGTTTCTTATTTTCTCCTCCATGATTTTTAATCACTTTTATCATATATATACATATATATATATATGTATATATATTTCATATATATATATATATGAAATACTATCTTTTCTTGTAGTAGTTTTGCTTCTTTTTAATCTTAGGCTATCCAAATACCCATGGTCTTGATCTTTTACCAACTTTTAATAACTTAGTAACAAATCCATTTTCCTACAGATGGTTCACTTTCCATTTTTTCTGATGCCTCTTATTTTACAAGTGAATTTTAATGTTCCTATAAAGTAAATCCCAAACTATAAAATGGGGGATAAAATAACTTAAGAAAATGTGGATTTTAAACATCATCAACAAGTCAACCTATATACTTCATTTACTTACTTGCTGCCAGGGCTTCTCTGGGGCTCTGGGGCTCTGGGGCTTCACACTGTCAGAATTCCATCACTCCTGCTGGATTCCCCTCTCCTCAGCCTTTTTTTTTTTTTTAAAAATATAAAGGATAAAATACAGGGAAGAAGAGAGACATCCTTGTATGAGTCCACTAATGCTATGCTTCTTTTTTTTGCATGATGCTCCTTTGTGGTGGCCTAGATTTTAAACCCAGAATCTCACACATGGTAAAATGTACATTCTATCCATAAGGTGAATTATTTCTTGACCCAGACCTTTACACTTGACTATTTTCTCTCCCTCTTTCTCTCCCTTCCTCTTTCTCCCTCCCTCCCTCTCTCTATATATAGATCGGTATGTATGTATATATATATACATATACATATATACACATATATATTATTTATTTTTTATGATTGGGTAGAGACAGAGAGAAATTAAGAGGGGTTAGAGAGAGTGATAGACACCTGTACCCCATCATAACATGATGTATCTTTACTGCTGCGTTACTCACATATAAATATAAAATAAATGTAATATTCAAAATCTCTGAGATTAAGATCTACAAAATATGTTTAACAACACACAATTTGTGAAATATACTTGGCTATTCATCCTCAACATTCAACTTCACAGCTCTTGTAAACTAGTTTATAAGTACTCTTTGCCAACACTGAGTTGAGACCATCTGTCATTAATCCCTATAGAAAAAAATATATATGTAAATAAAAAAACCAATCAAATTAGCATACCTCCTCTATGCCTTTCAAAATTGCTCCCCTTTCCTTCTCTTAACTCTAAATAAAACTATTTGAAGTCTTTCTGATAGTTAACACTTGTAATAGGAACATATTTTTGTCATTGCCTAGGATTAATGAGAGTTCTCAATTATATATATTTCTGTCTTGTTAAATGAAGGTCAGATTGTTTATATGACTCCCTTCAGAGTCTGAGTTCACCAGCATTTCTGGCTTGAGTAGTGAACAGTTGGTAAAGTTTTCCTGAATTATTGGATGGATGCTCTTCACAGAAATTGCTTAGACTTTGTGTATTTGTATATAGTGCAAATAGTTGGCAGCAAGCTGTTAATTAGCTATATTGACCAGGAAAAAAAGTGGTAACTGGCCTCAACTCAATTTTCCCATGCTTTCTAATACTGGTGAAAATGGCAGGTTATCCCAGAACCATTTATTGAAGAGAGCCTCCTTTTTGATATTGTGGGATGCAGAAGGTGGAAGGTCTGGCTTCTGTAATTGCTTCCCCGCTGAACATGGGCACTGACAGGTTGATCCATACTCGCAGTCTGACTCTGTTTCCCTAGTGGGGCGGGGTTCTGGGGCATCAGAGCTCCAGGACACATTGATGGAGTTGTCTGTCCAGGGAAGTCTGGTTGGAATCATGCTAGTATCTGGAATTTGGTGGCTGAAAAGAGAGTTAACATACAAAGTCAAACAAATTGATGACCAATCATGAACCTAAAGGCTGGAATAGTGCAGATGAAGAGTTTGGGGAGTTGTCTCCATTTTGTAGGTAGCTAGTAGGCATATTTTAATTATATTCCAAAGGGCTCGTGGCTATTACTAGTTTTTCTTTTTTTCTTTTATCCCCTGAGCCTGAAGTCTTTTATGCAGGTGGATCCAAGTTATTGTCCGGGGAGATGATGTCATGGCTGGAAAAAGGACCAGAAAGCTATATCAGGGAAAAGAGTAGCTTCCAGATATGGGAAAGGTGTATAAATATTGTTGATTTTAAACATCATCAATTTGATGTGAGGTTTGGTTGTTTCTATATTTGATTAAGCTCTCCCCTACCCCCCCTTTTTTTACTACATGGTCATAAAGTTATTTCCTCAATTATATGTTTTATTGTTAGTCTCTTGTCCACCAAAATAGCAAATGACTATAATCTAGATGTTGTTACCTAAGGCTAGAAAGTATCAAAACTTGAAAAAAAAAAGTAATAATAAAAGTAAAATAAAAGAGAGAAAGGAAAAAGTAAAATAATTGGTAATGACAGATGCAAAAAAAAAAAAACAGGCTGATTCCCTATATTAAAGTTACATCTAGGGCTGGCAAAGTAGCACACCTGGATAGTGTGCCCGTTTTGCCATATGAATGACTAACATTAGGGCTGGACCTTCACAGCATTGGAAGTATCTTTGATGCTATGGTGTCTCTCTCTCTCTCTGTGTATTTCTGTTTCTGTTTCTCTCTCCTTCCCCTTCCTTCCCCTTCATCTCCTCCTTCCCCTTCCGTCCCCTTGTCCTCTCTTTTCCTCTTTCTTATTGGAAAAAGAATAATTTTCCATGTGCACTGAATTCTGACAAGAAATATAAATTATAAAACTGTATCTCACATATTTCTCATTATTTCAATAGCTGCTATATAATGCAGAATAAAAAAGGATATTTCTAATTTTTATACAACACTCAAGTATTAGTCATTTATCTTGATAGTGAGAATAAAATATTCAGTTATGTGAATATTTTGTTGCTATTTTCTGTTTATTGCCACCAAGATTATGTCTAGTACTACAAATCCACGGCTCCCAGTGGCCATTTTTCCCTTTATTTATAAAATTTTATTTATTATTATTACTGCCACCAGGTTTATTATTGGAATTCAGTACCAGCCCTACGAATCTACAGGTTCCAACATCTGTTGTTAAAGTTCGGAGGCTCCAGCTGGCCGGGCTAGCATCGCGGTGGTAGACAGAGAGACTCGAGGACACATGGCTGGGCCGGGAAGCGGTATTTCTTTATACACAAACAACAATTCATAAACTAAACCAAACTAATCACCACACAGCTCTCTCCTGCATCCTTTTCCTCACCCGGCTGTGCCAAGAACTCTGGAACTCTGTAGGGGTTCCCTTGGGGCAGGGACAAGCGAGCGGCGAAACTAGCAGGGGCCAAACCAATTTTTCTGGCGGGGGGGGGGGGGGGGAGCTAGACCAAACCAATGTAAAGCATACAATAAACATCCATTTCTTTCTTTTTTTAAATATTTATTCCTTTTTGTTGCCCTTATTGTTTTATTGTTTTGGTTATTATTGTTGCTGCTATCATTGTTGGATAGGACAGAGAGAAATGAGAGAAGACGGGAAGACAGAGAGGGCAAGAGAAAGAGAGACACCTGCAGACCTGCTTCACCACCTGTGAAGTGACTCACCTGCAGGTGCGGAGCCAGGGCCCGGAACAGGGATCCTCACGCCAGTCCTTGAGCTTTGCACCACGTGCGCTTTACCTGTTGTGCTGCCGACTGACTCCCTAGCCATTTCTTTCTTTCTCTCTTTCTTCCTTCCTTCCTTTCTTCCTTCCTTCCTTTCTATTTTTGTTTTTTAATAAGGTAGGACAGAGAGAAATTGAGGATGGGGAAATAGGGAGATAAAGACACCTGCAGACTTTCTTCACTGCTTGTAAAGTATACCTGTGCAGGTGAAGATCAGGGGCTCAAGTAGAATCATTATGTATGGTAATATGTTTCCCTGAGTGTGCCACCGCCTTGCCCCTTTTGCCCCTATTGCTATTTTCTTAGTCTTCATTTTTTAATTTTTCACTAAGACTTCACTATTCCAGACTTACTTTGAGAGAGAGAGAGAGACAGAGAGAGACAGAGAGAGACTGAGCAAAAAAGGTACCACAGCACTAAAACTTCCTCCATGTAGTGGGGTCTGTGTTCAGACCTAGACAGTGCTCATGGGTAAGCAGGTAGATGATACAGGGGAACTACTTTTCTGGTTCTATTGTAGTTTTTTAAAGGTCCCATTATAAGTGTCAGTCAATTATATGTATGTGTTTCAAAATTGTGAAACTTGTCCTATGTGAAGTCTATTTGTGAGGCAAACTTTGGCATATATATGGACAGCATGAACTAAAAATTTTACATTTGAGATAGAATGCAGAATATTATTCCACATTTAAAGTATTTTAGTACATTCTGTTGACAATAAAGATATTTTTATTAATTTTCTGTTATCTTTATTTATTGGATAGAGTCAGCCATAAAATCATTAAGAGGAAGACAGAGAGGGAGACAGAGACACTTTCAGCACTGCTTCACCACTTATGAAGCTACCTCTCTGCAGGTGGGAACTGTAGCTTGAATTTGGTTCCTTATGCATTGTAACATGTACACTCAACCAGGTGTGCAACACCTCCACCCCTAGCCCCCATAAAAATCATTTTAAGATTTTAAACACTGCTCTAGAATAACTGTATTATAGAGCGATATACTGAGATATTACTGCTAAATATATACTTATACTTCCATAGTTTATTATTTAATATGTAAATGTGTAAAATGTGAGAAAATTAAATTCTATCTGCATAGCATGAGAAAAAAAATTTAAACATCTTGTCAACACCAATTAATTAAAGTATAAACACTTTAGTTTTGTGAAAGTAATATGGTGATTTTACGTGTATTTATATATATATATATATATTTTTTTAAATTTCACAGCTGTTGATCAATTGTAAATGTGCCTATTCTAAATTGCATTTCTATCTAACTGGTGTAATGCTAAATAAAGCCATGGTATCATTATTTTTAGTCAATGGACACTTTATTCTCACTAAATAATGGAAGAGAGGTCATAGACATCATTTTATTTCTCTAGTTAGCTATAGCACTGATGTCTGAATACAATATTGGTTTATTGTAAAAAATACAAGATATTCACAAGATTCTTCATGCTACAGGCACATTTTTCTTATTTTCTGGAAATATTACAATTGTGTCCCACCCAACTTTATCTAAGTAGAGAGATAATAAAACTCAGAATTTTCACAATGCTGATTTTCTTGTCATTTTGGCTATATTTTTAGACCTATTGAATTGTATCTTTCTTATAGAAAAATATGAAACATTCCTAAGTGAATTCTGTGTATGATAATTTGACATCTAGATACATATCAAGTAAGAATTCTGTGTTAATTAGCAAAAGAACCACTCAGAGAAAAGGGGTACCAAAGTAATATGAAAAACCACTTTGAGGGACCAGGTGTCATGTCTCTCTGGTGGGGTGATCTCTAGGGGAAAGGTAATGGACTGGTTCTTTTTCACTCACGACAGGGGTGACTTGAAGTAAAAGATACCAGGGAGCTCTCCAGAGTGTTCAGAATTCAGAACTCGTTTATTAGCAAGGTGGACATGAGTTAAATAGAAAAACAAATGAAGGGAATTATTACTGAAATATGTCAGAAATTACAGGTTTCTTAACAGTTGGCATGCCCCTAAGGTAGGGGGCTGGTATGACAGGAATTGATGAGATACAAGACAGTTATTCTCCATGACACAAGCAACTTAATTATCCAAAGGTATTTGAGAGAAGCATAGGGGTTAAACCCATAGGGTGAGATAGAGAGAAGATGGATATCAAAAGGCCATATAGTTTGGAATTTCTCTTGTCTGGGGTCTGAGGTGTGTGATGAAGTGTGTGACAAGGTGTGTTCTTCTGTGATCAGAAGGTGACTTTGAATAAGTGAATCTGCGGCCATGTGGCCTGCAGTTAATGGAGGGAAGTATTGGGGTTTCTGTGGGCCTGAGAGTCAAGAAGGAAAGAACTAAGTCTGAGTTTCCCCCCTTATGCTCTCCTCAGTTGAGAGAGACTTACCAAGAGGTTATCTTCTCAGACCTCCATCCAAGGATGGAGGTGGATGGGGGTGGTTCTCCCTAAGGTCTATCAGGCTTACACATAGTCCCAACATCTCCTCATTTCTTTAATTAATGAACAGTGTTTATGGATCAATGTCAGAGCATTTCTTTCCTCTAAAGGAATACGAGTGTAAGGGTGAACAGAGACCCTCTGTACTGTAACATGAATTATGTCATGTATGCGTTTCTTGAGGAATTGAATGAGGCAAGGAGCAATCAGCAATAGAGCTACCATAGCTAGCAAAGGGCCTAGGAGAGGCAGAATCCAAGCAGTTAAAGGAGAAGAGAACCAGGAGTTAGTACCAAAAGAGGAAAAGGAATTCTTAATATCACGGCTAAGTTTGTGCAAGATATAAACATTTCAGCTTTAAAATCTAGTTTCATTTATGAAAAATCACATTCTTCCTGCAATGCTAGACAAAGGTCATACTGTTCTGCATAAATCAAATCCAAACCATGGCGGTTCTGGAGTACCACCTTAGCAAGGGAGTTTATCTGTCTCTGGAGAGGCTCCAAGCTGTCCAAGGTGAAGTCAAATGGACTGTTGAAGCTGTTTTTCAATGCGTTCAGCAGCATAGAGAGATTGTCCCAGAGTCCACCAGAAAGTCCAAGGGGAGCGGTCAGTCGATGTGATGGCCAGGGCAAGAAACAGCACATCTGGTCCTCTGGTGGGTCAGCGCCAGCTGATGAAATTTTTCTTCTTCATAGAGGGTTAGCTGTGGAACAAGCGAAACTAGGAGGCAAGGACCAGGTAGAGGAGAACTGACACGAAAATATAGGGTGGTGTTGCACCAAAACACAAACAGAGGAGATGCATACACATTAGAAGTCAAGGTGAGGTTTCTTGAACATACATTGAGGAACATTGGGAGAAAAGAAGAGGTCAATAAACATGTAAGGATGAAATCAGAGCCAATGGATTCTGTATAAAGAGGAATTGAAGTCAGAGGTGGTAGGTCAGCAGAGAGAGAAGACTTGGATAGGCTGGTGAGGTTAGCTGGAGTATATACTGGCATGGTGGACTTGCCAACAGGGACTCTGTGGATTTTGCAAGAGCAATAATATCATCCATCATAATAAAAGGAAAACAAACATGGACATCTAGTGTTGAAAAAAGAAAAAGGAGAAAAAATATGTCTCTATGACTGGAAAATTGGGTGGCTTTGTCAATGAGATATAATAAATGGACAATTTTAATTTTTGTAAATATTAAGAAGGTTTAGTATAGTTACTTCATTGACACTTTAGCCAACTGAATACTGGGGGTGCATTCCCCTTCTTTTTTTTATTAATTGAGCTTAAGGGTTATAATTTTGGGAATACTGTAACATGGATATATCTATTGAAGCAAAGCAAGAGAGCATATGGCTCATAAGGTTTTTGAGCTTTTTTTCTGTTTGAGCTATAGCCCACATAAATTTAGAAAAAGTACCAACTGAGAAAAAAAAAACATATTTTTGTTTACCAAACATGGGCAGGTGAGTTACATCAATCTGCCAGAGAGCACTGTCTTTTATCAATGGGGATTAATCTTAAAAGTCTGAATAGCAAGATCTTAATTAAACAAAGCAGGAGCCAGTAAAGTGCTCTCACTATGGCAGGTCAAGCATTAAAATTTTAAGAGGCTTGTAAAAAAATGAGAGAAAAAATTTTAGGATATGAGTGACTTTAGGAGTCATCACACACCCATAAATAAAAAAGAAAAATGTTTAGTTTTAAATCTTACCATATGAGCAGTCGGTTCTTCATGTGCAGGTTGTACCTATAATTATTTACTTAGGAAGAAAACTTGTACCAGGTTAGAAGTTTACTATAATTGATGATTTAATGGTTAGAATTGGCTTGAGTTCCTTCATATGATTTTAGAAGGCTCTTTATTAAAATATACCAGTATGTTATAGAAAGTCAATACTTAATGTGTTGACATGATAAAATGTTTACTTTTTTTTAAATCACTTAAACAATTTTAAGTAAAATGTTAAAATTAGTTTGTTAAGATCTTTGCTTATCACAAAGCTTATCACACCCTTAGAGCAGCTATAAACAAGGGTGGGTACACAATTTAATTGATCTTTCACTTTGATTTGGATAGGTAACTTAAAGGCTAAGATAAACCTCATAGCGTAAATGTTCAAAAATAAATTTTTACTGTTACATTTCTTTTAGATGACAATTTTACACTAAATAATTTTGTTGAATCACATTTGCCAAATAAAATTTTTTTTTCAGGCCAGGAATATCATGCTTAACCCTTTTTTCCTGGCAAGGCCACTGCTCTACCCTGACTGGGTCATTAGAAAGCCAATCTATGCATGGAATTTGTTACAAACAGTGGCAGTTGGTATAGGGGTGCTGGTAAGATTTAGAATTCTCACAAGAGTGAGAGAGGCTGCAGAGGCGTCTTACCACACCTAGAGGTCTCGGAAAATCTCTAACTAATGAATTGATGCTGATATTAGCTATGAGAAGGACGAAATTGTCCTATATTCTAGTCTGGTAAAGGTGTGCCAACTCTACGAGTTGGGATCTTTAAAATCACATTCAGCTTAACTAAATCTTATTTAAAACTTAAAACAAACTTTAGTTATTTTAGTGGGTTAACACACATTATTGAAAACAAGGTTAGCACACAGACTTAAAACAGACATTCTTGGTGAAAAGAAAATTTTCCCTTTGAAAAGCGGTTTTGGGATTTTTAGCTCACAGCCACTGCTCTGAGGAGGGGCAGGTGTGGCTAGGGGAATGCTTGACTGAAGTCTTTGCCAATCTGTGGAGCAGGAGCTCTATGACGTGATTGGCTGCATGGATGGAACAGGCGGCCTTAATTTACTGCCGCACGTGGAGAAAAATCTTTGGAAGTTTCTTTTCTGGGCTAAGGTACATTTTAGATTTTTAAAGAAACAAATCATTAAATTTCTATCAAAAGTGTGTGCTGGTTCTCTGATTAATAGCTTTTAAGTTAGAGAGAATGTCTTGTTTGATTGATTTCTTTCTTTCTTTAAAGAATAGCTTGCTAGCCAGATAAGATCTCACTCAGAATTGGTTTAACTCTTTCTGAGAGCTCTGGCTGCCACCTGAGCAGTGTTACAATGCTTTATCTTTTGTGTTTTCCTTTTAGGCAGTAAATAGCAGTTTTAAGACCATGCCTAGGTCCAATTTAATGTCTGTTTGGCTCAGAAATTAGGTGAGGGTATAGAACAAACGCCACAAAAGTGGGAGAGGAAAAATTAGGTCAGACTTGTTAAGATTAAACAGGGGAAGGACACTCAGTTTCTCAGAGCCTGGCCAGTGTTCTGATCTGCTGAGGTTCCTTCTCTGCGTCCACTCCACGAGCTTCCCTGGTGTGTGAAGGATAGGGAGAAGGAGAGAAAGATCACAGGGACTCAAACGAGAGCCATGGGGTTACCTTCAGATGCACTTTGGTACTTTTTATTGATTCCCTGGAATCATTGTCCTGATCCTCTCCGGTTGGTCCAGTGTTTTTCAACCAGGTGAAGCACACTATGCCTGATGGGCCGATTTTTTTCTCTTGGGGTCGGGAAATTCTGCCCCACACTCTGGGCACCAGATGTCGGGGTCTCTCTGGCAGGGTGATCTCCAGGGGAAAGGTAATGGACTGGTTCTGTTTCACTCACGACAGGGGTGACTTGAAGTAAAAGATACCAGGGAGCTCTCCAGAGTGTTCAGAATTCAGAACTCGTTTATTAGCAAGGTGGACATGAGTTAAATAGAAAAACAAATGAAGGGAATTATTACTGAAATATGTCAGAAATTACAGGTTTCTTAACAGTTGGCATGCCCCTAAGGTAGGGGGCTGGTATGACAGGAATTGATGAGATACAAGACAGTTATTCTCCATGACACAAGCAACTTAATTATCCAAAGGTATTTGAGAGAAGCATAGGGGTTAAACCCATAGGGTGAGATAGAGAGAAGATGGATATCAAAAGGCCATATAGTTTGGAATTTCTCTTGTCTGGGGTCTGAGGTGTGTGATGAAGTGTGTGATAAGGTGTGTTCTTCTGTGATCAGAAGGTGACTTTGAATAAGTGAATCTGCGGCCATGTGGCCTGCAGTTAATGGAGGGAAGTATTATGGTTTCTGTGGGCCTGAGAATCAAGAAGGAAAGAACTAAGTCTGAGTTTCCCCCCTTATGCTCTCCTCAGTTGAGAGAGACTTACCAAGAGGTTATCTTCTCAGACCTCCGTCCAAGGATGGAGATGGATGGGGTGGTTCTCCCTAAGCTCTATCAGGCTTACACATAGTCCCAACAACCAGGTGTTGGCACACCAGGTTAAACATACACATTACAGTGTGCAAGTCCCAGGTTTAAGCTCCTGGTTCCTTCCTGCAGGAGGAAAGTTTCACAAGTGGTGAAGCAGAGCTGTAGATATCTGTCTCTTTCATTCTATATCTCCCCTATCCCTCTCAATTTTTCTCTGTCTCTATCCAATAGTAAGTAAATGTATTTTTTTTTTTAAAATACCACTTTGTGTCTAACAACAAAGTAAAGGGGAAAAATCTTAATTGACATTGATGGATGGATACTTAAATATACAAAGCAATCTGATTCCATGTGGTAGAAATGAAAAGGAAACATTTTAAGTAAGAATCAGAACACATTGTTCCCTGAGCTCTACTCTGCTGAGTCAGGTAACCATCTGCGTAGCACTTACCTCTATGTGAACCTCAGAATTTTCTATTTAAAAACAAAGGAATAATTTGACATAGTTTATTATTCACATTGTTTGTCAACATAGAAAAATTTGGGGGGCTGGGTGGTGGTCCAACTAGTTGAGCGCATATGTTACAATACGCAAGGACCCAGGTTCGAGCCCCCAGACCTCATGTGCAGAGGGAATGCTTTGTGAGTTGTGAAGTAGGGCCGCAGGTATCTCTCTGTCTCTTTCCCTCTATATCACCCCCTTCCCTCTTGGTTTCTGGCTCTATCAAATAAATAAAGATAATTTTTTTTTAAAAAAGAAAATTTTCCAAGTCTAAAAGAACAACTATTTGTTTCTCTTTTTACCAGAGCTCTGCTCAGCTCTGGCTTATGGTGGTGCTGGGGTCTGTGGCATGAAAGGCTTTTTGTGTAATCATTATAGTATTACACCAGCCCTTTCAAGTCCTAAAGAGTAAACAGGCAGTTCTCAATATGTGCACATAAAGGTATAAAAATTAATTAAAGTTATTAGATTTGCAAAGCTGATTAATGGATATAGTTACAGCATATGCTTATTTTTCGTTTTTAAAGTTATTATTTTTTTGTTATCTTTATTTGTTTATTGGATAGAGAAAGCCAGAAATTGAGAGGGGGTGATAGAGAGAGACAGAGAGACACCTGAAGCCCTGCTTCAACACTCGTGAAGCTTCCCCCCTGCCAGTGGGGACCGGGGGCTCAAACCCTGGGTCCTTGCACACTATAACATGTGCGCTCAACCAGGTGTGCCACCACCCGGCCCCGAATTTTCTTATGAACTAGTCTAGTAGGGATTTTTCCTAGAAGCATCTTATATATAGAAGAACAAACAAAAATACATTGACTTTAATATTTTTGGAAGGTGAAAATTATATCAGGACAATTTTATCTCATTCTAGGGGAGTGAATTAAGTACCCTCAAGGGCTTAGGAAGATATTGTATACATTCTATGTTGAAATAATAATAAGTTCTTACATTTTCACTGTACCTTGTACTGTTCAAAGCCTTTTCAAATTCATTATCTTTTTGGATTCTGGCAATGGCACTAATGTGACTATAGCTAATGGCAATATCTCTATGCCATAAACAGAAATGTAACATTGTGATTAATGAGTTATGTCCAAGGTTCACACACCACAACTGATTAGTAAAGGATTCTTCACACTGCATGACTTTTCTTATAGCCCATAGCTGTTGCATTCAGAACACACTAAGAAGAACCCTTTAATATAGGATTACTGTGTAGGCATGAAAAAAGTGTTTTAAAGAACTTTCTGGAGTTGATACAGTGTAAAGTTGCCATTTCCATATGTATTAGTCATAATGTCAACAGCAAATTTTGGCTGAATCTCTATAGACTTACAATTTCTAAGTTCAAGTGATGAATATCAAGCTTTTCTCACTTTTCTATTCATTGTGGCAAATTTACAATTTCATGAGAGTAAAATCTGTGATAGTGAAGACCTCATTCTAGCAGAAGAGTCCTATTTAGAGACTCTCACAAATGTATCTTGCATCCTTTTGCTTTGTTCATTGTGTTGCTTATAATTTGAAAGAAAGGAGACACAATAGAAAGAAAGGAAGAATGAGATAGGAAATAGAAGGAAATGGAGATGGATAATAATATATACACATTACAATGTGCAAAGACCTGTGATCAAACCTCCAGTCTCCACAGGCAATGGGAAAATTTCATGAGTGGTAAAGTGTTGCTCCCTTTCTTTCTCCCTTCTCTTTCAATTTATATAATGTAACATCATTTATATTATGAGAGAGAGAGAGAGAGAGAGAGAGGGAGAGGAAGAAGGAGAGGGAGAGGGAGGGAGAGAGAGAGAGACAATTGTAACTTTCTATCAACTGGCCTTGTTATTTTTTATTATTTATAATGCCACATTTTAATAAATGTATCTCGAATTGCCTCAAGCTTAAAAGTAAAGTTAAAATAATAGAATTGTATTTATCCCATTAAATTATCCTTTTTGCAGTTTAATCAACTTGACTTACTTTCAGTGTAGGCTTCCCAGTGAGAAAAACTGGATGGTAAACCCTACTATCAATCACATTGAGAACCCAGTCTATCTTATGCTTCTCATCTGCTAAGGATGTTGCCACAGTGACATCTTTGCATTTGCTTGTAGAGAAGCAAACATAAAAAATGCAAATACAATTGATGCCCTTAAACCAAAAGAAATTAACTTTGTAGAGTATTCTTTACTTCAATTATGATAAAGAAAATTAAACTAGAATGAGAACTACCAAAGGTGAAAAAACTCATACTCCCTGCTGTTAATTAGTTTTATGATGCTAACTGAATACATTTACATTTTCACCTCATTATGTAGTTTTATTATATTTTATATCTCATATGCTGGCTAGACATATATTTTTGTTTTAAAATAACAATATTGAAGAAGGTGCAGGAGTAAAACTTTGGGATGTCAAAAAGATGGAAAATACATTAGGCCATAACTGAAAAGCTTTTTTTGGATTACTTCTGCTGTAAGATATTTCTTTGATGGAAATTTAATGTTAACTAGTGTAGACAGATAATATGATTAGCTAAATAAAAATAAAAATAAAAGTTTTCTTGAAATTAATGAAGGCCATGATTGCACAGAAAATGATGACTTTCACTTAGCAACATAACCAACAACTATAGTCACCAGTATTTTTTTCCAGAAGTTTGTTACTTTCTATTTCATATCTATGTCTTTAGGCAAACTCTAGTTGTTGTTCACAATACTTGTAACAGTTCATACATACTCATTCAAATAAAAAGAAATGAGATAGGAGAAAAAAAGGGAGAGAAGTAGGAAAAAGAGAATGAGGAAGTATGAGAAAGATGGAGAAATTTTATTTTAAACCAACTGAAAGAGCTGCTCAGAGATGTTTGTTTCTTTCGGTAGTTTTTTTTTTAATATTTATTTATTCCCTTTTATTGCCCTTGTTTTATTGTTGTAGTTATTGTTGCTATTGATGTTGTTGTTGTTGGACAGGACAGAGAGAAATGGAGAGAGGAGGGGAAGACAGGAGGAGAGAAAGATAGACACCTGCAGACCAGATTGATGCCCCTGCAGGTAGAGAGCCAGGTTCAAATCTAAATCCTTACTCTGGTCCTTGCGCTTTGTGCCACTTGCCCAACTCCCCTTTCAATAGGTCTTTTTTGTTTGTTTATTTGTTTGTTTGTTTTTTCAAAAAGTTTCAGAAATACAATTTTTGAGGGAGAAACAGACTAAGTTCAGTGGAACCATAGTATTTTTCAGGTCAAAGTGTCTGAGGCTTCACTTGCCCTTGGAAAAGCTTTTCAAGTCATTAAAATCTGTCTTTTCCAACTACCTGAAATGATAAATGATTGAGAACTATATGCTGGGGTTTCATTTAATTTGTATCTGGAAGGAATGTTACAGTTCACAACCAAATGTCTTCCAAAATAAACACCTTGTTGATTGATGTGACACATCATAAGACAGAAGGTTTTTTGAATTGGGAATATATGATAGCAGCTGAACATATGGTATTATATAGGAAAAGAAACTCTTCCAGAATGTGTGAATGAAATAGCATTTTCAAAGCTATTTCAAAAATATTACATTTTGGAGATGTTTGCAATTGCCTAGCCTAGAATTTAATCAACAGCAAGAGCTCTGAAAAGATTCCAGGACAAAGAATGTAGGTAATATGAAAAATGTCACTCAGGCCAGAAAGCATTGCTAACAAATTGTCATGACTCTGTGCAGCAGATATCATTCATACCAATGTCAATAATAGCTCCACATACTATAATTTTATAGATATACTCATATAACTAATGTAAACAGCTTGTCTAGTTTGTTCTTTAAGCCACCATTCTGGTAAATCCATTGAGATATTTTAAAAGACAAGGTGTTTTATAGGAATACTACAATAAAAATAGTTTATGAATCATGTATAAAAGGATCAACATAAATTGGATCTAATTGTCTATAATCTATTAATAATTGAATCTAAATTTACTACTAATTTTAAATTATCATTTAAGTTATACTTTGATCACTAAAGATAATTTCAGTTACTGAAATTTTATATTTATTATCCTATAGTTAAAAATTTGAAGCAAAAATCTGATCTTCACCAAATGCACTTGAGAATTATTATTTTACTGAAATAGACATAAACAATTAACATCCAAACATAGAAACCCATTTAGACACATGAACTTTTGATAATTCTTTCTCAAAGAACCTCAGTTTATTTAGGTTCCAAATACAAGAATCAAAAGTAATCAAATCATAACTGGAATTCAGCCATTAATTGCTTTCCATTTTGAAAATTCTTTTTTTATAGTTTTTTTTTCTTTTTTTTAATTTATTCCCTTTTGTTGCCCTTGTTTTATTGTTGTAGTTATTATTGTTGTTGTTATTCATGCCATTGTTGTTGCATAGAGCAGAAAGAACTGGAGAGGGGGGGAAGACATAGAGGGATAGAGAAAGATAGATACCTGCAGACCTGCTTCACAGCTTGTGAAGCGACTCCCCTGCAGGTGGGGAGCCGGGCTCAAACCAGGATCTTTATGCCGGTCCTTGTGCTTTGCACCACCTGCACTGCTGCCTGACTCCCTTGAAAATTCTTTAGGGGAGCTTATCATATATTGTTCCCAGTCCCCAAAAAATAGCTAGTTGTTCATTATGACACTTCACAGTTTAAGATAGTCTCTTAGACCAGGAGTTAGCTTGCATGGGAGAATGCACAATTTACCATGCTCAAGGATCTGCAATTAAGCCTTCAAGCCACTGCATGGGAACACCAGGCAAGGGAGTAGTGCTGTGGTTTGTTCCTTCCCTCACCATATATCCTATCTCTCACTCTGAAAGAAAACAAAAGTGTCAGCCAGAAACAGTGATATTATTCAGGTCAAAGCCCCAGTTAAAATCTTATGTGTAGAGGGGATAAATAAATACATTAATTAGTAAAATGGGGTCCTACAATCTTTTTCATGTGCTTCTCCAAGGAGTCCTTTGAGATAAATATTTTAATCTTTGGTTTTGGGGAAAAAACAAAACAAAACATGACTTTCCCAAGGCAGAAAAAGCAGCTCAATTCAAATTTCTTGATGTCAGTTGCCTCCTTTATTTATTTATTTATTTTATATAAGGTGAACATATATGAAATAACTTAGAGATCGGAGTTACAGAAAACAAACAAAAAACTATTATTTACTTAAATAAATAAAATGTATTTAATTTGTTTAATGAGAGATAAAAGAACAATACACCGCTATTCTGCCCTAGTTTATGTTCTTCTTCTAGCGTTTGCCCTTCTTCCATAGCCAGTTAATGGCTTTGAAAGTGACTGGGATCCATGTGGATTCAGTCGGCTAGGAAGGATCGTCAGTTTCCCCAATGAATGGGTACTCACGGTACTAGGTATTTAATCTAAAACTTCAAACTCACATATGAATCCTGATCATTACCTGCTGAATCACTTCTCTGGCCATAAGATACACTGACCACATTCCAGCTTATTATTTAAGTGATTTAATTTCTAAGATTAGAAAGCACTAAAACACTTACTTAGTATAACGTATAGCAATAATTTATAATATTCAGATGCATTCCAATTTTATTAATGCACAAAAAAATCAATTATTGTGACTTATTACCCCTAACTAGGATTAGAATATAATTGCAGTTTATAATGATTAAGACCAGCCTTGGAAATTGTTATGTAAAATGGTTATGCAAATAGATCATCCCTTAAATTATTCTATACTGATATGCAGAGTATGTATCAGTGGCTTGATAGTTTAATTTGTATTTGCCAATAATACATTTTTATCAAGATAATTGCATTATCACCATTATATTTAAAAAGCGATTTAAACAATTATAGATTAATATATCAATTACATTATGTGCAGTTAATGGTCACTGAACATACTAATCAAATTTATAACAGGAAATTTAACTCTCAATAAGGTTATATTATAAAATTTCTTGCACCAATAACTGTCTTGGAATTCAAATTTTTGTAGAAAATAGTATTAAAATATTGACCAAAATTCCATGATATTCTTCAAAAGTCACTTAAAAAATCACAATATGGATGAAACAAACAGAAATAATGACAGTACTTGATACTGTCATGGAAGAATTCATGGGAACAACTCAATAGAAGAGGGTTTATTGGTTTGAAAATAACTCAAAAGTTAGGATATTTGTTGGAAATCTTAAAAGAAGAATCTGGTTTATTCAGTACAGTTGTGGAGACATCATACTGCACACATATTTAGGCGTTTTCATGTGAAATCATGCATGAAAAGGAGATATGTTGTATAAAAATCTCCCATTCTGTAGGTTGTCTTTCTGTTTGGGCAATGGTCGCTTTTCCTATGTAGGGGGTTTTCAGTTTGTTGTAGTGTTAATGGAAAATATATCTGTGGAATAGCTCCAGTGTTACAGTTCTGAGTGTTATAGCTCAAGAGTGACATAGTCAACGACTGCCACCTCTCCAGATTCAAAGGAGGTCTTGAAACTTTATATCAGGCTCAACCTGACGCTGTTGACTGGCTACGGAAGAAGGGTAAACGCTAGAAGAAGAAGAAGTGATACAGCTTCAGATGTTACAACTCGAGGGTGTTACAGCTCCAGGTGTATCAGAGCCAAAGAATGAGTCTGAGGCCGAAACTGCTTGTAGGGTAGGGAGATACACCTATTATATTACACCAGCGGAATCTAGTAGACTTCTGCCATGCTAGATTACTCATCCAATTTAGAATGCTGCTTATATACCCTTTAAACTGGTCCCAGTGTGTGGTGGTTTTGGAAAAGATACATTTTGATTGGTTACAAGGTGTTTACAAAGTGCACCAATCAGGTAAAACAAAGGATGAGGTGGATTGGCAACATTCCACACCTAATCCAGATTGCCCAGATACTAGTGTATACAATTTAGTTATCGAAAAGATTCAACCGCATTGGTTATATTTCTAGTCCCCTAGGTTTGCTGAAATGCAGGAACAGTAGACTTGCCTGCCTATCCTCCATGGAACTGGGGAACATTTTATTTCATTGGACCCATTAGTTTATATTTGTTTTCTTTGCTGTTAGACATAAGTCTTTGAAAACATTTCTAAAGTAAGATCATGAAATGCTCTGTATAGAGGAATACAGACTAATCATATAGCGCTTGCACAGGAAATGGCAGAGACCACATCAGCTAGGTCGGGTGCTCCATTGTGAACCCTGCATTGACTAGCCCTGATTGGTCCTCATCAACAAGGTCTATCTATTTGGGTTCAGTTATAGTCCAAAGAATATAATAGTATGACAACTTCCAGGAAGGTACTGTCATGCACTCCAAATCATAAGCCTCAGTGCAGTTTTTGCTTTCTTTAACTCCAGAATATCTATTTCAGCTATATTCAGGAAAATATGGGGTACAAAGTTAAAAAGAAAAATTTTTAATAGAAGGTAACAACAAATGCTGGAGAGGTTGTGGGAACAAAAAACCCTCCTTCACTGCTGGTGGGAATATAAATTGGTTCAATCCCTGTGGAGAGCAGTCTGGGGAACTGTCAGGAGGCTAGAAGTAGACCTACCCTATGACTCTGCAATTCCTTTCCTGGGGATATATACTAAGGGACCAAACATACCCATCCAAAATTATAGCAGCACAATTTGTAATAACCAAAACCTGAACCAATCCAGGTGTCCAACAACAGATGAATGATTGAGTAAGTTGTGGAATATCTTCACAATGGAATACTACTCAGCTATTGAAAATGGTAAATTCATCTTCTTTACCTTGGATGGAACTTTACAGAATTATGTTATGTGAGATAAGCCAGGAAGAGAAAGATGAATATGGGATGATGACACTTATACACAGAAGCTCAAAAATAAGAACAGAATGGAAAACACAGAGAAGAACTTGGACTGGATTTGGTATATTGCACCAAAGTAAAGAACTCTGGGTAGGGAGGAGGGTTCAGGTCTTTGAACATGATGGCAGAGGAGGAACTGGACTGGGGGGGGGGGTGTTTAGATTGTTATGTGGAAGACTAAGAATTGTTATACATGTACAAACTACTATATTTTACTATCATAACCATTATAAACCATTCATCTCTCAATAAAGAAAGAAAACTTTTAATAGTAAAAGTCTATAGTATTTACCAATTAAAGATACCTTACAAACTGGCATTTGTATACATATGTGTGAATTAACACACCATTTTTATCTTAGTTGCCTTCAGGGGTTGTGTAGTTGGTGATAAATTAAAAAGTCAATGTGTTATATTTTTATCATTTTAGTCTATATGTAACAACATATTAAAATAAGACAGCTATGATCCAAACTTCCAGAATTAAAACAGCAAAAATATACTGCAGTGTATCTTTTAAGAATTCCTTTGGTAGGGGTCAGGCAGTGGTGCATGCTATTAAATGCAATGTGAAAAGATATATGCATGGACCTAGGTTCTAGCTTCTGCTCCCCACCTGCAGGGGGAACACTTCAGGAGTGGTGAAGAGGGTCTCCAGGTATCTATCTTTCTCTTCCTCTATTTGCCTCTCCATCCTTTCTCAATTTCTCTCTGTCCTATCTAATAAAAATAAATAAATAACCCCTTTTATATAGAAACTATCTTGTAAAGGGTTAAGGAACTTATTCCAATTGACAGAAATGTAGAGACTTTTAAAAAAGGGGAGATCAGTTCAGTTGTTGAATTTCTGACCTGCCACTGTGCATTAAGTATGTCAAAGAAAAAAAAAAAAAGACTTGATCTAAGCACAGTTTCTTTCAAATTTCTATGTATATATATTTGTATTGTGATATTTGGAAAAAAGAGGGATATAACTACAGTAAGAACATGATTGGGAACATTTTTCCATATGTATCCATGCATTTCAACTATTACCATATCCTCTGGTTCAGACTTAGAACTTTAAACTAACTTTAACTGAGACCTTTAACTTTAACTAGACCATGACATTAGACTTATAAGTGAAAGTCAGAGATACAAATGCTAACTGAAAAATAGACAGACCAAAGAGAAAATGATCGACTACATGATTATTTGTAAAATGAGACTAATAAAAGATGATAAATAAGCAGAGTCACGCAGCGGAAGCGTGCTGGGCCCATAAAAGATGATTCTTCTACTTCTAGCGTTTGCCCTTCTTCCATAGCCAGTCAACAGCGTCAGGTTGAGCCTGATGTAAAGTTTCGAGACCTCCTTTGAATCTGGAGAGGTGACAGTCATTGACTATGTGGGTCATAGTCTGTCTGTAGCCACAGGGGCAGTTTGGGTCGTCTCTGGCTCCCCAGCGATGGAACATAGCGGCACACCGCGGCCATGGCCTTTTCGATAGCGATTGAGGAGGGCCCAATCATAACGTGCTAGGTCAAAGCTGGGTTGACGCTTGCAGGTGTCTTTGATGATGTGTTTGTTCTTTACCTCAGCTGACTGCCAACTCTGTTTCCAAGAGTTTGGAACAGAGAAGTTCACTGTAGGCATAGGAGACCAGACTGGATGACGAGCTGTCAAGCGTTGGACAGGGTGGGCGAAGATAAAAGATGATAAATAGGGGCCAGAGAGATGGTTCACTGGTAAGGCACTTTTAATCTCAAAACCTGAAAGTACCATAGCAACCAGGAATGATCTGGTACTGTGGTGTCTCTACTCCTTTCTCTGCCTTCTTGAAGTGAAAAGAATGGAAAAGTTTGTCCTAAAGCTGTGAAATCACAAAACATTGAAGACAGGCTTGCCACAAATTTTTATTCTTAACCAATTACCCTTTCGATTTTCTTTTCATTCACTGTGATTTAGAGAAGGATGAAATTAGAGAATATTTGAAAAGATATTAGAAAATATTTCTAAAAAAAAGAACTTCTGAATTTGTATATCTCAATACATCATTCCTATATCTCTTGCTGAACTTGACCTAAACAGGAAAAGGCAAGCAAAATTAACCATGTAAACATGACTAGTCTGAAGGTGAGTCCATATGTCTTTATGCTGAGAATTATGAATTGAAAACCACATCAGTCTACCCTCAATTTTATATTATTATCTAATAACTAAATCTTGGGAAGTGGTTTCATGTTGCAAATATTCCACATTTCTGTCCCTTTAAGCCTCTCACGATGTTATCCAAATATAGCATAAATGTCTATTTTTCCAATTTGTGGAATAAAATAAAAAATAATAGTCAGCTTGAATATGAATTATAAGGAATCCTTTTTTCAATTATTATGGAAAATGTATGAGTAAACAGAGGTAATGAAAGATAAAATCCAATTTTAAGCGAGTTCTTCTCCATCTTGCTTTCCTGTCAGGCTCTTCCTGTCACTGCATCTTTTTGCTTTCTCTTTCTAAGAAAACTGACTGCTGACTGCTGTTTAAGGTGCAGAATATGGGTCCAGTCTTTTCTCAGGTCATTTTTACTACACTAAAGACTAACTATGATGTATAGGACTATATATCACATGACTATATATATATGTCAGATAGGACTACAGTTTTATATTGGGTTGTTACTATTGATGCATATGAAAACAAATTTGGTATATGAGTTTGTGACAAATAAATATTGTATAATTAACACTGACCTTTACTATAATGGAGCTATGTGTCTATCTGTTTTAGTGCATTTGATACACTTACAAATATGACATTGAGAAATAGTTTGAATAAGTAAGATTACTATAATTTACTTTTTAGATATTTTTGATATCTAAAATTCTTAGTTTTATCTTTTCTATTCTACTTTAATTTCTATGTTAATCCAATAATAGAATTAAAAAACATTAATATGAAATATATATATATATATATATATATATATATATATATATACCAGCTCTCAAACCACTAGCACATACATGCATAACCTGTGCTATCTTAAGTTATTGCCAATTAAAGAGGAAAAGAAAGAAAAAAGAAAAGGGAGGAAAGACAGTCAGTATGAGTAATAGGTGTACGTGTGACTTAGAAAGGAAAAGAAGGCAGGACCATAGGAAAAAAATATATACATATATATCAACCCATATCTGTGATCTTGGGAGAACTAATGCAGTTTCCAATGGAGGTAGTGGAGACACAGAACTCTAGTTGTAGGAATGGTGTGGAATTATGATAGTTATTATATAATTTCTTAAATAACTAATAAATATAGCCCTACAAGTTTCTCTGGTTTCAGTGTAAATATATTTTTCACTAATAAGTTTTCTTGTGACTAATGGTTTCTAGGGTAACTTAATGAGGTTAATACCTTTCATGCTAGCTAATATAAATACTTAAAATCCTTACAGCCTACAGTTCATTAAATATTTTGTGAAATATTTCATCACTATCAGTTTTGTTCCAGGTGTGCAATAATATGTAAGTATAAAATATGCAAGGACAAATAAAAGATAGCAAATATATAGAAAGATAAATTTGAATCTAACTCTGGTCTTATTTTTAAGTACTGTTTTAACATACTTGCAGCCTCTTATTTATAGCCTTTATTAAAATTTGTAGTTAGATGGTATCTGTGTGACTATTTGTGCTCTGTAGCCTCAGGAGAAGCAGGGTAAGATTTTCAAATCAGATCAATTAATTAGAGATTGTGTGATCAATGTATGTTTTTCTTTCAGGCACACCCATTTCTCCTCTTCATAAATATGTATGATTTTCCTGGAAAACTCCTAAATATGTATAGGCTATAAAATTACCCTAACCATGCTATATAAAATCAGACCTCTAGTCTTCCTTCTTGAAATCTTGTCATAAAGTATCCCAATTTGTTTTTCAAGCCTTCTTTTCTATACAACTGTTCCTGTGAATTATTTGATGATGGTGTATTATAAATATAAACATACTATGATATGCACTTCTACTTCCAGAACTTGGTGGCTGAATTCATCATTGAGCAAACAACTATATTTTCTTTTTCTTTTTTGCCTCCAGGGTTATTTCTAGGACTCGGTGCAAGCACTGCGAATCCACTGCTCCTGGAGGCTATATTTCCCCCCATTTTTGTTGCCTTTGTTGCTGTTATTATTATTGTTATTGTTGTTATTAATGCCAGTGTTGTTGCATAGGACAGAGAGAAATGGAGAGAGGAAGGGAAGACAAAGCGGGGGAAAGACAGACACCTGCAGACCTTCTTCACTGCCTGTGAAGCGACTCCCCTGCAGTTGAGGAGCCAGGGCTTGAACCAGGATCCTCAGGCCAGTCCTTGTGCTTTGCGCTACCTGTGCTTAACCCGCTGTGCTACTGCCCCACTCCCATATTTTCTTTTTCTTATTTATTAATTTGTTTGACATCAGGATTATTGCTAGGGCTCGGTGTCTACATGACTTCACTACTCCCGGCAGTCATTTTTCTATAGAGGATGAGAACCTGAGAACCATAGATATAGAATTTGCAGTCAGACCTAATATAATAACTACTCAGAATAATTTTGCTGTAAGTATATACATGCTATTGCACTAATTGTCAAAAATAGAGATTTAGAAACACATGAAAGAATTACATGTGATTAGAAGTGAAATTATGAGAACTATTTATATAAAAGTGGGTTGAGCACACGTGGTGTAAAGCACGAGGACTGGTCTAAGGATCCCAGTTCAAGCCCCTGGCTCCCCACCTGCAGGGGAGTTGCTTCACAAGTGGTGAAGCAGGTCTGTATGTGTCTTTCTCTCTCCCTCTCTGTCTTCCCATCCTCTCTCCATTTCTCTGTGTCCTAACCAAGAATGACGACATCAGTAACAACAACAATAATTAATAACTACAACAACAATAAAAAGACAAGGGCCACAAAAGGGAAAATAAATGCATTTTTTAAAAAAAATTATAAAGTGCTCAAGTACAGCACATTTGCCATTTTAATAGTAGTCCAGTAGGCATCCAACCATTTGGAGTAGCATGACTATGATAAATGCATTTTTAATGAAAAACATGTAATGAATTTGATTTTTTAGAAAGTTTGTTTCTAGTGACTGTCAAACAGTTTTACATACGCAAACATATGCAGACAATCTAATAAATGAGTTTTAGCCATATCACAGTATCATCTGAAACAGAAAATAATTATTAATTAATAATTATATTATTAAAAGTTAAAATAAATCTACCTTTCCAGTTATGTTTATTGTATATATTTGCAGAATACTTTCATTTTTCCATAGTATTTTAAACTGTGGATACTAAAATGCTTGTTCTCCAGTGCCCAAAGTTAACACAACATAATATACCATGCTTTCAAAAGATATCGACTAGACAAAATGAATGAAAATAGAAGCATAAACTTTACATGATTTAGATTTTTGCCAATCATAAATCTAAGTGCTCTGTTTTTTAAATACTCTTTGAAATTTCAAAGTCATGCATCCATTGTATTATTAAAATAAGGAAAAACTGTCTTTGGGGAATACATCAAAAATAAAACTAAGTGCTTTACATATCATTAAATTAAGCAAAGATTGATAGTAAACATTTTTACATGATTTGACTTGGATGGTGGTCTGATATTTTGGAATATTTTATCAGTCACTGCTTCAGCAGAAAGTGATCTACATACACTTGATAGTGGTTCATTTATTTAATTTTGGTCCACATTTCTCTTATAAATTTGTAGCATGCATACTTTATACTGTCTATACGGTTCTGGAAAACTTTGAATTTAAACAGTGATTTGGAAGAAATAAAATCATCCAAACACATTTACATACTCTAGAGGCAAAAGATCTTATGAAGTTACTGATCATAAAGAATTCTTAATAGTCAAGAAATGAAATAATGGAAACCCATATTGAAATAATTGCCCAACTTATGACAAAAGACCTTACAATTAAACTGGTTTGCTATAATGTCTGAGAGAAATAACTCTTATTGTGCCTACATTCTAAAAGAAGCACTCTATTATCCTGCAATCCTCAGATAAATTCTAACATTTTCTATATGTATAACATGCTTCCTCAAATACAATTTTATAAAGACTTGCAATGGCATGTTGCAAAAGAATGCACCCTTCTACTTTATCAAATCAAAATATATTTGAACCATATTAATATATTACTAAAATATGTTCAACTCTTGTTGCAAATTACTGTATATTCCAATATATAAATTTCAATAATTTCTCTTCCCTAAAAATTTGAAGCAACCCTTTAGTAAGAGCTGTGAGAGGACAGCAATGTGTGCTGTTTTTCACCAGTTCTACTTTCTTGACCTTGGCAGATGTGGCTAATCCATCTACAAGACTATACTTCTGAGAAGTCTTCATAGACTTAAAATCTGTCTTAACTCAGCCAGCCCAGCAAACAACTTTTACCAACTATAATTCATATATCATCCATCATCTATTACTCAGCACACACACACTAAGCTAGCCATCATTGGAAAATGGAGATACCACTGTGAAAAAACAAACAAAAAAGGATGATAATGGCATCAGTTCTTATAGAATTGACCAGCTGGTGGAATATAGATGTACAGGATCAGCAAATTACATTAGAATGTTTAGGCTACCATGGATACCAAAGAAAGATAAAAGAAAAAAGAAGACAAAGATATGTAAAGGGATAGAAAAGAAAAGTGTTAGGTTAGTATTAAAGTCCATATTGCATCTTGAATGAAAACTGATTCTGAAAGGTAGAAAGCTCCTGTTTAAGACTCATTGCTGATCTGGTACTCTCAAAGAATTTAACAGAAAAGCATAAATTATGCAGTGGAATTAATCTAGTCTGGTGAGTTAATTTTGGGTTTCATAAATAAAGCAATGTGACTATTTAAAAAAGTTATATATGTTTTTACTAAGAGTATTAGACAGCCAGTAAATTGTTTAAAATAGTCCTTAAAGAGATTTTGACATTCCTATTGTGACAATTACAGAAAGGAGAAAATGACAGGGGAGTTCTTAGGAGAATGAAATGCTAATAAAAGTGAGAATAAGAAATTCAAGGTGAGTACTACTGTGGATTAAGAGAAGTAAAGAGATCATGAAACATTTAGAGTACAAACCTGACATAATTTCTTGGTCAGTCAGATCTGTAAAAGGTCAGAAGTTTTAAGGATAATTCCTAGCTTTCTGATTTAATTGGGTAAATTCTATCATTTATTAGCATAACCTATATATAATGAAAAAATATACAGGAATACTGAGTCAGAGAAGCCTGTAGGTCAACCAAGAAAGAACTAAACAGTATTTGGAAATATAGACCTAAAATTTACCAGAAAAGCCTGACTTAGGATCACAATATCAGAATTCATCCATAGATATGTTACTAAAATCACTGAAATTAATGATATAATTTTGAGTATATTTTAATTAAAGAGAAAAGTATATCGAATAATAAAATAACAATCAATAGAGATCATAAAAATTTTTTGAAAAAGTTTATACAATAGACAATTATTTTCTGATTACACAAATGAAGAAAATCTTTTTTTAAAATTTTTATTTAAGAAAGGATTAATTAACAAAACCAAAGGGTAGGAGGGGTACAACTCCACACAATTCCCACCACCCATATCCACCCCCTCCCCTGATAGCTTTCCCACTCTCTTATCCCTCTGGGAGCATGGGTCATTGTGGGTTGCAGAAGGTAGAAGGTCTGGCTTCTGTAATTGCTTCCCCACTGAACACGGGCATTGACTGGTCGGTCCATACTCCCAGTCTGCCTCTCTCTTTCCCTAGTAGGGTGGGTCTCTGGGGAAGCGGAGCTCCAGGACACATTGGTGGGGTCTGAAAAGAGAGTTAACATACAAAGCCAAACAAATTGTTGAGCAATCATGGACCCAAAGCTTGGAATAGTGGAGAGGAAGTGTTAGGGGGATACTCACTACAAACTCTAGTGTATTTCTGATTTCAGGTATATATTTTGCAGTAGTTTATGGATATGTGTGAACATATGCTCTCTCTCACAGAAACTGGTGTATATCTAGGTTTTGGGACTTTGTTAGAAAGTGAACTACCTGAGATGGAATTAGAGTATACTATGAAAGGAAAGGTTTCACCCAAGTAATGAAGCTGAAGGGTTGTCATTCCACACGTGAAGTCTCTGGACACAGTCTGAAGTGAAGCATGTTGAGGTGGCACTCATTGCGTTGATTACGTTGTGATCGGCAGATGCAATATTATTTGATATGGATTGGGAGAGGCATATGGGAAAGTGGGCCCTATCCAAGGGTTCTAGGACTAGGGGAAGTAGAGACTCTATAGTGGAGATGTGTGGTTCCTGCTGTCTTAGGGTTCAAAAGGACAATTGATAGTTAATGTTATCATCACATTATTTGGTAATTGGGTTAACTTTGAAAAGTCCTTTTGTTAAGGTTTGCTGTACAGTACCCAATATCTTGTATATAGCTGTGCTATTGGTTGCTTCTGATCTACTTGGTCTAGGCTTTTGAGAGAGTCTGCATATCAGTTACACAGCCTATATATTAAAAAGATTCAGTTTTTGTTTTAAAAAACTTCAAGACATACAATTAATTTTCCCCACCACCAAAAGACTGTGACCACCATTCCCACCACCAAAAGACTGTGACCCATCCCTCCCACCCACTCCCACCCCCCACTGGCCCAGGAAGATGCATGTCTACCCCTTACCACGGGGTTTTTACTTTGGTGCCCTACTTACAATTTGGTCAGGTCCTGCTTTTAGTTTCCCTTTCAGATTTTCTTACTCAACTTCTGTTGATGAGTGGGATCATCCCATACTCATCTTTAGCTTTCTGACTTAGCTCACTTAACATAATTCCTTCTGGCTCTGTCCAAGATGGGTCAGAGAAGGTGGGTTCATTGTTCTCGATAGCTGCATAGTATTCCATTGTGTATATATACCACAGCTTTCTCAGCCACTCATCTGTTGTTGGGCACCTGGGTTGCTTCCAGGTTTTAGCTATTATGAATTGTGCTGCTATGAACATAGGAGTAACATAACGGATAAAGCACAAGGACTGGCATAAGGATCCCAGTTAGAGCTCCTAGGCTCTCCACCTGCAGAGGAGTTGCTTTACAAGTGGTAAAGCAGGTCTACAGGTATCTTTCTCTCCCCCTCTCTGTCTTTCCCTCCTCTCTCCATTTCTCTCTGTCCTATCCAACAACAACGGCATCAGTAACAACAATAAATACTACAGCAATAAAACAAGGGCAACAAAAAGGAATAAATAAATAAAATTTTAATAATAATAAAAAAATAAAGTAATTCAATTCTATACTAAATTTACTACTGATGAGTCCAGGTGGTGGTGCACTTGGTTGGCTGCACATGATACAGTACACAAGGACCCAGGTTCAAGCCCCTGGTCCCCATCTGCAGGTGGGAAACTTCACAAGTGTTGAAGTACTGCTGCAAGTATCGCTCTTCTCTCTCCTTCTCTATCTTCCCTCTTTCCTCCTGATTTCTTTCTGTCTTTACTCCAAAATAAATAAATAAAATCTAAATTTACTACTGAGGGTACTATATATTTTCCCAGACATTTAGAGTTCAGCAATTCAAGTTATACTGACATATATAAGGATGTGGATTACTTTTTTATTGTTGCTACCTAGGCTTCATGCTTACACAACTTCACTGCTTTGGACTGCTTTATACATTAAAACAGAAAGAGGGCAAAAGATCCCAACACCAAAGCTGCATCCAGTGCAATAGTACCACCTATTTGGCATTTGAGTCTGCGTCTTACACGGAATAATGCAGATACCCTACTTCATAAACTAACTTTCTAGGCCAGCATGTGTATTTTCACTGAACTACTAATCAGATTGCTGAGTCATTATCATTGAAAAGAACTTCTAAATAAATTAAGAAAAAATGCTATTAGAGGGAGAATAGACAATGATATAATCTGTTATATTTATTTTGTTCAGTGTATTTGCCTAGGAACCCAGTTATGCTCTCTTTCTAAACATAGCTGTTTCTAAAGAAATAAGTCATAGTATATACGTTTAAAAGAAATGGAAGAGCAGATTAGAATGACAGTTTAGCAATTTATAAAAAGAAAATCACATTTCTAGTGACCTTCATATCATTTTCATTATCAGTGTCACAATTATTTGAACATGGAGGAACAATGACAAAATAAGGTATATGATTCTGAAGTGCTTGTTATCTCACCATGGTTAAATAGTGTGAGTTTGCTCTTGAGCTAAAGGTTCTCTAGTCACTGTCTTTTTATTTAAAAAATAGTCCAGAGTTAGCATGCTGAGTTTCTTACTATTAGAAAACATCCTTTCCTTTTTATCACACTCCCTTTTCTCATCATCTTAGCTTATACTAAATTTAAATAACCTTTTAAATGATCCTGATAATATTTCTCTCATCTGTTTTTGCTTCCCCTAGCCATCTACTATTTGGTTTTCCATGATCTTATTTCAGCATTATTTCCCTGCCTCTTAGTTTGATTGCAAGATAAACTGTATTCCTTTTAAAAAATTTAAACTTCATTTATTTATTTAATTGGATGGAGAGAAATTGAGAGGGAGGGGATATAGAGAGGGAAAGTGAGGGAGAGAGACACCTACAGCACTGCTTCATTGCTTGTGAAGCTTTCCTCCTGAATGTGGGGCCTGGGAACTTAAATGTGGATCCTTGTGCATGGTACGTGCACTTAACCAAGAGCACCATCACCTAATGCCAAGGAAGACTATTTTAAAGTAGCCAGCAAAATGTCCTTCCTTATGAAACAAACAATACAATCTCATCTTATTTATCCCAGTAGATAATATCTTGGCAAAATGAATACAACATGTTAAATGAGGTTTCTATTGTAATTTGTGTAGTATTTTTCAGGAATTTTTCTTGTAGTTCAAGATTCTTCATTATGAGATGGGGCATGTATTAAACAAGTTAATATTTTTGTTTTGTGAAATCTGTCAATCAAAATACAGAATTTCACATAGACAGCCTTGGGCATAGCATTAGCCTACCTAATTATAGAAAGTCTGGCTCATCACCAGTGTTCTAACACTTGATTTATTTCCTGTTCAATTTGTTCTATAGAGCCAGAGTTAATTGGGTTTCCAAATGAGTGTTAAAAATATAAAGATCTGGTTTCATTAAGTGGAGGCTATACTTATTATGCACCAGTGACTTGTAAGTCTATGGAAAGGTTAGTAGGGTGAGCTTTCAGGGCATTCTGTACAAAACCACAGCTTTGACCTGGTGCTAATGTAGATAAGAACTAATAAATACCCCAAACCACATGCATGGTAAAAATAGAGAAAGTTTGTGTGAACTAAAATTTTCCTCACTGTGGGAACTTCATTTCCCACATGAACATGAAGTGAAAAATAGAGACTCACATACATTACAGAGTAAACAGTTTTGCTTGGAAAGGCTGCCTCCAGGAAAGTTCCCCATAGATGGGAAAGTCCTGAATTGCAGCACCCAGCCAAAGTTTTACTGGGTGCTTATTAAAATGACACCAGAGAAAGCAAAAATTCAAATCAAGTTAGTCAAATATAAAAAATTCAAGAATATATATATTCTTTATTTAATATATATATATATATATATATATACATATATATGCTTTATGTGACTTTCCTAGGGTATAATGAATGTGACAACCATATGTTGTACATAACTTGCACCCCATCAGGACCTTACTATACAGATAATATGTCATCAATCCTACATATTTGTCATCTACTAAAACCATCAAAACCCTTTGTTTAGCAAGGCATACTTATGATTAGAAGTTAAAACTCAACTCTTGCCTTTGGAGGCTTTTGACTCAGACCTTCTTTTCAATGACCAACAACATGCACTACATTGCTTCAGGCCATAAGAACTATGGTAAAGGTTATGTTTCATAACCTTCATAACTGCACATCTCATTGCATACTCATAGCCATTTTCTGTACATAATGATTTCCAGGATCCTCTCATTCTTACTTCCAAAGACCCCACACCGGTTTTTTTAAAATTATTAGACACATATCCAAAGACATGTCATTTTAGTTTTCAAATCAGTTTTATTTATTGTTTTATTAGTTATTGGTAGCAGGTTCCAAGATTGTAAGGTTACAGTATATAGTTCCAAAAATTCCCACCACAAAAGTTCTGTATTCCCCCTCACCTCCCAAAGATGACCACTATAGTTTTCATAAGTCTTAGAAACAGTTGGTTTGCTTCTTTCAAGTTCATATGTATCAGATCTCTAGATTCCACATGTGAGTGAAACTATTTGATATTTGTCTTTTGTCTCTTAACTTATTTTACTACACATAATCACCTCCAGTTCTATCCATTTTGTCCCAAAGGACACAATACCATCTTTTTTCATTACAGAGTAGTATTCCATAGAATATATCATGAGGACAAGGAATAAATAAATCTTGCTTTTTAATCTATTTAGTCACTCTGAATCTTTTGACTGCTGAATTTATATTCAAGTCATTTATATTTAGGGTGATTTTTTGATAAGTGTGGTTTGCTGATAGCCACTCTGGTTTTTGTTTTAAGGTTGCTTTATGCTCTTGTTGATCATTTTGTTTTTTTACTTTATGTGGATGGTTTTCTGTAGTGGTCTTGCCTACTGTATTTATGCCTACCTTATGTATGTTTCCTATATATTTTGTGATTAGCATGAATATTGTGTCTACCTTACAGTATCTACAACAGTCTTTTTTAAGGTGGACTTACTTCATCAACATTGGACTACATTTCTTTCTCTATTTTGCTCTTCCCTTTCCAGTGTCTGTTATTAACTGTTGAAGTTGTGTTCATGGTTTTGTTCTACTACTGATCATGTCATGAAAAGGTGGAATTCCCTTACTTCTTTTCATGTGAGACTCCTCTCAGTCATTCCTGTAGAGCTAGAGTGATAATGGAAAATTCCTTCAGTTTCTGAATGTTCAAAAAGATCTTTGTTTCTCCCACATATTTAAAGCCTGATGTAGTAGCATACAGTATTCATTGTTGGCAATTCTTATATTTAAATATTTAACATGCCACCCCCCTTTGTCATGTCTATGCTTTGAATATTGCTCAGATAAGGAAATTTGCTTAAATTTATTTTAATTTGCTTTAATTTATTTGACTATGTTCTCTACTTTTTCTCTCTTCTTCATCAGGGTTCTCAATAATCTGATGTTCATCTTTCTGATGGAGTCTGCTATTTCAAGATGGTCTTCATTTTTCTTAAACCTTTCCTTTCCAACAGCTTTAAATTCATGGAATTTTTTTTTTCATCTTCTAACACTGATATTCTCTCCTCCACCTGTTTGAGTTTACTTCCTAGGCCTCTTACTTCAGCCTGAACTGCATTCAAAGTCCTTCATTATGACCTGCTGCAACTGTCTTTGGAGTCTTTTTTTTCCCTTGTACTTTTTAATTTTTTGGTAAAGTTATCTCTGAGTTCTTGTGCCTGTGTCTGTATGTTAAACTTAGTTTCTTGAAGTAATTTCGGTAATGAGTTTTCTGAACTCTTATCTGTTTTTTTTTTTTTTCAGGTCCGGTCATTTGTACTTACTTTTATTGCTGTCTGTGTATTTCTCAGAGTCTTAATTAGTATGACAACAGTATCTACTTTCTTTGAAGGGAAAATATAGAACCCATACTGTGTTTGGAATTTTTCCCAGGAACTATGTACATTATGCAAAAAAAAGAAAAAAAAAACCCACTTACTCAAACCTCTGCCTTTGCTTAGTATTATAGCAACTATATACCTTATTTCTGGAGACCATAGATAAATTAACACCCAAGCTTCTGTAAAATAAGGAAGAAATAAAATTTAACTGTACTAAACTGTATTTGTAAAAATATATTATTTACATTAGGACAGTTCTTATAAAGTGGAATATTTTTTCACATAAAATGCTAGTATAAGGAAAATACATGTGGGAGGAATCTGTATAGCACTTCATGAATAGGGTGATTTTGTCTTTTTTTTTTTTTTTGGAAAGAACTTATTTATTTATTTGTATTTTTATTGCCACTAGGGTTATTGCTGACGCTTATTGCCAGCTCCAACAATTCAAGCACTTTTTTTTTTTTACCTTTCTATTTTTATTTGATAAGACAGAGAGAGAGGGGAGGGGATGAGAACCTGTAGTACTGCTCCACAACTGGTGAAGCTTCTCCCTTGCAAGAGAGATAATATCATAACATTCAGGAGTGGGCTGTATCACAGTGGGTTAAGCCACAGGGCATGAAGCACAAAGGCCAGGTTAAGGATTCCAGTTGAGCTCCCCCCCCATCACCTGCAGGGGAGTCCCTTCACAGGCAGTGAAGCAGGTCTGCAGGTGTCTATCTTTCTCTCTCCGTCTTCCCCTTCTCTCTCCGTCTTCCCCTTCTCTCTCCATTTCTTTCTGTCCTAACAACGATGACATCAATAGCAACAACAATAATAACAGCAGTGATAAAAAAAATAAACAAGGGCAACAAAAGGGAAAATAAATAAATATAATTTTTAAAAAATATATCATAACACTCATATCTTAATAGATTTATTATTTAAGGATAAAACTTTTTTTGGAGAAAACTTGATTGTACAAGCAGATAACAGTATTGTATTAATTTCCTAAGGCAGTGTTAACAAAGTTTAGTACATTGAATAGCTTAAAATAAATTTAAACTTTTATTTTCTGGTAATGAAGGATGAGATTAAAGGCTTGGTAGAACTTCTCCCTTTAAGAAGTTAGCTAAAATTATTCCTTTACAGCACAGCTTTTGCTGATGGCTGTCAATCATGAAGTTCTATGATTATATAGTGACATAACTTATCCTCTTCATCTATGAACACAGGAAATTCTACCTGTTTCTATCTTTATGTAGCATTTTTTTCTTATATTATATAGACACAAACTCTATTGTATTATTTTCTATTGTATTATTTTCCCTAGTGACCTTATCTTGATTACATCTGAGAAGGTCCTATTTCCAAAAATAATTATCACATTTATAAACTCTAGGGGTTAAGGTTTCAACATGTCTTTGAAGAAATACAGTTTACTTCATAACATATGACTTGCTTATTTAATAAATCAGAAACATTATGTATAAGTTACATAACTCATTATTTTGGATTGTTATAAGAAGTGTGAGAAATGCATTATTTATTATTTTAGATTTTGTGGTGTATAGGGATAGGTTTTGTTTCAACAAAAACCTTTGATATTTTTAAGAACAGTACTTGAGAAGTATAGTTGAAAATTTTTAAAAATAAAATCTGGATTTTGTGTATTTATTTTGCTTTAATATCAATGAACATTTCAGTAAAGCATATTTCAAAGTGCACTGATGGTTATCAATATAGGATTTTAAGGTGACTTCAGAGATATCACAGGGGTTTATGCAACAGACTTTCATCCCTGAGGTCTTGAAGTCCTAGGTTCAAGTCCCAGTACCATAAACCAAAGTTAAATACTGCTGTCTGGTTTAAAAAGGGAAAAATAATGCACCAAAATAAGACTTGGGCGCATGGAGGAGGGCTCTCTTTCAGGTTCTGTCGCATGACAGTGAAGGAGGACATAGGCTGGGAGTAAGAATGTTTTGCATACAAATGAGAAATTTTACACATGTATACAAAACTGTCTTTAATATAAACCATTAATCCCTTCAATGCAAAAATAAAGGATACTTTATGGAGGGTTATTCAGGGACAAGCCATATAGACCCTATGGTTTGTATGACCTGACCAAGAATGAAGAAATTTGAATGAACAAATTAATTCTACATTTTCAAATTAAAATCAGGAACAAAAAAAAATTCTCAGCAATTCCTCAGGCATAGAAGTATTCACAGAGATCAGTATCATACCAGTCCTCTACTACTAAGGTCATGGAATCAAATGTTTTGGGCCAATGCTTTTATGTGCATTACCATCTAATCTAGAGATAATTCCAGATATTTGCTTTCAAATGCAGGGTAATTTACCGGGACACTGTAAATACATCAATAGGTAAATAAGAACCCATAGCTTTTGCTAAAACTACAAGTTATTGTGTATACTTAACTACTAATATGAGGGAAGGAAAGAGTCAGACCAGCAGATGTTGTAAAGTAATGGCATGTGAGTGAAAGGGGGATATAATAAAAGAGTAAGTGAATCTAGGTTGGAGAGCAGTACACCTCTGTGAACTGGAAGGAGCTTACCAAAGAGGAAAGAAAGGGTCTCCTTGTTATACTGAATCAATTACATTTAACCCTTCTGGGGTTTGATGACGTTGACAAAGTAAACGCAGCTCTGATGCTAGTAGGTGATGAGCAAGAAGCAAAGAATGCAAATAGAATATAGTACTATGATTCACAAAGCAGGTAAAATGCATCCCGGGTATGCATGCTATTGTCACACAATGAAATAAACATCTTCTGAGTTGTATATACCTAGATAATGTAACTAATGTAACTAATGTAACTAACTTTAACCTACTACTAATGTAACTAACTTTAACTTACAAAGCCAAATGTAATAATAATGTAACTAACTTTGACATAATAATAATAATAATGTAACTAATAATAATAATAATGTAACTAACTTTAACATACGAAGCCAAACAAATTGTTGAGCAATCATGGACCCAAAGCTTGGACTAGTGGAGAGATTCAAGATGGAGACATACCCTAGGTGTGTGCAGGAAAGGAAACCTCAGGCATGACAATTAGCATAGCCATTGTGCGATCTACCATTTCTAATAGAGAAGGTAATGAGAGTTTTACATATCAACAAGTCTATTTAACCTTTTGTTATACCCATTCAAGATGGAGGCACAACCTAGGTGTGCGCAGGTCTTTAGAACAACTTAGTTAAAATATATTGATTGTTAACTAATTTTTACCTCAGACTTTAAATGTAAATTAATTTTATCTTTATGAGAATTACGTTGAAAACCTTTTTCATTTAACTTTGATTAGTAAGAATTTAGCCTTAAGGTTACTATTTACCAAACTTTAAACATACACATAAACATGGTCATTAATGTACAAGGAGAGAAACCTTTGTTACGAAGACATGTCATTTCAAACACGAATTTAGATATGTACTGTCTTAGTTGTTGGGGGGGTGTGTTGTCCAGTGGTGGTCTCTTAGGCAGCTTCACTTCTAGGAATTGCAGATTGCGATCTCTGTACAAATCTCTGTGTGCTCCAGCTTGTCTGCCTTCAGACCGGAGCTGAGGATCTCTGCCAGGATGTCCAGTTTGGCCAGTGTGTCCAGTTTTGTCAGGGAGCCCGGGGGGTCCGGGAGGCCCGGGATCGTTCCAGAATTCATAGCACGAGGGCGGGCGGGCCAGCCTTGTAGAAGGCGCGGGCCGAGGTGCCCAGGGGTGGTGGCCATGATAGGCTGCCACGGCCCTGCCCCATGGCCCTGTCATATCTGCTGCCCTGCTCACAGTGGCTGAGCAGCAAGCCACGCGGTGGAGAGCCGGCTCCTGTGAGCTGGCCTGTGTGCTGGCATTGGGCTCCTGCATGGTGGCATCAGGCTCCTGTGTGGTGGCGTTGGCCTCCTGCGGGCTGCGGGGCTGCGGGGCTGCGGGCGTGGTACGCGGGGTTGTCTGGGCTCAGCTGGCCAGCTGGCTGTTCCACCAGGTGGAAAAGGCAGCTCCATGCCTCGCCTCTTGCCCACTGGCTCTTCCCAACTCCTCTGGCTGTTTTGAGTGCACCCGAGCATGTGGAAACCACAGAGTGTTCCAGAGATAAATGTTCCCGAAACAGCAAAACAGTCTCATGAAGAAAGAGCAGAGGCCTTTGGAGATCTCTTCACAAGCAGAAGAGAAGGCCATAGTACATAGGTAGCCAAATTGTCTTCACTTATCTGAGAGATGCGCAGGTCAGGTCCACGTGGGCACCATTTGTTGTTAAAATTCGGAGGCTCCAGCTGGCCGGGCTAGCTTCACGGGCGGGTAACAGAGATGACCAGAGACATATGGCTGGGCAGGGAAGCTGTATTTCTTTATTCAGGAACAATGATTCATAAACTAAACCAAACTAATCATCAAACAGAACTCTGCTGCCTCTTTTCCCCACGGTGGCACCAAGCACTTTCTAACTCTGCAACTCTGGAACCCTCTCGGGGTTCCTTGGGGTGGGGCCAAGCGGGCCCGTGAAACTAGCAGGACTGATCCAATTTTCTTGGAAGGGGGAGAGCTAGAACAACCTAATGTAAAGCATACAACAGTCCCCGATCTGAGGGGGAATGCTTTCAGCTTCTGTCCAATGAGTATGATGTTGGCTGTAGGTTTGCTATATATAGACTCCACTATCTTGAGGAATTTCCCATCTATTCCCAGTTTTTGTAGAGTTTTGAGTATGAATGGGTGTTGGATTTTGTCAAAGGATTTCTCTGCATCTATTGAGATAATCATGTGGTTTTTGGCTTTGCTTTTATTGATGTGGTGAATGACATTGATTGACTTATGGATGTTGAACCAGCCTTGCATTCCGGGGATGAATCCCACTTGGTCGTGATGAACAATCTTTTTGATATGTTGCTGTATCCGGTTGGCCAAGATCTTGTTTAATATTTTGGCATCTATGTTCATCAGAGATATTGGTCTGTAGTTTTCCTTTTTTGTTCTGTCCCTATCAGCTTCTGGTATCAGGGTGATGTTGGCTTCATAGAAGGTGGAAGGGAGTATTCCTGTTTCTTCAATCTTATGGAGAAGCTTAAGAAGTATGGGTACTAGCTGTTTCCTGAAAGTTTTGTAGAATTCATTTGTGAAGCCATCTGGTCCAGGTCTTTTGTTGTTGGGGAGGTTCTTAATAACAATTTCAATTTCTTTGTCTGTGATTGGTGCATTTAGATTTCGTAGTTCTTCTTGGTTCAGTTTTGGAAGGGCATATGCTTCTAGGAATTGTTCCATTTCTTACAGATTCTCTAGCTTGGTGGTGTATAGTTCTTTATAGAAGTTTTGCATGATTCTCTGGATTTCTGTGGTGTCAGTTGTGATATCTCCTCCATCGTTTACAATTCTATTAATTTGAGTCTTCTCTCTTTTTTTTTGGTGAGTCTGGCGAGGGATTTGTCAATTTTGTTTAATCTTTCGAAGAACCAACATTTGGCTTCATTGATCTTTGTATGGTTCTTTTATTTTCGATGTTGTTTATTTCTGCTCTAATTTTAGTGATTTCTGTCCTTCTGGTTGCTTTAGGGTTCCTCTGTTCTTGTTCCTCTAAGTCCTTGAGGTGTGCAGTAAGGTTTTTCATTTGAGCTTCTTCTTGGTGTTTAATATGTGATTGTATGGCTATAAGTTTCCCTCTCAGTACTGCTTTAGCTGTGTCCCAAATATTTTGATAAGTTGTGTCTTCATTTTCATTTGTTTCTAGGAACATTTGAGTTTCCTGCTTGAGTGAATCTCTTACCCAGTGGTTCTTAGGGAGTATATTGTTTAGTTTCCAAATTCTGTGACTTTTAATAATTGTCTGTTTGTTGTTAAATGTTAGTTTTACTCCACTGTGGTCTGCGAAGATACTTGGGGTGATTTCAATGTTCTTGAATTTATTGATGCTGTCTTTGTGGCCTAACATGTGGTCTATCCTTGAGTATGTGTTATGTGGATTTGAAAAGAAGGTGTATTCCAGTTTTTTGGGGTGAAGGACTCTGAAAATGTCCAAGAGGTCTAGTCTGTCAATCTCTTCATTCAATTCTCTTTTATCTTTGTTGGTTCTCTGTTTTATTGATTTGTCTAAGTGTGAGAGTGGGGTATTGAAGTCTCCCACTATTATTGTATTACTATTGATGTATTTTTGAAATTCTTTCAGTAAGTGCTTGATGTATTTAGATGGTCCCTCCTTGGGTGCATAGATTTTAATGATTGTTAAGTCTTCTTGGCTGATTGATCCTCTAATCATTATGTAATGTCCTTGCCTATCTTTTATTACTTTATTTAATTTAAAATATATTGTGTCTGAGATGAGAATGGCTGTTCCTGTTGAAAATTTTAGATCTCTCTCTTGCAGCCTTTAGGATCTTTTCTTTATCCTTACTTCTTCTCATTGTGACTATGATGTGTCTTGGTGTCTGCAGGTCTGGGTTGATTCTGTTTGGTACTCTCTGGGCCTCTTGAACCTTGATATCCTTTCTGTTATTCAGGTTTGGGAAGTTTTCTTGTATTATTTCCTCTAGAATGTTTGCTTCCCCTTCCTCTCTTTCTTCCTCTGGCAGGCCAATTATATGAATGTTACTTCTTTTGATATCATCCCATATGTCTCTGTTGTTGTTTTCAGTGTCTCTCAATCTCTTTTTAAGCTCTTTCACCTCTTTCTTAGTTTTCTCTAACTCATCCTCTGTCTGACTAATTCTGTTTTCTGCTTCTGTTAGTCTGCTTTCCCTTGCCTCAGCTTCTTTCTTCATTATAGCTATTTCAGCTTTCAGTTCTCTAATTGCCTCAAGATAATCAGTATTTTCCTTGGGGGTCTCAACTGTTGTTTCCCTAATACTGCCATTCCTTTCCTCCAATGTTGTTTTCATTTCTGTGATTAATAAGTTTATTATTGCTTGCATACTTTTCTTATCTATGGTTACTTCTGACTGATTTGTAGTTTCTTCTGGGCTCTTATCTTCATTCATTGGGTAAGCAGTTTTATTTGTTTTTAATATACCCATTTTTTTTTATTTATGTGTTTCTCTCTTTTTTTTTATGCTCTGTTGTTCCTCAGTTGTTGTGTCTTGAGTACAAGTAACACTGTCTAAATACCTTTATGACAATTGCACTCACCAACCTCCGGAATTACAGTAGCAACTGAAGTAAGTATTGAAGTAGTTTAATCGTTACCAGTTAGCCAAACAATTTCTCCAGTCCATGAAAAAATAGTAACCAAATCCCAGTGAAGAAAGAGAAAAGAAAGAGAGGATAGCAAGAATAGACAGTTATGAAAATCTACTATCCAGTGTATATTCTAGGGGTAACAAGAGGGGAAAGGGAACTAGAGCAGAGATACACACATAGAGAGTCCACTCTGAGTCAGATTTCTTCCCCAAAGTAATTCACAAATTCAGAAAGGCAAAGAAGAAAGAAGTGTATGACAAGATAAAAAAAAAAGAGAGAGAGAGATAAGAGAGAGAAAAGGGAGAAGATAAGAAGAAGAGTTGTAATTAAAGAGCAGTGCAAGGAACTTCCCAAATGTGTATCAGTGAATTCAAAAAAAAAAAAAAAAACACCCTGTTTGGTGGTATGGGGTATCCTGCTAGGAGCTGGTCCCAGGGACTGCTTATGGGGGGGGGGCGGTGGGAAGGATGTATGCTTGAAAATTAAAAGGAAGAAAAAAGAATTTTTTCCCTACTCTAATTATTAACCCAAATTAAGTTATAGTCACCTCCTTGGTGTCTAAGGACACCTTATTGGCTGGCCTGCTAAAGGCAGAAAATCCTATTGTCTCCAGGGGAGTGTGTTCGGAGCTCAGAGGCTAGCGGCTTCTCCATCCGCCATCTTCCGGGAAACCCCCCCCCCCCAGACTTTTTAAAAGGATTTCTCGAAAATGAAAACTAGCTCCAAGTCCTTTGATCCAATGAGAGCTATACTCAAGAAGTCTTTGGATCCGCCCTCAGGGTCGCGGTGGACCCTGGAGACTCCCAAGAGAAAGCCCCTGAGCTAAAGTGCTCTCTCCGGGTCCTCTGCCCGCCGCGCTCTGCAACCGGCAGAGGAGCCGCCTTCCTGGGTGGAGGACAATGCCCGGCGCACTCGCCTTGCCCGGCGCCGCCTGGGAAGTCTGGAGCCCCACTAGTCCGTGTCACCTTTACTCTAATTCTTAACCCAAATTAAATTATAATCATTTCTTTGGTGTCATCCCTTATTGACTGGCCTGCTAAAGGCAGAAAGTCCTACTGTTGCTGACAATGTGATCAGAGCACTCGCTGTTAGCAGCTTCTCAGTCCGCCATCTTCCCAGAATCGCTCCCAGAGGGCTAGAGAATGGGAAAGCTACCATGGGAGGGGGTGGGTTATGGGGATTGGGTGGTGGGAATTGTGTGGAGTTGTACCCCTCCTACCTTATGTTTTTGTTCACTAATCCTTTCTTAAATAAAAAATTAAAAAAAAAAAGAAAAAAAAGAAAATTTTAGATCTCATTTCAATTAACTTTTAATTTTAAACATAACTTGACCAACTGTGTACATATATATATATATATATATATGTATATATATAGATATAGATATAGATATAGATATATATAGGATTTTTGACTCAGTTTTTAATTAATAATATAAATTCTACCAATTGCAAAAATTGTGTTAGATTTTTGTGAGCTCTCAAAAGCAAACAATAGATATTTTAAAGTAACACAAAATATGATAGTAATAACACAATGTGAGTAATATTGTGTGTGTGGCCTGGGAGGTAGCACAATAGATAGAACACAGACATGAATAAAAGAAGTACCAGATTCAAGCACTAGCATTGTATATACCACAGGAAAATTCTGGATCTTTTTCTCCCTCTTATTTTTCTTATTTTATAGGTACTTAATAATATATTGAGGGTACTTAATAATATATTGAGCTTAACAGATAGGACATGTGCATTGCCATCCAAATAGTCCATCATAGGCAAACCTTGGTGCTACATCGGAGATACTTGGGCACTGAGAGAAGGTTCAGAGCTATGCTCCTCTACTCATGCTTTATTTCTTTTTGAATGATAAAAAAAAATTACTAAGAAGTGATAAAATCACATATGCATATGGCCTTTACAACACACTCACACACATACACACAATTTTTTTATTATTTTTATTTTATTTATTTATTTAAGAAAGGATTAATTAACAAAACCATAGGGTATGAGGGGTACAATTCCACACAATTCCCACCACCCAATCTCCATATCCCACCCCCTCCCCTGATAGCTTTCCCATTCTCTATCCCTTGGGAGCATGGACCCAGGGTCATTGTGGGTTGCAGAAGGTAGAAGGTCTGGCTTCTGTAATTGCTTCCCCGCTGAACATAGGCATTGACTGGTCAATCCATACTCCTAGTCTGCCTCTCTCTTTCCCTGGTAGGGTCTCTGGGGAAGCGGAGCTCCAGGACACATTGGTGGGGTCTTCAGTCCAGGGAAGCCTGGGCGGCATCCTGATGGCATCTGGAACCTGGTGACTGAAAAGAGAGTTAACATACGAAGCCAAACAAATTGTTGAGCAATCATGGACCCAAAGCTTGGACTAGTGGAGAGAAAGTGTTAGGGGGATACTCACTGCAAACTCTAGTGTACTTCTGCTTTCAGGTATATATTTTGCAGTAGTTTACGGATATGTGTGAACATACACACAATTTTACAAATTAAAAATATGCTAGACCAAAAAGCAGGTATATTAGATAAATATGGAACCTCACATATCAACACAAAAGTTTTGATTTAATTATGTTCTTTATTTGACTCTTTGTGTGGAGGTTTTGTCATATAAAATGTGTTTCTTGTTTTCCAAAGTAGTAGAATCTTTTGTTGATAAAGTAGGATATATAGATTACATTATGAACATTTATACTGCTGGCATTTTCCTTAATACAAGTATTCAACTACATTAAATTTAAACTAATTGAGTTGTGGACATTATTTTCACATTATTAAAGTCCTTTAATATTAATTATATTACTTACCATTACCTTTGACCAAATTAATTAACATTCTTTACCTTTTTTTCTCTGAGTGGAAGGTAAGAGTTGATGTTCAGGGGGGTACCAGGGGAGGGGTTTCTGACACAGTCCTTTGGTGGTGGGAATGGGTGTTGATGTACATGCCTATTAACTTGTAATATCATAAAAAAAGAATGAAAAAAAATTTCACCAAGTGAGTTATATAAATTTTCTCATGAAAGATTTGCTATTTATTAAGAATTAGATTTGGAATTATAATCCATTTTGACCACCTACAATATACCACCTGCATCATCAATATAGAGAAAACAAAGAAATAAGGACACGCTAAATTGATCAGCACAATAATTAATCTGGAGAACACAAACTTACAGGGATTATTTCTGAGTTGCTGAATGGCTGACATATCTTGATGGTTGAAAAGGTATAAGATATGATATTTTGTTTGCAGAATAATTTTATGCTGCATATAAACCATGGTTTATTTTTTATGTTCTAATTACTGTTATTTTAAGTAAATAGAAATTGAGACATTTGGGGGTCTGAAATGAAATAAAAGCTTACAAGAATATAAAACATTTAAATTGCCATTTCATACATCTTCAGCTGTTCTTTTTCCTTTTTCATCTCATCATCATGAGGGTTTTAATACTCTGGACCAACATTTTCAAATAGAATAACAGGGACAGATGCAGAGACAGAAGAAGAGAAGAGAATGCACCATAGCAGGGGAGCCAGACTCGAACCTAGGGTGTGTTCATGACAAAGCACATGTACACTCCAGGAGAGATATCTAGCCAGGACTCTGTTCTTTTTTTTTTTTTTAATTACTTCAAATTTGTTGTCCTCTTGATGGTGTGTATATGAATTGAGTCAACATATTAATCCATCTCCTCTGTAAGGATAAAATAAAAGTAAATTTTACTTAATTAAATTTGATATGAAAAGTAATAAAAAAGCAACTGTAAATAGTCATTGTGACTATAAAGGAAAGTAAAATCTCTATAATTTTTCATGATACCCAACAGAATTTTTTAAAAAAGTGAAAACCTGGACCAGATAGATATAGTTCACTGGGCAAGCCCATGCTTTGTCATGCTTTCTGCTCAGGATTGTTATGATATGGAAGGAAGCTTTCTATTTTTGTGGTGTCTTTCTCTCTCTGTCTTTGTCTCTCTGCTTGAATAAAAAAAGATACCCTGAATAGTGAATTTGCACATGTTTAAGGTTCCTGGGTTGGGTGGGGGTACCAGATTTTCAGTCATGAAAGACAGAAATATTTCTTTCAGTACTCTTAAGATAGGAAGGCATGGACTTTATTGACTGTTCAGCATAATTCTTCAAGGGAATTATTTCTCTGTGCACAAGTTACCAGATCTTGGACTCAGGTTAAGCTCTGACCCAACACAGAGGAGTGGGAGTGGGGCTTCTAAGTGGTACGGAGGTGCTTTGGTGTCTCCCTTTTCTCTCTTCTTTCTCTTCCTTTCTTACTCTCTTTCCCTCACTGCCCTCCTGTGTCTCTCATCTTGTATCTAGAAGAAAGAGGTAATATGACTAGGAGCAGTGGAGTCATTCAGGCACAAAGTCCCAGCAATAACCCTGGTGTGTGTGGGAGGGTGGGGGAGGAGAGGATGCATAGGCTATGGTATAGGCACAGTCCAGGGGCTAGAAGACTGTAATACAATGGTATTGAAACTGGAATGAGAAATTCAGCCCATCTGAAAAAACCATGAGTAGAATACAAACTTCAAAGCAGGAAGAAGGAAAGTTTTTTGGTAACTCTCAGGTATCTAAATTGATAGATGTGTGAATAGTAATGAGAAAGACATCAAATATGTTTGAAACTGGAATAAAATAAGACAACCAAGTAAAGAGGAACTAGAATGGAGCAAATGAAATTGAGGCTAAGGTATCAAGAAGTATTGACAGCAGACATCCTTCTCTCTGGATCTTGAAATTATCCTCCATTTATTGTTCTTTGATTCACAATGCATCCCTTTACTCAAGTTTAGAAGAGACAAACTATTATATCTAATCTTGCTCTAAGTGGTTTTTTTTCAAAGGCTTGTTTATATACTGAGAGATAGAGAGAAAAAGGACAGGGCACACTGCACTGAACTATTCCTGAGATACCATACTATAAATATTTTAGAAATCATTATTCCTAGTATTTTACCATGTCTTTATGTTTCCTAATTTTTTAGTAAGTAGTCCCTACTTAATAATCCATTTTAAATCTCTTACATGAATGTGTATGATTATTATTAACACTAAAGTTCCTGAGACTCTCTGACACAAACTAAATATTTTTCTCCTCTGACATTTTACAAAACATTCACAACACTGATGTTTTGATAGAAAAGATAAAATATTCAGCTATTCCTCTGATTTATATAGCAAAAATATTACCTATAGTACAAAGATTGTTACAGTATTTTAGATAGACTTGAATGGGATGGTGTTGTAGTGGAGTTTTGATGAGAATATGTCAGAGAACCTAACACTTTGTCACAGGTTCTTTCGAGACAGACATTCTTCAGGCACAGAAGTTTAACCTGATTTGCTTTCCAAAGATTAATAAAATCTTTTTGCAAACCACATTAATTTATATATCAATAAAACATTGACTTTAGGTTCCGTTATTGATCTGTCTTTAGTTCAGAAAAAAAAAGAGCAGAAGTTTGAAGGTCAGTGTCTTCTTAAGCTATTTTACAGCTGTCCAGTCTACTAGCTGCCATAGAGATCAGAATATTTAAGCATTTCTTGTCTGTGTGTAGCAGTGTTATTTTGCACAAAAAAATTACTCAAGTTTTCAGCTAGCCAAATGTAAAAGCATATACATGGGCAATAAACTGATTGGTAGCAAACCTCATTAAGAAATCCAAATGCAGTAATAGCTTTTCTTCAATTGCTACTGCCTTTAATGAGAAACAGAACAAAAGAAGCCATATTTTTGGTTTGACAATTTGTTCTATTGATTTATTATGCCTGCTCTGCTACCATCTACATGGAGGGATTGCAAAAACATTAGTCTAATATTAGTACATTTTGACTTCTGCAAATATAGTAAGAAGAAGCTACACCCTTGACTGATAGTTTAACTTTTGTTCCTGTGAAGTCCATTAGCTGCAATTTAGACAAGAAACTTGTATCTAAGAAATTGTTGTCATGGATCATTTTTTTAAAAATTATCTTTTATTTATTGATTATTAATATAATAAGAAATTGAAGGGCAGGTGGTAGTGCACCTGGTTGAGTGAACATGTTACAGTGCACAAGGGCCCAGGTTCGAAACCCCAGTCCCCACGTGTAGGGGGAATACTTTGCAAGTGGTGAAGCAGTGTTGCAGGTGTCTCTCTGTCTCTCCCTCTCTATCACCCCCTTCCCTCTCGATTTCTGGCTGCTTCTATGGAGTAAATAAAAATAAAGATAATAAAAAATAAAAATTAAAAAAGAGAAATTGAGAGGGATGGTAGAGGTAGAGAAGGAGAAAAAAAAAAAAAAGAAAGAAACCTGCAGCTCTGCTTCAATAGTTGTAAAGTTTCCACCCTGCGGGTAGGAGATTGGGGGCTCAAACTCAGGTTATCGGGCATAGTAATATGAACACTATTCTAGACATACCATCATATTGCTTGTACAGATCATCTTTATTTCATCCAGGTAAATGAAATAAAGGCCCAGACAGTGGCACATCAACTTGAGTACACATATTGCCATGTACAAGGACCCCAGTTCAAACTCTAGTCCCCACCTGTAGTGAAGAATCTTTGTGAACAGCGAAACGGTGCTGTGGCTGTATCTCTCTCTCTCTCTCTCATTTTAATATTTTAATATTTTGGTATTATGTTTATTTATTTATTGGATAGAGACAGCTAGAAATTAAGAGGGAAGAGGATGATAGAGGGGAAGAGAGACAGAGAGACACCTGCAGCACTACTTCACCACTTGCAAAGCTTTTCCCCTGCAAGTGGGGACTGGGGACTAGAATCTGGGTCCTTGCACATTGTAACATGTGCACTCAATGGGGTGCACCACCACCTGGCCCTTCTTTCTCCCTCTTTAACTCTCCCTTCTTTCTCAATTTCTCTCTATTTCTATACTATATATATATATATATATGTGTGTGTGTGTGTGTGTGTGTGTGTGTGTGTGTGTATATGTATATATATATATAAATGATAAAGAAACATTACAATTAACAGAGGACTCTAAACCCATTTTTGTCCTATTTAAAGTTTAGGTTTTTTTTTTTCTTTTCTTTAATCCCATAATTCCTTCTAGAGCAGCTTTGGTGTTGCTTCAGTATATATATCAAAATATAACACAGTATATAATGTATTATAGATGATATAAGATATATATTATGTACAAATACAATATATAGTGATATAATATCAAAAGTAAAATAAAATTAGAATGCAGTTTAGAACATTTTGACATACTCTAGATATCGTTTCACTTCCTTGTGATATGTTATCTCATTCTAAATCCTAAAGTGTCCTAACATGTCTGTATGTAGTTTTAATTGCAATAATAGAACGATATATTTTTTTTTAGTTTCTCAACTTTAAAACTTTTTGCAAGGGGCCAGGTGGTGGCACACCTGGTTGAGTGCACATGCACATTTCCCCAGCTCCCATCAGCAGGAGGAAAGCTTCACAAGTGGTAAAGCAGTGCTGCAGATATTTCTCTCTCTCTTTGTTTTCCCACTCTCCTATCAAATTCTCTCTTGTAAATAAATAAATAAATAAACAAAATAAATTTTAAATCTTGCAGAGAATGCATATCTAGTTTATATATCGTAGGTGTTATATCCTTGATGATTATATATTTTTGGGCCTGGGAGATAACTCACGCAGTGAAGCACATGCTTTACTATGAATAAGGATTCAAGTTGAAACTCTGTCCACCACATATAGCACCATGCAAAGAAGAAACTTCACAAGTGCTCGAACAATGCTGTGGTGTCTCTCCTCTCTTCCTCTACCTTTCTATAGCTCAACTTGTCTTGGAAAAGAATAGCATGGCTCTCAGAAACAGTGAAATAGTGCAGGCAGAGAAGGCCTGGTGGCAAAAAAAAAAAAAATGAAAGAAGAGAGAAAGGAAGGAAGGAAGAAGGGAGGAAAAAAGAAGGAAGAAAGGAAAAGAAAAACACCTCACAGATATGAATCTAGCAATGACTTCTTTGGTGCCACACAGAGCTACATTTAGGAGGAAATAGATAATGTTGCTGAAAGAAATTACATTTGCTCTTCAGTCAATACTGTCTTCAGAAACCTAATGCTGAAGTAAAACTTTTTTTCACTGTAATTACACTGATTTCTAGTAAAAAGTAAAGAAAAACAAAACAAAAACTTATTTAAGAGAACTTGAACTCTAGATGTTTATGTTTCTTATTTACAGCATGTAAAATCTCAGTTTTACTTACTTTTAAGGTGATTTGAACACTCTAGCTTCATATTAATAAATATCAATTTCAGTCTTTGTCTAACAAGCACACATGAGTTCTAGGGATTTAATGCAACTATTTCTTGAAAAGAATTCTGCCCTCAAATATGTAAGATGGGTCAGCCTTTACATTACAAGTAGTAATGATACTTGAGCCCATATTCTAATAATTTTCTTGGCATAAATATTTAAAATTAGAAAGTAAATAATCTTGCCTATGGGAATATTCCTTCTTAAGTATGATACCCACTGAGTGACAAGAGAATAACTACTGTGGTGAGTATTCAAGCTGTTTCTTTGAGTAACAGAATGGGTATTTAATTTGCTCTTCAAGTTTTTCTCTAACATGACAGTTGATTTAATATCGTTATCCAGTAGGGGTTTTCTGGCTGGATTACTTGTAATGATCTGCAGTGTGTTATTCACAAAGTAGAACATACTTTATAAACAAAAAGTTTATAGAAGTTTGTTCCAAATGCTCTGATTTAACACAGCAGCTTTTTTGGGGGGAGTAGTGGTGGGGACATTAGGGATTAGGAATTTAAGAGGAACTCCTCTGTCAGTTCTCAATAAAGCCTCTCCTCTGGATGAAATCATAAGGTGACTGGAGCAAAAGTACTGGGGGTGAAAGCACTTGTGGCTCCATTGACATCTATCTCCATGTAGACTCAAGACCTCTCCATGTGGTCTCTTGATGTATTAATATGAACTTGGTGGCAGTATATTGGCACTCAGGAGGACAAATTGCTTACATCGTTGCTCATGGTTTTTAAAGTTAGTAATGCAGAGCCAGGTGGTGGTACACCTGATTCAGGGAAAGTCCTACAGTGTGCAAGGACCCTGGTTCAAACCCCTGGCCCCTACCTGTAGGGAGGAAAGCCTCATGAGTGGTGAATTGGGTATTTCTCTGTTTCTCTCCACCTCTACCTCCCCCTCTCAATTTCTCTCTGTCTCTATTCAATAATAAATAAAAATAAATTAAGATAAATAAAATTTTAGAAAATGAGCAATCCAATAGAAGATCAGATGAAAACCTTTCAGCTTAGTCCCAAACCCTGCTAAGAATTAAAGAACAGAATCATTCCCTTCTTGAGGGGAAGTGAAAGAAAAAGAAATTGGATGTGGAATACATTGTTGCAGACATTTATTTTATTTTATTTATTTATCCCCTTTTGTTGCCCTTGTTGTTTTATTGTTGTAGTTATTATTGATGTCGTTGTTGTTGGATAGGACAGAGAGAAATGGAGAGAGGAGGGGAAGACAGAGAGGGTGAGAGAAAGACAGACACCTGCAGACCTGCTTCACCGCCTGTGAAGGGACCTGCCTGCAGGTGGAGAGCCGGGGGCTCGAACCAGGATCCTGACGCCGGTCCTTGAGCTTAGCGCCACCTGCGCTTAACCCACTGCGCTACAGCCCGACTCCCTGTTGCAGACATTTTGATATATAATTTTTGCCACAATATCAACGGCAAGAGCATTGTCTCTGAAACCTAGTTTCTTTGGTTCATGTTCTAGCTCCTCTACTAAGTAATTTTGTGACCTTACACAAATTGCTTAACCACTCTTTCTCCTGTCTAGATGTTATTATCTCTAAAACAGAAATAATAGTGCAGTACTCTACAATGTTGATATAAATAAATGAACCTCCTTGTGTACATCAAAGTGAAAAGCTGAACAGCAAAGAGATCCATCACCAAAACAGAGAAGCCCCACGGAATGGGAACAGTTGTCATACATCAAACTAAGAGCTAAAAACGAAGATATATAAAGAACTCTTAAAACCCAGCCACAAAAACAAACAAAAAACATTTAAAATGGGAGAAATAACTGAACATACTATTCACCAAAGGAAATAGTCAGATGGCCAATAGATATGTGAGAAATAAAAAACATGCTTGAAATAACCGATTATTAGAGAAATGAGATACCACGTCACCTCTGTGAGAATGGCCTACATCATAAAGGATAGAAACAAGTGCTTGAAAGGAAGTGGAGAGAAAGGAACCATTTTATTCTGTTGGTGGGGGTGGAAATTGGTGTAAACTCTAGGGAAAACAGCCTGGACATTCCCAAAAAACATTGAAAATAAACCTCCTATAGAGGTCAACATTTTTTCTCCTAAATTTCTTCCCAAGAACTCAAAAAAATACTTATACAAAAAAAGATCTGAGAACACCTATATTAGTGAAAGTGTCATATGTATCATCTAATATTTGAAAATAACCTAGGTGTCCAACAGCTGATGAGTAGACGAAGTTGTGGCAAGTGTATACAGTGGAAAGCTATCAAGCAGTAAGAACATATGGCATGATTTTCTTTGCTACAATATGGGTGGATCCAGAAGGAATTGCTATGTTTAGTGAAGTAAGTGTAAAGGAATAGGATAATACTGGGAGCTCTCACTCACAGATGGGCTTATCTAAGAAACAAAGAAAGGGACAATATAGGTGAATCCTCAATGAACAGTGGTCAACTGCAGCAGATTAGGAGGCTCAGAATGGTGGAAGGAGGAGTACTAAGGGAAGGTGGGGGACCTGAGTCTCTGTAGTGTAACAGGATAAGGATTTGGTGGAAGATAAAATGTACAGACACCTGTCCTAGGGAAATATGACAACAATCCTGTAAATAAAACTGTCCTCTGTACAAAGCTACTAAAGTAAAAAAATAATAAATAACAATAAAATAAATAAAAGGTCTTTCTAATAAGCAACTAAAAGTAACTAGTGAGGTTTAAAAGTGAAATATGAATAAAAGTGGCAAGAGCAGTGTAAGCATGGTTAACTGGATATTGTTAATATTATTAATATATGTTTGTCCAACTAACCATGAAAACATAAGAATAGTAAAGAATCAAGGGGAATCTTAATAGCAGGTAGCATGTCTAAGTCATTACTGTAATTCCAGTATTAGTAGATTTAATATTTATTTTTGAGGGTATTCTCATTTTTAGTCCGTTCCTAGAAGGAGTATTGAAAACAGCCCTGATTCTTATAGTTTATTTATTTATTTATCAAAAGGAAACACTGACAAAACCATAGGATAAGAGGGGTACAACTCCACACAATTTCACCACCAAAACTCCCTATCCCATTCCCTACACTGATAGCTTTTCTATTCTTTACCCCTCTGTGAGTATGGACCCAAGGTCATTGTGGGATGCAAAAGGTGGAAAGTCTGGCTTCTGTAAATGCTTCTCCACTGAGCATGGGTTTTAACTGGTCGATCCATACTCCCAGCCTGTCTCTCTCTTTCCATAGTAGAGTGGGGCTCTGGAGAAGCAGAGCTCCAGGACATATTGGTGGGGTTGTCTGTCCAGAGAAGTCTGGACAGCATACTGCTAGAAAGCTGGAACCTGATGGCTGAAAAAAGAGTTGACATAGAAAGCCAAACAAATTGTTGATCAATCATGAACTGGAATAGTGCAGATGAAGAGTTGGGGGGTCCTCCATTTTGTAGATAGCTAGTCGGCATATTTTAGCTATATTACAAAGAGCCTGTGACTATACTAGGTTCTTTTTTTTTTCCCCTGAGCCTGAAAAATCTGATATGCAGGTGGATCCAAGTTATTGTCTGGGGAGATGATGCAATGGCTGGAAAAAGGACCAGAAAACTGGATCAAGGAAGAGAGTAGTTCTCTAATATAGGAAAGGGGTATAAATATTGTTGACTGTAAACCCCATCAATTTGATTTGATCTGGGGCCCATATTCAGCTTAGGAGCCTATATGACCACTGCATCCCTGTAGATCTGAGCTCACATTGTGTGTTCATGAGTAGGAACATTCCAAGCTGCTGCAATATCAGGACCCATCATCCTCAGGTGTAGCACAGAGTATGTTGTCTAACCTCCTTTCAGAGGATGGAACATTCTCTACCATTGTTGATCCAAGTTGAGAGCAAGATCCTATGGGAGGCCCACAAAGGGGTCTATTTTGTTCTTCCTGATAGAGATGTCTGGTAACAAAGTGAGAAGGATTTATTTTAAGTCTTGGCCCATCATGTCTGTTTGGGAATCTCAGGACTTTCTGAATAGTGCCCCAGCTGATGGGGTGACCTGATAGTGACTAAAGAGTCATCCTTAAAGTATGCCAGTCTCTTGCCCTTATTCAGCTTTTGCAGTCCTTGCTTTGATAAGGTTAACTTTGGAGTGAGTGAGAGAACTGTAGTAGGAAGTAGGTGAGGTGGTCTAATTAGATACTATTTAATTAAGAAAAAGATATATGTACACCTATGTTCATAGAAGCACAATTCATAATAGCTAAAACTTGGAAGCAACCCAGGTGCCCAACAACAGATGAGTGACTGAGAAAGCTGTGGTATATATACACAATGGAATACTATGCAGCTATTAAGAACAATGAACCCACCTTCTCTGACCCATCTTGGACAGAACTAGAAAGAATTATGTTAAGTGAGCTAAGTCAAATAAAGACGAATATGGGATGATCCCACTCATAAACAGAAGTTGGGAAAGAAGATCAGAAAGGGAAGCTCAAAGCAGGGGGTGGGATGGGACAGATTTTTGGTGGTGGGAATGGTATTTATGTATACTCCTATTAATATGTAGTCATATAAATCACTAATTAATATGAGATGGGAAAATTGATTGAATATCTCAAACTTTTTAAAGCACAGACTGAGTTTTTAATACATTGGCTGAGTGTTTGATATGTTGACTCTCTTAAAGGTTTTTTTCAAAGTTAACTCAATTGTCAAGTAATGTGATTATAGCAATAACTATCTATTTTCTTCTTAATGCTAAGACAGCAGGAACCTCCCACTTGCTCAGTAGAGCCTTTATTTCCCCCAGTCCTGGAAGCTCTAGATTGGGGCTCACTTTCCTGCATGCTTCTCTCCATTCATATCAAAGGATATTGCATCTGCTGATCCCAACCTAGTCAATGCAATGAGTACCACCTCAACATTCTTCATTTCAGACTGTGTCCAGAGATGTCAGGCATGGAATGTCAACCCTTCACCCTCATTATTCAGATAAGACCTTTTCTTTCATAGTGTTCTTCCAGGTGGTTTACTTCCTAACAAAGTCCCAAAACCTAGGTATATACCAGGTCCTTATGTCCACATGTATCCATAAATTAGGGCTAAATATATACCTGAAAGCAAAAGTACACAACATTCTGCATTGAGTCAGAGTTTTATACTTCTTAGAATCCATTGTTTCCATATACATGAGTGTGTCTGGTAAAGAAATATGTCTTTGGGGGTTAGGTGGTGGCATACCTGGTTAAACTCTCACATTACAAATCCACAAGGACCCAGGTTCAAGCCCCTAGTCTCCACTTGCACAATTTCTTTCTGTCTCTATCCAATAATAAATCATTATAAAAATGTCTCTTAAAAATAATCATGTATTTGTGCTGCAAACAGGTGACATTGTTTTATACACAGTTCACACTCACATGGAATAACAAGAGTGTGGGATGACTGTAAGGAGGTCAAAGAAACAGGGCAGCATGACTCAATGCATAAATCAGAAAAGGCATTGTAAATATGAAAGGACAAAAATCAAAAATTAAATTAAAACAGTATTGTATAGTTGGAAAAGCACAAGGCATGAAATCTGTTGCATTTCCCTTCTTTTATGCTCACCCATTTTTGAGATATTAGCCTTAATGTTTTTGTATACTTTTTATGATGATGTAGACCTCTCTCACACATATATATGAGCATGTGTACACAGGTGCATGTGCTTATGTCCACATATGCATGCACAAGCATACCTCCCCACCACCCACATACCCCACATACCCCACACACCTATTTAAGTTATCCTACCACTTACTATTCATCCTTCTGTCACTCCAAGATGGAGAGAATGGAAACCTAAGTTTAACTCCCTTTAAGCATCTCTGCCCTGACTCATTCAAGAGTTAGTTGAAGGGAAAGGTCTGCCAATGAACATATTGTACCTAGAGAAAAGTATAAAAGTAAAGATAAAACACTCCTTTCTCTATTTAGAAAAGAGGGGCTCAGTGGTGGCACACCTGGTTGAGCGCATGAGTTACAATGCCCAAGACCTGGGTTCAAACCCCCTGTACCAACCTGCAGGGGGAAAGCCTCACGAGTGGTGAAGCAGTAATACAGATGTTTCTCTGCCCCCATTACATCCCCCTTCCCCTCAGTTTCTGGCTATCTCTATCCAGTAAATAAAGATAATAAAAAATGAAAAAGTAAAAAAAAAAAAATTTAAAAACTTAGAAAAGAGTTCTGCCAATATTTTCCTGTATATTTTTGGTAGTTTCTAGTTCAACATCCAAGTCCATGATTCATTTTAAGTTTACTGTGTATGTGGTGAAATTTAGTGGTTCAGTTTCATTCTTTGCACATTTCAACCAAATTTTCTCAACACTATTTGTTGAAGAAACTCTCCTTTCTTCACTTAATAGTTTGAGCATCCTTGTCAAAAAGTAGATATACATAAATAAGGGGGGCTTACTAGTGGGCTTTATAAAAATATTTGGGATTGCAGGTGTCTATCTTTCTCTCCCCGTCTTTGCCTTCCCCTCCTCCGTTTCTCTCTGTTTTATCTAACAATGACAACATCAATAACAACAACAATAATAACTACAACAACAAAAAAAAACAAGGGAAACAAATGGGAAAATAAATTTTAAAATATCTGGGACACAGATAAGGCAGGACTAAGAAGGAAATTCATAGTAATACAGGCACACATTAGGAAATAAAAAAAAAAACTCAAATAAACAACCTGACTACATACCTTCAAGACGTAGAAGAAGAACAAAGTGACCCTAAAGCAAGAAGAAGACATGAAATAATTAAAATTAGGGCAGAAATAAATAACATCAAAAATAAAAGACCCATATGGAGCCACGTGCTGGTTCAACTGGTTGAGCACGAACAGTATATAGTGTGCAAGGAGCAGAATTTGAGCCCCCACACCCCACCTGCAGGGGGAAGCTTCAGAAGTGGTGAAGCAGTGTTGTAGTTGTTTCTCTACCTCTCTCCTATCTTCCCCATCCCTTCTCAGTTTATCTCTATCCTATCCAATAAATTATAAATAAATAAAATAGCCATACAAAAAGATCAGTGAAGTTTAGTGTGTGTGTGTGTGTGTGTGTGTGTGTGTGTGTGTGTGTGTGTATGTGTGTGTGTGTGTGTTTTGGAAAGGATAAACAAAATCCTAGTGGGCAGAACACTTGAAAAAAAAAAAGAATAAGAATCAAATAAATAAGATTGTAAAAGAAAGGGTAGATATCACCACAGACACCATAGAAATCTAAAGTATTGTGCAAGGCTTCTATGAAAACTATATGCTATCAAGCTAGAGAATCCAAAAGAAATGGAAAAGTTCCTAGAAAAGTATAACTTTGCAAAATTCTTAGAATTTTTTTTTAAATTTATTTTTTATTTAAGAAAGGATAAATTAACAAAACCATAGGGTAGGAGGGGTACAACTCCACACAAATCCCACCACCCAATCTCCATATCCCATCCCCTCCCCTGATAGCTTTCCCATTCTCTATCTCTCTGGGAGCATGGACCCAGGGTCGTTGTGGGTTGCAGAAGGTGGAAGGTCTGGCTTCTGTAATTGCTTCCCTGCTGAACATGGATGTTGACTGGTCAGTTCATACTCCCAGTCTGCCTCTCTCTTTCCCTAGTAGGGTGGGTCTCTGGGGAAGTAGAGCTCCAGGACACATTGGGGGGGTCTTCAGTCCAGGGAAGCCTGGCCGGCATCCTGATGGCATCTGGAACCTGGTGGCTGAAAAGAGAGTTAACATACAATTTTTTAAATGACCCGTGGAAGAAAAAAATCCACTTATCCTTGGTAAAGGTTGCTTTCATGGCCTTTATGCCATTTCATTGTTCTCTATGTCTATTTTTATTCCACTATCCCATATTTTGATTATAGTAGCCCTATAATATAATACTAGGTTAGGAATCATGGTACCTCTATTTTTGTTCTTTTTTCTCAGAATTTCTTTGATTATTTTTGGCATGTTCCAGTGAGAGATAATCAAGAAATTTGGTAGAACACTGATACAGATTGCATTAGATCTGTATACCTTCCTAGGCAGTATGATCATTTTAATGTTAATTCTTCCAGTCAAAGAGCATGAACTGCTTTCCATTTTCTTTTGTCTTTTTCTATCCTTTATTAGTGAATCATAATTTTCATTATACAAGTCTGTCATCTCCTCTGTTCATTTCTAAGTACCTAATTGTCTTTGCTGCTGTTGTTAATAGGATTGATGTCTGGATTTCTTCTTATGGTTTACTGTTTGCATAAAGAAATGTAATTTTAAAAAAAGAAATGTAAATTTTGTTTATTTATTTTGTAATCTGCCACTTCATTAGATTGTCTAAAAATTTCTAGGAGTTTTCTGCTTTATCTTTTTTACGTTATGTGTATACTATCATAACATCTGTAAACAGTATCAGCTTTACTTCTCTTCTTCATATATATATATATATATATACATATATATATATATATTGGATAGAGACAAATTAATGGGGAAGGCAGAGATACTGAGAGAAAGAGAAAGAGAAAAACAGAGACCCACAGTCATGCTTCACCATTGACAAGCTTCCCCCCCTCAAGATGGGCACCAGAAGCTTGAACTGGAGTCCTTGAGCATTGTAACATGTGCACGCAACTGAGTAAATTGCCTCCAGGACTCTCTCTTCCAATCTGTATTCCTTGTATTCCATTCTGTTGCATAAGGGTTATGGATAGGAATTTTTTTAAATACTATCTTGAATAGTGAACGTGATAGTGGATAGCCCTGGTTTTTTTTTTTTTTTTTCATAATCTAAGAGAAAAACTTTCAGTTCCATAGCATTGAATACGAAGTTGATTGCAGATTTATTTATTTTTTTTTTGTCAGGGTCCTTGCTGGGGCTCGGTGGTGCTTGCACTACGAATCTACTGCTCTTGGAGGCCATTTTCCCCCATTTTGTTGCCCTTGTTGTTGTCGTTATTGTCATTGATGTTGCTGTTGTATAGGATGGAGAGAAATTGACAGAGGAGGAGAGACAGAGGTGGAGAGAAAGACACCTGCAGACCTGCTTCACCGCTTGTGAAGTGACCCTCCTGCAGGTGGGGAGCCGGGTTACTCCAGTCTTTACGCTCTGCACCTCATGAGCTTAACTTGGGGCACTAGCGCCTGGCCTCCACAGGTTTATTTTTATAGATACAACTATATTGAGGGATTTTTTCATCACTCCTCATTTTTGAATTCTTTTTTCATGAAGAGTTACTGACTTGTCAAAAGTTTTCTGTATATCTTTTGAAATAGCTGTAAGGCTTTTAGTTTATCTGTTGTGACGAAGTGGATTACATTTATTGATTGAAGTATTGGCCCAATATTAGGTGATTGGTTAAGAGAGTTATAGTTCATATAACTCAATACTCAGCAGTAAGAAATGATGAAATCTTCTCATTTGCCACTTTGGGGACCCAGTGCACAATTGTGGAGAAGATCTTTAGTTGGAGGAAGTACAGTCATTTATGAGGAGATCAAAATTGTACACAAACGCCTATGCAAAGAGAGCTATGTATGTTTATGTTCATAGCAGCACAATTCGTAATCTCCCAAAGTTAGAAGCAACCCAGATGACAAACAGATCAGTGGATGACAAAATAATAGTATGTATACTCAGTAAAATACTGCTCAGCTATTAAAAATTGTATTAAGTCACCCCTTTTTCCTTATCTTTGATGGAATGTGAAGGAATCCTGTTGAGTGAGAAATATCAAAAAGAGAAGGTGAAATAACAGTTAACTCACCTATAAGAAAAAAAAAAAGTAAAATTTAAACTGGGTTTGTTGTATTGCACCAAAGCAAAGGACACTGAGGAAAAAGGACTGTAGGAAGTGGAAATTAGGGTAGTTAGAGGAAATCAAGTAGAAATGGACCTAAGTAGGGGCAAGAATGTTCTGCAGACACCTATCACAAGAGATGAGAAATTTTACCCATGTGTCAGCACTGTACCATAAACTTTAAACCTCCAATAAAATGAGTGAAATATTTAGAAAATATAGATTGATGGGACACACACATCTATCTGCCATTAATATTTAGAGCTAGCTTTATTATTTTTCCATGTTGTATTAATTTAATAACAGAATTTTGAAGATACAATTAAAATTATATTCATATAAAAATAGCTGTCTTGCAAACCATTATTCCCTTAATAAAATGAGAGTAAAGAAATCAATATAAATGCTAAAGAAATAAAACATATAACTAACAATCTCACCTAATATGAAATTTGAGAAATAATATATTAAGTATTATCTCTTTCACTTGGGAACTTAAAAGTCATTTCAGATTTTGTTGTGCTTGAAATGATACTTTGAGCGGCTCAGGTGGTAGTGCAGCCAGTTAAGTGCATGTGGAACAAAGCTCAAGGACCAACGTAAGGATGAAGGTGGTTTGCAGGACTATCTTTCTCTCCCCCTCTCTGTCTTCCTCTCCTCTCTCCATTTCTCTCTGTCTTAGCCAACAACAATGACATCAACAACAACAACAATAATAAACACAACAATGATAAAACAACAAAGGCAACAGAAGGGGGGGTGCTAGCTTCCAGGAGCAGTGGATTTGTGGTGCATGCACCAAGCCCCAGCAATAACCCTGAAGGTAAAAAAGAGAGAGAGAGAAAGAGAAATAAATAAATCATACTTTGAGTGAAAATACTATAATTTACTGTTCACATATTTAATAGGTAAGAGTTCTTATTCATAATACTAAAACTAAAACTACTGTAATATTTAGGTATAATTTTACAGTGTTCAAGAATTCCTATTCGCATCATCAACCACATGGATACATGGTAAATAGGGGTGAAATCCTCATTTTAATTTCATAATTGTAAAGTTACTACAACAGTGCTACCCATTTATTACATAAAAGAAATGCATTCATTTTCATTTTTTGCATACCAGGATTAGTCAGAACAGTGTTCATTTTTTTTGTCTCCTAGTTCTTTTTTTTATTTTTTATTTAAGAAAGGATTAATTAACAAAACCATAGGGTATGAGGGGTACAATTCCACACAATTCCCACCACCCAATCTCCATATCCCACCCCCTCCCCTGATAGCTTTCCCATTCTCTATTCCTCTGGGAGCATGGACCCAGGGTCATTGTGGGTTACAGAAGGTAGAAGGTCTGGCTTCTGTAATTGCTTCCCCGCTGAACACAGGCATTGACTGGTTGGTCCATACTCCCAGTCTGCCTCTCTCTCTTTCCCTAGTAGGGTGGGTCTCTGGGAAAGCAGAGCTCCAGGACACATTGGTGGGGTCTTCAGTCTAAGGAAGCCTGGCCGGCTTCCTGATGACATCTGGAACCTGATGACTGAAAAGAGAGTTAACATACGAAGCCAAACAAATTGTTGAGCAATCATGGACCCAAAGCTTGGACTAGTGGAGAGTTAGTACTAGGGTGGTACTCACTGCAAACTCTAGTGTACTTCTGCTTTCAGGTATATATTTTGCAGTAGTTTATGGATATGTGTGAACATAAGCTCTCTCTCACAGAAACTGGTGTATATCTAGGTTTTGGGACTTTGTTAGAAAATGAACCACCTGAGATGGAATTAGAGTATACTATGAAAGGAAAGGTCTCACCCGAGTAATGAAGCTGAAGGGGGAATGGTGTTTATGTATACTCCTAGTAAAATGTAGTCATATAAATCACTAGTTAATTAATATGAGAGGGGGAAAATTAATTGTATGTCTCGAAGTTTTCCAAAACACAAACTGAATCTTTTCAATATATAGGCTGTGTAATTGATATGCAGACTCTCTCAAAAGCCTAGACCAAGTAGATCAGAAGCAACCAATAGCACAGCTATATACAAGATACTGGGTACTATACAGCAAACCCTTACAAAAGGACTTTTCAAAGTTAACCCAATTACCAAATAATGTGGTGATAACATTAACTATCGAATGTCTTTTTGAACCCTAAGACAGCAGGAACCTCACATCTCCACTATAGAGCTTCTACTTCCCCCAGTCCTGGAACCCTTAGATAGGGCCCACTTTCCCGTATGCCTCTCCCAATCTCTATGAATCACCAATCTGTAGAGAATTAGGGACTATATGTCTCACTCAACAAAGTCTTAAATAACAATTATTAGTGGACAGTGCAAGTATTTTTGGATCCTCAAGATAACTTTGGCTCACATCACTGACTCCATTATTCTATCCGAGCTTCATTAGGGAATAATTACTATATTCTTATAGAATAATATGTTTTTGTCGTATGCTGTTCTCCAAGTGGTATTTGAACTCCTTAAGAATAAAGATAAATGATATCATCCCTAGAAAATATTCTTTCACAACAAAGATACTCTGAAATTATTTGTCGGAATTGCCAATGAAAACTTGAAATACATTTACTTTAATGTATTATATTATACCTAAAATCACAACAAAAATACTATAGATATAGTATAATATACATTTTATAATAAATTGGAATTATAATGGAAATAGTTTAATTAGTTATTGTTCGTTTTATCATAATTTTACAGATATTATTGCAGACAGGGAGTTGATATAGAGGAAATCTAGCAGAAGTACTACCCATAATCTCCTACCTTGCAGTAGGTGAATGTACTATAAAAACACAGAATTTCGCATGGCGTGAAGTGCAAGGACTGCCATAAAGATCCTGGCTCAAGCCCCTGACTCCCCACCTGCAGGGGAGTCACTTCACAGGTGTTGAAGCAGGTCTGCAGGTGTCTATCTTTCTCTCCCCCTCTCTGTCTTCCCCTCTTCTCTTCATTTTGCTCTGTCCAATCTAACAATGACAACAGCAATAAGAAAAATAATAATAACTACAACAACAATAAAAAACAACAAGGGCAACAAAATGGAAAATAAATAAATATAAAAACAAATAAAAAACAGAATTTAAAGTTGGTGATATTTAGATGTCCAAGAAAACAATCTGCCTCAGAGAAGAAGACCCCACTCACAGGTATTTAGAAGATGCAGTGCTGTCCAATTATGAGGATCTGACAAAATGGTGTCTCATTCTGAAAGAGAACAATGATAGGTTAAAACGCACACACACACATGCACACACACACACACAGATGGACAACCGTAAAGATAAATAATAGGGCCAGCAAGATAGCTCCCAAGGACAGTAGCCCTATTGTGTTATGTGTCCAAACCAGATTCAAGCCCAACTTCTATTGCCCTGCAGGAAGATTCAGTGCTGTGGTGACTTTCTTTCTTCTACCTCTCTCTTTCTATCTGAACATTGACTTAGAGCAGTAAAGCCCCATGCAAAAGCAAGAAAATGTAAATAAAAGGTGACCTTCCATTCTAGTTTATGGAATAGAGATGACTGTCAGAAATAAGTGTGTACATATAAGGACTGTGTGACATACCAGCGTTCAGAATGAAGCCCATAGCTTACAGAATAAGTACAACTTGCTGAAAACTGACCAAGTATGGTAGGTCCTGAAAAAAGCACTGAACAGGAAGGTTTCTTTTTAAAATTAGTTTATATTAAAGGAAGGCATTATATTTCTGCCTACACTATTACACAACTAGTCCACAGTATAATATCAAGTGAATTTTGAACACAGTAGTTCTGAGACACATGTACCATTTACTTCCGTTGTTCATAGAAAAGAATTTTGGAGGTGTCAATGAGAAAAGAGCAGATCTTACTGAAGCTTCTTCTATTAATAATTAAAGAACTTTCTTTGAAACATCTTTAAATAGACGCACCTGACTTTCCAACCCAAGATTTTAAAAAGTGTAACAGTATGTAGTCCATCTGTACAGGAATTGATTTCCTAAAATATGAAATTATTTTCTTAGTCATTCCATTTGTAAATGTTTGGGCCAAGATTAAACAGAGACCAAAAACTCTGATTTTTATCTCAAACAGTAGAGAAGGTCAAAGGCACAAAAGTCTAGATTGCATAATTACAGTTTTAGACTTGAGCTTAGCATATAAAAGCCATAAATTTTAGTTTTTCTTTTAGGTATATCATAGAGGAAGTATACCTACTTAGAGATATTAGAAATGTGTATACAACACATATACTTTGAGTACTCATTGTTTTTATATGCTTAACATAACTTTTAGAATCAATGAATCACATTTTCAAGTATTATTTGCCCTCAGTAAAATTACAAAATAGTGAAAGCAGAAAGTCGATATAAAAGTAAGAAAAAAGTCAGAATGCTACCTATGCCTCTCGTTACTGCCCACTTAGCTCTATTTTTTCTTTTTTCTTTCTTTCTTTCTTTCTTTCTTTCTTTCTTTCTTTCTTTCTTTCTTTCTTTCTTTCTTTCTTTCTTTATTTTATTTTTTAACCAGAGCACTGTTCAGCTCTGGCTTATGGTGGTGCGGGGGATTGAACCTGGGACCTTGGAGCCTCAGGCATGAGAGTCTGTTTGCATAACCATTATGCTATCTACCCTCCACCCAGCTATATTCTAAGAGCTATATTAATGCATTCATAAATTTACAGTAATATGAGGAAATTCATTTAGAGTAGGAATATTTAAAATAGGCTTGGGTTTATACATGAAGAAGTTTATTTAAGGAATTTTCATTGAAAATATATTAACTGGCAAATAAATTACCAAAAGAGGTTTTGCGACTATGCTTTTGAAATGATTGACTTCAGATTAGAAACTAAGTCATCACTTTGTTTCCTTAAGGTGTCACAATTATTATAATAAGTCTTGGTGATTTTATTGAAGATATACATTATTCACAAAACTCTGAGCCATATAAAAGAAAAACGATTCAGTAAGCTTAGAAGTAAGAATTTTTTTTAGAGCAGCAGAAATCTGCAATAATAATCTCTCAGGATACTCAAAATGATAAAAAGAAAGGAAAAAGGATCAGGTGTAGTTCTTGTCTATGCCTGCTTATATTGCTGACTATTTGATACTTTCTTAAAAGGCATGATGCCTTGAAACAGATATTTTAGGAGAATCTGCAGCATTATAAACTTATTATAAACTGTAATTCATGACTGATGGCTTGAAACCTAACAAAATAGTTCCTAACTTCATAGATGTTTCAAGTTCATGTTAATTTTCATGTTCTTCTGACTCTATCTTCATGGTTGTTAAATATGACATAAAATTTTAAACTGAGGTGTTAGAGTTTACTAGTTAATTTTTCCTATTCATTTTCAATTAATTTTTAAACATCTTAACTATATGTATGCTTATTTAACAGATTAAATACACTGAATGGATTTTATCCTTACACAAATGGTGGTCAGTATATGTCTCTCTATACACTGTAGGTAGATAGTACTATAAATGTGTACTCTTTTCAGAGTAAATTGAAATATTAACTAAAATCACATAGTATAGTTTCCACTTTTATCTTTTAAATATTAAAAATGCTTCACTACATAAAATTAAAAACATGTAATTACTTGACTTCATAATGATTGTGGTAGCCAATAAAATTTATAGTTCAAAACTTATTTCAATAGCATATAATTCTGTAGCTTTTATGTTACTTCAATATTCAGCATAATATTAATTTGTACTGAAATGCATGTGGTTTATACTTATGAACTAACTATAATCTCCATTAGCTAAACTAAAAACAATTAGTCTTCTTCAGTGATGTTAGGGAAAACAAATGTCATTGGTACAGAATGTGACCTTGTAACTTCTGTTCTGGTTTTTCATTATGAGTCAGATACCCCTGTGCTCAAGAGAACATAAAATAATTCACAATGCATAGGGCCCTTTGAATATTCATTTATATGTTTCTCATATGCAGAATTATCTAAACACATAGACATAGGTTCATATGGTGCATCAAAAGGACTACTCTGGAAAATTATATCAGCAAGAAAATGGACTTCCATCAATGAGCAGAAACACCATTGTGGGCATTATAGAATATAGAACCATGCACCAAGAAATCCTGAGGAGCCTGTTGGCTCACATATTCAGTAGCAGAAAAACCTTCACACAGGATGCAGTCAAGAAGACTAAAAGCATGCACAGACCAAACTTTCTGCTAACTTTGTGGTGGCTGTATGGAAGGGGAGGGTGAAGGGAACCTGGAAATTACTACCTAGAGCTATGAGCAAATATGAGTAAGAACTGCTCAAGTTCTTATAGCACACAGCTAAAGAGGCAAACAAAATTACAAATTTGGTCACAGTGATGTACTACTAAGAGATCATTTTCCAGTGGTACTTTCCTCACACAATAAGAAACAATGTGTGCTAGTTGTTTGGGTGACAAGTGGCTGTTCCCTCTGGGAGAAAAGCAGTGCAGAGATTGTTCAGTTGTGCATGACAGTACAGCTGGAGATACAGCTGCTACTAGAGAACTGAGGTGGGATTCTGATGGGAGGAGAAAGGAAATTCAAAAAGGAGACAAATAAGGGTGATGATTTCCACTGAATATGCTCGTCAATGCCCAATAGTACCACCTCCAAAAAATTATCTAGCTAACTGTGGCAATGCTTTATTGATATACCATGTCCAGCTTTGCAGTTAGTGCCTTGTGCACTCTCTTTCATTTATTTATTTATTTAAGAAAGGAGACATTAACAAAACCGTAGGATAGGAGGGGTACAACTCCACACAATTCCCACCACCCAGTCTCCATATCCCATCCCCTCCCATGATAGCTTTCCCATTCTCTATCCCTCTGGGAGTATAGTCCCAGGGTCCTTGTGGGTTGCAGAAGGTGGAAGGTCTGGCTTCTGTAATTGCTCCCCACTGAACATGGGTGTTGACTGGTCAATCCATACTCCCAGTCTGCCTCTCTCTTTCCCTAGTAGGGTGGTGCTCTGATCCCACTCATCAACAGAAGTTGAAAAAGAAGAACAGAAAGGGAAACTAAAACAGGATCTGATTAAATTGAGAGTAGGGCAACAAAGTAAAACCCTGGGGTGGTGGGGGTGGGGTGGGGTGTGTGTGGGGATGTGTGGGGACACAGTCTTTTGGTGGTGGGAATGGTATTTATGTACACTCCTATTAAAGTGCACTCTCTTTAGTCGTACTGTAGTTAAGAAAGATAGAACATTCAAAGGTACTGAAATAGAGGTTTTGTGCTATTGCACTCTAATCTGTACTACAAAGTAATAAGCATCAAAACAGCATGATAGTTAAATAAAAGCAAACACACAGAACAATGGAACAGAATTAAGAACCCAGTAATAGAACAGCATACCATGGGCAACTATCTTCAAAGAAGGAAACTGTATCATTATCTAACAGCATGCATGAAAATTCAAATTAGATTAAAGGCATGCGTATAAGACCCAAAACCATAAAATATATAAAAGAAAAGATGGGCTGTGTGCTTCTTGACATAGCCTTAGAGATGTGCTTGGTGACTCAAATTCAACAGTAAAGAAAACAGAAGCAAAAATATACAGAACAGGATCTTGATAATTTTTTGTATGTTTAATATTTTATATATTTTATACTTTTTTGACCAAAGATAAGATGTGTGCTACTATAGTGATAACATGTCAAATTTAATTTATAATGCAGTACTGAAATTATCATAAAGAAATTGTCATTCTTATGTGAATTATTCTTAGAAAAAAACACCCTTACATTTCAAAGGTAATGTTATAATTGTTTATGCTTATACCTCTTTGTATGGAAACATCTGGAAAATTCAGTCTAAGTGCACTAACAACAAAGTATTATAGGTGCATAAGCATTAAAAAACCAATTGCTTGATTTAGTTTGTGCATCTGGTACACTTTGTAAGGCAGTTTGTATTTATGAATCAACTTTTTTTTTAAATCATGAAATATGTTTTAACAGATTTAAAGCTATACAAAATAATATAACACAACTCTTAAATCACCAGCTGAGATTAACATTTGGTAGTATTTTCTCTAATGGTTTATTTTAAAGAAATATAACATTAAACTTCAGCTGAAATACTATTTCAAAGACCATTGCATGCTTTTTATACTGACCCATCTGTTAAAGGTAATAAGTTTATGGAAGTTAGTGAGTTCCTGTTCATATTTTTAAACTTTTTTTCCTTTTATTTAATTAATTTTTTAAATTAATTTTTATTTATAAAATGAAAACACTAACAAGACCGTAGGATAAGGGAGGTACAACTCCACACAGTCCCCACCACCAGAATTCCATATTTCATTCCCTCCCCTGATAGCTTTCCTATTCTTTAACCCTCTGGGAGCATGGACCCAGGATCATTATGGGGTGCAGAAGGTGGAAGGTCTGGCTTCTGTAATTGCTTCCCCACTGAATATGGGCATTGGCAGGTTAATCCATACTCCCAACTTCTCTCTCTTTCCATAGTGGGGGAGGGATCTGGGGAAGAGGGGTTCCAGGACATATTGGTGGGGTCGTCTGCCCAGAGAAGTCTGTTTGGCATTATGGTAGCATCTGGCTGGAACCTGGTGGCTAAAAAAAGAGTTAACAAGTAAAGCCAAACTATTGACGAATGATAAACCTAAAGGCTGGAATATTTCAGATAATTTGGGGTCTCCGTTTTGGAAATAGCTAGTATGTCTATTTCAGGTATATTCCAAAACGTCCATGACTTTACTAGTTTTTGCCTGAGTCTGACATCTGTTATTTTTAAACTTTTAGTGTAAGTTTCTAAAATATAGTTTCTTAAAGATTTGTGTATGCCATTCATACTTAAACAAATCTGATCCTACACAATGATAAGCATTTATTTGACTTTTTCACTTATATCTTTACCTGAAATTTCTTTTGAAAATGAGGTGAGGTTGATTTAATTTTGTCTTTGTTGTTGTTTCCTAGGCATTCATTAAGTAAACCATTTTCTCCATATAATTCATTGTGCATACACTGTCATAGATTTTCTAAGTATAATAGATTAGCAGCTTTTTCTGTGTTTTTACCTCTTTATAAATGCAAAGATGTTAATAACCAACATTTTGTAATCAGTCTTAAAATTAACTACAGAAAACCACACATCAGTACTCTTAATTTTCTTGACTCTTGTGAACTGATTATCAGGCTGTGTATATGCATAATCACAAGGCTTTTAGCTTTTTATTAAAATTTTATTATATTTATACATTACAGAATCTGCTGTTTCTCTATTAAGAATATTCAATTCACAATGTATACTTACTACTAGCTAACACATTTGAGTTAGCATTAAAAAGTTTCATTGCATTTCCTAATTAGTTATTGACATGATTTCATCAGCACTTTCAGTATTTTAAACATGCTGATATAAAATGTCCTAGCATGAAACAATACCTATTCCTGGACTTGTTCTCTGTAATTTCTTTTCTGGAGGTTTACCTGAATGATTTCTAATTTATATAAAAGCAAGGTGGAGTCTATGATACTTGCTCACTTATATATTGTCATATGCTTTACATTGGCTTGTTCTAGCCCTCCCCCTCCAAGAGAATTGGATGAGTCCTGTTAATTTAGCGGGCCTGCTTGGCCCCGCTCCAAGGGACCCCGGGAGAGGGTTCCTGAGTCCGAGAGTTCCTGAGTTCCCCAGTGACAGAGTTCCTGAGTTCCTGAGTTCGAGAGTTTCAGGGTTACAGAGTAAGAGAGAGTTCCAGTGTGCCAGAGTTTCAGAGGGTTCCCGAGTACGAGAGTTGGAGAGTTCCTGAGTTCGAGAGTAAGAGAGTGCTTGTGCCGCCGCAATGAGACAGCAGAGTTCTGTTTGGTGATTAGTTTGTCTTAGTTTATGAATCGTTGTTCCTGAATAAAGAAATACAGCTTCCCTGCCCAGCCGTTGTCTCCGCGTCTCTGTTACCCGCCGTGAAGCCAACCTGCCCAGCTAGAGCCTACGAATTTTAACAACAGTATATGTTTTCTACAGAGAAAAATTTTAGGCTAATGTCTTCACTGCTACATTATGTGAAATAACTAAGGGACAAATTCCAGGGATTTGTTTTGCCTCCAGGGTTATTGCTGGAGCTTGATGCCTGCACTACAAATCTGCTGCTCATGGAGGCCATTTTCTTCCCCAATTTTGTTGCCCTTGTTATTATTATTGTTATTGTTGTTTTTCCTGCACTACTGCCCAGACCCATAAATTATACAAACTATTCAGAGTATAGATATCAGGAAATGTTGCTATGCTTCACATTGGTTTGGTCTCATCCCCGCGCCTCTGGGAGATTGTGGTTTAGCCCCTGCTAGTTTCGCGCTTCCCCTTCTCCCTGCCCCCTACCCTACATACTTCCTGAGTTCCTGCCACAGCCGCCAGAGGAGACAGATGCAGGACAGATCTGTGTGGTGATTAGTTTAGGAGTCCCTCTCTGCTGCCGGAGGAGAAAGACAGGAGAGCACATGTTTGCCCACTTGTGAATAAAGATTAAACTGCGTTCTCAGCTCAGCCGTGTGTCTCTGGTCATCTCTGTTACCCGCCCATGAAGCCAACCCGGTTAAAACAACATATGCACCCAACGTGGGGCGTGACCTGCCCATCCCCCAGATAAGTGACAATTTGGCTACCTATGCACTATAGCCTTCTCTTCTGCTTGTGAAGAGACCTCCAAAGGCCTCCGCCCTTTCTTCATGAGACTTTTTCGCTGTTTCTGGAACATTTATGTCTGGACTACTCTGGTTCCACCCAACGCCAGCCTGCAGGAGCCCAATGCCAGCCCGCATGAGCCAGCTTTCCGCTGCGTGGCACGGAGCATTGGGTGTGGGCTCCCCCCACGTTGCTCGGCCACCGAGAGCAGGGCAGCAGGCATGGTGGGCAGGGCTGCAGCCCATCCTGGCCACCACCCCGGGGCACCTTGACCCGCGCCTTCTGCACAGCCGGCCCACCCACCCTCCTGCTATGAAGTCTGGACAGATCCTGGACCACCCGGAGACCACGGGCTCCCTGCCGAAGCTGGGCCCCCTGGCCGAAATCGCCAACTCAGCTCTGAAGTCAGAAAAGCTAGAATACACAGAGATTCCTGCAGAGATCACTACCTACAATTCCTAGAGCTGAAGTTGCACAAGAAGCCACCGCTGGACAACGCGCTCCCCAAACGGCTAAGACAGTATAGATCTAAACTCGTGTTTAAAATGACATGTCTTCATAACAAAAGTTTTCCTCCTTGTGTATTGAAGACCATGTTTACGTGTGTGTTTAAAGTTTGGTAAACATTAACTTTAAGGTTAAAAATGTAACTTTAAAGCTATATTCTTATATTCTTAGAGTTAAATGAAAAAGGTTTTCAACATAGTTCTCATAAAGGTAAAATTGACTCACATTTAAAGTCTGAGTTAAAAATTAGTTAAAAAATCAATATATTTTAATTAAGTTAGTCTTAAAAAAAAAAACAACTTGTGCACACCTAAGGGTGTGTCTCCATCTTAAATGGGTGTAACAAAAGGTTAAATAGACTTGTTGATATGTAAAACTCTCGAATCCTTCTCAGTTAGAAATGGTAGATTGCACAATGGTTATGCTAATGATTCTCATGCCTTAGGTTTTTTTTCCACGGTTCTTCTGTTTATCTTTCCACATTTTATTGTTTAAACTTTAAACAACCTTAAAATCATACTAAAAAAGACTTCCAATTGTAATAGAATTATCAATTGTGGTAAACTTCTAACCTGCTACAAGTTTTGTTTCATAAGTAAGTGAATTGCAGCTGTCAAATTCTCTACAGAAAAGCGGGATTCCAACAGCTGACCTTCCTCATACAACTTTCCACCCCCTGGCATTCTTCAGCGGACATCTGCTTTGGACTGATACTTCTATCGGACTCACTGGTACACCTCTTAGACACTCTACACAACTCTACAGCAGATTCCCTTTATGCTGCTGGGTTTCTCAAAGACTGACTTCAGCCAGCTGCCTTGGGATTCTAGGCCATGCCCTCCCTCCATGCTAGGTTATGCCCACAGGAAAAAAAAAAATTGCTCGTCGAGACAAAAGCCCACAGAGGCAGCAAAGGTTCTTTAGCTGATAAAGCTTTGCCCACAGAGGCAAAAAATGGCCCCCTCAGGCCTTCCCTTGGCAGCACACTGGTTCTTGTTGCTTACTTACATGTTCCTCCATGTTTGTGCCAGTTTCTTTTTTAAAAATGCCTATACGATATAGGTTTCTGTTCACCCCACACTCCTGATACTATGCTCAATTAGTTAAAAAGTAAAGGGGGAATTGTTGCTATGCTTCACATTGGTTTGGTCTCATCCTCGCGCCTCTGGGAGATTGTGGTTTAGCCCCTGCTAGTTTCGTGCTTCCTCTTCTCCCCAACCCCTACCCTACGTATTTCCTGAGTTCCTGCCTCAGCCGCCAAAGGAGAAAGATGCAGGACATATTTGTGTGGTGATTAGTTTAGGAGTCCTTCTCTGCCACCGGAGGAGAAAGACAGGAGAGCACATGTTTGCCCGCTCGTTAATAAAGGTTAAACTGCATTCTCAGCTCAGCCGTGTGTCTCTGGTCGTCTCTGTTACCCACCTGTGAAGCCAGCCTGGTTGAAACAACAAGGAAAGTAAGAATTAAACTTTTGAAGATATGTAACTTAAACTTCACAGTAAAGAAAAGAAAATTACTGGACACTGCCACCCCAGAATGAGCAGTGAAAACAGAAGAAAAAAAATCCTTAGCAAAATATTTGTAAATTATATCAATTAATAGAAATAGATGATATTAGTAATTTAACAACAAGGAGAGCATGTACAAAAATAGGTTTAACTCAAGAATTCCAAGTAACTTAATTTAAGACCTATTTTCTTTTTTAATCATATCTTTGCTCATCTCTAGCTTATGGTGGTGCAGGGCATTGAACCTGGTACTTTGGAGCGGCAAGCATGAGACTCTCTTTCCATAACTATTATGCTATCTACACCCCAATTTTAAGTCAGTAAATGAACTCTCCAGAAAAAATCAAAATCAAAAAAAATCTAATGACTAATTTGGAGTTATTGTGAGGATTGTGTGCAATAGAGCAGGTGAAGACTTTTTTCTTATTTTGTTCATTATAAAAGGGAAGCATTGACAAAACCATAGGATAAGAGGGGTACAGTTCCACACAATTTCCCACCACCAGAACTCTGTATCCCATCTGCTTCCCTGATAGCTTTCCTATTCTATAACTCTCTGGGAGTATGGACCCAAGGTCATTGTGGGATAAAGAAAGTGGAAGGTCTGGCTTTTGTAATCACTTCCCCACTGAACATGGGTATTGACCAGACGATCCATATTCCCAGCCTGCCTCTCTCTTTCCCTAGTAGGGTGGGGCTCTGGGAAGCGGAGCTCCAGGACACATTGGTGGGGTTTTCTGTACAGGGAAGTCAGGTCAGCATCATGCTAGCATCTGGAAACTGGTGACAAGAGAGTTAACATACAAAGCCAAACGAATTGTTGAACAATCATGAACCTAAAGGTTGGAATAGTACAGATAAAGAGTTGAGGGGTTCTCCATTTTGTAGATATCTAGTAAGCATATTTTAGTTATATTCCAAAGGGTCTGTGACTAAACTAGTTTTTTTTTTTGTTGTTTGTTTGTTTTGCCTGAGCCTGAAATCTGATATGCAGGTGGATACAACTTATTGTCTGGGGAGATGATGTCATGGCTGGAAAAGGAACAGAAAGATGGATCAGGGAAGAGAGTAGCTCCCTAATATGGGAAAGGTGTATAAATATTGTTGACTGTAAACCCCATCTATTTAATTTGGTCTGGGGTCCATATTAGCTTAGGAGCCTATGTGACCCCTGCATCTCTGTAAATCTGAGCTCACATTGTGTGGCCATGAGTAGGAACATTCCAAGCTGCCCCAATATCAGGACCCATCATTCTCAGGTGGAGGATAGAGTATGTTGTCCAGCCTCCTTTCAGAGGATGAAACATTTTCTATTGTTATTGATCCAAGTTGAGGGCAAGATCCTATGGGAGGCCCACAAAAGGGTGTATTTTATTGTTCCTGATGACCTGTGACAAAGGAGAGAGGGATGTATTTGAGGTCTAGGCTCATCGTTTCTGTTTGTGAATCTCAGGATTCCCTGAATAGTGCCCCAGATGATGGGGTGACCTGATAGTGACTAAAGAGTCATCAATAAAGTGTAACAGTCTCTTGCTCTTATTCAGCTTTTGCAGTCCTTGCTTTGCTAAGTTTACCTTTGGAGTGACTGAGAGAACTGTAATAGGAAGTAGGTGAGGAGGGTATCTAAGTATAATTAGATACTATTTCACTAGGAACTTTATACTGACTCACTGCAGACTATTGTGTACTTTTGCTTTCAGGTGTATATTTTGCCCTAATTTAGGGATACATGTGAATATATGCTGTATCTCACAGGACCTGGTCTATATCTAGGTTTTGGGACTTTGTTAGGAAGTGAACTGCCTGGAATTGAATTAGAGAATCCTATAAAAGAAAAGGTCTCACATGAGTAATGAGGCTGAAGGGTTGATTTTCCATGCCTGATATCTGTGGACACAGTTGAAGTGAAACATGCTAAGGTGGTACTCATTGCATTGATTAGGTTGGGATCAGCAGATGCAATATCCTTTGGTATGAATTGAGAGAAGCATGCAGGAAAGTGATTCTCACCCTAGAATTCCAGGACTGGGGGATATACAGGCTCTATTGAGGAAGTGGGAGTTTCCTGCTGTCTTTGAGTTAAAAAGACAATAGGTAGTTATTGCTGTAATCACATTACTTGACAATTGGGTTAACTTTGAAAAATCCCATTGTTAGAATTTGTTGTATCACCATATTTTTTGTCCTTTGACATTATTTGTATATAGCTGTGCCACTGGTTGCTTCTGTTCCCCCTGTCTAGACTTTTGAGAGAATCAGCATATCAAAGACTCAGCCTATGCATTAAAAAGACTCTATATGTGCTTTAAAAAGTTTGAGACATACAATCAGTTTTCCGCTATCATGTTAATTAGTGATTTATATGATTATAAATTAATAGGAGTGTACATAAACACCATTCCCACTTCCAAAAGACTATGTCCCATCCCACCCCCCACTCCACCCCCCCTATGCCCGGGGAAGCCAAACATCCACCCTCACCCTCACCCCAGGGATTTTGGAGTAGGGTGCCCTACTCCAAATTCAGTGAAATCCTGCTTTTAGTTTCCTTTTCTGTTCTTTCTCAACTTCCGCTGATGAATGTGATCATCTCATACTCATGTTTACCTTTCTGCCTTAGCTCACTTAACATAATTCCTTCTAGCTCCATCCAAGATGGGTCAGAGAAGGTGGGTTCATCATTCTTAATAGCTGCATAGTATTCCATTGTGTATATATACCACAGCTTTCTCAGCCACTCATCTGTTGTTGGACACCTGGGTTGCTTCCAGGTTTTAGCTATTATAAATTGTGCTGCTATGAACATAGGTGTATACATATCTTTTTGGGTGTTATGAAGTCCTTGGAGTATAGTCCCAAGAGAGGAATTACTGGGTCATATGGAAGGTCCATGTCTAGCCTTGTGAGAGTTCTCCACACTGCTCTCCACAGAGATTGGACCAATTTACATTCAAACCAGCAGTGCAGAAGGGTTCCTATGTCCCCAGAGCCTCTCCAGAGTTTGTTGCTGCTGTCCTTTTTGATGTATGCCATTCTCACAGGAGTGAGGTGGTATCTCTTATTTGCATTTCTCTGACAATCAGCAACCTGAAGCAATTTTTTCATGTGTTTGTTAGCCTTTTGGATCTCTTCTGTTCATATCCTCTGCCCATTTTTGGATGGGGTCATTTGCTTTTTTGTTGCTAAATATAGGTATTTATATACCTATATTTAGCAATATAGGTATATATTTCCTGAATGTTTTGTATTATTCGGTTGTGAATCCATCTGGTGGAGGACTTCTGTTGTTGGGCAGATTCTTAACTGTTTTGATTTATTTGTCTGTGATTGGTACATTTAAGTTGTGTAGTTCTTCTTGGTTCAGTTTTGGAAGGGCATATGTTTCTAGGAATTCTTCCATTTCTTCCAGATTCTCTAGCTTGGTGGCATAGAAGTCTTGCAAGATTTTCTGTGTTTCTGTGGTGTCAGTTGTGTTATCTCCTCTATGTTTACAATTCTATTAATTTGGGTCTTCTTCTTCTTTTTTTTTTTTTAGTGAGTCTGGCTAGGGGTTTGTCAATCTTGTTTAATTTTTCAAATAACCAACATTTGGCTTCATTGATTTTTTGTATGGTTTTCTTATTTTCAATGTTGTTTATTTCTGCTCTAATTTTAGTGATTTCCATCCTCTGGTTGCTTTAGGGCCCCTTTGTTCTTCTTCCTCTAAGTTCTTAAGGTGTTCAGTAAGATTGTTTATTAGACTTTTTCTTGTTCTCTAATATGTGATTGCGTGGCTATGAGTTTGCCTCTCAATGCTGCTTTAGCTGTGTCCCAGACATATTGATAACTTAGTGTCTTCATTTTCATTTGTTTTCAGGAACATTTGAATTTCTTGCTTGAGTGCCTCTTTGACTCAACGTTTATTAAGCAGTATGTTGTTGAGTTTCCAAATTCTGTGACTTTTATTAATTTTCTGTTTGTTGTTGTATGTTAGCTTTACTCCACTGTGTTCTGAGAATATACTTGGGGTGATTTCAATGCTCTTGAAATTGTTGATACTGTCCTTGTGGCCTAATATGTGGTCTGTCATTGAGGTTGTGGAGTGTGGATTTGAAAAGAATATGTATTCCAGTTTTGGGGGGTGAAGAACTCAGAAAATGTCCAGGGGGTCTAGTCTGACCACCTCTTCATTTAATTCTCTTGTTTCTTTGTTGAGTCTCTGCTTCATTGATCTGTCTAAGTATGAAAGTGGGGCATTAAAATATCCCACTGTTATTGTATTACTATTGATTTTTTTTATAGTTTTTTAGTAGGTGTTTGATGTATTTAAATGGTCATTGGGTGCATAGTTGGTAATAATTGTTAAATCTTCTTGGTTGATTGATTCTCTAGTAATCAAAACTGGGAGGTTTTCTTCTATTATTTTCTCTAGAATGTTTAATTTCCCTTTCTCTCTTCCTCTGGTAGGCCAATTATATGAATCTTACTTCTTTTCAGATCATCCCATATGTCTCTGTTGTTGTTTTTAGTATCTCTCAATCTCCTTTGAGCACTTTTTCCTCTTTCTTAGTTTCCTCAAGCTTATCCTCTGTCTGGCTAATTCTGTTTTTTCTGCTTCTGTTAACCTGCTTTCCCTTCCCTCAGCTTCTTCCTTCGGTTAAGTTATAGTGTTGGCTTGTTCTGCTAATTGGATTTTTAGCTCAGCTATTTCAGCTTTCATTTCTCTAATTACCTCAAGGTAGCTTATATTTTCTCTGATGTTTCCCTAGTAGCCCTTTCCTCCATATTTGTCTTCATTTCTGTGATTATTATGTTTATTATTGCTTACACACTTTTCTTATCTTTGGTTATTTCTGACTGATTTGGATTTTCTTCTGGGCTCCTGTCCTGATTCATTGTGGTAGCAGTTTTATTTGCTCTTGATTTAACCATTTTTTTCATGATGTGGTTTTTATTTTTCTGTTCTATTGTTCTTCAGTTATTGAGTTTTGAGTACAAGCCATGCTATACTAAACACCTTTATATCAGATGCAGTCACCAACTTCAGAAATTACAACAATAGTAACTGAAGCAAGGATTGATGCAGTTAGCCAATATCAGTTAGCCAAACAAGACCTCTAGCCCAAGCAAAAATAACAACCAAACAAAAGAAAAAGATAAAGGAATAAAGGGGAAGCAATAATAGACAATTATGCATATCTAGTTTCCATTATAAATTCTAAGGATAAAAAGAAGAAAAAGGGACATAGAGAGGACAAACAACACACACACAAACACACACACATACACACAGTCGACTTTGAGTCAGATTTCTTCCCCAAAATTATTCACAAGCAAATATCAGTGAATTCAGAAAGCAAAAGAAGGAGGAAGGAAGAAAATAATTTTAAAAAAAAAGAAAGAAAGAAAGAAGAAGAGCAGTGTAAGGAAAGAGTTTTTTTTTTTTTTCTTTTTAACTAGCTAGGAGGAGGGAAAAAGGAAAGTGGAAGGAAGAGGCAGAGAGAGACAAGTTTCTCTCACAATGGATATGACATCCAATCACATAGCAATGGAAAAAACAACAGTTAATTTTGGTCAACCTGCAGAAGGAGGAGGGGAACGGAACATGCATATATAATATACTAATTAAAAAATGAGTTTCTTCTTCTAGCGTTTGACCTTCTTCAGTAGCCAGTCAACAGCGTCAGGTTGAGCCTGATGTAAAGTTTTGAGACCTCCTTTGAATCCGGAGAGGTGGCAGTCATTGACTATGTGGGTCATAGTCTGTCTGTAGCCGCAGGGGCAATTCGGGTCGTCTCTGGCTCCCCAGTGATGGAACATAGCGGCGCACCAGCCATGGCCTGTTCGATAGCGATTGAGGAGGGCCCAATCATAACGTGCTAGGTCAAAGCCGGGTTGACGCTTGCAGGGGTCTGTGATGAGGTGTTTGTTCTTTACCTCAGCTGACTGCCAACTCTGTTTCCAAGAGACTGGAACAGAGAAGTTCAGTGCAGGCATAGGGGACCAGATTGGGTGACGAGACGTCAAGCGTTGGACAGGGTGGGCGAAGATATCCGCATATATTGGCAGGTCCGGTAAAGCGTAGACATGGGAAATGAACTTAGATGATGCCGCATCCCGACGAATATCTGGCGGGGCGATGTTGCTAAGAACTGGCAGCCATGGAACCGGGGTGGAACGGATGGTTCCAGAAATGATCCTCATGGAGGAATATAATTTGGAATCGACCAAGTGGACATGGGGGCTACGGAACCATACTGGGGCACAGTATTCTGCAGTGGAATAGCATAATGCCAGAGATGATGATCGTAGTGTGGAAGCGCTCACGCCCCATGAGGAGCTGGCCAGTCTTGCAATGATGTTATTCCTCGTGCCCACCTTTGCTGCAGTTTTTATGAGATGTTTGTGAAATGACAGGGTGCGATCGAGAGTAACACCAAGATAGACTGGCTGGGCTTCATGCCGGATTCTCGTACCGCCAAGCTGCACATTAAGCTCACGTGAGGCCGAGGCATGGTGTAGATGGAAAACAGATGATACCGTTTTTGCAGTGCTAGGGATTAGTCGCCATTTTTTACAGTAATCAGATATCAAAGACATGTCTTTCGTGTTTCCTCGAGGATGTCAAACTTGTATGCCTGAGTTGCACAGCAGATGTCATCGGCATAGATGAGTTTCCTTGAAGAAGTTTCTGGGAGGTCATTGATGTAAATATTAAATAGCGTAGGAGCCAGAACAGAGCCCTGGGGGAGGCCACTTGAGACAAGTCTCCATCTGCTAGACTTGTCACCCAGATGCACCCGGAATCTTCTGTTTTGGAGAAGAAACGATATAGTGTTGGCCACCCATGGAGGCAGGCATCTTGAGATCTTGACTAGGAGACCACGGTGCCAGACCGTGTCATAGGCTGCTGTGAGATCAACAAAGACAGCACCCGTCTTTAAATTCTTCTGGAATCCATTTTCAATGTAAGTTGAGAGGGCCAGGGCTTGTTCGCAGGTAGATCTTCCTGGGCGGAAACCAGCTTGGGCGGGTGATAGGAATTTCTCTGTAAGATGAGAAATATGTGACAGAAGCAGCCTCTCAAAAAATGAGTAAAAACTGCTAACAGTCAATCTGCAGGTTGCACCGTTCTGGATTGGCTGCAGGCAGCCTGATCAAAGAAGGCCAATTTTAAGAAGTATCCAAAAAAAAAAAAAAAACCTTCAGGTAGTTTTTCCTAGGCAGGGATGAGGCTATGATTGGTCAGGTATTTTGTCACTCAAGTAGAGCTCCAGCCACTTAAAAATAAGAGAAATTAAACAAAAAGGAAAAGGCTTGGAATGACACTCCTGGTGAGCCAGGAATCTTGGTAAAGAAAATATCTCGGTGGGAAGCCTGCTAGAAGAGGCTGTCCAGCCCCTGGGGCTGGTTCTGGGTTTATGGGGGAGAGAGGTGAGCTCAGAAATAATAAAAAGATTTTCCTTTCTTTGTTGCCCTGGCGTCCGTTTGTCAGTCCATGAGTGAGTTATGGGACTATATTTTGGTGACACCTTGACCAGCCCGTGTTCACCCTCCCACAGACAGCCCATTATCCTACCCTATTCAGAGAATCCCAGGTCGCAAGCCACTTCTTATTGGAGCTCACAGCAGCTATTTCTCTAAAGTCCGCATCGTGGCTCCGCCCCCCGAAGATTTTTTTTTGTTATACTATATAAAAATATTTTTGCTGCTTCTGGCTATTGTTTCTGTCTGCACTTATTATTTAAAATAGCAAACAAGGCATATTGTGAGGGCTTTGATTAATTTCTTTAAGAATTTCTACATTACAATCACATAAGCATCTTTCTAATCTAATGAATTAGAAATCTTGATGAAACTAAAGGATAAAATCTTCAAAATAAGAAATAAAGGTAGAAGAACATTCTAGTGCTAATGAGGAAATACTGATATTTTAGTTTTGCAGTGATTATATTTATTTCTAATAAAGACACTGAGAAAAGCATGCAATATGTGAAGTGTATTACTTATTTTAGTCATTACAATCTATAATCTTTCTGGATATATAGCTCCATTAATTTTTGTTTAAATTTAAACTTTATTTATTTTATTTGATAGAACAGAGAGAAATTAATGGGGTGGGGTGGGTAGAAAGGAGAAAAGAGACAGAGATTTGCAGAACTGCTTCACCACCGTCATGAGGCTTTTCCTCTGTAGTGGGGGCCTGAGGCTTGAATCTGGTTCTTGTGCATAATATTACATGCATTTAATCAGATGAGCTACCACCGGGCCCCCTCGTTGATTCTTTTTTTTTAATATTTTATTTTTATTTATTTATTCCCTTTTGTTGCCCTTGTTGTTTTTTATTGTTGTAGTTATTATTGTTGTTGTCATCGTTGTTGGATAGGACAGAGAGAAATGGAGAGAGGAGGGGAAGACAGAGAGGAGGAGAGAAAGATAGACACCTGCAGACCTGCTTCACCGCCTGTGAAGCAACTCCCCTGCAGGTGGGGAGCCGGGGTTTGAACCGGGATCCTTATGCCAGTCCTTGTGCTTTGCGCCACCTGCGCTTAACCCACTGCGCTACAGCCCGACTCCCCTTGTTGATTCTTTAAATAAAGACTTATATAAATAAGTCAATTCTGCAGTACAAGGTGAGCACAAACAATAAATATTTATACTCACTTTTTCTAAACTATATCCCCTAGAAATTTCACTCAACTTTTTCATGCAAGTTTACTTTTTTTTTTTTTAACCAGAGAACTGATCAGCTCTCTTTTATGGTGGTGAAGGGTGGTGGTGGTGGGGGGTTGAACCTGGGACTTTGGAGCCTCAGGCATGAGTCTGTTTGCAAAACCATTATGCTATCTACCCGTACCTATTTTATAACTTTTTTGCCTTCAGAGTTATCTCTGAGGCTAAGTGTCAGCATTACAAATCTACTGCTCCTGGCAACCATTTTTTTGACTTTTTTTTTTTTAATTTGACAGAGAGAAATTGAGAAGGGAGGAGAAGATAGAGAGAGAGTGAGGAAGACAGATACCTGAGACCTGCTTCACTGCTTGTGAAGTGACCCCCTCCCAGGTGGGAGCCAGAGGCTTGAACCAGGATCCTTTAGCAGGTCCTTGTGCTTCATAGTATGCATGCTTAACCCTGTGTGCCACCGCCCAGCCACCCAGTTTATAATTCTTAATTAACAGTGGAACCATTTATTTCCTTTCTTTCTTTTAATTTCTTTATTGGGGAATTAATGTTTTACATTTGACAGTAAATACAATAGTTTGTACATGCATAACATCTCCCAGTTTTCCATATAACAATTCAACTCCCACTAGGTCCTCTGTCATCCTTTTTGGAACTGTATTCCCCACCCCAACCCCACTCCAGAGTCTTTTACTTTGGTGTAGTACTCTAATTCCAGTTGAGGTTCTACTTGTGTTTTCTCTTCTGATCTTGTTTTTCAACCTCTGCCTGAAAGTGAGATCATCCCATATTCATCTTCTGTTTCTGACTTATTTCACTTAATATGATTTTTTCAAGCTCCATCCAAGATTGGCTGAAAACAGTTTTTATAACTGAGTATTATTCCATTGTGTATATATACCACAACTTGCTCAGCCACTCATCTGTTGTTGGACACCTGGATTGCTTCCAGGTTTTGGCTATTATAAATTGTGCTCCCAAGAACATATGTGTACACAGATCTTTTTGGATGGGTGTGTTGGGTTCCTTAGGATATGTCCCCAGGAGAGGAATTGCAGGATCATAGGGTAGGCCCATTTCAAGCCTTCTGAGAGTTTTCCAGACTGTTCTCCACAGAGGTTGAACCAATTTACATTCCCATCAGCAGTGCAGAAGTGTTGCTTTGACCCCACAACCTCTCCAGCATTGTTGCTTCTACCTTTTCTGATGTATGACATTCTCATAGAAGTGAAGTGGTATCTCACTGTTGTCTTTATTTGCATATCTCTGAAAAATCAAAGTACTTAGAGCATTTTTCATGTTTTTCTCAATAGAACCATTTCTTTTACTTTATAAAATTTGATATTTACTGAAGTATTTTGTTTTTTGCAAAGTTTTTTTGTTTCTGAAAAGCTCTTCAGTGCTTTGAAAACAAATGTGCCTTCACCTCACTTTTAGAAAACCTGCATTTGAATTTTTTTAATTATCTTTATTTATTTACTATTTAGAGAAAGCCAGAAATTGAGAGGAAAGGGGGTGACAGAGAGAAAGAGAGACACCTGAAACCTTGCTTCCCTCCTCAAAAAACTTTCCCCTTTTAAGTGGGGACAGGGAGGCTCTATCTCGTCCTTGCACACTGTAACATGTGCGCTCAACCAGGTGTATTATCCCAGTGGGGGAGAAGAGATAGCAGGAAGAAGAGGATTTTGAACCCTAGCTTCATCAGCACCCAGAGAAAGAGAGGAGGAAAAGGAGAGGGGCATATGGAGGTATTAATGTTGTCATGAGTGGCTTGGAGGAGAAGAGAGGGTTGGATCAGGAAGAAAAATGGGGCAATTACGTTTAAATGTAGACAAATAAATGTAGACAAATGTAGATATGATGGTTGGCCCATGTGGTGGCTTACAGTGAGGCAACTGAAGATTCAGAACCCTGGTGGTGGGATGGAGCGGATCTATACCCCTGTTGACATATAATTTTGTAAATCAATATTAAATCACTCATAAAATTTTAAAAAATCTGAATTTTTTAAAATGAACAGTTTCTTAAAGGTCATCAGTGTTCTTCTTTTCCCATTCTTCTATAATCTCTATACTGTGTTTCTCTTTGAGTTTTATAAAGATAGTGTGGTTTCTAGAGAAAAGGCTGAGCTCTTAGAAGCTAGGAAAGGTTTCATATTATCTTCTTTACTTATTATAGTTATGATTGTATATACATTTACCTGTGGGACTTCAAGCATATGAAAAAAAGTTTGTTTCCTTGACAATAAAGTAAGCATAATTATGCCTTTACTCTAAGGGTTAAGTGAGATAAATGTACAGAGATTTTTTCACTGGTTCCTAATATAGATATAATTATGTGTTTACTTACTAAATTTTGAAACTCAAACCTATAGAAATACTATGAAAATAACTCTATTGGTCACACAACATTCAGAAAGAATAAAATCATGGCAAAATAATACCAATCCAAATAGACTATTCCAAAATCTTGGACTCTTTTTCAATGGAATATGGAGAGGTATCAAACCTTGTCAAGAGGAGAAGTGTGAAAATACATCATTTGAAGAGAGAAATTGTGCCCTTACAAAATACCTAATGTTAGTGTATGTGATTTGTTAATCGTCATCTTAGTAAAAATAAATGCCTGGTTTAGTATGTCAAGAGATTTTAGAGGGGCCAAGCTCTGCAGGTAGCTCAGCCTGTTAGAATGCACACATTATAGTACATAATAATCTAAGTTCAAACCCCTGTCCTCACTTGTAGGGGGAAGCTCCCAAGTGGTGAAACAGTACTGAAAATGTTTCTCTTCCTCTCTTCCTCTCCTCATTCCCTCTCAAACTTTCTCTGTTTCTATCAAAAAGGAAAAGAAAGAGACAGAGAGAGAAAGAGAATGAAGGAAAAGAAAAGAAAAAAAGAGACCACTGGAAGCCATTTATATATATCTCATATAGCCACTGATACCCAAGTAATAAACATAGTGGAAAAAACATTATAAACGAATAATAAGTAATACTGGAAACATAATTTATAAAATCACTAATTTATGTGATTCTTTTGAGTTTTCTTTTTCCTATCATATATAGTTCTTCAGAGCATGTGTTACATATCTAAAACAGGTCCATTCAAAATTACAGTACTACATTTTTTCCTTCTTTCCATGTCATTACATAATCATCATATATTGGGGTTTCAAAAATATTAAGATGTTAAAATTTATCAAAGGTTATTAGGTGCCAGGTACTATCTGTTTATTTCAATTACAATAAAATTGACTTTTAAAAGTATTTTCATTTATTTATTTACATATTTATTTTTGGATAGAGACAGAAATTGAGAGGGAAGAGAGAGAGAGAGAAAGAAAGAGATACTACAACACTGCTTCACCACTCATGAAGATTCTCCCCTACAAGTAGGGACCAGGAACTTAAACCATGGTCCTTGTACACTGTAATATGAACATTCTACAGGGTGTGCCACTACCCAGCCCCAAGATAACTACTTTTTTCACAACTATTATTTAGGATACATATTGCCTAATTTATATTTAGTTAAATGTAATATAGCACACTTTTACAACTTTATCTAGACAATTATAAAAATTAAGAAGAAAACTGCTAGAGATTTCTACTGGTGCCTTCACATTTTTAGTTAATATTATTTAAAAAAAAAAAAGAGTTTATAAGGGATATGGAATGTCAAATGTTGTGCTTTTTAAATTACCAATCTATAGTTTTCCAATTATACTAAAATGTAAGATAAATTAATTTGCTCAAAATTAAAATGAAAATTTGCTCAAAATTAAAATTAAAACCACTACAGTTTGCATAGCTAGTTTAAACTATTTATCAAAAGTTATCTCTCTGTTCTTTTTTTTTTTTTTGCATAGAGATAAAGGCAAAAGTTTCTGAGTCAGAGAAAGAGACCATAGCACTAACACTTTCTTTAATGAGGTGGAGGCTGGGCTTGAACCTGAGTTTTGTGCATGGCAAGGCAGGTCCTGATATACAACGATGGACCTAATTTGGTAGTGACAGTGTTTTGCAGACACCCATTTTGGAAAAATGAGAAACTGTATCCAGTGCTATTAACTCCCCAAGAAAAAGAAAAAAAATTAGTGTAGTAAGTTTTTTTTTAAATAATAAGAACTTTGTTTTTTTTTTGTTTTTTTTTCAGAGCACTGCTCAGTTCTAGTTTATGGTAGTTCGAGAAACTGAATTTGGGACTTCGAACCTTCAGACATGAAAGTCTCTTTGCATATCCATTATGGTATCCCCCTAAATTAAAAGGACTTCAGATCCTGTGTTATAATTGCTACATTTTTTTTTCTGACAGGAAAGGCAGAGAGAAAGAGAGTAGAAAGCGATCAAAACATCAAAGCTTCCGTCAATGTTGTGGGTCCAGGCTCAAGCAAATATACTACATTTTTTTTATCCACTAACCTGTCATTGGGCATCTTGATTGCTTCCAAGTTTTGGCAATTACAAGTTGTGATGCTGTGAATATATATCTCCTGCCAGGTGCAGTTCCACCCTTTGGATAAGTCCCCAGCAGAGTTATTGCTGGGCCATAAGGTAAGTTCATTTCAAGTGTTCTGCGAACTCTCCAGATTGCTTAACATAAGGGGTGAACCAGTTTATTCTTCCAGCAATACTACAGAAGTGTCCCTTTTCCCCTCACATAGCCTCCAACATTTGTTGTTTAGTGTCTTTTCTAAGGTTAAGACATTCTCAAGGTGTAAAATAATCTTGTTATATTTTGTTGTCTTTACTTGCATTTTTCTGATAGTGACTTTGAACACTTTCTCATTTGTCTATTGGCTCTCTGTATCTCTTCCTCAGTGAAGTTTCTGCCCACATCCTCACTTTTTCTTTTTTTTTTAATTTTTTTTATTTAAGAAAGGATTAATTAACAAAACCATAGGGTAGGAGGGGTACAACTCCACACAATTCCCACCATCCAATCTCCATATCCCACCCCCTCACCCGATAGCTTTCCCATTCTCTATCCCTCTGGGAACATGGACCCAGGGTCATTGAGGGTTGCAGAAGGTAGAAGGTCTGGCTTCTGTAATTGCTTCCCGTCTGAACATGGGCGTTGACTGGTCGGTCCATGCTCCCAGTCTGCCTCTCTCTTTCCCTAGTAGGGTGTGTCTCTGGGGAAGCTGAGCTCCAGGACACATTGGTGGGGTCTTCAATCCAGGGAAGCCTGGCTGGCATCCTAATGGCATCAGGAACCTGGTGATTGAAAAGAGAGTTAACATACAAAGCCAAACAAATTGTTGAGCAATCATGGACCCAAAGTTTGGAATAGTGGAGAGGAAGTGTTAGGGAGGTACTCACTGCAAATTCTAGTGTACTTCTGCTTTCAGGTATGTATTTTGCAGTAGTTTATGGATACGTGTGAACATACGCTCTCTCTCACAGAAACTGGTGTATATCTAGGTTTTGGGACTTTGTTAGAAAGTGAATCACGTGAGATGAAATTAGAGTGTACTATAAAAGGAAAGGTCTCACCCGAGTAATGAAGCTGAAGGGTTGTCATTCCACACGTGAAGTCTCTGGACACAGTCTGAGGTGAAGCATGTTGAGGTGGCAATCATTGCTTTGGTTAGGTTGTGGTTGGCGGATGCAATATTATTTGATATGGATTGGGAGAGGCATACGGGAAAGTGGGCCCTATCCAAGGGTTCCAGGACTGGGGGAACTAGGGGCTCTATAGTGGAGATGTGAGGTTCCTGCTGTCTTAGGGTTCAAAAAGACAATCGATAGTTAATGTTACCATCACATTATTTGGTAATTGGGTTAACTTTGAAAAGTCCTTTGGTTATGGTTTTCTGTACAGTACCCAGTATCTTGTATATAGCTGTGCTATTGGATGCTTCTAGTCTACTTGGTCTAGGCTTTGGAGAGAGTCCGCATATCAAATACACAGCCTATATATTGAAAAGATTCAGTTTGTGTTTTGAAAAACTTTGAGACATACAATTGATTTTCCCCCTCTCATATTAACTAGTGATTTATATGTCTACATTTTGCTAGGAGTGTACATAAACACCATTCCCACCATCAAAGGACTGTGACCCATCCCTCCCGCCCACTCCCACCCCCCATTGGCCCAGGAAGGTGCATATACCCCTCACCACAGGGCTTTTACTTTGGTGACCTACTTACAATTTGATCAGGTCCTGCTTTTAGTTTCCCTTTCAGATCTTCTTAGTCAACTTCTGTTGATGAGTAGGATCATCCCATACTCATCTTTATCTTTCTGACTTAGCTCACTTAGCATAATTCCTTCTAGCTCTGTCCAAGATGGGTCAGAGAAGGTGGGTTCATTGTTCTTGATATCTGCATAGTATTCCATTGTGTATATATACCACAGCTTTCTCAGCCACTCATCTGGTGTTGGGTACCTGGGTTGCTTTCAGGTTTTAGCTATTATGAATTGTGCTGCTATGAACATAGGAGTACACACCTCTTTTTGGTTGGGTGTTATGGAGTCCTTGGGGTATAACCCCAGGAGAGGAATTACTGGACCATATGGAAGGTCCATGTCTAGCCTTGTGAGAGTTTTCCAGACTGCTCTCCACAGAGGCTGTACCAATTTACATTCCCACCAGCAATGTAAAAGGCTTCCTCTGTCCCCACATCCTCTCCAGCATTTGTTGCTGCTGTCCTTTTTGATGTATACCATTCTTACAGGAGTGAGGTGGTATCTTAGTGTTGTCTTAATTTGCATTTCTCTGACAATCAGTGACCTAGAGCAGTTTTTCATATGTTTGTTAGCCTTTTGGATCTCCTCTGTAGTGAATGTTTTGTTCATATCCTCTTCCCATTTTTGGATGGGGTCATTTGCTTTTTTGGTGCTAAGTTTGATGAGCTCTTTATATATTTTGGTGATTAGTTTCTTGTCTGATGTATGGCATGGGAAGATCTTCTCCCATTCTGTGAGGGGGTCTCTCTGTTTGTTTAATAGTTTCTTTGGATGTGCAGAAGCTTTTCAATTTGATGTAGTCCCATTGGTTTGTTTCTGCTTTAGTCTTCCTTGCCATTGGGTTTGATTCATCAAAGATATCCTTGAGGTGTAGGTGGGAAACTGTTTTACCAATGTTTTCCTCTAAGTATTTGATTGTTTCTGGTCTGACATCTAGGTCTTTGATCCATTTGGAGTTGATTTTTGTTTCTGGTGAGATAAAGTGGTTCATTTTCATTCTTCTGCATGTTTCAACCCAGTTTTCCCAGCACCATTTATTGAAGAGAGCCTTCTTTTTCCATTTAATTCTTTGGGCCCCCTTATCAAAGATTAGATGTCCATAGGTGTGGGGATTTATTTCTGGGCTTTCAATTCTGCTCCACTGGTCTGTGTGCCTATTTTTGTTCCAGTAACATGATGTTTTGATGATGATGGCTTTATAATATAGTTTAAGGTTTGGGAGTGTGATGCCTCCATTTCTGTTTCTTTTCCTTAAGATGCTTTTGGCAATTCTAGGTGTTTTGAGGTTCCAGATAAATGATTGTAGTGTTTGTTCTATTCTCTTAAAGAATCTTGGTGGAACGTTGATGGGTATTGCATTAAACTTGTATATGGCTCTGGGGAGAATATTCATTTTGATGATATTTATTCTTCCAATCCATCAGCATGGGATATCTTTCCACTTCTTGGTATCAGTTTCTATTTCCTTGAGTAGCGACTCATTGTTTTCAGCATATAAGTCTTTCACTTCTTTAGTCAACTTTATTCCTAGGTATTTTATTGATTTTGCTGAAATTATAAATGGGAGTGATTTCTGGATGTCTTCTTCTTCATATTTAGTGTTTGTATAAAGAAATGCCACTGAGTGTTGTACATTGATTTTGTAGCCTGATACCTTGCTATATTGCCTAATAACTTCCTGTAGTTTTCTGCTGGATTCTTGAGGTCTTCCTATGTATACTATCATATCATCTGCAAATAGTGAGAGCTTGACTTCTTCCCTTCCAATCTGTATTCCTTTGATTTCTTTCTCTTGCCTGATTGCTATGGCAAGAACTTCCAATACTATGTTGAAGAGTAACGGTGACAGTCGACAGCCCTATCTAGTCCCCGTTCTGAGGGGGAATGCTTTCAGCTTCTGTCCATTGAGTATGATGTTGGCTGTAGGTTTGCTATATATAGACTCCACTATCTTGAGGAATTTCCCATCTATTCCCTTTTTTGTAGAGTTTTGAGCATGAATGGGTGTTGGATTTTGTCAAAGGATTTCTCTGCATCTATTGAGATAATCATGTGGTTTTTGGCTTTGCTTTTATAGATGTGGTGAATGACATTGATTGACTTATGGATGTTGAACCAACCTTGCATTCCTGGGATGAATCCCACTTGGTCATGATGAACAATCTTTTTGATATGTTGCTGTATCCGGTTGGCCAAGATCTTGTTTAATATTTTGGCATCTATGTTCATCATAGATATTGGTCTGTAGTTTTCCTTTTTTGTTCTGTCCCTATCAGCTTTTGGTATCAGGGTGATGTTGGCTTCATAGAAGGTGGAAGGGAGTATTCCTGTTTCTTCAATCTTATGGAGAAGCTTAAGAAGTGTGGGTACTAACTGTTTCCTGAAAGTTTTGTAGAATTCGTTTGTGAAGCCATCTGGTCCAGGACTTTTGTTGTTGGGGAGATTCTTAATAACGATTTCAATTTCTTTGTCTGTGATTGGTGCATTTAGATTTTGTAGTTCTTCTTGGTTCAGTTTTGGAAGGGCATATGCTTCTAAGAATTGTTCCATTTCTTCCAGATTCTCTAGCTTGGTGGCGTATAGTTCTTCATACTTTTTATTTTTTCTTTTAGAATAATAATTATTATTTTAACAACTTATTTTTAATGTTGATTACTTATTTAATATTGATTTACAAAATTATAAGAGGGGCCAGGTGATAGCATATCTAGTTAATTGCATGTATTTGTATACACATGGACCCCGATTCAAGTTCACAGTGCCCATATGCAAGGGGGAAACTTTATGATTGGTGAAGCAGTGCTGCAGGTGTCTCTCTGTCTCCCCCTCTCTACCTTCCCTTCCTCTCAGTTCTGCCTTCTTTTCCTTTCTAATTCACACACCTACTACTTCTCAGTGTCTTTTTTAAATTTTTTTTTTCCGTTTTCTCCTCTTCTCTCTGGGTCCTGATGGGTTTGTAGCTCTGAGTCCTCTGGTCATCTTCCCCTAATTCCCCCCCCCCCCCCCAGGAGTACAAAAACCAAAAAGTAAGAAAAGAGCAGATGGAAATTGGGATTTTTAGGGCAAAAGAGAAGCAGAAGTCTATTGTAGTTATGTTAATAGAGGCTGTGGCCATGATATATTTTGCTGGCACTTGATAGCTAACCTGCCTGTGAACTAAAAATATTATCTGGGAATATGGTGTCAGAGTTGAGAACAGGACTAGAAAGCAGGATTAGGGCAGAGAGTAGCTACCAAACTTGAAGAAAACATGTAGATAAAATTAACCATTTACCACATTGATCTCACCCAGTTCCCATATCTATACATATTTAGCACAGGAGCCTGTACAATCTGTGTCCCTGTTAGTCTTGTGTTTGCAGTGCATGGTCACAGCTGGGAACATTCTAGGCTGCACTCCTTTCATGACCAGCTTTCCTCTAATGGCAGAGTAGGCTGACCCCAGACTCCTTCAATGAGTGGGGCATTGGTATTTCCTAGTGAGGGTATGTTTCAAAAGAAGCCAAAAAGAGGGTTTATGACATTCCTGATGGAAGTGACTAGTGATGATGGAGAGTTCTATTAGAGGTCTGGGCCCATTGAATATATGGGAAGTCCAAGGTTGAGGTGGCCTGGTAGTGACCAAGGAGACCATCATTCAGTGTGCCAATTTGTTGCCCTTTTCCAGCTTCTGAAGTTCCATTTAACCTGACAAGCTTAAGCTTTCTCCCAGTTGTTAAAGCATTTAACACCATTCATTGTTTCCAAACCAGTATTAGGTTTATGGGGTCTGGCCTCAAAATATGGAAGAAATAGATCCAGGGTTTTAGTGGGGTCTAATCTAGTCTTGATTTTTATTGTATTTACTTGTTTTATTATTCTAATAAAGGTTGTCATAGAGACAATGCAATGCCCTTTAGCAGATAAATATTTTTTTGCCAATATATATCTTGGCCAACTGTATACAGTGTTTCTTCTAATGATAATCAGGGGGGTGATAATAATGTTGATCTCAAAAGAGATTCAGAGATGTATCTTTCTTTTGTGTAACTAGTTAAGTAAATACAGTGATTGAGGGAAGTGAAGTAGGTGATGAGAGGAGGATGTTTAAACTTAAATAATAAATATTTGATTAGAAAATTTACAGTGCCTTCTCTAGGCCTTTCTACTATATTGCTGAGCTAAATAGTTACAGAGCTAATCACAAAGGACTATTAAGCACTTTTATTTTGAGGTATATAGTTGCCCCTAATTTATAGATATGTGCATATATATACCCAGTTCCCTAGGTATTAGTCTATATCTAGGATCTGTAACTTTGTTAGAGAAAGCACCATCTGAAATGGAAGTAAGTAGCCCCATGTGTTAGGAAAGGTCTCACCAGGTTATTGGCTAAACCTCTTTTTTTTTTTTTTGTAGCTTCAATATGGAGAAGCTTTTTTCTTTTTCTTTTTAAATATTTATTTATTTTCCCTTTTGTTGCCCTTGTTGTTTTATTGTTGTAGTTATTATTGTTGTTGTTATTGATGTCGTCGTTGTTGGATAGGACAGAGAGAAATAGAGAGAGGAGGGGAAGGCAGAGAGCGAGAGAGAATGATAGACACCTGCAGACCTGCTTCACCAGCTGTGAAGTGCCCTCCCTGCAGGTAGGGAGCTGGGGGCTCAAACTGGGATCCTTACTCTAGTCCTTGCGCTTTGTGCTACCTGCGCTTAACCCGCTGCCCTACAGCCTGACTCCCCTGGCTAATCCTATTTTCTAATTTTTTTTTCTTTTTGTGTTAAATTTACCAAGCTCTTTGTCTGTCTTGGTTATTAATCCTTGGGCAGGAAGAAAGCATAATGGCTATGAAAATAAACTATCATGCCTGAGGCTCCCAGGTACCAGATTTAATCCACTGCACCACCATAAACCAGAGCTCAGTAGTGGTCTGGTAAAATAAATAAGTAAATAAATAAATAAATAAATAAATAAATAAACTGTGTTGTTGTTTCTTTTTTATAAGAGAAAACCAAAGCATATAGTAGCTAAGAAAATTTCCAAATTTTGAGCCCAATTTTTGAGTGCTGTTAGAAACTTCACCCTTAGCTTCAATCTACTGAATTCTAATTTCTCTTCCTATGTTTTCACATGAATCTTGAGTTTAATGAGTAAAAAAGGGAAAATTTTATTTTTTCAAATGCATGACATACGTTTGCTATATATGCAATCTGTTTACATTTCACTTCTAAAAAATAACATGTTTTGTGTAGACTCTTTAATTTGACTTTACTGAAATCTCCATAGAAAGTTACTCTGCCGGGGCCAGGCAGTGGTGGTTAAGTGCACACATTACAGGGCACAAGGATCTGGGTTCAAGCCCCTGGTCCCCACTTGCAGGGGGAAAGCTTCACGAGTGGTGAAACAGGTCAGCAGGTGTCTCTCTGTCTCTCCTCTCTTCCACACTACTTTCACCTCCCTTCATAATTTCTCTCTGTCTCTATTCAAAATAAGTAAAGATTAAAAAAAAGGAAAAAAAAAAAAAAGAAAGTTACTCTGCCAGAATAGAGAGAAAAAATAATCTTGGGAGTTTTAAGATTAAATAAAATTGAGCTACCCAAATTTACTCTATAGTGGAGTTTTACTTAATTAGATATGTGCTGTCTATCTTTGAGAGCAAGGAAGTGTTACATTTGCATAAAATATGCGAAATTCTCATACACAAGCCAAATAGGAATATATGTGAGATACTACATAAATATCTCACAATTAGATGTCAAATGTATGTCAACAAATTATTCTCATGCTGATATTTTGCATGATAAAATAAAGCAACATTTGAGCTCCAGCTGGAAAGATCTATTCTCTCCTTCTCATTAAAATACAATGATGTTAAGCAAATGATTTCTTTCAAATGACAATACACTAGAAATAATCACCACTCAAATCTCATCTAACAGCTATATGTAAGAAGAATTTTCAGTAATTTGTGCTCCTCAGTATTTCAGTTAGTTATAGACGGCACAGGCCAGAAATAAAAAACAGGCAGTATTTCATAGCATGAAAGTGGTTGAGTAAGATTTTCTGTCACAATATCTACTAGAAGATTTACTTCTTTTTTGTTTGTTTATTTTGTTTAACTTCTGTTTTTTTTAATTTTTATTGAGGGAGTTAATGCTTTACAAAGCAATGATTGTGATACAAATATAATTTCATTATGCAGTAGGGCCCCCAAAGTTTTCTTACTACCTTTCTCCAGTCACTCTCCCCAAAGTCCATTGCTTTGGTGCAACACACCATTTCCAGTCCATGCTTCCCTTGGTGCTCTCTCCCTCCTTGCCCACTAATTAAGTCACACTAATTAGTGAGGTTGTTTGATATTTGTCCTTCTCTTTTTGGCTTATCTCACTCAACATGATGTCCCAGATATTCTCATAGTTTGTGTCATTAGTTACATTTGTTTTGAGAAACATTTTAATCTCCTTTTTTACCCAATAATTACTGAATAGTGTACTGTTGAGTTTCCATATTTGGGGGTTCTCTCTAGCATACTTTTTGTCACTGAATGTTAGTTTGACTCCAGTGTGGTCTTGGGATGATTTTGAATTTATTGATGCTATCCTTTCTAGCATATGGTCTCTTTGTGAGAATACCCTATGTGGCTTTCAGAAAAATGTATATTCCACTCTCTTAGGATGAAGAGCTCTGTAGATGTCTAGTAGGTCTAATTTATTCATCTTGTCATTTAATTATCTTGTTTCCAGTGGAATAATTGGGGACACAAAACTCTGGTGGCAGTAGAGGTATGGAATTATAGCCCTATTATTCCACACTTTAAAAAATATTTTTATTTATGTATTAATGAATAGAGACAGAGAGAAATTGAGAGGGGTGGGGGAGATAGAGAGGGAGAGAAACAGGGAGACATCTGCAGCCCTGTTTCACCACTCATGAAGCTGGGGACCAGAGGCTTGAACTTGGGTCCTTGTGCACTGTAATGTGGGAGCTTAACCAGGTATGCCACCACCTTGCCCCACACATAATTTTATGAATCAACATTAAATCACTAATAAAAATATTCATGCATAGGCACCTGTACAAAAATAAAATAAAATTCATTCTAGTAAAAAAAATGTAACTAGAGAAATAGCTTACCTGACAGTGGATAAGCTTTGCCATGAACATGACCCAGATTTGAACTTAGGGACATGGGAGTGCCATAATGACATAGGGAGCTCTGATACTATGGTGTCTCCTCACTGCTCACTTTCTTTCTCTCTCTGAACAAAAAAATGTCATAATGGTATTGGGGAGTATGAAATCACAGAAGTACAGGGTCTCACTTTGCAGACAAGACAAAACAAACAAAAAAACAAGTGCTCATACTTTTACAGTGAAAGTAACATAACACTGTTATTTCTAAGAAAAAAAGGAAATAACTTTTCCAAATAAATCTGAGAGGAAAAGAAAACTTAGAAATAAAGTTACTCAAATTGGCAATGTGCCAGAATACACTTTAAAATCTTGGCATTAGTGAATATCAGGAATTTTGTCTCAGTTCTATTACAAATAAAAGAAAATTAGCATGATATTTGAGTTTTTTTAAAAATTAGAGGCATATTCTTCAACTTAAGAAATTCATCAGAAATCCATATGAAGAAACTAGAGAGGGAAGAGTCCATAGTTATACATTTAATTGTACCAAATATTCATACCATCTGTTAAATAAAGGATATAGCACATACCATGCTAACTTCTAGAATAAGTGAATTTCTAAAATATAATTGCTGTGTGATAAAAGAAATTTTTCACAAAACTTGTGTTTCAAGCTTTACTAAAAAAGAACTTATAAAGCTCATATTTTGAGTATTTTACACATACACTATTTTCTTGGTACAGAACACTTTAAATCACTACTTCAAGACAATTCAAAGGAAATAATTATATAACTAATTTATGGCAGTCATTTCCTAACAATACCAGTAAGTGAAATATTTTTTATAAAGCTTTATGTTGCTATTATTATTAAAGTAATAAATGCTTTCCAGATTCTTGATGAGAGACTATGCAACGGAACATAAAGTAAATATTGCTAAGACACTAAAAGTAATAAGGAATAAGGGGTATATAAGTGTTTTCCAACTAAATAATTAGTATATTGATTAATATATAAGAATAAATATTAGAGTAATTCTGGCTTGGATACTATTTTAAAAAACTATTTCTAATTGGAAATTAGTACTAGATTTGTTTTCATTTTTTTTTAAATCTAAAAGAAAAAACTTAATGTAATCATTGTAAGGCTTTTTTTGTACTTAATAAGATTTGAGAACTGTGCTTTAATTGCTTGAATGACTGACATTTTATAATATAAGAGAATAATATTTGATATTATCAAGTAGTTAATAATATTGGTAATTTAGCATTGTATTTAACTTCGACAGTCTCCGTCAGTAGTTCACTTATTATTGACAACTAAAGTTTTTATAGATAATGACTACTCTTACAAATCTCCAGCACATATTACAGTTCTCTGTAAAACAAAGGACAATTACTTTATTAGAATAAATGCAGGTGGTGTTTCTTTAGAGAAAGAGAGCAATGTTTGTCATGATATTCAATTTGGTTAGTTATCGAAAATCTGTTTTTATAATTCAAATTCAATTTTATAAGCTATTTAGAAAATAAGTATTTTTAAAGCAAAGCACATGACCTAAGATAAATATAATGTCTTTCTGTCTCTTCTTTTTAAAAAAATCTTCTTCCTTCAATAAATATGTAATAATCAACTTGTTACATACAAGATGCAATACTGGGAACAAACAATTCAAAGCAACACAGCCTACTAGGGCAAGTCATTATACATCATAGGACATATTGATCTAGGAGTCATGTATGTTTTTTAACCAAAACAAGAAAGGTTAAACTATAATTTCTTTTATAATGGTTCCATGTTCTGAGAATAAATAAAAATATATTGGATTAAGAAAGGGGCACAAGACATTCTAGAAGATGGAGTCAGGAGTGGGGACGATCAAATAAGTGATAGGACATAGCTGATTACAAATAATTTTATAAAGATAAAAGCTGAAGATCTTTGTTCTTTCGACAAAGTGATTTCCTTTCAGTGAAAAATACCCTTTGTCTCTCAGTTTGTGATGGTTTCAAGTATTGTACTCTCACATAGTAGCATTTTTCTATATCCACATTTTTGTCATAGCCTAACATACAGAGTGTACTTTTTTTTCCGATTCCTTGATGATAGCCCTGGCTCTATGACCAGCCAATGTAGTAAAAAGTAAAGGCAATAATGCATAATTAGTCATCTTCAGCCACTTCTATGAGAAAATTATGACAGAATGAGGAACCTGATAGTTTAAGAAGGATGAGAGATATATGAACACATCATTCAACATCTGGTGAGCTCAGTTATTCACAGAGTTAATTTAATCACAGACAGCTCATAGACATGTGTGAAAAATAGTGGCAATTGCTGTAAATATTTTATAGTATTTGTTATGCAATAATACCAAACTAATAAACAATTTTGAGCACAAATACTGTCATGTGTTCAGTGCATACTTTCTAGGAAATGAAAGAACTTTAGCCATTAAAGTTTACATCTGAATTCATAAAAAATGTTTTCTATATTTATCTATTTATGAGAAAATTAAGGGAAGAGAGATGAAGACAGAAAACCACTTTCACATATACAGTACTATTTTTCAAATTTGGGACTTCATGCATACAAGTTCAGTGCTCTACCTGCTGCACAATTTCCGGTACCAGTTTATAAAAGCTTTTGTAAGCCTGGACCAGAGGTTGCTCAACTGGAAGGGTGCAAGACTTGCTATGACCATGGCCTAGTTATAGCCCCAGCATCAAGTGGGAGTTCCAGTGCTATGGTGTCTCTTTCTCTATCTTTTCTTTTGATTTGAAATAAAAGAATGAAAAAAATGGCCCTGAAGCAGTGAAATCACATAAAATGGTTCATAGATCATATTAAACTATCACATAGTTTCTCTGTAGCTGAAAAAGTAAAGCAAAATTTTAACTCAAACTGTTATATATAGGCTCATCAAAAATAGCATTTAATAGTTTAATAAAGAAACACAAAGTGCACATGGTGTGAAGTGTAAGGACTGGTGTAAAGATCCCAGTTAGATCCCCTGGCTCCCTACCTGCAGGGTGGCCTGTTTCACTACTTCTCACTGCTTCTTTCTAGACAAACAAGCAAACAAACAAAATTACAAGCATGGACTATTTATTTTCCAATTTATCTTTCTGCAAATAAATTATTTAGAATTAATGATCTAAGTTTAGAAACTTACATTTCTTAAAAATAGTTTTTAAAAAGAAATGTTCCATTAGGGTGGGGCCAAGATGGCGACTTTGGAGCTGCAGCTGCTGTGAGCTCCAAGAGGCAGCAGCTTGCAACCCAGGATATCCTACCCAGGAAAGGGTAGGATATTGGGCTGTCTGTAGGAGGGTGAACATGGACTGGTCAGAGGGACACCAAAATACAGTCCCATAACTCTCTCTTGGGCTGACAAAAGGAGGTCAGGGGACAAAGGAAAGTCCTTTGATTCTTTCTGAGTCCACCCCGCCCCAGTCCCACCCCCCCCCAAGGGCAGCATAGCTGCTCCTAGCAGGCTCCCCACTGAGCTATTTTCTTTACCAAGATTTCTGGCTTTCCAAGCCTCTTCCTTTAACTTCTCTCTCTTTTTTTTAAGTGGCTGGAGCTCTATTTGAGTAACAAAATACCTGACCAATCAGAGTCTCATCCCTGCCTGGGAAAGACTTCCTGGAGGGTTTTTTTTTTTTTTTTTTTTTTTTGGTAATTTTATTTATTTATCTTCCCTTTTGTTGCCCTTGTTGTCTTTTTTTTTATTGTTGTTGTTGTAGTTGATGTCATCATTGTTGGATAGGACAAAGAGAAATGGAGAGAGGAGGGGAAGACAGAGAGGAGGAGAGAAAGACAGACACCTGCAGATCTGCTTCATCGCCTGTGAAGCGATTCCCCTGCAGGTGGGGAGCCGGGGGCTCGAACCGGGATCCTCATGCTGGTCCTTGCGCTTAGCGCCACCTGCGCTTAACCCGCTGCGCTACCGCCCGGCTCCCCCTGGAGGGTTTTTTTATTTGTTTGTTTGTTTTTGGTTACTTCTTATAATTGACTGTCTTTGCTCAGGCTGCCTGTAGCCAATCAAATGGTCCAGGCTGCAGACTGACTGTTAGGACTTTTCAATTCTATTTTATTTTATTACTACTATTATTATATACACCTGTCCCTTTTCAATCCACCTTCTTCAGATTGACCAAAAATAACCATTGTTTTTTCCATTGCTAGGTGGCTGGGTGTCCTCTCCATTGTGAGAGGAACTTGTTTCCTTTACCTCTTCTCTCCACTCTCCTTTTTCCCTCCTCCTAGCTAATTAAAAAAAAACAAAAACTCTTTCCACTCACTGCTCTTCCTTTTATCTTTTTTCTTTCTTTCTTTCTTTCTTTTTTAATTTCTGTCTTCCTTTCCCCTTCTTTTGTTTTCTGAATTCACTGATACTCGCTTGTGAATTATTTTGGGGAAGAAATCTAACTCAGAGTGGACTCTATGTGTGTGTCTTCTCTAATTCCCTTTCTCCCATTTCTATCTCTAGAATTTATAGTGGACACTATATTTTCATAATTGTCTATTCTTGCTTTCCCTTTTTTCCTGTCTCCTTTTCTTTTGATTGGTTGCTATATTTTTTGGACTGGAGATGTTGTTTGGCTAAATGGTATTATTTGAACTGCATCAATCCTTGGTTCAGTTACTACTGTTGTAATTTCTGAGGTTGGTGACTGCACTTGTCATAAAGGTCTTTAGTATAGTGTGGCTTGTACCCAAAACACAACAACAGAAGAACAACAGAGCAGAAAACTAAAAACCACGTCAATAAAAAAAATGGTTAAATCAAGAGCAAATACATCTGCTACCACAATGAATGAAGACAGGAGCCCAGAAGAAAATCCAAATCAGTCACAACTAACCGTAGATAAGAAAAGCATGCAAGCAACAGTAAACCTAATAGTTACAGAAATGAAGACAACTCTGGAAGAAAGGGCTATCAGAATTAGGGAAACACAGAGGAGAACCTCAAAAAAATACTAGCTACCTCCAGGTAATTAGAGAAATTAAAGCTGAAAAAGTTGAGCTAAAAGTCCAACTAGAAGAACAAGCTAATACTGTAACTGAACTGAGAAAAGAAGCTGAGGGAAAGGAAAACAGGCTACCAGAAGCAGAAAACAGAATTAGCCAGACAGAGGATGAGCTAGAGAAAACTAAGAGGTAAAAGAGCTCAAAAAGAGATTGAGAGACACTGAAAACAACAACAGAGACATTTGGGATGATCTCAGAAAGAGTAACATTCATATAATTGGCCTACCAGAGGAAAAAAGAGAGGAAGGGGAAGTAAACATTCTAGAGGAAATAACAAAATAAAACTTCAGAGACCTAAACAACAGAAAGGACATTAAGATTCAAGAGGCTTAGAGAGTCCCAAACAGAATCAAATGAAGACACCAAGACACGTCATACTTACAGTGAAAAGAAGAAAGGATAAATAAAGGGTCCTAAAGGCTGTAAAAGAAAAACAAAAAGTCACATACAGGGGAAAACCCATAAGACTATCAGCAGACTTCTCCACTCAGATTGTAAAAGCCAGAAGAGAATGGCAAGATATCTTTTGAGGCCTAAATGAAAAAGGGTTTCAACCAAGGATAATATATCCTGCTAGACTTTCATTCCAACTAGATGGAGGGATCAAAAGCTTCTCAGACAGACAATAGTTAAAGTAGGCTACCATCACCAAACCTGACCTCTTATAAACATCAGTATAATATCAGAGCAAATAAAAAATTGTTGAATAATGGCACTACAATACATTCACACCATAATATCAATAAATGTGAATGAATTAAATTCACCCATTAAAAGGCATATAGTGGGAGAATGGGTCAGAAAACACAACCCAAGCATATGCTGTGTGCAAGAATCCTACCTGACCCAACAAGACAAACACAGATTTAAAGTGAAAGGATGGAAAATTATCATGCAGGCTAATGGACCACACAAAAAAGGCAGGAACAGCCATTCTCATCTATGGTACAATAGACTTTAAATTAAATAAAGTAATAAAAGATAGGCAAGGCCATTACATAATGATTAGAGGATCAATCAACCAAGAAGATTTAACAATTATTAATATATATGTACCCATTGAGGGACCATCCAAATACATCAACACCTACTGAAAGAAATAAAAAATACTTCAGTAGTAATACAATAATAGTGGGAGACTTCAACAACCCACTCTCACACTTAGACAGGTCAGTGAAGCAGAGAATCAACAATGAAACAAGACTATTAAATGAAGAGATGGACAGACTAGATGTCCTGGACATTTTCAGAGTCCTTCACCCCAAGAAACTGGCGTATACATTGCTTTCAAATCCACACAACACATCCTCAAGGATAGACCACATGTTAGACCACAAAGACAGTATCAACAAACACAAGAACATTGAAATCACCCCAATATATTCTCAGACCACACTGCAGTAAAGCTAACATTCTACAGAAAATGACTAAAAGACACAGAATTTGGAAAGTTAACAACATACTGCTTAAGAACTGCTGAGTCAGGGAGTCTGGTGGTAGCGCAGTGGGTTAAGCGCACGTGGTGCAAAGCGCAAGGACCTGTATAAGGATCCTGGTTCAAGCGCCCGGCTCCGCACCTGTAGGGGAGTTGCTTCACAGGCGGTGAAGCAGGTCTGCAGGTGTCTATCTTTCTCTTCCCCCCTCTGTCTCCCCCTTCTCTTTCCATTTCTCTCTGTCCTACCTAATAAAGATGACATCAATAACAACAATATTAACTACAACAACAATGAAAAACAACAAGAGAAACAAAAAGGGAAAAATAAATACAAAAAACAAACAAACATAAAAAAAGAACTGCTGAGTCAGAGAGGCACTCAAGCAAGAAATTCAAATGTTCCTGGAAATAAATGCAAATGAAGACACAAGTTATCAAAATGTTTGGGACACAGCTAAAGCATTATTGATAGGGAAACACATAGTCATACAGTCACATATTAGAAACAAGAAAAAGTCAAATAAATGATGTTACTGCACACTTAAAGGATGTAGAGGAAGAGGAATAAAGGAACCCTAATGCAGCCAGAAGAACGGAAATCAGTAAAATTAGACCAGAAATAAACAGCATCAAATATAAGAGAACCATACAAAATATCAATGAGCCAAATATGGGTTCTTTGAAAAATTAAGAAAGATTGACAAACTGCTAGCCAGACTCACTAAAAAAAAAAAAATGGAGAAGCCCCAAATAAATAGAATTATAAATGATAGATGTAAATCACAACTTACACCACAGAAATACAGATAATAATACTAGATTTCTATAAAGAACTATACGCATCCAAACTAGAGAATCAGTAAGAAATGGAAGAATTCCTAGAAAAAATATGCCCTTCCAAAACTGAACCAAGAAGAACTACAAAACCTAAATGTATCAATCACAGACAAAGAAATCGAAACAGTTATTAAGAATCTGCCCAATAACAAATGTCCTGGACCAGATGGCTTCACAAACGAATTCTACAAAAATTTTAGGAAACAGCTAATACCTATAATTCTAAAGCTCTTCCATAAGATCAAAGAAACAGAAACACTTCCTTCCACCTTCTATGAAGCCAACATCACCCTCATACCAAAAGCAGATAGGGACACAACAAAAAAGAAAAACTACAGACCAATATCTCTGATGAACGTAGATGCCAAAATATTAAACAAGATCCTGGCCAACTGGATACAGCAGTATATTAAAGAGATTGTTCATCATGACCAAGTGGGGTTCATCCCAGGAATGCAAAGCTGATTTAACATATGTAAGTCAATTAATACCATTCACCACATCAATAAAAGCAAAGCCAAAAACCACATGATGCAGAGAAAGCCTTTGACAAAATCCAATACCCATTCATGCTTAAAACACTACAAAAATGGGAATAGATGGGAAATTCCTCAATATAGTGGAATCCATCTATAACAAACCTACAGCCAACATCATACTCAATGGACAGAAGCTGAAAGCATTCCCCCTCAGATTGGGGTCTAGATAGGGCTGTCTATTATGACTGTTATTATTCAATGTATTATTGGAAGTTCTTGCTATAGCAATCAAGCAAGAGAATTAAATCAAAGGAATACAGATTGGAAGGGAAGAAGTCAAGCTCTCACTGTTTGCAGGTGATATGATAGTATACATATGAAAAACTGAAGAATCCAGCAGAAAACTATTGTAAGTTATTAGGTAATATAGCAAGGTGTCAGGCTACAAAATCAATGTACAAAAATCAGTGGCCTTTCTCTAGGAAAACACTAAATATGAATAAGACATCCAGAAATCATTCCCATTCACTGTTACAGCAAAATCAATAAAGTACCTTGGAGTAAAGCTGACCAAAGAAGTGAAAGAATTGTATAATAAAAACTATGAGTCACTATTCAAGGAAATAGAAACTGATACCAAGAAATGGAAAGACATACCATGCTCATGGACTGGAGAATAAATATCATCAAAATGAATATTCTCTCCAGAGCCATATACATATTTAACACGATACCCATCAAAGTTCCACCAAGCTACTTTAAGAGAATAGAACAAAAACTACAATGATTTATCTGGAACAAGAAAACACCTAGAATTACCAAAGCCATCTTGAGGAAAAGAAACAGAAATGGAGGCATCACCCTGCCAGATCTCAAACTATATTATAAGGCCATCATCATCAAAACAGTCTGGTACTGGAACAACAATAGGCACACAGGCCAGTGGAACAGAATTGAAAGCCCAGAAGTAAGCCCCGACACCTATGGGCATCTAACATTGATAAGGGGGCCCAAAGTATTAAATGGAAGGAGGCTCTCTTCAATAAATGATGCTGGGAAAACTGGGTTGAAACATGCAGAATAATGAAACTGAACCACTTTATCTCACCAGAAACAAAAACCAACTCCAAATAGATCAAGGACCTAGATGTTAGACCAGAAACTATCAAGTACTTAGAGGAAAACATTGGTGGAACACTTTCCCACCTAAACCGCAAGGACATCTATGGTGATACAAGTCCAATTGCAAGGAAGACTAAACCAATGGGACTACATCAAATTGAAAAGCTTCTGCACAGCCAAGGAAACTATCACACAAACAAGGAGACCCCACACAGAATGGGGGAATATCTTCACATGCCATACATCAGACAACAGACTAATCACAAAAACATACAAAGAGCTCAGCATACCTAGCAACAAAAAAGCAAATGACCCCATCCAAAAATGGGCAGAGGATATAAACAGAACATTCACTCCAGAAGAGATCCAAAAAGCTAACAAACACATGAAAAATTGCTCCAGGTCACTGATTGTCAGAGAAATGCAAATAAAGACAACAATGAGACACTACCTCACCCCTGTGATAATGGCATACATCAAAAAGGACAACAACAACAAATGCTGGAGAGGCTGTGGGGACAGAGCAACCCTTCTGCACTGCTGGTGGGAATGTAAATTGGTCCAATCTCTGTGGAGAACAATCTGGAGAACACTCACATGGCTGGGCATGGACCTTATATATGACCCAGTAATTTCTCTCTTGGGGTTATATCCTAAAGACTCCATAACTCCCAACCAAAAAGATATTTGTACACCTATGTTCTTAGCAGCACAATTCATAATATCTAAAACCTGGAAGCAACCCAGGTGCCCAACAACAGATGTGTGGCTGAGAAAGTTGTGGTATATATACACAATGGAATACTATGCAGCCATAAGAACAATTAACCCACCTTCTCTGACCCATCTTGGATGGAGCTAGAAGGAATTATGTTAAATGAGCTAAGTCAGAAAGATAATGATGAGTATGGGATGATCCCACTCATCAACAGAAGTTGAGAAAGAAGAACAGAAAGGGAAACTAATAGCAGGATTTGACTAAATCTGTAGTATGGCACCAAAGTAATAATGCTGGGATGAGGATGAGGGTGGATTAAGGACTTTCCAGGGCGGTGGGGGGTGCCTGCAGGTTGAGTAGTTGGGGTGGGACACAATGTTTCTGGTGAGAATGGTGTTTTTGTACACTCCTATTAATTTGTAGTCATGTAAATCCTATTTAATTAAGATGAGAGGGGAAAATTTGATTGTATGTCTCAAACATTTTAAAGCATAGACTGAGTCTTTTTAATATATAGGCTGAGTCTTTGATATGTTCACTCTCTCAAATGACCAGGGAGAACAGAAGCAACTGGTGGCACAGCTAGGATGTAAATTATGGTGATGTTGGGTATTATACAGCAAATCCTAACAAGGGATTTTTCAAAGTTAACCGAATTATCAAATAATGCTATTATAACTTAACTATCTATTGTCTTCTTGAACCCGAAGACAGCAGGAACCTAATTTCCGCTATAGAGCCTATATTTCCCCCAGTCCTGGAACCTTAAGGTGGGGTGTACTTTCCTGCATACTTCTCTCAATTCATAACAAAGGATATTGCATCTGCTGATCTCAACATAATCTAAACAGCAAGTACCACCTCAGCATGCTTCACTTAAGATTGTGTCCAGAGACTTCAAGTGTGGAATGACAGCCCTTCAGCTTCTTTACTCCAGTGAAAGCTTTCCTTTCACAGTATTTTCTAATTCCACTCCAAGTGGTTCACTTCCTAACAAAGTCCCAAAATGTAGATATAGACCATGTCCTGCGAGATAGAGCATATGTTCACAGGTATCCATAAACTAGGGCAAAATGTATACCTGAAGGCAAATGTACACAGTAGTCTGCAGTGAGTCTGTATAAAGTTCATAATGAAATAGTATCTAATTAGACGTAGATACCCTCCTCACCTACATCCTCATACAGTTCTGTTATTCAGTCCAAAACTAGCCTTATCAAAGCAAGGACTGCAAAAGCTAAATAAGGGCAAGAGACTGGCATATTTTAAGCATGACTCTTTAGTTGCTATCAGGCCATCCCATCAGCTGAGCCCTGAATTTCCCAAACAGACATGATGGGCCTAGACCTCAAATAAATCCCTCTCTCCCGTGTTACAGGCCATCTCTATCAGGAACAACAAAAAAGGCCCCTATGTCTGTCCCCCATAGGACCTTGCCCTCAACTTGGATCAACAAAAGTAGAGAATGCTCTATCCTCTGAAGGCTGGACAACATACTCTGCTACACCTGAGGAGGATGGGTCCTTATATTGGGGCAGCTTGGAATTTTCCTACTCATGACCACACAATGTGAGCTCAGATATACAAAGATACAGAAGTCACATAGTCTCCTATGCTGAATATGGGACCCAGACCAAATCAAATTGATGGGGTTTACAGTAAAAAATATTTATACCCCTTCCCCATATTAGGAAGCTACTCTCTTCCCTGATCCAGCTTTCTGTTCCTTTTCCAGCCATGACATCATCTTCCCAGACAATAAGTTGGATCCACCTGCATATCAGATTTCAGACTCAGGGAAAAAGAAAACAAAAACTAGTATTGCTGCAGGCCATTTGAAATATAACTAAAATATGCATACTAGCTATCTACAAAATGGAGGTCCCCCAACACTTCATCTGCACTACTCCAGCCTTTAGGTCCATGATTCGTCAACAATTTGTTTGGCTTTATAAACTCATACATACCAGGTTCCAGGTGCTAGCATGATACCGACCAGATTTCCCTAGATAGACAACACCACCAATGTGTTCTGGATCTTTGCTTCCCCAGAGTGCCACCCTACTAGGGAAAGAGAGAGGCAGGCTGGAAGTATGGATCAACCTGTCAAGGCCCGTGTTTAGTGGGGAAGCAATTATAGAAGCCAGACCTTGCACTTTCTGCATCCCACAATGACCTTGGGTCCATACTCCCAGAGGGATAAAGAATAGGAAAACTATGAAAAGAAATGTTCAATTTATATTGGGAATATTACCCACATATTATATCAAATTATACTTTGTCCTTTATTTTGGAATAAATTCATAGAAACTGGAACTGAAGCATTACTTTGAGAATAAATTATACTTTCCTCCATCTCAAGATTCTTAATGCTATTTAGTTTCTAGAGATAAAATGAAAAAAAGGTACCACTTACTGTGTAAGTCTAATTAAATTCCTGTTCTGTGAGACTGTGTTGTGTAAAAATGATTGTATATATTTTCTTCAAATTTAGAACATATGTTTGGGATGTGCTAGTTTTTAAATGTTGGCTAGTGGATTAGACTATTATCATCGAAGGAGCATTACCAGGCATTTCAAACTGTAAGATTATCATTTTCTGTAATAAATGAATCTTAGGTATAAGGAGAGATCAATATGCTTTATCTGCATGAGAATGCCTCTGTGAAAACACAGAGTGATTCCAAGTAGGTACATCCAAATGCAACTCCTAAGGACAGACTCTTTATTTGTAGCCTAGTTACTATTCATATGCCAGCATGAGTAACATGCAGTATATATTTATTATAGCTTGTTTATTTTTGTCACACAGCTAATGTTGATATGTCATTAGGTATAAATGAATGTTGCTAGATGGAAATTACTTGAGGAAACTGTAACTGGATTTATTTGGTGGTGAGAGTAATCCTGAATAAACTCAGTGAATTTAAGAAGAGAAATACAAGTCACATGTGCTAGATTACAGGGTTGTAATGTTTTCCAGAAGGAATAGGCATATTGCATTTTATACTCAAGATATTTTTGACCCATGCATACTTAATATCCTAGGATTAAATTCTAGTAAATATATGCTATAGTCTCTCCATGCACAAGCACATACTCACAAGTACAATAAAACCATCAATCCTATCAATAAAAAATAAAGTATATAAATAAAATATTGTATTGTTTACTACATATATATTAATTTGATTTCTCAGAGGGCTACTCTTAAGTCCTTGCTTAAATAAAAATTCTCATTCTGCCTTACGGACAAGAATGTGTTGAGGATATCTCATGTATATAAAGTAGCTCTAATAAGTTGTCTATTTCTATGAAATATACAGAAGAGCTTATGGAAATATAAGTCAGAAGAAATACATTACACAATTTGGTTGATTTTCTTCTTTTTTAAAAATATATTTATTTTTTCCCTTTTGTTGCCCTTATTGCTTTATTGTTGTAGTTATTGATGTCGCCCTTGTTAGACAGGACATAGACAAAATGGCGAGAGGAGGAGAAGACAGAGAGGGAGAGACAGGTAGACACCTGCAGACCTGCTTCACTACCTGTGAAGTGACTCCCCTGAGGGAGGGGAGCCAGGGCTCAAACCAGGATCCTTGAGCTTCTCACCTAGTGCACTTAACCCGCTGTGCTACCACCAGACTCCCTTCTTCCTCTTTTTTTTAAACAGTTTTACAATTGAGGTCTGTCTATGAATGTTGTCCAACCAGCTTTAGAATCAGACAGATGTGTTTTTTTCTTGTTTGGATACATTTTGTACTGCAGTTTTGGGCTTTTATGTTTCAGCTTTATGATCCACAAACATTGGATAATAGTGCCTCCTTCTTGTGGTTAGAATCAGAAAAAATCATTGGAGCTAATATGAAAAATGTGGCTTAAAGACCTTTGGTATTGCATGTTGTTAATATTGATAGAAAATTTAAGCTTCACACACTTATTGGATTGTTTTCTGTACTAGTGGCTTAAAAATCATTTTACACACTTTGCAGTTAAATGTTGTTCTCAACCATAATATACTTTGTTTCCCAGATCGTTTTATTCATTATTTCCCACTACATTTAGCTATTACCTCATTATTTTTACTATGATGCTAATTAAAATAATATTGAACCATGTAACCATTTAAAACTAAGCTCCTAAACATTTTTATTAAGCTAACAGTGGCTTATAAGGGTATATGTTTTAGGGGAAGTAATGTCACAGCACTTATGTCCAAATTTTGGCTATTGAGAATAGCACTGTAATGAATATATGTGTGCAAATATATTTTTAAAATTTATTTATTTAGTCCCTTTTGTTGCCCTTGTTTTATTGTTGTAGTTATTATTGTTGTTATTGCTGTTGTTGGATAGAACAAAGAGAAATGGAGAGAGGAGGGGAAGACAGAGAGGGGGAGAGAAAGACACCTGCAGACCTGCTTCACCACTTGAGAAGCAACTACCCTGCAGGTGGGGAGCTGGGGGCTAGAACCAGGATCCTTATGCCAGCCTTTGCGCTCTGCACCATCTGCGCTTAACCACTGCGTTACTGCCCAACTCCCTGCAAATATTTTTTTCAAAAATTTTTTATTTATAAAAGGAAAACACTGACAAAACCATAGGATAAGAAGGGTACAACTCCACACAATTACCACCACCAAAACTCTGTATCTCATTCCCTCCTCTGATAGATTTCCTATTCTTTATTCCTCTGAGAGTATGGACTTAGGGTCACTATAGGGTTGCAGAAGGTGGAAGGTCTGGCTTCTGTAATTGCTTCCTGCTGAACATGGGCCTTGGCAGGTCAATCCATACTCCCAGCCTGCCTCTCTCTTTCCCTAGTGGGGTGGACCTCTGGGAAAATGACCAGAGGAGGTCCAGGACACATTGGTGGGGTTGTCTGTCCAGGGAAGTCTAGTTGGCATCATGGTAACATCTGGAACCTGGTGGCTGAAAAAAGAGTTAACATATAAAACCAAACAAGTTGTTGACTAATCATGAACCTAAAGGCTAGAGTAGTGCAGATGAAGAGATGGGGGAGAGGGGTCTTCTCCATTTTGTAGATAGCTAGTAAGCCTATTTTAGTAGTATTCTAAAGGGCCCATTACTAGTTTTTTTTTTCTTTCCTGAGCCTGACATCTAATATGCAGGTGGATCCAAGTTATTGTCTGGTGAGATGTTGTCATGGCTGGAAAAAGTACCAGAAAGCTGGATCAGGAAAGAGAGTAGCTCCCAAATATAGGAAAGGTGTATAAATATTGTTGAACTCCATCAATTTGATCTGATTGGGGCCCATATTTCACAGGATTCTCTAATTTCATTTCAGGTGGTTCACTTCCTAATAATGTCCCAAAACCTAGACATAGACCAGGTCCCATGAGATAGGGCATAGGTTCACATGTATCCATAAATTAGGGCAAAATATAAAATGAAAATGCACAATAAAAATGAAAATGCACAATAGTTTGCAGTGAGTCAGTATATGCAGCAAGCAAGTAGAAAGACCTAAAAAGACACCAAAGTTCTTAATGAAATAAGTTCTAATGAGTTCTAACTTATTTAAGTTCTAACTTATTTCTAATGAAATAAGTTCTAATGAATAAGTTCTAATGAACTTATTCAAAGTTCTTAATGAAATAGTGTCTACTTAGACTAGATACCCTCCTCACCTACTTCCTATTATATGTCCCTCAGTCACTAAAAAGCTAACCTTATCAAAGCAAGGACTACAAAAGCTGAATAAGGGCAAGAGATTGGCATACTTTAAGGATGACTCTAGTCACTATCAGGCCACCCCATCAGCTGGGGCCCTAGTCCGGGAGTCCTGATATTCCCAAACAGACATGATGGGCCTAGACCTCAAATAGATCCCTCTCTCCATTGTTATCTGTCATCTCTATCTGGAACAACACAATAGACCCCTTTGTGGACGCCCATAGGACCTTGTCCTTAACTTGGATCAACAACAGCAGAGAATATTCCACCCTCCAAAGGGAGGATGGACAACATACTGTATGCTACACCTGAGGAAGATGACTCCTGATATTGTGGCAGCTTGGAACCACAGAATATGAGCGCAGATATACAGAGATGTAGAGGTCACATAGGTTCCAAAGAAAATAATCTTTTTAAAATAGTGTTTTTGTGCTTTATGGATAGTATTGTACTGGCTGGATCATATGACATACTATTTTTTAATTTTCTGGGAAAATTCCTTTTCCATAGATTCTGAATTAATTTTAATTCCCACCATCAGTTCTTTTTTCTCCACATTTCCTCCAGCACCTGCTATTTGAGACCTTTTTGATATAGTCTATACAGACAAGTGTGAGGTGATTTCTCATTGTTATTTTTATTTTCATTTCTCTGATACTATATGACAGTGATAATTTTTTCATATGCCTGGGTACCATCTGTATGTTTTCTTTGTTGAAGTCTCAGTTCAGTTTTTCTCTCTACTCTTCAATGAATTAGGATTTGTTGGTTTAGTTTTGTGAACTATATATCTTGGATATTTGCACCATTTCAGATGTATGCTATATTACTATTTCTCCCACTCAGTAGTATGAAAACTGATGCTTCCTTTCACTGTACAAAACCTTTTCAGTTTAATTTAGTCCATTCACGTATTTTGCACTTGCTTTCATTGATGTTGGGGTCAAATTACTAAAGACATCCCTGGCACCAATATAATACAGTGTTTGGTCTATACTGTTTTCAGACTTGTAACATGTACTAAAAACAGATGCTTAGCTTTTGATGCTACTTTATTCCATAGTACAGCAATTCACAGGGGGTATATTTCCTGAGGTCCTCATGGAAATAGAGTTCTAAGTTAAGGAATTTCAGATGTTACAAAAGACACTATATAATTTTTGATGTTACTAAATTAAAATAAAATTCATATATTATACTACATTTACATAATTAAATTAATGCTATTAAATAGAATATTTTGTTCTACTTTGCCATTGGATGGCAATAAGAAATGATATTGAAAGACTGGGATTATGACCAGGAGAATGTCTTTTTAGATCAGATAACCAATTAAACTAAGTGCCTTCTTTCTCCTCTTTAAAAAACAGAAACTTAACACATTTTGGGCAATTATCTTAACAGAGAGAAGAGAAATGTCTTTGTGGAAATGACTCTGACACTAACAGAGTGTGCACAAGATATGAGTGGTAGATTATCAGTGAGCACAGGAAATAAGGTTGCAGATATAAGTGGAATCAATTGCCTTCAGTCAATCACCAATTAATTATTATTTTTTCTTCTGAAACACTGTCCTTTAAACTGACTAAAGATAAATAAAAAATATCACCTAATGACTCTACATTTGGAAGTCTAGCATGTCATTTAGGACTGATAATGAAGAAAGGAAAAAAAAAGTGATTCAAGGGTATGGTTGAACTATATTTTGTCAAGTAGGAGTCGTCTGTGCTGTGTCTGACTTCAAAAAAACTGTCCTCTCTGTACCTGAAAATATGTATTTTTATCTCTTGTTTGAAACTATTTTACTTTATAATATTCTCAATAAATCATTATTTAGAGAGATACATTACTCATGAAATTAATTTCAGATGTATGATCCTAAATTATCAAGTCCTCTGTAAATTTCTTCATTTTTAATTTGAGGGAAAACATACTTGCTCAGAATAATCAGAGGAGTCTTCATATGAGAGTAAGAAAGAGAAAGCATTCTTACTGTGAGGCACAGTCCAAGGCGTAATGGGCAGTACTAACTAAACTCAAATACTTTGATATTTGACACTCTATTAGTCCATGGAGGTAAATTAGTCCTCAAAATACTTACTTACAAAACTATTATTATATTTTTATTCTAAAATTTAATTTTACCTTAAAGTAAACATAATTTACATTATGAAATTAGTGTATGTTAATAGTTGCTCATTGTCTCAAATGCATTTTCTGGTAAATCATTTTTTATTAAAATAGTATGGTGACTAATATCAAATTAAATTTTGCAATTTATTTTCACAGATATGAGATTTTCTATTCAATACTTTTAATATTAGAGTACTGAAATCATAATAAATTGCCAAACTTGTGTTTTGTTTCTCCAAATTAAAGAGGGCATTTCCTTTGATGTTTCTATCACTGGAGAACATAGAAGTCAAAGAAGAAAGATAAGGGAAAGAAGGGATAGCAAGAATAGACAATTATGCAAATCTACTATCTGCTGTATATTCTAGGGGTAGCAAGAAGAGAAAGGGAAGTAGAGCAGAGATTCACACATAGAGAGTCCACTCTGAGTCAGATTTCTCCCCCAAAATAATTCACAAATGAATATCAGTGAATTCAGAAAGCCAAAGAAGAAGGAAGGAAGAAAGGAAGACAAGATTAAAAAAAGAGAAACAAGAGAGAGAAAAGAAAAAAGATAAGAAAAAGAGTTGTAATAAAAGAGCAGTGAAAGGAAAGTTTTTTAATTGATTAATTAATTAATTTATTTATTTATTTTTTAATTAGCTAGGAGGAGGGAGAAGGGGAGAGTCTGTAGAGGAGGTAGGAGTAGTAAAACAAGTTCCTCTTGCAATGGATAAGACGTCTAGTTTCCTAGCAATGAAAGATACCCTAAGAGTTAATTCTGGTCAACCTAAAGGGGGGGGGAGAGATACACCTTTATATAATGTTAATAATAAAATAGAGCAGGGTAAAAAACCTGTCCCAGATTGCCTCAAGCCTTCTGAGCAGAGGCAGCTGATTGTTAAGAGTAAAAAAAAACAGAAAAAAATCACCTCAGGAATAGACAATAATAGCAGGAATAGACTGTTATGCAGATCTACTATCCACTGTATATTCTATGGGTAGCTAGAGGAGAAAGGGAAGTTGAGCGGAGATACACGCAGAGAGAGTCTACTCTGAGTCAAATTTCTTCCCAAAATAATTCCCAAACATGTATCAGTGAATTCAGAAAGCTGAAGGAGGAAGGAAGAAAGGATGACAAGAATGAGAAAAAGAAGAAAAAGAGAGAGAGAGAAAAGAAAAAGATAAGAAAAAGAACAGTAATAAAAGAACAGTGAAAGGAAAGAGTTATTTATCTATTTATTATTATTTAATTAGCTATGGGGGGGAGAGAATGAGTAGAGGGGGTAGGAAGAGTGAAACAAGATACTTTAGCAGTGGATAAGGCACCCAGTCCCCTAGCAATGGAAAATACAGTAAAAGTTAATTCTGGTCAACCTGAAGGAGAGGGGGAAAGGGATATTCATTTATCTTGCATTCATAATAAAATAGAACAGAGTAAAAAACCTGTCCTGTCTTAGGCTTGGATGGCTCCAGATTGCCTCAGGCCCCCTGAACAGAGGCAGCCATTGTTGAGAAAATAAAGCAAAAAAAAAAAAAAAAATCTCTGATGGTCTTTTCCTGTCTGAGTAAGACTCTGCTTGGTGCAATATCTCTATCTGGAATTGGCTACTTAGAAAGAGAAAAGGCCAAAGGTTTCAGAAAGGAATAGAATTAGAATGAATTACACCCCCTGGTGGGACAGGAATCTTGGCAAAGAAAGAAGCTCAGCAGGGGAGCCTGCTAGGAGAAAATCTCTGGCCCCCAGGGACTGGTTATGGGGGGGGGGTGCGCTTCTGGAATAATAATTAAAATTTTTTTCCTTTCTTTTTCCTCTATTTTCTAACCCAAATTGAGTTATAGTCACCTCCTTGGTGTTACCGCTAGGTCCCCTTATTGACTGTCCTGCTAAAGGCAAAAAATCCTACCATTTCCAGTAGATGTTGTCGGAGCTCAAGCCACTAAGCAGCTTCTCATTCCGCCATCTTCCGGAATCTCTGGTATTATTTTGTTAACAACTATGAAATAACTTTTGTAGTTTAAACAATTATTTCTAATATCTGTTTCAGTTATCTATGTTTAATCCAATTTTCTTTAATTTAAATTTAATGTAGAATTTAATACCATAAAATATTTGCAGAAAAAATTAAAAACCTGTCTGGGATAATAAGCCAAACTATAGTTCCTATTCCTCAAGTTATGGAATGGCATTTTAAATTTGCACGTGTCTTGAAGAGCAATCAAAAAATGACCCAAGGCCTATATAATGCTAAAATGTGTTATATGAGGTAGCCCAATACCTTTTACAAATTGTGATATTCTGTTGTCACTGGTTTTATTTAAACTCTATGTGACTTATGAGTGCTCTCATTGTGTGAAATAAAAATATTGGGAGCCAGGTGGTGACATTCCTGGTTAAGCAAATACATTACAATGCGCTGGACCTGGGTTCAAGCCCCTAGTCCCCATCTGCACGGAGGAGGCTTCACGAATGGTGAAGCAGAGCTGCAGGTATCTCTCTGTATTTTTCCCTCTCTACCTTTCCCTGTCAATTTCTCTCTATCTCTATTCAATAATAATAATAATAATAAAGAAAATAAAATTAAAAATATGAAATTCAACCAAATGTTTTATTTTAGAAATTTGTTAGTGTCCTCATGGCCCCCCTTTTTGATATTTATTGACCTCCTGTTACAGTTTTCTTCCATTTCTCTCCAGTCTTCTAAATTTTCCATGATAAAATTAAAGAGGCCTAAATATACCTTCACAGTATGACATATAGAGAGAAAAATGTAAATGTTAATATAATGGTGTTTTACTAAATAGGAACCTAGTGTGTGTGCAATTTCACTGCTTCTGATCTACTTTTTAATTCAAATAGAAAAAGAAATTAGCCATAGTACTGGAAATTCTCTCCGTGTCAAGACACCTACATGTAGTGCCAGAACTCAAAACATGCTCTGTGTACTGGGCAAGAAACACACCATAGTAGGTGAGGTAGCTCTCTGGCCTGCAAATGTTAATATTTAATTATTACTTTAATAAGCTAATTTTTTAATCTATACACAAATATCTATATACCCTTCTCAATGCATGTTACATCTCTCCTGAATGGAGAACATGTGATTAGTCAAAAGAAGGACTGTTGCTGTGGGCCTCCATTCTTGTCTTACTTTCCATTTCAAGGAGGGCTGTTTGATTACCCTATTTTACTGAACTGTTTTGTTACTCATGGAACTTTAGGATTACAAAACAACAATAGGAAGAAATAGAAAGAAGAAAAGTAACATAACTATGGGGAGTCAGGCTGTAGCACAGCGGGTTAAGCACAGGTGGCACAAAGCACAAGGACCGGCATAAGGATCCCGGTTCGAACTCTGGCTCCCCACCTGCAGGGGAGTCGCTTCACAGGCGGTGAAGCAAGTCTGCAGGTGTCTATCTTTCTCTCCCCCTCTCTGTCTTCCCCTCCTCTCTCCATTTCTCTCTGTCCTATCCAACAACGACAACAACAATAATAACTACAACAATAAAACAAGGGCAGCAAAAGGGAATAAATAAATAAAATAAATATTAAAAAATAAAAAATAAAATTAAAAAAAAAAAGTAACATAACTATGAAGCTTCCTTCAGTGGGGTGGTGGCCAGGATAGAAGTTGGGTCATGCATTTGACAAAGCTGTGAGTTCTCCCTTGCTCTGGTCAGAAGAAGAGGGATATTGGGAGAAAGTTCTTCTAAAATATAAGTAACTTGGACATAACCTCTTCATGGGAGAATAGATAAAATAGATCTCAAAAGTGTAACATGAAGTATAGGTAAGATTTATAAAAGGCAAGAAAGAGGGCTCCAAACTGTCCTTACTAACTCCTAGATTCCAGTTAATGTCTGAGGCACTGGGGAACTAGAAGCAACCTTAGACTTTCTCAGTCTCTGAAGAATATGGATACAGTGATAGGAAAATAAGAACTGGGGAGATCGACAGCTCTGCAATCTAACCTTATTGCTTCCTGTATGAGAGATTTTCAATATTGATTATTCAGGGCTTTGAACATCTCTGTGACAACAGGCTGATAGCACAGAATCTGTCCTATTTTGTTTGGCACACAGAAGTCCCTCTGGGAGTCTTCCCAAGACAGATAACTAGGGAGAAAATGTGAACACTTAGTAAATAGTTAAATCTGAGAAGTGAGTGCAAAGAAATTGTTAAGAATCTCATTTGATTAAGGTATTTTCCCAAATTGCTATATTTTTTGTATTCTTATGTATTATTTTATTGATTTAGACTGAGAGAATATGATCAACACTCAGTAAGAATTACCTTTTTACCAACTTAAGTCATTTTGCTGTGATGGTTATAGAGTCCTCATTTGCAGCTATAACTTCCAAGAGATGTTATTCTTGATTCTTTCAATTTAGACTATTTCATCTGATATTTATGTTATTTGATATTATGGTTGAACTTATATATTTTTGCTAATGATAGAAATATTACTATTTTTAGTGGGTCACAAAAATGTATGCAGGAAAAAATAAATTTGCGGGGCTAGGCAGTGGCATACCTGCTTAAGCACATACATTACAGTGTGCAAGAACCTAGGTTCAAACCCCATGTCCCTACCTGCAGAGGGAAAGATTCTCTAGGGCGAAGTAGGGCTATAGATGTCTCTCTTTTTCTCTGTCCTCCCCCCCAAATTCTCTGTCTCTATCCAATACATTTTAAAAAAGAAAAGAAAAATTACATTTGCTATGATTTCATGATACAAGTTTAGTCAAATAAACTTAACTCCCACCCAAATAAAGTTATTATCAATGCTTTACAAAATGGAGTGCCATTAATGTCAAAATTCAAAAACATTGATTGATCTGTTTTTAAATTTCATAGTTTTATGATGCATACCAATTTTACAAGGATTTTTCTTAGATGCATGTATAAGGGCATTTCTATTTAAAACATAGGTGTTTTATCTCATAAAATATCTGTCAGAAGACTTAAAGAAACTATGCAAGGTGATCTTTATTTGACATTCATGGTGTTAGTCTCCAAATAGTAGCATTTGCCTTAATATAAAGTTCTACAGATCAGTTTTATATATAGGGGTATATCTGGTGATGTGTATAAAACCTTCTAGGTTAAGATGAACTAATACAATTATATAAACTGATATCACCAGCTTATTATTATTATAGCAGAAACAAACACATACTATGTCAATGGCCAAAAAAATGTTTATAGGAATTTCTAAGAAGACATATACTTGTTTACTAAAATATGTGACAGTCTAATGTGTCAATTTCAAACCCAGCCACCTTGATGAATTCCAAAGGAATCCAGTCCCTGTGATTGACAGCATTTTTCTTTCTAATCTGCATCAACATTTGAATCATACATAATATCCCATCTCTTCAATGATCATAAATATTAAAGCTTTAAAACAATTTATCTGAAAGAGAATTTTTTAAACAAAGTTTTTCAATGTTTTATTTTATTTTTCTTATATTTGATAGGACAGGGAGAAATGGAGAGGAGAGTGGGAGATAGGGAGAGAGAAGGACACTGCTTTTCGGCTTGTGAAGCTTGGCCTTTGTAGGTGGGGACTGGGGCCTTAAACCTGAGTGCATGATAACAAGTGCACTCAGGTGGGTACACCACTGCCTACTCCTAGTCCTCACAAATCTGTTTTTCATTAGGAGGTTAATGGTTTATAGTACAGTTGCTGGCACACAAGTAGTACAATTTTCCATCTCACTATGTTGGTGTTTGCAAAATTCTCTCACCTCCAGCCTAGATCATTTTACATCTTCATGTACCAGGATAATAGTCCTCTCTCCTCTTTATCTTCCTTCCCCATAGCTCTTTGCTTTGGTGTAATACACCAAGCCAAAACAAGTTTTACTTCATGTTTCCCCTTCCTGTGCTTGTTTCTTAAGTTCTGCCCATATTCACCCTTCTCTTCCTGGCTTATATCAGTTAACATGATTCCTTCAACCACTGTCCAAGATGAGATGAAAGTGACCTTATCATTTTTGAAGAACAGAAATAGTCTTTTCCTAAAACAAGAATAGGGAACCTTTTTTTTTTTATGCCAAAGGCCATTTGGATATGCTATAGGATTTCCCTGTAGCATATGAAACTTGTCCATTAAAAATACTTGAATATCTGCTTTTGGAAAATGTTTCAAAAGAAAATCTTCTGTGAATTCCTTTTCTTTCTGTTTTTTAATTTTTTAGGGAAATAAATGCGGGACAGTTGTCACATGAGTATAATTCCTTATCACTCCATCATAGGTATTTGCATGCTATTTCTATCATCATGGAGCTTAAGACACAAGGAATGAAAGGAATATTTTACCAAGTGAAACTGGACTAGGTACAGTCTATTGCAGCAAGACCAAAGGCTCTGGGGCAGGGGGCTGGGTAGCAGGGAACTAAGATGGCCTTGGGGATCCAGTGTATGATGGTGGAGGGGAATTAATTATTTTTAGATTTATTTATTTATTTTAATGATGAAGAGCTTTTAATGATTTTAATGATGAAGAGCTATCATATATATATAGCATTTTGGCTTTTGTGTTTTAAAGAAGCAGATGAATACCAGTGGTAGCACACTAGTTTGAGCGCACATGCTACCATGAGCAAGGATCTGGATTGTTGTCCCCCACCCACATTTTCAGAAGAGAAAATCCTGAGTGATGAAGCAACTGCTGAATGTGCCTCTCTTTCTCTCTCCCTATCTTCCCTTCCCTTCTCAAGTTCTTTCTGTGTTATTAAAAGTTTAAAAAGAAGGAGGAGGAGGGGAGGGAGAGGGGGAGGAGGGGGGGAGGAGGAGGAGGAGAAGAAGAAGGAGAAGGAGAAGGAGAAGGAGAAGGAGAAGGAGAAGAAGGAGAAGAAGGAGAAGAAATGGCTACTGGGAGCAGTGTGTTAGACTATTAGACTATAGGCAACATGCCCCAGCAATAAATCTGGTAGCAATAAAATAAGTAGATGAAAAACTGAATCAAACCAGAAAAAGAAGGAGGAAGAAGAAGAGGTAGAAGAAGAAGATGAGGCAAAGGAGAACTAATTAGATCATGTAAAAAGATAAGAAATTTTGATGTATTAGTGATAAGTCATAGGTTGGCATCTTCAATAATTATCAGCATTACTTCCCTGAAATTACAAGCAGAATTATGGTTAAGAGTGTTTTTGTTGGCAAGATAGCACATTTGGGAGGGTGCCTGCTTTGCCATGCATTACAACCCAGGTTTGAGCCTAGCACCCACTAAACTGAGGAAAGCTGTGGTGCAGTGGTGTCATTCCTTCCACGTTTCTTTTTATGTCTCTGTCTCCCTTTGCTTTTAGTTTACTTTATATATATATATTTTTGCCACTGGTATTATAGCTGCAATGTGGTACCTGCACAACCGTACTGTTCTTAGCAGCTATTTATTTATAGAGTTTTATTTCTTATTTTATGACTTTATTTTTTTATTTATTACTATCTTTTATTATTAATAATAGGTTACACAGAGTTACAAGGTGTAGTTCTATACTACACCCATCACCACCAAAATTCTGTCTTTACCCTCCCAATGGTAATCAGCATAGCTATCACAAAATCCTAGAGATTGTTTCTGTTTTTTTTTTCAGGATCATATATTCTAGTTATCTAGATTCCACATGTGAGTAAAACCATCCAGTAGTTGTCTTTCACATTGCTTTACTTATTTTGCTGAGCATGATCACCTTCAGTACCATCCACTTTGTTCCAAAGAACATTACGTCTCCTGTTTAAAAAATATTTTAATTGGGGGTATTAATGGTTTACAGTAAATACAGTTATTGATATATATGTAGGATTTCTCAATTTTCTGCAAAAGACTCTCACCTCTACCTTATGCAGAACAGTATTCCAAGGAGTATGTATTTCTTTTTATTATTTTTATTTTTTTTATTTAATTACTTAATTGAATGAGAGAAAGATACAGAGAGATAGAGAGACCAGAGCACTGCTCAACTCTGGCTTATGGTGGTGCTGGGGATTGAACCTGGGACCTTAGGTCCTCAGGCATGAGAGTCTGTTTGCATAGCCATTATGCTGTCTCCCCCGCCCTAGGAGTATGTATTTCATAATATCTTTATCCAGCTATCTGTTGATGGGCATTTAGACTACTTTCAGTCTGTGACCACTGTGAATAATGCAGCTATAAAGATACATATGTCCCTTCGGATAAGTGTTTTTGTGTCCTTTGGGTAAATGCCTAAGAGTAGTATTGCTGGTTCATAAGGTAATTCCATTTTTATTTGCTTAAGGACTTTCTATACAGTCTCCCAAAGGGGTTACACAAGTTTGCATTCCCACTAGCATTGCAGAAGAATTCCTTTTTTTCCACAACCTTGCCATCACCTGTTGGTTCCTGTTTTAATGATTTAGGGCATTCTCATAGGTAAAAAATGGCATCTCAGTGTAGCCTAAATAAATTTGCATTTATTTAATAATAAGTAAAATGGACCATTTCTTCACATGTTTGTGGGCCATGTGTATCTATCTGTTCTTTAGAAAACTGTCTATTTAATTATTTGGTTCACTTTTTAATTGAGATAGTGCTTTTGTTTCCTTTAGTTGAGCTATACCAGTCCTTTATAGGTGTTTAATATTAATTGCTTGTCTTATTGTGATATGCAAATATTATATTCTAGTTATTGGGTTGCCTGGTTACCATGCTTAGGTTTGCTTTCAATATGTAGAGGCTTTTTAGTTTGATATGGTCCCATTATTTACTCTTGTTTTCATTGCACATGCCCAGATATATACACAGTGGAGAAACAGATAGAATGATACATGCAGCACTGCTCCAACACCTAGAAAGCTTCCTCCCATCCCCCATCCCCACCCCTGGTAAATGAGGACTTAGTTCCTCGTGCACAGTAACATGTTATACTGGGTTAACCTTCATCCAGCTCCTTGTGTCTGTTTTTCCATATGAAAAAGTCATTCTGAAATATGAAGTCCTAATGGGGCAGGGGATACATATTTTCTCTCTTAAATAAAGAATGATTTATTCTCTTAGCTTTATTTTTCCATTTAACATTTAACACTAGATTCCTTAGAACATCAGACTATAAATATAATAATCAGTTTCATTAATAGTTTAGATGGTTGAGGAAAAATATATATATATATATATTTGGCTTCCATTTTAGCCAGAGCACAATAATTTTGAGCTGGTATTATTTTATCCATTTTAAGGGTGGATATAAGCAATCTACCACAAAATGATTAGGTAATTTCCTTAAAGTCGCACAACAGGCCTGTATTTATTGAACTGTAGATGTGGAACAAGTTATTGAGCCTTATGATCCCTATTTGATGCATCTGTTAAGAGGACAATGATTGGGGAGGGGGTCCAAATGTTTTAATAAATAATAGAAAGCGGATCATACCATATGTAAGTACCATATGCCAAAAATCTCTACCTGGAATTTGTTTAACTGCTCAAGATTAGCAAACAGTTATCAGATGCTTCATACATATAAAACATTGTGGCAGCAATGAACAGCAGTTATTAAAATGAAAACCCGCAAGGAATCTATCCATAAAAAAAAAATCCCAGCTTATTTTAGTAGAAAAACTCAAAGGTGTATTTACAAGCAGAGTTTAAGTCAGGTTGCAAGTACTTCTGGATAAATGAAGTAAGCACGAACCTGATTTACCTTTTCACCTAAAATAACACACACACACACACACACACACACACACACACACACACACAATTCATGAAATATGTGAAACAAGAGTAATGACACTGGACGTTAGGTATTAAAGGATACTGATCTCTAAAAGACAGGAGATGAAGAGAGATGAGTTTCAAAAGTCAGCCTTCACTGGCTGAATGGGGTTTCAGTGAGGTGAGATCCCTAGCTGAAAGAAAACACAGGGAGATTATATTGGTAGAGCAAGCACAAGCACTTTATTGTTTCTGCAGAGCATACTCTCATAGGCTGATACAGTCAATTTAGACATGCACAGACTCTTGGAAACAGAGTTGGCAGTCAGCTGAGGTAAAGAACAAACACCTCATCACAGACCCCTGCAAGCGTCAACCTGGCTTTGACCTAGCACGTTATGATTGGGCCCTCCTCAATCGCTATCGAACAGGCCATGGCTGGTGTGCCGCTATGTTCCATCGCTGGGGAGCCAGAGACGACCCAAACTGCCCCTGCGGCTACAGACAGACTATGACCCACATAGTCAACGACTGCCACCTCTCCAGATTCAAAGGAGGTCTTGAAACTTTACATCAGGCTCAACCTGACGCTGTTGACTGGCTACGGAAGAAGGGCAAACACTAGAAGAAGACATGCACAGCAGTCAGCGGTCCTTACATGAGATATGCAGTCTCAGCAGCACATCAGGTTATTAGGACTGTGTACAGAGTACAACGTTGGCATTTAGTGCACAGAGCAGAAGGTCCTGGGTGAAGCTTCTGGGCCCAGAGTCAAGGCTAAATTTCTGGGCTTTGAACCAGCAAAACATGGGCATGGAGTCAAGATTAAACCTTAGGGCTTAAAGCCAGAGTGCGATCCAGTCTACACTTAGCAGTTCAGCCAATAGTGAGTTCCACAGTCTGAGAGATTACAGGCTCCAGAGTTTTCAGACTGCGCTATAGAAAAGTTCAGTAAACCTCCTAAGTAGATTTGAGAATTCCAAGTGGTCAGGAAAACTCAGTTTTTAGAGTACTATCCAGAAGAGAGATGAATAGAGAAAATTCTAGAATCTGTAACATATTGATAGCAGAATTTGAAAGAAACATCACTGCCTAAAAAACTCAATAATAGTGCTTAACATTCATATAGCATTAGAAATAATGCCTGTTCTCTAGTTTCATACTAAAAAACATCATTTATTATTAATGACACATAATAAAATGCATATAAAGTTCTTATTTAGTGGTAGGGAACAATAAGCCTTAAGATGAGCACTGCTCTGTTCCTACCTAGCAAACATTAAAAGCAAGACTGGAAAAAAAGTGGTTTACATATAATTCAAATATGTCCCAGAGCAAAGCTGTAAAATATTTATATGAAAGAAAAATACCCAATGCCAAGAAAAGCAAAAACCACAGTCTATGCCATCCAATCAAAAATACCAGTCATGCAAAGAAATAGAAAAATATAGTATAGATACTCTCTGATTCTGATATAAAATTCTAGGAAATACAAACTGATCTGTAATAATGACAATCAGACAAGCATTGCTTGGGGTCAGGAATAAATTGCAAAGAGGAGAGACAGGAATTACACAGTATCAAGAATCTGGTGACAACTTCACTGGTGTATCCCCATGTATCCCCATGTCTAAACAATGATGCATACCTGTTTCAAGTTACATATTTGATAAATGTCTGGACAACTTACCAGGTGCTAATTATAGTTGAATAAGGATGTTAAAAATTCAAATAACTCATTTTAGAAGAGATGATTAAAGAAGATAGTTATTTCATTTTGGATTTGTTTTCTTGTTTTGACTTTAACATTTATTTTTTTTAATTTTTTATTTATAAAAAGTAAACATTGATTAAACCATAGGATAAGAGGGGTACAACTCCACACAATTCCCACCACCAGAATTCTGTATACCATCCTCTCCCCTGACAGCTTTCTTATTCTTTAACCCTCTAGGAGTATGGACCCAAGGTCATTGTCGGATGCATAAGGTTGAAGGTCTAGCTTCTGTAATTGCTACCCTGCTGAACATGGGCTTTGATGGGTTGATCCATACTCCCAGCCAGTCTCTCTCTTTCCCTAGTGGGGAAGGGCTCTGGGGAAGCGGAGCTCCAGGACATATTGGTGGGGTTGTCTGTCCAGGGAAGTCTGGTCGGCATCATGCTAGCATCTGAAACCTGGTGGTTGAAAAGAGAGTTAACATAAAAAGCCCAACAAATTGTTGACCAATCATGGACCTACAGGCTGGAATAGTGCAGATGAAGAGTTGGGGGTTCTCCATTTTGTAGATAGCTAGTAGGCATATTTTAGTTATATTCCAAAGGACCTATGGCTATACTAGTTTTTTTTTTTTTTTCTTTCCCCTGAGCCTGAAATCTGATATGCAGGTAGATACAACTTATTGTCTGGGGATATGATGTTATGGCTGGAAAAAGTACCAGAAAGCTGGACTTTCATATTTCAATAAGAGTAATTACTGTTTAATTCCTGACCAACACTTCCAGATATGAGTTAATTTGATAATGGTTTCCAGGGCTAGTTATATGTCAACTCTGAAACATACAAAAATCATAATAATCTTCCAAGTTAGTAAGATGTAAGTAAAAGCGAATCATAGGTTGGTTGCGTTATCTTCCAATATGACTAGTGCACTTATAAAATAAGTAGATTAGAACTCATGAAAGTAAGACCATGAGAGATCCCAGTTAGAAGGAAAGTATGTACAAGCCAAGAATAGAGGCTTCAGAAGAAATCAAACCTGATCATACCTTGATCTTAGAGTTTAACTGGACTCCAAAACTATTCAAAAATTAATGTCTGTTATTTAAAACATGTTATTTAAACCAAACTTCTATGGAATTTTGTTCTGACATCTTTATCAAATTATTTAAACTTAGTTAAATTTATTTCTGCCAACAGTTCTCTTCATCAGAATGTACCATTTTGCCAATACCCAGAATTGAATTCATAACTCTTTCCTGCTTTTCTAGATGATATCTATTATTAGTCAGCATTTAAATACTATGTTCATTTAGTACAAATATTATGGATTGTATCTTGAGCAGTGAGGCCCTGTGCTATCTAGCAGATGCCTCTACCCCTCTTTCTCTGAACATTTTCCTCCTGTGTCACATTACAAAGGTTTTGATCCTATAATAATATATACCCTGTTATGTATGATTATTTTATTTCATACACAATCATCTGTATCTTTGTTACAGACTGATCCTCTACCATATTAAATTCTCATATTCTGTTCCCTAGAACTGTTAAAAATGCACAGAAATTGTCATGAAGAAATCAATATTTAGATGTTACTTGTGGTCTTAACAGTTAGGAAACTAAATATAAATTTAAAAAAATTGATGCTGAAGTATGTAGAATTATTTTCTAACTTTAGAAATTGAATAATTTGTCTTTTAAGTAATTCAAATTTTACTTTAAAAGTCATACAAAGTCATCTAAAATGTTGAAATTGGGCTAGTAACAACAACTAGTTCCCTACAACAAAATATAATCTTTGTGAAGTGTATACTTAGCACAGGTCTCACAATGTGGAACTCTTATTTATACTTTTTTCAAAAACATTTTATTTTACAAATACACATTTACAAATGAGCGGGATAGAAGGAAAGAGAGAGAAAGAACTAGACATCACTCTGGTGCATGTGCTGCCAGCGATCAAACTCAGGAACCTCATGCTTGAGAGTCCAGTGCTGTATCCATTGAGCCACCTCCTGGGCCACACTACTTTTTTTTAAAAATACAGTACTATGACTAATTTAATATAAAACTGTGTACTATTTGTTATATTATTATTGCTGTCATTGTTTACCTTGTTTTTAATATAGACATATTACATTCAAGGCTTGCAAGATAGCTTACAAATAAGAATTCAAACTTGAAAAATAATTACATCTGTCACGTTTGACTATCCTTGTGATAATTTATTGTCTCTTTATTATTATTTTTTTTCATCTGAATGATAACATACAGGTATTCATTGGTTAAAAAAAAAGAAACAAGGCTGAGTTGTGGTGCACCTGATTGAGTGCATGCGTAAACCTCCAGTTCCCACATGCAGAGGGGAAGCTTTGCAAGTGATGAAGCAGCTCTGCTGGTGTCTCTTTCTCTTTCTCTATCTTCCCCTTCCCTCTCAATTTCTGGCTGTCTCTGTCCAATAAATAAACAAATATAGTAAAAAACTTTAAAAAGTAAATGTAAAAAAATAGAGGAGATATAGAATAGAATCAGAAGATGGATACGTCTGGATAAAATAATTGTTTTTCAACTAATCCGAGTAAAGAAGGCATGCATAGTACAACTGGTAAATGAATAAATTGGACATAAACTCTATTATTCCTTAATGTTTGATGGTTCCTGCAGCTAAGAGTTAAGAATATATAAAAAGAACAATAAAGGTTCAGAAAGAAAAGGATAACTGTCATCTACTTAGTTAGATGCTTCTCAAGAAATGTTAACAAAAGTCCAGAGCATAATAATAATGATAATAAAAATGATGATTGATGCTGAGACTATATGTCATTTTCGCTGGGCTGGCTTCGCAGGCAGGAGACAAAGACGACCAGGGACTCATGGCTGAGTGGACAGCAGTATTTCTTTATTCACATGAAACACAGCACAATCTAGGCTATCTCTAATCACAATCTTGTCCTTCTCTTTCATCTCTCTCCTCCAGCAGAAGAGTCAGGAACCAAGGAAGTACATGTATGTTAGGGGGCGGGGAGAAGGAAGAAACGGAACCAGTGAGGACTAAACCAAAATCTCTCGGAGGCAGGGGGGAGTGAGACCAAACCAATGTAACAGAATGACCATGTAAATAGACCACAACGTCAAGCAATGTAACAGAAGGGGTCCCAGAAGCAGAACTAGAAGCATACCAAATGACAATTATAAAATATTTTAGCCCTATAGATTTGACATAATTTATTCCCTTTATTATTTTGCATGCTTAGCAGTCTCTGTGTTAGTCTCATCATCATCATACTGCTTCTTTCATTTTTGTTACCATTTGGTACTGAAACAAAAGTTCCATTTTATTCATTAGTCTGGAATTTAAGCATACTATAAACTTCTAAAACATAAATAAAAAATCTTTAGTGATGTTCTTTTCCTTAAAATTTATCATCTTTATTTATTCCAGAGACAGCCAGAAATTGAGAGGAAGTGGGAAATAGGGAGAGAATTAGAGTGAGAGAGAGAGAAAGAGGGAGAAACACACCTACAGCACTGCTTCACCACTTGTCAAACTTTCTTCCTGAGGGGGGGTGATGGCTGGGGGCTTGAGTGATGTTCTTTTCAAAGTATTCTTACTTTTCCCTGTTGTTAAGCTCTTTGTGCAAGAATGGTGTTTTGTTGTTGCTCATTTTAAAAATATGAACAATATTATACATAAAGCATTTCTTGTCTATTCCTACTCTTTACACACAAAAATACTATGCATTCTTAAAATAAATCTGCATTATCAATTTTGGGAATGTTAAAACATCCTTAAGCATAAAACTCAAAGGTCATTTTACTTGTTTAGAAAGGAAACAGGAATATAACAGATAAAAACACAAGATTCTGCTTTATAATAGCAGTATTTGAATCATAAATGATTTGTACATATTACGATTATATGAAGCATAGCTGCAGCACCAAGAACTATTTTCATTTTTTAATGGGCTAACTTGTTGTATGCTTTATATTGGGTTCTAGTTCTCCCCCGCCAAGAGAATTGGATCAGTCCAGTTAGTTTTCGCGGGCCCGCTTGGCCCCGCCCCTAGGAACCCCGGCAGAGTTCCAGGGTTCCTGAGTTCCAGATTTTGAGAGTTACAGAGTAAGAGAGAGTTCCACAGTTGAAGAGTTTCAGAGTTTCAGAGTTGGAGGGTTCCTGAGTTGCAGAGTAAGAGAGAGTGCTTGCGCCGCCGCAAAGAGACAGCAGAGTTCTGTTTGGTGATTAGTTTGGTTTAGTTTATGAATCGTTGTTCCTGAATAAAGAAATACAGCTTCCCTGCCCAGCCGTTGTCTCCGCGTCTCTGTTACCCGCCCGTGAAGCTAACCCGGCTAGAGCCGAAAATTTTAACAACACTCACTGTTCCTTGTTGTTTAGATGTTTGCATACTGAAATTTTCTCAGAGCCATAAAATATTATGTCAATAATATGTCCCTTTTTTTCTTTGAATATTACTAAAGACCTAAGTCTAGAAAGTGCTCACCCAAGTGGCTTACTGTGTTCCTTTATTGTAAAACAACAACAACAAAATCATGAAAGAGAAAATCAAGGGTAATGACTATAGCAGGACACAAAGTAATGAAAAGGAAATAGATAGCATATTCAAAATTGTGTATTATTTGCTATCAAAATGAAATTTATGAAATATATATCCTTTGGTTTTTTTCTCATTCTTCTATGGGTAAGTTTGCACAGAAAAGAAAATGAACATTATAACATTAAGCCAAAAAATTCCTATTTCTACTCACTGGTATTGCAGTACCTGGCACGTAGATACTCAAGTTTAAAATTCTATCTTTCTGCCCCTCTCTGTCTTCTCCTCCTCTCTTTATTTCTCTCTGTCCTATCTAACAACAATAACATCAATAACAACAACAATAATAACTACAACAAAAATATAAAAGAAGGGCAACAAAAAGAAAAATAAATAAATAAATAAATATAAAATTGAATTTCAAAGTTCAGTTCTCCAGAGATACTAGTCACATTCATGCTCTGACTCCCAACTTCAGTATCACTTTATTGAGGAAATGTTGCTTTAAAGGACTGTTGTTGTCACAAAGATACATCTCCACATATCCTCAAGACAGGTGTCAAAGTACATTTCACCCTGCACCAAACCATTATCTTGTTCCACCAGAGGACATAGGTTCTAAACATACTTTTAGTGCTCCTACCTTCTCTCTTCTGAGTCCCCAAGTCTGCTGTGTGGATTACATCCCACTGAGGGTCCATCCTGTATTTTATTGTTCTGTCCTTTGTTTCTTATATTCTCATCTGTAAGATGACCAATTACTAATATATAACCAAAAGATTCACAAAAATATTACAAGTATTTTTCTATCAGAATAATAAAGCAACTTTTGTTATGTATTCTAGCATACAGAAGAAATAATACCATATAGATTATTACTACCTAGCTGGCTTATATTAAATTATTTCATTTAATACACATTTAAGCAATAATTGTGTAAAACAAAATAACAGAATCATTTATTTATTGGTGTGACAGATTCTTTAATTTCTTTCTAACTGAAAAAAATACTCCCAAAATCAAAACTCAAATACTTCTGGAGAAGAATTACTGAAAAATATTAAATAGGTACATCTTGCTAGCATATTTTTGTCTTATCAGTTCTAAAATTATATTACCATGAAATGTGGTGATAGTCATTATGAAATGTAGAGTTTTTTTCTTACTGTTTTCATTTCTAATTTATCCCCTGACATAAACAGGTTGAATCAGGTAATCTATAATGATGTTAATAACTTATAGACGAGTTTCTTATAACTTAAAACAGTGGTATAAAATGCAAAGTTGCAACTTTAAAGCACTGAACAGATTATTGGTGGTGAAAAGTCCTTGAAAAATGCCAGCACTTTATGTGACTTGCTGATTGGTAAACTATGATGTTATAAGCTAGAGAAATAGCTCATCGAGCAAGATGAATGTCTAGTCATGTGCATAGCCTGATTTTGAGTCCTAGCACCTCATGGGAGGTACTATGACATCAGGGAAAGCTCTGATGTCCTGGTGTTGCTCATCTTTTGTGTTTGTGTATATATGAATGAAAGGTCACCTGAAGCAATGAAATCATTAATGGGTGAAGTCCTGGCCCAGAAAGAAGAAGGAAAGATAGAAAGGAAGGAAGGAAGGAAGGAAAGAAGAAAGAGAGTGAGAAAAGGAAAAAGCAAGAAAAATGAAAGAAAACCATATATATATATATATATATATATATATATAGAGAGAGAGAGAGAGAGAGAGAGACATATCTATTAAGAAATGACAAAAGTCTTCTATTTGTCTTTAATCTTTTGACACTAATTGAAAAGGATGAGTTTTCTGTAACTTGAGCCTGTTCTTAGTTAGTCATTGATGATGTTTACAATTTTACCTATCTTTCCTTTTGAGAAACATGGACAATCTTGGAGACAGTGTTTTAAAACACTGACTTTGGGCTCTGCTCAGAAATAGTAATGGCATTTAGGTTGTAATGTATGAAAATGTCAACAGATTTAGAAATAATCCATTAACAAATGAAACATAAGAAGACTGTGATAAAATCAATTTCTTTGGTCATTTCTCTGAGCAACTGAATTGAATGTATTTCTATCTGATTTCTAACATGTTAAAGGTATTTATAAAAAAACAGTCAACATCCATGTTCAGTGGGGAAGCAATTACAGAAGCCAGACCTTCCACCTTCTGCAACCCACAATGACCCTGGGTCCATGCTCCCAGAGGGACAGAGAATGGGAAAGCTATCAGGGGAGGGGATGGGATATGGAGATTGGGTGGTGGGAATTGTGTGGAGTTGTACCCTATGGTTTTGTTAATTTATCTTTTCTTAAATAAAAAATAAATTTAAAAAAATGGAGGTGGAGGGGTCAGGCTGTGGCGCACCTGGTTAAGCGTTTGCATTATAATCAGCAAGGACCCAGGTTCAAGCTTTCCATCCTAACCTGCAGGAGGAAAGCATCACGAGTGGTGAAGCAGGGCTGCAGGTGTATCTCTGTCTCTCTCCCTCTTTATCCTTCTCTCTCCTCTCAATTTATCTCTGTCTTTATCCAATAAACAGACACACACACACACACACACACACACACACACACACACACACACACACAAATGGAGGTGGAACTGAATCTTTTCTCAAAACACAGAGTTAATACTCATAGCATACAAGGGGGGGCCGGATAACTAAAATAATACAGAGGATAAGATTTAAATTGTAGCCTAGAAGCACTATGTAAATAGAACTTTTTTCTTACCACATACTGAACTTTATTATTTTTATTAACCTAGACTTTATTGTGTAGTATCTAGTTGATGCTTTTACAAATGTTAAGTCATTTACTTGAACACTTAAACTAAGTAGCATTGAAAGTCATAATGTCTTAAAACTTGTAAAACTTTGGAAATTAAATTTTAGTCATTCTTTACAGAAAAGGGAACCAGATTTGAAAGCATTGTGGTAAAAAAAAGTCAGCATTCTGCAGGAGTTGGGAACCTCATTAAACGAAGGAATTTTAGAAATAGTATATCACAATTGTCAATATCTGTTCCTATTCATAAAAAGGGATGTTAGATAGCATTTCCCTTAGGTTTTTTTTTTTTTTTTTTAGAAATCAGGGAGACAAGAAAAAAAGAATATTGCATTTAAAAAAGTAGGAAACATTGGTTTTTGCTAAAGAAATAAAATTAAAAGTACATATTTATTATCTTCTGCTGACCTAGTCTTCAAATATTAAATAAATGAGGAAGCATTTGAATAAATAACACTTCCCTCCTTAATACTGTAAAAGGCTCTTAGGATTGATGCCTTTTTGCTCACCTCATGCTGGGAGGAGCTACTTATCATGAACCTCAGTGCCTCTGTAATATCTGACTGAGTATACCAAGAATTTAAATTCTGACTACTCTTTGCTTATATTGTTTCTTTTTGTTCACTAACTAGAGTACCGCTCAGTTCTGGTTTATTATGTTTCTGGGGAGAGAACCTGGGATCTTTGGTGCCTCTGGCTAGAAAGTCTTTTTGCATAACCATTATGCTATTCCCAGAGCTTTGCAACACTTTTTCTTAAGTAATGTGCCTATTGCAAAAACTACCTAGGGATGAAGTAACATTACTACTCAGAACAAATGTAGGTTTGCTTCCACCTTATTTTTTTTTTTTACATCTTCTGCTAGCATCTATGAAGTCATAACAAGCTAGTAGCTTCTTAAATCATAAGTAGATTAAAATCTTAGGCTCTGAAGATTTCTTGACATTTAGAAACAAAACACTACTTTTAAAGGTGTACAATAAAAGTAATAACTACAAAGTTTAAATTATGGGAAGATTCACTTCCTGTCAGACTTCTTTTCTCAAAGGTTTACTTGTGTCTTTTTAACTTAGTACATTTCATTTTCTGTTCATTTCTTTCCTCCTCTTCCTCTCTTTTGCTCATTCTTCTTTTCCCCCCTCCTTTTTTTTTTTGAAATCAGAGCACTGCTTGGAAGATAGTACAGTGATTATGCAAAAAGACTCTGATGCTCCAGGCTCTGAGGTCCCAGTTTTAATCTCCAGAACTACCATAAACTTGAACTGAGCAGTGCTTTGGTCTCTACCTCTGTTTTCTCTCTGTATCTCTCTCATTAAAAATAAATAAAATATTTTAAAAAGAATAGAATACTAAGAAATTCCTAAATTCACGGAGCTGGGTAGTAGTGTATCTTTTAAAGCACACACATTTATTTATATGAGCAAGGACCTTTGCTCAAACTGCTGGTTCCCACCAGCAGTGAGGAAGCTTCACCCCCCCCCCAGATTGTTTATATATATATATTTCCAGAAGCAAAGATATGTCATGCTGGCACCAAGACCCAGCCATAGACCTGGTCAGGAAATAAATAAATAATTAAATAAATAAATAATAAATTCACATATATAAAGAAATTTGGAGAGAGGAGTCATTTTTCATGATTATATCTCTAACTGAAATGTGTTTTATCTTCATGGGTGTGTGTGTGTGTGTGTGTGTGTGTGTGTAAGTAAAAGATGTCAAATCATCTTCACTAGAATAAAATAAAAACTCAGGTTATTGTATGGGGTGATGGTGCCCATAGTTGGAAATTTCCATTTTATACCCTGGTCTCACTCTGTGTGTCTTCTCTCTCTCTCTGTTATAAATACATAAATAAATGAATAAATAACTAAACAATATTACTTTTTAATTTTATGAAAATATATAGTCTGGGTATCAAGGTAACATAAAAAGTGAAGAAGAGACTTCTGTAATATACCTCTTAATAGAGTTTATTGAAAGAGATGATTGAATAAGAAATGAGAGTAAACAGACAACAGAATGTAGTCAAAGAAAATTATTCACAAAGTGATGGTGTTAGTGAGATCTTAGGTAAACCACTCTGCCTTCAGAGGTTGAGATTTCTCAGTCTACATCAGGGTGTAGTGAGATGGTTCTAAAAGAGGTAGTTTCCCTGGAACACAAAAGGAAATGATAAACCTGTTTTGTTTTATTTTTAATATTTGGTAATATTCCAACATTTAATGTAACTATTGAAACAACTGAAAACAAATGTTTCTCAATGACTAGAAAAGCAAGAAGAGCATAAAACAAATGAGTACTAACTTTAAAAGAGGCAAAATGGCAAGGAAAATAGTTTATTTTGTATTGTTAATCAATAATAATGATCTACCATTACTTAATAATAATGCCAGTATTAACTAACAAAAATGATGATGAAGCCATATTTTAAAAAATCAGATATGGGGTAAAGATATGGGGGAGATCCTATAATAAAACAAGTCAACTTGGACTGGATTTGGTGTATTGCACCAAAGCAAAGGAGTATGGAGAAGAAGGGCAGGGAGGGAGCTGGGGGAAGTGAGGACTTTAGAACACTGGTACATAATGATGGCAAAGAACCTAAGTTAGGGTGAGACTGTTATGTTATGCAGACACCTATCATGGTGAGATGAAAAATTTTACCCATGTGTCAACAATTGTACTAGAAACCATTAACAACCCCCGCAATAAAATGATAAAAATATAAATCATCAACAACTTGAATAGTCAGTAGAAAATGAGTAACTTTCTAAATCAAGCAATGCCAATTTAACAACACAAAAGCTGGGAGTCGGGCTGTAGCACAGCGGGTTAAGCGCAGGTGGCGCTAAGCTCAAGGACCGGCGTCAGGATTCCGGTTCAAGCCCCCCAGCTCCCCACCTGCAGGCAGGTCCCTTCACAGGCGGTGAAGCAGGTCTGCAGGTGTCTGTCTTTCTCTCCCCCTCTCTGTCTTCCCCTCCTCTCTCCATTTCTCTCTGTCCTATCCAACAACAACGACATCAATAATAATTACAACAATAAAACAACAAAGGCAACAAAAGGGAATAAATAAAAAAATAAAATAATAAAATAATAAAATAAAAAAATTAAAAAAATAAAAACAACACAAAAGCTAACAATCAAGTATGGCATAAAAAGACTAAAAGAGAACTGGTGTTGGAGATTAACAATATAAGGAACTGATATTGTTAATCATGTGAGTTCATGTAAGTTCCTGAGCAGTATGTTTAAGATCTGTATATCTTCCTTTTTTTTTTTTGTAGTATGGGGCTAAGGAAGGGGGGATCACAGATGTACAGCTACAACTCCATTCCTGGACCTCCTTGGCCAAGTGCTTTTCATTATTTTAAATTCAGTATATATACATATATATATATATTTTTTTTTTACACCACTGCTTTACTATCTGAGTAGTTTCCCCTGGTGCTGTGGAGCCAAGGATCAAACTTGTGGCTTCACACATAGTAAGGTGCACAATCTATCAGCTCTAAATTATAGCATAATATAAAGGGTAAGCCAGATAGAGAAGTAATAAAGTAATAAATAAAAATAAACTATTTTAAAAGATTTCTTGATTCAATGTTGGGAGAAAGTTCACCCATTAGAGTACGTGCATACCATGCACAAGGACCTACATTCAATCCCCGGTAGGTATGGGAGCATAATGGCGATAATGGGGAGTACTAGAGTATGCTACAGTGCAGAGCAGTGCTACAGTGTCTCTCCTCTTCTCACTTTGCCTCTTCCTGACTCTTTTTCCATTTATCAGAAGTTAAAAGGCTGCAAAGCATCATAAAATAAGCTTGAGAGTGTCGATTGTACATGTTCAAGGCCCCAGATTGGGGTGGGAGGGATAAAAAGGACTAAACAACAACTTTGAGCTGCCAATGTAATTCACCAGGATAGTGTAACTGCTTTATCATCATGTTCCGACCTGGTCCTATACTGTTCTGGGGGAAGCTTTGGTGCTGTGGTGATTTTTCTCCCTTTCTCTGTCTCTGTTTGCCTTAAAGTTGACCTGGAGTATTGAAGCCCCAGAAATGTCAAATTAAATTAAATTAAAATATTTTTGATGTGAAGAAAAATACTATTGTTCATATTGAATGAATAGTGGTCTAAATCAGATTAATGTAGCAACTTTCACATCTATACTTTTTTACTTAAATTTCTGAGCAAGATAAAGAGAGAAATGTATGTGCTTCCAGATCTGAACTAAAGTTATTAATTAAAGAATAGAAAATGATTTCATTCTAAAGATGTACCAGCAAAGGTATAAAGACAGAAAATATGCATATGTTGATTTTTTCCAAAATAAGGAATAATTTAGATCAAAATCAAAAGCTAGGGTTTAGATCAATAATTACAAAGAAAAAAACTAATTTACTCACCTAGTTTTTGATAGCTGGAAGATATCATTGCTAGCTTGCTTGCATATTTGCAAGGAAAATCTGCATTGACTTCATTAGGATTATTTTAATAAGGCAACTAAACTCACCACACATTATTTTATTTGAGATTTTAAAGTGGGGGGAATACATATTAAAATTAAGTCATTATTTCATTTACTTTGCTTCCCACCTCTATTTTATCTTTTTGTTTGACAATAATAAATACATCTCTTTGTATGGAAAATAAATTATTCTAAGGAGAAGAAAAACAAGCAAAAAAACAACAATAACAAAAAACACTTGCAGGGACCTAGCAGTGTTGCACTGGGTTAAGCACACACGTTACAGTGCTCAAGGAACCAGGTTCAATACCCTGGTCCCCACCTGCAGGGGAAAAGCTTCACAAGTGATGAAGTAGAGCTGCATGTGTCTCTCTGTCTGTACCCAATAATAAACAAAAATATTAAAAAAGAAACACCTGGGGTCGGGCTGTAGCACAGCGGGTCCAGTGCACGTGGCGAGAAGCATAAGGATCAGAGAAGGATTCTGGTTTGAGCCCCCTGCTCTCCACCTGCAGGGGAGTCGCTTTACAGGCGGTGAAGCAGAACTGCAGGTGTCTATATTTTTCTCCCCCTCTCTGTCTTCTCCTCCTCTCTCCATTTCTCTCTGTCCTATCCAACAACGAGGACATCAATAACAACAACAACAACAATAAAAAAACAAGGGCAACAAAAAGCAAATTAAAAAAAAAAAAACACCTGCAGAGGGGTTGTGACAAATATATCAACCCCATTGCAAAACGTGATTAATCTTACAAATCCATACTATACTTAATCGTTTTATTTTTGCCATCAGTGTTATCTGTCAATTATTTTATTTGATAGGACAGAGAGAAATTGAGTGGGAGGGGGATATAGAAAGGGAAAGAGAAAGAGAGGTATGTGCAGCATTCACCACTCATGAAACTTCCCACCTGTAGGTAGGGACCAGGGGCTTAAACCTGGTCCTTGTGCATAGTAACATGTGGTCTCAACAGGCTGCACCACTGCCAGGCCCCTTTATAAACATTTTATTTTGAATTTTTTAACTTTTCTCCACTAGTGTCAGTCAAACTTCTAATAAATCATAGAGCAGGTACTACTACTTGACTAATATGAGGTTAACTACCAAACATTAACATTTGATCCATGAAATATTCAACTTTACATGGAAATTGCTCATCTAGTTAAATGTGATATAATTAAACATACAACTTAAACCAAGATCACATTATATAAAAATTTCATTAACCAAAACATATGATAATCAAATTGATTGTTAATAGGTCTTTCTACCATTTTCTGCCTCAGGGGTATGATGATGGCTACGGGGGTGAATATGATGACCAGACTTATGAAACATATGATAACAGCTATGCCACTCAAACGCAAAGGTAAGGCATTTGCTGTCTAAACCATTCTTAGGATTGTCTCTAATCCTGCTATATTGTTTCTTTTATCTAAGTATCAGTTATATTCTGTGAGAGTTTCTAGTAGTGTTTTTCCCAATATCTTTCTGAATTATTACATTGCTTACTAGACAGAGACAGGGAGAAGATAATCATATTGTGTGGTTGCTAATAATTAATAATAGTCTAATTTTAAGATTAGATAATTACCATGACAAATTAACATTTACAAAAGCTAGTATTTGATGAAATATTGTTACTTTTAGAGATTATTTTAGTAAGTCTATAATAAAGAAATAAACAATGCGCTTACTCAATATGACTTTTTCCCCTAAAATATCATATGCAAAACAAATAGTTTCCTATGGTAGATAAGGAAATGTTTTTGGTTTCTGAAAAGGGGACAGTCTTAAAATATCTTGTGAAGTCAACAAGTATTTTCCTTATTTGATAAAATTGACTGTTGAATTTTTCTTTTTAGATTCATGAAAAGTTAGACCATGTTTTTCTTTTTTTAAAGTTAGATTTGCATTCGGTAGATTTTGCCTACTTACCATAGTGATGTGTGAGACAGATGCAAAATATTATGTGATTATCAAAATTGAGACACAGGACATTTAAATCAACCCACATTATCTCTTTGTGATCCATTATAGACTTTTCCTCTCTACGTCAGGCCCTGGAAACTGATTTTTTTGTTTGGTTGGTTGGTTTTTATAGTTTGCCTTCTCTAGAAGATTATATAAGTAGAAACAATACAATATGTAGGCTTATGAGTCTACTTCTTTAATTAATGTATTTGAAATTTATTCATGTTGTGTAGAACAATATTTTTGTTATTGTTGATAGGATTTCGTCGTAAGGGCATACTACTATTTTTTCATGCACTTGTTAAGGGTCATTTTTGTTGTATCCTTTTATTGTAACTCTCAATAAAATGATATAAAACTGATGCATTTTAAAGAAAATAAACAATTGCTTTTTAATGTATGAATTTAAAGCAAAAACATGAGCCTATCTATGTTAGTGAAGTGATTCTCCCCCAGATATGATTGTTAACAGTCAATAAAACAAATTGACACTAACTTTTTATAGCACATTTTTCGGGGGACAACTTTATTGTTGCCCTCCAAAGAGACCATTACTTAAGATTTTGAAGGAAGGAGGTGCCAAAAATAATAATAAATAACTTTAAGACCACTATAGAGTGGAAGGAATCTACATATACTGCCCAAATGTGGTTTTCTCATAGTTTAGGGTCTATATAATAAAGAAAAGTGGTTCTATTAAGGGAGACGACTACAGACAATTAGGGAACTAAGTATGAAGTTTGATTCCTTCAAACGTACACAGAGCTTAAGATAACATTGTGGCATTATGGAAATGACTATTTTCATCAGTTGAGTAAATGGTTACAATTGTGGTAGGCTAAATAGAAAAGTCATCGTGAGTCATGAGCCTCTATTATAAACACTATCTTACTTGCCACAATTGTATATTAGAACACACTGCCATTATTTGGGGTTGAGGATTTTATATAATACCACAAAGTAAATAGACTATTACATGCGAATTGGGTCATTTTTATAACCCCTTCTAATACTTTTAGCTCAACATTGTATATTAGAACATAAACTTAGTTATAATAAACTTCTATGACTTGTTCAGAAACCATTTGGTAGTGAACACAATAACTGTACACTACAAAAACAGAGTGAAATAACGTATTTTAAGAGTTAACTTTTTATTTTTAAATTACTAAGCAATTGCCTCTGAACCATCTTAGTCAAATAGATGTTTTTCTGTTAATTCAAAACATGACCTTCAGCATATGTACATATTTAATTTTAAAATAAAGAAAAAATAACTAAATAAAATAATTTTGGTGTAAATCTCTAGAGCTACATTCAGCTTATCAAGGTTTTCAATAATTTATCTTTGAATATTTAAAATATGATATTAGAAAAACTGAATGCAATTATGATTAAAAAGTTATACTAATCTGCAGTAATTTTCAGAAAACATATTGTCTTATTTTAGTGAAATATTTGCATATATGTAAGAAGATATTTTTATAATATTCTGCTTTCTTTTTACAAGATTTACTTATGTAGTAACATGAAAAAAGAAAAAGGGCCAGTACATCACTCTGGCTCATGCAATGCCAGGGATTGAACTCTGGATCCCTGGAATGCAAAGTCAACATTCTTTTCATTGTATCACATCCCTGGAAGAATATGCTGCATTTACTATCCTCCCCCCACAAGCATTAAGTTTTTCTTTCCTTCCTTCTCTTCATCCCTCCCTCGCTCCCTTCCTTCCTTCCTTCCTTCCTCCCTCCCTCCCTTCTTACCTTCCTTCTTTCCTTCCTGCCTTCCTTTTTTCCTTTCTTTATCTTTTTTCTCCTAGTAATTTAGTAATGTTTTACAAGATTATAACATTGCAGGGGAGTAGTTTCATACAATCCACTGTATCTGTTGATAAATCTTCCCATCTGTTCTAGCCCAAATCAAAGGCCAACTATTCAAAATATGTTCTTCCTAAACCCCTCATATGGGAATTGTTTCTCTCCAAATTCCAGTAGTACCATATCTTTATTTGTCTATCACCCTTTCTTTTTCTTACATTGAATTTTTCATAATGTGTGTATGTATATATATATATATATATACATATATATATATATATATATATGTATATTTTTTGCCACCAGGGTTATTGCTGTAGCTCTGTGCCTACACTACGAATCCACTGCTCTTGGAGGCTATTTTCTTTAGTTGCCCTTGTTGTTTATCATTGTTGTTATTATTGTTGTTGTTGTTGTTATTGCTGTCATTGTTGGCTAACACAGAGACAAATCAAGAGAGGACAGGAAGACAGAGAGGGAGAGAAAGATAGACACCTGCAGACCTTCTTCACTACATATGAAGCGACCCCCAATGCAGGTGGGGAGCCAGGGCTCGAACTAGGATACTTATACAGGTCCTTGTGCTTTGCACCAGGTGTGCTTAACCCGCTTTAGTACTTACTGCCTGGCCTCCATAAGGTATATTCTTAAAACAAGATTGTTGATACATGGATGTCAGATATAATATGTAATAAAACTATGAGAACTGGAAATAAATTTCCATCAAAGACAGCAGTTATTCAAATAATATATGACAGAATGCTTGTGTGTTTCTGAGATACTTTTACACACACACACACACACACACACACACACAAACACACACACACACTATATATATATAATATATATACACAAAATATCACAATAAAATATTAGTTACACACTATATTTCACTTATTATAAAGTATTTATTTTAATGAAAATATAACTACAATTCTAGTATGTTATCTGACATACTAGAAGTGCTCAGAAAATGTTTGTTTAGTAAATTAATGAGGCAAATTAATGCATTAGTTAATGAATGAATGCAATGACTGTTATTACTTCAAAAACTGAGGAAGATTAGCTTTTAAATATAACATCAATTTTTAATACAAATGGATTAGCATTGGAAAATTTCTTCACACACATAGACTAGCCTACCTTAATTTTTTTACATTGATCCAACTAAACTATCAAAAATAATATTAACATTTCAGTTAAATATTTATTAAATGATTATGTGCCAAGAGCAAACTAATAATATAGTGACAGAACTTGATTTTTAAGTGTTAAATGAATTTTTAATATTCATTCTTAATCATTTGAGAGCTTATTTGCAAATTATGTATAAATTTAAATAAATATAATTGAAACAAGTGGAGGTAATTGAGTAGTAGGATTTATATGAAAAAATTCACTTTTACAAGAATCAGTCTAGAGTTTTATTTCAAATGGCATCATTTTAGTTGAATTTTAAACAGTATGTTTGAATGTGTAAAAGGTGATGGAGAGGTTTCTTAATAGTGGAATCCAGAGACTTGTATAAGCATAAAATTTATCATAATTAAAAAAATAATTTGAATAATATTTTAGTACTGTCATATTCAAGCTCAGAAAAAGTGCTGATTTAGTAACTTGGAAGTAAAACAATAGATTATATTTATTTAGTTAAATAGAGATTGAAAATAATAATCTTTAGGAAAAATTATAACTGATTAGCTAGTAAGCAGAGATGAATACAGAATTTGTGGAGATAAAAGTATAGAATATGGGAATATGATAGGTGCCTAAATGGAATCATTACGTCATGTTCAATACAGTACAGGAGAAATTCACAAAGTAGCACCCTTACAAAGATTCAACTGTAATTTAGACTTTCTTTTTTTTAAAAATATTAATTCCCTTTTTGTTGCCCTGTTGTAGTTATTGTTGTTGATGTCGTCCTTGTTGGATAGGACAGAGAGAAGTAGAAAGAGGACGGGAAGACAGAGAGGGGGAGAGAAAGACAGACACCTGCAGACCTGCTTCACCACTTGTGAAGTGACTCCCCAGCAGGTGGGGAGCTGGGGGCTCTAAGCAGGATACTTATGCCAGTCCTTGCACTTTGCACCAATTGCACTTAACCCTCTATGCTACTGCCTGTCTCCAATTTAGACTTTTAACAGACTTAATTAATCCCCAGTTGTCTTGTAAGGTGTCCTTAATTTGGGGAAACTTAAAATAGAGATGAAAAGGGACTTCAGTACAGATTTCTTTATACCTAATTGATAAAAGACTGGTAAAGATGATTATATTATGAGGAGATGCTGAGTATGTCTTTCCCTTTCTCTGTTACTGTGAAAAGTAAAGCAAGAACAGATTTAGGGTTTATTATACAAGTTTCAAACTGCACAACTAGTATTGCATTTTTCTGAGGAACTCAATTAACTGATATCTGACTTAAGATAAGTTTCATCTTGAGATTAGCACCTTTAAGCTGATAAAATATTAATTTATATTCAAGTTTAATACTTTCCTTATGTGTTCCTTAAAGTTGATTGGATTTCATATTATTAGATGATATCAGAAACCTTTGGTATGCTATGGCCAGAGACTTATTTTTTTCTTAGTGAGCCTAGTTAAAGGTTTATCAATTTTGCTTATACTTTCAAGGAAAAGTTTTTTTTTTTCACCTCCAGGGTTATTGCTGGCCTCGGTGCCTGCACCATGAATCCACCACTCCTGGAAGCCATTTTTTTCTCCTTTTATTTTTATTTTTTTATTTTTTTATTTAAGAAAGGATTAATTAACAAAACCATAGGGTAGGAGGGGTACAACTCCACACAATTCCCACCACCCAATCTCCATATCCCACCCCCTCCCCTGATAGCTTTCCCATTCTCTATCCCTCTGGGAGCATGGACCCAGGGTCATTGTGGGTTGCAGAAGGTAGAAGGTCTGGCTTCTGTAATTGCTTCCCCGCTGAACATGGGCGTTGTTCAGTATAGTCGGTCCATACTCCCAGTCAGCCTCTCTCTTTCCCTAGCAGGGTGTGTCTCTGGGGAAGCTGAGCTCCAGGACACATTGGTGGGGTCTTCAATCCAGGGAAGCCTGGCCAGCATCCTGATGGCATCTGGAACCTGGTGACTGAAAAGAGAGTTAACATACGAAGCCAAACAAATTGTTGAGCAATCATGGACCCAAAGCTTGGACTAGTGGAGAGGAAGTGTTAGGGGGGTACTCACTGCAAACTCTAGTGTACTTCTGCTTTCAGGTATATATTTTGCAGTAGTTTATGGATATGTGTGAACATAAGGTCTCTCTCACAGAAACTGGTGTATATCTAGGTTTTGGGACTTTGTTAGAAAGTGAACCACCTGAGATGAAATTAGAGTGTACTATGAAAGGAAAGGTATCACTCGAGTAATGAAGCTGAAGGGTTGTCATTCCACACGTGAAGTCTCTGGACACAGTCTTTTTTGTTGTTGTTGTTGCCCTTGTTGTTGTAGCCTCGTTGTGGTTATTATTATTACCATTGTTGATGTTGTTCATTGTTGGATAGAACAGAGAGAAATGGAGAGAGGAGGGGAAGACAGACAGGGGAAGAGAAAGATAGACACCTGCAGACCTGCTTCACCACCTGTGAAGGAACTTCCCTGCAGGTGGGGAGCCGGGAGCTTGAATTGGGATCCTTCCGCTGGTCCTTGTGCTTTGCGCAGAAAAAGTTTTTTGTTTCATTGATATTCAATCATTTATTTCCACTTTAATTTTATTATTTTCCTCTCATTGGTTTTAATTCATGTGGCATTCTTCTTCTAGCTCCTTTAGGTATGAGACTGTGTTGCTTATTTAAGGTTTTTCTTGTTTTAAACTATATTTATTAATATATTAAACTATAATATACATATATTATAGTTGTGTAAGCTATAGAAATCAAAACATTGTGCATTATATTAAGAATAAGCATGCATATCAAGTGGAGTTTAATTGGGAACTCTGAAATAGATTTTCACATATATAGTAAGTTAATTTAAAACTGAGGGCATGAAATAGAGAAAGGACGTACTCAGAGAAGAGTTTCTTCAATAAATGGTGTTGGTAAAATTGGATAGCCACATAAAAATAATCACTGTATTTCACCATGCACAAGTTATCAAAAATATATCAAATACTTCAGTATCAGAGCTGAAACTATAAAATAGATTGAAGGAAATGTGATATGAAAAACTCTATGATACTGACTCCATGAATGCCTTTGGTGACTTGACTCCAAGCAAAAGCAAGAACATACAAATGAGACTATAGCAAACAAAAAGTTTGGGTACAATGAAGGAAACTATAGTTGAAACCAAAAGTAACTCTACTGAATGGGAGAAAAATTCACACAAAGAGGGCTGGGCAGTAGCACAGCAGGTTAAGTGCACATGGCACAAAGCACAAGGACCTGCATAATAATCCCGGTTCGAGCCCCTGGCTCCCCACTTGCAGGGGAGTCGTTTCATAAGCTGTGAAGCAGGTCTGCAGGTGTCTGTCTTTCTCTACCCCTCTCTGCCTTCCCATCCTCTCTCCATTTCTCTCTGTTCTATCCAACAACGATGACATCAATAATAACTACAACAATAAAAAACAAGGACAACAAAAGGGAATAAATAAGTAAATATTTAAAAAATTAAAAAAAAATCCCAGTTCCAGCCCCAGCTCCCCACCTGCAGGGGACTAGTGTACAGGCAGAGAAGCAGGTCTGCAGGTGTCTATCTTTCTCTCCCCCTCTCTGTTTTCCTGTCCTCTCTTGATTTCTCTCTTTCTTATACAACAACAATGATGGCAATAATAACAACAATAGGCACCGAGGCTCAGCAATAACCCTGGAGACAAAAAAGAAAAGAAAAATTCGCACAACATACACTTGACAAAGAGCTAGTAACAAAAATATATAAAGAATTCACAAGAATCAACAACAGCAACAGAGCAATCTATTAAAGAACAGGGAAAATAAACACTTCACCTAAGAACACATAAAGAGGATCAACAGACATTCAGAAAAATATATGCAATACTAGCATTTATCATCAGGGATAATCAAGTTAAATCAACAATGAGACATCAGACTTACACTGTAAATATAGCCTGTCTAGAAAAGTTAACAAACAACAAATACTAGTGAGATTGTAGAAAAAAACAAATGAAAAAAGAAGAAGATCCCTTGTACATAGTTGATGGGATTGTAAATTGGTTTTGATATTGGTCAGTATTTTGTCTCTCTCTGTTTCATTTCTTTTTCTATTTATTTACTTTGGCAAAATTTTAGTAGTTTCTCATAAAATTAATAATAGCACTTCCATAGACTCCAAGAAATCCATCCCTAGGTATATAACTGAACAACACAAAAAACACTATTTCAAAAAGGTGTTTGACAGCTGTGTTCATGTAGTGCATTTCCAGTAGCCAACCTTTGGAAACAATTCAAGTGTCCAATGACAGATACATTAATAAAAAGATGGTACTACCTCTGAAAAAAGATGAAATCTTGTGCTTTGTGAACATGTAGATGGAACTGCAAGAGATGGTAATAAGTGAAAAGAAGCAGAAAGAGTACAAATACCAGATGATCTCAGTTGTCTGTTGGCTATAAAGAAACTAAGGGGAAAGATATGTAAAACATATCTTTGAACTCTAACTACAAGAGTGAGGTCAACAAAGGGGCAGAGGGCAGGAAGTGTTATAAGGGATTTTGTAGAGGGCTATTTCTACTATGGTGCTGGGCATGGTGGTGTAAAATATCTGGAAAAAGTGTGAAATTATACTGCTACAACATCCATCCTTGAAAACAAATGTTAACTCAATAAAGTTGAAATATATACAAAAAAACAAATAAATATTTATCTATTAATATTTACTTTAAATGCAAATATACAAAATCATCCAGTAGAAGAAGAAATTCTCTTTTCTGTGAACTTCTTAGCTCTGATGAACTGTTCCAGTCCATTTCTGAGACTACTTTAGAAAAAAAAATGTTACTAGAATAATTTGAGAAGAATTGAATAAGAAAAATAGTTACAGCATCAGAAAATACTTTTCAGTAAAAGGAAACCTCAAGGAACAATACTATCTCTTTGGGCTAGTACTTATTGGGATATGATGTTTCCTACGAATCCTAGAAATGAAAGAAGAGAGAGGAGATGGATATAGCTTTTCCAGAAGTCTCCTGGAAGGAACCAAGTGATTTGATTCAAAATGGAAACCATGGGCTCCTTCATGGAGGAAAAGTAGGGAGTTAATTCCTCAACTTGGCTCTCTTTCCCAGTCTGCTTACTACCTCTGCTCCCATTGGCTGACTATATTAGAAAACAGAGGACAAAAACCTAGAATAGATTGAATTGTTGTCACTTATCAACATAATATAGAAGAGACTGGAAGCAAAAATAAAGAAATAAGTTAAAAAAACAGAGGCAGTTAGAAAATACAACACAACATCTGAACTTTTCTGTCAAATTCTCAAAACTACTCCTCATAAATATTAGTGTCAACTTGTGTGAACTTGCTATGAAAATACTAGTGTCTGGAAATTAATTTATTATCTTATTAATTAAAGAGCATCTAGGAGTTGGGTAGTAGCACATCAGATAGAAAGCACACATTGCCATGCAGGAGGGCCTGGGTTCTAGTCCACAGATCTGGCCTACAAGGGAGAAAACTTCACGAGTAGTAATGAAGTGTTGCATTTGTCTCTATGTCTCTTTCCCTCTCTATCTCCCTTTCCATTTCTTTCTGTATCTCTCAAAAAGATTTAAAAAAAAAACTGTGAAGCACAGTGGATTTTTCATGCAGGCACCATAGAGCCCCAGTGATAACGAGAGAGAGAGAGATGGAGGAGGAGGAATCTATATACTAAAAATATCAGAATTGCATGTTGAACATATATTAATGAACAAATGGGTCTTTGGATTCTCTTTCACAAATCCCTAGCTACTCCAAAGTCAGAATCTGCAGTATAAGAGCAATTCTCAGTGGACTACCCCTCTTACTTCCTTTGGATTCTTTGATTGGACCCCCAGATAAATCTACATAAGAGAGGTAAGCAGGAAAAAAAAAAGACAATTTTAATCCCGTGCATACAAATACCCATGAGATATGACGGAACCTACTGAAATGACTGAAACAGCCAGTTCCAGTTTGCATACATTTTAGGGAAAAAAAAGTAGAAGAAGGAAGGTGGAGGCAGAGGAGCAGGAAAGATCCTGTGAATAGACAGGATAAAAGATTTCTTGAAAATTTGTTGAGTTAATAGTAAGCTTGTTTGCATAGTTTCTATCCCTAATGGGATAGAAGTAGTTTTCTACCTCTAATGGTCTCTTTATCTCTGTTTGGGGGGCTACCTTTTTTTTTCTTTTTGCCTCCAAGATTATTGCTGGGGCTCAGTGCCTACACTATGAATCCACTGCTCCTGGAGGCTGTATTCCCCATTTTATAGCCCTTGTTATTACCCTTATTGCTGTCATTATTATTGTTGTCATTGCTGTTGTTGTTGGATAGGACAGAGAAAAATCGAGAGAGGAGGGGAAGACAGTGATGGGGAGAGAAAGACACCTTCAGACTTTCTTCACTGGCAGTGAAGCAACCCTCCTGCAGGTGGGGAGCTGGGGGCTCAAACTGGGATCCTTACTCTGGTCCTTGCGTTGGGCACCATGTGTGCTTAACCTGCTGCGCTACCGCCTGACCCCCCAGAGGCTATCTTTTGCACAGAGATTTACTTCCTGGTTTTAGGTGAAACAGAAAGGTGAAGAATCAGACAAAATTCCTTTTAGAACAATGGTTGGTTAGTTTGCTATTCATTTATTGTACTAATTCAAGAGAAACTATATGCTTGTTAGACACATCATGGGGTAGCTAGATTGGGGACTCCAGATAGGAAAAAACATGAAATAAAAGAAAAAAGAAACCATTAACTTGTTTCAGGCTGAAAGTGTAATGTGAGTCCTGAGTTTGATACTAAGAGGCTATAGCAGCCCTTCTAATAAGAAAACTCAAGTGCAACTCACTTCAGTTAACCAGTAATTTAATAGAAGTTGCAATATAAAGTATGTAACAAATTGCTATATTTATTTAAGTGGCATGATTCTCTATATAGTAACTTGCCCTCATTTTGTAACTCAATTGTTTTATGTCGCAAACTGTAGTTAACAATGAGATTGAATTTACCGAACATTATCTGATTTGAGGTATTTTCCCAATATTATTTTATAAGTTAATTTTATTTTCATGCCATTTACTAACATTTAAATACATAAACAGTGGATTTACTGTTATTTTAATTTACTTCAGCAGATTAAGATCCAGATTTTGATATATTATTGGTGGCCTCATCTGGTATATGTATTATACACATATATAATAATTGCTTTTAGTTAAAGAAACTATGTGTGCTTCAAATAAATATTTTATATGGATTGTATTTAATGTTTTAAATTAACATAGGGTTAATTTTAATAACACTTTGCCTAGATAACTGATTTATCTATGTATATGCATATGTATGTAGTATGTATATAGTTGAATTTTTTAATAAACTTAAGAAACTGTCCCTATTGACAACTGAAGTTTGTGCAATCATTTGTTGTGAACATTTTATATTACCTAGCCAGTTTATCTCCTTAACAGAATAGTTTAGAACTGGAAATAACCTTCAGTAAGAAACAAAAGTATTTGGAAAACCATGTACAATCAGAGCTTTTGAAATATCAAGTGTTGTGCTAACAAAATGACTGACTTAGTACACTGCTTTCCCATTGTGTAGAGTGCCATCAGAAGCTCCAGTTCTGTGATCTCTTTCATTCTCTGCCTCTTTGTCTTTATCAAAGAAAAGAAGGAATGAATGAAAGAAAGGAAGGAAGAAAAGAAGGAAGAAAGAAAAAGGAAAAAGGCATTGTTAGATTTTATTTGACTTTTAAAAAATGGGAACGTTATAGAAAACTCAGCATTACGGTGTTAATGAAAATCACTTGGAATTTTAGATACTATGATTGATGAAGAAGCTCAATTCTAGCTGATAAGAAAGAAACATGTAACTTAGAAACTGACATAGTACATAAAGAATTGTACCCACAAGCATAAAGTCCCAAATCTGAGCCCTGGTTTAGTGTATAGGAGAGAGATTTTTGTTTTGTTTTGTTTTGTTTTGTTTTCTCTCTCTTGTAAATAAAAAATAAAAAATCTTTTAAAAGAACCACTTGTTAATATCCTGTTCGTAAGTCAATTTAAAGTGTCAGAAGTATAAATATAAATATAAATATAAATATAAATATAAATATAAATATAAATATAAATATAAATATAAATATAAATATAAATATAAATATAAATATAAATATAAATATAAATATAAATATAAATATAAATATAAATATAAATATAAATATAAATATAAATATAAATATAAATATAAATATAAATATAAATGTATATAATTGTCAAGATATAGGAAATCAAAGTGGAGTCTATTGCAAAATGAAAAGTGTGTACTCTGTCTAAAGTAATTATCTTCTGTTCGACTTAGAATTTAAAGTGCTTATTATGATATTATGACTTGTGGTCCATAAATAAAGGGCCTAGTAGTGCTAGGTAGTTTTCCCCAAGAAAATCTAATGGTCTGTTTTTTTCTAGACACTAATGCTAAAGTTTACCATGCCGGAGTTTTTTTGTGCATTTGAAATTTTATTCTCATTTTAATGAAAGCTTAATGATTTACAGCACAGTTGTTGACACATAAATACAATTTCTCATCTTCCCTTGATAGATGCTGTTTTCATGACCATCTTTTTATCATCATGCATATGGACCCCGACATGCTCTCCAATCTCTCTTTTGCTCAACCTTCCCCATAGTCCTTTGCTTTGGATTAATACACCACAGCAAGTCCGTGTTTCACTTTGTGTTTCCCCTTTACCCTTTTGTTTTTCAAGTTCCACCTGTGCAATTTTAACATTGCATAGAATGATGTCTTATTCCTATTCCTCTGTTTCTTGTGCTGGGAAACTTATCACCTGGGAAGACTCAGAGGGTTAGAATATTTATGACTGTTGAATGAAATCATCTGGAGATCCTCCCCTGATTTACTTAGCTATTTATTGATGCTGTATGTCAACATATTAACTGGGTATGCTGTTCAGCATGTTCATACAATGATCTCTGTATTGCTTAAGATTTTTCATGGCTTTTTAAAACAGAGCTTTAATAAGAAGATCTTAAAAAGAAATCAGAACCCTCATTACTTGTTATTATATAGTCTCATCCTATTAGTTAAAAAGTTCAGTCCAGCCAGATTAAAAAGGAAAGGTATTAGATTTTGTCACTCAAAGAGGCTGGTTCAAGGATATGGACATTTTTTTAGGATCATTTTGGAAAATGTAATTTGTCATGTCAATTTATCAGGAAAGTATCTGAAATTTTAGAAGCTAGTAACTTATTTTAATTTTAATGAAATATAATAGAGTTTAAATTGACCATATCAAATGGTAGCCACCATCATTAATTTGTAACCGCAGCCCTGTGCAAAATAATTAAATAGAAATCAGCATACAGATAATAGCTATAAGAGCATAATAAGGAGTCCTTTAGACAATATACTTGAGGCCGTCACATGTGAAGGATGTCCTCAAACCAAGGGTAGATACTTGAAGGCAATTAGGAAAGAAAACAGATGCACATGTAAACACATAGTATATGATGGGTAGTAAACTAAATGATTCAGAATGTTTATCTTACTCATGGCTTTATAACTTGAGATAAAACTCTTTAAATTGATTCCTGCCTAACTCCAACACTAGAACATTTGTTCACACAAATGTTCACACAAGCCATGTTGTTTCCCAAACACTTTGTTCAATATTTGTTTGTTTTATCCTCACTGGGCTTCACCATTTCAGGCTGACTTTTTCAGACAGAAGGTGAGACAGTGAGAGGGAAAAATACTACAGCAGTGAAACTTCCTTAATAAGCAGGTCAGACTAGAACATAAGCTGTACATCTGACAAAGCAGGCACACTAGCCAGGGGACTATTTGACTGGTCCTTTATTCAACTTTCAAACACCTCAGCTTATTTAGAAACTTGAATATCTTTTTTACCTGGAACCTGTATCTGTATACATTCATCACTAATTTGCTAGTAAACCTAGACCCCTTTCATATTTCAGTCTTCATAATGATGTTTCTCTATCAATATCCAATCCAAAGTGTGTTTCTGGCTAGCTATTGTAACCTTAGTCTGGTCTCCTGAATGAAAATTCATGGAATCCAAACTGTAAGAAGGACAACACTGATTTCTCTCTATATTTTAGAACAAAGATTCCAGCGAACTCAACATAGCTTAGTGAATCTTTAGTCAAATCAAAACACAAGAGCTACATAATTACTCATTGATGCAGAATGCTAGTATTCTGTGATTGTTTATTAAGAAACACTCTAATACCAGCAACATGATAGTTTCTAGAATAACCACCTTGCATAGGAGTAATTAAAGTTGACATTTTACTTAGAATACCTAAGTTACTAGCTTTGACTTCTTATTTATTTGTATCAAAGGAGCTTTCACTTCAAAACAATTAACACAACCACATTGGTATCCAAGTGACTAGGGGGGAAAAAAATCTAGGCTGCCTCTAATATGCCCCTTTTGTTTGTAGATCCTGGTTGATTTACATAACTGCTCAATTAAGATTGATGTATTTTCTTTCCTTTGTTGTCTCTTTCCACTGTTTGAATGTCCACTCAAAATTTATTTATTCATTTATTGTGAGGCAGAGCCTTGTAAATGCACGACTCCATCAGTCTAGGCTGTTTTTTTTGGTTTTTTTTTTTTTTCATTAAGAGAGACAGTAAGAAGGAGACAGAGAGAGAAAAATCTTCAAAGTATTAGAGCTTCCTGTGGTGCCACATCTCTTGTGTGTGCTGGAACTTGAACTTAGGCTGCAGGTATGCAAATCATTTGCCCTGCCTGGTAAACTCTCTTTCTATTGGTCAAATCTTAAGATGTAAATTAAACCTTGCAATTTAAATTTACTAATAAAAAAGCAAGCTTGGGGAAGCTCTAAACTTCTACCCTCAACATTAATAAAAACAAGACTCTGAGCCTGGGTTGCTGCCTTTAGCCAATGTTCTCTCTTTGTGATCTTACTGTGGTTCAAGTATGCTGAATAACACATAATAGTTATAAACCTCTTCTTATTTTTCCTATTCATTTTCTTGATATTATTGTCTTGCATCTTGAAATCATAAGAATATTAGGAGTCAGTTTAGGAGTAAAACTGATTTAAACAGAAATGTCTATGGAAAAGTTACTTGGGCAAAGCTGAGTAGCCTTTGCTCAACAACTAGTTCTTTCTATAGCAATATTATCAGCAAACTGAGACCAACACAAAACAAGCTTATATAGGCATGTTTTTCTTTAGCTCTTTGGGTACTAGTGTCCATTTCACCAAATAACTTAGTTTTCTCCTCTTAAGCTATTCCAGCTATCTAGGTGTCTGTCATTAATGTGGCATAGTGATCTTGAAGTACACTATATTAGAAGAGTTGACTGATAAAAATAACATAATTACATCCCTGTGTTTTTGTTTTAAAGCTACTCAGCACCATCATTTTATTTTTATCTAAGTCACATTATTAGGTATTAGTGAATTTGTTTTCAATTGAAAACCTAGGTTATTTTTGAATGAACTACTGTTGTCAAGTTGCTTCTAATGCCTAAAAACAAAAATATAAATTTATATCTATGACATTTCACATTATTATTTGGACCTTTCATTGCTTACTTTGATCTACTTTTATGAATATTAATTTTATAACTAGTTTACTTGTTTCAGCACTATGTATATATGTATATGATATTATATATATATACTTATTCAATTTTTGCTGGAAGAAATTATTAATAAGCTACAAGGACAAAATTCAATAGTAACCTTTAAGCTGACATTGAATAACAATTAAAATTCCATGAGCACACTTGTAAACATGTCTACAAATCGACTTGATTGTACTGTCAAGCAACTTACAAATTATTCACAAATAAATTATGTATTATTTTAAAGTTACTCATTCATTTATTTAACATATATTCATTGAATACCACTGATCTAGACATATATATTCAAAACAAGTAATCATTTCTCCACCCATATGTATTTTTCTGTCTAGTCTAGCAAACAAATTATCATCAGAGGATTAGTAGAATAGAAGACCAAATTTTGTTGCATAGTTGTGAAGAACTTATATAACTGCAAACTCAAAAATAGATGGAGCCCACCAGGAATTTATATATTCTGTGCTATAAATAAATAAATAAAATGGGGCTAGCAGCATACATTAAAAAAAAAAACATGAGACCCTCACAAGATAATGAGGAAGAAATAAATTCATGTGACAAAACCTGATCTCTAGATGTTTATTCTGCATTCAGATAGTTTTCTCTGATACGGATGGATGGAGAAATGTTCCCCTATGCCCTGGCAGTAGCACTCTTTAAACTGTATTTGCAAACTTCCATTTTCTCTTATCCTATGGTTTTTGTCAGTGTTTCCTTTTTATAAATAAAAAGTATTAAATAAATAAATAAATAAAAGATATGCAGGGCAGCCATATGGTTAGTATGCCTAGTTTGTCAGATTCATTGCCCAGATTCAAGCATGGACTGCACTGCACCAGGAGAAGAAGCTTCAATTGCTATAGTGCCTTTTCCTCTCCCACTGTCTGTCTCTGCCTTTCATCTCTATTGAAAAAAGTCAACATAGATCAGTGAAGCTCCAATAATAACAAAAAATAAAATGTGATTTCTGAAAGGTGGAAATATTGCACTGGTAGAGTGTGCACTTTACAAATAGACAAATGCCCAAGTTCAAGCAAGCCACCACCACCAACTACGAGCATCATGTGAAGATAAAACTTCAAAAGCAGTGTTCTCTCTCCTCATATAATTGTTACTCTCCCTCTCTGTTTCTTATGCTTTACTTGGAAAAAAAAAAAAAGCAAAAAAAGAAAGTCCATTAAGAACAATGAAATTGAACATGTACAGAACTCCTGGGAAGTTTTGGTAATTGGGGGAGGGGAGTTACTATTTTTGTTTTTTTTTTTCCTGGAGATACCGTTCCATCTATGTAATCTTCAATTTTTAATGTTCTGGTTGCAGTTTATTCCAAGCCCCTGAAACTCTTTATTGACCATAGTTCCAAATAACAAGTACCTAGTATCAGAAAAAAAATCTTCCTTGAACATATTGGAAAAAAAAAACTGTCTGAAACATTTGGAGCAGTAGAGTAGTCTTAGAGTGTTGCACAGAGACAAAGCCTCACCTGACTTCAGTTATATTCTGAAAATTTCTTTTTTTTAACTTTATTTTAAAAATATTTTATTTATTTATTCCCTTTTGTTGCCCTTGTTGTTTTATTGTTGTAGTTATTATTGTTGTTGTCGTTGTTGTTGGATAGGACAGAGAGAAACGGAGAGAGGAGGGGAAGACAGGGGGAGAGAAAGATAGACACCTGCAGACCTGCTTCACCACCTGTGAAGTGACTCCCCTGCAGGTGGAGAGCCGGGGTTGGAACCGGGATCCTTATGCTGGTCCTTGTGCTTTGCGCCACCTGCGCTTAACCTGCTGCGCTACAGCCCGACTCCCTCTGAAAATTTCTATGTGGTTTAGATATTGCTTTTTTAATGTAGAGAAAAAGAAGAAAAAAACCTTGTTAGAATATCATTGTTTTCAGTTTAACTATTCTTTCCCAGATTTTAGTTCATGTTTTTTTTTTTGGGGGGGGGTTTATTGTTTGTACTAAGGGTTCCCTTGTGTATTATTATTATTATTATTATTATTTATCAAGGGCAAAATCATTCTGTTGGAAACTTGTATCATTTAAACAGATCTTTTTAATACTATATAGTGGTCAGGATAGCGCATCTACAAAAATCATCAAAATAAATATGTTAGAAAACATGAAGTTTCTGTTAAAAATGAAATCAATACCAAAAAATAACATTCTATGACAGGTTTGGTGCCTTCTTAGTAGTTAAAAGTGAGTTTTAGCCCACAGAAAGCAGTATATTTTTCTATAACCTAAACAAAACTATCTCATGTATTTAAGTTCTTTTTTTTCACTTTACATTAAGATCTAGTCCATAGAAAAATGATGCTTTTAGAAGGTAGTTCTGCAATATTAAACATCACAGGTGAGACTATATTTTGTGATCTGAGTGAGGAAGAATATAAATCATCATTATACACAGTCAAAGTGCAGCTTGTACCAATGAATTCAGTCTCAGTCAACTAGATTTTAGCATTGAAATAATTAGAAATTATAGTAATGTGTACAGCTCTGAGATCTTACTGATAAATATTAATTATGACTTAGCCAAAGAAATATGTGTATACAGTAAGAATCATGTCCATTTCAAACTTAGGTTCAATAGTTTCTGTGTATTAGTACCAAAAGCATGTAACAATTCATTTAATAATGTCATATACGACTGAGTCTAATTAGTCAGTTGAAGGTCTTATTTATAGAAAGTAATTGCTATGCTTGATGATAATTCCACATGATAAAACAGGAGATTAATGTTTTTATTACAAAACTGCTCACCCTTCATTATGTAAAAAAAGTTCAAAGTAAGCAAAAATACACTCTAAATTGAAAAATAATTAGTGTTTATAAAATGTAACTATTTGCAAAAATATATGCATTGTGTTGAGCTGAGAAAATAAAATCATATCAAAAATGTATTTCTCACTCATTTGGCCCATGAGGTTGCACTCTTAAAACATCCGTTTTCTAGGAAAGAGATCATTACAAAGCTGATCATAATTCTACTCCAGATGCCTTATATAGATCATCTATCTTGATCTTTAATCTATAAGTAGAACAAATATGTCACTTCCCTCATGAATAATCAGCCCATATTTCATCCTGTGAACATTAAATATCATCAACTGAAACTTAAAAGGGCATGCATGGTTATTGCATGTTTTAAAATATTTCAGGAAGATGAAATATCTATCAGCATTGCAATCTTTATGAATATGAAAAAAACCATCATGTCTGTGCCTTCATTGATTGGATGATTACTATCATTAATAGTTATTGAGTGCCTGCTATGTGCTGGTTACTTATCATGAAAATGTCAAGAGTTAACTCATTAATTCTTGAAGTATATATCATTATTACTGTATTAAAAGTAAGGAAACTAGATTTCAAAGAGATTTAATGATTTGTCCAAGGTAATAAACTTATTAAAAATGGCTAACAATTTTAAGTTGAAATGTCATTTTTTTTAGTATTCTGTCCATTATTTTCTATAAGAAATACTTATTTTTCTTGTGGTTAAAAGGTGACTCATTTAGTAGAGCACACATCTTACTGTATACAAGAATCTGTTTTTGAACCACATGTGAGCACATAGATGGTGAAGAAATGATGTGATGTCTCTTCTATCTTCTTTTCTCTTTATCGGAAAGAAAAATAATGGAAAAAAAAACACTCTTGAGCACTGGGATCTCACATGTATGAGGCCCTGGTTCAAAGTGGGTTTTTTGTTTGTCTGTTTGTTTTGTTTTTGGGTTTTTTTTTAGTGGGAGATGCAAATCTTTGACTTTTATAAAGAAAACACTGCAGAAAGACCAGTGCATCCTCCCCCCCCCCCCCTCTCTCTCTCTCTTGTCCCCTGAACCTGAAATCTGATATGCAGGTAGATCCAACTTATTTTCTGGGGAGATGATATCATGGCTGGAAAAAGGATCAGAAAGCTGGATCAGAGACGAGAGTAGCTCCCAAATATGGGAAAGGTGTATAAGTATTGTTGACTATAAACCCCATCGATTTGATATGGGGCCCATATTCAGCTTAGGAGCCTCTGCATTCCTATAGATCTGAGCTCACATTCTGTGGTCATGTATAGGAACATTCCAAGCTGCGGCAATATCAGGACTCCTTCTTCCTCAGGTGTAGCATAGAGTATGTTGTCCAGCCTCCTTTCAGAGGATGGAACATTCTCTACTATTATTGATCCAAGTTGGGGGCCCGCTAAAGGATCTATTTTGTTGTTCCACACAGAGATGACCAGTGACAACTGAGAGAGGGATTTATTCGAGGTCTAGGCCCATCATGTCTGTTTGGGAATCTCAGGACTCCCTGACTAGAGCCCCAGCTGATGGGGTGGCCTGATAGTGACTAAAGAATCATCCTTAAAATATGCCAGTCTCTTACCCTTATTCAGCTTTTGCAGTCCTTGCTTTGATAAGGTTACCTTTGGAGTGAGTGAAGGAAATGTAATAGGAAATAGGTGAGGAGGGTACCCAAGTCTAAGAAGACAATATTTCATTAGGAACTTTATACTGACTATTGTGTACTTTTGCATAGTCTTTCTACCTAGCATGTATCAACTCACCTATGCTTTATGTACTATATTTACCAGTTAATTTCTGAAAACAAAAATTTCTACTTATGCAAAAAAACCCACTCTGCTATGTAACACAAGAGCTCTCTGTGCAATGCTTTTGACTGAAAATAATAAATAAAAATATATCATAGTAAATTTAAAATATTTTGAACTAGGGGGATGGGTGGTGATCCACCTGGTTAAGTGCACATGTTACAACACCCAAGGAACAATGTTTGAGCCCCTGGTCCCTGCCTGTAGGGGAAATGCTTCACAGTGGTAAGGCAGAGCTGCAGGTGTCTCTCTTTCTCTCTTCCTCTTTATCTTCCCCTACCCTCTCGGTTTTTGGTTGTCTCTGTCAATAATTTAAAAAAGATAATAAAAATAATTTTTAAAATATTTTGAACTAGTTGTATAAACATTCTTGATATAATTTTGAACACTTTGAAGATATATAAAGTATTGGCAATTTTAAAATGCTAAATATCATTTCTATTAGAACATTAAAAATTATTTGCATTATAATTGAAACACATTGATAACAACTGCATTAACTTAATATGATGAGTACACACATAAAATGATCAATACTTTTCACTATTTGAATAAAATATTTTGAGTTTAATCACTTACTTAGTGTGTTTTATTCTTACACAAAGCTTTTTTTTTTAAATAATGATGTGAATGTAGTGATAGTGAATTTTTAACAAAGCTCAGTGGTCACAACTATGAATACTACTTTCTATTGTCATCAAGTTTAGCTTGTATCTTTTAATTGTCAAGTCAAGTGATATGTATAAATATGTATACATAATAGTGTTTTGTTTTTACTGCCACTGGGACAGTACAAAAATGACTTTATGAGAAAGAGAAGAAAATAGGAAATAACACGATAAGAAAGCTTTATCTGTTAAGCTCCTGGTGGCCACTTCCCCCCCCCTTTTTAAAATATATATATAGAAAAATTGAAGGGGGAAGTGGGAGGTATAGAAGGTGAGAGAAAGAGAGAGATACCTGCAGCACCCTTTCAGTACTCGTGATGCTTCCCCCTTACAGGTGGAGGCTAGGACTTGAATGTGAGTTCTTCTGCTTGGTAAGGTGCATACTCTGTTGGGTGTGCCACCACCCACTCCATGGGAATTCTAACAGTTATTATTTTTATATTAAGAATTCACTTTGTGTGGGGAGCCAAGGTGGTGGCACATCTAGTTAAAAGCGCACACATTGGGAGTCCGGCCATAGCGCAGAGGGTTACACGCACGTGACGCAAAGCGCAAGGACCGGCCTAAGGATCCAGGTTTGAGCCCCCGGCTTCCCACCTGCAGGGGAGTTGCTCCACAGGTGGTGTAGCTGGTCTGCATGTGTGTCTTTCTCTCCCCCTCTATATCTCCCCCGCCTCCATTTCTCTCTGTCCTATCTAACAACGACATCAATAACAATTACAACAACAATAAAAAAGTGCAACAAAAGGGAAAAAAAAAAAAAAATATATATATATATATATATACACACACACACACACACAGTATAGTGTGAAAAGACCCAGGCTTGAACCCCTGCTCCCCACGTGCGGGGGGGGGGGGGACTTCATTAGTGATGAAGCAGGGCCACAGGGGTCTCTGTTTTTTGTCTCTATCTCACCCTTCCTTCTTAATTTCTGTCTCTATCTATAATAAATATATTAAATGATTTGTTAATAAAATATTTATTTTAATTATTTTCTTGAAGAGCTAGAACCTTACACATTTGAAATTCATGGTCCTAACCTGAGTCAACTTTGTTCTGTTCATTCTTTTTTTTTTTTTTTTTTTTAATTTTCAGATCATCAGAGTAGTAGAGAATGGCAAGAGATTTCCAACATACTGACAAGCCTATGTGCTGACAGGGTTTGAACCCCACTCATGCATGACAAACCATGTATTCTTCCAGGTGAACTAGCTCCTGGCCCCATTTATTAGGAATTGCTTTGTAAAAATGATTGGAAATGAATCTGGCAATAAAATAGTGTAGAAAGCAGAAAGGAGCTTAACATACAAGCTTAGAGAGGACTGTATTGAGGAATGGGGAAAAATTACACCAACTGCTGCTCTTCTTTCTAACTCTATCTATGATCTGTAATTCATTCCTTGTTCCCTCTATCCTAATACATTCACTGTCTTACTATTACATGAACACCCTAAGTGGAAGCAGAAGCTTACACCTTTGTTATTATTTATTGATAACTTTTTAATAAAGTGGCTTCTTTCCTTTCTCCTTCTCTCTCCCCCCTCCCTTTCTTTTTCTCTTTCTTTTTTCTTCCTCTCTACCTATAAAAGGAGAGACATACAGAAAGATCCAGAGAGAGAGAAAGAGAGACCAGAGCACCTTTCAGCTCTGCTTTATGTTGGTACTGGGAATAATCCTGAGATCTCAGAGTCTCAGAAAATAGTCTTTTGCATAACCATTATATTGTCACCCAAGATAAATAAATATATATATATATATATAATTTTATCTCTATCAGGCCTTTTTTAATATTGCCTAATCAATAAAGCTTTTTTGACAATGAGATGTAATTTTACCTTTCTCAACAATTCACATTCCCTTTCCAGAAAAAGTCTTAAAATCCTACTTAGTACTTATTTAATTTAGTTTATATTTTATTGACTTATTTATTATTATTTACTTATTATTTTATTTCTAAAGTCCATGAGAGCAGGTATCTTTAACTGGTTTGATCATTACTATTGTCCCTGCCACTTAGCATGGTATCTGGCACATAGTAATTTTTTGATAAATGGAAAGAAAATAGGTTGAACACGTCTAGTAAAATTTCCTTGAAGCATTTATATTTATTATGCCAACATATCTAAATGAGATCCTAATGTAACTTGTCCTCTGTATCCCAAGATGGTTCTCGTGCTCAATGAATATTTATTAAGCAATATAATGATTTATGAGGCTATGATTTTCTAAGTAAATAGTAGGCAAGGGTTGTGGTCCTTCATCTCAAAATCTCCAAACTTTAAAATGAAAGCCTCGGGCTAATTGCTGTAACTTACAGATCTAAGCTATAGCTAAATGCTTAGCTTGCTTACCTAAGACCCCTCACCCTTGTCCTATTCTTTAGTAGGTTAATACCATCTTTTATTTAGCCACCTAGATGCTTTCTAAGAAAATACCAAATATGCTTTCCAGATACAAACACCTCAAAACCTCTAGTTATGCTTTTAGTAAATTCTTCAAATATTGTGAGAGATTTGACCTAATTAAAATCTAAAGGCTAAGAAAATTTTGTAAAGTAAATTGGGGCCATTGTTCCATATTGAATGGAATTTGATGACTCTGTAGAATAAGAAAGCATTAAGTTCTACAAATGGAAAGAGAAATCTAGGAAAAGTACACAGAGAATGTTGGGTAGTAATCAATACAATGAATTGTTGAATGATGCCAGAAGGATGAAATCTATCTAAACTGGAATTAATAGCAAATTCAGTTGTTCCAAGACAGCTCATTCATTTTATTTATATTTATTAAGGATCCACAATATGCGAAAACAAAGTTATACTCTGTGAGGTTCCAGATAGTCGTGACTTCATGGAAACCCTATTTTAATTGGAAAGACAGATAAGTAAGTGTACTTATCAAAGTAAAATTATGAGGCCAAGCAGTGGCACAGCTAGCTGAGTGCATGTTACCGCGCACAAGAACTTAGGCTCAGGGGCAGGGGCTGGGTGATGGCACACCTGTTTAAGCACACATAATCACTAAAAGGACCAGCGTTCAAGTCCTGGTCCCCACCTGCAGGAGGAAAGCTTTACAAGTGGTAATGTAAGTCTACAGGTTTCTCTCTCCCTCTCTATTTCCCTTCCCTCTTGATTTCTCTCTGTTCTATTAAAGTAATTAAATAAAAAACTTTAAATTCTTTAAATAATAATAAAAAAAGGAACCTGGGCTCAAGCCCTCTCTCAAGCCCTCAAGCCTTCCTACCTGCAAGGTGGAAGCTTCATGAGTGATGAAGCAGTGCTATAGTTTGAAAGGTCAGAAAGCCATTGCCAACTGTGTTAACTGGTATTAGAATAAATAAAACCAAATTTCAACATAAAAAAGTAATATGAGGAGTAAGTCTTAACCCGTGGATTAGAAATTTTAAATAAATCATCAGGAGCTGTTTCAGTAATGATAACCATTGGATTGCAGTGGCTCCAAAAGCACATGGAAGGAGGGGCACTGAAATAACAAAGTGATGAAATCACATTTTTCCTTGAAAATTTGCTTGAAAGATGTAGCAACTTGCATCTTAGATACCACCCATTCTCAAATAGCTAGTTGCTATTAGGAATGATGTATTAAATTGGAAACACTATAGGGCAAAGTAAGCAGAGTTGTAATTGTAAAGGACTTTATCTGCTGTAAGAAATGGAAAGGGTCTTCAAGATAACTCACTCATATATTACACCTACTTTTCCATGCATACAACTCAAGTTCAAGACCTATCACACTGAAGGAAACTTCAGTGTTACTTTCCCTTTCTTCTTCTTCTTCCTCCTATCCTCCTCCTCCTCCTCCTCCTCCTCCTTCTCCTCCTCCTCCTCCTCCTCCTTCTTCTTCTTTTTCTCCTCCTCCTCCTTCTTCTTCTTTTTCTCCTCCTCCTCCTTCTTCTTCTCTCTCACCATATATATATATATATATATATATATATATATATATATATATATGATAGTTGACCCAGAGTGTAAAGTTGCTGTGACAGGGAAAAAAGAAATAAGAGGAGAGCACTTTTAAGTCAGTTACTGAAATTTAAAAGCACCTAAAACATATTAAGAACAAACAAAATCTTATATATTTGAAAAGTGCATGGAAGAATAAATATAATTTCAGTGTTCATAGTGAAAATGAAATTGATATACTTTTCTGAAAGTAACAAAATTAAAAGCCATACACACCTTGACCAGATTGTCATGTTATATTGTATATTTTCTTGGGAATTGAACTTTTATAACTCTTGACAGAATTGGAAGTATTATACTTGTGTTATAGAAGAAATTTGATTTATAAAATTGCAGCATAAGCATAAGGAAGTACTGAGTGATATGAGGAAATCATAGCACTTCTTGTCAATAAACTATTTGTCTTACTGAATATAATCTTAGGATTGTATTTCATGCTTCCAGATTCTTGGGGTGTTGCTTTAATACAAATTTTGCTTTCAGATTCTACATGAGTTTCTGGGTTGATTCCTCTTAATTACAGTAGCATTGATTGCTGTTTAAATCTGTTACAGTGTGCCTGAATACTATGACTATGGTCACGGAGTAAGTGAGGATGCCTATGAAAACTATGGTAAGACCTTTTCTTTACTAAAACTGTGAAATTAGAACATTTATCAGTCACTGACAACTCAGAAATTACTTCTATCTTTCTTCTCCCATTTTTTTACAGAAGTCCAGACTGAATTGATTTATATAATTCTAGGGTGAGATCTGACATTTAGAGCCAGTGCCAGAAAACTGGACAGAAAGTTTTGATCAAAATTTCAATAGTAGTTAATCAGAATCATAGATCATTTGCAACAGATACTGTGAGCATTTCTAAATAGTGTCTCATAAGTTTCACAGTGCCCATTGACTCAATGATTTGATAGTGATCACTTGTGTTGTTTCTCTGTTACACAGAACATTAAAGTAATATATATTCAAAATGTTGTAACAAATTTTATGACCGAAACTGTAACTTTTAGGTTATTTTTAACCATAGATATTTCCTAAGAGTACCAAATAATACTTGGCTCATAAAAATTAGTATTCAGAAAGCAAATAAGCCTACAAAACTAATTAATAAAATTAAGTAAAATACTTAAAATTAATGGTCTCTTAATTCAGTAAGATTTTACTGAGTACCTATGACATATCAATATAATGTATCATTTTGAAAAGTAGTTTCTAGTACCTTAAAATACCTGTGAAGGTCTTGAAAGATAACCCTCAGTTAAATATTTACAGTACCAGATTTTTATTAAAGTAATACTAAGGTCCCTCTGTTCTTCTTTATGAAAATAAATAAATAAATAAAAGAGACAATAAATGTTGCCTATGTGCTTGGAAACCCATCTGGTTAAGGTATAATGCTCCATCAGGATGGTAAAGGGGGCTCCAAATGTGGGGGAAGAAAGGAGGCAGCTCATTCTCCTTGGAATGGAATCATCATACAGATTTACTTTTCTGAGTCAGTATCATGAAACTTAACTCAGAAATGGCAGTAGAAAGATAAACCACCACAATTATAGCTATTTATAAACTTACTACATATGTTTTCTCATTTGTTTGCAATAAATTGAAATAGTGTCTTATCTCATTTGGTATTGAGTGAACTGAACAACAGAGGTTGAGTCACTAGGAAAATATAGCTGCTAGGCTCAACTTCTGTTTTTACATTTTCTTCAGTACTTGTAATGCTAATCATTGCTACTACCACTTATGAAGTACTCATTATGACTTGTGCTAAACAGTTTATAATAAAGATTAAATACTATGGAAAGTATCTCCCTTAGGAATTGTATGTATATCTGAATAATCTAATCCATATTAGAATCCTGTGGGAGATACACCCATACTGTCATCTGCATTTTATGGATGAGAAATTAAGGCTCAGCATTAAGCAGATTGCTTCAGTAAACAATTAGAAAACTGTAGGGCAGGAATGTGAATTCAAGTGTGTCTAATAGTTTTGTTATTGTTGTTACTGGGTGTAGGGGTAAAACTCACTGGACCCTGGGGAGGGGATGGAAAAACAGGATATGATACTAGTAATTTAGGGAGGATGTTCAATTTAGTGAAATTCTTCTAAATCTTGCCTCTGCTATCCCAATAATCCAAGGAAGAGAAATTGTTTACAGGAAAATCTCAAATGAAATAATTAATGCAAACTGAGCACCAAACTCACTTTCTCAGACTCCCACTTCCTCAGCACCAGTCAAACTGATTCAAGCTTTCATGACGATGAGATATGAATATTCTACAAAGCAATTTAAACATATTCTGGCACAATCTGATAGAAAAAAAAACATGATGAATATATTTGCAAAATTAGGCTGGTTTATATACTTCCACAGAAATGTAGCCTTTATTATGTTTTTGATGTATCTTTTCCTGATTGGAAGAGATAGGGAAAGGACATCATATAGATGCTATCCTCTAAAGTCACACCTATTGGTCAGTGAGACTGAACTGAGAGACTGCTGATTAATACTGCTGATCATTTCCACCTAAGGCTGCAGCATTTTATGCATTCAACAACATCTCCATAGTTCCAAACACATTCTTTTTTTTTTCCCACTTCACTGCTTCAGGACAACTTTTTCAGACAGATAAAGAGAGAGAGGGGGAAAACATATCACAGCACAAAAGCTTCCTCTAATGTAGAAGGTGCCAGTCACAAACTTAGGTTGAGTGCCTGAAACACATTGTGTTGCAAATGTTTTTTTCTGTTGATATTGCTCCATAACTCTTTTATATTATCTTCATGTTTTTACTGGAAGGATTAATAATTTACAGCCCTCCATCCCCCCTCCTCACCCCCACACTCAGAATCTTTTACTTTGGTGTAGTATAGTTAACCCAGTCCAAGTTCTGCTTTGTATTTCCTCTTTCCATCTGTGTCTCTCAACTTCTATCCATGTGTAAAATCATCCCATACTCACCCTTCCCTTTCTGACTTAATCTCATTTAACATGATTCCTTCAAGCTCCATACAAGGTGAGGTGAAGAAGTTGAATTCATCATTCATAATAACTGAGTTATTATGAGCATCCCATTGTATATATATATCATGACTTTCTTAGCCTCTCATAGGTTGTTGGGCATCTAGGTTGCTTCTGTGTTTTGGCTAATAAAAATTGTGCTTCGATGAATATAGATATACATACATCTTTTTGGATGTGTGTGTTTTATTCCTTCAGACATATTGCCAGGAGAAAAATTGCAGAGTCATAGAGTAGGTCCATTTCTAGCCTGAGACTGATCTCCATAAAGGTTGGGCCAATTTATATTCCCACTAGCACTTCAGGAGGGTTTATTTATACCCAAATATCTCTAACATTTGTTGTCACTATGCTTTTTTTTTAACTTTTTCCCTTTTTTAAAAAAATATTTATTTATTTATTTTCCCTTTTGTTGTCCTTGTTGTTTAACATTGTTGTGGTTATTGATGTCTTTGTTGTTGGATAGGACAGAGAGAAATGGATAGAGGAGGGGAAGACAGAGAGGGGGAGAGAAAGACAGACACCTGCAGACCTGTTTCACCGCCTGTGAAGTGACTCCGCTGCAGGTGGGGATCCCAGGGGTCTAACTGGATCCTTATGCTGGTCCTTGCATTTTGCTCCATGTGTACTTAACCCACTGTGCCACCGCCCGACTCCTGTCACTATCCTTTCTGAAGTACAACATTCTCACAGGAGTGAAGTGGTATCTCATTATTGGCTTTATATACATTTCTTTGACAATCAGTTACTTGGGTAATTTTTTCATATGTTTGCTGGTCTCTTGAGTCTCTCTGGTGAATATTCTATTCATATTCTTTTCCCATTTTTGGATAGGGTCTCTGGTGTACCCCACATTTATCTTAAATAAAGAAAGCCATATCTCTTTGGGTTTCTTAGAGAAATCTTTCGTGGGATTCAGTAGTATCTGCAGAGGAAATAATTTCCAAACATCCTCCACAGAGATAAATGCATCAGAGAAAACATATTTGCAAATTTACTTAGATAAACTTTCACGACACGGAATTTAAGAGACACCAAATATAATGGTAAAACAAAAAAGTAATTCTGCAGAAATGAACTAGGACAGATGTCCAGGGAGTCCAGTGGTAGTGCAGCAGGTTAAGCACATGTGGCACGAAGCACAAAGACCAACTCAAGGATCCTGGTTCGAGTCGCTGGCTCCCCACCTGCAGGGGAGTTGCTTCACAGGTGGTGAAGCAGGTCTGCAAGTGTCTGTATTTCTCTCCCCCTCTCTGTCTCCCCTCCTCTCTGTCCTATCTAACAACAATGACATCAACAACAACAAAATAACTACAATAACAATAAAAAATAAGCCAGAAGCAATACAAATTATGAAAACATCCAAACATTTATCAGTGAAATAATCACAGAAGTGAGATAAGCCTTTGGTAAAAATATTATCAGAAATGGGGGAACAACATATGAGCCTGATACAAACTATCTTGACATAATTAGAGACTTAAAAACTGAATAGCTGAATTATGAGCCCTATAGGAGAACAAGCTAATACAATAACTGAGCATGGTAACAAAAAAAATGAGCTGAGGTATGAAGCTGAAGTAAGTGAGAATAGAACAACTGAGGCAGAAAAATACATTTAGCACGATCAAGGATGAATTAGAGAAAATTAAGAAGAAAGATAAAAATTAAAAAGAGAGTAAGAGACACTGAAAATAACACTAGAGACATGTGTGGTGACCTCAAAAGAAGTAACATATGCAACATTGATTTGCTAGAGGAAGAAAGAGAGGAAGGGAAGCAAAGCATACTAGATTAAATGATAGGAGAAAACTTCTCCATACTAAGCAGGAGTTAGGCCATAAAGATTTAAGAAGTCCAGAAAGTCCCATATCTACATACACCAAGACACATAATAGTTAAAATAAAAAAGGATAAGGATAAAGAAAGGATTCTGAAGTCTGAAAGAAAGAAAGTAATATACAGAAGAAACCCCATAAGATTCTCAGTATATTTCTCCATGCAAACTTTAAAAGCCATAAGAGAATAGTGAGATATATATCAAACACTCAGTGAGATTTTTAGCCAAGAATATTCTATCCTGCCACACTTCAAATAAGACTAGATGGAAGGATAAGAACCCACTCAGGAAAACAACAGTTGAAGGAATAAACTATTACCAAATCTGTTATATAAGTTCTAAAATGTTTTCTATAAATAATAAATAATGTTTGATATAAAACATCACAGTTCTGGGCAGAGCTGTGGTGATCTAATCACAGAAATCTGGCTCTCTCCCATAAAACAAATTTTACAACAAAATAACTCACTGGATTTCATCTGAGAACAGCTGGGTTTTCTAGTGAAGGGAAGAAACATTTCTAACAGAGGATAAAAAGTGTTTTTCAGGCTTGCTGTTGAGTCTTCTGTCCACCCCACCACCTTCACAGTAACCACGGAAGCTGCAGCCACCATAGGATTGTGCCAAGCCTCTCACTGAGCTGTGACCTCCTCTGCAGTCCTTTCATGTGAATAGGGACTAGGATATGACTAGCCCTCTGCCTTGCCTGCTGACCCCCCTTCTTATGTGGGAATCACCCACATCCAGAGGCTGATACCACCAGGATACTCCAGACATCTGGAGTAGTGAAATGACATCCCCAAGCTTCTGACTCTTCCCCACGCCCAGAAACTACTGACTCAGGCAGGTTATAGGACAGTAGAGAGTGGCACCCTCACCCCAGTAGCTACCTGACAGCGTTTCTCAGGCACACTGGGCCTCACCATTTTTTAAAAGACTAGAATAAGAGCTCCAAAATTTATCTGGAACTAGAAAATATCTAGAATCACTAAACACTCTTGAGAAAAGAGGACAAAACTGGAGGCATCACATTCCCTGAGTTCAAGCTATATTACAGGGCCATTGTAATCAAAACTAACTGATAATGAAACAAATATAGACACACTGACCAGTGGAATAGAATTTGAAGTCCAGAAATAAGCCCCTATACCTAACAATATCTATTTTTTGATGGGGAAGTAACTATTAAATGGAGAAAGGGGAGTCTCTTCAACAAATGGTGTTGGGAAAAGTTGGTTGGAACATGCAGAAGAAAGAAACTGAGCCACTCCATTTCACCACACACAAAAGTAAATTCCAAATGAATCAAGGACTTGGATATTAAACCAGAAACTGTCAAATTCTTAGAAGAAAATATTGGTGGAACTCTTTTCCAACTAACTTCATAGGTGTCTTCAATGATAAAAATACAATTGCAAAGAAGACTCAAACAAAAATAAGCCAGTGGTGCTACATCAAATTGAAAAGCTTTTGCACAGAAAAAGAAACCACCACCCAAAGAGAATACTTACAGAATGAGAGAAGATTTTTACTTGCTATACATAAGACAAAAGGCTAGTAGACAAAATATATAAAGAACTCACCAAACTTAGCAACAGAAACAACAGAAATGATCCATTCAAAAAATGGGAAGAAGATAGGAACAGAATGTGTTCTTCACCAAAGAAGAAATCCAAAATGCATATGAAAATATTTCTCTGAGTCACTGATTGTCATAAAAATGCAAATATAGACAATGATGAAATACCATCTTACCCCTCTGAGAATGTCATACATCAGAAAAGGCAGCAACAATAAATGCTGGAGAGTTATGAGGGCAGAAAAACCATCCTTCACTACTGGTGGGAATGTATGATATATCCCAAGTAGTTAAATAGACCAATCCAAAAATATATTTGTATACATATGTTCATAACAGGACAATTTGTAATAGCCAAGACCTGGAAGCAACCTAGGTGTCCAACAACACATGAGTAGCTGACAAAATTGTGACATATATACAAAGTGGAAAACTATGCAACTATTAAAAATGGTGAAATCACTTTCCTCATCCATCTTGTTTGTGTTAAGTAAGATAAACCAGAAAGAGAAGAATGAGTATGGGATGATCCCACTCATAGACAGAAGTTAAGAAGTAAGAACAGAAATGGAAATGAAGCTGAACTTGGACTGGGTTTGGAGTATTGCTCCAAAGGAAAAAGCTCTGGAGGGAAGGGTCGATTTTTAGGTCCATCAAAGGAGGATGGAGGTAGGGACACAAAACTTTAGTAGTAGAAATGGCGTTTGACTATACTCCTAAACTTATAAGCTTATAAATCACTGTTTATTTAATATATCAGGATAAAATAAATTGTGTATCTTAAGTTCTATTTAAATGCCTGGATTTCAGTTCTGGGTATATAGTCCATTAGTCTAAACACTTAATGCTTCAAATTTGTGAACTGATTGAATTCTGATAATAGGCTTAAATTGTTAAAGCATTTCTAAAACTAACTTTTTTTTCAAATATTAAGTTACCTACAGTCTTGAACCAGGTAGTTCAGAGTCAACTGCTCCTGTCAGTGTCTAAGACATAGTTTTTTGTAGATATCATTAAATGACACAGATCATGGTGAGGTCAAGTATGATACAGTAAATCCTAACCATAGGATTTTCAAAGTAAACCCAAGCTCCCAAGTAACTTGGTTATAATAATTGTCTATTGTTTTCTTAAACTCTAAGACAGCAAAGAGCCTTCCCCATTCTCTTTAAAATTCATTATTTCCCCCTGACCTGGAACCTTTGGGACTTTGCATGTATTTCTTGATGCTTCTCCTCTTGATCCTTTAACTTTGGTACTGTTTCTGCTGACCATTAACCTGATCAATGCAACCAGTGCCACCAAGCCATCTTTTACTTCAGCCTATATACAGAGATGGCAAGCCTGAGCTGTCAACCTACTAACTACAATAATTTGAGGAAACCTTTCCTAACACATATAACTACTAGTTCCATTTCAAATGGTGTACTCTCTAACAAAGTTATAGACCCTAGGTGTAGACCAGGGCCTAGGGGACAGCATGTAAGTACACATGTTTCTATAAAATAGGGGCAGCTATATACCTCAAAGTAAAAGTGCTTAATAGTGTTCTGTGATTAGACTTAGACTTAATAAGCTCAGCAAGCAAGTAGAAAACCTAAAGAAGACATCATAAAGCATCTAATCAAATTATTACTAGTTAGGCCTATACTCCCTCCTCTCCTACCCTCTATTTTACTTTTTTCAATCATTCTATCTACTAAATTAACTAAAAAAAAGAAAGTAAAAGATATCCCCTAATCTATTCTGACAGCAACAGCATTGTCACCCCCTTAACAATCATTAGAAAAGCACTATATATTTGGTCAAGAGATACACTGGCAAAAGTATATATATATATATATGCTAAAGGACAGTTATTGTCCCTATGGCAGCCTCCATTATAACTATCAAACAAGTAAATTGCAATAAAACTTTAGGTTAAGTTAGATCTCACTTAAACCCTGGATCTATTCCCTCCCTAAATTGAGGCCAAGCCCTATAAATCCTATATTAGTTTGAATATAACAAATTACAATCAACAATTTAACAATGGAGAGAAAGTCTAATATCATCAGATAAAGAAAGACCCATAAAATCTGGATAAGGGCAAAAGACTGACTCACTGAATGATGGCCTTTTTTCGTTAATAACAGGCCACCCCATCATCTGAGTCTCTAGTCAGGGAATCCTTGGATTCCCACATAGACATGATGGCCCTGATAAATCCCTCCTTTCACAATCACTTGTCAATTACAACAGGAACATCATCATAAGCATTCTCATGGGCCTCTCTAGGACCTTACTCTCACTATAAAATAGCAATTGTAGGAACTGCACCACTCTGTAAAGGAAGACTAGGTCAGCCCACTTTTGGAAGTCTAGTCCTGAAATGAGTGCAACCTAGCATGTTCCCAGTTGTGACCATGGACTGTGAGCTCAGACTGAGAGGGACTCAGAGGGTACACAGGCTCCTATGCTAAATAAATACATGTATATATGTATTGTGTAAGGCACATGTATATGTGTGTGTGTGTGTGTGTGTGTGTGTGTGTGTGTGTGTTAAATCAAATTAATGGAGCAGTTAACTGTATTTATATAATTTCTTCAAGTTTGGGAGCTACTTTCTCCCCTTCTTCTTCTAGCGTTTGCCCTTCTTCTGTAGCCAGTCAACAGCGTCAGGTTGAAAGCTGTCAGGAGCTGCTTGTTGCTGGCTTTGAAAGTGACTGGGATCCATGTAGATTCAGTCGGCTAGGAAGGATCGTCAGTTTCCCCAATGAATGGGTACTCACGGGATGCACCATGAGAAGGTCGATCTTTCTCCCCTAATTCAGCTTTCTAGTCCTAGTCTCAATTCTGTCATCATCTCTTCAAACATTATAGTCTACCTACATGGGAGCTATCAAGCTCAGACAAAAATGATCAAAATCACAGGCCCCATGTAACTAAAATAGATTTCCTAACTTCTTCCTACCAAAAGACCCCTAATTTCATCTGCTCAACCCCTACCTTTTTGGTCTTGCTTATTACACAATTTGTCCTGCTTTATATCTTATGACCTTTCAGTCGCCGGTTTGCAGATGCCACTATGATTCCATCCTGATTTCCCTGGGCAGAGGACCTCACATATGTGTCCTGGAACTTCAGCTCTCCAGATCCCACTATGGAAATACAGAAACAGGCTGAGGGTATGGATCAACGTACCAATGCCCATGTCCAGCAGATAAACAATTACAGAAGTCATAACTCCCTCCTCCTGCACCCCAAAAAGAATTTTGGTCCATAATCCTAGAGGGATAAAGACTAGGGAAGTTTCCAATAGAGGGGATGAGATACGTAACTCTGGCACAGGGGACTGTATGGAATTGTACCCCTGTTATCTTAGAATCTTGTAAATCATTATAAAATCATTAATAGAAAATTAAAAGGGGTTCAGGGCTGGGTGTGGCATACCCAGTTAAGTGCACATAGTATGAAATACAAGGATTTGCACAAGGATCTGTGTTCAAGCCCCTGCTCCCCACTGGAAGGGAAGCTTCATGAGTAGCAAAACAGATATACAGGTGTTTTTCTCTCTATCTCTCCCTTCCCTCTCAAATTCTCTCTGTACTATCCAACAAAAACAGAAAAAATAGCTGCCAGGAACAGTGGGTTCATAGTGCTGGCACTGAGCCTCACTATGAAGACAGAAAGGGAGAAAGATAGACACCTGCAGACCTGCTTCACTGCTTGTGAAGCGACTCCCCTGCAGCTGGGGAGCTTTGGGCTCCAACCGGGATTCTTTTTTTTTTTTTTAATAAAGGATTAATTAACAAACCATCAGGAGGGGTACAACTCCACATAATTCCCACCCCCGCCCATGATAGCTCTATCCCTCTGGGAGCATGGACCCAGGGTCATTGTGGATTGCAGAAGGTAAAAGGTCTGGCTTCTGTAATTGCTTCCCCGCTGAACATGGGCATTGACTGGTCGGACCAAACTCCCAGTCTGCCTCTCTCTTTCCCTAGCAGGGTGTGTCTCTGGGGAAGCTGAGCTCCAGGACACATTGGTGGGGTCTTCAATCCAGAGAAGCCTGGCCGGCATCCTGATGGCATCTGGAACCTGGTGACTGAAAAGAGAGTTAACATAAGAAGCCAAACAAATTGTTGAGCAATCATGGACCCAAAGCTTGGAATAGTGGAGAGGAAGTGTTAGGGAGGTACTCACTGCAAACTCTAGTGCACTTCTGCTTACAGGTATATATTTTGCAGTAGTTTATGGATACATGTGAACATATGCTCTCTCTCACAGAAACTGGTGTATATCTAGGTTTTGGGACTTTGTTAGAAAGTGAACCACCTGAGATGAAATTAAGAGTATACTATAAAAGGAAAGGTCTCACCCGAGTAATGAAGCTGAAGGGTTGTCATTCCACATGTGAAGTCTCTGGACACAGTCTGAGCTGAAGCATGTTGAGGTGGCAATCGTTGCATTGGTTAGGTTGTGATCGGTGGATGCAATATTATTTGTTATGGATTGGGAGAGGCATACGGGAAAGTGGGCCCTATCCAAGGGTTCCAGGACTGGGGGAACTAGGGACTCTATAGTGGAGATGTGAGGTTCCTGCTGTGTTAGGGTTCAAAAAGACAATCAATAGTTAATGTTATCATCACATTATTTGGTAATTGGGTTAACTTTGAAAAGTCCCTTTGTTATGGTTTGCTGTACAGTACCCAGTATCTTGTATACAGCTGTGCTATTGGATGCTTCTGATCTACTTGGTCTAGGCTTTTTATGAGAGAATTACACAGCCTATATATTAAAAATATTCAGTTTGTGTTTTGAAAAACTTTGAGACATACAATTGATTTCCCCCCTCTCATATTAATTAACTAGTGATTTATATGTCTACATTTTTCTGGGAGTGTACATAAACACCATTCCCACCACCAAAGGACTGTGACCCATCCCTCCCACCCACTCCCACCCCCCATTGGCCCAGGAAGCTGCATGTCTACCCCTCACCACGGGGTTTTTACTTTGTTGCCCTACTTACAATTTGATCAGGTCCTGCTTTTAGTTTCCCTTTCAGATCTTCTTCCTCAACTTCTGTTGATGAGTGGGATCATCCCATACTCATCTTTATCTTTCTGACTTAGCTCACTTAACATAATTCCTTCTAACTCTGTCCAAGATGGGTCAGAGAAGGTGGGTTCATTGTTCTTGATAGCTGTATAGTATTCCATTGTGTATATATACCACAGCTTTCTCAGCCACATCTGTTGTTGGGCACCTGGGTTGCTTCCAGGTTTTAGCTATTATGAATTGTGCTGCTATGAACATAGGAGTACACACCTCTTTTTGGTTGGGTGTTATGGAGTCCTTGGGGTATAACACCAGGAGAGGAATTACTGGACCATATGGAAGGTCCATGTCTAGCCTTCTGAGAGTTTTCCAGACTGCTCTCCACAGAGGCTGTACCAATTTACATTTCCACCAGCAATGTAAAAGAGTTCCTCTGTCCCCACTACCTCTCCAGCATTTGTTGCTGCTGTCCTTTTTGATGTCTGCCATTCTTACAGGAGTGAGGTGGTATCTTAGTGTTGTCTTAATTTGCATTTCTCTGACAATCAGTGACCTAGAGCAGTTTTTCATATGTTTGTTAGCCTTTTGGATCTCCTCTGTAGTGAATGTTTTGTTCATATACTCTGCCCATTTTTGGATGGGGTCATTTGCTTTTTTGGTGCTAAGTTTGCTGAGCTCTTTATATATTTTGGTGATTAGTTTCTTGTCTGATGTATGGCATGTGAAGATCTTCTCCCATTCTGTGAGGGGGTCTCTCTGTTTGTTTAATAATTTCTTTGGATGTGCAGAAGCTTTTCAATTTGATGTAGTCCCATTGGTTTGTTTCTGCTTTGGTCTTCCTTGCAATTGGGTTTGATTCATCAAAGATGTCCTTGAGGTGTAGGTGGGAAAGTGTTTTACCAATGTTTTCCTCTAAGTATTTGATTGTTTCTGGTCTGACATCTAGGTCTTTGATCCATTTGGAGTTGATTTTTGTTTCTGGTGAGATAAAATGGTTCAATTTCATTCTTCTGCATGTTACAACCCAGTTTTCCTAGCTCCATTTATTGAAGAGAGCCTCCTTTTTTCATTTAATCCTTGGGCCCCCTTATCAAAGATTAAATGTCCATAGGTGTGGGGATTTATTTCTGGGCTTTCAATTCTGTTCCACTGGTCTGTGTGCCTATTGTTGTTCCAGTACCATGCTGTTTTGATGATGATGACTTTATAATATAGTTTAAGGTCTGGGCGTGTGATGCCTCCATTTCTGTTTCTTTTCCTCAAGATGTCCAACCGGGATTCTTACTCCGGTCCTTGTGCTTCTCTCCACCTGCTCTTAACTCACTGTGCCCAACTCCCAGTTACTGGATTTTTCTGCTGCATAAATGTGTAGATAAAATTCCGTAATTTACTTTAGAATGTGTACCTGTACATAGACACTAATATTTCATTGTGTCAGATTTTAATTTATAAATAAGCACTTCTATGTATACAGAAGAAGATCATAAAATTTTAATAGAGTTATGAACAAATATTAATTTTTAGAGACAGAGAGGCATAGAGAAAGTGTAGAAGACACCACAGAACTATAGTTCACTGTAATGTGGTGGGGAAAGAATAAAATTAGAAAGGGACTTGAGAATTTGACTGAGAAAAGGAAAGGAGCCTTAAGGTAAACGTTTTTACATATTTTACTAACTGATTTTTTTGCCAGAAGGTTTACCATCTTCTTATGTTGAAAGAATACAATAGATAAAAATATGTTTAAAAACAGACTTTTGTTTATGGTTGTAATCCTTTCTTTTACAAATGGAATCTTTTTCCATTTGAGACATTAAACAAGTATCAATTCAAGAATACATTTCACAAGAGGATTTTTTATTACTATCCTTGTTGAAAACGTTGATATATAAACATTTTGTGTATTCTAATTTGGGAAGTGCTTCTTGATTTTCACATCAAAGGAGTATTATTTTAGCTTCATTTTATTAACTTATTTGTGTGGGTGGGTGGTGAAGTGATATTCCAGGAGCCATGGCAAAGAAATCTAGCCACCTAGGTGTCCAGTGTCAAATTAGTGTCTAAGGAAATGTAGTATATATACAAAATGGAATACTACTCAACTATTAAGAATAATGAATTTGGGGATTGGGTGGTAGCAAAGCAGGTTAAGCACACGTGGCATGGCACAAAGTGCAAGGACCAGTGTAAGGATCTCTGTTTGAGCCCCTGGCTCCCCACCTGCATGGGGGTCACTTCATAAGCGGTGAAGCAGGTCTGTAGGCATGTTTCTCTCTCCCTCTCTGTCTTCTCCTCCTTTCTCCATTTCTCTCTGTCCTCTCCAACAACAATGACATCAATAACTACAACAATAAAAAACAAGGTCAACAAAAGGGAATAAATAAATAAATAAATATATTTTTTAAAAGAATAGTGAATTCACCTTCTTTGCCTCATGTTTGGTCAAGCTTGAAGGAATTTTGTTAAGTGAGATAAGCCAGAATGCAAAGGGCAAGTATGGGATGATCTCACTCTTGGACACAAGTTGAGAAATAAGAACAGAAATGTGAAATACAAAATGTCAGCTGCGACGCAGAGGAGAGAGAGGGAACACAATTCTTTATTCGCGCAGACACCTAAGAGTTGGGTGAGAGCACAGTGGATCAGGCCACACGGAGCTAGCCAAAATGGCTGCCTCCCTCTATGCACTGCTCCCTTCCATTCACCGAGGTGAAAAGCGGGCAAGAGAGAGTGAGGGGTGGAAGAAGAAGGGCTATTATGGGAGAAAGTATCAGGACATGATTGGCTAGGAAACAAGGCACTTGGGGATAGGTTAATGGGAAGGGGGAGGAGTAACCAAAGTACTCCAACTATTGCACTATTGCGGGGAATTGACAATGCCCTAAGGGGACAGCATGGTGGCTGTTATTGTATCTGCACAATTTCCCAGCAACAAAATAAAATTGGACTGGGTTTGTTGTATCACACCAAAAAAAAAGGACTCCAGGGAGAAGGGGGTGGTTAGGGAGCTGATGGGAGGCAGTTTTCAGGTGCATGATAGTGGAGGAGGACCTAGGCTGGAGATCAAGGAATTATGCAGAAAACTGAGAACACTTTATACATGTACTGACAACTATATTTACTGTAAACCATTAACCCCCATAATAATATACTGCAGCCCCTTTTCATGAGTCATATCTCATAGGAAATCATCTGTATGAAACACAGGAAATTGAGAAAGGAGGCTACTTACAAAGCCAGGATATCAGTAATGCAACTGTGATGTATATTGGGCATCCACAGAATAGGACTTGAGAAGATAAATAGAAATGACTACTGTGGTTTAAATGATGCATATATGAAATTATTATTGCATTTTTATGGTGAGGGAGATAGCTCAGTTTGTTAGAACACAGAATTTGCATGCCTAAGACATCAGAGGTCCCAGGTTCAAACATTGAAAATACCATAAACCACAGTTGATCAGGGCTTTAATTACTCTCTCTCAAATAAATAAATATCTAAAAATATTATTTTAAGTATATTTGACCACCAGTTATTAGAAGCATATGTATGTATATAAACACACACATACATATGATGTCTATTAAGCTACTTTTAAAATATATTTTTTAAAAAAATTTATATTTATTTATCTACCCTTTTGTTGCCTTTTTTATTGTTTTTGTAGTTATTGCTGTTGTTGTTGATGTCCTTGTTGTTGAATAGGACAGAGAGAAATGGAGAGAGGAGGGAAAGACAGAGAGGGAGAGAGAAAGATAGACACCTGCAGACCTGCTTCACCACTTGTGAAGCAACACCCCTACTTGTGGGGAGCCGAGGGCTTGAACTGGGATTCTTAATACTGATCCTTGAGCTTCGCACCATGTGCACTTAACCCACTGTGATACCGCACGAGTCCCATTAAGCTATTTTTTCCTACTCTGAAAATAATATCCATAACACTGTAAAAAAAATAGACTAAAAACAGAAATTCAAATCATTCTAAAAATGTTACTATATTTATGATATATTATTACCTATTACTCTACTATGTATTATATATTATTATATTGTATATTATACTTGTTCTATATATCTTACCAGCTCTTTTAAATTCATCATGTTACACATTTTACTTTAAAAGAGAATACAGCCTAGATAGCTCTATAAACATTCCTTTACTATTTTTCTGTCATAAAGTAAAGAATAAAGATTTTTCACCTCTTAATCATTGAAATTATACCTCAGCAATATATAAAGCAATATATATTATAATATATCATATTATAATAGCAGAAATAACCATTAATATATTCAGTTAAAAAGAGACTCCTTTTAAAATTGTTTAGTCAGGATGTAAGAATAATACTTGCCAGGAAATCCATATGATCATTAGATTTAAGTTTTAGAAATCTCATGCTCTTATAACCTTTATAGACAATAGGATAAGGACCAAATGAGATGACAAGAAATTATGATTTCAACACCATAATCTTGAAATCTAATCACATTAATATATATACATTCAGCTTTTAGTACTAAGTAGTATGATGGGCTTTAAGTACTAAGTCAATGATGGGCTAGCATGAGGGTATTTATTCCCAGGCACGTGCTCTCTGGGTTGGAGAGAACTCGACCTGAGCCAACCTAGGCTGCTGCTTTCCGGGAACTCGTGGCGGAGCGGGAATGCAATGTCTTTATTGATCAGAGACAATGCTTTTTTATATTTTTGAACCAGAAATGGAAAGTCAAAAAAGGAAATGGCTAGGAAAGGGGGTGGAGAAAAGGAAAGAGCAGGAAAGTAGAAATCTTCCATAGCAACTGTTGCAAAGGTTTTAACTGGTGAGTATAATTAATACCCTGCAGGCAGGGCAGGTCTCAGGCAAAACAATGATTATGTAAATAGACCATAATATCAGCAATGGAAGACGGAGGGTAGGGTGGGAACTGGCTTAAGGCCTGACATGTAAAAGAGATTTAAATGCAGATTTCTTGCTGATAGTCTGAATCTGTGATATCTAAATGGTAAGATAATAAACTTTTAAAATGCATTTTGAGCCCTGATTTGAAGACCTACTTATATCAAATGTAGACTGATGTCTTAATTTATTTTCATGCCTTATATATTGACTATCATTTCAAATATTAACCATTTATAGTTTATTATCACTGAACTATACACAATCTTTCAAATCAACATTTATTTCTTTTTTATTATATTTATTTTATTTATTTATTCCCTTTTGTTGCCCTTGTTGTTTTATTGTTGTAGTTATTATTGTTGTTGTCGTTGTTGGATAGGACAGAGAGAAATGGAGAGAGTGAGGGGAAGACAGAGAGGAGGAGAAAAAGATAGACACCTGCAGACCTGCTTCACCGCCTGTGAAGCGACTCCCCTGCAGGTGGGGAGCCGGGGTTCGAACCGGGATCCTTATGCCGGTCCTTGTGCTTTGCGCCACCTGCGCTTAGCCCGCTGTGCTACAGCCCGACTCCCTAACATTTATTTCTAAGCATAAATCTTGCATCTCTATCCATTTATTTCCATTCTGAGCTAGTCTTCATTAATCTGTTACAATTTGGTTGTATCATAAGTATAAAAACTAATTCTCAACAGAATGTATTTTTATAAAATAAATAACCTCAATTCTTAATTTTCTAGCTGCACCCCATACAAGGAAGGTATGTGAGGAGACTCTGAGTTGTCCCAAACTTCCTGATCTTCTTTTCATGTTGGCAAGAAAAACCCTTGAGTAGGCAGACATATTGGGAGAGAAAGTACAATTCTTTGACGTAACTAGGCCAAACATTGAAAAGATTGATAGTTGGAATTTCTCACCTAGATTTCCTTCAAAAAATGGACTAAAACAAACCACTAGACAGTAAAAATTCAACTACTCAATCTAATAATTCACACTGCAAGTTCATGCATTGTGTTTCACATGTCACAAGATTGAAATTATATATGTATCTTTTGGACTTGTAATTCATGATGAAGCACATTAACTTCAGAGAAAATCACCTATCTTTTGGGCTTTATTAGAATTAAACTCAAAAAATTTGGAAACAATGTAACATTAAACTATTTTTCTTGCAGCTATATAGATACAATTTTAAATGTTAAATAGTTTAAGTCAACATTAGTACTGAACCACAACTTAGTATGGTACTTCATATTTATTTGATATTTAATTAATATTAGATAATTATTATATAAATAATATTTAATTACATTTCTGATAGCTATTTTTGAAGCATGAATATTTGACTCTGGAATTCTAAATCAGTTTCGTCACTTTAAAAATATTTTAAATTTGCTAGCGTTACTATAATTGTTTTGGATAAGCCTGAATAGCTCATCATTCAATGAGAGTGCATTTTAAATACAATGTGTGAATCAGCTTGGCTAACCAATGCTTCTTCACATAAGAAACATCCTCTAAATTTTCTCCAAGACTGACAGCTAAGAATGGACAGCAATGTTCTCTTCTCAGAGAAAAGAGCTGTTTATTAAAATGTATTTAATGTATGAACTGAAGAGCTAATTATGCATCCATTCTTTAGTGGCATTTTAGATGACAGCTGTGGGGAAGCAAGAAAGATAACATTAATATACTGTCTTGAAATTAATCAAAGCAAAAAGAATTTTTGTGCCATATTCTAGGGCATTTGAGTGCCTCACTTCAAGTCAATTGCAGAACATGAACATATTCATTTTGTGTTGAGGAACTGGGATGATTATTATCCCAGTGTGAAAATAAGCCCTCTATTGATTAGTCTATGAAAACAGTAAAGGAAAATGGGGCTAACTGGCAATCACAATAGCATTGTGATTTAAAAAAAAAAGACTATCCATTTTTAATAGTAAATAGAAATAAAGCTGTGAGGAAATTGAGTTTACAAATAAAGATGAGCTTTCTTTATTTGGCAATAATGTATGAATCATTTAAAAACAAAGTGCAGAAATTATTTTCCTTAGATTTATTAATATTGAAGGTATTAATGACATACTATTGGAAAATGCTTATATTTTATTCAATTTAATTTTAATGTAGATTTTTAGAATTTAACCAGAAGGTTCATGAAATCATGCTTGTAGAATGTTTTCAAATTCAGTGGTATAACTTACTTAGAAGTGGCTAAATATCCATTCTATATAATTACAATGCAATGGATAGGTAATCCAACTGGTCTTGGTATTAAATGCAGATTATCTTATCTAAGCAAGAAACCATTAAGAAAGCAGTGCAGCATTCCTTCATTGCTTATATTGCCAGCTATATTTACCTATATTTCCAACTCCAATATTAATTTATTGAGGAAATTGTTGATTTATAGGATTGTTGCTGTTCAACTATGAATTTCAACATTTCTGAGGACAGGTAACACTACATTTATCCTCAACCAAACAGTCTTTTTTTTTTTTTTAACCAAAACACCAGCTTATGGTGGTGTGGGGGAAGCTCAGAGCTGTAGGCATGAAATCCATTTGCATAACAAGTGTGCTATCTCCCTGTTCCCCCAAACCATAATCTTAAACTATTATAGGAACTTAGATTCTCAACCCCCACTTAGTAATCATTCAGACCCTCTCTAAATTCCCAAATCTGTTACAACAGACCATAGTCTATTGAAGGTTCACCCTATACTTTTTTTCTTTACTTTGTTTCTTAGAGCCCATCTATGAATGAGATCATCTGATAACTGTCTTTTTCCTTCTGGTTTATCTTGCTCAACATGATTCCCTATATAGTTCTGTCCATGTTGTAGCAAATGAGACTATGTTACTGTTCCTTGTAACTTTCTGGGCTAGCGTAGGGGTGCCTCTTCCCAGGCATGTACTCTCTGGGTTGGAGAGAATTTGACCGGAGCCAGTTTGGGCTGCTACTCACTCAGCAACATCAGAGAAATGACTCATGAACCAAGTTTGTGGCAGTGAGGCAATGCAATTCTTTATTGATCAGACAGCCAAGGCTTTTAAAGGGCAGAACCAGAAGTGGCAAGTCGGAAATGGAAATGGCTAGGAAAGGGGTGGAGAAAGGCAAAAGGGGCTGGAAAGGTAGGAACTTCCTTAGCAACTGTTGCGACGGTTTTAGCTGGTAGCATTAATAATACCCTGCAGGCAGGGAGGGTCTTAAGGGTAGAAAGAAGATAGATCAAAGGAATGGAATGGGTGGGGATCTTTCAGGCAAAACAATGATTATGCTGATAGGTCATAGTATCAGGAATGCAGGGTGGAGCAGGGGGAGCTGACTTAATGTTGTAAGTAATGTGAGGCTCCTAGAGGCAGGAAAATGCAGGGTGCTTTGTGAGGCTCCTCACAATTTCCTGACAGTAGCTGTGTAGTTTTCTTTTTTTTCAAATTGTTATTATCTTTATTTACTGAAAGAGACTGCTAGAAATAGAAAAGGTAGGGGGAGATAGAGGTAAAGAGAGACACCTGTAGCATTGCTTCACCATTTGCAAAACTTTCCCTCTGCAGGTGGGGACTGGGAGCTCGATGTGTAGTTTTCCACTGTGAATATATGCCATAATTTCTTTAACCATTCATATGTTGTTGGGCATGGATGTTTTCCAAATGCTGATTGTTGGATCACTGCCATGAATATAGGTATATTATTTCAGAAAGTTTCTGTGATGTGGTACCTTTCTCTCTGTCTATAGCTATCTGAGAGGGGAGATAAGTTGACCTGAAGCAGTGTAGTCCTAGTAACATCTTAAAAAAATATGGCTCAAATACGTCTAATAATTATCTTTTTGAAAATTTCTTTCAAAAATCATATTCTTCTCTACAGAGTAAATGACACAGTCATTTAAAACTGAGAGACAGGGAAAAGTTGAATGATTTGTTGTTAGAATTTTGGAGTGAACAGATCATATACAAAAAAATGTATTCAATATGATAAAGATTTACATTTGCAATGCAAAGTGAAAAAAACTAGTCTTTTTTAACATAAAGTACAGAATATTGAATGTAAATATGGAAAAACATCTTGTGTGCTAAAAATACACCAGTTGAGAAATATGTACCTAAGAAATATGTACCTACTTTAACCAGGGTCTTTATAAAATGGGTAGTTATTTGGGAAATTTTATTTTTATTGAAAATCCAAGAATTTTACAATAAAGACTAACATACATTGTTTTGAAATAAAGTATGTATATACTAAATTACTTACAAATATCATAATTTATTGAATCACCTAATGTTAACTGACATATACATATGGGGGGAGACTGATCAGTGGAAAATTATGAAAAAAAGTTGTACTAGTTGAAATTAATTATGATTAATGATAACTTATATTCAATGTCTATTTATATTAAACACATTACCAAGCCATATTTTGTCAAAACCAATTCAGCTGGTAGCAAAATTAGTCGAGGGGGAAAAAATTAAAAAACTAAATATTTAAGTCAATTAGTTCAGTGACTCAAGAGCATGTCAGGAAAAAGTCCTCCAACCTAAGCAGAGTACAGCAGCTGCAGACAATGGATATTCCTGGACAGTTTTGGCACTTAGGATTTCTAACATGAGTAGGTTCATAGACAAAGAGCTAAGATTCAGTTTCTGAGAAGAATGTAAGCTCGAAGAAAAACAAGGATGGATGCTCAGATTTAGGGGAAGATTTCTAGAAGTCTGTTTCCTTGTGTAATCTCCACACACCAATCACCCACATTTTAGAGCAGCCAGTTATGAATTTGGAAACTCCTTTGTATTACTCCCTTAGGCTTGATATTATGCTAGGCTGATTCATAGATCTAAGGAAAAAGTATACTTGCAATTACAATTTTATAATAAGAAAAGGAAACATCAGAACAAAGCAAAGTTAGAGACATATAACTCAAAATCAGAGAGTCCCAAATGTTTAGCTTTGGATACTGTTAAGACCTCATTACCATCCTTGCATTTTGTTGTGTAACAACAAATAAACCATTGCCAGGCAGAGAAATTCACTCAAAGCTCACTGTCCAGAGATATTATTATGGTTTTATTATGTAGTATGATTTGAGTCATATCAATCTCCAGTCTCCCACTATCCTCAGATGGGGATAATAAAACATGGTAAACATAATAATAACAAATAAATCCTCTCATTACTCTCAAGGTTGTTCATTATGGCATGAACAGTACAATCTAGAATCATCTATAACCAGGTATGGGCAGACACGTCCACCATGAATAATAATCACTTTAAGAAAGTCCAGGATTTAGAAATTACCTCATAGTAATCAAGCAAAACCTCATAGAAATTACCTCATAGTAATCAAGCAAAAAATCTATTAAAAATTTTTTGTCACATAAAACTTAAACCTGAGAAAATGAAAAAGAGACACACTGAGCAAAAATAAATAAAAGCACAGAGTTAAAGTTGGTCAAAAAGCAAGCTTAATATTTTGCTGAGTTTAAAACCTGGTTTTTAAAAATTCTTATAACCTGGTTATGACAAATCAGTATGGATTAATTTCTCTTTTTTTGGTATAGAGATGATGGATATGGGGAGAGTAAGACAATCAAGTAATTTCAAAGGTGTCTCTTTCTAAAGATATGTCACCAAATTACTTTATTCACTGAATGAAAAATTACTAGAATTCTTTGAGAAAATTATTTAAAATACTATTTCATGTCATCATTCTTATATTATTTCCATAAAGTCCTTTTACATGGAGGGAGGGATGTTATGTGAAACACAGCAAGTAAATGTGAATTACAGTGTTTCTTTTTATCATCCCAAATTGAGACTACATCATTTAGGAATATGAAAGCATGGAAAAATCATCCATTGCAAACTAAACTACTTGGAATGCTTTTTGTAATCACTTGGGAAAACAAGGGACTGTCCTTAAAATACAAAGTACACAATACAAACTATAAAGCAGAAAAACATTTCTTGCTCACATGGAAATACAAATAGTTGGTAGCAGACTTGCATTTGTTAAGGATTTTATTACTCTTCTGGAAATCAAGATAAAACACACACACACAGTAACACAATTTAAGATTAGGTACAAGTAATAAAATTGTGAAGATATTTCTCATCTGGAAATTAGATATATACATGTAATAAATTTCAGGGTATTAAATAAAGCTCACTCTAAACATGGAAATAGTTAAACTGGTAAGATAGTACACCTGGAGGGAATTCCTGCTTTGCCATGCATGCTGGAAAGCATCTGTGCTGTGATTTCTTTTCCTCTTTCCCTCTGTCTCTGTTTCTCTGACTTTGTCTCTCTTTCTGTTTTAAAAAGGTCACCCAGAACAGTGAAATCATAGCTATCACCCCCACACACAAAAAAATAAAAAAGAGGTTGAGAAAAATGGCATAGATTTCCATTCATAAAATAAATAACTGATTCAATTCTCAAATTATACAGCCATATTATTGACACAAATTCATGTTCTACTGAATCAAATTAAATTAATACAGAAATACTGAGAGTCACTTCACAGGCAGTGAAGCAGCAGAAAAAATAATGCATAAATATCAAATAAGTACTAGTTACATTATACATTTTATTTTTACCATTAAGAGTTTTCATAGTTAACTCATTATAGATTTTATATGCTAAATAGTTGCCTTCCTGAATTTACCTATTTGTATTTTTAGTATGTAACAATTTTAAGCATGTATTGATTATGTGAAGTTCGGACTTTTATTAGTTGTCATTTATTTGTTATATAATATAATGGTCCATATAATAACTTAGGAAGTCTTTCCTACCTTCTCTTTCTCCCTTTCCATCTTTCTTCTTCTATATTAACCAGAAAGAAGCAGATCAACAGAGTATAACTCTGATATGCTCAAAGCTGGTATTAAATTCTAGACCTCATGCTTGAGAGTTCAGTGCTTTACTTCATGGGATGCAGAAATACCTACTTTCAAAAACCACGTAAGGGATTTTATCTAAGCACTTTCTCAAGAACTGAAATGGATCTCACAGCTTTCAAGGAATTTTAAAATACAATACTTGTACTTTAGGTCATCATCAAAAAGATCAAACTCTATCAATCAAACTCTAATTATCTAAACTGAGACCTTGGTCTGATCATGTTATCTTTGCATGGAATTCCTTGACAAAGAATTTGGACTTGATCTGAATGTACAACAAAAGCTATAATATAAGACTGATTAGTGTTAGAAACACCTAGAATATGTATATATAACATATACATCACTGGGCATATTATATATAGTATATATAGTAATGAAAAGACAAGAAAAATAACTAGGTAAAACATACTCTAGGAAGAGAATAATGGTATGCAATAGAAAAGGGATAGTGGGGATTTAAAGAAATGAATGGTTAAACTTATTATTGGGTAATAATAAAAATTTCTTGGTTTGACTAAAAAGCTAAAAAGGGTATCAGGATAATATCAAGGATTTTTGTTAGGATGATGTATTATAGTTAGAAGTATTATTATTCAACCTAGTACTTAGAAAAAGTAATATGGAAAAAAAGATGAGTTTAGTTATAGAAAATATTGACTGTGAGAAACTTGAAAGGCCCCCAAGGCAGGTGAAGGCAGAAACTCAGAATAGTTTGTGACAATTAAACTGTGTTATTATAAGCCAGAATGAGGAAGACCAATACCAAATGATCTCTCTTACAGTGGAAACTTAGGGATATAGGACCGTAAGGGAAAACATAAAGCAAAATGTGGATGAGGTGTAGTATATTACACCAAAGCAAAGGACTCTCTCTGGAAAGGGAGGGGAAGGGACAGATTTGAAGAAACAATGGGTTCCACCTGAAGAAGATGGGTACTAAAATTAGGGCAGCTTGGAACGTTCCTATTCATGACCACAGAATGTTAGCTCAGATCTACAAGTCACATAGGCTCCTAAGCTGAATATGGGCCCCATGGCAGATCAAATCTATGGGGTTTACAGTCAACAGTATTTATAAACCTTTCCCATATTGGGGAGCTACTCTCTTCCCTGATCCAGCTTTCTGGTCCTTTTTCCAGCCATGCCACCATCTCCCCAGACAATAACTTGGATCCACCTACATGTCAGATGTCAGGCTCAGGGTGAAAAAAAAAAAAAAAAAGAAAGAAAAAGAAAGAAAGGAAAAGGTAAAGAAAAAGAAAGGAAAAAAAACTTGTACAATCATGGGCTCTTTGGAATATAACTAAAATAAGACTAATAACTATTTATAAAATAGAGACCCGGCCCCAACTCTTCATCTGAACTATTTCAGCCTTTAGGTTCATGATTAGTCAACAATTTGTTTGGCTCTATATGTTAACTATTCTTTCAGACACCAGGTTCCAGATGCTAACGTGATACCAACTGAACTTCCCAGGCAGGGGAACCCACCAGTATGTGCTGGAGCCCCGCTTCCTCAGAGCTCCGCCCCTCAGAGCCCTGCCCCACTAGAGAAAAAGAGACACAGGCTGGGAATATGGATGGACCTGCCAACACCCATGTTTAGCGGGGAAGCAGTTACAGAAGCAAGACCTTCCACTATCTTTTTTTAAATTTTTTTTTACTTATAAATAGGAAATATTGACTAAACCATAGAATAAGAGGGGTACAACTCCACAGAATTCCCACCACCAGAAATCTGAATACCATCCCCTACCCTGATCCTTATTCTTTAACTCTCTGGGAGTATGGACCAAAGGTCATTGTGGCATTCAGAAGGTGGAAGGTCTGGCTTCTGTAATTGCTTCCTCTCTGAACATGGGCATTGACAGATTAATCCATACTCTCAGTCTGCCGCTCTCTTTCCCTAGTGGGGAAGGGCTCTGGGAAAGCAGAGCTCCAGGACACATTGATGGGGTTATCTGTCCAGGGAAGTCTGGTCAGCATCATGTTAGCATCTGTAACCTGGTGGTTAACAAGAGAGTTAACATACAAAGCCCAACAAATTGTTGACTAATCATGGACCTACAGGCCAGAATAGTGCAGATGAAGAGTTTTGTAGATAGCTAGTAGGCATATTTAAATTATATTTCAAAGGGCCTGTAGCTATACTAGTGTTTTTTGTTTGTTTTTTATTTTGTCTAAGCCTGAAATCTGATATGCAGGTGGATCCAAGTTTTTGTCTGGGGAGATGATGTCATGGCTGGAAAAAAGGACCAGAAAGCTGAGAGAGTAGCTCCCTAATATTAGAAAGGTGTATAAATATTGTTGACTGTGAACCCCATCGATTTGATCTGCCCTGAGGCCCAATATTCAGCTTAGGAGCCTATTTGACCTCTGCATCTCTGTAGATCTGAGATCACATTCTGTGGTCATGAGTAGGAACATTCCAAGTTGCCCCACTATCAACACATATTCCTCAGGTGTAGCATAGAGTCTGTTGTCTATCTTCCCTTAGGAGGATGGAACATTTTCTACCATTGTTGATCCATGTTGAGGACAAGGTCCTATGGGGATCCAAAGAGGGCTCTATTGTGTTGTTCCTGATAGAAATGACCAGTTGCCAGGATAGCCTGAGGGTGCTTCTTCCGGAGCTAGTGCTCTCTGGGTTGGAGAGAACTCAACTGGAGCTGATCTAGGCTGCTGCGTGGGAGAGGGATCAGGAACTCGTGCTGCACTAACTTCGCAGGAGATACACTCTGGAACTCTCGGACCCGGAAAGCAATTTCCAAGTGTCTTTAATCAGAAGAGCAGCTGTTTTTATACTCTCCAAGTAGGGTGGAAACAGGATGTGACATAGAGAGGGTGGAGCGAAAAGTGACTGGTGGAAGATCAGGGTGTGACAAGGAGAGGATCAGGGTGTGACAAGGAGAGGGGGTGGAGCAGGTGAGAATTCTACCACTAAACCACCAATGCCCTGGAGGGAGTGTGGTGCTTTATGTAAATGTAAAAGTGATTTATGTAAATAGACCAAAGCTTTGAACAAATCAATCACTATATAGGCATATGGTTAAGCAGAAGACAGGGGGAGCTGGCATACTACCCAACATCTTCCCCTATCTTTTTAACTATTTGCCATAGTATCAGGAGAGCGGGGCACTTTGTGAGGCAGGGAGACTGATAAGAGGCACACTTTTTGGGGTTCTACTGTCCCTCCTTGCTCAACCTCTCCATAGAGAGAGATACTAACAGGATTGACACACCCCTCAGGCTCAAGCCCTTCCAAGCTCAACCATATCATCACAATTCCCCTACATCTCCCTCTTACTTAATGGTCATATATAACTGGGTCAATGTCTGTAAAAGGCTTCATCTCTGTTAGGGGAATAGCAGTGTAGGGGTGAACAGAAACCTGTTGGGAATAAAGCAGAATGATAGTGTGTAAGTGTCTTCAAAAAGAACTAGCACAAGACAGGGAGGGATAAGTAAGAGTAGCAAGAGACAGAGTGAACCTGATGGGTGGAGGAGTGGGGGCCTGATAAGCCGAGAGGCTAGAGGGGTGGTCTGGCATTGCAAAATCCCGAGTCAGCTGGTGGAAAGTTCTATGAACTGCTACAGTCATTCTTCAAGAAGTCCAGCAGTATAAAGGGAGTGTCCAGCAAGTTCTATAGAAGCATCAGTCCAATGTCAATGGCCAGGAAATAAATGCCACACGTCTATCTTGATGGAGGAGGACAGCCACTGGAACTTTTCTTCTCTGTAGAGAGTGACCTGGAACTGCCAAAACATGATGGGCGAAACAGAAGCAGGAAGAGCAGACACTGATGGTTGAGAAAAAGGCAGTAGGAAAGTCTTGTCCTTTGGAGTCTGTGAATCAGGTTCTCCAGATCGTGTCAGGTCACATCATGGGTTTCGGGGGATGGCTGTAATTGTGGGTGATGTCAGAGGTCAGGGGTCCAAGATGGATTTCCGGGGATTCTATATGAGCAGATGCTTCTTTATGCGAAGGCTTGTCATAGCTGTAGTCAATTACTTATGAAAAAACTTTGTAACAAATTAGAAGGTTACTACAATTGATAACTCAATGATTATAATTGGTTTAGGTATCTTTATAATTTCGTGTAAAGGTCATCTTATGTGACCTCATGTAGCAGTCTCTATATAGCAAAATTTTCATACCAAATTTAAGTCACATATATTGATTCTTAACTATTTTTACATTGGGTTTTTAAGCAAACTCAGGTTACTAGAGTTAACACATTTTAGTGACAATATTTTTTGGTACATTTACAGTATCAGATTGATGCCAAATTTGTTGTGGATTAATTTCCACAAGATAGCTTACAGGACATTTTGGGGGGCCCTCCAAAAATGTCCTGTATAGAGGATTTGTATTTTAACTTGCCATGGAAGTAAGTTTACAGTATACACACTGTCAGAAAAAAGGTTGAAGGGTTCTGGTACAACTTTTAATGCAAGGAAAACAGCATAAAGTTCTTTGTACTGAGGGGAATTATCAGGAAGTTCAGTAAAGAGAGGTTTGGGGTATTGCTGGTCTGGGTAATATATAAGGGCAGCAGATCCCTTTTTCCACCATCAGTGAACACTGTAGGAGCAGAGGGGATGGGATCTCGAGAGAAAAGTTTAGATACTAGTAGAGGCAACAGAGGTAAAGAAGCTATCAAATTATTAGAGGGAAAATGATTATCTAATTGTCCTGGAAAACCCATTAAACTTATGGCAAAACGAGAATGGTGGCATATGATCCATTCTGTATCTGTGAGAGAAAAGGGAAGAATGATTGAATCTGGTTCCCTTCCTAAGACCTGAACTGGTCTGTTTCTTCCTTGGCGAACCATAAATGCTAAGGCATCAATCTCGGTAAGGAGTCTTGGAGCTCCACCCACTGGCGTATGAAGCCATTCAAGAATGCCATGTTTCTGCCACAATGCCCCCACTACCGTGGGGGTGGAGTTAAAGATTAGAAGATTTACTGGAGAGGAGGGGGAGAACTGAACGTGGTGCATGTCCTGGAGAGCATGGTTAACTTTTTCCAGTGCCAAGGAGGCTTCGGGGGTTAACATACGCTTTGAGGAGTGCTGTTTGTTTCCTTTTAACAGATCGAACAGTGGTTGCAGACAGCTTGTAGGCAGATAAAGATACTGCCTAAGCCAATTCAAATTTCCAGGAAAACTTTGTAAAGAAGCAAGAGTGAGATTAGAAGGAAAAGTAACACAAGGTTTAAAGGGCGAATCTGTGTTAGGGAAATCTCTGAGCCTAAGAAAGATATTGGAGGGATTAGCTGTATCTTCTCAGGAGCTACATTAAGTCCACTTCTCTTTAAGGCAGGGATTAGAAAATCACGTAGGGTGGAGAGATCTGTATCTAATTCTCCCCATATTAACACGTCATCCATATAATGAAAAACCTTAAGGCCCTTATGAATATATGGAAAAAGGGCAGATTTAACAGCCTCTTGAAAATAGTAGGACTATTAGCCATGTCCTGGGGCAGTACCACCCATTCAAATCTATCGGCAGGGCTGGCATTATTAATAGAAGGAACAGAGAAAGCAAAACGTTTACAATCTTGTGGGTGTAAGGGAATAGAGAAAAAACAAACAATCCTGTATATCAATAGCTATGATTGGAATTCCTGTGGGAATCGCGGAAGCAAGAGGCAAACCCCTTTGAGGGGAGCCCCAAACCTGCATGGTTTTATTAACTGCACGAAGATCTTGGAGGAGGTGCCATTTTCCTGAGCGCTTTTTAATCACAAAGACTAGAGTATTCCATGGGCTCCAAGAATGACAAATGTGTCCCAAAGATAACTGCTCTTGGACGAGTTCTTTTAAAATTTCTAGCTTCTCCCTAGGCAAAGACCACTGTTCCACCCAGACAGGCTCATTAGAAAGCCAGTCTAAGTGGGGAGTTCTGTTACAAACAGTGGCAGTTAGTATTGGGGGTGCTGGTTGGGTCTAGCAGTCTCACAGGAGTGAGTGTGGTATCCTGCAGAGGTGTCTGAGGATATCACTACATCTAAAGATTCCAGCAAATCTCTTCCCAATAAATTGGTGCTTATATCAGCTATTAAAGGCTGAAAGCGTCCAGTAGTCCCTTCTGCATCTTCCCACAAAAGGGAATCTCATGTGTGGAATGCCTGAGTCAATCCTCCAACAACATGTAAGCGTGGTCCTGGGAGGAGTTCCCAACTCTGGGGAACCTCTGCTTGTCTTAAGATTGTCTTATCTGCTCCAGTGTCAATCAAACACTTAAAAGGAATATTACCAATCTTTACTGTCATAGTTGGGTGACCCCTTTTTAAAACAGGGGTGGTCCATAAAATCTCAGGCTCCAAATTCAAGCTGTTCTCTTGCTCCAGCCGGTTATTTCTATGCTGGAAGTTCCCACATACCGCGGGTTCCTCCTTCTGATCACCCTCTGTTATTGTTACTTGGTGTGGTGGGTGTAGCGACGGATTGGGTCCCAAGCTGGGCTTCTGTTTGTGGAAGAAGGGCACAGCACCAAGCGGGCGACCTGCTTCCTTCCCTCTTGGGGGCGGGGCTAAGGGAAGACCCACACCTAGTTTAAATCCCTGTTTGCATTTGGCAGAGGCGTGCTGTTCCTATGGAACCTTGACCAACAATCTGTTCTCCAGTGAAATCCTTTCTGGCATCTGGGACAAGGCACTCGTGGTCTCTGATTCCCTGTCTGGAGGCGGGGTTGCCCTGACTGGAGGCGGGCTCGCGATCTATTTTCTGGACATTGGTTACGCCAATGCCCTTGGCGACTGCACTGAAAGCAAGCCCCTTTTTGCTTATGTAAGGTAGCTGCATAGGCCTGTAACATAGGTCCTTGAAAAGAGCTTGATCTGAGATCCTGTGTAGCTATAATACAAGTATCTGGGTGTTCGTTTTTAAGAGTGAAACATGCCTGTTGAAAATGCGGAAGCATTCCATGCCAGACTATGGATCGCAGGAGGAGAAAACGAGCGTCAGGATTATAAATCTTCCTTTCCAAACTCGACTGGACCCTGGCAATGAATTTAGTGAGGGATTCATCAGGTTCTTATTGAAGGGAGAGAATGGGGGTTGAGGCTGCTCCCATGGGTGGTGTTAATCGCTCAAATGCTTTTAATGAACACAGGTGTACCTGATCAAAATACCCTGGTGGAAACTTGGCTTCTGCCTGTTGAATCCCTGTTTCTAATTGTCCTGTTCCAAACAATGCATCAAAATTCCCCTCTGGCTGATTTTCAATATTTTTCCATGATTGTTGTAAACATTCATCGCGAAAGAATGCCTCCCATTGCAGGAAGAGGGGGCCTGGGAGCTTAGCGTGAGTTACATCCTTCCAATCTTGGGGGGTATTAAGGTTCTGAAGCAGGCCTTGTAAAATGGACCTGGTCCATGGGGAATGAATACCGTCATCCTTGATAGCCTGGCATAGTTCCTTCAGGTCTGTGGCGGAATATGGATACCAGGCCTGAGGTTTTTGTCTATTGGGGGTGACATTGACCGGAAATGTGTGGACTTGCTCTGAGAAGTGTGTAGCGGTAGGAGGAGTCACCGAAGTGGAAGCTTCTGGACATGTGGCCGAAGAAGTGGTTTTGGAGGCTACAGGAGAATTCAGACATGTGTCTGTCAAAACGGGGGTGGGCAAAGAAGCAACCGTGGAGGCAGCAGGAGGTTCCTGACACGTGTCTGCCAAAATGGGGGTGGCCAAAGAAGTGGCTGTGGAGTTCAAAGGAGAATTCGGACACGTGTCTGCCAAAATAGGGGCCTCAGGGCAAGATGCAGAGGAATTAGGGTGGGTCAGGATCATGACAGGCCTTTGCTTCTTCTTGTTTTTAAGGTGCTGGTTAAGTTCTTTTTTTAAAATTTTTTATTTAAGAAATGAATAATGAACAAAAACATAAGGTAGGAGGGGTACAACTCCACACAATTCCCACCACACAATCCCCATAACAAACCCCCTCCCATGATAGCTTTCCCATTCTCTAGCCCTCTGGGAGCATGGACGCAGGGTCATTGAGGGTTGCAGAATGTAGAAGGTCTGGCTTCTGTAATTGCTTCCCTGCTGAACATGGGCGTTGACTGGTCGGTCCATACTCCCAGTCTGCCTCTCTCTTTCCCTAGTAAGGTGTGTCTCTGGGGAAGCTGAGCTTCAGGACACATTGGTGGGATCTTCAATCCAGGGAAGCCTGGCCAGCATCCTGGTGGCATCTGGAACCTGGTGATTGAAAAGAGAGTTAACATATGAAGCCAAACAATTTGTTGAGCAATCATGGATCCCAAGCTTGGAATAATGGAGAGGAAGTGTTAGGGAAGTACTCACTGCAAACTCTAGTGTACTTCTGCTTTCAGGTATATATTTTGCAGTAGTTTATGGATACGTGTACACATAAGCTCTCTCTCACAGAAACTGGTGTATATCTAGGTTATGGGAATTTGTTAGAAAGTGAACTACCTGAGATGAAATTAGAGTGTACTATAAAAGGAAAGGTCTCACCCGAATAATGAAGCTGAGGGGTTGTCATTCCACACGTGAAGTCTCTGGACACAGTCTGATTTGAAGCATGTTGAGGTGGCAATCGTTGCGTTGGTTAGGTTGTGATCGGCAGATGCAATATTATTTGGTTTGGATTGGGAGATGCATACGGGAAAGTGGGCCCTATCCAAGGGTTCCAGGACTGGGGGAAGTAGGGGCTCTATAGTGGAGATGTGAGGTTCCTGCTGTCTTAGGGTTCAAAAAGACAAATGATAGTTAATGTTATCATCACATTATTTGTTAATTGGGTTAACGTTGAAAAGTCCCTTTGTTATGGTTTGCTGTACAGTATCCAGTATCTTGTATATAGCTGTGCTATTGGATCCTTCTAATCTACTTGGTCTAGGCTTTTGAGAGAGTCCACATATCAAATAAATAGCCTATATATTAAAAAGATTCAGTTTGTCTTTTGAGAAACTTTGAGACATACAATTGATTTTCCCCCTCTCATATTAATTAACTAGTGATTTATATGTCTACATTTTGCTAGGAGTGTACATAAACACCATTCCCACCACCAAAGGACTGTGACCCATCCCTCCCGCCCACTCCCACCCCCCACTGGCCCAGGAAGCTGCATGCCTACCCCTCAACACTGGGTTTTTACTTTGATGCCCTACTTACAATTTGATCAGGTCCTGCTTTTAGTTTCCCTTTCAGATCTTCTTAGTCACCTTTTGTTGATGAGTGGGATCATCCCATACTCATCTTTATCTTTCTCACTTAGTTCACTTAACATAATTCCTTCTAGCTCTGTCCAAGATGGGTCAGAGAAGGTGGGTTCATTGTTCTTGATAGCTGCATAGTATTCCATTGTGTATATATACCACATCTTTCTCAGCCACTCATCTCTTGTTGGGCACCTGGGTTGCGTCCAGATTTTAGCTATTATGAATTATGCTGCTATGAACATAGAAGTACACACCTCTTTTTGGTTGGGTGTTATGGAGTCCTTGGGGTATAACACCAGGAGAGGAATTACTGGATCATATGGAAGGTCCATGTCTAGCCTTGTGAGAGTATTCCAGACTTCTCTGCACAGAGGCTGGACCAATTTACATTACAACCAGCAATGTAAAAAGTTTCCTCTGTCCCCACATCCTCTCCAGCATTCGTTGTTGCTGTCCTTTTTGATGTATGCCATTCCTACAGGAGTGCGGTGGTATCTTAGTGTTGTCTTAATGTGCATTTCTCTGACAATCAGTGACTTAGAGCAGTTTTTCATATGTTTATTAGCCTTTTGGATCTCCTCTGAGGTGAATGTTTTGTTCATATCCTCTGCCCATTTTTGGATGGGATCATTTGCTTTTTTGGTGCTAAGTTTGCTGAGTTCCTTATATATTTTGGTGATTAGTTTCTTGTCTGATGTCTGGCATGTGAAGATCTTCTCCCATTCTGTGAGGGGTCTCTCTGTTTGTTTAATAGTTTCTTTGGAAGTGCAGAAGCTTTTCAATTTGATGTAGTCCCATTGGTTTGTTTCTGCTTTAGTCTTCCTTGCAATTGGGTTTGATTCATCAAAGATGTCCTTGAGGTGTATGTGGGAAAGTGTTTTACCAATGTTTTCCTCTAAGTATTTGATTGTTTCTGGTCTGACTTCTAGGTCTTTGATCCATTTAGAGTAGATTTTTGTTTCTGATGAGATAAAGTGGTTCAATTTCATTCTTCTGCATGTTTCAACCCAGTTTTCCCAGCACCATTTATTGAAGAGAGCATCCTTTTTCCATTTAATCCTTTGGGCCCCCTTATCAAAGATAGTAAAACTATAGGTGTTGGGATTTATTTCTGGGCTTTCAATTCTGTTCCACTGGTCTGTGTGCCTATTTTTGTTCCAGTACCATGCTGTTTTAATGATGATGGCTTATAATATAGTTTATGGTCTGAGAGTGTGATGCCTCCATTTCTGTTTCTTTTCCTTAAGATGCTTTTGGCAATTGTAGGTGTTTTCAGGTTCCAGATAAATGATTGTAGTGTTTGTTCTATTCTCTTAAAGAAGCTTGGTGGAACGTTGATGGGTATTGCATTAAATTTGTATATGGATCTGGGGAGAATATTCATTTTGATGATATTTACTCTTCCAATCCATGAGCATGGGATATCTTTCCATTTCTTGGTATCAGTTTCTATTTCCTTGAGTAGCGACTCAAGTTTTCAGCATATAAGTCTTTCACTTCTTTGGTCATCTTTATTCCTAGGTATTTGATTAATTTTGCTGAAACAGTAAATGGGAGTGATTTCTGGATGTCTTCTTCTTCAGATTTAGTGTTTACATAAAGAAATGCCACTGAGTTTTGTACATTGATTTTATACCCTGATACCTTGCTATATTGCCTAATAACTTCCAGTAATTTTCTACTGGATTCTTTAGGTCTTTCTATGTATACTATCATATCATCTGCAAATAGTGAGAGCTTGACTTCTTCCCTTCCAATCTGTATCCCTTTGATTTCTTTCTCTTGCCAGATTGCTATGGCAAGAACTTCCAATACTATGTTGAAGAGTAACGGTGACAGTGGACAGCCCTGTCTTGTCCCCAATCTGAGGGGGAATGCTTTCAGCTTCTGTCCATTGAGTATGATGTTGGCTGTAGGTTTGCTATATATAGACTCCACTATCTTGAGGAATTTCCCATCTATTCCATTTTTTTTTTGTAGAGTTTTGAGCATGAATGGGTGTTGGATTTTGTCAAAGGCTTTCTCTGCATCTATTGAGATAATCATGTGGTTTTTGGCTTTGCTTTTATTGATGTGGTGAATGACATTGATTGACTTATGGATGTTGAACCAGCCTTGCATTCCTGGTATGAATCCCACTTGGTCATGATGATCAATCTTTTTGATGTGTTGCTGTATCCGGTTGGCCGGATATTTAATATTTTGGCATCTATGTTCATCAGAGATATTGGTCTGTAGTTTTCCTTTTTTGTTCTGTCCCTATCAGCTTTTGGTATCAGGGTGATGTTGGCTTCATAAAAGGTGGAAGGGAGTATTCCTGTTTCTTCAATCTTATGGAATAGCTTAAGAAGTATGGGTATTAACTGTTTCCTGAAAGTTTTGTAGAATTCGTTTGTGAAGCCATCTGGTCCAGGACTTTTGTTGTTGGGGAGATTATTAATAACCCTTTCAATTTCTTTGTCTATGATTGGTGCATTTAGATTTTGTAGTTCTTCTTGGTTCAGTTTTGGAAGGGCATAGGTTTCTAGGAATTGTTCCATTTCTTCCAGATTCTCTAGCTTGGTGGCATATAGTTCTTTATAGAAGTTTCGCAGGATTCTCTGGATTTCTGTGGTGTCAGTTGTGATATCTCCTGCATCGTTTACAATTCTATTAATTTGAGTCTTCTCTCTTTTTTGTTTGGTGAGTCTGGCTAGGGGATTGTCAATTTTGTTTAATCTTTCAAAGAACCAACATTTGACTTCATTGATCTTTTGTATGGTTCTTTTATTTTCGATGTTGTTTATTTCTGCACTAAGTTTAGTGATTTCTGTCCTTCTGGTTGATTTAGGGTTCCTTTGTTCCGCTTCTCTAAGTCCTTGAGCTGTGCAGTAAGGTCGTGTATTTGGGCTTCTTCTTGGTGTTTAATATGTGATTGTATGGCTATAAGTTTCCCTCTCAGTACTGCTTTAACCCTGTACCAAATATTTTGATAGGTTGTGTCTTCATTTTCATTAGTTTCCAGAAACATTTGAATTTCCTGCTTGAGTGAGTCTCTGACCCAGTGGTTCTTAAGGAGCATGTTGTTTAGTTTCAAATTCTGTGTCTTTTAATAATTTTCCGTTTGTTGTTAAATGTTAGTTTTACTCCACTGTGCTCTGAGAAGATACTTTGGATGATTTCAATGCTCTTGAATTTATTGATGCTGTCTTTGTGGCCTAACATGTGGTCTATCCTTGAGTATGTGTTATGTGGATTTTAAAAGAAGGTGTATTCCAGTTTTTTGGGGTGGAGAAGTCTGAAAATGTTCAAGAGGTCTAGTCTGTCGATCTCTTCATTCAATTCTCTTGTATCTTTATTGGTTCTCTGCTTTTTTGATCTGTCTAAGTGTGAGAGTGGGGTATTGAAGTCTCCCACTATTATTGTATTACTATTGATGTATTTTTGAAATTCTTTCAGTAGATGCTTAATGTATTTAGATGGTCCGTCGTTTGGTGCATAGATGTTAATAATTGTTAAGTCTTCTTGGCTGATTGATCCTCTAATCATTATGTAATGTCCTTGCCTATCTTTTCTTACTTTATTAAATTTAAAATCTATCATGTCTGAGATGAGAATGGCTGTTCCTGCCCTTTTTTGTGGACTGTTAGCCTGTATGATAGTTTTCCATCCTTTCACTTTAAGTCTGTGTTTATCTTGTTGTGACAGATGGGATTCTTGCAAGCAGCATATGGTTGGATTATGTTTTCTGATCCATCCCCCCACCCTGTGCCTTTTGATGGGTGAGTTTAAGCCATTGACATTTATTGATATTATGGATTTAATGTATTGTAGTGCCATTGTTCTAAAAAAAATTTGTTTGCTCTGATATATTGCAAGTATTATAGTGATGTTCTTGTTTATAAGAGGTCTTTTAGTACCTCTTTCAGGGCCGGCTTGGTGATGGTTGCCTCCTTTAACTGTTGTTTATCTAAGAAGGTTTTGATCCCTCCATCTACTTTGAATGAAAGTCTAGCAGGATAAATTATCCTTGGTTGAAACCCTTTTTCATTCAGGGATCGATAGATATCTTGCCACTCCCTTCTGGCTTTTAGAGTTTGAGTGGAGAAGTCTGCAGATAATCTTATGGGTTTTCCCTTGTATGTGACTTTTTGTTTCTCTCTTGCAGCCTTTAGGATCCTTTCTTTATCCTTACTTCTTCTCATTGTGACTATGATGTGTCTTGGTGTCTTCAGGTCTGGGTTGATTCTGTTTGGTACTCTCTGGGCCTCTTGAACCTTGATATCCTTTCTTTTATTCAGGTCTGTGTAGTTTTCTTGTATTATTTCCTCTAGAATGTTTGCTTCCCCTTCCTCTCTTTCTTCCTCTGACAGGTCAATTATATGAATGTTACTCCTTTTGAGATCATCCCATATGTCTCTGTTGTTGTTTTCAGTGTCTCTCAACCTCTTTTTAAGCTCTTTCACCTCTTTCTTAGTTTTCTCTAACTCATCCTCTGTCTGACTAATTCTGTTTTCTGCTTCTGTTAGTCTGCTTTCCCTTGCCTCAGCTTCTTTCTTCATTACAGCTATTTCAGCTTTCAGTTCTCTAATTACCTCAAGATAATCAGTATTTTCCTTGAAGGTCTCAACTGTTGTTTCCCTAATACTGCCATTCCTTTCCTCCAATGTTGTTTTCATTTCTGTGATTAATAAGTTTATTATTGCTTGCATACTTTTCTTATCTATGGTTACTTCTGGCTGATTTGTAGTTTCTTCTGGGCTCTTGTCTTCATTCATTGGAGTAGCAGTTTTATTTGTTTTTAATCTACCCATTTTTTTATTTATGTGTTTCTCTTTTTTTCTTATGCTCTGTTGTTCCTCAGTTGTTGTGTCTTGAGTACAAGTAACACTGTACTAAATACCTTTATGACAATTGCACTCACCAACCTCCAGAATTACAGTAGCAACTGAAGTAAGTATTGAAGTAGTTTAATCGTTACCAGTTAGCCAAACAATTTCTCCAGTCTGTGAAAAAATAGTAACCAAATCCCAGTGAAGAAAGAGAAAAGAAAGAGAGGATAGCAAGAATAGACAGTTATGCAAATCTACTGTCCACTGTATATTGTAGGGATAACAAGAGGGGAAAGGTAACTAGAGCAGAGATACACACATAGAGAGTCCACTCTGAGTCAGATTTCTTCCCCAAATTAATTCACAAATTTAGAAAGGCAAAGAAGAAAGAAGAAGTGTATGACAAGATTAAAAGAGAGAGAGAGAGAGAGAGAGAGAGAGAGAAGAGAGAGAGCAAAGGGAGAAGATAAGAAAAAGAGTTGTATTTAAAGAGCAGTGCAAGGAACTTCCCAAATGTGTATCAGTGAATTCAAAAAAAACACCCTGTTTGGTGGTATGTGGTATCCTGCTAGGAGCTGGTCCCCAGGGACTGCTTATGGGGCGGGGCAGGAAGGATGTATGCTTGAAAATTAAAAGGAAGAAAAAAGAATTTTTTTTCCCCTACTCTAATTCTTAACCCAAATTAAGTTATAGTCACCTCTTTGTCACTGCTATGTCCCCTTATTGGCTGGCCTGCTAAAGGCAGAAAATCCTATTGTTTCCAGGGAATGTGTTTGGAGCTCAGCAGCTAGCAGCTTCTCTGTCCGCCATCTTCTGGGACACCCCCCCTCCAGACTTCTTTTTTTTTTTTTTTTTCCATGGGAGCCCTCTATTCTTTTTTTTTTTTTTTTAATTTTTTATTTAAGAAAGGATTAGTGAACAAAGGCATAAGGTAGGAGGGGTACAACTCCACACAATTCCCACCACACAATCCCCATAACCCACCCTCTCCCATGATAGCCTTCCCATTCTCTAGCCCTCTGGGAGCATGGACCCAGGGTCGTTGAGGGTTGCAGAAGGTAGAGGGTCTGGCTTCTGTAATTGCTTCCCCGCTGAACATGGGCGTTGACTGGTCGGTCCATACTCCCAGTCTGCCTCTCTCTTTCCCTAGTAAGGTGTGTCTCTGGGGAATCTGAGCTCCAGGACACATTGGTGGGGTCTTCAATCCAGGGAAGCCTAGTCAGCATCCTGGTGGCATCTGGAACCTGGTGATTGAAAAGAGAGTTAACATACAAAGCCAAACAATTTGTTGAGCAATCATGGATCCCAAGTTTGGAATAGTGGAGAGGAAGTGTTAGGGAGGTACTCACTGCAAACTCTAGTGTAATCCTGCTTTCAGGTATATTTTGATGTAGTTTATGCATACGTGTGAACATAAGCTCTCTCTCACAGAAACTGTTGTATGTCTAGGTTATGGGACTTTGTTAGAAAGTGAACTACCTGAGATGAAATTAGAGTGTACTATTAAAGGAAAGGTCTCACCCGAGTAATGAAGCTGAAGGGTTGTCATTCCACACATGAAGTCTCTGGATACAGTCTGAGGTGAAGCATGTTGAGATGGCAATCGTTGCTTTGGTTAGGTTGTGATCGGCAGATGCAATATTATTTGGTTTGGATTGGGAGATGCATACGGGAAAGTGGGCCCTATCCAAGGGTGCCAGGACTGAGGGAAGTAGGGGCTCTATAGTGAAGATGTGAGGTTCCTGCTGTCTTAGGGTTCAAAAAGACAATCAATAGTTAATATTATCATCACATTATTTGTTAATAGGGTTAACTTTGAAAAGTCCCTTTGTTATGGTTTGCTGTACAGTACCCAGTATCTTGTATATAGCTGTGCTATTGGAAGCTTCTAATCTACTTGGTCTAGGCTTTTGAGAGAGTCCGCATATCAAATATGTAGCCTATCTATTTAAAAGATTCAAGTTTGTCTTTTGAGAACCTTTGAGACATACAATTGATTTCCCCCTCTCATATTAATTAACTACTGATTTATATGTCTACATTTTGCTAGGAGTGTACATAAACACCATTCCCATCACCAAAGGACCGTGACCCATCCCTCCCGCCCACTCTCACCCCCCACTGGCCCAGGAAGCTACATGTCTACCCCTCACCACTGGGTTTTTACTTTGGTGCCCTACTTACAATTTGATCAGGTCCTGCTTTTAGTTTCCCTTTCAGATCTTCTAAGTCAGCTTCTGTTGATGAGTGGGATCATCCCATACTCATCTTTAACTTTCTGACTTAGTTCACTTAACATAATTCCTTCTAGCTCTGTCCAAGATGGGTCAGAGAAGGTGGGTTCATTGTTCTTGATAGCTGCATAGTATTCCATTGTGTATATATACCACAGCTTTCTCAGCCATTCATCTGTTGTTGGGCACCTGGGTTGCTTCCAGGTTTTAGCTATTATGAATTGTGCTGCTATGAACATAGGAGTACACACCTCTTTTTGGTTGGGTGTTATGGAGTCCTTGGGGTATAACACCAGGAGAGGAATTACTGGACCATATGGAAGGTCCATGTCTAGCCTTCTGAGAGTTTTCCAGACTGCTCTCCACAGAGGCTGTACCAATTTACATTCCCACCAGCAATGTAAAAGGGTTCCTCTGTCCCCACATCCTCTCCAGCATTTGTTGCTGCTGTCCTTTTTGATGTATGCCATTCTTGCAGGAGTGAGGTGGTATCTTAGTGTTGTCTTAATTTGCATTTCTCTGACAATCAGTGACCTAGAGCAGTTTTTCATATGTTTGTTAGCCTTTTGGATCTCCTCTGTGGTGAATGTTTTGTTCATTTCCTCTGCCCATTTTTGGATGGGGTCATTTGCTTTTTTGCGGCTAAGTTTGCTGAGCTCTTTATATATTTTGGTGATTAGTTTCTTGTCTGATGTCTGGCATGTGAAGATCTTCTCCCATTCTATGAGGGGTCTCTCTGTTTGTTTAATAGTTTCTTTGGATGTGCAGAAGCTTTTCAATTTGATGTAGTCCCATTGGTTTGTTTCTGCTTTGGTCTTCCTTGCAATTGGGTTTGATTCATCAAAGATGTCCTTGAGGTGTAGATGGGAAAGTGTTTTACCAATGTTTTCCTCTAAGTATTTGATTGTTTCTGGTCTGACATCTAGGTCTTTGATCCATTTAGAGTAGATTTTTGTTTCTGGTGAGATAAAGTGGTTAAATTTCATTCTTCTGCATGTTTCAACCCAGTTTTCCCAGCACCATTTATTGAAGAGAGCCTCCTTCTTCCATTTAATCCTTTGGGCCCCCTTATCAAAGATTAGATGTCCATAGGTGTTGGGATTTACTTCTGGGCTTTCAATTCTGTTCCACTGGTCTGTGTGCCTATTTTTGTTCCAGTACCATGCTGTTTTGATGATGATGGCTTTATAATATAGTTTAAGGTCTGGGAGTGTGATGCCTCCATTTCTGTTTCTTTTCCTTAGGATGTTTTTGGCAATTCTAGGTGTTTTCAGGTTCCAGATAAATGATTGTAGTGTTTGTTCTATTCTCTTAAAGAAGCTTGGTGGAACTTTGATGGGTATTGCATTAAATTTGTATATGGCTCTGGGGAGAATGTTCATTTTGATGATATTTATTCTTCCAATCCATGAGCATGGGATATCTTTCCATTTCTTGGTATCTGTTTCTATCTCCTTGAGTAGCGACTCATAGTTTTCAGCATACAAGTCTTTCACTTCTTTGGTCAACTTTATTCCTAGGTATTTGATTGATTTTGCTGAAACAGTAAATGGGAGTGATTTCTGGATGTCTTCTTCAGATTAATGTTTGCATAAAGAAATGCCACTGATTTTTGTGCATTGATTTTGTAGCCTGATACCTTGCTATATTGCCTAACAACTTCCAGTAATTTTCTACTGGATTCTTTAGGTCTTTCTATGTATACTATCATATCATCTGCAAATAGTGAGAGCTTGACTTCTTCCCTTCCAATCTGTATTCCTTTGATTTCTTTCTCTTGCCTGATTGTTATGGCAAGAACTTCCAATACTATGTTGAAGAGTAACGGTGACAGTGGGCAGCCCTGTCTATTCCCTGATCTGAGGGGGAATGCTTTCAGCTTCTCTCCATTGAGTATGATGTTGGCTGTAGGTTTGCTATATATAGACTCCACAATCTTGAGGAATTTCCCATCTATTCCCATTTTTTGTAGAGTTTTGAGCATGAATGGGTGTTGGATTTTGTCAAAGGCTTTCTCTGCATCTATTGAGATAATCATGTGGTTTTTGGCTTTGCTTTTATTGATGTGATGAATGACATTGATTGATTTACGGATGTTGAACCAGCCTTGCATTCCTGGGATGAATCCCACTTGGTCATGATGAACAATCTTTTTGATGTGTTGCTGTATCCAGTTGGCCAAGATCTTGTTTAATATTTTGGCATCTATGTTCATCAGAGATATTGGTCTGTAGTTTTCCTTTTTTGTTCTGTCCCTATCAGCTTTTGGTATCAGGGTGATGTTGGCTTCATAAAAGGTGGAAGGGAGTATTCCTGTTTCTTCAATCTTATGGAATAGCTTAAGAAGTATGGGTATTAACTGTTTCCTGAAAGTTTTGTAGAATTCGTTTGTGAAGCCATCTGGTCAAGGACTTTTTTTGTTGGGGAGATTCTTAATAACGGTTTCAATTTCTTTGTCTGTGATTGGTGCATTTAGATTTTGTAGTTCTTCTTGGTTCAGTTTTGGAAGGGCATAGGTTTCTAGGAATTGTTCCATTTCTTCCAGATTCTCTAGCTTGGTGGCATATAGTTCTTTATAGAAGTTTCGCAGAATTCTCTGGATTTCTGTGGTGTCAGTTGTGATATCTCCTGTATCGTTTACAATTCTATTAATTTGAGTCTTCTCTCTTTTTTGTTTGGTGAGTCTGGCTAGGGGTTTGTCAATTTTGTTTAATCTTTCAAAAAACCAACATTTGGCTTCATTGATCTTTTGTATGGTTCTTTTATTTTCGATGTTGTTTATTTCTGCACTAAGTTTAGTGATTTCTGTCCTTCTGGTTGCTTTAGGGTTCCTTTGTTCCTCTTCCTCTAAGTCCTTGAGGTGTGTAGTAAGTTCGTTCATTTGGGCTTCTTCTTGGTGTTTAATATGTGATTGTATAGCTATAAGTTTCCCTCTCAGTACTGCTTTAGCTGTGTCCCAAATATTTTGATAGGTTGTGTCTTCATTTTCATTAGTTTCCAGGAACATTTGAATTTCCTGTTTGAGAGAGTGTCTGACCCAGTGGTTCTTAAGGAGCATGTTGTTTAGTTTCCAAATTCTATGTCTTTTAATAATTTTCCGTTTGTTGTTAAAAGTTAGTTTTACTCCACTGTGGTCTGAGAAGATACTTGGGATGATTTCAATGCTCTTGAATTTATTGATGCTGTCTTTGTGGCCTAACATGTGGTCTATCCTTGAGTATGTGTTGTGTGGATTTGAAAAGAAGGTGTATTCCAGTTTTTTGGGGTGGAGGAGTATGAAAATGTCCAAGAGGTCTAGTCTGTCAATCTCTTCATTCAATTCTCTTGTATCTTTATTGGTTCTCTGCTTTGTTGATCTGTCTAAGTGTGAGAGTGGGGTATTGAAGTCTCCCTCTATTATTGTATTACTATTGATGTATTTTTGAAATTCTTTCAATAGGTGTTTAATGTATTTAGATGGTCCCTCGTTGGGTGCATAGATGTTAATAATTGTTAAGTCTTCTTGGCTGATTGATCCTCTAATCATTATGTAATGTCCTTGCCTATCTTTTATTACTTTATTTAATTTAAAATCTATCGTGTCTGAGATGAGAATGGCTGTTCCTGCCCTTTTTTGTGGACTGTTAGCCTGTATGATAGTTTTCCATCCTTTCACTTTAAGTCTGTGTTTATCTTGTTGTGACAGATGGGATTCTTGCAAGCAGCATATGGTTGGGTTATGTTTTCTGATCCATCCCCCCACCCTGTGCCTTTTGATGGGTGAGTTTCAGCCATTGACATTTATTGATATTATGGATTTAATGTATTGTAGTGCCATAGTTCTAAAAAACTATTTGTTTACTCTCATATATTACAAGTATTATTGTGATGTTCTTGTTTATAAGAGGTCTTTTAGTACCTCTTTCAGGGCCGGCTTGGTGATAGTTGCCTCCTTTAACTGTTGTTTGTCTAAGAATGTTTTGATCCCTCCATCTAGCTTGAATGAAAGTCTAGCAGGATATATAATCCTTGGTTGAAACCCTTTTTCATTCAGGGCTCGATAGATATCTTGCCACTCCCTTCTGGCTTTTAGAGTTTGAGTTGAGAAATCTGCAGAAAGTCTTATGGGTTTTCCCCTGTATGTGACTTTTTGTTTCTCTCTTGCAGCCTTTAGGATCCTTTCTTTATCCTTACTTCTTCTCATTGTGACTATGATGTGTCTTGGTGTTTTCAGGTCTGGGTTGATTCTGTTTGGTACTCTCTGGGCCTCTTGCACCTTGATATCCTTTCTGTTATTCAGGTCTGGGAAATTTTCTTGTATTATTTCCTCTAGAATGTTTGCTTCCCCTTCCTCTCTTTCTTCCTCTGGCAGGCCAATTATACGAATGTTACTTCTTTTGAGATCATCCCATATGTCTCTGTTGTTGTTTTCAGTGTCTCTCAATCTCTTTTTAAGCTCTTTCACCTCTTTCTTAGTTTTCTCTAACTCATCCTCTGTCTGACTAATTCTGTTTTCTGCTTCTGTTAGTCTGCTTTCCCTTGCCTCAGCTTCTTTCTTCATTACAGCTATTTCAGCTTTCAGTTCTCTAATTGTCTCAAGATAATCAGTATTTTCCTTGGGGGTCTCAACCGTTGTTTCCCTAATACTGCCATTTCTTTCCTCCAATGTTGTTTTCATTTCTGTGATTAATAAGTTTATTATTGCTTGCATACTTTTCTTATCTATGGTTACTTCTGACTGATTTGTGGTTTCTTCTGGGCTCTTGTCTTCATTCATTGGGGTAGCAGTTTTATTTGTTTTTAATCTACCCATTTTTTTTTTAATTTCTGTGTTTCTCTCTCTTTTTTTTTTAATGCTCTGTTGTTCCTCAGTTGTTGTGTTTTGAGCACAAGTAACACTGTACTAAATACCTTTATGACAATTGCACTCACCAACCTCTGGAATAACAGTAGCAACTGAAGTAAGTATTGAAGGAGTTTAATCGTTACCAGTTAGCCAAACAATTTCTCCAGTCCGTGAAAAAATAGTAACCAAATCCCAGTGAAGAAAGAGAAAAGGAAGAGAGGATAGCAAGAATAGACAGTTATGCAAATCTACTATCCAGTGTATATTCTAGGGGTAACAAGAGTGTAAAGGGAACTAGAGCAGAGATAGACACATAGAGAGTCCACTCTGGTTCAGATTTCTTCCCCAAAGTAATTCACAAATTCAGAAAGGCAAAGAAGAAAGAAGTGTATGACAAGATTAAAAAAAAAAAAAGAGAGAGAGATAGAGAGAGATAAGAGAGAGAAAAGGGAGAAGATAAGAAGAAGAGTTGTAATTAAAGAGCAGTGCTAGGAACTTCCCAAATGTGTATCAGTGAATAAAAAATAAAAAAAAAAAAAACCCTGTTTGGTGGTATGGGGTATCCTGCTAGTAGCTGGTCCCAGGCACTGCTTACGGGGGGGGGGGGGGGGGGGCGGCGGGAAGGATGTATGCTTGAAAATTAAAAGGAAGAAAAAAGAGTTTTTTCCCCTACTCTAATTCTTAACCCAAATTAAGTTATAGACACATCCTTGGTATGACCGTTATGGCCCCTTATTGGCTGGCTTGCTAAAGGCAGAAAATCCTATTGTTTACAAGAGATGTGTCCGGAGCTCAAAGGCTAGCTGCTTCTCAATCGCCATCTTCCGGGAAACCCCGCCCTCCAGACTTTTTTAAAGGATTTCTCAAAAATGAAAACTAGCTCCAAGTCCTTTGATCCAATGAGAGCTATACTCAAGAAGTCTTTGGATCCACCCTCAGGGTCGCGGTGGACCCTGGCAACTCCCAAGAGAAAGCCCCCGAGCTAAAGTGCTCTCTCCGGGTCCTCTGCCCGCCACGCTCTGCAACCGGCAGAGGAGCCGCCTTCCCGGGAGGGCGGAGGACAATGCCGGGCGCACTCGCCTTGCCTGGCGCCGCCTGGGAATTCTGGCGCCCCGCGAGTCCGTGTCACCTTTGTTCTAATTGTTAACCCAAATTAAACTGTAATCACTTCTTTGGTGCCCCCCCCCCTTATTGACTGGCCTGCTAAAGGCAGAAAATCCTACCGTTGCCGACGATGCTATCAGAGCACTCGCTGTTAGCGATTTCTCAGGGCGCCATCTTCCCCTGGACCCCCCCCCTCCAGACTTTTTTAAAGGACTTCTCGTAAATGAAAACTAGCTCCAAGTCCTTTGATCCAATGAGAGCTATACTCAAGAAGTCTTTGGATCCACCCTTAGCGTCGCGGTGGTCCCTGGAGACTCCCAAGAGAAAGCCCCTGAGCTAAAGTTCTCTCTCCGGGTCCTCTGCCAGCTGCCCAGCAGCGCTCTGCAACCGGTGGAGGAGCCGGCTTCCCGGGCGGAGGACAATGCCCGGCGCACTCGCTTTGCCCGGCGCCGCCTGGTAAGTCTGGAGCAGCCCGCCCGCTAGTCCGTGCCACCTTTACTCTAATTCTTAACCCAAATTAAATTATAATCACCTCTTTGGTGTCAGCCCTTATTGACTGGCCTGCTAAAGGCAGAAAATCCTACCGTTTCCAGAAGATGTGATCAGAGCATACGCTGTTAGCAGCTTCTCAGTCCGCCATCTTCCCCTTCCCTCCCCGGTGCTGGTTAAGTTCTATGATCACTTCCTTTATCTCTTGGACCTCAGGCTCTAGGTCCTTTTGAGAGGTTGCCCTATATATCCCTTAAAAGCTGCTATGATGATCAACAGGATATAAGGTGCAGCCCCAAGAAAAATGTCCCAGATATATAAAAATTGTATACTGGAAAAAGAATGCAGAATTTGGAAAAGATTTTCCATGGTGGAGAGATCTCAGGAAAACAATAAGAAAGAAAAAAAAATCACAGTGCCTTAACACAATATTGCAGATACCCAAAAGGTGTGTACTTATCTAGGATGTCTTCTTGTAAATCTGCTGCTTATGTGTCCCTGTTCCGGGTGCCAGATGCCGGGATAGACTGAGGGTGCTTCTTCCCGAGCTAGTGTTCTCTGGGTTGGAGAGAACTCAACTGGAGCTGATCTAGGCTGCTGCGTGGGAGAGGGATCAGGAACTCGTGCTGCACTAACTTCGCAGGAGATACACTCTGGAACTCTCGGACCCGGAAAGCAATTTCCAAGTGTCTTTAATCAGAAGAGCAGCTGTTTTTATACTCTCCAAGTAGGGTGGAAACAGGATGTGACATAGAGAGGGTGGAGCGAAAAGTGACTGGTGGAAGATCAGGGTGTGACAAGGAGAGGATCAGGGTGTGACAAGGAGAGGGGATGGAGCAGGTGAGAATTCTACCACTAAACCACCAATGCCCTGGAGGGAGTGTGGTGCTTTATGTAAATGTAAAAGTGATTTATGTAAATAGACCAAAGCTTTGAACAAATCAATCCCTATATAGGCATATGGTTAAGCAGAAGCCAGGGGGAGCTGGCATACTACCCAACAACCAGTAACAATGGAGAGAGGGATTTCTTTAAAGTCTAGGCCCATCATGTCTGTTTGGGAATCTCAGGAGTTTCCAACTAGGGCCCCCGCTGATGGGGTGGCCTGATAGTGACTAAAGAGTCACCTTAAAGTATGCCAGTCTCTTGCCCTTATTCAGCTTTTGCAGTTCTTGCTTTGATAAGGTTAGCTTTGGAGTGACAGAACTGTAGTAGGAAGTAAGTGAGGAGGGTATCTAAGTCCAAGTAGACACTGTTTCATTAGGAACTTTATACTGACTCACTACGGACTATTGTTTATTTTTGCTTTCAGGTATATATTTTGACTAATTTAGGGATACATGTGAACATATGCTCTATCTCACAGGACCTGGTCTAATCTAGGTTTTGGGACTTTGTTAGGAAGTGAACCTCCTGGACTGGAATTAGAGAATATTTTGAAAGGAAAGGTCTCACTCTAGTAATGAGGTTGAAGTGCTGACCTTCCATGCCTGATGTCTCTGAACACAGTCTGAAGTGAAGCATGCTGAGGTGGTACTCATTGTGTTGATTAGGTTGGGATCGGTGGTTGCAATATACTTTGGTATGAATTGAGAGAAGCATGTAGGCAAGTGAGCCCCACCCTAGAGGTTCCAGGACTGGTAGAAATATAGACTCTATAGAGGAAATGGGAGGCTCCTGCTCTCTTAGGGTTTAAGGAGGCAGTAGATAGTTTTTGCTTTAATCACATTATTTGGCAATTGGGTTAACTTTGAAATATCCCTTTGTTAGGATTTGCTGTATCATACACAACATCATCATAATTTACGTCCTTTGACATTATTTAGATATAGCTGTGCCACTGATTGCTTCTGTTCTCCCTGGTCTAAGCTTTTAAGAGAGTCAACATATCAAAGGCTCAGCCTATGAATTAAAAAGACTCAGTCTGTGCTTTAAAAAGTTTGACATATTCAATCAATTTTCCCCTCTCATATTAATTAGTGATTTATATGACTACAAATTAATAGAAGTATACATAAACACCATTTCTACCACCAAAAGACCACCACCCCATTCCACCACCCCCAATCCCAGCTCCATGAAGCTGAACATCCTCCCTCACCCTTACCCCAGTGTTTTTACTTTGGTGCCCTATTCCAAATTTAGTCAAATCCTGTGTTTAGTTTTCCTTTCTTTTATTCTTTCTCAATTTCTGTTCTGGTGGCTTAAACCTTAGTCCTTGCTCATTGTAACATGTGTGCTCAATTAGGTACACCACCATCTGCCCCCAGTATTTCTGCTTTGCTATGCAAACAAACCCAACTTGAGCCTGCCTCCACCACCACCACAGTGGAGGAGATTCAGTGCTGGTTGTTTCTGTTTGTTTGTTGGGATTTTTTTTTCTCCTTCTTCTTCTCCTTTTCCTTCTTCTCCTCCTCCTTTCTTTCCTTTTTTCCTTCTTTCCTTCTTTCTTCTTTTCTTTCTTCTTTTCTTTCTTTCTTCCTTCCTTCCTTCCTTTCTTTTTTTCTTTCTTTCTTCCTTTCCCTTTCTCCTATCTGAAAAAGTAGTCAACCTGGAATGGTGAAACTTGGGCAACAACAAATCTGCATTCTCTATAAGGCTAAACTTTATAATTTATAGAGTTCTCATTTTTTAAAGATGACATTTATTTACTTCACTAACTTAAATTTTGTAATGCTGAGGCCAAATATATATTCTGTTCCCATGACATTTTTTTAACTTTATGGAGAGAAAGGGAAAATGAGAAAAAAATTATAGCATTTACCTAACTTCTGTGATACTGGGGCTTCTATGTGGCACTGGAGCTCAAATCCAGAGCTTGGTAGCATGCACTACCAAGTGATCTGTATCCTGTACCCATATTTTCTCTTGTCTACCTATTTACTTATTAATTGTCACTAGGGTTTTCTCTGGTATCCAGTGCCTGTACTACAACCCCCCTGCTTCCAACAGCCATTTTTTTCCTTTTTATTTGATAGGACAGAAAGAAATTGAGAGAGGGGGACATTAGCTGCCCTGCTTCACTGCTTCTGAAGCTTTCCTCATGCAGGTGGGGACCTGGGAGTTGAGGCTTGGTCCTTGTGTAAGGTAACATAAGCACTCAACTAGGTGGACCACTGCCTGGCTCCAGATTTCCTCATTAAAAAAATAAGATGACATTAAAACACAACTTATGGAAAATTAATGATTATTTGCTAATTATTTGAAAAATAAGGATAGTTTTTTTCAAAATTTTTTTTAAATTGTGATGATTTAATAATGATTTACAAAATTATGAGGTTACAGGAGTATAATTTCCATACTTTTACCATCACCAGAGTTCCATTTCCCTATTCCCTCTGTTGGAGACTGCAGTAGTTAGCCCAAGGTCACAGATAATGGGCTGACTATTATTTCTATAACTATTAAATATAAATATATATATATATATATATATATATATATATATATATATATATATATATGCCCATTTTTTTCCTATGGTCCTGCCTTCTATTTTTTTCTAAGTCACACCTACACCTATTGCTACTTCCAAATGCCCTTCCTTTTTTCTTCTTCTCTCTCTCGGTCATGGTGAAATTGGAGTCCAGAGCCCTCTGGTCATCTTCCCCTAAATGACCCCTCAAAGGGGTCTTTTTCCCTTCTGAGAGTTTGAACCAAAATTCTTTATGGCATGCAGCAGATGGAAGGTCAGGAGAAGTGGAATTTTTTTAGATAAAGAATATGTAGAGTTACAACAACACATCAGATATTCTGGGAATAAGTAGTTAAGAAAAACAGCATATGTGTATCTGAAAAGTGATTTTAAGTAAAGTTATATTCCTTAAAGAGATTAAAAACTTCATTACTACTCAGTCACTCAGAGTCAGGATGAATTTTAAACAATTGTAATTCTCTTAAATGAGTGAAAAATCAGATACTTGTGGGTTATAATATTAGAGATTTATTTATCCCCCTTACTTGTAGTTTCTCATATGTGTATATCATATGCCAAACATGAATAACATGAACTTCCTTAAAAAATATTTTTATTTATCATTATATAGAGATAGAGAGAAATTGAAGGGGGAGATAAAGAGGGAAAGAGACACCTGCAGACCTTCTTGACCATTTGTGATGCTTCCTCTCTGCAGTTGGGGACCAGGTGCTTGAATCAGGATCCTTGAACACTGTAATGTGTGTGCTTAACCAGGTGTACCACCACTTGGCTGAGCTTTCTTTTTTTTAGTGGTGAGTTAAAACTCTTCTAAAACAAACTAACAAGAAACCCTTTTCTGACCTCAGAAATATAAACTACTAGCTATATATAGGCCTAGCAAAGTGTGACCATTCTGTGACTTCATTAATTTCCATTGTATCTTATATCCCTTCTTATCTCTAAAATTAATTTACTTAGAAAGTAGCAGATTAAACCTACTTCCAGAAAGATCAACACTAAAAGTTTACTTTCCAGAGATTTATATAATGCTAATTTTTCCTATGCTTTATTCTTCCACCTCCAGATTTGATGTTCATATTATTTATGGAACAGAAAGAGAGCAACATTTTGAATTTTTGAAAATCATCCAGCTTTTTCTTTCCCATTTTGAAAGTTCCCTAAAATGTCCAGAGAGCACTCTGAGAAACACACCATCTAGCAGGTACAATTCTGCTAAGAGCAGAGTACTTGAGATGTGAAACCTCTAAAGTTACTAGAGTAATACTTAATTGTAGAAAATTATCTGGATAATTTCTGTACCTTTCTCAAAGTGAAGTGTTCTTCAGTGATTCTTGTTAGCATATAATGAAGATGGACTCTATAGCATGCTTAAAAACCTGAATTAACTGAAAAAAAAACAACCCTCAGTCTAAGATTATAAAAAAGCTGAGAACAGAATTTGGCTATTGTTTAAAGAAAATACTGATGAATTTCAGAGTATGCCTTAATTCTCATTATTGATAATATTTCTGAATAGGAGTCCTGTTTTAGGTGTTTTGTATAACTGATCTAAAAATTTCTTATTTGGATATCATTTACCTATTTGTAGCTTGAAAACAATCATGATATTCTCTCTGTGTGTCTGACACTATAGAAGGTATCTTTTTTCATAGATGTTTTAGAAACCAGATCAGATGATGCAAAAGCATTAGCAAGAAAAGAAAGTGAATTATTTTAATAGGCTAAATAGTACCTGTATTATTAATTATACTGCAAATTATTTTTAGATAAGATGATTAAATGTGAGAGTTCAATCCTCTTCTGGTATTTCCTAGGATTTTTCTAACATCAATTATAATTATGTTCTAAGCTATGCAATTGTATGTTGGTTTTGTCCTATGATCTTCTTGAGTATTCTTAAACCAGCATATGAAAAGCTTAGTACAGTTATTGACCCATGGGACATCTTTAATGCAGAAACTAATATCTAGTGCTTAATCCCCTCCTTTTCCCCTTATTTCATAGATTACACAGTACACTGAAATTTGAATTGGGACAGGCTCTGGTTTTGAGATTTGGCATCCCACAATATGGCAGAGCAGTACTCTGCCCCAGAACCTCACTTTTCATAGAATAACAACTGAATCTGTATTGAAAAGCTTACAAAAAGTGGAATTTAATTGTTACATAATCCCTTTTTCTCATTCTCATTTCTTCATTTGATATTGCCAGATCCTCAGTTCTGTAAAGCCTTCCAGTAATTTCAACTTGGTAAAAAGTTATTTTCTGTCATTCTTGAAGGATAATTTTTATTAATTCGCTCAAGTCATATTTGTGGTCTAGCTAATACTACTCATATAACAATCATCTTGATATAGATAGTGTTTTCTTTTCTTTTTTTTTCACTTTATTTTTTTAATTGGGGAATTAATGTTTTACATTCAACAGTAAGTACAATGCTTTGTACATGCATAACATTCCCCAGTTTCCCGTATAACAATACAACCCCCACTAGGTTCTCTGAATCCTTCTTGGACCTGTATTTTCCCCACCCACCCACCCCAGAGTCTTTTACTTTGGTGCGATACGCCAATTCCATTTCAGGTTCTACTTGTGTTTTTTTTTTCTGATCTTGTTTTTCAACTTTGGCCTGATAGTGAGACCCAACATATCCGTCCAAAAAGATCTGTGTACACATATGTTCTTGGCAGCACAATTTGTAATAGCCAAAACCTGGAAGCAACCCAGGTGTCCAACAACAGATGAGTGGCTGAGAAGTTGTGGTCTATATACACAATGGAATACTACTCAGCTGTAAAAAATGGTGACTTCACCGTTTTCAGCCAATCTTGGATGGACCTTGAAAAAATCATGTTGAGTGAAATAAGTCAGAAACAGTGTTTTATTTTCTTTATGATTTTCCAAAAGGACAGAAATTATCTCTAAACTTCACTGTTGTGACGATATTTTAAAATCTCATCCTAGATGACATTATATGAATAGAGGCACTTTGCCAAGACTACGAAGTGTATATTACATCCAGAAATATGTTAAATATAATTGTTTGCTGAGTATCAGAGTCTCAGGAAGATAGATTAATTGTAATTCCATACCTAGATCTTTACAATTATATTTTAGAGATTACCCATCATGAGAATTTCATTCTCCCTTACATTTTTTTTACATTAGTTCGTTCATTCATCCTTTTATTTACACAGTCTTTTGTTGCATTCACTTCTACCAGCACTGTGTTTATTCTAGGCACTAGGCTTTAGCAGTATACAATGAGACTCCTGTTTGAGTATTGTTCAGCACTTAAGAAATCAAAGGGTTTAGTCTATTAACTAGCTTCCCTAGAGCTTTAGTTCCAGGTAAAGTCAAATCAACAAGTTATTAAACACTTATATGTTCTGTGGTAAATCCCAAAGATCACTGAAATTTAAAATTCTAACAAACAAGCTATTATATGTGGTAGATATTGCTATTATTCTGTATGTGAATGTTTTGCAATTTTTATACAACCTATCAAGAATATTCTGCATCTGAGAAATTATCTACAACATCCATTCTTCATGAAAATTGCAATTTTTATACAACCTATCAAGAATATTCTGCATCTGAGAAATTATCTACAATATCCATTCTTCATGAAAACTTAAACCCTATGTAATCTCAGTGCATAAACCTTGTAGGCTTCAACTCATGGGTCTCTAGCACTCTGTAAAACAAATGAAGTAATAGTTAGTCTTTTTAATTTTACTAATACTTTTTTTGCTTACCAGAGTACTGCTCAGCTCTGGCCTATACATTGTGCTGGGGATTGACACGTGGGCCTCAGAACATCAGGGATGAAAGTCTTTTTCATAGTCATTATGATATTTCCCCTGCACATTAATTCCATTTTTAAGAAATAATAATTAAATGGAGGGGTATTTTTTCCTACTAGAGGACAAGCATGTTGGTATAGCCTTGATTATTCACTGATAATGTGCAAAAATCACAGTCCATAAGCCTGAGAAGGCACTGTTTCCCCTTTTAATATACCAAAGACAGTTTTATTTATTTCATATATATATATGTGTGTGTGTGTTTGTGTGTGTATATGTATGTATGTATATGTGTGTGTATATATGTATGTATGTATATATATATATATATATATATATATATATATATATACATATACACATATATATTTGCTTACTTTCTGTCTGGAGAAAAAAAATCAGAGTATACTGAGAGTGGTGGAATAGTATAGCAAAAACAAGCAAACAAAAAAAACCCTAAAACCAGGATGCAGGGCAGGAGCCTTCACATTTTTTTCTTAAAATTCCCAGAATAAATATTTATGACTCTGTAGACAGTATGTTCACTATCACAATTATTCAGATTTTCATTGCTAGAGTGAAAGAAATAATAGATAATATTTTAACAAATAAACATGTTTGTATTTCAGTAAGTCTATTTATCAAACCAGGCAGATGATCAAATTTGTCTCAGAAGCCAGAGTGTGTCAACCTCTGATCTAGATAGATCTGTTGTTTATTATGTGTAATCTAGGGGTATTTTTTGTTTGTTTTTTCTTTTCCTTGTCTTTCTGAGCTAATGTATAGGTATGTTGTCATGGCCACTTCAGTTTTCTGGTTGTATACACCCTCATCTGCAGTGACATGTTAATTATCACCATTGCTTTTATAATAGATGTGTATATATATTTATGCATATATACCCATATATGTGTACATGGATTATAAACATAAATATGAGTTGTTAATATATTCAAATGAATATTCATATATAATATACATAGGAACATGTAACTTGGTAGTAATCTTATTGCTTATGTCAATATTTTTTTCTACCATAGTTCTATGAATTAAACAGCCTCTCTGTTGAAGAGTTGAATCCTGACTAAAAAACCCAGATAACCTGGCAGAATTCCCCTTCTGAGAGCATAAGCATTACAATAGCTACTTTCCACTGCACTCAAAAGCTTGTTAACTTACCTCTTGGTTTTTGCCTAGGTTATAAAATATTGAGGTTACTAACATATTTTATTTTCCAACTTGTTTATTTGGGAAAAAAATGATATGAGATATTTTATCTTTCTCTTTCCCTCTCTCTCCCTTTCTTTCTTTCTTTCTTTCTTTCTTCCTTCCTTTCTTTCTTTCTTTCTTTCTTTTTCTTTCTTTTTCTTTTTTCCCCACCAAGGTTATTGCTGGCTATATACCTACACTATGAAACTATGAATCTCCTGGTGGCTATCCCTCCCTTTTTTATCTAGTTTATTCAATAAGAGAGTGAGATATTGAGATGGGAGATGGGGAGAAAGATAGACACCTGTAGACCTGCTTCACCACTAGTGAAGCACCCTCACTGCAGGTGGAGAGCAGGGGCTCGAAGCCCAGTCCTTGTGCATGGCACTATATGTGCTTAACCAAGTATGCCATTGTCTGGCCCTCCTGAGATATTTTCTTTACTGATTTTGCTGTTTACAATCTCATTATGTTTAGGGAAGTTCAGCACAATGGATTCCAACTCGGAGGCCATATAAAAATCAACTAGGAGAGCAGTGAAAAAAATACCAAATCTTAAATCACAACCTGTAGAGAGTTTAATTGTTGTTGTACAACGGGCCGCAGAGAAGAGAGAGAGGGCATCCAGAGCGAAGAGGAAACACAAATCTTTATTTGCGCTGGCACCTCAGAGTTGGGTGCTAGAGAGGCAGGTTGGGCCATGTGGAGGTAGCGAAAATGGCTGCCTCACGCAGTAACCTTTCCTGCATCTGAACACCGAGAGAGAGGTGTGGAAGAAGAAAGGCTTTTATAGGAACAGCTTTTGCGAGAATGGGAAGGGGGAGGAGTAACCATAGCACTCCAGGATAGGATAATAACTCTCGTGAGAATGGGAGGGGGGAGCACTCCAAATATCGCGGGGATATAGACAATGCTCTGAGGGCACAACATGGCTGAACAGGCACTCCGAGAATGTCCCAACTCTCATGGGAACTAGCAGTAGCCTGATGGGACAATATGGCAGATGTGACTGCATCGGCACAATTTCCCAGCATTTAATCATTTAGATTAGGAGATAGAGAAAAGGCATAAGTATTGTTTTTTCAGTTTCCTTTTGTTTCACTTTAAGATTCCCAAATCATCTTCAAACTCATCAGAATCTAAGAACCACTGGTTCCCTATCTCCAATTCCTTTTAGAAGTTTGTGAAGAGGTTAAATGGGGGAGAGGTTTATACAGAGGTTCTTCTTTATTTTGTGGTATAGAAATTTAACATATAATAAATGTGGCCATATCCAAGGGTTTTAACTTTCTGTTCTTTGAAAAACACACAGCAAGTTTAATTTCAAGTGCTTGATTGCATTTTAAAATATGTATCTTTTAGATGGTCTTGAGCATGCCATGAAGTAAAAGGTAGTATTAGTTGTCATTACTAATACCTTTTATTTTCTCTTCCTCTGTCAATCACTAAAGCTTAAATGACTGTTTTGCATAACTATGAAGCTATGTAAATACTACTGTCTTTCTCTTGTTCATAGCCCCAGAAGAATGGGCCACAACCCGCTCCAGTCTGAAGGCACCACCTCCAAGGTCAGCCAGAGGGGGATACAGGGAGCACCCCTATGGTAGATATTGAAGGTCCTTCTCACCAGTGACCTCATTCAAAGACAATTCATAGCCTGTGGTCTCCACATAAACAGCAACAAGACAAGTAATAATCTTTTTTTTTCTATTCTAAGGATAACTGCTTATGATTACTCCCATTTCTGTATTTCCCCTTTACTGTTAGGGTGACAATGGCATTAATATTATTTTTACAATACAGACTAAAAAAAAAAAAAGACATTGACAAACATTATCTCTTAACCATTCAGTAAGATGATATTCTCTGGGGTTGTTTTCCTTTGTTGTGTGTAAACTTTTTATTATTATCATTTTCTTCTACTTCTTTTCCTTAAGAAAGAGCATGAATCTGTTAACAGATTTTGAGTCTCAATCAACTAGCAAAAACTTTGTTTTGCGTTGCTAACAGACTGTAATATGATTTTTGAACTAGGTGATAATGAAGTTGTAGATAAGATGTTTTGACCTGTCTTTTAATATCTGTCAGTTAGATGAAGATGTTTGATATTAAGTTTGTAAATTTAATTTTAAATGCTGTTTTAATGGGATTGAAAATAAGCAGCTACTGTCTGTACGTAGCTAACTGAATTTGTTCAGTGTTTTAACCTGTATTTGTTAAAAAAGAAAAAAAAAACATAAAGTTCCATGTGTAAGCTTCTCTAAATAGGAAACCAGAATTTGTCAAATATGTTTGCCATAATTTGTCAATAAAGCTGAAAAATTTTGTAAAAACTAAATTTGGAATTACTTGTTTTCTAGCTTTAAATGCCTGCTTTATTTCTTCTTCAAGAGATGCCTAAAATGTTTTCTATTTAAAAATTACAAAAATGAACCCAAGTCTGTTTTAAGATATTTGTGTAATACTTAAAATGTCTTAATAACTTATTGTTGTTAAATAATTTAAAAGTTAACAAACTAAACTGTTACATGAATCATGGTTAGTAAACACTAATGTATAACATGTTAATGGAAAAAATGGATTTAGAATAATAAATGGATTTTAAACTATCCTCTAAGCTTTATCTTGCTAAACACAAATTCTTATTGACTTGTTTGCATTAGCATGTCTCTCCTGAGAAAGAGTAATGGAGTATAAAGAGGTAAGATTACCACTTACCACTGTCTAAATGCCTAGTTCTTCAACCTTTGAGTTTCCCCGCACATTAAATATCCCATCCAACATGTAAGCATTGCGTAGATTCACTTTGTTTTCACTCAGAAGAGTGCGTGGACTTCATTTGCGTAGTTTATAAAAGTTTGTTTTGACAAAAAAAATCATCAGTGTCACTGGCCAGTTGTTGCTATTCAACCTCAAAAACTTTATTTGTAATTTTCAGTGCTAAATATCACCGCCCTTGAAGGCAGTTTAGAGGGCTGATTATTTCTTTTGAGACTATCAGACTTGATGGCTGATGATTATTAAGGAAATATGTCGCAGGACTCAAAGGATGACTAAACGTTAAACAGGTAACACTAATAGTAACTCTGTAATTTTGCCTATGAAACAGTAATGTTAAATATTCTCAGTTATTAAGTTCCTGATAGTTAAAAAAGTAAACCTACAAAAATATAACAAATAGGACTATAGGTTATTAAAACAACTAATTAACATTAACTAGAGACATCAAAATTATTTTACAAATATATAACCCTCAAGGTAATAAACAGAACTAAAATTAATAATAACAGTAATGCAACTCTTGATAACATCAAACGTAAGCTAAATTTTGATGGAAAAAAGAAAGTGAAAAACTTGATGATAGGGATGAATGCCAAAATTGTTAATCTGTTAAGTACAGGTTTTTTTGTTTATGGTGGCTTTTATCGATGTGATTGGTTTACTTTTTTGCTGCTAACCAGTTTAGGCATATTGCTGTTCAGTTTTTGCAGCTGGAGTTGCATGCTAATAGTTCTATGAAGTGTGTGTCTGTCATCAGTTAAAACTGTAAATATTTACCTTTCACAAAATTCTGTTGAGCTATATTTAAATTTCTCTTTCTATTTTTTCTTACTATTGCAGGTACCCACACACACACAAAAAAAATGAGTTCATAATTGAATAACAGATGGAATGGGCTGAGAAGTAAGAGGTAAGCTTATTTTTATCTACCCTGAAAAAGACAGATAAACTTTCCCAACATAAAAACTATGGCAGTGCACTGAAATACTAACTACCTCATTTTTTTAAAATTTATTTTCTTTTGTTGCCCTTGTTTTTTTTATTGTTGGAGTTAATGGTGTCCTCGTTGTTGGATAGGACAGAGAGAAATATAGAGAGGAGGGGAAGACAGAGAGGGGGAGAGAAAGACAGACACCTGCAGACCTGTCTCACTGCCTGTGAAGCCACTCCCCTGCAGGTGGGGATCCAGGGGCTGGAACCAAGATCCTTATGCAGGTCCTTGTGCTTTGCGCCACCTGTGCTTAACCCACTGTGCTACTGACTCCCACTAAATACCTTTTGTTGAAACACTGAAAAGGTTTAAATTTGTTGTCAAGGAACTGAGTTATTTTTATTTTCTTTGAAATAAAGTGGTCTCACTTGGTATTTACCTGGCAAAACTTTCTGAGCTTATTCAAAAGTTTGTCAAATGAAACTTAAATTGGTAGTTAACCTTCAGCCTTTTACTTAACTGTTAACTACTATCTATATTATATATTTTCTCTTCTAAATTCTACAAAGAAAATTAAAGCTTATACTCTAAAGATATTAAGAAAAAAACAAACAAACATGGTAACTTGTAAATGAGATGGAAGAGAGGGGAATGGAAACTCCATAAGCTACCGTCACCAATCCCTTGTCAAGAAGATAACATTAATTAACTTCATTTATTTGGTAAAATAATAACTAAATAGTCCAATTATTTTCTGCATTTACTCTACTAAATTTATCAAACACTTTCTTTTTTCTTTTTAGCTAGTCAGCAAATATTTACTGAGTAGAAACACTATTTTAAATGATTTGATTTCTGAAGCAGGCAAGTTCTGGCTGAAAATAATGCAAGGTCAGTTATAAAATCTACAGACTGACTACCACTAAGAATTGAAATAGTTTTGCTGTTTTGCCACTGTTTGAAACTTTTCCTTCTGGGGAAGTTCTCTTTTTGCTAAAAAAAAAAAAAAAACAAACTATAACACACCTTAGTTTTAATGAAATACAGTATTGTAATGAAATACAGGTTTGTGAGAACCTGGAAATATTTTTGCTTCTGGAGGCATAACAAAGACTGAGGGAACCATTTAGTGAAAGGGTAGCCTGTTTATTGATGAGGGAAGGAGCGCCACCTATCGAACAGAATGGGTTGTGGATCATTATTAAATCAGTTAAAGAAAAAAAAAAAAAAAAAGAGGACCCATAAGGGCACAGAGCAAATGCAAAACCTGCAGAAGTGGGATCCAGTCAGGTCTTGGAGTCCCAGAGTTCAATTTTTTAACCTTCATGGAAAACAAAAGGAAAGATACTCTAGGTTAGATTTAAGGAAAGAGAGCACTTCTATGAAACTATTTCAAGGAATTAAGGGAAACCCTATCCAGTAAATTTTATAGTCACTGCCTTTTTATCTGAGATACTTTTCCATAAAATTCAAACTGTCTAAATGACTATTTAGCACCTTTAATATTTAACCTAGTCAAATCTCCCTGTAAAAACAGAATCAAATAGTATTAAAATTAACAGAGAATGCAATTTGGTTGTCTTACTTATCAGTAATACCTATATCTAATTTGGCTCTTAAAATTTTGCTTTTGGGAACTGGTGAAATAGCTAACAAGGATATCAAAATACATTGTCATGTGTTTATTCCTGGTTAAAGCCTGACTCCACTTATTTGGAGGAAGTTTAGTGCCCTGGTTTCTTTGCCTCATTCTTGGTGTCTCTATCTGAAAAAGTCAGCGTGGAGCAGAGAAGTCCCTGTGATGATTTTTTTAAAAGCAGTTTTCTTACATTTGCTCTTTTTTTAATAAGCCAACAGGTGAAAGTATATCTATTTCATATATATAAATTCGCCTCCATGGTTAGTGCTAGGACCCAGTGCTGGCACTACAAATCCACTGCTCCTGGTAACCTTTTTTTCTTTTCTCATTTTATTGGATAGAACAGAGACAAGTTGAGAGAGGAGAGTAGGATAGAGAGGGAGAGGGAAAGATAGTCAGTCACCCGAAGACCTGCTTCATAGCTTGTGAAGCGATCCTCCTGCAAGTGGGCAGCCAGAGGCTCAAACTGGGATCCTTGCAAGGGTCCTTGCACTTGGTTCTATGTGTACTTAACCCATATAAATCTTTATGTAATTGACAGAGACAGCAAGATATTGAAAGGGAAAGGAGAGATAGAGGGGAAGTGAGACAGAGAAACCTGTAGACCTGCTTTACCACTCGTGAAGCTTCCTGCCTGCAGGTAGGGACTGGGGGCTTGAACCTGGGTCCTTGCACATTGTAATATGTGCACTCAACTAGGTGCACCACCACCCAGCCCATATTTTCTTCTTTGATTTTTTTTTTTACAGATAATTATTTTGATCTTGTTCAGCAATGAAAAAGATATCAGTCACAATTTGCTATGGAGATATGTTAATGCATTCTGTATCCACTGTAATTATTTTATTTTTATTGTTTATTTTTTAACCTGTAGCTTTTTCACTTTCAGTCTAGATTTTTTAATACATTAACTCTAGGCAGGGCTATCATGGCAGAAAGAACCAGTGCTGAGCAATAAAACAATAGACTTGCCTGTTGGCTTTAAGCATTATGAAACTCAAAATCAATGCTTTATGAGAAAGGAAAATTTGAAGTTTAAAATTTTGAATTTTGAGTTACATAGGCCACATGGCCTTTATACACAGAAAATTTTTGTATTAAAAATAGATTTAGGAAGTCGGGTGGTAGCACAACAGGTTAAGCGCACATGGCTCAAGGACCAGTGTAAGAATCCTGGTTCGATACCCTATGGTTTTGTTAATTAATACGTTCTTGAATAAAAAAAGAAAAGAAAAGAAAAACAACAAGAAAAGAATCCTGGTTCGAGCCCCAGGCTCCCCACCTGCAGGGGAGTCACTTCACAGCCAATGAAGCAGGTCTGAAGGTGTCTATCTTTCTCTCCCCCTCTCTGTTATCCCCTCCTCTCTATATTTCTCTCTGTCCTATCCAACAATGATGACATCAGTAGCAACAACAATAATAACTACAACAATAAAACAACAAGGACAACAAAAAGGAATAAATAAATAAAGTAGATTTAAAAGATTCCCAAACAAAAACAAAGTTAAAATGATATACATGTATCTATGAAAACCTGTATACAAGGACAAGATAGTTTATTCATTATAAGAAGAAAGTTCAAGATGCAGAAATATCTAAGACTATAGTATAGGATATGTTTTTAAAAAAATATTCTATTTATTAACAAGAAAGATAGGAGGGAGAGAGAAAGAGAACCAGACATCACTCTGGTACATGTGCTCCAGGGATTGAACCTGGGACCTTCTGCTTAAGAGACCATTGCTTTACCTACTGCACCACCTCCCAGAGCACACTTGTATAGGATGTTACTGTAACCTGTGCATGAGTTCTCATCTTATCAATTATCCAATAAAGCCTTCAAATAAGTTTGGAACATAGTAGCTTAAATGGACTCTGGAGAGGTAGCAAGCTTTGCTGAGTGTCCCTGAACACTCAGTGTACCAGATACAGTGCTACAGAAGTGGCTACAGAACATTTCCTCATGTTGAGAAGTGTAGAAGCAGATGTGGTAGAAAGGGACACACACACACACACACACACACACACACACACACACACACACACACACACACACACAGAGTCACCTCTGTAGAAAGGCAGGGAGTGTGCAATAGCATCGCCATGCACTTATACAACTGTGGTGCAGATGTTCCAGTGGATGCAATCGAATCAGGAAAGGTCAGAATAACTGCTGTGCCCTGTCACCAAACACTTTAGAACATACATCTGTTCAGATAATGACCTGACTCTTGATATACCTATAACTGGGGACTCATCAAAATACCGGTGGCCACTAATCTTGGGCACCAATCAACCTATTTTAAATTTAGTAATTATTTTAATAAGTTTCAATTATTTGTACCTACTACTATTTATCCAACACATTTTTACTATATTTAGTTATGCTTAAGTCAGAATAAATTTGATGTCATTGAAGATAGCAGACACTTTCAGGCCTTATTTCTACTATGTATATAATTTTCACTTACAGTTTATTAATATCATTAAAGTCATTTAACGTAAGGGAACATGGCAAAGACCAGGGCAAGGATCTTGTTCGAGCCCCTGGCTCCCCACCTGCAGGGGGGCCACTTCACAGGCAGTGAAGCAGGTCTAAAAAAACATTTGATAACATCTATCTAAAGCAATTTCCAACCTTTAATAAATTTGACTGAAAATAATTTAAAATATCAAATATCCTTAATATATTTTTATGTGATAATCTTTTGAATGTTGGCTAAAAATGAGAATATGTTTATTTAACTTTAAGTAAACCTGAATTTTATCTTCCATCAAGTTGGTTATTTCAAAAATTTCTGGTTTCAGTCATGAAATTGTGGATGAAAGCATCCCATATTTCTTGTAAAGCATGACTACAGTGATTTGTAGAACAAATGAATTCATATATAACTAAATTCTCTTTTGACATTTTAGAAGTCATGATTAAATAAGCATAAAAGCAATTTCAGGCTTTTATTCATCAACTTATAAATCAATTCTGTTTTAAACTATAAGAAATCAATTTCAAATATATTTTTATGAGTTATGTGGCCATGTGTTCTGAACAAAACAGAACAGGTATCACTCAATGTTAAAAAATTAAAAAAACAATTTCTTTTTGCTCATTGAATATATTACATTTGACTGGACATTTTAGTTTCATATAAAACATCAGAGAAAACAGTGAAGTTCTTGTTGACTGGATTGTACAAGTGTTCCATACCCCTCATGATTAATTTCCAAGTTCTTTTACATACAACTTAGTAATTGTATGTTATCTCGGTCTCTTATACTTAGGTGTAAGAAAAATTTCTGAAACAGGAGAGGATATTGATTCCATAGACCACAGATGCCTTAACAGTAACTAGCTTATCTTCCTTTACAAAAAAAAAAAAAAAAGAAAGAAAGAAAGAAAAAGAAAAGAAAGGGAAAAAAGAAAGAAAAAGAACAAAAGAACGTAAGAACATATAGAATTAACCATTTTGAAAAAAATTGGGAAGGGTGGAAGGCGTATTAATGTCCTGATGCATGATGGTGGCAAAGGACCTAAATTGGAGGTGAGAATGTTTCACAGACAACTACCACAATGAGATGAAAACTTGTTCCTGTGTGATAAGGATGCTATAAACCACCAGCTTCCCCTCCCCCCGGCAAAATGATAAAAATATGAAAAATGCTAATGAACTACTAAATGCACTTTAATTTAAGCTTTAGATTCACCACATTTCATAGTTCACAGTGGGATCTGCAGAGTGACCTATTTTTAAGAGACATTTGGGTTCTCCGGTTGTCTTAGAACTCTGCAAGCAAATGTACCACTGTACACGTTTCCTATCACCTCCATGTCTCTCAGGATGACTTCTGGTAACAAGAACGATTCCCTCCCTTCTGTCTCAATCTCTGTCCATTCTAACACACATGTATTTCTGATATTCAAACCTTATAACCTCTTAAATACCAGGACATTTTTAAATATCAGGGCATTTTTCACTTTAAAAATATCAGGACATTTTCACTTTTTCTGATCCCATCTTATCCCCTCCTTCCCAAAATTTTAAAATATCACAGAATTTTTTTAATATCAGGGCATTTTATATTTTTATCAGGGAATTTTTTATTTTTATTTATTTATATAATGGAAACACTGACAAGATAAGATAACACTGACAGGATAAGAGGATATAATTCCCACCACCAGAACTCTGTATCCCATCCCCTCCCCTGATAGCTTTCTTATTCTTTAACCCTCTAGGAGTATGGATCCAGGGTCATTATGGGGTGCAGAAGGCAGAAGGTCTGGCTTCTGTAATTGCTACCCTGCTGAACTTTTTCTAATATCATCTTACCCTTTCCTTTCCAACATTTTATGTCATATATCAGTATGTATGAGGACACGAGAGACCACGAAAAGGGAAATGATGACTGAGTAACAGGAAATGCTTTTGAATTTATTCAATAGAGCCCCTACATTTAGAAAAATATTTTGTGTTAAGTGAAACCTATATGATCCACAATAAAAAGCATGAAAGGAAAAATCGTATCTAATTACAGTGGAAATGACAACTGTTAAAATTAGTATGAAGCTCTTAAGTCACTATATATGTTATTAGGAAGTTAATGGTTCAGATAGGTACAACCTCTCTTTCCCTATGATAGGTGTCTAGGAGTCCACAAGAAACTTGCTCACTCAACCTTTTCCCCAGTCATATACTAGGATCTCAATATCTTCCCATCTCATCACTCACTCTTCCTCCCCAGAATCCTTTGCTTTGGTACAAAGACACAGTTCAAGATACGTTTTCCCTTATCGCCCTTTTTTAAAAAATATATTTATTTATTTATTCCCTTTTATTGCCCTTGTTGTTTTATTGTTGTAGTTATTATTGTTGTTATTGATGTGGTCATTGTTGGATAGGACAGAGAGAAATGGAGAGAGGAGGGGAAGACAGAGAAGGGGAGAGAAATATAGACAGCTGCTGATCTGCTTCACTGCTTGTGAAGCGACTCCCCTGCAGGTGGGGAGCCTGGGCTTGAACTGGGATCCTTACACTGGTCCTTGTACTTTGTGCCACATTCACTTAACCTGTTGTGCTACTGCCCAACTCCTGTCCTTTTATTATTATTATTTATTTAATAATCATCAAGACTATAGGATAAGAAGGATACAACTCCACACAATTCCCACCGAAAGAGTTCCATATCCCATCCCCTCTATCATAAGCTTTCCTATTCTCTGTCTCTCTGGGAGCATGGACGCAGGATCATTATAGGGTACAGAAGGTGGAAGGTTTGACATCTGTAATTACTTCTCCACTAGTCATGGGCGTTGTCGGTCAATCAATACTCCCAGCCTGCTTCTATCTTTCCCTAGTGGGGCTAGGAGAGGGCTCTGGAGAGGTGGGGTTCCAGGACACATTGGTGAGTTTGTCTGCCTAGGGAAGTCAGGTTGATGTCATGGTAGCATCTGCAACTTTGTGGCTGAAAAAACATTAAGATATAAAGCAGAACAATTTGTTTAGTAATTGGAGCCTAGAGGTAAGGATATAGCAGATGAAATTTGGGGCTTGCATTTTGGAAAAAGCTAGCAAGTCTATTTTAGGTATATTCCAAGGGGTCCATGACTTTACTAAGTTTTTGCCTAAGCTAGACAATTAACATGCAGGTGGACTAAAGGTGTTGTCTGGGTAGATGATGTCAGAGTTGGATATAGAACCAGAAAGTTGGATCAGAGAAGAGAGTAGCTCCCAAATATGGGAAAAGTATATATAAATACTGTTAACTGTAAACCCCATTGATCTGATCTGGGGTCCATATTCAGCATAAGAGCCTGTGCATCCTCTGCATCCCTGTAGGTCTGAGCTCACATTCCATGGTCATGGCATGGAGCATTCTAGGTTGCATTCATTTCAGGACACATACTTCTCCAGTGGCAGAGTATGTTGACCCAGCCACTGTTGTTCCAAATTGAGGGGAAAGTCCTGTAGAAGCCCACAAGAGGGTTTATGATGTTGTTCATGATGAAGATGACTGACAGTGGTGGAGAAAGGGATGTTAGAGGTCTAGTCCCATCATATCTGTGTAGAAATCCCAGATTCCCTAACTAGGGCCCCAGATGATAGGTGGCCTGGTAATGACCAAAAGGGCCATCATTAAAGTATGCCAGCTTTTGTAGTTCTTACTTTGTCTGATAAGGTTAGCCTTAGGATGATAGAGGGAAGTGTAATAGGAAGTGGGTGAGGAGGGTATCTAGGCCTAAGTAGAAACCATTTGATTAAGTACTTTATGATGTCATTTTTAGATCTTTCTACTTGTTTGTGCACTTATTGAGTCGCTGCAAACTATTGTGCACTTTTACTTTAAGGTATATATATTTTCTCTAACTTATGGATACATGTGCACATTTGTCTGTTTCATGGGCCTTGGTCTATAGGTTATGTGGCTTACTTAGGAAGTGCACCACCTGAAATGGAAGTAAGGAATCTCATGATCTAGGAAAGGTCTCACCAGAAGAGTAATGAAGCTTAAGTGTTGACATCACATGCCTAGCATCTCTGGACATAGTCTGAAGTGAAACATGTTGAGGTGGTACTGGTTGCATTGATTAGGTTGAGATCAGCAGATGCAGTATCAAATGGTATGGATCTAGAGAAGCTTAAAGAAAAATGAGCCACACCCCCGAGGTTCCAGGACTGGGAGAAATAGTGTTTTATATAAAACAGGAAAGGTCCCTACTGTCTTAGAGTTTAAGAAGGCAATAAAAGGATATTTATTGTTATAGCCAAGTTATTTGTGAATTTGGTTTACTTTGAAAGTCATGGTTAGGATTTGCTGTATCATACAAGACATCACCATGATTTATGTCATTTAATGCTATTTACAAATAGCTATATCTTGTACATCAACAAGACCAGTTGCTTCTAGTCTCTCAGGTCTAAGATTATAGGTGATTTAATATTTCAAATAAAAAGTCACTGCTATATATGTATTAAGTCCACTGTTAAAATTCAATCAGCTTACCAATTTGAAACCTTAAATTCTTAGATTAAAGTAACATACTCAGAACTGGGGTCTATGCATCAAAATTTTGAGGCATTCAATCTGCTTTTACCCTCTCATATTTACTAAATAGTGATTTATAAGACTATAAATTAATAGAAGTGTATATTAACACCATTCCTGCCCGCCAAAGGTCTGTGTCCCCACCCCAACCCCCTTAGTGTGAAGCTGAAAATCTAGTCTTGTCCCCCACCCAGAATTTTTTACTTTGGTGCAATACTCCAAAGTCAGTCAAATTCTGCTTTGTGTTTCCCTTTCTGTTCTACTTTCTCAACTTCTGTTTATGAGTGGGATTATCTCATACTCATTTCTTTATTTCTGACTTAATTTCACTTACCACAATTCCTTCTAGCTCCATCCAAGATGGGTCAGAGAAAGTGGGTTCATTATTCTTAATAGATGAATAGTGTTCCATTATTCCATTATGTATATATATATATCACAACTTTCTCTCAATCATTCATCTGTTGTTGGGCACCAGGGTTGTTTCCAGGTTTTGGCTCTTACGGACTATGCTGCTATGAATGTAGGTGTACATCTTTTTGGATGGATGTGCTTGACTCCTTAGGATATATCCCTAGGAGAGTAATTATTGGGTCATAAGGAAGTTCTATTTCTAGCCTTGTGAGAGTTCTCCAGATTGCTCTCCACAGATGTTGGACCAATTTAAATCTCCACCAGCAGTTCAGGAGGGTTCCACTGTCCCCACAACCTCTCTGACATCTGTTGTTGCTATCATTTCTGATGTATTACATTCTTATAGGGGTAAGGTGGTATCTCATTGTCTTTATTTGCATTTCTCTGACAATCAGTAACTTGGAGCAATTCTTCATATGTTTGTTAGTCTTTTGGGTCTCTTCTTTGGTGAATATTCTGTTCATATCCTCTGCCCACTTTTGCATTGGGTTATTTGCCTTTTTTGTTGCTAAATTTGGTGAGCTCTTTATTTAGCCTGTTGCCTGATGTATGGTATGTGAGGATATTCTCCCATTCTGTTAGGGGTCTCTTTGTTTGGGTGATGGTTTCTTTTGCTGTTCAGAGGCTTTTCAATTTTTTGTAGTTTATTTTTTATTTAGTCTTCCTTGATGCATCTGGAGTTGACTTTTGTTTCTGATGACTTAAAGTGGTTCAGCTTCATTCTTATTCCTATTTCAACCCAGCACCATTTATTATAGAAACCCTCCTTCCTTCATTTAATATTTTGGGCCCATTATAAAAAATTAGATGTCTATAGGTGTATATGTATGTGTGTGTGGGGGGGGAGTTATTTCAATTCTGTTCCACTGGTCTGTGTAGCTATTTTTGTTCCAGGACCAGGCAGTTCTGATTTTAATAGCCTTAAATACAGGTAGAGATCTGCAAGTGTGATGCCTCCATTTTCTGTTTCTTTTTCTCAGGATTGTGTTGGTGATACTGGGTGTTGTTGTTGTTGTTGTTTTTTGGTTCTAGATAAATGGTTCTAATTTTTGTTCTATTCTCTTGAATAAACTTCGTGGGACCTTGATGATTATCGCATTAAATTTGTATATGGCTCTGGGTCGAATACTCATTTTTGATGGTATTAATTCTTTCAATCCATGAGCATGGGATATCTTTACATTTCTTTTTTTAATATTTATTTATTTATTCCTTTTTGTTGCCTTTGCTGTTTATAGGCGTAGTTATTACTGCTGTCATCATTGTTGTAAAGGACAGGGAGAAATGGAGAGAGGAGGGGAAGACAGAGAGGGGGAGAGAAAGACAGACACCTGCAGACCTGCTTCACTGCTTGTGAAACGACTCCCCTGCAAATGGGGAGCCTGGAGCTCGAACCAGTATCCTTACCCTGCTCCTTGCACTTTGTACCATGTGCGCTTAACTCGTTGAGCTAATGCCCTATCTCTACATTTCTTTGTGTCATTTTCTATTTACTTGAATAGTGTCTCATAGTTTTCAGTATGCTAAAATGATGAATAAAATCCTAGCCAACCAGATACAGCAGTATATTAAAAAAAAATTTCATCATGATCAGGTGGGATTATCCCAGGAATGCAAGGCTGGTTTAATATACATAAATCAATTAATGTGATTCACTACATCAATACAAGCAAAAACAAAACCACCTGATTATTTCAATAGATGCAGAGAAAGCCTTTGGCAAAATCCAACATCCAATAATTATCAAAACACTACAAAAATAGAATAGATGGAAAATTCCTTAAGATAGTGGAGTCCAGATCTAGCAAACCTACAGCCAATATCATATTCAACAGGGAGAAGCTGAAAGCATTCCCCTTCAGATCAGGGACTAGACAGGACTCTCAACTATCACCATTACTCTTCTACATAGTATTGGAAGTTCTGACCATACCAATCAGGCAAGACAAATGAATCAAAGGAATACAAATTGGAAGAAGTCAACCACTCACTATTTGCAGATGATAGGATAGCATACATGCATAGAAAAACCTAAATAATTTATCAGAAAGCTCCTGGAAATCATTAGCCAATATAACTGTCAGGATGCAAAACTAATGTATGAAAATCGGTGGCATTCCTTTGTGCAAACACTAAATCAGAAGAGGAGGATATCCAGAAATCACTCCTACTCATTATTGCAGCAAAAATAAGTAAGATATATAGGGATAAGCCTAATGAAAGAACTGAAAGACTTACTGTCCTTATTTCTTTTTTTTAAAGCACAAATATTTTATTTTATTTCCATATTATTATTATTATTTTACTTATTTCTTAAGGTCCCCCTATATATGAAATCTCTTTTCCTTCCTTCTCTTTCTGGATTATATAACACAAAATCTTGATTTCTTACCTATATAGTACAGGAGATGTATGTAATGGGTGAAAAAATATCCCCAGTCAGTTTAAATTCTGTTTTTATAATTTAAATATATAAATTGGAAATGAATCTGTGGAATTCACTAAAATCAGTAAGTAAATGCTGTGATTGGAACTATGCAGATTTTATTGATTAAAAAAGATTATATTTGTAAGTTACATAAAGATAATATTCGTGGTCCGGGAGGTGGCATAGTGGATAAAGCGCTTGACTCTCAAGTGTGAGGTCCTGACTTCAAGCCCTGGCAGCACATGTACCAGAGTGATGTCTGGTTCTTTCTCTCTCTCCTCCTATCTTTCTCATCAACAAATAAATAAAATCTTTTTTTAAAAAAGATAATATTCCTGATGAATAATGTTGAATTTTGGGGCCAGTTGATGGTATACCTTTTTAAGCGCTCATATTACAGTGCACAAGGACCCAGGTTCAAGGTCCTGTTCCCCACATGCAGGGGGGAAAGCTTCGTTAGTGGAGATGTAGGGCTGCAGGTGTCTCTCTGTCTCTTTCATTTTCTATTCCCCCCCTCTCAATTTCTCTCTGTCTCTATTCAATGATAAATAAAATAAAATAAAATGATTTTTAAAAAAGAATGTTAGGAGACCCCTGTCAAACTTGGATTCTACATATATCTCTTTTAAAATGATATAGGACCCCAGAGGATTGATAATGCTAATTAAATCACCCACAGAAGAAATGGACAAAAAATGGTATCAGAAGTTGAGTGAGTCAGGGGAGGTCTTGCAGAAGAAGCTAGAAAGTACTGGAGGGAGTATGAGTGAAAGTAGGGAGTTAGGAATGATCTAGTGGTGTGATCAAGTACTACAGACACTAAAAATAAATAAATAATAATGTTGAATTTTCACTGATTTTGTTGGAGGTTTATATATAGATTTATAGAGTCATAAAGGAAGGACACAGGGTGTTCACAGGACTGGGAGTGGTATACTGAACCAAATCAAGGGGCTCTGGGGAGCAAATGGAAGAGGGAGGATGGGGGACAGAAGGGTGTCTGGGGCTCTTGAGTTAATTTTATAGTTAACTAAATTTTACAGAAACCACAACACAGATTCATTCTTGCTTTATTTTACTTTTCTTACATGTGAAGAATAGAATGAGAGTATGTAGCAGACACCTGTTATGCAGAACAAGAAAATCATATACATGTATAGACAAATGTGCTGCAATTCATTACCCCCAATAAATATACATAAAATTTATAGACTGACCAATAAGCAACTACTTAGAAGCATTATTGCATGTGTGCTATATTCCTTTCTATAAGACAGTATTTTTTTTCATAAGCAAGGACTTCATGCATGAGAAATTTCTCTAATCTCAGTCTCCTTTACATTCAGATACAGATGTAAGGAGATGCTACAGCACCATAGCTGCCCTCAGTGCAAAACACCAAACCTGATAAGCTATTCCTCAGTCCTGCAGTAATTTTTAAAGTAAGTATTGCCACATTTCTTCAGAGAAACTTCTCTGAAATCCTTTTTATCATTGTTAGCCTCAAACACATTACTAACTAGTTTAGCATTTTAAACTTTTGATTTATTATCTACTTATTTATTATGAAAAAACATATATATATATATATATATATATATATATGAAGACGGGGGGAGAGAGAGAGAGGGAGAAAGAAACAGAGAACTATTCATAGGGCATAACTGGAATTGAACCTATAGGCATAAGACTTTTTAATTTATAGTAAATATTACAAATAATGATGTTTTAAAATATTTTATTTATTTATCAATAGGAGGAATAGGAGGAGAGAGATAGAGAAAGAACCAGACATCACTCTGGTACATGTGCTGCCAGGGATCGAACTCAGGACCTCATGCTTGAGAGTCCAATGCTTTATCCATTGTGTCACCTCCTGGACCACATGATTTCTTAGAATATAGCAGATATACCAGAAAAGTGGTGCTTTGGAGAGGTGGGCATTAAATATGTTTCATTCTTAATTTTATCACAAAAGTAATCCATATTTGGGGTTAAACAAACTAGAAAGTGTAATCTCAGAGATAACTGTATTAGGAGAGTCTTTAATAATTCTGATTTTTTTCTCTTTCTTCACTACTTATTATTTTATTCATTTGGAATACAGTTATTTAAATTTTTTAAATTTTTGTTTGTTGTATTTTAAGAAAAGCTGGCTAACTAGGAAGAAAGACTAGAGCTCTATTCAGTGTGGCTTATAGTAGTGTATGGCATTGAACTTGAGATCTTGGAGCCTCAAGCATGAAAGTATTTTTAATATTTTATTTTATTATTATTTTTAAATATTTATTCCCTTTTGTTGCCCTTGTTGTTTTGTTGTTATTGTCATCGTTGTTGGATAAGACAGAGAGAAATGGAGAGAGGAGGAGAAGACAGAGGGGGAAAAGAAAGATAGACACCTGCAGACCTGCTTCACGGCTTGTGAAGTGACTCCCTTGCAGGGGGCTCTAACCGGGATCCTTAAGCGGTCCTTTCGCTTGTGCCACCTGTGCTTAAACCGCTGCGCTACCGCCTGACTCCTAATGAAAGTCTTTTTAACCATCATGCTATCTCCCCCCCCCCGAAATAAGGTTCTAATGCATTTGCAGTTTCAATATTCAGATATGAGCTGAGTTTTCTTGTAAAAACATAGACTAATATCTATTTCCACAACTTGGTTTCTATGCACTATGTTCTATTATTACTCTTTAACCTATAATACACACTCTAGAATATAGGAAGTTTTCTTTTCAAGCTTCAATTTTCTTATAGGTAAAATGTAGATAATAATAATTACTCTAATTTCTTTAGTATTTAGGTAAATTCATACAAATGTATGACTAATATTTCCAAATTTAAATAATTATTTCATAAATTATTTTCCCTGAAAACATTTAATCCTTAAGAAATATTCATGGTTTCTTTGTAACAGATATATATAAATAAAAAATAGTTTAATTCATCAAACAATTTATGTGAACCCAATCACCTTGCAGCTTAGATAATTAAAATATTTTTTACTAAAATATTCAGTTGCTGTAGGCTTTAGAACACAGCTGTGAAAATACATATCATTAGATTCATAAGCAAACATGTCTTCACAATAGGTAAAGATATTCATAGATAAAACTATTATAATGCTGTTATTCATATATTGCTCACATTGAAATAGTTGCAGGTAAAGTTGAAGGTGAGAATAGCAATAATTTGGTGCACTTATTTCAACAATAATGTGACAAAGAGGCATTTGCAGTAAAGAAAGCATAATACATGCCAACCACTGTGTTAAGTACTTAACTGCTTCATATATTTTATCAACAACCCTATAGTTCAAGCTAAAATATATTCTTATTTTGTAAATTTTATTAGTGATTAGTGATGAGTAGTGATTTAATATTTATTTACAAAATTACTTGTCAACAGGGGTATAATTCCTCACCATTCTCATCACCAGAGTTTTAAATCTTCAATCTCCCCCCACTGCAAGCCACTGCAGTTCCCCTAAGGTTGTAGGCATGGAACAACCATCATCTCTGCAACTATTTGTCTACACTTATACATAATTACCCCCTTTTTCTTCCAGGTCCAAAAAGTTATCCTTATTTTTCAAATGAGAAAACTGAGCCAGTGAGTGGAGAAGTAATTTATCCAAGGTCACAATACTGGGCAGAGAGGCAGATTCTAAACCCAAGCAATCACAATTAGTGATGTCATCCCAATCTTATTCACTTTACTGTCCCCCACAACTTTATGGCAGTTTTCTAGTTAATTAAATTTCACCTGAAACCACAATGTAGATGTGTGATTCATTTTTGCTTTATTATATTTTCTTATATTTGATAGAATAGAGAGAAACTGAGAGGAAAGGAGGAGATAGAGAGGAAGACAGGCACCTGTAGCACTGGTTCACTGCTTATGAAGCTCCCACCATACAGGTGGGGACTGGGGTCTTGAACTTAAGTCCTTGCATATGGTAGCATGTGTGCTCAACAAGTGCACCACTGCCTGGCTCATTGTAATTCATTCTTTAACTGAGTAAAAAGGAATTAAAAGAAATGTTCTTACTGAGAATATGACAGGATAAGTACCACTTTAAAGTTTAATGGTAAATATCTCAACACTTAAGCATACATAAATAGTCAGGACATCTCTTTTTCTCAGATTATATAAAAAGTAAGACTTGCACAATAATCCTAAAAGCTGTACACATTTTGCCTGACCATGTGTGTTTATTTAACTATTGATTAAGTAGAGCTATGTATCAAAGTGTAAAACAGGTTATTTAAACAGGTGAAATAACATTTTAAAAAAATTTAATTATCTTAATTGGATAGAAACAGCCATAAATTGAGAGGAAAGGTGAGACAGAGAGGGAGAAATAGGGGCCAGGTGGTGGGGGACCTAGTTGAGCACACATGTTACAGTGAGCAAAGACCTTGGTCAAGCCCTTGGTCCTAAACTGCAGGGGGAAATTTTCACAAGTGGTAAAGCAGGGCTGCAAGTGTCTCTACTTTTCTCTAACTCCCTCTTATCCCTCTTTGGCAGTCACTATCAAATAAATAAAAATAATAATAAAAGGGGGAGAAGACAGAGAGATACCAGCAATACTGTTTCACCACTGTTCAACCAGGTACGCCACCACCTCAGAGGTGGTGAATATCTTGAACAGTAAAATAACATAACATTTTGGTGAAAAATGAAAAAGTAGGAAATTTCATTTATAGAAAACTATCATACTTTCTTATTAGAAGAATTTCAGTTGTATAAATTTGCCTCAGGAGTCAGGCGGAAGCGCAATGGGTTAAGCGCATATGGCGCAAAGCGCAAGGACTAGCTGAAGGATCCCAGTTCCAGCCCAGGGTGCCCCATCTACAGGGGAGTCGCTTCACAGGCGGTGAAGCAGGTTGCAGGTGTCTATCTTTCCCCCTCTCTATTTCCCCCTCCTCTCTCCATTTCTCTCTGTCTTACCCAACAACGACGACAAAAATAGTAACTACAACAATAAAACAAGGGCAACAAAAGGGAATAAATAAATATTTTTTTAAAAAATTGCCTCTATCTATATAGTTGTGAAAAAAGTGTTCTTTTTCTCATGTCCTTTTTATATCTTGGCCTATAAAGAAGATAAAAACTGCTGAAACATATTTTATTGTTTATTAACAGGGAAAAATAATGCTTGAGTTGAGACTAAAAAGAAATAAGTTTAGAAAGTAAAGAAATATTGTTAAATATCTGAAAAAAAATATCCATTGTGTTAAGATGACATAGGGAAGTGACATGAAAAACAGAAGATAGATCACTCTAATAAACTTAAACAACACAATATTGTAAGGTTTAAAATTTTTCATAAATCATCATCATGTGCAACTTATCAAATAGGCAATTACCTTAGAAATGTAAAAATAAAATGTGTTCATTTCACAGCAAATAAAGAGCTTTAACATACCCATAAAATCTGTTGACTATTTCAAAAAATATTTTTGTTGGCTGCCATTCATTGCATTTCCCTTCATTTTCACCAGCAGATAGTATTTCTACTTTAGAAAACACAGACACCTGTTTAGTGTTTTTTAAAAAGTAATTTTCACCAGCATTTCACAGTATATACTGATTCAACTTGTACTTACAAATCACTACATATTTTGGAATTGCTCAGAGATACCAAAAAGAGAAAGCACTTAGCCTATGAATTCCCAGGGTATACCACAGTCATTTTGTCATATAGCTTTACAATTAGAATGAGAACTGAGATACAGTCTTAGTCTATGTTTTAAGAATTCTGTACCTTGGCAGATGACAAGCTTTAAGGAGGAAATAAACTTTATAGGGAATATTAACTATGTAAAGTAATAATAATTGCTTCTCATACTTATCTAAGTAATAATAATTGCTTCTCATACTTATCTAAGGACTAGGAATGTCCTTGACATAGGATATTATGAAATGTTAATTACTAATAAGGAAAACTTGACACGGAGTTGATTTGATTGTTCAGGACTAGGAAAGGGCCATTAATTATCTCAGAACTTAAATCCAAGGCACTTGTGCATTTTAAGCAGTATTCATGTAGTAACCTTACTGAATCTATCTATCTATCTATCTATCTATCTATCTATCTATCTATCTATGTATCTATCTATTTTTTAATTTAAAATTATCCATTAATAAAAAAGAGAAGGAAATATAATCAATCCATCCTACATCACATGCAATGCTGGGGATCAAATTCATAACTTCATGATTGAGAGTCTAACACTTTATCTACTTTACCACCTTCCAAGTGACTAGCTATCCATTTTTAATTCTAGTAGGTCATTTTATCATTCTTTTTCTTTTTCTTTTTTTTATTACTCATTTTCCCTTTTGTTGCCCTTGTTGTTTTGCTGTTGTAGTTATTATTATTGTTGTTGACAGATAGGACAGAGAGAAATGGGGAGAGGAGGGGAAGACAGAGAGGGGGGGAGAGAAAGATAGACACCTGCAGACCTGCTTCACCATCTGTGAAGCATATACCCTACAGGTGGGGAGCCTGGGGCTCCAACAGGATCCTTATGCGGGTCCTTGCACTTTGCACCACGTGCGCTTAAGCCCCTGCACTACTGCCAGACTCCCCATTTTATCATTTTTAAAGGCACTAAACTGCAAAGAAAACTAGAATTACAGTCCACGATTAATTACATAGATTTTAAATCACCCATATTTGTTTAAACTTACAGCTAAATAAGTCTTTACAGTTCAATAAGTCTTAGAGCTAAACATATTGCTAGATATTATAGAAGGAAAAATCAAGGGAGTTGGGCAGTAGCACAGCGGGTTAAGCACACGTGGCACAAAGCGTTAATGGACCAGCATGAGGATCCTGGTTGGAGCCCCCAGCTCCCCACCTGCAGGGGAATCACTTCACAGGTGGTGAAGCAAGTCTGCAGATGTCTATCTTTCTCTCCCCCTCTCTGTCTTCCCTCCTCTCTCCATTTCTCTCTGTCCTAACAACTATGACATTAACAACAACTACTACTACAACAATAAAACAACAAAGGCAACAAAAGGGAATAAATAAATAAAATAAATATTAAAAAATAAAAAAGAAATGATGTGGTCATTTCCTTTAAATAAAAAAATAAAATGAAGGAAAAATCAAGTAAGGCAAATGAAGCAACTGACTTAAAGATGTTCAAAAGTATTCTGAGAAAGAACAGCCAGAATTTATTTACCTTTCTAAAAGGAAAAATTAGATTTCTCTTGGAAAAAGAGGTTTCTTTTTTTTTCTTTATTTTTTATTTTTTGTTTATTTATTTATTCATTTATTTTGCCTTTATTGTCATTGCTCTTGGACAGGACAGAGATAAATCTAGAGAGGAGGGGAAGACAGAGAGAGGAAAGAAAGATACACACCTGCAAACCTGCTTCAACCCTTTGTGAAGCAACCACCCTACAGGTGGGGAGCCCAGGGGCTCCAACCCAAATCCTTTATCTGGTCCTTGTGCTTCACGCCATGTGCACTTAACTTACTGCACTGCCACCCAGGTCCCATATTATATATTTTTAAATATTCTTCTTTTCTTTATTGGGAGATTAATGTTTTACAGTCAACAGTAAATACAATAGTTTGTGCATGCATAACATTTCTCAGTTTTCCATACAACAATACAACCCCCACTAGGTCCTCTGCCAACCTGTTCCAGAAACTGAACTCTCCCCTCACCTACCCCAGAGTCTTTTACTTTGATGCTATATACCTTTTCTTCTTTTTTTTTTTTCCCAGCTTCAGATTCATTTTATAGAAGAAATGCCAGTTTGCAGGATTGTTGTTATCATTAGGTTCCATTTGCACATTTCCCCAAGGTATATGTTAGTACAGAAAAGGCTTATCTTGCCTAGTATGTTGATCCAGACAGAAAGATACATTTACCAACTACAGTTAACTAAATAAAAATCTACCTTGCCTCATTATGATTATAAATATGTTATACAATGACCTTGGGTCCATACTCCCAGAGGGTTAAAGAATAGGAAAACCGTCAAAGGAGGGGATGGGATACAGAGTTCTGGTGGTGGGAATTGTGTGGAGTCGTACTCCTCTTATCCTATGGTTTTGTCAGTATTTCACTTTTATAAATAAATAATAAAAAATAAGATGCAAAAAGAAAGATCATCAAAAATATATATAATCTATATATAATTTATGTACATCTACCCACCAATCTACTTATTATTTTTTTAATCATTGGGCATTCACCATTCCAGGACAACTTTTTTTTAATTTCTTTATTGGGGGATTAATGGTTTGTAGTCAACAGTATAATACAATAGTTTGTGCATGCATAACATTTCTACATAATAATACAACCCCCACGAGGTCCTCCTCTGCCTTCATGTTTTAGTACCTGAACATCCCCCCTACCACCACCACCACAGTCTTTTACCTTGGTGTAATGCACCAAATCCAGTTCAAGTTCTGCTTAGTTTTTCTTTCTTATCTTGTTTGTCAACTTCTGTCTATGAGTGAGATTATCCCGTATTCATCCTTTTGTTTCTGACTTATCTCATTTAACATATCCTCAAGCTCCATCCAAGATGAGGTAAAGAAGGTAAATTCACTATGAACCTGAGACTTTGGAGCCTCGGGAATAAGAGTCTCTTTGCATAACCATTATGCCATCTACCCTTGTTCACATTTCTCAGTTTTCCACATAGCAATTCAAACTCCCTCTATGTCCTCCTCTGCCATCATGTTCTAGGACCTGAGCCCCCCACCCCACCCCAGAGTCCTTTATTTTGGTATAATACACCAGACCCAGTCCAAGTTCTGCTTTCTGTTTATTGTTCAACATTATACATACACACACACACACACACACATGTATATACATATATATATGTATATATAGTAATTAGATTCACTTCATTGAAGATACTTTTAAAATTTATATGAAAAATTGTTCTGCCAATATTTCCCTCTAAGTATTTGATAGTTTCTGGTCTGACATCCAAGGGGTGTTGAAATCTCTATTACAGTGTTTCTGTTAATATGTGAATTCAGGCCATTGACTTTCATTGATATTATAGAATGAAGATAATTTAATGCCATTATTCTAAAATTTTAGGGTGTTCTGATATATGGCATGTTTATGATTATGTGATTGTTTATGAAACCTTTCAGAACTTCTTGCAGGGCAGACTTGGTGATAGTTGAGTTCTTCAACTGTTGCTTATCTGAGAGGTTTTTAGCCTCCAACTAGTTTGAATGACAGTCTTACTAGATACAGTAGTCTTGGTTGAAAACCTTTCTCATCAAGTGCTCAATATATATCTTGTATTTCTCTTCTGGCCTTTAATATTTTTGTGGAGAAATCTATTGCTAATCTTATGGGTTTTCCTCTGTAGGTGAATCTGGTTTTTTCTTGCAGCATTCAAGATCCATTCATTTTCATTGTTCCTTTTTATTCTAAATATGATGTGTCTTGGTGTCTTTAAGTCTAGGTTAATTCTGTTTGAGAGCCTCTGAGCTTCTTGAACCTTTATGTCTTTTATGTTGTCTAGAGTAGGTAAGTTCTCAGCTTTTATGTCCTGTTGAATGCCTTCTTCCTCTCTTTCTCTTTCTTCTTCTGGCAGGACAATAATGTGTGTATTCTTTTGAAGTCATACCATGTCTCTGTCATTGTTTTAAGTATCTCTTAATCTGTTTTTGAGATCTTTTACTTGTTTCTTAGTTTTCTCTAATTCGTCCTCAATCTGTTTTCTGCTTCATATTCTATTCTCTCTCTTCTCTGTCATTTTCTGTAGCTCAGCTATTTTGTTACCCTGTTCTGATACTGTATTAGCTTGTTCAGCTAGTTGTGCTCTTTGCTCAGCTATTTCAGCTTTCAGATCCCTAATTACCTCCAGAAAATTAGTGTTTTCTTTCTGAGTCTCATTTGCTATTTCCTCATTTCAGATGATATTACTTTCAAACTCTTTTCTCACTCCTGTGACTAATGCCTCAATTAGTGTTTGGATGTTGTTCTCATTCTTATGTGCATCTACTTTTTGGTGGTTTTTATTTGGACTTTTGTCCTGGTTCATTTTTCCAATGTTTCTTCTTGGTTTAACCATTGTATATGGTGTGTTATGAGTACTCAATACTATTCAATCCACTAATCACACTTGCCTGGATTCTGGATTGACTTCTGTCTAAGGAAGGTACTGAAAGTGTTCACAGTGATGGAAATTAATAGTTGTTTTAATGTCTCAATTCTCTAGGTGAAGAACAATGACTGTTAAACCCTCATTTGTTCTTTATCTTCCCTGTAGGCTATGGAAGCCTGTGGGCTTTTTAACTATAAGTAGATATTTAGCTTAATTACTCACTCCTAACCTAGAGATAAAACAGAGTGGAGGAGAGATAGAACAGTGATTATAAAAAGAGATTCTCATACCCCAAAAGTCCAAAGCCCCAGGCCCAATTTGGCTTATCTGTAAATAAGCACAGTCAAGCTAGGCAGCAGTCCTTTGCCCTGTGAATTTTTAAACAAATCCTGTTTGTACTACATGGGTTCTGAGGCAACTGCATCTCCAAACACAAATAACAGTTTAATATAACACTCTTAATTTTTGTTTTAAATATAATAGAACTGCTACCATATGCAGTTTTGTGATTATAAAAACTTAAAAAGGTCTAATATTTATTATTTACCACTAGATATGTATTAATACAACTTTACTCACCACATGTTTTCTTTTTTCTTTTCTTAAGTTAGTATAGTTTCTCACACAGGGTCTGTGACTCACCCCTCCTACCCCTTAGATAACCACTATAGTTCTCCCACAGTCTTAGATATGAGGTTGTTTTTTTCACATTTGTGTGTTCAAGTCTCTATATTCCACATATGACTGAAACCATTCTATCATTGTCCTTTACTTTTTTTCTTACTTCACTAAATATAATCTTCAATTATCCATTTTATACCAAAGAATATATTTTTAATTTCTGAGTAATATTCCATTGAGCATTACACCATTTTTATTAGTTATTTGATATTGGTTTACAAAATGATAATAGTGGCATAATTACATAATGTTCCCACCACCAAAATTCTGTGTTCCCATCCTTTCTATTAGAATTTGCAGTAGTTCTCCCATGGTCACAGATATTTTACCCACCATTTTTATATTTACATTACTCCTCTCATTTAAATTAAAATAAATCATTTTATGATTGTTGGCTAATGGGATTTGTAAATGCCTTGTGAGTTCTGCAACCTAATTTTGCCTTGGTTTGCAAAGATCACTGAAAAAATGTAGCTGGAATGTCCCAATTTTAAACTAGCACCACATTTATAAAGAAAGATTTCCACAAGTTTTGACTCTAAATTAAGCAAAGCAGCAATTGATCTCAAATTAATTTTCAAATAATTTAACTTAGCAATGTAGAGTCTTGGAATTTTATATAGAATTTCAATTAAAGGATTTGTTATTTACTCCAATTTATCTCTGTCCACCTTTGTTGTTAAAATGCTTTATAAGGATCCAGAAATAACTATTTGTCACAAGACTACTGCTGAAGTAATACATAACAAATCAATACAGACTTTACTGTTTTACAATTAATCTGCTGTATTACACTGTACAGAAAATATATTAGCTCTTTTTTCCAATACAAAAGCAGCATATTTGAGACTCTTAGAATAAACTGTTTCCAGATCAAACCTCATTCTTGAATTTGACGTGAATTCCTGAATTCTTGCTCTTGTAATCACAAAGCTGAACTGTGCTACATACTTTAAAATGTGTTCAGTATCTTTCAGATTTTGGAGTCACTACTGAGATGGAAATGTGCTCTTTAAAATTTTGTATTAAGGATTAATTAAAATGTTAGAATTCATACATTTGCACCTATGTTATAAACAGTAAGACAAATACATACATTTAATGATGAGATTGCCTTTGCTGCCTTCCCCATCTCCTAATATCAGGGGGAGATGTCTTTATGTCTATGATGTCCACTCAAAGAATAAAGGGTAAAATTTCATTGGGTATGGTATAAAATGTATCTGGAAAATATATTTACTTATGAAGGCAATTTCTGATTGATTTCATTTCTTTTTTAAATAACTCTTTAACATTTATATCATCTTTATTTATGGCATATAAACAACCAGGAATCAAGAGGACAGGGGATGATAAAGAGGGAGAGAGACAGAGAGACACCTGCAGACTTGCTTCACTTGTCACAAAGCTTTTCCCCTGCAAGTAAGGATTGAACCAGGGTCCTTGTGCTTTGGTGGTGCCAGGGATGAAACAGGGACTTGAATACAAGACCTATTGCATTCCCACTATGCCATCTTCCCAGTCTTGTTGAAATGGATCCTGTTTATGAAAATAACTATCATCATATATGCCATTTGCATTCAATTAATCATATATAGACTAATAAAACTATAGAAGTAACACATACCTCATATCTCAAATAAGAAATTTTTTCAGGTGGGAATAATATTTTTATCCTTAGTAGGATGATGGAAAATATGAAATACGATTATTTTATTTGTCACATTATTGGTCTCTAAATATAGTAACTGTTTTACTGATTTGTAAGTGATTTTTTAAAATATTTTTTTATGTTTATTATTTACTTATTCTCTTTTGCTGCCCTTGTTGTAGTTATTATTGTTATTGATGTCATTGTTGTTGGATAGGACAGAGAGAACTAGAGAGAGGAGGGGAAGACAGAGGGGGGAGAGAAAGACAGACACCTGCAGACCTGTTTCACTGCTTGTGAATCGACTCCCCTGCAGGTGGGGAGCAAAGGGCTCCAGCCAGGATCCTTAAGCTGGTCCTTGGCTTCGCGCCAAGTGGGCTTAACCCACTGAGCTACCACCCAACTCCCTGTAAGTGAGATTTAACATGTATGAATAGACAAGAAAACCAAATTTAAAAACAATTTCAGATCAAGGTACAATGATTAGTTATGAATGCATTATGATGAAATTAAATTCAAAATCAAGTTATGACAGTACAAAACTCTGTAAATTGTTTTCATGATTAAAAAACAAAATAAACTTTTATTTATTTCACTTGAACACTGATTACAATATTTATAATGATATAGATATTTGTTTATTCAGTAGAATTCTTATCTAACCAGAAATAAAGTGAATGAAAATAGATTATTCCAAACTTAAATGAAATTTGTTTAAATTATTTATTTTCATATTATGTACTTATATGGAATCTAAATTTATTGATTAATCAGTGTTTGAAGTTAAATTTTCAACTTTAAGGAGCTGTAAAATTTAGAAATTAGAAGTAAGTATTATTGATTAAGCTAATAATCTAAAATAGGAAGGATATTTACAAAATTAGTCAATAAGCCATCCATTATATCTACCACTCTGCATTTATAGAGAAAGTAAGCATTGCTTGTTACACGATTTCTTTCACATTTCAAAATATACCCTTATAATAGACTTTACAAGAAAAAAAAAGAATAAACTAAAATAAGAATTATACAATAGCTCTAATTTAATACCAATGATTTGTGTCTGGTGTTATATAGCATTTAAAACTTACTCCCCAATGCTATAAATATATATATTTTCATCTACTCTTAAGTTTTGACATATAAAAAAAAAAAACCTAAGAAATAACAGGGGAAGCCTAAGAGGTAGCTCAGTGGATAAAGTATTGTACTCTCAAGCATCAAATTCCTAGTTCACTCCCCAGGACTGTATATGCAAGAATGATGCCCTGGTGCTCTCTCGCTCTTTTTCTCTCTCCATCTCCACTTGTACTAATAAATAAATGCTTTCAAGAAAAAAGAAGGGGGTCAGGCGGTAGCACAGCGGGTTAAGTGCACATAGTCCAAAACAAAAAAAAAAAAAAGAGCTGTATGTTAGATTTTTTTAAATAGTCAGTGAAGCATACTATATTTATTTTTATTCATTTTAAAGGAATCTGCAAATTATTACTTTTATTTATTATTAGTTTGTTGGATTGAGACAGAGACAAATCAAGAGGGATAGAGATGGAGAAAGAGGTACACAGAGAAACTGTCTCATGGGAGCTGGGTAGTAGCGTAGCTGGTTAAGTGCACATGGCAAAGCACAAGGGCTGGTGCAAGGACAATGGTTCTAGCCCCTGGCTCCGCACCTGCAGGGGAGTCACCTCACAAGTGGTAAAGCATGTCTACAGGTTTCTATCTTTCTCTCCCCTTCTCTGTATTCCCCTCCTCTCTTGATTTCTCTCTGCTCTATCCAACAACAATGGCAGCTATGACAACAATAACAACTACAAGGGCAACAACAGGGCTACAAAAATGGCAAAAATGGCCTCCAGTAGCAGTGGATTCATGATGCAGGCACTGAGCCCTAGTGATAACCCTAAAAGCAAAAACAAACAAAAAACTGTCTCACCACTTGTGAAGCTTTATCTCTGCAAAACAAGGGCTTCAACCAGCTTCTTACACGTTGTAATGTGTGAGCTTAATTGGGTGTGGCACCTCCCAGTCTCTCTATATTGGCTACTAATTGGAATTAAAATTATAGCAAATTCCCTCTCAATACATTAATATTGTATTCAATATATCCACATTGGGGAGTCGGGCTGTAGCGCAGCGGGTTAAGCACAGGTGGCGCAAAGCACAAGGACCAGCATAAGGATCCTGGTTTGAAACCCGGCTCCCCACCTGCAGGGGAGTCGCTTCACAGGCAGTGAAGCAGGTCTGCAGGTGTTTATCTTTCTCTCCCCCTCTCTGTCTTCCCCTCCTCTCTCCGTTTCTCTCTGTCCTATCCAACAATGACAACTACAACAATTAAAAAAAAAAAAACCAAGGGCAACAAAAGGGAATAAATAAATAAAATAAAATAAATAGGGGATTCGACTTCCGGAGGCAGAGCTACGAGCAGCACAGATCGCTTTCTCTCCTCTCCTCTCCTCTCCTGGATCAACTAGGAATACCAAAGACCACCCAGACCGAAACAAGACAGGACTAGAATGACCACAGGAACCCAGTAAATCACCCGTGAGTACAAACATGCGTGGCTGGTGACAGAGAGGAGAGAGGGGCCTAAGGAGAGATTAAGTGGCTGCTAACAGTTCAACAGTTTATCAGTGGAGACACCACCTCCAGTCTGCTCCACAACAAGGGGACAGCTGAAGGGAGGAAAGGACTCCCCAGAGACTCACTAAGTGCAACTCTGAGTCTCCATTGCTACTACCCTCAGAATCTGGAGCAGCAACAGGGAGGGACACCAGGGGACAGAGATCTAACCGGGAAACTCAGGAGAAGACCTATACCTCAGTGGCATAGCTGAGGGGCTGTGACAGTCTCTTTGCATAACCACTAGATTATCTCTGCCACACCCTGCTTTATCTCTTGGTCAGGAGTCAGTGATTAAGCTAAGAAGCCTATTGATAGTTTAAAAGCCCTCAGGCTCCCATAGCCTACAGGGAAGAAGAAAAAAAAAAGAGGCTTATACACCACTGAGCTCCAACTCAGGGATTGAAAAAACTGTTAACATATATAAAATGGTTAAAACAACAAGAAAAAATATTGGAGACTCGAACCAGGACAAGAGTCCAGCTAAAAGTCCTCCAGAGGGTGAAGCACAAAACAACGAGTTCAGCATCCACACATTAGCTAAGGAAATAATAATGGAAGTGAGTAAAGAATTTGAAAAAATTGTACTCAGAAATGCAGGAACAACAAATGAGAATATGGAAGAAAATTCTAATTATCTCATGGTTATTAGAGAGCTGAAAGCTGAAATCGCTGAGCTAAGAAGGCAACTAGCTGAACAAGCTAAAACAGTATCAGAGCAGGGAAACAAAATAGATGAACTCCAGAAAGCAGTAGAGGGCAGAGAGAATAGAATCTATGAGGCTGAAAACAGAATTAGCAAGATTGAGGATGAATTAGAGACAACTAAAAAAGAAGTAAGAGATCTCAAAAAGAGATTAAGAGATGCTGAAAACAACAACAGAGTCCTATGGGATGACTTCAAAAGAAACAATATACACATTATTGGCTTACCAGAGGAAGAAAGAGAAGGGGAGGAAGAAAGCATTCTCCAGGCCATAATAGCTGAAAATTTCTCTAGTCTAGACAACACCAAAGACATAAAGATTCAAGAAGCCCAGAGGGTCCCAAACAGAATTAACCCAGACCTAAAGACACCAAGACATGTCATACTTAGATTGGAAAGGAATAAGGATAAAGAAAGGATCCTTAAGGCTGCAAGAGAAAAACAAAGAGTCATCTACAAAGGAAAACCCATAAGATTAGCAGCAGACTTCTCCATACAAACACTACAAGCCAGAAGAGAATGGCAAGATATCTATCGAGTGCTCAATGAGAAAGGCTTTCAGCCAAGAATACTATATCCTGCTAGACTGTCATTCAGCATCAAAACCTTCACAGACAAGCAACAGTTGAAGGAAGCAACCATAACCAAGCCTGCCCTGAAAGAAGTTCTGAAAGGTCTCCTATAAACAACCAGACCACCACAAATAGGACATATATCAAAACACTCTAAAACTTTACAAGAATGGCATTAAAATATCTTCAATCGTTGATATCAATAAATGTCAATGGCCTGAATTCACCTATTAAAAGACACAGAGTAGGAAGATGGATCAGAAAACACAACCCAACAATATGTTGTCTATAGGAAACTCACCTACGTCAACAAGACAAATACAGACTTAAAGTGAAAGGATGGAAAACTATCATACAAGCCAATGGCCCACAAAAAAGGGCAGGAACAGCTATTCTCATATCTGACACAATAGACTTTAAAATAGATAACATTAAAAAAGATAGGAATGGACACTATTGAATGCTCAGAGGATCAGTCAATCAAGAGGACATAACAATTATTAATATCTATGCACCCAATGAGAAGCCATCTAAATACATCAAACTTCTACTGAAAGAGCTACAGCAATATATTAACAGTAACACAATCATAGTAGGGGACTTAAACACCCCACTATCTCAACTTGACAGATCATCCAGGAAGAAAATCAGTAAAGACATAAGGGAGCTAAATGAAGAGATAGATAAACTAGACCTATTGGACATTTTCAGAGTCATTCATCCCAAGAAAATGGAATACACATTTTATTCAAATCCACATGGATCATTCTCAAGGATAGACCATATGTTAGGCCACAAAGACAGCATCATCCAATTCAGGAGCACTGAAATCATCCCAAGCATCTTCTCAGACCACAGTGGAATTAAACTAACACTTAACAATCAACAAAAGATTAGTAACAGTGCCAAAATATGGAAGCTCAACAGTACACTTCTTAACAACTTCTGGGTCAAAGAGGAAATCAAGGAAGAAATCAAAATGTTTCGAGACTTCAATGAAAATGAAGACACAAGCTATCAAAATATTTGGGACACAGTTAAAGCAGTCCTAAGAGGGAAGTTCATAGCTATACAGGCACACATTAGGAAACAAGAAAAGGCACAAATAAACAGCGTGATTACACATCTTAAAGACCTAGAAGAAGAACAACAAAGGAATCCTAAAGCAACCAGAAGGACAGAAATCACTAAAGTTAGGGCATAAATAAATAACATTGAGAATAGGAAAACTATACAAAAGATCAATGAAAGTAAATGTTGGTTCTTCGAAAGAGTAAACAAAATCGACAAACCTTTAGCCAGACTCACAAAACAAAAAAGGGAGAAGACCCAAATAAATCGGATAGTAAATGAAAGAGGAGATATCATAACAAACACTGCAGAAATTCAACATATCATGCGAGGCTTCTATGAACAACTATATGCCACCAAACTAGAGAACCTGGAAGAAATGAATGATTTCCTAGATATCTACCAACTTCCAAAACTAAGTAAAGAGGAAGTGGATAACATGAACAGGCCCATCACAGCTAATGAAATTGAAACAGTTATCAAAAATCTTCCCAAAAATAAAAGTCCTGGACCAGATGGTTTTACAAATGAATTCTACAAAACTTTCAAAGAAGAACTAATACCTCTACTTTTAAAAGTCTTCCAGAAGATTGAAGACACTGGAATACTCCCTGCCAGCTTCTATGAAGCCAACATCACCCTGACACCAAAAGCAGACAGGGACAAAACCAAAAAAGAAAATTACAGACCAATATCTCTGATGAACATAGATGCGAAAATATTGAACAAAATTCTAGCCAACCGGATATAGCAGTATATCAAAAAGATTGTTCATCATGACCAAGTGGGGTTTATCCCAGGCATGCAAGGTTGGTTTAATATACGTAAATCAATCAATGTGATCCACCATATCAACAAAAGCAAGACCAAAAACCATATGGTCATATCAATAGATGCAGAGAAAGCCTTTGACAAAATACAACATCCCGTTATGATCAAAACACTACAAAAAATGGGAATAGATGGAAAATTCCTGAAGATAGTGGAGTCTATATATAGCAAACCTACAGCCAACATCATACTCAATGGTGAAAAACTGGAAGCATTTCCCATCAGATCAGGTACTAGACAGGGCTGCCCACTATCACCATTACTATTCAACATAGTGTTGGAAGTTCTTGCCATAGCAATCAGGCAGGAGCATATAGATTGGAAGAGAAGAAGTCAAACTCTCCTTATTTGCAGATGACATGATAGTATACATCGAAAAACCTAAGGAATCCAGCAAGAAGCTTTTGGAAATCATCAGGCAATAGAGTAAGGTGTCAGGCTATAAAATTAACATTCAAAAGTCAGTGGCATTCCTCTATGCATACACTAAGTTAGAAGAAATTGAAATACAGAAATCAGTTCCTTTTTCTATAGCAACAAAAACAATAAAATATCTAGGAGTAAACCTAACCAAAGAAGTGAAAGACTTGTATACTAAAAATTATGAGTCACTACTCAAAGAAATTGAAAAAGACACAAAGAAGTGGAAAGCTATTCCATGTTCATGGGTTGGAAGAATTAACATCATAAAAATGAATATATTACCCAGTGCCATCTACAAATTTAATGCTATCCCCATCAAGATCCCAAGCACATTTTTTAGGAGAATAGAAAAAATGCTACAAATGTTTATCTGGAACCAGAAAAGACCTAGAATTGCCAAAACAATCTTGAGAAAAAAAAAAAACAGAACCAGAGGCATCACACTCCCAGATCTCAAACTGTATTATAGGGCCATTGTCATAAAAACTGCTTGGTACTGGAACATGAACAGACACACTGACCAGTGGAATAGAATTGAGAGCCCAGAAATGAGGCCCCACACCTATGGACATCTAATCTTTGACAAAGGGGCCCAGACTATTACATGGGGAAAGCAGAGTCTCTTCAACAAATGGTCTTGGAAACAATGGGTTGAAACATGCAGACGAATGAAACTGAATCACTGTATTTCACCAAATACAAAAGTAAATTCCAAGTGGATCAAGGACTTGGATGTTGGACCAGAAACTATCAGATACTTAGAGGAAAATATTGGCAGAACTTTTTTCCGCATAAATTTTAAAGTCATTTTCAATGAAACGAATCCAATTACAAGGAAGACTAAGGCAAGTATAAACCTATGGGACTACATCAAATTAAAAAGCTTCTTCACAGCAAAAGAAACCACTACCCAAACCAAGAGACCCCTCACAGAATGGGAGAAGATCTTTACATGCCATACATCAGATAAGAGTTTAACAACCAATAAAGAGCTTGCCAGACTCAACAACAAGACAACTAATAACCCCATCCAAAAATGGGGGGAGGACTTGGACAGAATATTCACCACAGAAGAGATCCAAAAGGCCGAGAAACACATGAAAAAATGCTCCAAGTCTCTGATTGTCAGAGAAATGCAAATAAAGACAACAATGAGATATCACTTCACTCCTGCGAGAATGTCATACATGAGAAAAGGTAACAGCAGCAAATGCTGGAGAGGGTGTGGGGTCAAAGGAACCCTCCTGCACTGCTGGTGGGAATGTCAATTGGTCCAACCTCTGTGGAGAACAGTCTAGAGAACTCTCAGAAGGCTAGAAATGGACCTACCCGATGACCCTGCAATTCCCCTCCTGGGGATATATCCTAAGGAACCCAACACATCCATCCAAAAAGATCTGTGTACACATATGTTCTTGGCAGCACAATTTGTAATAGCCAAAACCTGGAAGCAACCCAGGTGTTCAACAACAGATGAGTGGCTGAGCAAGTTGTGGTATATATACACAATGGAATACTACTCAGCTGTAAAAAATGGTGACTTCACCATTTTCAGCTGATCTTGGATGGACCTTGAAAAAAATCACGTTGAGTGAAATAAGTCAGAAACAGAAGGATGAATATGGGATGATCTCACTCTCAGGCCGAAGTTGAAAAACAAGATTAGAAAAGAAAACACAAGTCGAACCTGAAAAGGAATTGGAGTATTACACCAAAGTAAAAGACTCTGGGGTCGGTGGGTGGGTGAGGAGAATACAGGTCCATGAAAAATGATGAATGAAATAGTGGGGGTTTTATTGTTAAATGGGAATCTGGGGAATGTTATGCATGTACAAACTATTGTATTTACTGTTGAATGTAAAGCCAATAAAGAAATATTTATTTCCCAATAAAGAAATAAATTATTAAAAAAAATAAAAAATAAAATATATATATATATATATCCACATTACTTGCTATTTTGAAGAATAGACTATATATAACTTAGAGTATTGTTTAATCTCAAAATATGTAGAATTATAAAAAACCATATCCAGTTAAATTGAAATTAATTTGATTTTAATACTCAGAATAATATTTTTTTAAATTATCATCAGTAACTACTGATAATTTAGTAATTACTCTACTAAATTTTTTAATGTACTATAATACCGTAAATTTTTTTATTATTAAAATAACTGTGCTAGACTATTCAGATTCAAATAAATTTAACTTCACATGTTTCTGTGAAACAATGTATAAGAAACTCAAAATAAAATTTTAAAAGACATTTGTCACCTGTGATCTGGGAGGCAGTGCAATGGATAAAACACTGAACTCTCAAGCATGAGGTCCTGAGTTCAACTCCCAGTATCACATGTACCAGTATGATGTCTGGTTCTTTCTCTCTCTCCTCCTATCATTCCCATTAATAAATAAATAAAATATATTTTTTAAAAGGGATTTGTCTCCTTATAACATTAAGTGCTTACAAGCACTTATAATAATTTTAACTTTGTTTATTCGATAAAAAGCTAAAATTAAAGGATAAAAGATAAAAGGCAGAGAGAAATTGTGAGGGCACGGGTAAGTAAAAAGGGAGAGAATGATAGACACCTGCAGACCTGCTTTGCAGCTCATAAATCATTCAAGCCAGGGCTCGAATCCGGGTCCTTGTACCAGTCCTTTTGCTTAACCAGATGTGCCACCACCTGGTCCCCATAATTTTAACTTTAAACCAACCAGTTAAGTGATAAGTTTAGGTATGTTCACTGTGCTTGACATCTCATAACCTATTTAAAAAATTCCAGCTTTCTCTGTAAGAAAGTTATAAAGAGAATAAAAGTAAATCATGCATATATGTAAATAAATGAATGTTGAAGTTTAAGTACTAATGGCTACTTTTAACAAATGTTCCTTTATTTTTATTCAGATATGGAGAAAATAACATAGAATAAATGTTTTTTTCTTGTACACCAAAGGACCTTTGTAAGTTTTTCATTTAGTCAAAATGGCAAGAGGTGCTACCTCATTGTTATTTATTTGTATAATAACCCACAGAACCAGGAAAAAAAATTTACAGCTATAGTTATAATAAAGCATATACATCAGAAGCTTGGAGATAGCTCACCTTCAGCATACACAAGAACCGAAGTTGGAGATACCATCACCACATAGGAGCATGATGCACAGCTGTAATTGCATGAATTGTGGAGCAGTACTATAGGCCCACTTCTAGCTCTCTCCATCTCTTTCCTTCTAAATATATAGTGGGAGCAGTGAAATAATGCAGTCTTATGCTTTGTTGTTGTGTGCGGGCCAAGGAGAAGAGAGGGGGTCTGGAGCAAAGAGGAAACACAAATCTTTATTTGCTGTGGCACCTCAGAGTTGGGTGCTAGAGAGGCAGGTTGGGCCACGTGGAGGTAGCGAAAATGGCCACCTCACACAGTAACCTTTCCTGCGTCTGAACACCGGAGTGAAGCGCTGGCAAGAGAGTGAGGTGCGGAAGGAGAAAGGCTTTTATAGGAGTAGCTTTCATGAGAATGGGAAGGGGGAGGAGTAACCATAGCACTACAGGATAGGATAATGACTCTCGTGAGAATGGGAGGGGGGAGGAGTAACCAAAGCACTCCAAATATCGCGGGGATTTAGACAATGCCTGAGGGCACAGCATGGCTGAACAGGCACTCCAAGAATGTCCCAACTCTCGTGGGAACTAGCAGTAGCCTGAGGGGACAACATGGCAGATGTGACTGCATTGGCACAATTTCCCAGCATCTCCCCCTTTCCTTTTATCTAATGCCCAGGGCAACAGTGTGTAAAGTCTATGAACTACTCAGGGTCAGTCTATGAAAAACCAGCAATGTGAAGGGAATGAAGCTGTTGTAAAATTGTCTAAAGTGTCCAAAGGGTATACCAGCAAGTCCGATAGAAGTCTCAGTCCAAAGTAGGCGACTAGGGGGAGAAATGGCAGGGGATAAAATGCTGTATGAGGAAGGTCAGCCTCTGGAATTCCACTTTTCTGTAGATTGTGAGCTGGAACCACCAAAACGTGACAGGCAAAGCAGAAGCAGAAAAGGCAGACAGACAGTAAAAAAGTTCTGTCCTTGGAGTCTGTGAATCAGGTTCTTCAGATCGCATCAGGTGACATCTAGGGTTTTGGGGGGTGTGTGTCACTGTAATCGTGCCATCTAGTGGGTGATGTCAGGGTGTGCAGGGGTCCAGATGGTTTTTTCCAGGATTCCTGTGGAAGAAACACAATCTGCTTCTCATGGTTAGCAGGGCATCTGATTTGAATGCTTTATAGAAAAAGAGGTTTGGTGCTGCTGGGATAGCCTGAGGGTACTTCTTCCCGAGCTAGTGCTCTCTGGGTTGGAGAGAACTCAACTGGAGCTGATCTAGGCTGCTGTGTGGGAGAGGGATCAGGAACTCGTGCCACACTAACTTCGCAGGAGATACACTCTGGAACTCTCAAGCCGGAAAGCAATATCCAAGTGTCTTTAATCAGAAGAGCAGCTGTTTTTATACTCTCCAAGTAGGGTGGAAACAGGATGTGATATAGAGAGGGTGGAGAGAAAAGTGACTGGTGAAAATCAGAGTGTGACAAGGAGGGGGCGGAGCAGGCGAGAATCCTATCGTTGAACTACCAATGCTGTGGAGGGAGTGTGGTGCTTTATGTAAATGTAAAAGTGATTTATGTAAATAGACCAAAGCTTTGAATGGGATCAAACCCAATCCCTATAGAGGCATACTGGTGCTTGGTTAAGCAGAAGCCAGGGGGAGCTGTCATACTACCCAACATCTCCCCCTTTCTTTTTAACTATTTGCCATAGTATCAGGAGTGCGGGGCACTTTGTGAGGCAGGGAGACAGATAAGAGGCACACCTTATTTGGGATTCTACTGTCCCTCCTTGCTCAACCTCTCCGTGGAGAGAGAGACTAACAGGATTGACACAACCATATCAACCATATCCTTACAATTCCCCAACATCTCCCTCTTACTTAATAGCCATATATAACTGGGTCAATGTCTGTAAAGGGCTTCATCTCTGTCAGGGGAATAGCAGTGTAGGGGTGAACAGAAACCTGTTGGGAATAAAGCAGAATGATAGTGTGTAAGTGTCTTCAAAAAGAACTAGCACAAGACAGGGAGGGATAAGTAAGAGTAGCAAGAGACAGAGTGAACCTGATGGGTGGAGGAGTGGGGGCCTGATAAGCCGAGAGGCTAGAGGGGTGGTCTGGCATTGCAAAATCCCGAGTCAGCTGGTGGAAAGTTCTATGAACTGCTACAGTCATTCTTCAAGAAGTCCAGCAGTATAAAGGGAGTGTCCAGCAAGTTCTATAGAAGCATCAGTCCAATGTCAATGGCCAGGAAATAAATGCCACACGTCTATCTTGATGGAGGAGGACAGCCACTGGAACTTTTCTTCTCTGTAGAGAGTGACCTGGAACTGCCAAAACATGATGGGCGAAACAGAAGCAGGAAGAGCAGACACTGATGGTTGAGAAAAAGGCAGTAGGAAAGTCTTGTCCTTTGGAGTCTGTGAATCAGGTTCTCCAGATCGTGTCAGGTCACATCATGGGTTTCGGGGGATGGCTGTAATTGTGGGTGATGTCAGAGGTCAGGGGTCCAAGATGGATTTCCAGGGATTCTATATGAGCAGATGCTTCTTTATGCGAAGGCTTGTCATAGCTGTAGTCAATTACTTATGAAAAAACTTTGTAACAAATTAGAAGGTTACTACAATTGATAACTCAATGATTATAATTGGTTTAGGTATCTTTATAATTTCGTGTAAAGGTCATCTTATGTGACCTCATGTAGCAGTCTCTATATAGCAAAATTTTCATACCAAATTTAAGTCACATATATTGATTCTTAACTATTTTTACATTGGGTTTTTAAGCAAACTCAGGTTACTAGAGTTAACACATTTTAGTGACAATATTTTTTGGTACATTTACAGTATCAGATTGATGCCAAATTTGTTGTGGATTAATTTCCACAAGATAGCTTACAGGACATTTTGGGGGGCCCTCCAAAAATGTTCTGTATAGAGGATTTGTATTTTAACTTGCCATGGAAGTAAGTTTACAGTATACACACTATCAGAAAAAAGGTTGAAGGGTTCTGGTACAACTTTTAATGCAAGGAAAACAGCATAAAGTTCTTTGTACTGAGGGGAATTATCAGGAAGTTCAGTAAAGAGAGGTTTGGGGTATTGCTGGTCTGGGTAATATATAAGGGCAGCAGATCCCTTTTTTCCACCATCAGTGAACACTGTAGGAGCAGAGGGGATGGGATCTCAAGAGAAAAGTTTAGGTACTAGTAGAGGCAACAGAGGTAAAGAAGCTATCAAATTATTAGAGGGAAAATGATTATCTAATTGTCCTGGAAAACCCATTAAACTTATGGCAAAACGAGAATGGTGGCGTATGAGCCATTCTGTATCTGTGAGAGAAAAGGGAAGAATGATTGAATCTGGTTCCCTTCCTAAGACCTGAACTGATCTGTTTCTTCCTTGGCGAACCATAAATGCTAAGGCATCAATCTCGGTAAGGAGTCTTGGAGCTCCACCTACTGGCGTATGAAGCCATTCGAGAACACCATGTTTCTGCCACAATGCCCCACTACCGTGGGGGTGGAGTTAAAGATTAGAAGATTTACTGGAGAGGAGGGGGAGAACCGAACGTGGTACATGTCCTGGAGAGCATGGTTAACTTTTTCCAGTGCCAAGGAGGCTTCGGGGGTTAACATACGCTTTGAGGAGTGCTGTTTGTTTCCTTTTAACAGATCGAACAGTGGTTGCAGACAGCTTGTAGGCAGATAAAGATACTGCCTAAGCCAATTCAAATTTCCAAGAAAACTTTGTAAAGAAGCAAGAGTGAGATTAGAAGGAAAAGTAACACAAGGTTTAAAGGGCGAATCTGTGTTAGGGAAATCTCTGAGCCTAAGAAAGATATTGGAGGGATTAGCTGTATCTTCTCAGGAGCTACATTAAGTCCACTTCTCTTTAAGGCAGGGATTAGAAAATCACGTAGGGCGGAGAGATCTGTATCTAATTCTCCCCATATTAACACGTCATCCATATAATGAAAAACCTTAAGGCCCTTATGAATATATGGAAAAAGGGCAGATTTAACAGCCTCTTGACAAATAGTAGGACTATTAGCCATGCCCTGGGGCAGTACCACCCATTCAAATCTATCGGCAGGGCTGGCATTATTAATAGAAGGAACAGAGAAAGCAAAACGTTTACAATCTTGTGGGTGTAAGGGAATAGAGGAAAAACAAACATCCTGTATATCAATAGCTATGATTGGAATTCCTGTGGGAATCGCGGAAGCAAAGGCAAACCCCTTTGGGGGGAGCCCCAACCCTGCATGGTTTTATTAACTGCACGAAGATCTTGGAGGAGGTGCCATTTTCCTGAGCGCTTTTTAATCACAAAGACTGGAGTATTCCATGGGCTCCGAGAATGACAAATGTGTCCCAAAGATAACTGCTCTTGGACGAGTTCTTTTAAAATTTTTAGCTTCTCCCTAGGCAATGGCCACTGTTCCACCCAGACAGGCTCATTAGAATGCCAATCTAAGTGGGGAGTTCTGTTACTAACAGTGTCAGTTAGTATTGGGGGTGCTGGTTGGGTCTAGCAGTCTCACAGGAGTGAGTGTGGTGTCCTGCAGAGGTGTCTGAGGATATCACTACATCTAAAGATTCCAGCAAGTCTCTTCCCAATAAATTGGTGCTTATAACAGCTATTAAAGGCTGAAAGCATCTGGTAGTCCCTTCTGGATCTTCCCACATAAGGGAATCTCATGTGTGGAATGCCTGAGTCAATCCTCCAACAACATGTAAGCGTGGTCCTGGGAGGAGTTCCCAACTCTGGGGAACCTCTGCTTGTCTAAGATTGTCTTATCTGCTCCCGTGTCAATCAAACACTTAAAAGGAATATTACCAATCTTTACTGTCATAATTGGGTGACCCCTTTCTAAAACAGGGGTGGTCCATAAAATCTCAGGCTCCGAATTCAAGCTGTTCTCTTGCTCCAGCCGGTTATTTCTATGCTGGAAGTTCCCACATACCGTGGGTTCCTCCTCCTGCTCACCCTCTGTTATTGTTACTTGGTGTGGTGGGTGTAGCGACGGATTGGGTCCCAAGCTGGGCTTCTGTTTGTGGAAGAAGGGCACAGCACCAAGCGGGCGACCTGCTTCCTTCCCTCTTGGGGGCAGGGCTAAGGGAAGCCCCACACCTAGTTTAAATCCCTGTTTGCATTTGGCAGAGGCATGCCGTTCCTATGGAACCTTGACCAACAATCTCTCCTCCAGTGAAATCCTTTCTGGCATCTGGGACAAGGCACTCGTGGTCTCTGATTCCCTGTCTGGAGGCGGGGTTGCCCTGACTGGAGGCGGGGTCGCAGTCTATTTTCTGGACATTAGTTACGCCAATGCCCTTGGCGACCGCACTGAAAGCAAGCCCCTTTTTGCTTATGTAAGGTAGCTGCATAGGCCTGTAACATAGGTCCTTGAAAAGAGCTTGATCTGAAATCCTGTGTAGCTATAATCCAAGTATCTGGGTGTTCGTTTTTAAGAGTGATACAGGCCTGTCGAAAACGTGGAAGCATTCCATCCCAGACTATGGATCGCAGGAGGAGAAAACGAGCGTCAGGATTATAAATCTTCCTTTCCAAACTCGACTGGACCCTGGCAATGAATTTAGTGAGGGATTCATCAGGTTCTTGTTGAAGGGAGAGAATGGGGGCTGAGGCCACTCCCATGGGTGGTGTTAATCACTCCCATGCTTTTAATGTACACAGGTGTACCTGATTAAAATACCCCGGTGGAAACTTGGCTTCTACCTGTTGAATCCCTGTTTCTAATTGGCCTGTTCCAAACAATGCATCAAAATTCCCCTCTGGATGATTTTCAGTATTTTTCCACGATTGTTGTAAACATTCGTCACGAAAGAATGCCTCCCATTGCAGGAAGAGGGGGCCTGGGAGCTTAGCGTGAGTTACATCCTTCCAATCTTGGGGGGTATTAAGGTTCTGAAGCAGGCTTTGTAAAATGGACCTGGTCCATGGGGAATGAACATCATCATCCTTGATAGCCTGGCATAGTTCCTTCAGGTCTGTGGTGGAATATGGATACCAGGCCTGAGGTTTTTGTCTATTGGGGGTGACACTGACCGGAAATGTGTGGACTTGCTCTGAGAAGTGTGTAGCGGTAGGAGGAGTCACTGAAGTGGAAGCTTCTGAACAAGCGGCCAAAGAAGTGGTTTTGGAGGCTACAGGAGAATTTGGACATGTGTCTGTCAAAACGGGGATGGGCGAAGAAGCAACCGTGGAGGCAGCAGGAGGTTCCAGACACGTGTCTGACAAAATGGCGGTGGCCAAAGAAGTAGGTGTGGAGTCCAAAGGAGAATTCGGACACGTGTCTGCCAAAATAGGGGCCTCAGGGCAAGATGCAGAGGAATTAGGGTGGGTCAGGATCACGACAGGCCTTTGCTTCTTCTTGTTTTTAAGGTGCTGGTTAAGTTCTATGATCACTTCCTTTATCTCTTGGACCTCAGCCTCTAGGTCCTTAAGCCTTTTGAGAGGTTGCCCTTTATATCCGTTAAAAGCTGCTATGATGATTAACAGAATATAAGGTGCATCCCCAAGATAAATGTCCCAGATATATAAAAATTGTATACTGGAAAAAGAATGCAGAATTTGGAAAAGATTTTCCATGGTTGTGAGATCTCAGGAAAACAATAAGAAAGAAAAAAAATCACAGTGCCTTAACACAATATTGCAGATACCCAAAAGGTGTGTACTTATCTAGGATGTCTTCTTGTAAACCTGCTGCTTATGTGTCCCTGTTCTTGGTGCCAGATGCCAGGATAGCCTGAGGGTGCTTCTTCCTGAGCTAGTGCTCTCTGGGTTGGAGAGAACTCAACTGGAGCTGATCTAGGCTGTTGTGTGGGAGAGGGATCAGGAACTCGTGCCTCACTAACTTCGCAGGAGATACACTCTGGAACTCTCAAGCCGGAAAGCAATTTCCAAGTGTCTTTAATCAGAAGAGCAGCTGTTTTTATACTCTAGAGTTTTCCACCCTACTCTCCAAGTAGGGTGGAAACAGGATGTGATATAGAGAGGGTGGAGAGAAAAGTGACTGGTGAAAATCAGAGTGTGACAAGGAGGGGGTGGAGCAGGCAAGAATCCTATCACTGAACCACCAGTGCCCTGGAGGGAGTGTGGTGCTTTATGTAAATGTAAAAGTGATTTATGTAAATAGACCAAAGCTTTGAATGGGATCAAACCCAATCCCTATAGAGGCATACCGGTGCTTGGTTAAGCAGAAGCCAGGGGGAGCTGTCATACTACCTAACCTGGTGCCTTTGCCAACTGAGTATTGGGGGATGTATCTTTCCTATTCATTTACTATTATATATTCATGGGGAAAAAGAACTTATCTTTTAACAAAGACTCTAAGGTATAGGGAAGCGGGAACTATCTTATCCCTTTTTTTTTTTTTTTTGGTATCTTGCCTTTTGTTGCCCTAGTTGTTTTAGTGTTGTAATTATATTATTGTTATTTCTGATATTGTGGTTGTTGGATAGAACAGAGAGAAATGGAGAGAGGAGGGGAAGACAGGGGGAGAGAAAGACACCTGTAGACCTGCTTCACAGCCCCTGGAGTGATTCCCCTGCAGGTGAGGAGCCGTGGGCTCAAACTGGGATCTTCAAGCCAGTTCTTACACTTAGCTCCACCTGCGCTAAACCCGCTGTGCCACCGCCCGACTCCCAGGAACTATCTTTTAACATAAACTCTATGGCCATGACAATAGCAACCTTGAGGGAACATGTGGCTCCCCACATGTCCCCCTGTATTATATCATGTTTTGATGTTTGGCAGACTTTGTTTTGTGGCAGGGTGGACTGTGCCTGTCTTAGGTTGGGGATCAGCCTTCCGTTTTACCCATCATTGGAACACCTGGTCATTTTTGCCCAGTAGTACCAGGTGCCCTGTCTTAGTTTGACTGGGTAGCACTAGTTTCCTCTTACCCATCATTGGCTAGCCAGCCCTCTACATGGTGGACGTTCTCATGGAGGGGGGAAAATCCTCCACAGCAACTCAATATTCTGCCACATCCAGCCTATAATAGTGAGTTTGTATAGGTTGCATCTTTATGGCATCAATCTGTTGCCACAAAAAGGCCATGAGCTTGTTAAGGACCATGGTCTGGGAGGTGTCACAGTGGATAAGGCGTTAGACTCTCAAGCGTGAGGTCCCAAGTTCGATCCCTGGCAGCACATGTACCAGAAAGATATCTGGTTCTTTCTCTTTCCTCCTTCCTCCTCTCTTTCTCATTAATAAATTAAAATGTTGAAAAAAAGAATTATAAGACCTATTGTGAGTAGAAGAAGTAAAACAAGCTAGGGTCCCACAACTAAGGGTAGACAGGTAACGAAGGGGGAATGTATCCATTGGTATGAAGAGGTGGGATCATATCTTAAGTGTAAGGGAAGCAGTCAGTGGATGTGATGTCCAGGGGAACAGCCATTTGTCTTTGGGGGTAGTAAAGGATGTCCGTGGCATGGGTGATGTTATAAAGGGAAACATCTTTAAATTATTGGCTGACAAAGGCAGGCCTATGGTGGCAAGACAAGATACACCAGTTAAGTGTACAAGAATATGTGAATATTGTTAATTCACATAGGTTGGATATGGAGGAACTTCTTACAGTTTAATACTTTACCATATGAACAGATGATTCCTCATATGAAGGCTTGATAGCTGTAATCACTTACTTGTGAAAAAAAAACTTGTAACAAGTTAGAGGTTTACTATAATTGACTTTGGACTATAAACAGACTCAGATTACTTAGAGAGTTAGCGAATGTTAGTGACAATGGTTTTAACATTTAGAGTACTCTGAGCAGATGAGTCATACAAAAATTTTTGGTCATTCACAAAATACAACTGGCCAGTCGTAACAGACATTCAGGGAAGGGGTAGGAGAGAGGGCTCTGTGAGCCAACTTTTGCAGGTTCTGCAATGTCATATTATGGATCCTGGGATGTATCCTGTGGCTAGTCCTCTTATATTTCTTGTTCTTCAGGGATAACAGTGCCATCATGAGGGTACTGTCGAACATGGCAGGCAGGAACCCAGACAGGTTTAGAGTAATTATGTGGGAAAACGCATGCAAAACCTCTTCCCATGGTAAATAGAGGGTCAGGCCCTTTCCAAATTTTATCAAGTGGGTCTTTCCATTTGACCTTAATAGATGGGAGAGTAGACGGTGTCTGCCAGTGAAGAATAATAGGAGGTAAGTCCGAGTTATTGTAAATACTAAAGAGATTTAACGTAGTTAAGGCTTTTGCTAGCTGGATATTGGGGGGTACATTTCTCCTTTATCTTTATTTAATTGAGCCTTAAGGATTTGATGGGCCCTCTCGACAATGCCTTGTCCCTGTGGATTATAGGGAATGCCTGTGGTATGAGTAATGTTCCAGAGGGAACAAAAATCTTTAAATTGTTTGCTGGTAAACGCTGGTCCACGGTCAGTTTTCACTTGAAGAGGTAAGCCCATCACAGCAAAACAGGAGAGCATATGGCTTATAAGCTTTTTAGAGCTATTTCCTGTCTGAGCTGTTGCCCACATAAATTTAGAAAATGTATCAATTGAGACAAACACATATTTTTGTTTGCCAAAGTTTGGTATGTGGGTGACATCAATTTGCCAAATAGCATTAGCTTTTAAGCCTCGGGGGTTAACACCAAGAGTCTGAATAGCAGGTGTTTTTATGAGACTTGCACAGGAAGAGCATGTAGCTAGGATATGTTTTAACTGTGGTAAAGGAATATCAGGAAATCGAGCTCGAAGGCCTTTAAGATTAACATGGGTTAGAGAATGGAAATCAGCAGGATCAGAGACAGAGACTAGGAGTGCTCCTGTGGAGGCAAGGCGGTCAGCTGCAGCATTCCCTTTGGACAGGGAACCAGGAAGAGGACTGTGGGAATGAAGGTGCTGAATATATAGTGGTTGGGTTCGAGAAGAGAGCATAGAGGCGATTTGAATCAAGAGAGGAGAAAGTGGGTTGTCATCAGTTTTCACATAAGAGCAAGCAAGCCATGGAAGTAAGTTAACAGTATACACACTGTCAGAAAAAAGGTTGAAGGATTCTGGTACAGCTTTTAATGCAAGGAAAACAGCATAAAGTTCTTTGTACTCAGGGGAATTCTCAGGAAGCTCAGTAAAGAGAGGTTTAGGGGGTTGTTTGTCCGGGTAATATATGAGGGCAGCAGCTCCCTTTTTTCCACCATCAGTGAAGACTGTAGGAGCAGAAGGAATGGGATCTCAAGAAAAAGTTTAGGTGCTAGTAGAGGCAAAAGAGGTAAAGAAGCTATCAATTTATTAGAAGGAAAATGGTTATCTATTTGTCCTGGAAACCCCATGAAGCTTATGGCAAAGCGGGAATGATGGCGTATGAGCCACTCTGTATCTGTGAGAGAAAAGGGCAGAGGAGGAGCTTTCGAACATGTGTACGTGTCTGTGGGGACGGAATTTTTGGGTCTAACTGCTGATCGCTTAGGGCGTCTAAGTCTTAAGCACATGTGCTTTAACTCTCGTATCTCAGCCTCAAGGTCGCTTATCCTCATGGCAGACCACGTTGTACATATCTTGTAGGTGGCAATTATAGCTATGAGAACCCATGGTGTAGTGAAAATTAAAGTGTCTCTGAGAGTGAGAACCTGTCCCAGGAGAGAAGGAAATAATGTCTGGGACACCTCCTCATAAAATGAGAAAAATCCCATGGTGAGGGGAAACGCAGGGCCACAGAGTCAGGCAGCTGCCACTTACCAGTGTCTGGGCGGCTTTTCTGGACCTGAGGCCGGGCATGAGTGTGGGACATGTCGGGCACCAGATGTTGTTGTGCGCGGGCTGCAGAGAAGAGAGAGAGGGGGTCCGGAGCGAAGAGGAAACACAAATCTTTATTTGCGCTGGCACCTCAGAGTTGGGTGCTAGAGAGGCAGGTTGGGCCACGTGGAGGTAGCGAAAATGGCCACCTCACACAGTAACTTTTCCTGTGTCTGAACACCGGAGTGGAGCACTGGCAAGAGAGCGAGGTGCGGAAGAAGAAAGGCTTTTATAGGAGTAGCTTTTGTGATAATGGGAAGGGGGAGGAGTAACCATAGCACTCCAGAATAGGATAATAACTCTGTGAGAATGGGAGGGGGGAGGAGTAACCAAAGCACTCCAAATATCACGGGGATATAGACAATGCCCTGAGGGCACAACATGGCTGAACAGGCACTCCAAGAATGTCCCAACTCTCGTGGGAACTAGCAGTAGCCTGAGGGGACAACATGGCAGATGTGACTGCATAGGCACAATTTCCCAGCAATGCTTTGATAGTTAAAACTGTATTATAGCTTAGATAGTGTCCTGCTTCGCCATGTGCACAACCCTGGGTTCAAGCCTGGCCCAACCACATTGAATGAAGCTTCACTTCTGTGGTCTCTTTCATTTTCTTTTTCTCTTTAACTAAATCTGTCTCTATAAAAAAAATAAATAAATGACTATAAAAAGTTAAAATATAGTGCTATATCAAAAATGACAAATTAGTAAAGTAGAACTGTCAATAGCCATGGAGTTGTAAATTAAGAATGTAGTTGAAATACAAAATAAACAAGCAACAACAATTAAAAAACAAACAGACAGACATTCTGGTAAAGTAAGCTAAGTATCGCCTTTGACTTGTTCTGATGGGACCATTTTGAACTTCAATTTAAAGGCAGCAAAGCTCAAACTGCATAGATAACTTCATCCAAAAAGATCTGTTAATCTTATAAGACTGTAGAAGATTTTCCAGTGTCAGCATGAGTTCTATATTCCCTAGTTTATAGTTTGAACTACTACAAGAAAACTAGGACTAAAAAAAATAGTTAAAGGTTCTATTAAACTTGGTTCCCAAGTAACATTATAAATTTCACTCATCAAAAAATTCAGGTCATAAAAATAACACAGAAACATTAATTGAACAATCATTAACCAATATGACTGTTCTTGGTTGATAGAAGACCTAAAGTTTCATACCTTGTGGCAGGAAACAATTAGGTCTTGTGATGACTATGCCATTAAATATAATACTACCAAAATAAATCCAATTTATAAAATAGTAGTCAATTATAGTAATAACCTCCCCATTTTATTGGAAGTCATATTTTTATTATCATGGTTTTGCTACTTATAAGTACTGCAATATGTCTCATGCCTTATGTTAATGTGAATAACTAATGATCATCATTAAAATCACTCAATCTTATTAAAAAAAATCCTGGGGTCAGCCGATGGCAAACCTGGTTAAATGTACACATGACAGTGCACAAGGACTCAGGTTCAAACTTCACAGATAGTGAAGCAGGGCTGCAGGTGTTTCTCTGTCTCTTTCTCTCCTGATGCCTTAATGTCTCTCTATCTCTATCCAGTACTAAATGTGTATACATCCTCACGAGAGACTGTTCATAGCCAGAATGCAGCTTAAAGTTAAACTTTCAAAAAAAGGACACAGGATATATACAAGCATTTAAGTGCAAGAGGTTGACAGAGTAATTTGTTTTGTTTTGTTTTGTTTTGAGTGCTTTTTACAACTGTTGTTGTATTGGCCTTGAAACAAATTGATATCATATATGAAAATGCCTGCCTATGTGATTTAATATTTTAAAGTTGTTCTGCTCATCTAGGACTCTAGGTGAAGATGTATGATGTAAAGACTGAAAACTGGAATCCACACTGCCTGTTTGGAGGCTCAACGTTTTTCAATAGTGGAGGTGAGTCTCCTCATTCTTGATTTCACATCATACTGTGCTTACAAAACAAGAGCAGAACACTTTGTTTTATTTCCCACCCCTGTCTGAATAAATGAAGCAACTTCTTGCATTTGCATTTATCAGTCAAGTAAGAAATTCATTTTATTTTATATTATAGCATCATAGCAGTAGTGTTTTGATGCTCAGAAGCACATATTTAAAAAAATTATTAGTGATTTAATAATGATTGATGCAATTGTGGCATAAGAGAGGTACAATTTCATACAATTCCCACCACCAGAGTTCCATACCCCTTCCCTTCCATTGGAAGTTTCCTTATTCTTTTTCCTTTGGGAGTATGGATCAAAGATCTTTATGGGAAGCAGAAGGTGGAAGGTCTGGCTTCTGTAATTGCTTCTGCTGGACATGGGTGTTGACAGGTCAATCCATTCCCCCAACTTGTTTCTATCCTACTCTAGTGGGACAGGGCTCTGGAGAAGTGGGACTCCTGAACATATTGGTGAGGTCATCTGCCCAGGGTAGTCATGTTGGTGTCATGGTAGCATCTGTAACCTAGTAGCTGAAAAAGCATGAAGATATAAAGCAGAGCAATTTGTTTAATAATCAGGAAACTAAAGGTAAGAATAGAGCAAATGATATTTGGGGTTTTCATTTTAGAAGATGCTTATATTATTTTATTATATTATATATTATATTATGTTATTTTATATTATTATATTATTTTAGCTATATTCCGATTAGCCTGTGACTTTCCTAATTTTTGCACAGGCCAAACAGGTAAAATGCAGGTGGGTTAAAAGTATTGTCTGAGTGGATTGTGTTAGAGATTGGAATAGGATCATAAAGCTGGATCAGGGCAGAGAATAGCTCCCAAATATGTATAAATACCATTAACTGTAAACTCCATTAATCTAACCCAAGGCTCATGTCTACTCATATTTAGCACAGGAGCCTGTATACAGTTTTCTTATGTTCTATATCACCAGAATTTGTAGCTGTGAATCTCTGACTCTATTACAAAATAAAATACAAACAAAAATGAATTAATAAGAAAACATGTTTTACTGGGAGTATTTTTGTGGATATTCATGCTGTGGTCACAGGGAGTTGGGGAACAGAAGTTTCTGATGACAAAAATAAAATCATATGCCATACACATGGATCTTTACTATCTTTGTCAAATAATGGCTTTATTTAATCTTCCAAATTCATCCCTCACCATATTGAAGGAAAGTTTGATGCTATGGTATCTTTCTCTGTGTGTGTGTGTGTGTGTGTGTGTGTGTGTGTGTGTGTTTGTGTGTGTGTGTGTTTGTGTGTGTGTGTGTGTGTCTGTCTGTCTGTCTGTCTCTTTGTTTCTGTCTCCCTATTTGAAAAAAATAAACTCTTTTTTTATGGTCTCTATTTTTTTCTTTTATTGGGGGATTAATGTTTTACATTTGACAGTGAATACAATAGTTTGTACATGTATGACATTTCTCAGTTTTCCACATAACACTACAACTCCCACTAGGTCCTCTGTCTTCCTTTTCTAGGACCAAATTCATATTTTTTAATGTGGTTCATTTTATCAGAAAGGCAACATATAACAGTAAATGTTTGTATTGATTGATGTGGAAATTGGGGTTCAATGGAGCATAATGGAACAGAATACAATAGAGTAGGATGATAATAGTTCCTTCCTAGAACTCAGGTATGTTCTAAAACAATAGAAGAAATAGATGAATGAGTGACTAGGTGGTCAGTGACGTCTATTTAAAAATATAAGATATATTATAAAGAGAAGCTTTAGTTATTTTCTTTATAGAAACATTTGGGTTTTTAAAGTATAAATTACAATATATTTATTTAATAAGACAAAAAATTTTAAAGCTATTTTTTGTTTGTTGTTTTTTATTGCTACCAGGATTATTGCTAGGTGTTATTCATAGTACCAGCACTATGAAGCCACTGCTGACAGCAGCCATTTTTGTTGTTGTTGTTCTTTTCCTATTTTATTTGCTAGGACAAAGAGAAGTTGAGACAGGAAAGGCATACAGAGAGGGAGAGAGAAAGATAAGCACCTGCAGATCTACTTCACCACCTGAGAAGCATCCCACCTGCAAGTGGAAAACAGGAACTTAGACCCTGTTATTTGCACATGGTAACTATTCATTCAACTGATTCACCACTGCCCCCTCCCCATCCATACACAACAGTTTTGAGTAGTTCAGCACAGCAGGATACTTGAACTTTAACAGTGGTTACTGAGTCAAATGAAGTTATTTTAGCAGACTTCTGCAGCACTGAAATTCTATCACTAGATTACGCATCTTTAGAAATGGCTGTATATAAAAATGAAGACATAAAAATGGATCTATTTGAGGTCTAAGGACATACTGTCTGTTTGGGAATCTCAGGACTCCCCAACTAGGGCCCCAGCTGATGGGGTGGCCTGATAATGATTAACGTACATCATCATTAACGTATGCCAGTCTCTTGCATACGTTAAAAGCTGAATAAGGATTCAGCTTTTGTAGTCCTTACTTTGATAAAGGTTAGCTTTGGAGTGACTGAGGGAAGTGTAATAGGAAGTAGGGGAGGAGGGTCTAAGTAAAAAAGATTTCATTAGGAAATTTATCATGTCTTTTTAGGTCTTTCTACTTGCTTGCTGCATATATTGACTCACTGCAGAGGACTGCACTTTTGCTTTAAGGTATATATTTTGCCCTAATTTATGGATACATGTGTACATATGCCTATCTAATGAGTCCTGGTCTATATTAGGTTTTGGGGTTTGTTAGGAAGTGAACCACCCAAAATGGAATTAGAGAATCCTATGAGAAAGGAAAGGTCTTACCCAAATAATGAGGCTAAAGGATTGACGTTCCACGCCTGACATCTCTGGACACAGTGTGAAGTGAAGCAAAAATTGAATGCTGAGGAAAATTCATGAGGACAAAGAAACTTCACTAATAGTTCATGTTCACATTAGCAATTATATACTGAATACTTACAAAGGGTATGCACTTCAGCAGCTTGTACCTTTTGTTTTTCTTGTGAAAAACGAAGGTGAAGAAAGTAGGGAACTTTACATTTGAACTAACTCCACTATGCTGGAGAGAGCATGTTTCTCTGAAACCCTCCAGGAATTACCCTATTTTAGAAAACTTTCTGAAAAGTATTACTTAGAAAGGTAGTTAAATTATACTTGGTAATTATATTTGTTCCACTGTAGAAAGAATCTGAATAGAGTGGCTGACAGAATACAGGACTTCTATGACTAAGGCTCTGAATTCCATCCCTGGCGCCATGTGTATCAGAATGGTCCTGTGATTTCTCTGTCAACTATCTGATCTGTATTTCTGTCTCTCGTGTGAAACACCATCTTTTATGAAATAAATAAAATATATTTTATAAAAGGGAGTGTGGATAAAAAGATGATTATAGTGTTATACTGAGTGAGGCTTTTGAACAGAATCCCTTGTCGGTTTTTTTTTTTTTTTTAATAAGAAGTACAGAATTCTTACCAGTGTAGAGTAAGTTCTTTGTGTTTCAAATAACAAAGCCAATAGGGAAAGACAGAAACAAGGGTATGGCTTGACCTGCCAATGTCCATGCCCCATGCTGAAGCAATTACAGAAGCCAGAAATCCTATCTTCTGCATCCTCAAAAGAATGCTGGTCCACACCCCCAAAGGGGAAGAAGTGTAAGGGGAAGATGACTAGAGGTCTCTGAAACCCTGTTCCATCAGGACTCAGTGAGAGAAGAGGAAAGACATTGAGAAGTAGTAACAAATGTAGCTGTGACTCAAAATGGAAGAGAAGTCAGGACCATAGGAAAGCAAAATGAGAAAAATAGATTAGATAGATAGATAGATATAGAAATAATAGTCAACCCAAATTTGTGTATCAGTTCAGATTCCATTGGAGGGAATAAGGAAACAGAATTCTGGTGGTGGGAACAGTGTGTAATTGTGCCCTCTGGTATTTTGTAAATCACCAATAAAAATTATTTTTTAAAAGAGTAAAGCAAATATAAGCTTCTGCCTATGCCCAACAGATGACTACAACTCACTTAAGTACGAGAATTAAGTACATAAGTATTTTTATGTAATATTGTAAGACACAAATTTGTATAATAAAATCTAAATAGTTCTTAACTGAGAATTCTTTCTGTGTGTTCTTGTTTTCAAAAATACTGATGTCAGGACTATTCTTCAATGCACTGAATAAGTTTTTTAGGCAAGGTTCTGGGAATGTATATTTTTAAAATCTTTGATGTGTACTAAGAGTCACAATAGAACATATATGAAATATATGAATAGTTCTGTATATTTAAAATGAAGGACTGGATGGTGGCAAACTTGGTAGAGCATATACATTAGCCTGTGCATCACCCAGGTTCAAGCCCTTGGTTCCCACTAAGATGGGGGAAGATCCATCAAGCAGTGGAGCAATGCTACAGGTGTCTCTCATTTTTTCTCCTTCTCTATTCCCTCTCCCTTTGTAATTTCTCTCTGTTTTTGTCAAAATGGGGAGGAACAAAAAAAAAAAACTCTGGGAGAGGTGGATTCATTATGGAGGTACTGAGACTCAGCAATATTGCTCATGGTAATATAAATAATAATAAATAAATTAATTAATTAAAGTTACATTAAACTTGAATTTTAAATGACTTTTATCTTTAACTCAAAATTGAGTATTGTATTTATTTTATTTTTTAATATTTTAATTTTATTTTTGAGATAAATGCAGAAAGATGGAATAACATCAGAGCATTGCTCAACCCTGGTTTATGGTGGTGCAGGTGATTGAACCTGGGACTTTGGAACCTCAGGCATGAGAGTCTGTTTGCATAGCCATTATGCTATCTGCCCCTGCCTGTGTTTATTTTTTAATTTTAGATTTCTAACTAGATTGGTACACAATATTTAATAACATTTGTAATAATAAAAGCATAGATAAAGTCAATTATCTTCTACTGTATTATTTTCTGTCTACATATGACTCATTTAATGTCTTGTTTTTAATATATATGTTATTTTAATATATTGCTTTTAATATATTCTCATATATTAGTGCATATATATATATATATATATATAATTAGAGAAGCATAGTAACATTTAGTAAGTATAATTTAGGCTACAAACTGCCAAAGAGTGGTACATATGTTTAATTCAGATTTGTATTCTCAAGTATAAGGGTTGGTGTATAGAACATAATATAATATATATTAAAATATATTTTTTGACTGAATAACACATTTAGGCTTTTTAATTATTCATTCCACCTTGTTTATGGACATATTTCAATGATTTCCATCTGAAGGATCCAGCATTTTACCTATGAAAGTTCTTGTATCCTGAACAAAAATCAGTGAGCAGAAAAAGGCGTTCCATAATCACTAGCAATTACAAGTAACCCTGTAGCCTTTGTTTTTACCAGTAGAAAAGACTGAGAGAGGAAAAAAAAGTAGATACGCTGAAAAAGACTGAGAGAGAAAAAAAAGTAGATACGCTGAATTGTTGCAAGCATGTTAATGGCAAGGGAGTTTCACACCCATGTTTATGCCTAGAATGGCCAGTAACCACCTTCTCTTAGGCTAATGTCTCAAGAGGAAGAAACAAACAGAGTCGTCAAACCTGTCAGTGGGAAGGAACGTGATTCAACATGTTTTGAAACTCTTTCTGCTGACTATTTTGTAAAAACATTTGTTTAAACTTTGTCTTGATTTGGATTGTTAATAGACTTTTAAAGGAAAAGTGACTGAAAGATAGATTAGAAGCTTTATTTTACTCTATTTACATCTCCTCAGAACCCACCAAGTCAAGCTTTCTTAGCATTTCTTTTTATATCAGGAGATATTTATATTCTCTCAGTGGAATTTTATAATACATATGCACTGAGTCTTGTCATGGGGGATAAATTAAGAAAAGAGAAAGAAGGAATCAAGAATGACAGATGAGGGAACTTTGGTGAGCTGATGATACAAGTGTTGAATTGATTTTTCATGTATGTGTTTTGGCAAATAAATGCAAAAGTGGAGGTACCACATAATAGTTGTAAAATATTTTAATCATAAGACAGATTTGGTAATAAATACAGACATATATGGTGTCCAGGGAGCACAGGATCCAGAAGAGGGAGTTTGGATAGATGCATCTCTGTGTATTCAAACCCAGTGCCATTGAAAAGAAGTCCTAGTTATGTGTCCCCACTGTTTCTGTTTCAGTTGACATGGCTCTAGGCTAAAGAGATTGAAACAAGTGGCCACTCCTCCATAAAGGACTGAACTGTTGAGTGGTCACATTTTATAATAGGTATATGCAAGTTCTAGTTGGACCAACAGTCAATACCTGATTTCTCATTGAATTTTGGTTATCATATTGACTGTAAATAGATTAAGGGATTATGGAAAATATCTGGTTCCTGACTCAAGGCATGTATCCACTGGCCATCAAATGAGGCAGTTGCACTTTTTTCATTTACCACCTTCTTTCTTCTACTGCTAGGAAATTGATGTATCCCAAGACAAATCTGATAATTGTTAGTGAAAAATATAGCAAAAGTAAATTATGATTACATAATTCTTTATAATTAATGATTGAACATGAACAAATCTAAGACAACTTACTTCACAAGCAGTTGACTTTAACAGCTGAAAATAAATTGAATTTATGCTTCAACATCTCAGGAATGGACCATAGTGTTCATGGCATACATGCCATCTTGAGAACAACAGTAGCAAGTATATGCAAGTATATGCTGGAACCACTAGATCACAAGCTACAATTCTTCAGAGTAGGCATACATATAGTGAGTTTCACCTTTTCAGATTGAAGTGAGCTCTGGTGAGATTGTCTAAACCTTAGAAATCAACAAATATTATGTCTTTGTCTATGTAAGTCGATGCAATGAAATAGCACAGAACTCATGACTTGTAAACAACAGAAATTTATTTCTCACTATTCTGGAGGATGGGAGGCTAGAACCATATCAACATCTTTGTATAAGAACTGCCTTCTGGCCATAGAATTCTTGTATCCTCATATGGTGGAAGCATCTAGAGAGGTCTGTGATATATCTTTTATAAAAGTAATAGTTGCATCCTAAAGGGGTGAGCCAGCATGATACAATCACTTCCCATTGGTCTTACCTGCTGACCCCAACATCCTGGATAGATGCTAGGATTTAATTAGTGAATTCTGGAGGAACAAAAACATTCAAACTAGTCATAGTTTTCTCCAAATTAGTATTTTTTTCCCCAGAGAGCCTGTGATCAATTTTTCAGTATGCCACTGCATTATGTACACATTTTAGAACAAGAGACATGATATAAATTGGTCTCTATAATTAGGAACATTGTTTAATATTAAATATAAGAAAAATACTTGACAGTTAATGAAAAACTTGAGCTTTCCCATTTAATTTAGAAGTCAGTTATTTTCACATGAGTATAACCTCTTATGTCCCCCACAATAAGTGTCCTCACACCACTCCTATCACCAACTGAATTCTTCTTCCAATATAGAGTGTTGAATCTCCCATTTCAAAATATTTGTTTACTTTCCTATAATTAAATATTTTATGAGAGAGAGAGACAGAGAGAGGGAGAAAAGATAGAATACCACTCCAGCACATATAGCACTAGAAATTAAACCAGGAGCCACAATCTGAAAGTCCTGTGTTCTAGTAATCAAACTATTGCCCTGATTTAGGTCTCACGATCCTTAGTAAGAATATAGTAATACCTACTTCACAGGACTTTTCTAATGATAAAATGGGTTAATGCATTTTATATACTGTAAAATGTATCATAGAAAGCAATCAGTAAATATTCTCTGAACAGACGATATGATATATTTAGTCTTCTCAAAGACTGTTTAACTTCACTGATATTTTTCTTGAGGCATTATATCTTTTAGAAATCTACATCCAACTTCCACAAGTTTTGTGAAATCTATTAAATGAAAGTACATCAAATCACTTTGGAAATGCATAAAGCACTGTGTAAATGAAAGGTGGAAAAATTATGTTAAGGCATCATCTTGAGTTTTGTTTATACTGCATCTTTGAAATGAGCATCAGATTTTTCTCTAGGCACTTACTGCTCCTACAGAAACAAACACAGATGGTGCTCAAACTGAATAGTTTCAGGCAATGGCATTTATCAAAATTCTATAGGTCACTAAATGTACAAAGCCTCAAAACAAACCCACTTCTCAGTGTCAGACCAGCATGGTAGTTTAGGCAAATATGCCCCTTTTGGATAATTCAAGATTTTTTCTGATTTGTAGAATGGCACAACAAGTTGAAAATCTTGTGTATAACTTTATGTTTTATAAAACAGGATATTAAAATGTGAATTACTCTAGAAAAAATCAGAAGAAAAACTGAGTGTTTCAAACCAAATTAAAACTAAATTTGGGAGTTGGCAAGATAGTTAATCTGGGAGGGTGCCTGCTTTGTCATATATGGGACCCAGGTTCAAGCCTCACTTCCTCTGCACTGAGGAAAGTTTTAGTGCCTATTCCTCTCTACACCTCTCCCTCTGACTATCTGAAAAAAATAAAAGCTTCTCAGAGCAATGATACCCAACTGACAAAAAATAAAATAAAAACAATAGTTTTTTGGTTATGTATATGCAGGCATTTCTATTTTACAGTGGTCTCCTTACTAAGCAGAAGAGTCCAATAATTTTTGTAAATTAACTTCTTTAATTGGATCTTGGGTCAGTTTGCATCTGGAATATATATATATTTGTAACCATTCCTTCTTTTTTGCTGAGAATGATCTGACTCCTGATATTTCCTTGTCCTTAACAATTATCTTAATGGGCTTGTAGCTGATTCCTGCCAGTGAGGATTTAGAACAAGGTATTAGAAGAGAAGAAGCCAGGATAGTTTGTTCAACATTTAGTTTGGCCCCTTTCTCAGGTGGCAGCTCTGTCTCATGCTCCATTTCCCGCCACTGAAGTTTGTTGTACTTGTGCTTCTGACCAGGTAACCCAAGGCCCCTGTGTCCCTTGTGTCCCTCTAGCTTGAGCTGGTGTTGGTGTGTTCTTATACCTAAATCTGTATTGTCTCACTCTTATCTGGTTGACTTTACCTGTTTCTTTTCTTTATTTTTTATTATCTTTATTTATTCATTGGATAGAGACAACCAGAAATCGAGAAGAAGGGGGAGATAAGGAGGGGAAGAGACAGAGAGACACCTGCAACACTGCTTCACCACTCATGAAGCTTTCCCCCTGCAGATGGGTACTGGGGACTTGAACCCAGATCCCTCCATACTGTAACATATGCTCTCAACTAGGTGTGACACTACCTGGCCTCTATGTGTTTCTTTTATAGCAGTGTTATAATACTAATTTTGTGTATAAAAGTGCTACTAAAATATTCCAGGTAGCTATTCTTTTTTCCTTGATTGGAATCTGAATGACCAAAGACACCTGCTTAGCTTAATTCTTAGGCAAATAGCATTTTTTTCCCACACCTGTAGTTCAGGTTCAAGCCCATGATAGACCATATCAGAGCTCTATAGCATTGAGGGTTACTCTGTGATTCTTTTTCTATCTTAAGAAATAAGAAATATATTAATCCCTGGTGCTTATAAAAAATAATAAGAAAGGGAAAAATTCAAATTTTTCTGAATTTACAGTAAATATCTCAGAAACCCTTCCAGATCCTGAACTCCTTTTGCATTTCCTCTCTTGGGAAAATGACAATTCTACCTTGCGTCTGCTCTGTACCATGTTCCAGAAAGGGAGGCAGGGAAAAACATTTTCTTCTGAAGGATTTCTTCTAACATTAGATGTACATGACTAACAATTATAGCAACTACACTTGATTTTTGCCTAGTCTACCTCCCTTAAGACCACATCTCCAAAATCACTTACAGGTGGTGATCTTTTCAAAGACTAACACCTTTTTTTAAAGGTCATAAAAGACAACAGAGTCTTCAGATCATTTCCTCATATTCAAATCAGAATATTGGAATATGGATTTTTTAGGCTTTGCTTTCTTTCCAATTTAATAGAAAGGTCAGGAAACAACCCTTAAGTATTTTAGGGAGTTTAACGTAATTGCCAAATAAGAGTTGTCTGGTGGGTTTGTTAAACATTTTGAACTTTGGAGACTGAAACATGTATCTGTGCTATCTGGAAAAAACAGCATTTTGTAATTTTGTCCCACATTTTTGTTTTGTTTTTAATTTTTATTTGTAAAAAGGTAACACTGACAAAAAGCATAGGATAAGAGGGGTACAACTCTACACAATTCCAACCACCAGAACTCCATATCGCATCCTCTGCCCTGATAGCTTTCCTATTCTTTAACCCTCTGGGAGTATGGGGTGCAGAAGGTGGAAGGTCTGGCTTCTGTAATTGCTTCCCCACTGAACATGGGCATTGACAGGTTGATCTATACTCCCAGTTTCTCTCTTTCCTAGTGGGGCGGGGCTCTGGGGAAGTGGGGCTCTAGGACACATTGGTGGGGTCCTCTGCCCAGGGAAGGCCATTTGGCATCATGTTAGCATATAGAACCTTGTGGCTGAAAAAAAAAAAAAAAGAGTTAACATATCAGTTAAGCTGATATGGGCCCCAGATCAGATCAAACTGATGGGGTTTATAGTCAACAATATTTGTGTACCTTTCTCATATTTGGGAGCTACTCTCTTCCCTGACCCAGCTCTCTGGCCCTTTTTCCAGCCATGACATCATCTCCCTAGACAATAACTTAAATCTACCTGCATATCAGATGTCAGGTTCAGAAAGAAAAAAAAAAACTAGTATAGTTGTGGGCCCTTTGGAATGTAACTAAAATAGGCCTACTAACTATCCAAATATTCATCTACAATATTCCAGCCTTTAGGTTCATGATTAGTCAACAATTTGTTTGGCTTTTCTCTACATTTTTATCCAATTTTATTGCTCTCTACTCCTCTCCTTTGAAATGATCTTCCCACCCCACTTTTTTGTCTTGCTTTTTTTTTTTTTTTTTTTGAGCTATAGCTTCTCAATCAATCACATAACCAGTTTTACAAAAGTGTGCTCTGAATTTTCCTGCTCCTTACTTAGGAAATTTCACACGTTCCTGTTTGTCTCCTGTACTGCACTGTGGATAAGTCATTCTCAGTCTTACATCAGACTGTAAGCTGCAAAATGAAAGGACTACATCCTTTGTCATTGCTGTCCTGAGGCACCATAAGTATTCTCAGTTCTTGGTAATAATTAAAAATATATTATTTGGGGGCTAGGCAGTGGTGTACCTGGTTAAGTGCACACATTACAGTGCCCAAAGAACCAGGATTAAACCCCTAGTCTCTACCTACATGGGAAAAACTTCACAAGTGGTAAAGGAGGGCTACAGGTTTCTTTATTTCCCCTTTGCCTCTCAATTTTTCTGTCTCTATCCAATAATAAATAAATATATTTTAATATATATTTTAAAATTACATATATATTGTTTTACCTATTTCTGAGCAATACTGTAACTATTCTCAGGTCTCTCAAGTTAAGAAAAAATTAACATAGGATATTGAAATGGAAAGTAGGTTTGAAATTTTTTTATTAATCTAAGATTATTTTTACTAAGAAACATATCACAGAAAGTGGTTGTTGCATTAAACACCACTGTTTGTGCTCTACATTTAGAAGTACCAGTATTTTTGGTGACAAGTATCAATAAATAGAGAAAAGAGATATAAGCCAGATAATAGCATTTTAACAATTTAAGGACAAAATTTCTTAAACCTCTGTTTTCTTTATGTTCTTCTACTTAGAAGTTGCATTTAAAAAGAAATATCTGGTTATTTGTTTGGGGGGGATACCAGAGAACAGCTCTACTCTAACATGTGTGGTGTTAGAGATCAAACCCACAGCCTCACACATGCAAGTCCTGTGTTCTTCCTACAGAGTCATCTTCCTGGCTATTAGAACTTACATATTCTTTCTATGCTTGTTTTTCTAAATTTAAACCTTAATTTTCTGTGTCTGTCTAAATAAATCCTCACTGCCTCAGCCATCAATTAAGCAAATGCCATGTCTCTTAACTCATTTCCTTTTAAAAGGATGAGTTCAACCATGCTCTATTTATTCCATTTATAATGGCTCTCTTTGCACGTTTTGGTTCACTGCCTCTGGTGTCATTTCTCATGCATCTGTTTATTCTACCCAGTTATATTCAGAGCTTTGCAATCAGAGGTACTTTTACTTTTATATCTCTTCACAGCATGTTCCTACATAGGCCTCTGAACTAAATGCCTACTAGATTTCACAATGGCTGTGCTACTATTTTTATTTCCTTTCCAAACAAACAAACCAGTGTGCTAACCCTATAGCTCAATCTGTAGGCATTGGTCACCCACACAAGTTCTGGGTGTTTTTATTTCATAATATATATTCTGTTAGGCTATTCACTCAGGGATCCTGAGGACCCTTTGTTACTATTCTTCATTTAAATTTTTTAAGAATTGTTTCTTTCTTTCTTTCCTTTTTTTTTTTTTTTTAGTGATCTGATATTAGTTTACAAATTTATAGGGGTTGGGCAGTGGTGCACATAGTACCAAGCGAAAGGTACCTATCACTAATTCTGAATGTATTTCTTTTTTTATTCTCTGGGTCCTGATGGAATTAGTTTCAAAGCCCTCTAATCATCTTCCCTAGCCTGTTTCTGTTTTTCCCTAGTGGGGCAGGGCTCTGGAGCATTGAGGTTCTGGGACATATTGGTGAGGTCATTCACCCAGGGAGTTTAGAGTGGAATCATAATAGCAAGTTGGTGTCTGTGGCATAGTGAAGTTCTGAATAAACCTTAGTTGTATTTCATTGAGTTTTCAGGTGATTTTTTTCATTGTTTTTCTAGTTTCGCAAGACAGCTGTCTTACAGGTGCTCCTACTCTGTAGTCATGCCCTACTGTTTTCTTCTTTAATATATTTTGTTTATTTATTTTGGACAGAGAGGGAAAAATTGAGAGGGGACAGGTAGATTTAAAAGGAGAAAGAGAGATACCTGCAGATCTGCTTCAACACTCATGAAGCTCATTCTCACAGGAGTGAAGTAGTATCTTATGTTATGTTATCTTTATTTGAATTTCTTCCAAGAATATATCTAAGATATTGCACATCATGGACTGACTCTGGCCTTTCAAATAGTTTCTACCATCAATATTTGGTTTTCCATCACTGAGTTTACTCATTATTCATCTACATAGCACTGAGCATAGTTTGTATATATACATAAAACATGTGGAGAATAAGAACTTGATGTGAAGAATTTAAAATTTTACTAATGTGAGGAAATATGTGCATATTTAAAGACTATATACAACCAACCCCCTGTGCATAAGAATATACGTTCATATATTTTATGTTTCCATTTTTCTTTTTCACTCCTGGATTATTTTCCCCATAAATTTATTATCATGTAGCATATAAGACTTACCTAGAGTATGGTATATAATAGGTACTTGTAATTTTTTTTTTTGCCTTCAAGGTTATTGCTGGGGCTTGGTACTACTGTTCATAGCATCCTTTCTCTCTCTCTCTCTTTTTTCTTATATAGAACAGAGAGAAGTTGAGAGAGGATGGGAAGATAGAGAGAAGGAGAGAAAGATACCTACAGACCTGCTTCACCACTTCTGAAGTGGACCCCCTACAGTTGGGGAGCGGGGGCTTGAACCTAGGTCCTTGAGCTTGGTAATATATGTACTTAACTGAGTGTGCCACTGCCAGTCCTCCAATATTTGTTGGATAAGTAATATATAGATAAACGAATATAGGTGCACAAAGATTTATTTCCATTCCTAGATATGTTAGACTTTTAGTTTTATTGACAAAAGAAAATTAAAAGAGAAATGAGAGTTTCCAAAATTACAAAGATTCATAGCATGTTTCCTTTCAACAAGACTCTCAGCTGTTCAGTTTTTTTTCCCCATGAAATGGGGAAAGGGGAAAACAACATTTCTACTGCTTACTGCTGGTGTCACATGTCATAAGAACTACCAATATTTCATCCAAAAGTGAATAATTTCCAAATTGTGTACCAAAGTATAATTGGACATTTTTATATTTACTATTGCAACTTTCTGTTTCTTCTCTCTTAGCATAATTATGATATCTTTAAGATATATATGTTCTATCTGCATATAGTTCCCTTTAAAAATCATGACATAAAAATGAAAAGTGGAACAGAACTATAGGAATGAGCAGAAGAGTGTGGCAAGTTGACAAGGACTGTTAGCCAGACTGTCTGATTTAAAATTTTGACTATGCTGTTTTCTAGTTGTGAGAACATCAGCAAGTTATACAATTATGCTTTGTTACAGATAATTCCAAACTCTTGAGCCTTCTAAGAAGCAATACACACACACACACACACACACACACACATACACACACATACATACACACATATGTGTGTGTGTATAAAGCCATTAGAGTAATGCCTAACACATATAAAAACTCATAAATACTTTTTTACTGTCATTTTTCTATTTTCTCACTATCTCCAATTTCTTATACAGAATGGACAAATTCACATTAAGAATGAGCAAGAAAATAGCAGAGACAGAATGTACACATATCTAGTAGTAAGTATGAATGGGTGTTGTAATTATAAATTCTTTATAAATGTACACAAAAGGCATGTAGAATGTCAGGATTTGATGATCATGATATTCCCTCTTTATACAGCAGTTTTTCTTCAGTTAATCCTCTTGATTGAACACATTTCCTCATATACCTTTGAAACAACAAATACTGAAGATTATTCTTACTTCATCTTTAATCTAAAATCTTTGAAAAATAGCTGATAAAAATCTATTCTATATTCCCCCAGCCTTGCTAAAGAATCATAAATGATTTAACACGATACTATGCACAATAACCAGGTTTGAATCCCCACTCCCCACCTGCAGGCAGATGCAGTGAAGCAGGTCTGCAAGTGTTTCTCTCTCTCTCTCTGTCTCTCTATCTCTCTGTCTCTCTCTCCCACATCCCTTTCAATCTCTGACTATACCTTCTCCTGCTTATTGTTCTTCATGTATGAATTTTATCTAACAAATGATTTAATTTCTATTATACATCAGATACTACAATCGAACTTTGCTTAAAAACTATAACAAACTATACTAAATGTATAGTCTTGTAACAAACTATTAATAACAAATTATTAAACAAAAAAACAATAATCAAAACAGATTCTGTTTTTCTATTTCTTTTTCTTTTTTATTTAAGAAAGGATTAATTAACAAAACCATAGGGTAGGAGGGGGTACAATTCCACACAATTCCCACCACCCAATCTCCATATCCCACCCCCTTCCCAGATAGCTTTCCCATTCTCTATCCCTCTGGGAGAATGGAACCAGGGTCATTGTGGGTTGCAGAAAGTAGAAGGTCTGGCTTCTGTAACTGCTTCCCCGCTGAACATGGGTGTTGACTGCTTGGTCCATACTCCCAGTCTGCCTCTCTCTTTCCCTAGAGCTCCAGGACACATTGGTGGGGTCTTCAATCCAGGGAAGCCTGACCAGCATCCTGATGACATCTGGAATCTGGTGACTGAAAAGAGAGTTAACATAAGAAGCCAAACAAATTGTTAAGCAATCATGGACCCAAAGCTTGGAATAGTGGAGAGGAAGTGTTAGGGGGGTACTCACTGCAAACTCTAGTGTACTTCTGCTTTCAGGTATATATTTTGCAGTAGTTTACAGATACGTGTGAACATATGCTCTCTCTCACAGAAACTGGTGTACATCTAGGTTTTGGGACTTTGTTAGAAAGTAAACCACCTGAGATGAAATTAGAGTATACTATGAAAGGAAAGGTCTCACCCCAGTAATGAAGCTGAAGGGTTGTCATTCCACACGTGAAGTCTCTGGACACAGTCTGAAGTGAGGCATGTTGAGGTGGCAATCATTGTGTTGGTTAGGTTGTGATCAGCAGATGCAATATTATTTGGTATGGATTGGGAGAGGCATATGGGAAAGCGGGCCCTATCCACTGGTTCCAGGACTGGGGAAAGTAGAAGCTCTATAGTGGAGATGTGAGGTTCCTGCTGTCTTAGGGTTCAAAAAGACAATCGATAGTTAATGTTATCATCACATTATTTGGTAATTGGGTTAACTTTGAAAAGTCCTTTTGTTAGGGTTTGCTGTACAATACCCAGTATCTTGTATATAGCTGTGCTATTGATTGCTTCTGATCTAAAGTCTAGGCTTTTGAGAGAGTCTGCATATCAATTACACAGCCTATATATTGAAAAGATTCAGTTTGTGTTTTGAAAAACTTAGAGACGTACAATTAAATTTCCCCCCTCATATTAATTAACTAGTGATTTATATGACTACATTTTACTAGGAGTGTACATAAACACCATTCCCACCACCATCCCTCCCACCCACTCCCACCCCCCACTGGCCCAGGAAGCTGCATGTCTACCCCTCACCACAGGGTTTTTACTTTGGTGCCCTACTTAAAATTTGGTCAGGTCCTGCTTTTAGTTTCCCTTTCAGATCTTCTTAGTCAACTTCTGTTGATGAGTGGGATCATCCTATACTCATCTTTATCTTTCTGATTTAGCTCACTTAACTTAATTCCTTCTAGCTCTGTCCAAGATGGGTCAGAGAAGGTGGATTCATTGTTCTTGATATCTGCATAGTATTCCATTGTGTATATATACCACAGTTTTTTCAGCCACTCATCTGTTGGGCACCTGAGTTGCTTCCAGGTTTTAGCTATTATGAATTGTGCTGCTATGAACATAGGAGTACACAACTCTTTTTGGTTGGGTGTAATGGAGTCCTTGGGGTATAACCCCAGGAGAGGAATTACTGGATCATATGGAAGATCCATGTCTAGCCTTCTGAGAGTTTTCCAGACTGCTCTCCACAGAGGCTGTACCAATTTACATTCCCACCAGCAATGTAAAAGGGTTCCTCTGTCTCCACAACCACTCCAGCATTTGTTGCTGCTGTCCTTTTTGATGTATGCCATTCTTACAGGAGTGAGGTGGTATCTTAGTGTTGTCTTAATTTGTATTTCTCTGACAATCAGTGACTTAGAGCAGTTTTTCATATGTTTGTTAGCCTTTTGGATCTCCTCTGTGGTGAATGTTTTGTTCATATCCTCTACCCATTTTTGGATGGGGTCATTTGCTTTTTTGGTGCTAAGTTTGCTGAGCTCTTTATATATTTTGGTGATTAGTTTCTTGTATGATTTATGTCATGTGAAGATCTTCTCCCATTCTGTGAGGGGTCTCTTTGTTTGTTTGATAGTTTCTTTGGATGTGCAGAAGCTTTTCAATTTGATGTAGTACCATTGGTTTGTTTCTGCTTTAGTCTTCCTTGCAATTGGGTTTGATTCATCAAAGATGTCCTTGAGGTGTAGGGGGAAAACATTACCAATGTTTTCCTCTAAGTATTTGATTGTTTCTGGTCTGACATCTAGGTCTTTGACCCATTTGGAGTTGATTTTTGTTTCTGGTGAGATAAAGTGGTTCAATTTCATTCTACTGCATGTTACAACCTAGTTTTCCTAGCTCCATTTATTGAAGAGAGCCTCCTTTTTCCATTTAATGCTTTGGGGCCCCTTATCAAATTTTAGATGTGCGTAGGTGTGGGGATTTATTTCTGAGCCTTCAATTCTGTTCCACTGGTCTGTGTGCCTATTTTTGTTCCAGTACCACACTGTTTTGATGATGATGGCTTTATAATATAGTTTAAGGTCTGGGAGTGTGATGCCTCCATTTCTTTTCCTTAAGACGGTTTTGGCAATTCTAGTGTTTTGAGGTTCCAGATAAATGATTGTAATGTTTGTTCTATTCTCTTAAAGAAGCTTGGTGGAACTTTGATGGGTACTGCATTAAATTTGTATATGGCTCTGGGGAGAATATTCATTTTGATGATATTTATTCTTCCAATCCATGAGCATGGGATATCTTTCCATTTCTTGGTATCAGTTTCTATTTCCTTGAGTAGCGACTCATATTTTTCAGTATATAAGTCTTTCACTTCTTTGGACAACTTTATTCCTAGGTATTTTATTTATTTTGCTGAAACTGTAAATGGGAGTGATTTCTGGATGTCTTCTTCTTCAGATTTAGTGTTTGCATAAAGAAATGCCACTGATTTTTGGACATTGATTTTGTAGCCTGACACCTTGCTAGATTGCCTAATAACTTCCAGTAGTTTTCTGCTGGATTCTTTAGGTTTTTCTATGTATACTATCATATCATCTGCAAATAGTGAGAGCTTGACTTCTTCTCTTCCAATCTATATTCCTTTGATTTCTTTCTCTTGCCTGATTGCTATGGCAAGAACTTCCAGTACTATGTTGAAGAGTAACGGTGACAGTGGACATCCCTGTCTTGTCCCCAATCTGAGGGGGAATGCTTTCAGCTTCTGTCCATTGAGTATGATGTTGCCTGTAAGTTTGCTATATATAGACTCCACTATCTTGAGGAATTCCCCATCTATTCCCATTTTTTGTAGAGTTTTGAGCATGAAACGGTGTTGGATTTTGTCTAAGGCTTTCTCTGCATCTATTTAGATAATCATGTGGTTTTTGGCTTTGCTTTTATTGATGTGGTAAATGACATTGATTGACTTACAGATGTTGAACCAGCCTTGCATTCTTGATATGAATCCCACTTGGTCATGATTTACAGTCTTTTTGATATGTTGCTGTATCCGGTTGGCCAAGATCTTGTTTAATATTTTGGCATTTATGTTCATCAGAGATATTGGTCTGTAGTTTTCCTTTTTGTTGTGTCCCTATCAGCTTTTGGTATCAGGGTGATGTTGGCTTCATAGAAGGTGGAAGGGAGTATTCCTGTTTCTTCAATCTTATGGAAAAGCTTCAGAAGTATGGGTACTAACTGTTTCCTGAAAGTTTTGTAGAATTCATTTGTGAAGCCATCTGGTCCAGGACTTTTGTTGTTGGGGAGATTCTTAATAATGGTTTTAATTTCTTTGTCTGTGATTGGTGCATTTAGATTTTGTAGTTCTTCTTGGTTCAGTTTTGGAAGGGCATATGCTTCTAGGAATGTTTCCATTTCTTCCAGATTCCCTAGCTTAGTGGCGTACAGTTCTTTATAGAAGTTTCACAGAACTCTCTGGATTTCTGTGGTGTCAGTTGTGATATCTCCTGCATCGTTTACAATTCTATTAATTTGAGTCTTCTCTCTTTTTTGTTTGGTGAGTCTGGCTAGGGGATTGTCAATTTTGTTTAATCTTTCAAAGAACCAACATTTGGCTTCATTGATCTTTTGTATGGTTCTTTTATTTTCGATGTTGTTTATTTCTGCTCTAACTTTAGTGATTTCTGTCCTTCTGAATGCTTTAGGGTTCCTTTGTTCCTCTTCCTCTAAGTCCTTGAGGTATGCAGTAAGGTCGTTCATTTGGGCTTCTTCTTGGTGTTTAATATGTGATTGTATGGCTAAAATTCCCTCTCAGTACTGCTTTAGCTGTGTCCCAAATATTTTGATAGTTTGTGTCTTCATTTTCATTCGTTTCCAGGATCATTTGAATTTCCTGCTTGAGTGAATCTCTGACCCTGTGGTTCTTAAGGAGTATGTTGTTTAGTATCCAAATTCTGTGACTTTTAATAATTTTCTCTTTGTTGTTAAATGTTAGTTTTTTTTTTTCCCTCCAGGATTAATGCTGGGCTTGGTGCCTGCACCAATGAATCCACCGCTCCTGGAGGCCATTTTTCCCCCTTTTGTTGCCCTTGTTGTTGTAGCCTTGTTGTGGTTATTATTATTGCCATTGTTGATGTTGTTCGTTGTTGGATAGGATAGAGAGAAATGGAGAGAGGAGAGGAAGACAGAGAGGGGGAAAGAAAGACAGACACCTGCAGACCTGCTTCACCGCCTGTGAAGCGACCCCCCTGCAGGTGGGGAGCCGAGGGCTCGAACCAGGATCCTTATGCTGGTCCTTGTGCTTTGCGCCACATGCGCTTAACCCACTGCACTACCGCCCGACCCCCTAAATGTTAATTTTTACTCCACTGTGGTCTGAGAAGATCCTTGAGATGATTTCAATGTTCTTGAATTTATTGATGCTGTCTTTGTGGCCTAACATGTGGTCTATCCTTGAGTATGTGTTATGTGGATTTGAAAAGAAGGTGTATTCCAGTTTTTTGGGGTGAAGGACTCTGAAAATTTCCAAGAGGTCTAGTCTGTCAATCTCTTCATTCAATTCTCTTGTATCTTGTTGGTTCTCTGCTTTGTTGATCTGTCTAAGTGTGAAAGTGGGGTATTGAAGTCTCCCACTATTATTGTATTACTATTGATTTATTTTTGAAATTCTTTCAGTAGGTGCTTGACGTATTTAAATGGTCCCTCATTGGGTGCATAGATGTTAATGATTGTTAAGTCTTCTTGGATGATTGATCCTCTAATCATTATGTAATGTTCTTGCCTATCTTTTATTACTTTATTTAATTTAAAATCTATTGTCTCTGAGATGACAATGGCTGTTCCTGCCCTTTTTTGTGGACCATTAGCCTGTATGATATTTTCCCATCCTTTCTCTTTAAGTCTGTGTTTATCTTCTGTCACATGGGATTCTTGCAAGTTGGATTATGTTTTCTGATCCATCCCCCCACTCTGTGCCTTTTTATGGCTGAGTTTAAGCCATTGACATTTATTGACATTTATTGATATTATGGATTTAATGTATTGTAGTGCCATTGTTTAAAACAAAAAATTTTTTTTGCTCTGATATTTTTGCCTGTATTGTCATGATGTTTTTGTTTATAAGAGGTCTTTTAGAACCTCTTTCAGGGCCGGTTTGGTGATGTTTGCCTCCTTTAACTGTTGTTTGTCTAAGAAGGTTTTGATCCCTCCATCTAGTTTGAATGAAAGTCTAGTTTCCTTGGTTGAAACCCTTTTTCATTCAGGGCTCAATAGATATCTTGCCATTCTCTTCTGGCTTTTAGAGTTTGAGTGGAGAAGTCTGCAGATAATCTTATGGGTTTTCCCTTGTATGTGACTTTTTGTTTCTCTCTTGCAGCCTTTAGGATCCTTTCTTTATCCTTACACTTTTTCGTTGTGACTATGATGTGTCTTGGTGTCTTCAGGTCTGTGTTGATTCTGTTTGGTACTCTCTCGGCCTCTTGAATCTTGATGTCCTTTCTGTTATTCAGGTCTTGGAAGTTTTCTTCTATTATTTCCTCTAGAATGTTTGCTTCCCCTTCCTGTCTTTCTTCCTCTGGCAGGCCAATTATGCGAATGTTACTTCTTTTGAGATCATCCCATATGTCTCTGTTGTTGTTTTCAGTTTCTCTCTATCTCTTTTTAATCTCTTTCACCTCTTTCTTCGTTTTCTCTAACTCATTCTCTGTCTGACTAATTCTGTTTTCTGCTTCTGTTAGTCTGCTCTCCCTTGGCTCAGCTTCTTTCTTCATTACAGCTATTTCAGCTTTCAATTCTTTAATTACCTCAAGATAATCAGTATTTTCCTTGGGGGTCTCTACTGTTGTTTCCCTAATACTGCCATTCCTTTCCTCCAATGTTGTTTTCATTTCTGTGATTAATAAGTTCATCATTGCTTGCATACTTTTCTTATCTATGGTTACTTCTCTCTGATTTGTAGTTTCTTCTGGGCTCTTGTCTTTATTCATTGGAGTAGCAGTTTTATTTGTTTTTGATATACCCATTTTTTTGATTTATGTGTTTCTTTTTTTATATATATGCTCTGTTGTTCCTCAGTTGTTGTGTCTTGAGTACAAGCAACACTGTACTAAATACCTTTATGAAAATTGCACTCAACAACCTCAGGAATTACAGTAGCAACTGAAGCAAGTATTGAAGCAGTTTAATCACTACCAGTTAGCCAAACAATTTCTCCAGTCTGTGAAAGAAATGTAACCAAATCCCAGTGAAGAAGAGAAAACAAAGAAGGGATAGCAAGAATATGCTATGCAAGTTATGCAAATCTACTATCCACTATATATTTAGGGGTAACAAGTGGTGAAAGGGAACTAGAGCAGAGATACACACATAGGGAGTCCACTCTGAGTCAGATTTCTTACCCAAAATAATTCACAAATTCAGAAAGGCAAAGAAGAAGGAAGAAGTGTATGACAAGATATAAGAAAAAAAGAAAGAGAAAAAGAAAAAAAAAGAAAAATGAGACAAGTGAGAGAAAATGGAAAAGATAAGAAAAAGAGCTGTAATTAAAGATCAGTGAAAGGAAAGGGTTTTTTTGATTACTTTATTTTTAATTTAATTTTTTTTAATTAGCTAGGAGGAGGAGGAGGGAGGGGCGAGTCTATAGAGGAGGTAAGGCGATAAGTTCCTCCCACAATAGATAAGATGCCCACAACCCTAGCAATGAAAGATACCCTAAGAGTTAATTCTGATCAACCTAAAGGGGGGGAAGATATATGCCTTTATATAATATTAATAATAAAATAGAGCAGGGGAAAAAAAAAAAACCCTGTCCCAGATTACCTCAAACCTCGTGATCAGAGGCAGCTGATTGTTAAGAATGAGAAAAAAAAAAACAAAAAAACTCAGGACTAGTCAAGGATAGCTGAAATAGACAGTTATGCAAATCTACTATCCACTGTATATTCTAGGGGTGGCTAAAGGAGGAAGGGAAGTTGAGCAGAGACACTCGCAGTGGGAGTCCACACTGAGTCAGAATTCTTCCCCCAAATAATTCCCAAATGTGTATTAGTGAATTTAAAAAAGCACAGTTTGGTGGTGTGGGGGCTGGGGCCTGTGGCTTTGGAAGCTAGAGGATTAAGGAAGAAAGGATGACAAGAATGAGAAAAAGAATAAAAAAAGAAAGAGAGAGAGAGAGAAAAGAAAAAGATAAGAAAAAGGACAGTCATAAAAGAGTGGTGAAAGGAAGGAGTTTTTATTTATTTATTTATTTTTAATTATTTAATTAGCTATGCAGGGTGAGGTGGGGGGGTTAATATATCTAGAACTCTAAAATAGCACTGTGTTCTAGAAATCTTCGAGGAGATTTCATTTTCTCAGCAAGTTTGATCACCAATACCCCTACCATTTCCTTCACACAATAGCATCTTGTAAGAATAGAGTTCTAGGTAATGCTTTGGAAAATACTAATTTGGAGGGAACAGACGGTAGTGCAGGGGTTGCTTGTCCATGGCACAAAGCGCAAGGACAGGCATAAGGATCCTGGTTTGAGCTCCCAGCTCTCCACCTGCAGGGACTGGGGTTGCTTCACAGGTGGTAAAGCAGTTCTGTTAGGTGTATGTCTTCCCCTCCCCTCTTCTCTTGATTTCTCTGTCCCATCCAACAACAACGGCAGCAATAACAACAACGACAACAATAAACAAAAGCTGGGAAAAGTCTCTAGGAGCAATGGATTCATAGTGTAGGCACTGAGCCCCAGAGATATCCCTGGAGGCAAAATTTAAAAAAATACTAATTGGGATTGGCGTTAGGTTATCCTGCTTATGTCAAAGTGCTACCAACTAATCAACTACATTTTATTTACATAAGCTACTGTTTCCTTAACATTTCGAAAAAAATTCATTCAAATCTATTTTGAAATTTCTAATATAGAATAGTTCATGCATAGGATGTGAATTTTAAATTAAAAAAAAATTTAAAGATGTTAAGTATATAAACTATAAATATACACATTAAAATACCCTCATCAGAATCCATAATTTCAAATGAGCTCCTTTTAGGTCATAATAATAGGGATCTATGAGCCAGCTGAATACTTTTCTAAATTCCTTTCTGGAGTTGTTTTTAAAGAACTGTACTTTGAGTATCTTCATGATGGCTTCTTTTTTTTAATTTATTTTTTATTTAAGAAAGGATAAATTAACAAAACCATAGGGTAGAAGGGGTACAACTCCACACAGTTCCCACCACCCAATCTCCGTATCCCCATGGCCTCCCCTGATAGCTTTCCCATTCTCTATCCCTCTGGGAGCATGGACCCAGGGTCGTTGTGGGTTGCAGAAGGTGGAAGGTCTGGCTTCTGTAATTGCTTCCCCGCTGAACATGGGTGTTGACTGGTCGATCCATACTCCCAGTCTGCCTCTCTCTTTCCCTAGTAGGGTGGGTCTCTGGGGAAGCAGAGCCAGGTGGATCACTTTCTAACAAAGTCCCAAAACCTAGATATACACCAGGTTCTGTGAGAGAGAGCATATGGTCACACATATCCATAAACAAGTGCAAAATATATACCTGAAAGCAGAAGTACACTAGAGCTTGCAGTGAATACCACCCCCCCCAACATTTCCTCTCCACTATTTCAACCTTTGGGTCCATGATTGTTCATGATAGTTTCATCCTTGCAAGACTGAAGTATTTCTGTACAAAACAAAAGCAATTTGAAGCACTTTTAAATTGAGATTATCAAGTAATAAAACCGATTTTCTTAAGCTCAGAAATCTCTATTACACTTTTCTCAGTCACTCCAAAACTAACCTCATCAATGTAAGGACTACAAAAGCTGAATAAGGGCATGAGACTGGCATACTTTAATGATGACTCCTTAGTCACTATCAGCCCATCCCATCATCTGGGGCCCTGATTGGGGTATCCTGGGATTCCCACATAGACATGATGGGCCTAGACCTCTAAAAGATCTCTCTCGCCGCTGTCACTGGTCATCTCCAACAGGAACAACATAATGGATCCTTTTGTGGACCCCCACAGGACCTTGCTTTCAATGTGGATCAACAATGGTAGAGAATATTCCATTCTCCGAAGGGCGTTTGATAGCATACTCTATCTACTACCTGAGGAAAATGGGTCCTGAAATTGGCGCAACTTGGAATGTTCCTATTCATGACCACAGAATGCAAGCTCAGACCTACAGGGATGCAGAAGTTACATAGGTTTCCATGCTGACTATAGGCCCCCGATAAAACTGATGGGGTTTACAGTTAACAATATTTATATACTTCCCTCATATTTGGAAGCTGCTCTCTCCTTGATCCACCTTTCTAGTCCTTTTTCCAGCCATGACATCATCTCCCCAGACAATAACTTGGGTCTACCTGCATGTTAGCTGTTAGACTCAGGCAAAAACTATTAAAACCATGGGCCCCTTGAAATATACCTAAAATAGACCTACTAGTGTTTTCCAAAATGGAGACCCCCAAATCTTCATCTGCAATATTCCAGCCTTTAGGTTCATGATTAGTCAACAATTTGTTCGGCTTTATATCTTAACTCTTTTTCAGCCACCAGGTTGCAGATACTACCATGATGCCAAACGGAATTCCCTGGGCCCCACCAATGTGTCCTGGAGCCCCACTTCCCCAGAGCTCTACCTCACTAGGAAAAGAGAAAGACAGTCTGGGGGTATGAATTGATGTGTCAAAGCCCATGTTCAGCAGGGAAGCAATTACAGAAGCCAGACCTTCCACCTTCTGCATCCCATATCATTATGGGTCCATATTCCCAGAGGGTTGAAGAATAGAAAGGCTATCAGGGGAGGGGATGGGATACGGAGTTCTGGTAGTGGGAATTGTGTGGAATTATATGCCTTTTATCCTATGGTCTTGTCAGTGTTTCCATTTTATTAATAAAAATTTAAAATAAAAGAAGCTCAGAAATCAGTTCTGAGGGAAGATACAATGTAGATTAGAGACCACCTAAGCAGTGGTGTACCCACTTGAACTCACACATGTTCCTGGGTTCAAGTCCTACCTTCAGGGGCAAAGTTTCATAAGCAGTGAAACAGTGCTACACTTCTTTCTCTCTTTCCCCTTCATTATCTCCCCTTCCACTTCTCCTCTTAATGTTTATATGTTTTATCAAATAAATAAATAAATATAAAATAGATTAGAATAAATGTTTTAAAACACTATCACAGTACTGATAGACAATGTAGACTCCTGGAACGCCTAAATTAGGGGCTAAAGGACTATTTATTGTACCAAGTGATGCCTTTTATGTATTTAAATGTACTCATGCATATTTGCTATTTGAAATCCTTTCAATTAAGATAATAGGCAGTTATGAAAATGATAAAACTTCTAGTCTTAAAATAATGGACAGGGGCCAGGCAGTGGTGCACCTGGTAAAGTGCACATACTGTAGTGCACAAGGACCCAGGTTTAAGTCCCTGTTCCCCACCTATATGGGGAAAGATTCAGGAATGTTGAAGTAGGGCTGCAGGTATCTCTCTGTCTCCCTCCCTATCTTCCACTCTCCTCTCAATTTCTGTCTCTATTCAAAATAAATGAATACATAAGCTTAAAAAATCTAAAATAAGTAGTGGATAAAGAAGGTAAATAATTTGTTTGACTATCTTAGTTGATGTCTTCTAAAACCTAAGACTTTCCAGACACATTTAGTAATAGGAAATGAATTTTATTTTGCTTCACATACTATATTTGAAACAGATCATGTACAGAAGTGCTACCTAATCTCTCCAAGTTTCAGCTTCCTTAATCCAGAAAGCAGCTTTTGAATTAGCAGTATTAAATATGGAAATAAAAAATGCACTTAGACTAATACCTGACATCTCCCCAATTAATGATAATTTATTTGAAAGCTAGAATTTAAGCAGAAGGGTTTAATTTTTAAGGCACTGCTTTGTATTCATCACTGTCATTAAACAGAGCATTCAATATTTCTCTTATGAGGACTTCATTCAATATTTACTGAACATATCCTAATCTTAGATTATAGTGCCAAAGACTAGAGATACAAAGATAAAGCTGATAATGTGTTCTCAAAATGTTATGGTTGGTTGGAGAAATTAAAAGTATACTGTAATAGGAGTGAAATTTAATATCTTAAAAATATACATAGAAACTACAGTAACTTATTTGGACAATAATGATAAAACACTTTACGCTAAAAAATTTTCAGAGAAAATTAGAGGAATATCAAATAGAATTGTATATAAAGAGATATTTTTAAAAAGTAAGAAGCCCCCAAAATGAAGAACCCAAAGGAAATGGTGTTTAAAATACAACTAGTTCCAGTAGTTCAGATTTTCAAATGCTTCAAAGAAGTCACAGTGAGAAAGTAGACTCCAGACATGTTTGCAGACTGAAATGCTGCTTGGGCAAGAATTGACTTTGATTGATAAACAGTGTTAAACCATTAAAATCTTTTTATTTTGGTAGTAGTGGTATCAGTGTCATGTTTTTGGCAGTCTAATATAAAAGCACCTGTTGATGTACTTTGGAGAGAAGCAATTAGAAACAAAAAGACCAGCTGGGAAACTATTAAAGTGACTCAAAGGAAAAAAGGAGTTTATGTCTTTTTGAGTGAAAACAAAGGCAAATGACAAGTGGTGGTTAAAAACTGTAGTGACAAATAACATGATTTTTTCAAGAACTTTAAAAAAATATTCTTTAATTCTTTTTATTATCCTTATTTATTGGATAGAGACAGCCAGAAATCAAGAGGGTGATAAGGAGAGAGACACACCTGCAGCATTGCTTCACTATTCCAAAGCTTTCCCCCTACAGGTGGCAAGTGGGAACTCAAACCCAGGCCCTTGAGTAATATAGCATGTCATTTCAACTGGGTGTGCCATCACCAGGCCCAGCAAGAACTTCTTTGAAGGTTTTGTTTTCCTATCACACAAACATATAATTTAGATTTGATTCTTTTTTGGAGGGAGGTGGAATATATTTTGGTCTGCTATTAGAGGTAACCAAGGTGCAAGTCATAAAGAGAACTGTGTCTAGTAAAGCAGCAGAGAGATAAAAACAGCAGCAAAAACAGGACCGAGTATGAGAGCAAGTCATACTAATTAATAAGCTTTTAATTGCCACCATTCTTTACCATATACTACTTGATCTTGTCTGCATCTTCTGGTATTATAGGAAAGTTTACTTCATTTTATTTCTCTATCATGACATTAAGATTGTGTCAATCCACTTTGACACACACACAAGAAAAATCTTTTATTTTGGCATGGAGGGTCTCACAATAAAATTATACCAATTTTGGTAGCAACTAGCTATTGTGTTTACTATAACTTCTTTCAATGTACATGTTATGAACAATAAAAATGGGGTTCTCATAAGTAAAAAGTCAGAATCACTAAATACTTGTAAGTACTCTGTAGCAGATAAGAATTATTGTGCAGCTAATATAATGTTTCCACATTTTTAATTAGTTATTATTTTATTTTACTTTATTTTAGTTTTGATAGGACAAGAGAGATTGGAAGGTAGAATGAGACACTTACAACACTGTTTCATTGCTTGTGAAACTTCCCCCCTGAAAGTGAGGGCTTAAGGTAAGGTCTCTCTATATAATTGCCTATGCGCCTAAGCAAATGCACTACTGCCCAGCCCCCCTAATTAGATCCCTATCTTGAGATAAACACTGTAAAGATACAATTTTGGTAACCAGAGTATCCTTTATTTATTAGCTTAGGTGACTAAATGACTGTGCTCCTTTTGTAAGACTGAAAAAAAAATACTCTTACAGCACTTTTTACACATTTGAATTTTTTTTTCCTCCAGAGTTATCTTTGGGGCTCAGTGCCTGCACTATGAGTCCAGTACTCCTGGAGACTATTTTCCCATTTTGTTGCCCTTGTTGTTGTTGTTACTGTTGTTGGGTAGGACAGAGAGAAATGAGAGAGGAGAGGAAGACAGAGAGAGAAATATAGATGCCTGCAGACCTGCTTCACTTCCTGTACAGCGACCCCCCTGCAGGTGGGGAGCCAGGGGCTCAACCTGGAATCTTGAGCTGGTTTTTATGCTGCAGCACCATGTGCGCTTAACCTGCTGTGCTACTGCTCCACCCCCATGTTTAAACTTTTTAATGGGCATATTTTAACATATACTGAAGTAGAGATAATAGTATGAGTACTGAGCCAAGTTTTTCCAACTATTATTTCTTATACTTTTTATTGGAAAATTCTAAATCAAATATTAACAGTCACTTGTAAATTATTCCACATGCACTTCTACATTTAAGAATTTTTGACATAATGAGCATACTTTCATAATACTATAGATACTTCATGTTATCTATTACCTTATAGATATACCTTATAGATTACCTTATAGATATATATTATCTATATACCTTATAGATGTTTCTCCAATTATGTCAAAGATATTTTCTTATTTGTATATTTATTAATATTATATATAGAGAGAAATTGAGAGGGGAGGGAGAGAGAAAGACACTTGCAGCCCCACCTCATCACTCATGCAGCTTTCCCCCTGCAAGTGGGGACGAGGGGTTTGAACCTGGATTCTTATCCACTGTAACATGTGCACTCAATGAGGTGTGCTATCGCCTGGCCCCTCAAAGATATTTTCTTACATTTAGGTTTTATTATTATTATTTTTATTTAAGAAAGGAGACATTAAGAAAATCATAGAATGGGGGGTACAACTCCACACAATTCCCCCCACCCAATCTCTATATCCTGTCCCCTCCCCACTAGCTTTCCCATTCTCTATCCTTCTGGGAGCATGGTCGTTGTGGGTTGCAGAAGGTGGAAGGTCTGGCTACTATAATTGCTTCTCCGCTGAACATGGGCGTTGACTGGTCAATCCATACTCCCAGTCTGGCTCTCTCTATCCCTGGTGGGGTGGGTCTCTGGGGAAGCAGGGCTCCAGGACACATTGGTGGGGTCTTCAGTCCAGGGAAGCCTGGCTGGCATCCTGATGGCATCTGGAACCTGGTGGCTGAAAAGAGAGTTAACATACAAAGCCAAACAAATTGTTGAAGAATCATGGACCCAAAGGATGGAAGAGAGGAGATGAAGTGTTAGGGGGTACTCACTGCAAACTCTAGTGTACTTCTGCTTTCAGGTATATATTTTCCCTGGTTTATAGATACGTGTGGACATCTGCTTTATATCCTGGAACCTGGTCTATATCTAGGTGTTGGGACTTTGTTAGGAAGTGAACCACCTGGGATGGAGTTAGAGAATACTGTGAGGAAAGGTCTCACCCGAGTAATGAAGCTGAAGGGTTGTCATTCCACACCTGAAGTCTCTGGACAGTCTAAAGTGAAGCATGTTGAGGTGGCACTCGTTGTGTTGATTAGGTTGCAATCAGCAGATGCAATATTATTTGAAAAGAATTGGGAGAAGCATACGGGAAAGTGTTTTTTTTTTCCCTTCCAAATCAGTATCCAAGTAAGCTCTTCATATTATCTTTGGTTATTTTTTCTGTTACACTTCAATTAGAAAAAATTAATTTTATTTTTAAAGTTTTTTTTAGATATTTATTTGTCTACTGGGCAGAGACAGCCAGAAATTGAGAAGGAAGGGAGTGCTAGAGAAGGAGAGAGATAAAGAGATGTCTGCAACCCTACTTCACCACTTGTGAAGCTTTCCCCCTGCAGGTCAAGACTGGGGACTCGAGCCTGGGTCCTGAGCTTTATAACATTTACACTCAACCAGGCATGCCAGCTCCAGGCCCGCAAAATTAATTTTATATTTTATGACCAGATTATCACATTATTTTGTGGAGTTGTAGAGAAAAAATAATAATGCAACACACATGTACATGTATAATTACGTGCATGAGAATGTGTTGGTGCTGAGTGTGATTAAAAGACATAAATCTCAGTCTCTACTACTACAATTTTAAAATCTGAAGAAAAGAGAGAATAATAATGTAAAAAGTATAATGTCTGCATCCTAGATTTGGGGGGCAGGCAGTGGCCACCTGGTTAAGCACTCACATTAAAGTGTACAAGGGACCTAGGTTCAAACCCCTGGTCCCCACCTGCAGGGGGAATGCTTCAGCAGTGGTAAAACAGGGCTGTAGGTGTCTCTCTGTCTCTATCCCTCAATATTTTCCTCTCTCATCTCAAATAATCCCTATCAAATAATAAATAAATAATACTAAATAAAAGTTTAGGTTTCTTAAATTTATTTTTTACTTAAGAAAGGATAAATTAACAAAACCATAGGGTAGGAGGGGTACAATTCCACACAATTCCCACCACCCAATCTCCATATCCCATCCCCTTTCCTGATAGCTTTCCCATTCTCTATCCCTCTGGGAGCATGGACCCAGGGTCATTTTGGGTTGCAGAAGGTGGAAGGTCTGGCTTCTGTAATTGCTTTCCCACTGTACATGGACGTTGACTGGTTGGTCCATACTCCCAGTCTGCCTCTCTCTTTCCCTAGTAGGGCGGGTCTCTGGGGAAGGGGAGTTCCAGGACACATTGGTGGGGTCTTCAGTCCAGGGAAGCCTGGCTGGCATCCTGATGGCATCTGGAACCTGGTGACTGAAAAGAGAGTTAACATACGAAGCCAAACAAATTGTTGAGCAATCATGGACCCAAAGTCTGGAATAGTGGAGAGGAAGTGTTAGGGGGTTACTCACTGCAAACTCTAGTGTACTTCTGCTTTCAGGTATATATTTTGCATTAGTTTATGGATACGTGTGAACATACACTCTCTCTCACAGAACCTGGTCTATATCTAGGTTTTGGGACTTTGTTAGAAAGTCCAAAAACCTGGGATAGAATTAGAGAATACTATGAAAGGAAAGGTCTCACCCGAGTAATGAAGCTGAAGGGTTATCATTCCACATGTGAAGTCTCTGGACACAGTCTGAGCTGAAGCATGTTGAGATGCCAATCGTTGCATTGATTATGTTGCGATCAGCTGATGCAATATTATTTGATATGGATTGGTAGAGGCATGTAGGAAAGTGGGCCCTATCCTAAGGTTCCAGGACTGGGGGAAATATAGGCTCTATAGTGGAGAAGTGAGGTTCCTGCTGTATTAAGGTTCAAAAAGACAATGGATAGTTAATGTTATCATCACATTATTTGGTAATTGGGCTAACTTTGAAAAGTCCTTTTATTAGGGTTTGCTGTATAGTACCCAGTATCTTGTATGTAGCTGTGATATTGGTTGCTTCTGATCTACTTAGTCTAGGCTTTTGAGAGAGTCCGCATATCAAATACACAGCCTATATATTAAGAAGACTCAGTCTGTGTTTTAAAAACTTTGAGACATACAATTAATTTTCCCCCCTCATATTAATTAACTAGTGATTTATATAACTACATTTTACTAGGAGTGTACATAAACACTATTCCCACCACCAAAAAACTGTGTCCCATCCTACCCACCTACCCCCACCCCCCACAGGCCCAGGAATCTGCATGTCTACCCCTCACCACAGGGTTCTTACTTTGGTGCCATACTTTCAATTTAGTCAGATCCTTCTTTTAGTTTCCCTTTCATATCTTCTTTCTCAACTTCTGTTGATGAAAGAAGATCTTTATCTTTCTGACGTAGCTCACTTAACATAATTCCTTCTAGCTCTCTCTGTCCAAGATGGGTCAGAGAAGGTGGGTTCATTGTACTTGATAGCTGTATAGTATTCCATTGTGTATATATACCACAGCTTTCTCAGCCACTCATCTGTTGTTGGGCACCTGGGTTGCTTCCAGATTTTAGCTATTATGAATTGTGCTGCTATGAACATAGGAGTACACAACTCTTTTTGGTGTAATGGAGTCCTTGGGGTATCACCCCAGGAGAGGAATTACTGGATCATGTGGAAGGTCCATGTCTAGCCTCTGAGAGTTTTCCAGACTGCTCTCCACAGAGGCTGAACCAATTTACATTCCCACCAGCAATGCAAAAGTGTTCCTCTGTCCCCACAACCTCTCCAGCATTTGTTGCTGCTGTCCTTTTTGATGTATGCCATTCTTACAGGAGTGAGGTGGTATCTCAATGTTGTCTTAATTTGCATTCTCTGACAATCAGTGACCTAGAGCAGTTTTTCATATGTTTGTAGGCCTTTTGGATCTCCTCTGAGGTGAATGTTTTGTTCATATCCTCAGCCCATTTTTGGATGGGGTCATTTGCTTTTTTGGTGCTAAGTTTGATGAGCTTTTTATATATTTTGGTGATTAGTTTCTTATCTGATGAAGATCTTCTACCATTCTGTGAGGGGTCTCTCTGTTTGTTTAACATCTTTGGATGTGCAGAAGCTTTTCAATTTGATGTAGTCCCATTGGTTTGTTTCTGCTTTAGTCATTCTTGCAATTGGGTTTATTTCATCAAAGATGTCCTTGAGGTGTAGGTGGGAAAGTGTTTTACCAGTGTTTCCCCCTAAGTATTTGATTGTAGCTGGTCTAACATCCAGGTCTTTGATCCATTTGGAGTTGATTTTTGTTTTGGTGAGATAAAGTGGTTCAATTTCATTCTTCTGCATGTTACAACCTAGTTTTCCCAGCACCATTTATTGAAGAGAGCTTCCTTCTTCCATTTAATACATAGGGCCCCCTTATCAAAGATTAGATGTCCATAGGTGTGGGGATTTATTTCTGAGCTTACAATTCTGTTCCACTGGTCTGTGTGCCTATTTTTGTTCCAGTGCCATGCTGTTTTGATGATGATGGCTTTATAATATAGTTTGATATCTGGGAGTGTGATGCCTCCATTTCTATTTTTTTTTTCCTCATGATGGCTTTGGCAATTCTAGGTGTTTTCATGTTCCAGATAAATGATTGTAGTGTTTGTTCTATTCTCTTAAAGAAGCTTGGTGGAACTTTGATGGGTATTGCATTAAATTTGTATATGGCTCTGGGGAGAATATTCATTTTGATATTTAATCTTCCAATCCATGAGCATGGGATATCTTTCCATTTCTTGGTATCAGTTTTTATTTCCTTGAGTAGCAACTCATATTTTTCAGTATATAAGTCTTTCACTTCTTTGGACAACTTTATTCCTAGGTATTTTATTTATTTTGCTGAAACTGTAAATGGGAGTGATTTCTGGATGTCTTCTTCTTCAGATTTAGTGTTTGCATAAAGAAATGCCACTGATTTTTGGACATTGATTTTGTAGCCTGACACCTTGCTAGATTGCCTAATAACTTCCAGTAGTATTCTGCTGGATGCTTTAGGTTTTTCTATGTATACTATCATATCATCTGCAAATAGTGAGAGCTTGACTTCTTCCCTTCCAATCTGTATTCCTTTAATTTCTTTCGCTTGCCTGATTGCTATGGCAAGAACTTCCAGTACTATGTTGAAGAGTAACAGTGACAGTGGACAGCCCTGTCTAGTCCCCGATCTGAGGGGGAATCCTTTCAGCTTCTCTCCATTGAGTATGATGTTGGCTGTAGGTTTTCTATATATAGATTCCACTGTCTTGAGGAATTTCCCATGTATTCCCATTTTTTGTAGAGTTTTGAGCATGAATGGGTGTTGGATTTTGTCAAAGGCTTTCTCTGCATCTATTAAGATAATCATGTGGTTTTTGGCTTTGCTTTTATTGATGTGGTGAATGACATTGATTGACTTACAGATGTTGAACCAGTCTTGCATTCCTGGTATGAATACCACTTGGTCGTGATGAACAATCTTTTTTATGTGCTGCTGTATCTGGTTGGCCAAGATCTTGTTTAATATTTTGGCATCTATGTTCATCAGAGATATTGGTTTGTAGTTTTCCTTTTTTGTTGTGTCCCTGTCAGCTTTTGGTACCAGGGTGATGTTGGCTTCATAGAAGGTGGAAGGTAGTGTCCTGTTTCTTCAATCTTATGGAAAAGCTTAAGAAGTATGGGTACTAACTGTTTCCTGAAAGTTTTGTAGAATTCGTTTGTGAAGCCATCTGGTCCAGGACATTTGTTGTTGGGGAGATTCTTAATAACCGTTTCAATTTCTTTGTCTATGATAGGTGCATTTAGGTTTTGTAGTTCTTCTTGGTTCAGTTTTGGAAGGGCATATGCTTCTAGGAATTGTTCCATTTCTTCCAGATTCTCTAGCTTGGTGGCGTATAGTTCTTCATAGAAGTTTCACATGATTCTCTGAATTTCTGTGTGTCTGTTGTGATATCTCCTCCATCATTTACAATTCTATTAATTTGAGTCAACTCTCTTTTTTGTTTGGTGAGTGTGGCTAGGGGTTTGTCAATTTTGTTTAATCTTTCAAAGAACCAACATTTGGCTTCATTGATCTTTTGTATGGTTCTTTTATTTTAGATGTTGTTGATTTCTGCTCTAACTTTAGTGATTTTTGTCCTTCTGGTTGCTATAGGGTTCCTTTGATTCTCTTCCTCTAAGTCCTTGAGATGTGCAGTAAGGTTGTTTATTTGAGCTTTTTTTGTTGTTTAATATGTGATTGTATGGCTATGCGTTTCCCTCACAATACTGCTTTAGTTGTGTCCCAAATAGTTTGATAGGTTGTGTCTTCATTTTCATTTGTTTCCAGGAACATTTGAATTTTCTGCTTGAGTGATTCTGACCCAGTGGTTCTTAAGGAGTATGTTGTTTAGTTTCCAAATTCTGTGTCTTTTAATAATTTTCTGTTTTTTGTTTTACTCCACTATGGTCTGAGAAGATACTTGGGATGATTTCAATGTTCTTGAATTTATTGATGCTGTCTTTGTGGCCTAACATGTGGTCTATCCTCAAGTATGCGTTATATGGATTTGAAAAGAAGGTGTATTCCAGTTTTTCGGGATGAAGGACTCTGAAAATGTCCAAGAGGTCTAGTCTGTCAATCTCTTCATTTAATTCTCTTGTATATTTGTTGATTCTCTGCTTTGTTGATCTGACTAAGTGTGAGAGTGAGGTATGAAGTCTCCCACTATTATTGTATTACTATTGATGTATTTTTGAAATTATTTCATTAGGTGCTTGATGTATTTAGATGGTCCTTCATGGGTGCATAGATGTTAATAATTGTTAAGTCTTCTTTTCTGATTGATCCTCTAATCATTATGTAATGTTCTTGCCTATCTTTTATTACTTTATTTAATTTAAAATCTATTGTCTCTGAGATGAGAATGACTGTTCCTGCCTTTTTTTGTGGTCCTTTAGCCTGTATGATAGTTTTCCATCCTTTCACTTTAAGTCTGTTTTTATCTTGTGTCAGATGGGTTTCTTGCAAGCAGCATATGGTTGGGTTATGTTTTCTGATCCATCCCCCCACTCTGTGTCTTTGATTGGTAAGTTTAAGCCATTTACATTTATTGATATTATGGGTTTAATGTATTAGTAGTGCCATTTTTCATTTTTGTTTGCTCTGATATATTGCAAGTATTGTAGTGATGTTCTAAATGACCTCTGTCTTTTAGAACCTCTTTCAGGGCCGGTTTGGTGATGGTACCTCCTTTAACTGTTGTTTGTCTAAGAAGGTTTTGATCCCTCCATCTAGTTTGAATGAAAGTCTAGCAGGATTTATTATTCTTGGTTGAAACCCTTTTTCATTCAGGGCTTGATAGATATCTTGCCATTCTCTTCTGGATTTTAGAGTTTGAGTGGAGAAATCTGCTGATAGTCTTATGGGTTTTCCCCTGTATATGACGTTTTGTTTCTCTCTTGCAGCCTTTAGGATCCTTTCTTTATCCTTACTTCTCATTGTGACTACGATGTGTCTTGGTGTCTTCAGGTCTGGGTTGATTCTGTTTGGAACTCTCTGGGCCTCTTGAATCTTGATGTCCTTTCTGTTATTCATGTCTGAGAAGTTTTCTTCTATTATTTCCTCTAGAATGTTTCCTTCCCCTTCCTCTCTTTCTTCCTCAGGTAGGCCAATTACATGAATGTTACTTCTTATGAGATCATCCCATAAAAGTTTAGGTTTTTAAATTGATTTTATTTGTTTTAGCTTATTAAGAGAGAGATACAGAGAAATAGACACATAAGCACTCCTCAGCTCTTGCTTATAGTGGTGTAGTGAAAAGGGGGGAGGATTGAACCTGTGACTTTAGAATCTCAGGCATGAAAGTATTGTACATAACCATTATGCTATCTCTTTTACCTAGAATGTTATAGTTTAAAGAATGATTTGGATAATGAAGGGAATTTTCCTAGAGTAATTGCCATTTGACATAACAGATATTTTGGATTGACCAGAATCTCAGAGACAACTGAATTAAGAAAATATAAATTAATTATTCTATGACTGAAAAATCTGAGAGAAGAAAGATAGAATACAATGAACTGTGGAACTCAGCTAAGTAATGGATACATTAGAGGGAACATAAATGAAATAATACATTTGTATTGGGATATTTTTGAGAGACAGATGAACTGTGGACATATTTGGAAGGATCTTGAATTGTAGGTTAAATAATTTGATCATTGTCTTTTTGGATATAAACCTCTAGCTCCACTTATTTTTCCATATAGTAGAGTGTGCTGGATATGATATAAACATTAACAAGGAAAATACATCAAGTTATTTTATAACAAAATTTAAACACTGTTTGTGTGCATTCCAATAGCAGTTATCTTTACATATTTATAACAAGTTGGTAAGATAATGTTTACATTGCGTAATAACTAAATACTTCACTTAGAAGAACACAAACATGCTGGAACTGATTTAAATGATGCACAATACCCATCAGCCATGATACCTTCATAAAAAAAATAGGTAACTGTAGCATAGTATAAAAAAACTCAGAAAATGTACGAGAGAGAAACAGAGAGAGAGAGAGAGATGACTCTACTAAAGATGAACATATTAGCTTGACGAATCTTAGATAATGAAAATACAGTGAAGTTTATACTATATCTGTTTTAGTGAAGTACTATATCTGTTTTGTTTCTTTGTCTATCATAAGTAAATGTATATTGACTCAATATACATTTAAACAGCATAATTCTAAAATTTTAAACAGCGTAATTCTATTTCATTTTCATTATTAAAGTGTATTTTTAATTTTTTAATTATATATTTTTCTTTATTACTGGGTAGAGACAGAAATTGAGAGGGGAGGAGGAGGTAGAGAGGAAAAGAGACAAAAGATTTTTAAGACAGTTTTTAGTACCCACATATGTAAGATTTCATGCCAAATTTAAGAGAACAAAAACCAGATGTGGATCTGGTTTTTCAAAAACTGAATTCTGGTACTGATGACTAGACATGAACCTGATATCTTTATTCCAATTTTTCTCAAAATGTGACTTCTAATTTTGTGTTTAATCATTAATACCAGGAGTCAGGCAGTAGTGCAGGTTAAGTGCACGTGGCACATAAGGATCCTGGTTGGAGTCCCAGGCTCCCCACCTGCAGGGGAGTCACTTCACAAGCGGTGAAGCAGGTCTTCAGGTGTCTATCTTTCTCTCCCCCTCTATCTTCCCCTCCTCTCTCCATTTCTCTCTGTCCTATCCAAAAACAACTACATCAATAACTACAACAATAAAACAAGGGCAACAAAAGGAAATAAATAAATAATAACAAAATGTTTAAAAAATCATTAGTACTATTTTTTTGCCAGATCATTTTTAGTCATGATGAATTTTATCAATATATATGATGGGATGTTTAACAATTTCCCTGAACTCTACCCACTAAATACCAATAGTCATTTCCCAGTTGTGATAAAATATTTCTTGAAATTGCCAGAGATCCCTGAGGACTTTAAAATGGACTTGCATTTTTATTTTTGAACTATTGATATTTATTTATTGGAGTTGAGGGAACACCAATGAATCACTCTGGCATATGTAATACAAAAGACTGTGTTTAGGGGAGTCGGGCTGTAGTGTAGTGGGCTAAGCGCAGGTGGCGCAAAGCACAAGGACCGGCATAAGGATCCCGGTTCAAACCCCGGCTCCCCACCTGCAGGGGAGTCGCTTCACAGGCAGTGAAGCAGGTCTGCAGGTGCCTATCTTTCTCTCCTCCTCTCTGTCTTCCCCTCCCCATTTCTCTCTGTCCTATCCAACAACAACAACAATAGTAACTACAACAATAAAACAACAAGAGCAACAAAAGGGAATAAATATATACATAAATTAAATATTAACAAAATTTTTAAAAAAGACTGTGTTTAGGACCTCAGGCTCCTGAGTTCAACACCTCATCCACTGTGCTATCTCCTATGCCATTCACTTGTAGTTTTGAACCGCTTGATTCAATGATAAATCATATGTACATTTTACAGATGAAGGTAAATTCTAGTTGATGAAGTCAAGGAAAGACCATAAAAGGCAAAGGAATATTATAAATAGGTGAAGAAGAGGAGAACATTTCTAGAGAAAGTGGTTAAGAAAACAGGAACACAGGCAGATAGCTATGAATTATGTTCAGGGGTCATATGTAACATAATACTAAGATATCTTAAAACTCCTTCTGAAGGTTTAAAGAGTATACATATGAAATGGAAAAATGGATGAACACAGAGTACATACATACTCTCCTGATTCACCCTATGTAGGTGTTTTAATCTATGTGTCTAGTAGAGATTTGTATTTCCTCTATGATACAGGGACATATAGTTTAAATCTGTATTTCCTCTGTGCCAGAGGGGCCTCACAGCAATCAGTGACTGCAACTACCTTACCTCCTCCCTCCACATTCCTAAACAGGACAGCTAGGGAAGAATCCAGCCTATCCAGAAGAGATATGACCTCTGTATCCAACTAACTCCAGAGCCCAAGATCATGTGCCTGCAGTATGCCATTCTCTTTGTAACCGAGATGAAAAACTCGTATTTTTACTGTCTTATTTCCATGAAGAGAAGGATTCTCATTAAGTTTATGAAAAGTTGTGTGCGGTAACAGTGCTGTTATATTAGAACATCAGGGCCAATGATGGTTCCTGAAGGCTTATACTGGTGATCTCAATCTCAACAACACTTCTCAGTCAGGAAGGCCCACTGAGGTCAATGACAACATAAACACATCAACCCAAGTCAAATCCCTGTACACGAGAAACTACAGAAACTGAACATCCATTACTCAATGCTCACAATGACCTGAAGGACTAGGGATACTTTAGCCAGCTTGACATTTGGGTTCCTCACAAATTAAAAGTTCATTTGATGGTGCATATAAGCATTTGCTACATGCTCCTGAGATGTGAAGAAAATGGGTCCTTTTGAAGTGCTAATAGACTAGGAAGTGAATTTTTTATAGTAGTGTGGAGATTCACCTCAAGAGACATCAAAGGCAGACACTCATAAGGTGAAGGTCATGCTTGTGGTGATCCCAGCAGGAGTTTGGAACTATTAGCATACAAATGACATCACCCAGAGGAGGTGCTTCAGAGAAGGGAATGTATATAAAAAAGCAAGGGACTTTGAGCATGTGAGCTCTCTTCTGCTGCTGTTTCTTCTCCTGGTTAGCAGGTTCTTCTGGTCAGGTGCACCATGGCTACTTCTCCTAGGAACTGAACAGATGTGACTCTGCTAGCCGGTAAACTTTTAGACCCCTCTACAGCCATGAGCAACCTTTACCAGAGCTTATAATTGTTTATCTTATCTTTATATATTATAACCATATTCAGACTTTATAGACCTAGTGTACACTTAACCCTTGATGATAATTACTTATTTTGCCTTTTTACCTGTTTAACCCTAATAAATTGTGTATTTTTAAACCAGTTCCCAGCTCCCCACTATGATTCCTTCTAAGTGCACTACAAGCAGCCCCAAGCCCCAAACCCCTTTTTAAGTTAATTTACTACAAGCAGCCCCAAGCCCCAAACCCCTTTTTAAGTTAATTTACAACAATGCTCTCAGGGTGGGATTTAAAAGTTAGATATAACAGTGTTGTTCCTTTGTCTGGGGAGAGAACTTCCTGGAGGGATCCAGATCTCTCACCCACTGCTGTAATAAACTTCTATCTATTCACACCTGGTTCTGGTCTAGTGTTTGGGGATGATTTCTGCAACACATAGTAAATTTATTCTTAATCAATGGCTTTACTGTTTATATGCCCTGAAAATAATTTACTATCTTTCTAAAAGTCATAACCTCTCATGTATAAGCAGTGCCATATTGAAATGTAGGAAGAATATACAGTATTCTCACTATTCAATATGTAAAATTAAAATAGACAGCAAGTATAAAAGTGACTGGGTAAATTATTACTCCTCCAGTCACCTCTACTTCTTCCATTCTTTCCCATGTGAGTTCTAATGCAGATACAAAAAGGAAATTTTTTTTAAAAATCTCAGAAATGTTCTATTCTTTGTTTTCCAATTGGCTACTGTATTTACTTTAGAAATTCTAAAACTTAAATATTTTGGAATTATGAAAATATTTGATAGAGTTCAAAACATTAGAATGTGGTAGGGAACACTTCCATGTCCATGTCTCTGAAATCATAAGTTCAATCTGCCGTACCACCATAAACCAGACTTATGCGGTGCTCTGATAAAAATATATTTAAATGCACTTTTAAATATATGTATATATATTTGGGAAATAAGAGATTAACTGAATAGTAAAAAATGAGAGCCTAGGGAAATTGATAGAGAAAAATGCAATTTCAGGCACAAGAGTTTTGATTTTGTTAAATAAGTAAACAACTAGTTTTATAAGCAGAGAAATAAATATGTATTAAGTTCAAGAGAGGTTTTGTTCCCCTGGCAGTTAGATATAAAACAGATAATAATTGGAAGAAGCTTGGATAAATGAAACAAATTAAACTACTGCTCCAATAGTCCAGATGTTCATCATTTATCAGAAGCAGTTTATAAGTGTCCATAATATTAGTTCTTTATTAGTTACCAATTAATGTTTATTTGAATTAGGAGAGTGACTATAGGAATTAAAATGATCCTATTGAATATTAATACAGTGAGTAACCTAGCTCAATGCCCATTATTTTTAAGACCACTATTTATACATTTATCAGAATTTATATATTTGAAACTGACTCATAGTTTATAGTTACCTTCTTAAAATAAATTACGTTAAAATTATAGATGAAATTAGATAATAGTTGCTGATCCGTGCTTGCAATCTATACAAGCTGGATAGAATGAGTTGTCCCTGTATGTTACAGATCAAATAAAGGATGGGGGGAATGAAAATGGCTTTTGAGACCCTTGAAAACCACTTCCAGATCTGTTACTTTGAGTGAATGTTTGTTAATGAATAAAGGGACTACCTTTAAAGCCTTTTCATTCATTTTATATAACTTTAAATTCTTATTATACTGAATAATAGAAAACCAGGCTGTAGTTTACTTCAATTATATTTAATAAATATGTAACTTCTTAGAAATCTCAAATTTAGTTTCACTTCAGATGTCAGTATAGAGCATAGGTCCAAAAAAAGACCTCAGAGACCCAAAAACATAAAACTGTAGATAACAGCAATATGGGGGCAGTAATATAGTTCACCTGAATAGAGAGGTATCTCACCAAGTATACAATAGCAGGTTTGAGCACAGTTGCTCCCCACATTGAAGAAAGCTTTGGTGTTGTGCCTTCTCTCTTTGTCTCTCCCTGCCTCCCTCTGAAAAAGTCAGCCTGGAGTGGTGAAACCCCAGACATGATCAAAAGTAAATAAATAAATAACTTATCAACACTATTGGAAGTTTTTCAAATTTTTATTAGTGACTTAATAATGATTAACAAGATTGTAAGACAACAGGGATACAATTCCATACCATTTCCACTGCCAGAGTTCCATGTCTCATCCCTTCCATTGGAAGCTTCTAAAAGTAAAAGATTATTTTAAACGTTTATGACTTTTATAATGAGTAAAGTACTATGATCCTAACATTAAACTAAGTTCTAATAATATGCTTAAATTGTTTAAGTGATTTTAAAATCATACTACAAAGATGATAATCATTTTATTGTTAAAAAAGCCTTCCAAAATTATATAAAGATTTTTAAACAAATTCTAAGTCATTAAACAAATTCAAAGTCACTAAATCATTATTTAGTATTTTTTCCTGGCCTTGGGTATGTCTTGCTGGCTACATATGAAAGACTACAGCTGTCTCAAGCCTTCACATAAAAAACCAACCTTTCATATGGTGAAAAGCTTTTTAAAAAAATAAAAAATCCCCTATATGTAGTCAAATTCCAGTTTATGTGACTTAACAATGTTTTTATGTTTTTCCAAAGATAATAAAATCTCAGCCGATTCCAACAGCCTTAGTAGTCTTTACTGATGGGTCCTTCTCAGGGACAGGCCATTGCTGAATGTGCTAATAAAATGCTAAAACAGGCAATTCATGTGCTTTTGAAAAATAAAAAAGGGGGAGACAGGACCACAGATTCCACACAATATTCTTAATAGAGCACTCTTTACCGTTAATATTTTAAATTTCATCTTGTCTCCACGTCCAGCATGGAGTAAAGTCACACGATAAACCTGAGAGGAGGGGTGAGAGCTAATTGGGGTAGGGAGGACCGGTGCCAAGGGCATGGTAAGTTTATTTCTGAGTCTCCAGGATTTATACAGAAAGCTAGCAGTTCTACACAATACAAGATCACACAAGATAGTTCTACACAATACAAGATATCATGATTTAATGGCAGTTAAAGATCAATTGGTTATTGTAAGTTACTGGAATTTGCTGTCCTCCTCTAATGATTTACTTACAAACTAATTCTTCTACAGTTGCTATGTTCCCATTACTATTGCTCTATATGTACCTAGTTCCAGGAATATGATTAACTGAGCATAACAGTAAAACAGGGGAGTGGTTACTGGATTTGCTTACTTTCACATACTATACTATGATTATTCAACAGCCAACTGTTGTTTCTTAAGATTAATTTATCCTGCCAAAATCAGCAGAGCACAAATAGGGGAGTTGCAGGAGTTCACTCAAAGGACATGGTTTTCTTTATCCATGCTTTCCCTCTTGGCTGCCTCATTTTACAGAGGGCCTGGTAGAGGTTCGCCTTTTGGTGATCTCCTACAAGCTTCCCTATTCTTTATCCCTCTGGGAGTATGGACCGAAATTTTTCATGGGGTGCAGAAAAGGGAGGTCTGGCTTCTGCAATTGCTTCTCTGCTGGATATGTATATTGGCAGGTCGATTCATACCCCCAGCCTGTTTTTGTATTTCCCTACTGGGGTAGGGTTGCGGAGAAGTGAGGTTGTCAGCCCAGGAATGTCAGGATGGAATACTAGTAGCATCTGCAACTTGGTGTCTGAAAAGTGATAAGATACAAAACAGGACAAATTACTTAATAAACAGGAGCCCAAAGATAGGAATAGAACAGATGAAATTAGAGGTCTTTGTGTAGGGAAAAAGCTAGGAAACCTATTTTAATATGTTCCATGTGGCCCATGATTTAGTAATTTTTGTCTGAGACTGATAGCTAGCTTGTATGTGGTCTAAAAATATTGTCTAGGAAGATGCTGTCAGAGTTTAGAATAGGGCTACAGCTCACATTCTGTGGTCATGACTAGGAACATTGTAGGCTGCATTAATTTTAGGACCCATCTTCCTTGGGTAGTAGGTAGAGTATGTTGTCCAACCTCCCTTCAGAGAATGTGGCATTCCCTGCCATTGTTGATCCACATTAAAGGTAAGGTCCTATAGGGGCCAACAAAGGGGTCCATTATGTTGTTCCTGATTAGATGACCAGTGACAGTGGATAGAGGGATCTGTTATAGGTCTAGGCCAATCATGTCTGTGTGGGAATCCTGGGACTCCCTGACTAGGGCCTCAAGTGATGGGTGGCTTGGTAGTGATTAAAAAGTTATCATTCAAGTATGTCAGTCTCTTGCCCTTATTCAGCTTTTGTAGTCTTACTTTGTCTGACAAGGTTAGCTTTAGAGTGATTGAGGAATATGTAACAGGTGAGGAGAGTATCTAGTTTTAAGTAGAAACTGTTTCATTAGGCACTTTAAGATGTCTTTTTAGGTCTTTCTACTTTCTTGCTTCATTTATTGACTCACTGAAAATTATTGTACACTATTGCTTTAAGGCATATTTTTTCACTAAGTTATGGATACATGTTCATGCCCTATATCATGGGTTCTGGTCTATATCTAGGTTTTGATATTTTGTTAAGAAGTGCACCACCCAAAATGTTTGCATTGATTAGGCTGGGATCAGCAGAAGCAGGATCAATTGTTACAATTTCAGAGAAGCATGCAGGAAAGTGAGGCCCCCACATTAGCGGTTAAAGTAATGCATGCGAGATGTATGGGCTTTATAGAGAAAGGGCATGCAAAGGTTACATAGGCTCCTGTGATGAATATGGGCCCCAGATCAAATTGATGGGGTTTACAGTTACAATATTTATATAATTTTCCCATATTTGGGAGCTATTCTCTTCCTTGATCCAGCTTTCTAGTCCTTTTTCCAACTATGACACCATCTCCCCAGACAATAAATTGGACCCATCTTGCATATTAGATGTTAGGTGCAGTCAAAAACTAGTAAAGTTATGGGACCTCTGAAATATATACAAAACAGACCTACTACCTTCTTCCAAAACGGAGACCCCACATCTTCATCTGCAATATTCATGCCTTTAGGTTCATGATTATTCAACAATTTGTTATGCTTTACATCTTAACACTTTCAGTCACCAGGTTTCAGATGCTACCATGATGCCAACCTAACTTCCCTGGGCAGATGACCCCACCATATGTCTTGGAGCCCCGCCTCCACAGATCCCTGCCCCACTAGGGAAAGAGAGAGACAAGCTGGGATTATGGATTGATGTGCCAATGCCCATGTTCAGTTGAGAAGCAGTTACAAAAGCCAGACCTTCCGCCTTCTGCACTCCATAATGATCCTGGGTTCATATACCCAGAGGGATAAAGAATAAGGAGGCTATCAAGGGAGGAGATTGGATATGGAGCTCTGGGGGTGAGCATTGTGTGGAAATGTGCCTCTCTTATTCTATAGTCTTTTCAATATTTCTATTTTATAAATAAAAATTAAAAGGAAAAAGAATAGGGCTAGAAAGGTGGATTAGGGCAGAAAGTTATGACTGTTTACCCCATCTGATATAGGATATATATATATTTATATATAATATATATATTCATATTTATTTAGCACAGGAGGCTTTGTGGCCTCTGAATCCCTGCCATTCAGATCTCACAGTCCATGAATATTCTAGGCTGAATTTCAGGACTAGTCTTCCTTAAGTGGCAGACTAGGCTAGCCCAGAAATCCCTTTAGAAAGTGGTACAGTTCTTAACATTGCTGCATAAAGTAAAATTAATTACATTTACATTGTTTCTTATATTTTATAAGGTTGTTAGGACTTTTTTATGTCCTTCTTATTCAGTTACAGCAATATCCATACAGTTTGCCTTGTTTAAATATAGAAGCATATTACAAATCCAATGTCTATTTATGCAACTACTTTAGCACAATTTATTTTAGATTTTGAAAATACTCCTGTATTGTCAGAAACAATCTAAAGAAAAGCATTCATATCAGTGCCAGCTGCACCACCAGCACCAAATCATGTTCTGAAATCAACAGTTGTAATATGTGAAGGTAAGATTACCTCTTAGTGATGTCTATACACTTTATTAAATGAAACGGCTATTTCAACAAATATTAAAAATATACATATGCATAAATTAATAGGCATGCAGAAGAGGATAACTAAAATATACTCTCAGTCGCAAGGTTTGCACCCTGGTGAGGTTCCATTCCTCTTTTTCATTCTTTTTTTTCACCAAAGCACTGCTTAGCTCTGGCTTATGGTGTCACTGGGAATTGAACCTGTGGCCTTTGATGCTTCAAGTATGAAAAATATTTTTGTATACCACCCACTATACTATCTCTCCAACCCCTAGATTCCTTTTTTTTTTTTCCCAAGGTGAGGCTCAGGGCCTGCAGTATGAATTCATTGCTCCTGGAGTCCATTTTTTTCCTTTTTTTTTTTTGATGAGACAGAGAGAAATTGAGAAGGGAGGGGGATATAGAAAGAGGGAGAGACAAAGAGTCTCCTAGATAAACACCTGCAGACCTGCTTCACTACTTGTGATATAACACCCCCTTCACAGGCAGAGATCTTGCGGCTTGAACTGGAATTCTTGCAAAGATTTTTACACTTATATTTTGTGCACTTAACCTTGTGTGCCACCACCTGGGCCCCATAGACCTCCTTATTTGAAAGAATGTATAATACAGTCTAGTTAACCTATAATTATAACAGTATATGAAGAAAATGTAAAAAAATGTGACTAGGGGAATATAAATAAAGCATTTGAACTGTGATTTTTAAAAACTATTTTCAGTATATTTATGATCCTGGCAGTCTTAAAAGTTGCCTCTGAAAAATGACAGTGTGAATATATGACGTCTATAAGATACTCAGTATCTGTGTTATATCTATAGGATATTTATTAGTAACTATAGTTCCCTTGTGGTTTTAGATTAGAACTACGATTTCCCGTGGGAGTCGGGCTATAGGACAGAAGGTTAAGCGCAGGTGGCGCAAAGCACAAGGACTGGCATAAGGATCCTGGTTCGAACCCCCTGGCACTCCACCTACAGGGGAGTCGCATCACAAGTGGTGAAGCAAGTCTGCAGGTGTTTATCTTTCTCTTCCCCCTCTCTGTCTTCCCTTCCTCTCTCCATATCTCTCTGTCCTGTCCAACAACGACAACATCAATAATAAAACTACAACAATAAAACAAGAGCAACAAAAGGGAATAAATAAATAATAATAAAAAAGAACTATGATTTCCCATGTGGCTTTTAGTTCCCTATAGATAAATTAAGCAAGGATTCCCTATACTTTAACATCCTATATAATCTTTCAAAATTCAACATTTTTTTAGGCAGAAAATATATCTTTATGAATCAGAATATCTGTCTGCTCCCCTGTTCTCCCAATTTCCTCCTAAATTAGTAAGCCTGAACAAAATTATTTTTTACATCTCATAAATACGATTTACCTACTTTGGAGGGGAAAAAAACACTGAGAAATCTGTGGTGCATTTTCTGCTTTAGTAAATGGGTCACACTTTGTCAGACTCTGAATACATTAAGCTTTTTTTGATATTCTGATTTTCTTAAATAATACGTTGCTATACTGTATAACAAAGGGATATCCTGCCTCAACTCATGAATTTTTGAAATGATAACTAAGCAATTAATTGGATTGCATAATGAAAAAGAATATTAGTTTTCATTTACGTTGATGCAGTTGCTTGCTACCCTTCCAATATGGAAAATATTATTGTTAATTGACATTTATATGATATTGATTTGTTAATTTTCTTGTGGCAGTAATGAGTTTGAGATAATCTGTTGGGACTCTATGATTCATAATGACCATCAATATGGATATGTAAATCATTTCTCTAATTTTTAAGAAACTATATATTAGAACACATCAGGTGAAGAATTATTTTCTTTCTCTGCTGTTCCGGTCTGCGGTCTCCAGGGATGTTTCGCCAACATTAGGGTAAACACAGATAGGGCCAAAAAGCCCTGCAGGATCTGCTACCTCTGAACATACTTGAGGTTAGTTTAGGATTGCAGAGTAAGCATAGCATTTGATAATCAGTAGAACTTGAGATAACAGTCTCAAGCTAAATTTGAGATATCAAAGTTCTCAAAAGATATCAAAGATTATCAGATGATAAAATTGGGATGTCATACTAGATAAAAGATTATTCAAATGTGTACTTCTTTAAGATGTTTATAAACACCCCTAAGATGTTTATGCTTGATGTAGCTGTATACACACGTGCAATACCCCGTGAACCCCCATCTCTAGAATAACCCAGTTATCAGCCCCTCTTCTTCTTTCATCATTGATGTTGTGATGAAGTAATACGTTCTATCCAGGGTTTGTGACAGAACCTCCTGATCCTGGCAGTGATCTATACCTGAGAAAACTGATCCTGTCAAATGTAGCTAGTTCCACCAAGGAGATTCAAATCAACAATCTTCAAAGAGGTGGAACTTATAGGGACACATAGATTTAACAACATAAAAAGGTAGAAAATACATATACTCAAAAACTTGTCACACATAAATAAGTTGCCTATCTTTTTTAATTTAAACTAAGTATTTACTATATATATTTACTTTTTTAAAAAAGATTTTATTTGTTTATTCATGAGAAAGGAGGAGAGAGAAAGAAGCAGACATCATTCTGGTACATGTGCTGCCAAACTCAGTACCTTATGCTTGAGAGTCCAGTGCTTTATCCACTGTGCCACCTTCCAGACCACATGAGCATTTATGTTTTAACTTTATTTTTTAGATTGTGTTATAGAATTATTAGGATAAGTTAATGTAATTCTATGCAACTCCCTAACTAAAGTGATGGAATATAATATTATATATTCTACCTTAAAAACATTCCTGTTCTAATAAAATCCTTAGTACAATGTCAAAAGTATCATAAATATTCAACAAAGTGTTTTCTTCCTCCTTTTCCCATGATATTTATCATGCCATATAATTTTTAAGTTGGCTGAATTCTAATAATAAGGCTATCCTCAATGATATGGAACACAATAGCTTTAAAGATGACTTGGTATTAAAAAGTACTTACCAAAGGCAAAATATATTAAAATTTATTTTAGTTCAGTTTATTTTTTTTCTTTTAAACAGAGCACTGTTCAGATCTGATTCATGTTGTTGTTGGAGACTGAACATGAACCTGAGAACTCAGAGTTTCAGGCATAAAAGTTGTTTGCATAACCATTATGCATTATGCTATCTCCCCAGTCCTCAATAAACAATTTTTTAATTGGCCATACTCATCATATTATTTGGTGGTGATCTTTTAACAAATGTAGACATTTTAGATCATCTTCATAATGTTGAAATTTACGCAAACACTATTTAACAAAGGAACAGAGAAGTATGTAAAATCAACACTATTACCTTTATCTACAAACCAACTTTGACCTTCTTCTGTTTATGTCTGTTTCCATATATCTTTCAAATTTCTACGTTCATATCTTAAGAGAGTTTCATAAGTCTTTGAGCCAGTTGTCAGTTCCCTTACTGATTGATTTATGACTGTTTTGTCTCCTCTACCTTCATTCAAATGACCTGTTATAAAGTATGTAAGTACGTCCTATTCATCTTTCTTGTTCAGATACCTTCCATAGTATTGAAGGTAGGGAATGTTCTAGAAAAAATTATCGAATAACTACCATTTCCTGAATTAAATAGATATTGTGTTTTTATTCCAAAAGTTTATTGATATAACTTTTGTGGGTAAAATCCTGCTTTTCGTTCTCTTTGACTCTACATTCTTCTTACTATCTCAAAAACTTGAATTGAATGTAACATCTTTGGAAATAGATGTTTGTCACTGAAAGTACAGTTTTGATGTGGGACTCCAAACCTGAAATTTAAAATAATTTAGTTCTAAGGTAATATTGCCTCTACTAAAGAATTCAAACACAATTTGAAGGACAGGTGATTATTCCACTAATATATACACAGTGTTGTAACCCAAAATTATATCAGTAAAAAATTAATTATATTAATTTTTTCCTCTTGGTGATGTAATATAAGTTCTCTGCTCACCAGCATTGCCACTATCTCCTGACCATTCTCTCCTCTAACCTAGTAACCAAGGACCCATAACATGATAAGCAAATTCACTGGTGCATCTACTCTTCCTTTTTCATAAATCACTATAATTTTTAAGTATTAGCACAAACTGCTGCCATAACACATCCTTTAATTCAAGTGAGAAATTTTTCAATAAACCTTTTCAATTATGCATCTCTGGTTTGATTCTAGGTACTTTCCTCCAAAGACAATCCTGTTCACCATAAGAAAAAAAAAACTGAATATTCATTGGTTGGAACTGGTGACCTTTAAAAAAATAAATAAATAAAAGACAGTGGCTCACCTGTGCCTTTTCTCTACTTACAAAAAAGTGTTTATAGTTCATTCCTAAAATCACTTTTGCTCAAAGTATTTCAACAACCAAATCCTATCTTTTATCTGATAAAATGTAGATAAATAAGTTTTAAAAATGTATCCATGTCTCTATTTCTTTGTGCTAGGCAGACTTCTTGCCAATGTAATCCTCTACATCTAATTTAAAAGGCAGAAATAAGAAAGGAAAGACAATTCAACTCTTCAAGCACTATCTCCACTTATAGACTATTATGTCAACATTTCCTTTGCTACACCTTGGAGTTCACAGAAATTAACTCTAAAATTTTCTACTATTATTATTTTTTAATTTTTCATTATTTACTTATACATCTGTTATTGCCACCAGGGTTGTCACTGGATTTCTGTGCCTACACAATAACTCTGCTATTTATAATGGCATAATAGCATTTTTAAATTTATTTTTAATTTTTTAAAATTTTCTCTCTCTCTCTTTTTTTTGGCTCAGGCTCAGTTCCAGCACTACTGTTCCTGGTGGTCAGTTCCCCCCCCTCATTTTATTGGATAGGAAAGAGAGATACTGAGAGAAGATGGGAAATAGAGAGGGAGAGGGAGCGAAAGACAGACATCTACATACCTACTTCACCACTTGCAAAGCATTTGCTCCAGGTGAGGAGAGGGGGCTCGAACCCTGGTCCTTATGTGGGGCCCTGAGTCTTTGTGCTTCCTACTATGTGCACTTAACTGTGCATGCCACTTCCTCTTTTCCACCTCCTCTTTTCATTTTTTCTTTTTGATAAAGATGGGGATTGATAGGAAAGACAATAAGGAAAGAGACTCTTAAGGCAAATGCAAACAGGGGCTTGAACCCCAGTCCTCATGCATGATGATAAGTGTGCTCTACCAGATGTGTCACTGCACAGTTTGTCTAATGAGTATTAAAAAATTGTGCAAAGCAGTTCTTATGTTAACAAGTTAAGTTAGTTCAAACTTCACATTTTAACTCATATATTTCATGTTCTGTACTTTAAAATTTAGATTTATAGCATACTAGTTTTTCAGTATTATTGGTTAAGAGCATATATCTTTAAAGCAAATGTAAATAGAATACCCCAGAACCCACTTACTCCAAAGTCTTAGTAACCACCCACAGTCACTCCAGTACTTTAAGATTGAAAATACTGTTTTGTCACAAAAGGACCATTTCCCAAAATATGCATTTATTACAGGAATATTCAACTGTGTATTCAAACATGATTCAAGAAATTAGAGTATTATTTTTTCCTCTTACTACAAAATGAGAAACTTGAAAAAGAAAACATTTAGTCTTCATAGATACAAGGGTGTTGTAAGACACACCAACTTAAGAACCACAATGCTGATTAAAAATGTATTAACCAGTGTTTGAGGCATAATTTTATCCCTGATAAGAAACAGTGAAGGTTTTTATATGTATATTTCTCTTTTGTTGCACCCCTTTTTTATTGTTATAGTTACTATTGTTGTTATTGTTGTTGTCAGTGTTAGATCGGACAGAGAGAAATGGAGAGAGGAGGGGAAGACAGAGAGGGGGAGAGAAAGATAGACCTGTTTCACCGATTGTGAAGTGAAGCCCCTGCATGGGGAGCCAGGGGTTCTAACTGGGATCCTTACACGGGTCCTTGAGCTTTGCACCACATGCGCTTAACCCACTGCACTACTGCCCAGCTCCCTTTTTAAATTTATTTTTATATTACATAATTACATGTCTACAGGGGAATGAATCCACACCATTCCCACCACTAGAGTTCTGAATCTTCACTCTCCCCACTGCAATCCACCACAGTTCACCTAGAGTTGTAGACATGGACCTACCATCTTCTCTACAACTATCTGTCCACATTTAATTGCCCCTTCTTTTTCTGGTTCAATCCTCTCTTGCTTTCTAAGCCACTCATAACATCAATCCTACCTCCACATGTCCTTCTTTTCCTTCTCTCTCTCTGAATGCTGATGGAGCTGGAGTGCAGAGCCCTCTTATCTTCATCTTCTGCCCTGCTGGGAGTATGGATCAAGGTTGTTTATGCGGAGCAGAAGGAAGGAGTTCTGGCTTCTCCACTGAGCATGGGTGTTGACAGGTCAATCCATACCTGCAGAACAGCTCCAAGTGTTACAACTCCAAGTGTTTCAGCTCCAGGGTGCAGCAGATCTGATAAAGGATGAGTCTGAGACTGATCACGTGGAGGGCAGGGAGATACTTTATTATGCAGGTGGTGTCTAAAGGACTCCTGCCACACTAGACCAGCTGCCTGATTAGGAAAACTGCTTTGGGAGCAGCGTGCATTTGTTTGGTTACAAGGTGGTACATTTGATTGGTTACAAAATGGTACATTTGGCTTGGAGCCAAGATGGCGACTGAGAAGGAGCTACTGGCCTGAATCCCAACAAAAACTCCTGGAAATGGTAGTATTTTTTGCCTTCAGCAGAACAGTAAATTCAGGGTCCTTGCTGTGATACCAAGGAGGTGAATATAGCTCAGTTTGGGTTAGAATATAGAGAAAAAAGAAAGCAAAAATTTTTTATTATTCCCAAAGCACACCCCTTCCCCCCCCCACCCCCAACAACTGGACCCTGGGAGCCAGAGAGCTGCTCCTAGCAGGCTCCCCTGCTGAGCTTCTTTCTTTCCAAGATTCCCAGCCCAACAGAGATTCCATTCCAATTCTGTTCCTTTCTGAAACCTTTGGCCCTTTTTCTTTCTGTCTAAGTGGCCAATTGGACCTACAAAAGGGAAAGACTGCCCTGAGGTGTTTTTTTTTCTTTCGCTTTGTTTTTGTTTTTGTTTTACTTTCTTAACAATCAGCTGCCTCTGCTCAGATGGCTTGAGGCAATCGGAGACAGGATTTTTTCCCCTGCTCTATTTTATTACTAATATATATTTCCCTCCCTCCTTTAGGTTGACCAGAATTAACTCTTAGTGTATTTTCCATTGCTAGGGGACTGTGCGTCTTACCCATTGCAAGAGGAACTTGTCTTACTACTCCTACCTCCTCTACCCATTCTCCCCTTCTCCCTCCTCCTAGCTAATTAAAAAATAAAATAAAATAATAATTAATTAACTAAAAACTTTCCTTTCACTGCTCTTTTATTACATTTCTTTTTCTTATCTTTTTTCTTTTCTCTCTCTTGTTCTTCTTTTTTTTTCTTGTCTTCCTTTCTTCCTTCCTCCTACCTCGGCTCTCTGAATTCACTGATACACATTTTTGAATTATTTGGGGGAAGAAATCTGACTCAGAGTGGACTCTCTATGTGTGTATCTCTGCTCTACCTCCCTTTCTGCTCTTGCTACCCCTTGAATATATAGTGAATAGTAGATTTGCATAATTGTCTATTTTTGCTATACATTTTTTCCTTTTTCTTTCTTCTTCACTTGGACTTGGTTGCTATTTTTTCATGGACTAGAGACATTGTTTGGCTAACTGGTAGTGATTAAACTTCTTCAATCCTTGCTTCAGTTGCTATTGTAATTTCAGAAGTTGGTGATTGCATTTGTCATAAAGGTATTTAGTACAGTGTTGATTGTACTCAAAACACAACAACTGAGGAACAACAGAACATAAAAATAAGAAACACATTAACTAAAAAAATGGGTAGATCAAGAGCAAATAAAACTGCCACTACAATGAATGAAGACAAGAGACAAGAAGAGACTACAAATCAGCCAGATGTAACCATAGATAAGAATAGTATGCGAGCAACAATAAACTTACTAATCACAGAAATGAAAACAACCTTGGAGAAAAGGAATAGCAGTATTAGGGAAACAACAGATGAGACCCTCAAGGAAAATATTCACTACCTTGAGACAATTACAGAACTGAAAGCTGAAATAGCTGAACTGAAGAAAGCAGCTGAGGGAACAGAAAGCAGATTAGCAAAAGCAGAAAACAGAATTAGTCAGACAGAGGATGAGCTAGAGAAAACTAAGAAAGAGGTGAAAAAGCTCAAAAAGAGATTGAGATACACTGAAAACAACAACGGAGACATATGGGATGATCTCAAAGAAGTAACATTCGTGTAATTGGCCTAACAGAGGAGGAAAGAGAGGAAGGGGAAAAAATATTCTAGAGGAAATTATAGAAGAAAACTTCCCAGACCTGAACAACAGAAAGGACATCAAGATTCAAGAGGCCCAGAGAGTTCCAAAAAGAATCAACCCAGACCTGAAAACACCAAGACACAACATAGTCACAGTGAGAAGAAGTAAGGATAAAGAAAGGATCCTAAAGGCTGCAAGAGAGAAACAAAAAGTCATATACAGCGGAAAACCCATAAGACTATCAGCAGACTTCTCCACTCAAACTATAAAATCCAGAAAAGAATGGCAAGATACCTAAGGAGCCCTGAATGAAAAAGGGTTTCTTTTTTTTTTATTTGAGAAAGTATTAACTAACAAAACCATAGGGTAGGAGGGGAACAATTCCACACAATTCCCATCACCCATTCTCCATATCCCACCCCCTCCCCTGATAGCTTTCCCATTCTCTTATCCCTCTGGGAGCATGGACCCAGGGTCATTGTGGGTTGCAGAAGGTAGAAGGTCTGGCTTCTGTAATTGCTTCCCCGCTGAACATGGGCATTGACTGGTCAGTCCATACTCCCAGTCTGCATCTCTCTCTCCCCAGTAGGGTGGGTCTCTGGGGAGGCGGAGCTCTAGGACACATTGGTGGGGTCTTCAGTCCAGGGAAGCCTGGCCGGCATCCTGACAACATCTGGAACCTGGTGACTGAAAAGAGAGTTAACATACGAAGCCAAACAAATTGTTGAGCAATCATGGACCCAAAGCTTGGAATAGTGGAGAGGAAGTGTTAGGGGGATACTCACTGCAAACTCTAGTGTACTTCTGCTTTCAGGTATATATTTTGCCGTAGTTTATGGATACGTGTGAACATATGCTCTCTCTCACAGAAACTGGTGTATATCTAGGTTTTGGGACTTTGTTAGTAAGTGAACCACCTGAGATAGAATTAGAGTATACTATGAAAGGAAAGGTCTCACCCTAGTAATGAAGCTGAAGGGTTGCCATTCCACATGTGTAGTCTCTGAAGTGAAACATGTTGAGGTGGCAATCATTGTGTTGATTAGGTTGTGATCGGCACATGCAATATTATTTGATATGGATTGGGAGAGGCATACGGGAAAGTGGGCCCTATCCAATGGTTCCAGGACTGGAAGTAGAGGCTCTATAGTGGAGATGTGAGGTTCCTGCTGTCTTAGGGTTCAAAAAGACAATCAATAGTTAATGTTGTCATCACATTTTTTGGTAATTGGTTTAACTTTGAAAAGTCCTTTTGTTAGGGTTTGCTGTACAGTAACCAGTATCTTGTATATAACTGTGCTATTGGTTGCTTCTGATCTACTTGGTCTAGGCTTTTGAGAGAGTCTGTATATTAATTACACTGCATATATATTGAAAAGATTCAGTTTGTGTTTTGAAAATCTTTGAGACATACAATTAATTTTCCCCTTCTCGTATTAATTAACTAGTGATGTATATGACTACATTTTACTAGGAGTGTACATAAACACCATTCCCACCACCAAAAGACAGGGACCCATCCCTCCCACCCACTTCCACCCTCTACTGTCCCAGGAAGCTGCATGTCTACCCCTCACCTCAGGGTTATTACTTTGGTGCCCTACTTACAATTTGGTCAGGTCCTGCTTTTAGTTTCCCTTTCAGATCTTCTTCCTCAACTTCTGTTGATGAGTGTGATCATCCCATACTCATCTTTATCTTTCTGACTTAGCTCACTTAACACAATACCTTCTAGATCCATCCAAGATGGGTCAGAGAAGGTGGGTTCATTGTTCTTGATAGCTGCATAGTAGAAAAAGGGTTTCAACCAAGGATAATATATCCTGCTATACTTTCATTCAAACTAGATGGAGGTATCAAAACCTTCTTAGACAAACAACAGTTAAAGGACGCAACCATTACCAAACCATCCCTGAAAGAGGTTCTAAAAGACCTCTTATAAACAAGAACTTCACTATTTTACTTGCAAATAAAAACTCATTGAAAAATGGCACTATAATACATTAAATCCATAATATCAATAAATGTCAATGGCTTAAACTCACCCATCAAAGACACAGAGTGGGGGATGGATCAGAAAACATAATCAAACCATATGCTGCTTGCAAGAATCCCATCTGATACAATAAGATAAACACAGATTTAAAGTGAAAGGATGGAAGAATATCATACAGGCTAATAGACCACACACACACACACACAAAGCTTGAACAGCCATTCTAATCTCTGTCACAATAGATTTTAAATTAAATAAAGTAATAAAAGATAGTCAAGGACATTACATAATGATTAGAGGATCAATCAGCCAAGAAGAATTAACAATCATTAACATCTATGCACCCAATGAGGGACCATCTAAATAAATCAAGCACCTACTGAAAGAAATTCAAAAATACATCAATAGTAATACAATAATAGTTGGACATTTTAATACCCCACTCTCACACTCAGACAGATCAACAAAGCAGACAATCAACAAAGATACAAGAGAATTAAATGAAGAGATGGTCAGACTAAACCTCCTTGGCAATTTCAGAGTTCTTCACGCCCAAAAATGTAATACACATTCTTCTCAAATCCACACAACACATACTCAAAGATAGACCACATGTTAGGCCACAAAGACAGCATCAATAAATTCAAGAGCATTGAAATCATCCCTACTATCTTCTCAGACCACAGTGGAGTAAAACTAACATTTTACAACAAACAGAAAATTATTAAAGGACAGAATTTGGAAACTAAACAACATACTGCTTAAGAAAAACTGGGTCAGAGAGTCACTCAAGCAGGAAATGCAAATGTTCCCGGAAACAAATGAAAATGAAGACAAAACCTATCAAAATATTTGGGACACAACTAAAGCAGTATTGAGAGGGAAACTCATAACCATACAATCACATATTAAACAACAAGAAAAAGCTCAAATAAACGACCTATGCACACCTCAAGGACTTAGAGGAAGAGGAACAAAGGAACCCTAGAGTAACCAGAAGGACAGAAATCATTAAAATTAGAGCAGAAATAAACAACATCGAAAATAAGAGAACCATACAAAAGATCAATGAAGCCAAATGTTGGTTTTTTGAAATATTAAATAATATTGACAAACCCCTAGCCAGACTCACTAAAAAAAAAAAAAGAGAGAGAGAAGAATCAAATTAATGGAATTGTAAACAATAGAGGAGATATCACAACTGACACCACAGAAATCCAGAGAATCATGCGAAACTTCTATGAAGAACTATACACCACCAAACTAGAGAATCTGGAAGAAATGGAACAATTCTTAGAAGCATATGCCCTTCCAAAACTGAACCAAGAAGAATTACAAAACCTAAATGCACCAATCTGAGACAAAGAAATCGAAACCGTTATTAATAATCTCCCTAACAACAAAAGTCCTGGACCAGAATGCTTCACAAACAAATTCTACAAAACCTTCAGGAAATAGTTAATACCCATACTCCTGAAGCTTTTCCATAAGATTAAAGAAACAGGACACTCCCTTCCACCTTCTATGAAGCCAACATAACCCTGAAACCAAAAGCTGACAGGGACACAACAAAAAAAGAAAACTACAAACCAATATCTCTGATGATCATAGATGCCAAAATATTAAACACAATCTTGGCCAGCTGGATACAACAGCATATCAAAAAGATTGTTCATCACCACCAAGTGGGATTTATCCCAGGAATTCAAGGTTGATTAAACGTAAGTCAATCAATGTCATTCACAACATCAACAAAACAAAGCAAAAACCACATGATTATCTCTATAGATGCAGAGAAAGACTTTGACAAAATCCAACACACATTCATGCTCAAAACTCTACAGAAAAATGGGAAATTCCTCAAGCTAGTGGAATCTATATATAGCAAACCTACAGTCAACATCATACTCAATGGACAGAAGCTGAAAACATTCCCCCTCAGATCGGGGACTAGACACCATTTCACCATTTCCCTTCAACATAGTATTGGAAGTTCTTGTCATAGCAATCAGGCAACAGAAAGAAATCAAAGGAATACAGATTGGAAGGGAAGAAGTCAAGCTCTCACTATTTGCAGATGATATGATAGTATACATAGAAAAACCTAAAGCATCCAGCAGAAAACTACTGGAAGTTATTAGGCAATATAGCAAGGTATCAGGCTACAAAATCAATGTATAAAAATCAGTGGCATTTCTCTATGCAAACACTAAATCTGAAGAAGACATCCAGAAATCACTCCCATTCATTGTTGCAACAAAATAAATAAAATACCTAGGAATAAAGCTGACCAAAGCTGACTTGTATACTGAAAACTATGAGTCAATATTTAAAGAAATAGAAACTGATACCAAGAAATGGAAAGACATCCAATGCTCATGAATTGGTAGAAGAAATATCATCAAAATGAATATTCTCCCTAGAGCCATATACAAATACAATGCAACACCCATCGAAGTTCGACAAATTTTCTTTAAGAGAGTAGAAGAATAACTACAATCATTTATCTGGAACCAGAAAACATCTAGAATTGCCAAAACCATCTTGAGGAAAAGAAACAGAAATGGAGGCATCACATTCCCAGACCTCAAACTTTATTATAAAGCTATCATCATCAAAACAGCATGATACTGGAACAAAAATAGGCACACAGACCAGTGGAACAGATATGAAAGCCCAGAACTAAACCCTCACACCTATGGACATCTAATCTTTGATAAGGGGGCCCTAAGTATTAAATGGAAGAAGGAGGCTCTCTTCAATAAATGGTGCTGGGAAAACTGGGTTGTAACATGCAGAAGAATGAAACTTAACTACTTTATCTCACCAGAAACAAAAATCAACTCCAAATGGATTAAAGACCTGGATGTTAGACCAGAAACAATCAAATACTTAGAGGAAAACATTGGTAAAACACTTTCCCACCTAAACCTCAAGGACGTCTTTGATGAAACAAACCCAATTGCAAGGAAGACTAAAGCAGAAACAAACAAATGGGACTATATCAAATTGAAAAGCTTCTGTACAGCCAAAGAAAGTATCAAACAAACAAAGAGACCTCTCATAGAATGGGAGAAGATCTTCACATGCCATACATCAGACAAGAAACTAATCACCAAAATATACAAAGAGCTCAGCAAACTTAGCAACAAAAAAAAAACAAATGACCCCATCCAAAAATGGTCAGAGGATATGAACAGAACATTCACTCCAGAGGAGTTCCAAAAGGCTAAAAAACATATGAAAAACTGCTCCAGGTAGCTGCTTGTCAGAGAAATGCAAATAAAGGCAACATTGAGATACCACCTCACTCCTGTGAGAATGGAATACATCAAAAAGGACAGAGGCAACAAATGCTGGAGAGGCTGTGGGGACAGAGGAACCCTTTTGCACTGCTCGTGGGAATGCAAATTGGTCCAGCCTCTGTGGAGACCTGTCTGGAGAACTCTCAGAAGGCTAGACATGGACCATCCTTATGACCCATTAATTCATCTCCTGGGGATCTACCCCAAGGACTCCATAACACCAAACCAAAAAGATGTGTGTATTCCTATGTTCATAGCAGCACAATTCATAATAGCTAAAACCTGGAAGCAACCCAGGTGCCAAACAACAGATGAGTGGCTGAGAAAGCTGTGGTATATATACACAATGGAATACTATGCAGCTACTAAAAACAATGAACTCAACTTCTTTCACCCATCTTGGTCAGAGCTAGCACTAATTATGAGCCAAGTAAGAAAGATAAAGATGAGTATGGGATGATCCCACTCATCAACAGAAGTTGAGAAATAAGATCTGAAAGGGAAACTAAAAGCAGGATCTGACTAAATTGAAAATAGGGCACCAAAATAAAAACCCTTGGGGAGGGGGAGGGTGGACATGTGGCTTCCTGGGCCGTTGGGGGGTAGGGGGTGGGTGGGATGGGACACAATATTTTGGTGGTGGGAATGGTGTTTATGTACACACCTATTAAATTGTAGTCATACAAATCACTTTTTAATTAATATGAGATGGGGGAAAATTGATTGTATGTCTAACAAAGGGACTTTTCAAAGTTAACCCAATTACCAAATAATGCGATGATAAGAATAACTATCCATTGTCTTCCTGAACCCTAAGAGATCAGAAACCTCACATTTCCACTATAGAGCCTAAACTTCCCCCAGTCCTGGAACCCTAAGGTAGGACCTACTTGCTTCTCCCAATTCTTATCAAATAATATTGCATCCACTGATTGCAACCATAATCAAAGCAAGGAGTGCCACCCCAAGCATGCTTCACTTCAGACTGTGTCCAGAGACTTCAGGTGTGGAATGACAACCCTTCAACTTCATCACTCAGGTGAGACCTTTCCTTTCATAATATTCACTAATTCCATCCCTGTGGTTCACTTCCTAACAAAGTCCCAAAACCTAGATATAGACCAGGTTCCAGGAGATGGAGCATATGTTCACATGTATCCATAAACCAGGGTGAATATATACCTGAAAGCAGTAGTACACTAGAGTTTGCAGTGAGTATCGCCCCCCAACACTTCATCTCCACTATTCCAACATTTGGGTCCATGATTCTTCAACAATTTGTTTGGTTTTGTATGTTAACTCTATTTTCAGTCCCCAGGTTCCAGATGCCATCAGGATGCCGGCCAGGCTTCTCTGGACTGAAGACCCCACCAATGTGTCCTGGAGCTCCGCTTCCCCAGAGACCCACCCTACTAGGGAGAGAGAGAGGTAGACTGGGAGTATGGATTGACCAGTCAACGCCCATGTTCAGCGGAGAAGCAATTACAGAAGCCAGACCTTCCACCTTCTGCAACCCACAACGACTCTTGGTCCATGCTCCCAGAGGTATAGAAAATGGGAAAGCTATTGGGGAAGGGGTGGGATATGGAAATTGGGTGGCAGGAATTGTGTGGAGCAATTTTTTTATGTCTCCTTTCTTAAATAAATAATAATAATAATAATAAAAGAAAAATATGGTACATTTGATTGGTTTCAAGGTGCACCAATCAGGTATGTTCAAGGGTAATGTGTGAATGGTTTGGCCACATTGTGAGTCATTATATAAGACAAATCATGAGGTGGATTGATTGAAACAAGATGATTTAAGCCAATTAGTTACATTTCTAGTCCCCTAGGTTTGCTGAAGTGCAGGAACAGAATACACACCTGTCTGTCTAATGTGCAATTGGGGGACATTTTATTTCACCCCGAGCCTGTTTCTGTCTTTCCTAGTGGACCAAAGCTCTAGAGATTCTCTCTCTCTCCTCTTTCTCTCACTCTTTCTTTCCTGATCCAGGGCACTTTACATGCACAATTTCACCAGTCCTAGTCCACCTTTGAATTCAGAGAGAGAGAGAGAGAGAGAGAGAGCTGCTACAGCACTAGAGCTGCTCTAAGACCTGTGGCACTCCTAGGCTCAGTTCTGGCCAAGGCTCAGTTCTGAGCTGAAATCTACTCATTAAGATATTCTCTCAAAGTAGAACTCATCCCCAGTCCCCTTGCCTACTCCAGAGGACTAGCTGACCTCACATGATTCAAAACATCAAAGTTGTAATCATATGATGGGTCATTCTGACATGGTGAGGCCAATCTTCACCATAAGAAGGGTGTCAGAAAAATAATCTTATTAGCATAAGCTCATCTATGGTCTAAGAGACCCATCATAAATAAAAGACACCAAGCAGTTCCAGAGGAACACCGTGGGGCTCTGGGTCATTTCAACTCTTATCATTGGCCAGTGGAATGTTCCATAACTCTGGACATGTAAGGTGGTAAACAGAACTGAAATTCATTAGAATAAAAGCAGAGCCAAAGAAAGTGAGAGAGGGAGAGGGTGTATGTGGAGAGGTAATCCCAAAAAAAGAAACATTTTCAGTTTAATACCTCCAACAGCATTATCTAGGCAGGGCAAACATTCATAATTTTGTCCCATCTTTTTTTACCCATTACCCAGAGCTTAGACATTTGTAAAGAAAAGTGGAAAGATAGGACAATGGTGACCTGCAACATATTACTTCTTTTCCTCAGCACCAAGCACTAGTGTGCTTTCAAGAAGCCAGGTAACAGAGCAAAAGAGTTTCTCCCTCTCTGGGACCTTTTAACACTATAGGCCCACTTCCACATTCCATGACTGGCCAGTTCTGATCTTTGAGGTCTAACTCAGTCATTTTAATTTACTCAGATAAAGGCAGGTGTTACAGTAGCATCAGGTCACAGGTCTTGATGTTAGGAGATGTCACTTTGGTGTTGCTTATTTCTTCCCTATAGGCATGGGATTTACTTTTTTAAAAAATTTATTTCTTTATTGGGGAATTAATGTTTTACATTCAACAGTAAATACAATAGTTTGTACATGCATATCATTCCCCAGTTTCGCATTTAACAATACAACCTCCACTATGTCATTTATCATCCTTCATGGACAAGTACCCACCCACTCCAGAGTCTTTTACTTTGGTGCAATACGCCAATTCTATTTCAGGATCTACTTGTGTTTTCTTTTCTGATCTTGTTTTTCAACTTCTGCCTGAGAGTGAGATCATCCCATATTCATCCTTCTGTTTCTGACTTATTTCATTCAACATGATTTTTTCAAGGTCCATCCAAGATCGGCTGAAAACGGTGAAGTCACCATTTTTTACAGCTGAGTAGTATTCCATTGTGTATATAGACCACAATTTGCTCAGCCACTCATCTGTTGTTGGACACCTGGGTTGCTTCCAGGTTTTGGCTATTACAAATTGTGCTGCCAAGAACATATGTGTACACAGATCTTTTTGGATGGATGTGTTGGGTTCCTTAGGATATATCCCCAGGAGGGGAATTGCAGGGTCATCGGGTAGGTCCATTTCTAGCCTTATGAGAGTTCTACAGACTGTTCTCCACAGAGGTTGGACCAATTGACATTCCCACCAGCAGTGCAGGAGGGTTCCTTTGACCCCACACTCTCTCCAGCATTTTCTGCTGTTACCTTTTATGATGTATGACATTCTCACAGGAGTGAAGTGATATCTCATTGTTGTCTTTATTTGCATTTCTCTGACAATCAGAGACTTGGAGCATTTTTTCATGTGTTTCTTGGCCTTATGGGTCTCTTCTGTGGTGAATATTCTGTCCAAATCCTGCCCCCATTTTTGGATGGGGTTATTTGTTGTCTTGTTGTTGAGTCTGGCAAGCTCTTTATATATGTTGGTTATTAAACTCTTATCTGATGTATGGCATGTAAAGATCTTCTCCCATTCTGTGAGGGGTCTCTTGATTTGGGTAGTGGTTTCTTTTGCTGTGAAGAAGCTTTTTAATTTGATGTAGTCACATAGATTTATACTTGCCTTAGTCTTCTTTGTAATTGGATTCGTTTCATTAAAAATGTCATTAAGACTTCCTGTTCTGGAGGCAGAGATACTAGCAGCAGATCGCTTTCTCTCCTCTCCTCTCCTCTCCTGGATCAACTAGGAATACCAAAGGAGACCACCCGGACTGAAACAAGACAGGACTAGAATGACCACAGGAACCCAGTAAATCACCCGTGAGTACAAACACATGTGGCTGGTGACAGAGAGGAGAGAGAGGGGCCTAAGGAGAGATAACAGTTCAACAGTTTATCAGTGGAGACATCACCTCCAGTCTGCTCCACAACAAGGGGACAGCTGAAGGGAGGAAAGGACTCCCCAGAGACTCACCAAGTGCAACTCTGAGTCTCCATTGCTACTACCCTCAGAATCTGGAGCAGCAACAGGGAGGGAGGGACACCAGGGGACAGAGATCTAACCGAAAACTCAGGAGAAGACCTATACTTCGGTGGTGTAGCTGAGGGGCTGTGAAAGTCTCTTTGCATAACCACTGGATTATCTCTGCCACACCCTGCTTCATCTCTTGGTCAGGAGTCAGTGATAAAGATAAGAAGCCTATTGACAGTTTAAAAGCCCTCAGGCTCCCATAGCCTACAGGGAAGAAAAAAAAAGAGGCTTTTACACCAGTGAGCTCCAACTCAGGGATTGAAAAAACTGTTACCTTCCACCACGGTAAACCCTTTAATTAAATTACTTAGACACAAGTCAATCCAGGCAATAGTGATCAATAATTTGAAAAGTACTGATAAAAGGAACTCATAACATAATATATAAAATGGTTAAAACAACAAGAAAAAATATTGGAGACTCGAACCAGGACAAGAGTCCAGCTAAAAGTCCTCCAGAGGGTGGAGCACAAAACAACGAGTTCAACATCCAAACATTAGCTAAGGAAATAATAACAGGAGTGAGTAAAGAATTTGAAAAAATTGTAATCAGAAATGCAGGAACAACAAATGAGAATATGGAAGAAAATTCTAATTATCTCATGGTTATTCAAGAGCTGAAAGCTGAAATTGCTGAGCTAAGAAGGCAACTAGCGGAACAAGCTAAAACAGTATCAGAGCAGGGCAACAAAATAGATGAACTCCAGAAAACAGTAGAGGGCAGAGAGAATAGAATCTATGAGGCTGAAGACAGAATTAGCAAGATTGAGGATGAATTAGAGACAACTAAAAAAGAAGTAAGAGATCTCAAAAAGAGATTAAGAGATGCTGAAAACAACAACAGAGTCCTATGGGATGACTTCAAAAGAAACAATATACGCATTATTGGCTTACCAGAGGAAGAAAGAGGAGAGGAAGAAAGCATTCTCCAGGCCATAATAGCTGAAAATTTCTCTAGTCTAGACAACACCAAAGACATAAAGATTCAAGAATCCCAGAGGGTCCCAAACAGAATTAACCCAGACCTAAAGACACCAAGACATGTCATACTTAGAATGGAAAGGAATAAGGATAAAGAAAGGATCCTGAAGGCTGCAAGAGAAAAACAAAGAGTCACCTACAAAGGAAAACCCATAAGATTAGTAGCAGACTTCTCCATACAAACACTACAGGCCAGAAGAGAATAGCAAGATATCTATCGAGTGCTCAATGAGAAAGGCTTTCAGCCAAGAATACTATATCCTGCTAGACTGTCATTCAGACTAGATGGAAGCATCAAAACCTTCTCAGACAAGCAACAGTTGAAGGAAGCAACCATCACCAAGCCTTCCCTGAAATAAGTTCTGAAAGGTCTCCTATAAACATCCAGACCCCCACACACAGGACATATATCAAAACACTCTAAAACTCTTCAAGAATGGCGTTAAAATATCTTCAATCTTTGATATCCATAAATGTCAATGGCCTGAATTCACCTATTAAAAGACACAGAGTAGGAAGATGGATCAGAAAACACAACCCAACAATATGCTGTCTACAGGAAACTCACCTAACTCAACAAGACAAACACAGACTTAAAGTGAAAGGATGGAAAACTATCATACAAGCCAATGGCCCACAAAAAAGGGAAGGAACAGCTATTCTCATATCTGACATGATAGACTTTAAAATAGATAACATTAAAAAAGATAGGAATGGACACTATTGAATGCTCAGAGGATCAGTCAATCAAGAGGACATAACAATTATTAATATCTATGCACCCAATGAGAAGCCATCTAAATACATCAAACTTCTACTGAAAGAGCTACAGCAATATATTAACAGTAACACAATCATAGTAGGGGACTTCAACACCCCACTATCTCAACTTGACAGATCATCCAGGAAGAAAATGAGTAAAGACATAAGGGAGCTAAATGAAGAGATAGATAAACTAGAACTATTGGACATTTTCAGAGTCATTCATCCCAAGAAACTGGAATACACATTTTATTCAAATCCACATGGATCATTCTCAAGGATAGACCATATGTTAGGCCACAAAGACAGCATCAGCCAATTCAAGAGCACTGAAATCATCCCAAGCATCTTCTCAGACAACAGTGGAATTAAACTAACACTTAACAATCAACAAAAGATTAGTAACAGTCCCAAAATGTAGAAGCTCAACAGTACACTTCTGAACAACTTCTGGGTCAAAGAGGAAATCAAGGAAGAAATCAAAATGTTTCAAGAGTTCAATGAAAATGAAGACACAAGCTATCAAAATATTTGGGACACAGCTAAAGCAGTCCTAAGAGGGAAATTCATAGCTATACAAGCACACATAGGAAACAAGAAAAGGCACAAATAAACAGCCTTATTGCAAATCTTAACGACCTAGAAGAAGAACAACAAAGGAAAGCAACTAGAAGGACAGAAATCACTAAAGTTAGGGCAGAAATAAATAACATTGAGAATAGGAAAACCATACAAAAGATCAATGAAAGTAAATGTTGGTTCTTCGAAAGAGTGAACAAAATCGACAAACCTTTAGCCAGACTCACAAAACAAAAAAGGGAGAAGACCCAAATAAAGCGAATAGTAAATGAAAGAGGAGATATCACAACAGACATTGCAGAAATTCAACATATCATGCGAGGCTTCTATGAACAACTATATGCCACCAAGCTAGAGAACCTGGAAGAAATGAATGATTTCCTAGATACCTACCAACTTCCAAAACTAAGTAAAGAGGAAGTGGATAACATGAACAGGCCCATCACAGCTAATGAAATTGAAACAGTTATCAAAAATCTTCCCAAAAATAAAAGTCCTGGACCAGATGGTTTTACAAATGAATTCTACAAAAACCTTCAAAGAAGAACTAATACCTCTACTTTTAAAAGTCTTCCAGAAGATTGAAGACACTGGAATACTCCCTGCCAGCTTCTATGAAGCCAACATCACCCTGACATCAAAAGCAGACAGGGACACAACCAAAAAAGAAAACTACAGACCAATATCTCTGATGAACATAGATGCGAAAATATTGAACAAAATTCTAGCCAACCGGATACAGCAGTATATCAAAAAGATTGTTCATCATGACCAAGTGGGGTTTATCCCAGGCATGCAAGGTTGGTTTAATATACGTAAGTCAATCAATGTGATCCACCACATCAACAAAAGCAAGACCAAAAACCACATGGTCATATCAATAGATGCAGAGAAAGCCTTTGACAAAATACAACATCCCTTTATGATCAAAGCACTAAAAGAAATGGGAATAGATGGAAAATTCCTGAAGATAGTGGAGTCTATATATAGCAAACCTAGAGCCAACATCATACTCAATGGTGAAAAACTGGAAGCATTTCCCCTCAGATCAGGTACTAGACAGGGCTGCCCACTATCACCATTACTATTCAACATGGTGTTGGAAGTTCTTGCCATAGCAATCTTGCCATAGCAAACATATGTGTACACAGATCTTTTTGGATGGATGTGTTGGGTTCCTTAGGATATATCCCCAGGAGGGGAATTGCAGGGTCATCGGGTAGGTCCATTTCTAGCCTTCTGAGAGTTCTACAGACTGTTCTCCACAGAGGTTGGACCAATTGACATTCCCACCAGCAGTGCAGGAGGGTTCCTTTGACCCCACACCCTCTCCAGCATTTGCTGCTGTTACCTTTTATGATGTATGACATTCTCACAGGAGTGAAGTGATATCTCATTGTTGTCTTAATTTGCATTTCTCTGACAATCAGAGACTTGGAGCATTTTTTCATGTGTTTCTTGGCCTTTTGGATCTCTTCTGTGGTGAATATTCTGTCCAAGTCCTCCCCCCATTTTTGGATGGGGTTATTAGTTGTCTTGTTGTTGAGTCTGGCAAGCTCTTTATTGGTTGTTAAACTCTTATCTGATGTATGGCATGTAAAGATCTTCTCCCATTCTGTGAGGGGTCTCTTGGTTTGGGTAGTGGTTTCTTTTGCTGTGAAGAAGCTTTTTAATTTGATGTAGTCCCATAGGTTTATACTTGCCTTAGTCTTCCTTGTAATTGGATTCGTTTCATTGAAAATGTCTTTAAAATTTATACGGAAAAAAGTTCTGCCAATATTTTCCTCTAAGTATCTGATAGTTTCTGGTCTAACATCCAAGTCCTTGATCCACTTGGAATTTACTTTTGTATTTGGTGGAATACAGTGATTCAGTTTCATTCTTCTGCATGTTTCAACCCATTGTTTCCAACACCATTTGTTGAAGAGACTCTGCTTTCCCCATGTAATAGTCAGGGCCCCTTTGTCAAAGATTAGATGTCCCTAGGTGTGGGGCCTCATTTCTGGGCTCTCAATTCTATTCCACTGGTCAGTGTGTCTATTCATGTTCCAGTACCAAGCAGTTTTGATGACAATGGCCCTATAATACAGTTTGAGATCTGGGAGTGTGATGCCTCCAGTTCTGTTCTTTTTTCTCAAGATTGTTTTGGCAATTCTAGGTCTTTTCTGGTTCTAGATTAACATTTGTAGCAATTTTTCTATTCTCCTAAAAAGTGTGCTTGGGATCTTGATGGGGATAGCATTAAATCTGTAGATGGCTCTAGGTAATATATTCATTTTGATGATGTAATTCTTCCACCCCATGAACGTGGAATATCTTTCCACTTCTTTGTGTCTTTTTCAATTTCTTTGAGTATATTGTTTTTGTTGCTATAGAAAAAGGAATTGATTTCTGGATTTCAATTTCTTCTAACTTAGTGTTTGCATAGAGGAATGCCACTGACTTTTGAATGTTAATTTTATAGCCTGACACATTACTGTATTGCCTGATGATTTCCAAAAGCTTCTTGCTGGATTCCTTAGGTTTTTCCATGTATACTATCATGTCATCTGCAAATAAGGAGAGTTTGACTTCTTGCTCCTGCCTGATTGCTATGGCAAGAACTTCCAACACTATGTTGAATAGTAATGGTGATAGTGGGCAGCCCTGTCTGGTACCTGATCTGAGGGGAAATGCTTCCAGTTTTTCACCATTGAGTATGATGTTGGCTATAGGTGTGTTATACATAGACTCCACTATGTTTAGGAATTTTCCATCTGTTCCCATTTTTTGTAGTATTTTGATCATAAAGGGATGTTGTATTTTGTCAAAAGCTTTCTCTGCATCTATTGATATGACCATGTGGTTTTTGGTCTTGCTTTTGTTGATGTGGTGGATCACATTGATTGACTTACATATATTAAACCAACCTTGCATGCCTGGGATAAACCCCACTTGGTCATGATGAACAATCTTTTTGATATACTGCTGTATCCGGTTGGCTAGAATTTTGTTCAATATTTTCGCATCTATGTTCATCAGAGATATTGGTCTGTAGTTTTCTTTTTTGGTTGTGTCCCTGTCTGCTTTTGATGTCAGGGTGATGTTGGCTTCATAGAAGCTGGCAGGGAGTATTCCAGTGTCTTCAATCTTCTGGAAGACTTTTAAAAGTAGAGGTATTAGTTCTTCTTTGAAGGTTTTTGTAGAATTCATTTGTAAAACCATCTGGTCCAGGACTTTTATTTTTGGGAAGATTTTTGATAACTGTTTCAATTTCATTAGCTGTGATGGGCCTGTTCATGTTATCCACTTCCTCTTTACTTAGTTTTGGGAGTTGGTAGGTATCTAGGAAATCATTCATTTCTTCCAGGTTATCTAGCTAGGTGGCATATAGTTGTTCGTAAAGCCTCGCATGATATGTTGAATTTCTGCAATGTCTGTTGTGATATCTCCTCTTTCATTTACTATCTGATCTTTTTGGGTCTTCTCCCTTTCCCTTTTTTGTTTTGTGAGTCTGGCAAAAGGTATGTGGATTTGTTTATCCTTTTGAAGAACCAACATTTGCTTTCATTGATCTTTTGTATGGTTTTCCTATTCTCAATGTTATTTATTTCTGCCCTAACTTTAGTGATTTCAGTCCTTCTGGTTGCTTTAGGGTTCCTTTGTTGTTCTTCTTCTAGGTCTTTAAGATGTGCAATCAGGCTGTTTATTTATGCTTTTTCTTGTTTCCTAATGTGTCCTAAGGAGTCTTAGGACTGCTTTAGCTGTGTCCCAAATATTTTGATAGCTTGTGTCTTCATTTTCATTGAAGTCTCGAAACATTTTGATTTCTTCCTTGATTTCCTCTTTGACCCAGAAGTTGTTCAGAAGTGTACTGTTGATCTTCCACATTTTGGGACTGTTACTAATCTTTTGTTGATTGTTAAGTGTTAGTTTAATTCCACTGTGGTCTAAGAAGAAGCTTGGGATGATTTCAATGCTCTTGAATTGGCTGATGCTGATTTGTGGCCTAATCCTTTTTTTGTGGTCTATCCTTGAGAATGACCCATGAGGATTTGAGTAAAATGTTTCTTCCATTTTTTTGGGATGAATGAATCTGAAAATGTCCAAAAGTTCTAGTTTATCTCTTCATTTAGCTTCCTTATGTCTTTATTGATTTTCTGCCTGGATGATCTGTCAGGTTGAGAGAGTGGGGTGTTAAAGTCCCCTACTATGATTGTGTTACTGTTAATATATTGCTGTAGCTCTTTCAGTAGAAGTTTGATGTATTTAGATGGCTTCTCATTGGGTGCATAGATGTTAGTAATTGTTAAGTCCTCTTGATTGACTGATCCTCTGAGCATTAAGAAGTGTCCATTCCTATCTTTTTTAATCTTTTTTTTCTATTTCTTTTCCTTTTTATTTAAGAAAAGATTAATTAACAAAACCATAGGGTAGGAGGGGTACAATTCCACACAATTCTTACCACCCACACTCCATATCCCACCCCCTCCCCTGATAGCTTTCCCATTCTCTATCACTCTGGTAGCATCAACCCAGGGTCATTGTGGGTTGCAGAAGGTAGAAGGTCTAGCTTCTGTAATTGCTTCCCCGCTGAACCTATGCCTCTCTCTTTCCCTAGTAGGATGGGTCTCTGGGGAAGCGGAGCTCCAGGACACATTGGTGGGGTCTTCAGTCCAGAGATGCCTGGCCGGCATCCTGATGACATCTGGAACCTGGTGACTGAAAAGAGAGTTAACATACGAAGCCAAACAAATTGCTGAGCAATCATGAACCCAAAGCTTGGAATAGTGGAGAGGAAGTGTTAGGGGGGTACTCACTACAAACTCTAGTGTAATTCTGCTTTCAGGTATATATTTTGCAGTAGTTTATGGATATGTGTGAACATATACTGTCTCTCACAGAAATTGGTTTTGGGACTTTGTTAGAAAGTGAACCACCTGAGATGGAATTAGAGTATACTATGAAAGGAAAGGTCTCACCCTGAATGAAGCTGAAGGGTTGTCATTCCACACGTGAAGTCTCTGGACACAGTCTGAAGTGAAGCATGTTGAGGTGGCAATCGTTGTGTTGGTTAGGTTGTGATCGGCAGATGCAATATTATTTGATATGGATTGGGAGAGGCATACAGGAAAGTGGGCCCTATCCAATGATTCCAGGACTGGAAGTAGAGGCTCTATAGTGGAGATGTGAGGTTCCTGCTGTCTTAGGGTTCAAAAAGACAATCGATAGTTATCATCACATTGTTTGCTAATTGGGTTAACTTTGGAAAGTCCTTTTGTTAGGGTTTGCTGTACAGTACCCAGTATCTTGTATATAGCTGTGCTATTGGTTGCTTCTGATCTACTTGGTCTAGGCTTTTGAGAGAGTCTGCATTATCAATTACACAGCCTATATATTGAACAGATTCAGTTTGTGTTTTGAAAAAAATCGAGACATACAATTAATTTTCCCCCTCTCATATTAATTAACTAGTGATTTATATGACTACATTTTACTAGGAGTGTACATAAACACCATTACCACCACCAAAAGACTGTGACACATACCTACCACCCACTCCCACCCCCCATTGTCCCAGGAAGCTGCATGTCTACCCCTCACCACGGGGTTTCTTCTTACAATTTGGTCAGGTCCTGCTTTTAGTTTCCCTTTCAGATCTTCTTCCTCTACTTCTGTTGATGAGTGGGATCATCCCATACTCATCTTTATCTTTCTGACTTAGCTCACTTAACATAATTCCTTCTAGCTCTCTCTGTCCAAGATGGGTCAGAGAGGATGGGTTATTGTTCTTGATAGCTGCATAGTATTCCATTGTGCATACATACGACAGTTTTCTCAGTCACTCACCTGTTGTTGGGCACCTGGGTAGCTTCCAGGTTTTAGCTATTATGAATTGTGCTGCTATGAACATAGGAGTACACACCTCTTTTAGGTTGGGTGCTATGGAGTCCTTGGGGTATAAACCCAGGAGAGGAATTACTGGATCATATGGAAGGTCCATGTCTAGACTTGTGAGAGTTTTCCAGACTGCTCTCCACAGAGGCTGGAGCAATTTACATTCCCACCAGCAATGTAAAAGGGTTCTTCTGTCCCACAACCTCTCCAGCATTTGTTGCTGCTGTCCTTTTTGATGTATGCCATTCTTATAGGAGTGAGGTGGTATCTTAGTGTTGTCTTAATTTGCATTTCTCTGACAATCAGTGACTTAGAGCAGTTTTTCATATGTTTGTTAGCCTTTTGGATTTCCTCTAAGGTGAATGTTTTGTTCAAATCCTCTGCGCCATTATGGATGGTGTCATTTGCTTCTTTGGTGCTAAGTTTGCTGAGATCTTTATATATTTTGATGATTAGTTTCTTGTCTGATGTATGGCATGTGAAGATCTTCTCCCATTCTGTGAGGGGTCCCTTTGTTTGTTTGATAGTTTCTTTGGATGTGCAGAAGCTTTTCAATTTGATGTAGTCCCATTGGTTTGTTTCTGCTTTAGTATTCCTTGCAATTGGGTTTGATTCATCAAAGATGTCATTGAGGTGTATGTGGGAAAGTGTTTTACCAATGTTTTCCTCTAAGTATTTGATTGTTTCTGGTCTGACATCTAGGTCTTTGATCTATTTGGAGTTGATTTTTGATTCTGGTGAAAGAAAGTGGTTCAATTTCATTCTTCTGCATGTTACAACCTAGTTTTCCCAGCACCATTTTTAGAAGAGAGCTTCCTTTTTCCATTTAATCCTTAGGAGCCCCTTATCAAAGATTATATGTTCATAGGTGTGGGGATATATTTCTGGACTTTCAATTCTGTTCCACTGGTCTGTGTGACTATTTTTGTTCCAGTACCATGCTGTTTTGATGATGATGGCTTTATCATATAGTTTAAGGTCTGGGAGTGTGATGCTTCCAGTTCTGTTTCTTTTCCTTAAGATGGTTTTGGCAATCGTAGGTGCTTTCATGTTCCAGTTAAATGATTATAGTGTTTTTTCTATTCTCTTAAAGAAGCTTGGTGGAATTTTGATGGATATTGCATTAATTTTGTATATGGCTCTGGGGAGAATATTCATTTTGATGATATTTATTCTTCCAATCCATGAGCATGGGATATCTTTCCATGTCTTGGTATCAGTTTTTATTTCCTTGAGTAGCGACTCATATTTTTCAGTATATAAGTCTTTCACTTCTTTGGACAACTTTATTCCTAGGTATTTTATTTATTTTGCTGAAACTGTAAATGGGAGTGATTTCTGGATGTCTTCTTCTTCAGATTTAGTGTTTGCATAAAGAAATGCCACTGATTTTTGGACATTGATTTTGTAGCCTGATACCTTGCTATATTGCCTAATAACTTCCAGTAGTTTTCTGCTGGATTCTTTAGGTTTTTCTATGTATACTATCATATCATCTGCAAATAGTGAGAGCTTGACTTCTTCTCTTCCAATCTGTATTCCTTTGATTCCTTTCTCTTGCCTGATTGCAATGGCAAGAACTTCCATTACTATGTTAAAGAGTAATGGTGACAATGGTCAGCCCTGTCTTGTCCCTGATCGGAAGGGGTATGCTTTCAGCTTCTGTCCATTGAGTATGATGTTGGCTGTAGGTTTGCTATATATAGACTCCACTATCTTGAGGAATTTCCCATCTATTCCCATTTTTTGTAGAGTTTTGAGCATGAATGGGTGTTGGATTTTGTCAAAGGCTTTCTCTGCATCTATTGAGATAATCATGTGGTTTCTGGCTTTGCTTTTATTGATGTGGTGAATGGCATTGATTGACTTACAGATTTTGAACCAGCCTTGCATTCCTGGTATGAATCCCACTTGGTCGTGATGAACAATCTTCTCGATATGTCGCTGTATCCGGTTGGCCAAGATCTTGTTTAATATTTTGGCATCTATGTTCATCAGAGATATTGGTATGTAGTTTTCCTTTTTTGTTGTGTCCCTATCAGCTTTTAGTATCATGGTGATGTTGGCTTCATAGAAAGTGGAAGGGAGTATTCCTGTTTCTTCAATCTTATGGAAAAAGCTTAAGAAGTATGGGTGAAAGGGAAGTAGAGCAGAGATACACACATAGAGAGTCCACTCTGAGTCAGATATCTTCCCCCAAATAATTCACAAATTCAGAAAGGCAAAGATAAAGGAAGGAAGAAGTGTATGACAAGATAAAAAAAAAGAAAAAAGAGATAAGAGAGAGAAAAAAGATAAGAAAAAGAGCTGTAATTAAAGAACCAGAAATGAAAGTTTTTTTTTATTACTTTATTTTTAATTTAGTTTACTTTTTTTAATTAGCTAGGAGGAGGAGGGAGGGGAGAGTCTGTAGATGAGGTAGGAGTAACGAGACAAGTTCCTCCCACAATAGATAAGATGCCCACTACCCTAGCAATGAAAGATACCCTGGGGGTGGGGGGGAGATATATGCCTTTCTATAATATTAATAATAAAATAGAGCAGGGTAAAAAAAAAAGACCCCTTCCCAGATTACCTCAAATCTTGTGATCAGAGGCAGCTGATTGTTAAGAAAGAGAAAAAAAAACAAACTCAGGACTAGACAAGGATAGCTGAAATAGACAGTTATGTAGATCTACTATCCACTGTATATTCTAGGAGTAGCTAAAGGAGAATGGATGTTGAGCAAAGATACTCGCAGTGAGAGTCCAACTCTGAGTCAGAATTCTTCCCCCAAATAATTCCCAAATGTGTATAGTGAATTCAAAAAAGCACACTGTTTGGTGGTGTGGGGGCTGGGGCCTGTGGCTTTGGAAGCTGTAGGATTAAGGAAGAAAGGATGGCAAGAATGAGAAAAAGAAGAAAAAAGAAAGAGAGAGAAAAAAGAAAAAGATAAGAAAAAGAACAGTCATAAAAGAGTGGTGAAAGGTAAGAGTTTTTTATTTATTTCCTTATTTTTAATTATTTAATTAGCTATGTGGGTGAGGTGGGGGTTGGCTACTTAGAAAGAAAAAATGCCAGAGGTTTCAGAAGGGTATAGACTCAGAATGAATGATACTCCCTGGTGGGACTGGAATTTTGGTAAAGAAAGGGGCTCAGCAGGGAGCCTGCTAGGAGCTGGTCCCCAGGGACTGGTTATGGGGGTGGGGAGGTAGGGGGAGGAGGTGTGCTTAATAATTTAAAAGAAAGCAAAAAATTTTTTTTCCCTTTTTTCCTACTCTATGTTTTAACCCAAATTATGTTATAGTCATCTCCTTGGTGTCACCGCTAGGACCCCTTATTGACTGGCCTACTAAAGGCAGAAAATCCTACCGTTTCCAGAAGATGTGGTCAGAGCTCAAGCCACTAGAAGCTTCTCAGTCTGCCATCTTCTGGGAACCCCCTCTTTTTAAATCTTATCTATTTTGAAGTCTATCATGTCAGATATGAGAATAGCTGTTCCTGCCCTTTTTTGTGGGCCATTGGTTTGTATGATAGTTTTCCATCCTTTCACTTTAATTCTGTGTTTGTCTTGTTGAGTTAGGTGGGTTTCCTGTAGACAGCATATTGTTGGGTTGTGTTTTCTCATCCATCTTCCTACTCTGTGTCTTTTAATAGGTGAATTCAGGCCATTGACATTTATTGATATCAGAGATCGAAGATATTTTAATGCTATTCTTGTAGAGTTTTAGAGTGTTTTGATATATGTCCTATGTGTGGGGGTCTGGATGTTTATAGGAGACCTTTCAGAATTTCTTTCAGGGCGGGCTTGGTGATGGTTGCTTCCTTCAACTGTTGCTTGTCTGAGAAGGTTTTGATGCCTCCATCTAGTCTGAATGACAGTCTAGCAGGATATAGTATTCTTGGCTGAAAGCCTTTCTCATTGAGCACTTGATAGATACCTTGCCATTCTCTTCTGGCCTGTAGTGTTTGTATGGAGAAGTCTGCTGCTAATCTTATGGGTTTTCCTTTGTAGGTGACTCTTTGTTTTTCTCTTGCAGCCTTCAGGATCCTTTCTTTATCCTTATTCCTTTCCATTCTAAGTATGACATGTCTTGGTGTCTTTAGGTCTGGGTTAATTCTGTTTGTCACCCTCTGGGCTTCTTGAATATTTATGTCTTTGATGTCTAGACTAGAGTAGTTTTCAGCTATTATGGCCTGGAAAATGCTTTCTTCCCCTCCTTCTCTTTCTTCCTCTGGTAAGCCAATAATGCGTATATTGTTTCTTTTGAAGTCATCCCATAGGACTCTGTTGTTGTTTTCAGCATCTCTTAATCTCTTTTTGAGATCTCTTACTTCTTTTTTAGTTGTCTCTAATTCATCCTCAGTCTTGCTAATTCTGTCTTCAGCCTCATAGATTCTATTCTCTCTGCCCTCTACTGTTTTCTGGAGTTCATCTATTTTGTTGCCCTGCTCTGATACTGTTTTAGCTTGTTCAGCTAGTTGCATTTTTAGCTCAGTGATTTCAGCTTTCAGATCTCTAATAACCATGAGATAATTAGTATTTTCTTCCATATTCTCATTTGTTGTTCCTGCATTTCTGATTACAATTTTTTCAAATTCTTTACTCACTCCTGTTATTATTTCCTTAGCTAATGTTTGGATGTTGAACTCGTTGTTTTGTGCTTCACCCTCTGGAGGACTTTTAGCTGGACTCTTGTCCTGGTTCAATTCTCCAATATTTTTTCTTGTTGTTTTAACCATTTTATATATTATGTTATGAGTTCCCTTTATCAGTACTTTTCAAATTACTGATCACTATGACCTGGATTGACTTGTGTTTAAGTAAGTTAATTAAAGAGTTCACAGTGGTGGAAGTTAATAGTTGTTTCAATCCCTGAGTTGGAGCTCAGTGGTTTAAAAGCCTCTTTTTTTTCCTTCCCTATAGGCTATGGGAGCCTGAGGAATTTTAAACTATCAGTAGGCTTCTTAGCTTAATCACTGACTCCTGACCAAGAGATAAAGCAGGGTGTGGCAGAGATAATCCAGTGGTTATGCAAAGAGACTTTCACAGCCCCTCAGCTATGCTACCGAAGTATAGGTCTTCTCCTGAGTTTCCTGGTTAGATCTCTGTCCCCTGGTGTCCCTCCCTGTCACTGCTCCAGATTCTGAGGGTAGTAGCAATGGAGACTCAGAGTTGCACTTGGTGAATCTCTGGGGAGTCCTCTCCTCCCTTAAGCTGTCCCCTTGTTGGTGGAGCAGACTGGAGGTGGTGTCTCAACTGATAAACTGCTGAACTGTTAGCAGTCACTTAATCTCTCCTTAAGCTCCTCTCTCCTCTCTGTTACCAGCCACACTTGTTTGTACTCACCGGTGATTTACTGGGTTCCTGTTGTCATTCTAGTCCTGTTTTGTTTCGGTCCTGGGTGGTCTCCTTTGGCATCAGGCATGGGATTTTCTAGAGCTACTGATTCCAGGAAGTACTTGTGCAAATTAAGTCCATTTTTGCCCCACCTTGAGGACTCTCTACCCTACCTATCACTAGCACTTAGGAAGCCCAAGCATTTGAATTACTCCTCCCAGAAACCTAGGTTTAGTGAATTTGAAATAGAGGCATGATTCACAGTTATCCAGCAAAAATCTTTTGACAAGTATACATACACAGGGAAAACAACAAATATTTTTCCAGTTTTCTTTCTCTCTCACTTTTTTTTTTCTTCTTCCCATCACTGGGGTTAGGCTAGGACTTGGTGGGTAAAAGAGAGATACCTACAGCCAGCTTCACCTACTCATGAATCATCCCCTCAGGAGGGGGGCTTGAACCAGGGCCTTCAAACATGGTAATGTATGTGCTTTACCAGTTGTGCCACCACGCAGCCCCCAGCAGCAGAAGAGATAAGAGTAGATAGGAACAAGTATTTTTCCATTGTTTCCTTAGATTGCTAAGTGTGTGTGTGTGTGTGTGTAGTAGTAGTAGTAGTATAAAAGAATCCTTAAAATGATGTTATAGCAGTGACTTAAATGCTACATTTTTTAGATAAATGCAAAAGTGATGAGCTCAGTGATATTAATGTTCCCTTTATTTTCTGCAGTGCATATCAGTGTAAACTTATGTGTAATTACTCTATTCTGACATGTTATTATTTCATCTCAGTGTGGGAGATTGCTAGACTAGATTGCTAGTTAAGAAGTTATAGAAGACCAACCAACCCATCATTTATACTTACAAAAACATTTATGTGCCTTTGTGAGACTTTTTTTCCAAGTGAAAAACACATTTTTCTCTAGTTAAGTGACAGAAAGACACAGAGAAAAATAACAGAGTTCTGCTCTGCTCTGGTTTATGGTGGTGCTGAGAATTAAACCTAGTACCTCAAATTCTCAGGCATGAAAGGTTTTTGTTTTCATTTTCTTTTGTTTTGTTTTGTTTCTTTCATAACCATTGTGTTTTTCCCCCAAACCAAATATGTTTTAATTATTTATTTGCTAAAGACAGAAATTGAAAGAGAAAGAAAGAGTATAGTATCACTCTGGCATAATTAATTCTGGGAATTAAACTTCAGATCTCATTGAGAGTCCAGTGCTTTATCCACTGGACCACTACTCACTATGTAATTTTTCCATTTGAATTATTTTATTGTCTAATTTAATACTTATCAGAAATAATATACCTTAAAAGTATTCAATTAGCATAAAGGGGATATATGATATTATATATAAAATATCTATATTTAAAATTTTATTTCTCACTGCTTCTATCGACATACTAGTTAATATTTTAGATGATTATTTCTATTATCTTATATTGTACAGTAATATCTTAATATAGTCTGTTTATATATGCATACAAATACATAGTTACATATGAGGAGTTTTAAAGAGATAGCTTAAAATATAAATAATTTCTGGGCCTGGAGAGAATTCACAGAAGTAGTATACCATATTTTCATGAGGACCCAGGTTCAACATGTCATAGTAAAGTAGTACTACCATATTATTAGCAATATTACCAGAGTAGCGCTCTTAACAAGATGGTGAATAATCTTGTTACCTATTAATTTCTAGACACACAGAGAATTTTTTACTGTCAAGGGAGCTGTTGAAACTTCTAGTTAAATGGGATCTCTGTTGTTTCCTTTAGTAAGATTTTTTTACCCTTTGCAGACTATGGTCTTTAAGAAAAAAACATAAATTCCCGTGGTGGGGAGATTAATGGTAGATATTAAATGACACTATTCTTTTTCTACTCCTTGGATGTTGGCCCCATGTGATCTTCTGCTTTACCTTATGACTGACAATATAGATTATGAAATACCACTTGACACCTGTGAGAATGTCATATATTAAAAAAGAGAGTAGCAATCAAATATTGGAGAGGATATGGGGAAAAAAGGGACAATTCTGCACTGCTGATGGGGGTGTAAATTATTCCAACCCTGGTGGGAAACAGTCTGGAAATTTCTCAGAATTCCAGAAATAGGCCAACCCACATGACCCAACAATTTCTCTTTAGGGTAGTTATACAAAGAAAACAAAAACACCTATTAAAGGGTTCTATGTATACCTATATTCGCAGCAGCACAATTTGTAATCACCAAAACTTGGAAGTAACTCAGATATACAAAGACAAATGAGTAATACATAATGGAATACTGCTCATCCATTAAAAATGATGAAATCATCTCCTTTTTGTCATTTTGGATAGAAGATCAAAACATCATGTTAAGTGAGATAAGCCAAAAAGAGATATACAAATAATGAATGATCTCACTTATAGGATGGACTTAATAACAAAGTTACACATAAACTGGGCATTGTATATTGATAAGCAAGGAACTTAAAACAAAGTGACACATAAACTGGGCATGGTATATTGATAAGCAAGGAACTCTGAGGAAGGAGGAGGACAAAGGGTTGGAAGAGAACTTTGGGGACCTCATGCATAATGAAATTATACTCATGTGACAATGGCTGCACTGTCAAACATTAATCTGCTCAATAGAAGAAAATAGATTTCGTGCTTAAAGGATTAAGAATTTTAGTAAATCTCTACATAGTGGTGCCAACTAAAGTTCTACATAGGAAAAAAAAGTAAACTTGCAAGTATATTCATACTTAGAACATGTTTATGTCAGTAAAGGTGATTTGCTGACCTTTTTGGAATGGACAAATGTCAGTGTGTTTGAATTGTTAACAGGTGCTTGTACACTTGGTATATGTTGCTGGAAAATGGAACTTTCAGCGGTGACAATAGTTGACTCAGACTTGGAAATTTATCAATAACATAGGTTAAATTATGACCACATTGTTTGTCTGCTTGATTATTGGGTACCTTTGCAGTAGAGAATAATTTTTCATTGGCATTTATTTATGACACAAAAATCTTCAGACATTGTGTCCTCATTATCTTTCCACATGCTTCTACTGTAGTGCCACTTGTTTTTATTATTCAATTGTTTCCAGGTTCAGGTCCTGGAACATGATGGCAGAGGAGGACCTAATGGGAGTTGAATCGCTATGTGGAACACTAGGAAATCTTCCGCATGTACAAACTATTGTATCTTATTGTTGTCTGTCATCTAATAGTCCCTCAATAAATAAATTTTAAAAATATTATCCTTCTTCATCCTTCCTAAAAATCAACCATGTCTAAGTGCCTGTGACCTAAACAATATCACATTAATAATAATATACTGAACTTTTAGGTAATCAAAAGACTACCTGTTAGTCAAAGATACATGTCAAAGACAAATCCCCAATGAGCTGTGCGCAAAATAGTGTTTCATAAATAGTAGACTCAACATTTGTTGACTAACTCTGGAATATAAAATGATTTTCCTTCAACAATGTTGTCATTGCTAAATGAAAATCATTATTTATCATTGTGACTTTCTTCTCATCTTCACCTTGCTAATTTTCAAAAACCCCTCACAAGGATAGAAATATACCTTCCATGTGACCTAGTAATTCCTCTCCTAGGGATATATCCTAAGAACTCCATAACATCCAACCAAAAAGATATGTGTACACCTATGCTCATAGTAGCACAATTAATAGCTAAAACCTGGAAGCAAACCAGGTGCCCAACAAGAGATGAATGGCTGATAAAGCTGTGCTATATTTACAAGCTATTAAGAACAATGAACTCATTTTCTCTAACGCATCTTGGATGGAGCTAGAAGGTATTATGTTAAGTGAGCTACCTCAGAAAGACAAAGACGAGTATGGGATGATCCCATTCATAAAAGCAGAATAGGACTGAATTTGGAGTAGGGCATCAAAGTAAAAATCTTTGGGTGGAGGGGTAGGGTAGATGTTCAGCTTCACTTTGGGGGTGGGGTTGGGAAGGAACAGAGACCCTCTTTGGTGGGAATGGCATTAATATACACTCCTATTAACTTATAGTCTCAAATCACTATTTAATTAATATAAGAGGGAAAAATGGATTGAATGTTTCACACTTTGTGATGCATAGGCCATAGCTCTGAGTATATATGCCTTCAATCTAAACATTTAAGACTTCAAATTGGTAAACAGATTGAATTTTAACACTGAGCTCAAATCATTAATAGATCTCTAATATTAATTTGATCTTTGAAATATAAAATCACTTTTAAGCTTAGACCAGGGAAAATCAGAAGCAACTGTCGGCATCACTTTATAAGATACAGCTATATGTAAATAACATTAAAGGACATAAATTATGGTGAGGTATTGTAGGATACAGAAAATCCTAACAACAGGATTTTCAAAGTTAACTCAATTGTCAAATGATTTGTTATAGAAATAATTATCTATTGCCTTCTTAAACCCTAAAATAGCAGGAATCTTCCCTATTCTCTACAAAACTCGTATTTCTCCCAGTCCTGGAACCTGGAAGTCGTGGGGCTCACTTTTTTGCATACTTCTCTTAATACCAATTGATACTGTATCTGCTGATCCCAACCTACTTAATGCAACCAGTTCCATCTTGACATGTTTCACTTCAGATTGTGACCAGAGACTTCAGGCATGGAATGTCAACCCTTCATTACTCTGGTGAGACCTTTCCTACTTCATAGGACTCCTTAATTCCATTTATGGTGGTGCACTTCCTAACAAAGCACCAAAACCTAGATACAGACCAGGTCCCATGATACAGGGCTTATGTACACATCTATCCATAAACTGGGGAAAAATATATAACTTAAAGCAACAGTACACAATAGTCTGCAGTGAGTCAATAAATGCAGCAAGCAAGTAGAAAGACCTAAAAAAGATACCATAAAGTACCTAATCTAATACTTTGTACATATACCTAGACACCCTACTCACCTACTACCTATTTCACTTCCCTCAATCACTCCAAAGCTAACCTTGTTAGACAAATTAAGGACTACAAAAGCTGGATAATGGCAAGAGACTGGCATATTATAATGATGATTCTTTGGTCACTATCAGGCCACCCCAACACTTGGGGCCCTAGTAAGGGATTCCTGGGATTCCCACACAGACATGATGGGCCTAGACCTCTAACAGATCCCTCTCTCCACTGTCACTGTTTATCTCTATCAGGAACAACATAATGGACCCCTTTGTGGGGCCCCTATAGGACCATGCTCTCAATGTGGATCAGCAATGGCAGGGAATGTTCCATTCTCCAAAGGGAGGTTGGGCAACACATTCTTATTTTTTAATTTTATTTAATTATTTATTTAAGAAAGGAGACATTAACAAAACTGTAGGATAGGAGGGGTACAACTCCACAAAATTCCATATCCCATCCCCTGATAGCTTTCCTATTCTACTCCCTCTGGGAGTATGGACCCAAGGTCGTTGTGGGTTGCAGAAGGTGGAAGGTCTGGCTTCTGTAATTGCTTCCCCGCTGAACATGGGCATTGACTGGTAGATCCCAGTCTGCCTCTCTTTTTTCCTAGTAAGATGGGACTCTGGGGAAGCAGAGCTCCAGGACACATTGGTGGGGTCGTCAGTCCAGGGAAGTCATTCTATCACTCAAGGAAGATGGGTCCTGAAATTAGTGCAGCCTGGAATGTTCCTAGCTGTGATGACATAATGCAAGCTCAGACCTACAGGGATTGCACAGGCTCCTGTGCTGAATACAGTACCTAGATAAAATAGAGGAGGTTTACAGTTAACAGCATTTATATATTTTCCCATATTTGAGAGCTACTCTTTTCCCTGATCCAGCTTCTTAATCCTTTTTCCAACTATGACATCATCTCCTCAGACAATAACTTGGGTCCACCTGAATGTTAGCTGTCAGACTTAGGCAAAAACTAATAAAGTCATAGGTCACTTGGAATATACCTAAAATAGACCTACCAGCTTTTTCCAAAATATAGACCCCAAACACTCATCTGCAATATTCTTGTCTTTAGGTTCATTATTAAACAACAATTTGTTCTGCTTTATATCTTAACTTTTTCAGCCACCAGGTTCCAGATGCTACCATGATGCTAGCCTGACTTCCCTGGGCAGACGACCCCACAAATGTGTCCTGAAACCCCTCCTCCCTAGAGCTCTGCCCAACTAGGGAAAGAGAGAGACACCCCCTTTCTATCCACAAGTCACATGTGTCTGTACTAACTTGTGGCATAGATGATTTTCTTTTTCTTTCTTTCTTCCTTCTTTCCTTCCTTCCCTCCTTCCTTCTTTCCTTCCTTCCTTCCTTCTTTCCTTCCTTCCTTCCTTCCTTCCTTCCTTCCTTCCTTCCTTCCTTCCTTTCTAATAGTTGTGTCTTTAACTCAAACCCAAAACTGATGTGCTTCAGCTACCCAAATCTCCCAAATCACAGTTTGGTGCCAGAGTCCCTGATTTTTTTTCTTTTTGGCAGTTGTTTTTTTTTTCCCTAAAACTCAGACCCAGAGTGTTGTGACTCAGCCACAGATCTAATCTGGTCCTTGCCATCCTTGAGTATCAGTTTATAGTTCTAGGAATTGCTTCCTCACCACCTTTTCTGTCCACAAATCACACCTGTCTATAGTCACCTTTGGCTTAGTGAAGCTTAGTAGATTCTGGTCACATTTTGTTGAGTTTTCAGATGATTTGTGTTGCTTTTCCTAGTTGATCCAGGAAAGCAAAACACAGCTGCTGCTACTCTATAACCACCCCTCCCACTAAGTTAATATGTTTAATATATTTTAATTCCCAATGGTCCAATTATTTCTGGTAAAAACAATGTATGGTTTCACATCTACATTCTCACTTGTCCTGTGTTAAAATTAACCTCAACTGACACGAACTGTTGGTTGCAATCATTTTTTCTATTTTCTGAATATATTAAAAAGAAAAACAGCTATTCAACACGACTTCTCTCTTCATAATATTGCTAGTTTTTTTTAACTTTAATAATATGTGGATATAAGATTTTAGCAGGTTTAAATCTAATCTAACAGAAGGATTTTTCTTGAATCTTTAAAATATTTTTGCAGGGGACCAGGAGACAGATCATCTGGTAGAATGAGTACATTACCATATCCGAGGACCTCTTGCAAATCCGAGGACCTATCTGGAAAAAGAAAAATATATGAGTCTGCTGGGAGTGGTCCCTGGGGGGGGGGGCAGACTGGGGATGAATGGGCAAAAATGTTTCCACTTAAGTTGGAAAGCTAGTAAGAAGGATTGATTAGTAAATGAACAACACTGGTCAAGTATAGGCTTAGCACTAAGAGGTCAAGTGGACTTTACAATACACTTAATTCTTAATTCCCTTAATCTTTTCATTAATAGTGTAATTAGGATCAGGCAAAAAGAAATAAAATAGCAGGTGGGCACTCAATATATTGTTGCATTGTCGTGGCCAGAGATGCACAATGCCCCAAAGATAATTCAGAAAGACCAGAGAGTTTAGTGTCTGAGAGTCTGATGATGACCTTCCCTAACCCATACTACTATAGGAACTATTATGGAGCAGCAAAAAGGCCCTCCCCTTAGGATCAAGGTCATTTTATTAACAAGGTGTAGAAAACACCAGACATTTTAGATACAAAGTATAGGCAGGAAGCAAAACAAAAAATGGGTAAATGATTAAATAGCTATAACATAGGGAGTAGAGAATGAGGACGGCTCTTTGCTGTCTGAGAGTTTAAGGAGACAATAGATAATTATTATTATTATAAACAAGTTATTTGGGGATTTGGAAATTCCATGGTTAGGATTTGCTGTACCATACAATAACTTGCCATGATTTATGCCCTTTAATGGTATTTACAAATAATTATATCTTATATACTGACAAGACTAGTTGCTTCTGGTCTCCCTGGTCTAAAATTATGGGTTTTTTAATACAAAAAGTTATTATTAAAAATTCATTAACATTTTAAATCCAGTGTTAAAATTCAATCAGTTTGCTAATTTGAAACCTTAAGTGCTTAGAACTGAAGTCTATACATTTAAAGGCTTGACTTCCCCAGTGCCCTACCCTACTAGAGAAAAATAGAAACAGGTTGGGGTTATGGACTGACCTGTCAACTCCTAAGTTCAGCAGAGAAGCAATTACAGAAGCCAGACCTCCCACCTTTGGCAACCCATAAAGATCATTGGTCCAGAGAGATAGGGGAGCTTACAAAGGAGGGGATGGGATACAGAACTGTGGTGGTAGGAACTGTATAGGATTGTTCCCCTCTTATTCTACAAACCTGTTATCTTGTTGATCATTATTAAATCACTAACAAAACAAAGCAAAACAAAAACCATAGGGTGTAGTAACTAAATCTAAAGATAGTAGGTTTAAACTCAATATATGAATGACTGCTGCATATCAATAAGTTACTGACACACCTTTTCCATATCAGAGGTTAAGACATCAGATTTCCAGGAGCTGTGACTATTCACAGGCTGTTCCCCACTAGCCTTGATATGTTTGAGGAATATGCAGATAACTTTTCTGGAACAGAGTCTTTCAGGCACTGAGGTAGATACATCTGACATGAATGTTCCCCAACAGCATATATTTATGTAACTTTATTATTCATATTTGGTCTTAAGAAGTGCAAAGGATTCATCCTGATATCTTTATTATATAATTAAATCACTTGATTAAATAATTTAGACTATACATGGGTAGACCACGATATCATTATACATCCAATACGTTGAATATATAATACATAATTTTAGTAGTATACATACATGTTAACTTTCAGTGATTCACAACAGAAACTTAATGTCAAAATAAAAAGTTATTTCAAGCTTCAAGCATCATAGATATCATTTGTAAATGTTGCATTTTTTTTTTTTTTTTAGATAGAGACAGACAAGCAAAGAAAGAAAGTGTGAAAGAGATCACAGCACCAAACTATTAATCTTCAATGTGATGGGGACCAGATTCAAGCCTGCATCATACACGTGGCAAAGTGGCACAGTATTCAATTGCTTTATTTCACCAGCCTGCTTTGTGCTTTTCTAATGTTCTCTGAAACTAAATAATTAGCAGTTTTATATAGGAAGAACTTAGGCAGTGGAATTAGACAAGGGTTAATGAATTAGTTATTGAGTTAGCTTTGATTATTCTTGTCAAAAGATATGTAAATGGGGGCAGGCAGTGGTGCAGTGGGTTAAGTGCAGGTGGTGCAAAGTGCAAGGACTGGCATAAGGATTCTGGTTCAAGCCCCTGGCTCCCCACCTGCAGGGGGGGTCGCTTCACAAGCAGTGAAGTAGGGCTGCAGGTGTCTCTGTCTCACTCCCTTGCTCCCTCTCTGTCACCCCCCACCCTCTCAATTTCTGGCTGTCTCTATCCAATAAATGAAGATAAAAAAGTTTTAAAAGATATGTAAATAATCCTTAAAATAAAGATAAAATGACTGACTTTTTAATCAGTGAATTACAACAGTAGCAGAAATATAAATACATTTTTAAATGCTTTTCTCAGAATGTTCTTTCAGATTCTAGTTCTAAATTTAAAAAATAGAGTAATTCAAAAAATAGTTACTATATTGTCATAACAGTATAGTAATTAAAAGACTTCTGTCACTTCTTGTGGGCTTTAATAAATGGGAGATTTATTACATAGCATGCTGTTTAGGTACATAAAACCTATGGCAGCAAAACAGGTAAAGTGGGAAAGGCAGGCCTGCCATGATGGCGGGGAGCCATGAGGCTAAGAGAAGGCAAGCAGCAGCAGTAGAGCTGAATAGGAGACCAGCAAAAGAAGGCTGAATGACTGCCAGGTGTTTGCTTAGTTTCTTGTACCCACAATCCCTTGTGAGTTTGCCTCTGTCTGTCTTATGCTCTTTACATCAGACCAAGTCAGACCAATGTCAGACCTATGCTAATTATATTCTTATGTTCATTTTCCAACATCATAGTAGTTTAAAATCACATTAAAATTCCAGGTAAATGAAATGGAATTGGCATATTGCACTGAAGTAAAAGATTCTGGGGTGGGTGGATGGGTGGTGGTGGTGGGGGAGAATACAGGTCCAAAAAGGATGATAGTGGGGGTTGTATTGTTATATAGGAAAATTGGGAAATGTTATGCATATACAAACTGTCGACTATAAAACATTAATTCCCCAATAAGGAAATAAAATAAAATAAAATTCCAGGTAAAGTCTACATTTCAAGAATGACTATAAAAAATTTCCCTTGATGCATTTAAAGTTTCCATTGGCCTTTAATTGCTAGATAACAAACTACTCCAAAATTTACAACTTAAAACAACAAAATTTTACTTGAATTTTAATTGAACAGTAAATAAATGTTAAGAGTTTTAAAAGTAAATTATATGCATTTCTTTAGTTTACCCTACATTTATTCTATAACTACACATATGATGCTAATTCTTTGCTTTCTCCAAGATCATTTATTGGCAAGTTCATTATTTACCTCCCTAAATTTATTACTGTATTAAACAAAATCCTCACCTATTCATAGAATTGTTTTTTTAAGTCTGTGTCCACACCAATGTAAATATCTTTATTTTTCTATGGTTAATATTATGTATATATATATTGTTGGCTCATAATGGCATTTGTCATTACTTGTTGTCTGACATCTTGGAATTCTTTTCTTTCTTTGGAGTTTGGAATCAGTATGTTAAGGTTCTTTAAAAAACATGGAAGGTAGGGCTGGATGGTGGCACACCTGGTTGAGCGCACAGGTTAATGCTCAAGGACCCAGGTTTGAGGCCCCAGTTCCCACCTGTAGGGGGAAAGCTTCACAAGTGGTGAAGCTTTTTTCCTTTCCCTCTCGATTTCTGACTGTCTCTATGCAATAAATAAATAAAGATAATAAAAAAACTAAAAAAAAAAAAAAAACATGCAAGGGGACCAGGAAGTAGCTCAGGCAATTAGAGCATAGAACTTGCATGTCTGAGGTGCAAGAGGCTACAGGTTCAATCCCCAACTCCACTTTATGTTGAGCTTAGTAATATTATGTCTCATAAAAATAAATGAATGATTTTAACACCTTATTTGTATTTGGGTAAGGATGGTACCGAAATAAAAAACAGAGGAGGAGATAATTTAACCTATTAGGATACAAAAAATAAATTATAACATAAATTATTAGCTACATTTAAAACTATTTTTCATAATTATTAGCCTAATTAAAATTTATTCATCTCCTTGTGTTAATTTCAGCTAATTGAAACTATTCTAAAATTCATCTGTTGTTTTTTTCATTTTCAAATACATTAGCTGAAATTTGTACAGAATTTCTCACCTATTTTAGTCACTTGTGAATATATATTTTGTGTTCTTGTATGTTTAATATAATTTATTTTGGCATTATCTTTCTCTTTATACATGATTGCAGAATCTTGTCAACTTTATCAGTTTTTCAAAGGCAAACTTAATTTTTATTTTGTTATTTTTATCTGAGCTAATTTCTTTTCTCTTATTTTATAAGATTTTTTTTTTTGCAGTGCAGATCCCATCTCTCATTTTTGTTGAAACATTTATTAATATTCTAGGTTAAATTCCCAGGTGGTAATTATGTTCAGTAACTGTGCTTTTAAAAAATATTTGGGGGATGGGCAGTAGTGCACTGGGTTAAGCACACATAGTATGAAGTGCAACGATCTGGGTTTGAGACCCCAGCTCCACACCTATAGGGGAGCTGCTTCATAAGCCATGAAGCAGGTCTGCTGGTGTCTATCTTTCTCTACCCCCTTCTGTCTTCCCCTCCTTTCTGAATTTCTCTCTGTCCTAGCCAACAACAATAACAGCAGCAACAATAACATCAACAATAACAATGGAAAAAAGATGGCCACAAGGAGCAGTGCATTTGTAATTCAGGCAGCAAGCCCCAGTGATAACCCTGCAAGCAAAAAAAAAAAAAAAGTCACCAGGGTTATCAGAGGGACTTGATGCCTGAATGACAATCCGGGGCTCTTGTTACCCCCACTCTTTTCTTTTAATTATATGCAAAGATAGAACAGAAGGGAAGGAAGAGAGAGAGAAAACTGTAGACCTGCTTCACTCTTGAAGATGTGTCCCACTTGCAGGTGGTGTGCTGGGACACGAACTACATCTTTGCAGATGGTAATTTTTACATTCAATTAGATGCACCATTGCCTGGCTCCCCCATTGCTTTAAACAAGTTAAATAAAACTCTTAAATTTCCAAATCTCTGCTTTATTCTTTTTGCCACTTTCAAAACATATTTGCCCTAACATTTCCTCTATTGTATCATTTGCTTTTGTTTGATTTAATGAATCTCCTTTTTAAAAGAATTGTTTATGAAAGAAAGGGATAGAACCAGAGCACAAGCAATGTGAAGGGTTTAACTTAGGACTTAATGCTTGAGAATACACTACTTTATCCAGTGCATGACTTCCCAGTTTCTCTCACTGATAGATATCTTGTATGGTGTTAATTTCCTTTATATGTTTTGGTGATTTGTGGCTAGTCATATTCCAATTAGACAGCTTTTGACTACTTTGATGACCACATCTTCCCCTAGTGTTTATGGGAAATGAAAGAACAAACCTGGCAAATTTTTGCAGAGTTAAATTTTCTTACAAAGAGAGGCTACCCTGACATATTTGGAGATTAACCATTCTCTGTTGTATTTCCTTGATTTTATAACTTCGTTCTGGCTTCCACTCTATTTTATGACAAAATAAAAACCAAACTATTGCTTATTTAAGTAGGGGAGAAGAGAGATTTAATTGCTTTATGTATACAAGATGTAATTCAGTAATTAAATCATAATTAGCAATGTACCAAGTTCCATTCAAAGGTCCATTGCATTGAATTTTGGTGCATCAGGAAGTATCACTACCTCTACAGGAGTAGAAACATATTCTTAGTTTTTCACATCTGTCTAACCTCCCTCTCCCACTCTCCCTATTGCTAGGGAAAAATCCTTGTTTCAGCTCTAGGTGTCACAGCTCAAAAGTAGCCAAAGAAGAGACTGACCCTGTAGAAGGCAGGGACTTATGTTTATTTCTTGTCAATGGTTTCAGTCAATTCCTACCAGGCCTGAACAACCTTCTGCCTTGGTGACCACCTTTTATCCTTTTCAAACTGGGCACAGTGCAAGGTGATGGTCTACAGACAGGATAGAAAAGGGCGTGATCTGACTGGTTAGAGTCAGGTGCTCCAGACAGAATCAAAATGTGCTCAGATTGGCTACAAAATCTGACAAGGTTTCCACTTGGAACACTGGAATGCAGAAGTGAGTGTCTACCACTTGTAGAGGTTTTTTTCTCCTCTCACTTCATTCTTTGTATGTGGATTTTTTTATTTCACTGCTGTTAGTTTTTCTGAGAAATTGAACATCATTTTACCAATGATAAATAACCTCCAATTCACATTATTGCTCCAGAATTATAAGTCCTTGGAACAGTTCAATAAATAGTGATCTAATTAACCTTATTTGTTCGGACTTCATTCTCATTTAGCATCATTTTTCATGCAGTCTGGATTCTCACATAAATATTACTAAAATAAAAATTTAAATGACTTTTTTTAAATTGCAAAGTGCCAAGTAGACATTCTGGTTTGAAACACTAGTCTCTAGGTTTTATTTACTGGTTGTAGTCTTCTACACGAACTGTCTCATAATGTGTAAATAGAATCAAGTTTCCAAAAATTCAAGTTTGTAGGCTAGACCTTGTATTGTAGTGATCAAATGGTTGAACTTGGTTGCCAGGTTACCTTAGTTTGAATTGTAGCTCTTCCATTTAATAACCATAACATCTTTATAGCTCAACTCTCTTCAAGTAAAAAAATAAAATAAAATAAAATCTTTGGCCTATAGACAACACTATAAGATTTGACAGAAAAAAAATATCATTAGAAGGAAAATTCAGATAAAGTTTTATTTTTCTTGGAAGGAAATACACAGAGATTGTACACCAGAAAGGCATGTTTGAGGCTCCATTAGTCCCAGCTACAATCCTTGGAGTCACCATAGGGTAGAGGTGAACAGTGCTTTGCCCTCTCTTTCTCATAAATAAACAAAAAAATCCATTGTTTTACTAGGAAATAATGATTTACAATACAGTTGTTTTATAGGTACAATTTCTCAACCTTCTGTGATAGTTATTTGCACACAACTTCTACTATCAACTTGTCTTCCTACATCATCTTGCACTGTTTCCCCAGTCATCCCCCCACCTTTCTATCCATACTATAGTCTACTATTCTTGTTGCAAGAGACTCTGTCTAGTCTATGTTTCACCGTGTGTGTGTGTGTGTGTGTGTGTGTGTGTGTGTGTGTGTGTGTGTGTGTGTGTGTGTGTGTGTACTGTTCCTCCAACCTCTGAGGCAGTAACAATGGAGACTCACAGTTGCATTGGTGAGCCTTAGGGAAATCCTCTCCTCCCTTCAGCAGTCTTTTTGTTAGTAAACAGACTGGAAGTGGCTCCTCAACTGGCAAACTGCTGCACTGTTACCATCTGCTCAGGAGTAGATATGGGCTTTAGCCCCAGAAATCTCTCCTGAGGCCCCTTTTGGCTGCTTTCTATGAGACCTTTAACTCGAAAATTTTTGATCCCACTGAAAATTCTCTGTATTATATTTCACATTTTGGGTTCTCCCTTTTGTTGTGGAAATTTACATCAAATACATAGATTTCCTTTTAAGCTATTATCGCACTCTTAGGAGGGAAATAAGCCATACAATATAGAAATTATAATTCATGTAATTTTGTGGGACATACAAAAGAGTTGTAGCAAAACAACTGTAACATTATATTAGTCTATATATAACTAATACTTTTTCTTAAAAGTCATTGCATATTTTTTTTCTTTTTTCCACCTTTCATTCAATATATAAAAGAATGGTGAAAAAACAGTCCATCAAATCTAGGAAAATCATCAGACAGAACCTTGGTTTTTTAAAAGACCTCTAGAAATCATGAAGTAGAGAAAAATGGTACTCCATCATTTATAAGCCTTCATACAATGAGGAAATAACTTTATAGTGTCACAAAATCCTTGCAATAATAATTCAGTAGTGCTGATGGGAAAGAACTACAAGGAAACTTTGACTAAAATTATAATTCTAGCCCATACTATAGCTTTGGAAAAATCATCTCACTTTTCTCAATCTTCTGTTAACTAAAATAGTAAGCTTTAAAACATAGTTCGTAAGATTTTTTCCAGACCTCATGTAAATACAATATTTCAAAAAGCAATTGCTAATTTTCATAAATACATTATGAAATCCTGAAATATTTTTGAGCCATCAAGAGAATTATATTTTGTTGTTGTAGATATTCACTATTTTTTACCCAGAATCTATTTCTTCTACTCTTGGGAGCAGCACTCAAATATTTGCTTGGATTTTCTGTCCTTCTGCAAATAGGCCATGTATTGCTTTAGGGGTAATACACGAGGCTCTAGGATAAAATGATGATGTGGTTTTATCACAGAGATTTCAGTCACTTTTCTGGGTATGTAAAAATATATTAAGATTCAGTAGGGCTTTACCCCAAATTTCTTACTTAAAAGTCAGAGTAGGATTTACTTCTATGCTTATCATAAAATATGTGAGACTTTTAAATTTATGCAATATGTATTCTATGCAGAAGTTCTTGTTGTATGTGTATATCAGAAAGCATTTTCCTTGGTTGTCACTACTGCAAGCTTATTTTCTTCAAATATAAAGCTACAAAGACAGATAGAGAGGGAAAAACACTACTGCACCAAACTTTCCTTTAGTAGTGTGGGGATCAGGCTCAAACCTGGGTTGTATCCTTGACAAAGCAAGCGCACTAGCCATCTGAACTATCTTGTTGGCCTCAGGGAATTATAAATAAATACTTTCTAATTCTCGTTATTACAAGATGCCTTTACTTTGTTATATAATAGGCCTGAATTCTGGGTTTCAAGTTTTCCAGCATGAACCTTGGATTGAGTGAATTAACCTCAGATACCATCAGAGGGTAAAAAAGGGAGTCCTGGAGGCGATTGCACCAGTATGATGGGATTTCACCATATACAACTATAAACAGTTCTACCTCACAGTATTTATTGACTAAAATATTGATTGCACCAAAGCAGTGTGAGAAACATCAAGGTATATTATCAATGGTACATACATCAAGGTACTTAATGTCTAACTTAGAACATTGTTCTAAATGTCAACTATTGCACAAATCTTCTGGTAGCATATGAAATGTCTAACCTCCGTCCCACCTTAATACAATCAAGACTCTGCAAGAACTTGTGGTTTCTGTCAGCAGTATTCAAATCCATATTTATTGACCCAAATTATTTGTGTTAATTCCTGACCTCCACCAAACATTTGTAGATACAAGAGCAGGAATGGTAATAAAGGAAAACATGAGATGCCGTATGCAGCTGGCATCTTTGCTCTTAATAACTAAACAAAGGAAATATAATTACAGGAGAAAAAAACAATAATGCAAGCATACACCAACAAATACAGACATTATGAAATTATGAGGTCTCCAACACCTAAGGTCTCCCAAAAGACCATCAAAGAAACATTTACATAAATGTATATTTTTCCCACAGTTCTGTCTGTGAGTTTACATTGGTATATATATATATATAATTGAGCCCTGGGCTTTGGATTCTTGGAGCATGGGAATCGCTTTTCATAACTACTGTGCTATCTCTCTTCCACACTGCCTTATCTCTTGGTCAGGAGTGAGGGATTAAGCTAAAAAAAAAAAAAAAACTATTTATAGGTAAAAAGTCCACAGGATAACATAGTCTACAGGAAGAAAAAAAACAAAAGAGGTTTTAACAGCCACTGTGCTTCAACTCAGGGATTGAGATAACATTGAAACAACCGTTAATTTCCACAAATGTGAACTCTGTAAGTACCTTACTTAGACACAAGTTAATCCAGGCAAGAATGATCAGTGAACTGAATAGTACAGAGAGAGGGACCTCACAACATACTACATTGTATGTTAAACCAAGGAGAAACACTGTAGAAATGAACCAGGAGAAAAGTACAGCTAAAAGCCTTCCAAAGATAGGAGCACATAAGAATGAAGACAACGGGAGTCGGGCTGTAGCACAGCGGGTTAAGCACAGGTGGCGCAAAGCACAAGGACCAGCATAAGGATCCCAGTTCAAGCCCCGGCTCCCCACCTGCAGGGGAGTCACTTCACAGGCGGTGAAGCAGGTCTTCAGGTGTCTGTCTTTCTCTCCTCCTCTCTGTCTTCCCCTCCTCTCTCCATTTCTCTCTGTCCTATCCAACAATGACGACAACAACAATAATAATAACTACAACAATAAAAAACAACAAGGGCAACAAAAGGGAATAAATAAAATAAAATTAAAATTAAAAAAAAAAGAATGAAGACAACATCCAAATGCTAATTGAAGAATTAGTCACAGGAGTGAGGAAAGAGTTTGAAAGTAAAGTCATCAGAAATGGGGAAACAACAAATGAGACTCTTCTTCTTCTAGCATTTGCCCTTCTTCCGTAGCCAGTCAACAGCATCAGGTTGAGCCTGATGTAAAGTTTCAAGACCTCCTTTGAATCTGGAGAGGTGGCAGTCGTTGACTATGTGGGTCATAGTCTGTCTGTAGCCGCAGGGGCAGTTTGGGTCGTCTCTGGCTCCCCAGCGATGGAACATAGCAGCGCACCGGCCATGGCCTGTTTGATAGCGATTGAGGAGGGCCCAATCATAACGTGCTAGGTCAAAGCCGGGTTGATGCTTGCAGGGGTCTGTGATGAGGTATTTGTTCTTTACCTCAGCTGACTGCGATTGAGGAGAGCCCAATCATAACGTGCTAGGTCAAAGCCGGGTTGACACTTGCAGGGGTCTGTGATGAGGTGTTTGTTCTTTACCTCAGCCAACTCTGTTTCCAAGAGACTGGAACAGAGAAGTTCAGTGTAGGCGTAGGGGACCAGATTGGGTGACAAGACGTCAAGCGTTGAACAGGGTGGGCAAAGATATCCGCGTATATTGGCAGGTCCGGTAGAGCGTAGACGTGGGAAATGAACTTAGATGATGCCGCATCCCAACGAATATCTGGTGGGGCGATGTTGCTAAGAACTGGCAGCCATAGAACCAGGGTGGAATGAATGGTTCCAGAAATTATCCTCATGGAGGAATATAATTTGGAATCGACCAAGTGGACATGGGGGCTACGGAGCCGTACTGGGGCACAGTATTCTGCAGTGGAATAGCATAATGCCAGAGATGATGATCATAGTGTGGAAGTGCTCGCGCCCCATGAGGAGCTGGCCAGTCTTGCAATGATGTTATTCCTCGCGCCCATCTTTGCTGCAGTTTTTATGAGATGTTTGTGGAATGACAGAGTGCGATTGAGAGTAACGCCAAGATAGACTGGCTGGGCTTCATGCCGGATTCTCGTATCGCCAAGCTGCACATTAAGCTCACGCGAGGCCGAGGCATGGTGTAGATGGAAAACAGATGATACCGTTTTTGCAGTGCTAGGAATTAGTCGCCATTTTTTACAGTAATCGGATATCTGAGACATGTCTTTCATGAGTGTTTCCTCGAGGATGTCGAACTTTGATGCCTGAGTTGCACAGCAGATGTCATCAGCGTAGATGAACTTCCTTGAAGAAGTTTCTGGGAGGTCATTGATGTAAATATTAAATAGCGTAGGAGCCAGAACAGAGCCCTGGGGGAGGCCACTGAGACTCTGAAAGAAAACACTAACTCTCTAGAGGTAATGAGAGAGTTGAAAGCTGAAATGACTGAACTAAGAGCACAACTAGCTGAATAAGCTAATACAGTATCAGAACAGGGTAACAAAATAGATAAGCTACAGAAAACAACAGAGGGGAGAGAATAGAATAAATGAGGCAGAAAACAGAATTAGCAAGATTGAGGACAAATGAGAGAAAACTAAGAAAGAAGTAAGAGATCTCAGAAAGAGATTGAGAGATACTGAAAAAACAACAACAGAGACATGTGGGGTGACTTCAAAAGAAGTAATATATGCATTATTGACTTGCCAGAGGAAGAAAGAGAGGGAGGGGAAGAAGGCATTCTACAGCACATAATATCTGAGAACTTCTCTACTCTAGACAACATAAAAGACATAAAGGTTCAAGAAGCTCAGAGGGTCTCAAACAAAATTAGCCCAGACTTAAAGACACTGAGACACATCATATTTAGGTTAGAAAGGAATAAGGATAAAGAGGATCCTGAAGGCTGCAAGAGAAAACAGTCATTTACAGAGGAAAATCCATAAGATTAGCAGCAGATTTCTCCACACAAACACTAAAACCCAGAAGAGAATACATATCAAGTGTTCAATGAGAAAGGGTTTCAGCCAAGACTATTGTATCCTGCTAGACTGCCATTCAGACTAGATGGAGACACAGAAACCTCAGACAAGCAACAGTTGAAGGAATCAACTATCACCAAGCCTTCCCCGAAAGAAGTTTTAAAAAGTTTCCTATAAATAATCACATCATCATAAATGTGACATATATCAGAATACTTTAAAAATCTACAATTATGGTGTGGAAACGTCTTCATTATATAATATCAATAAATGTCAATGGCATGAATTCACCTATTAAAGGCACATAGTAGAAAGATGTATCAGAAAACACAATCCAACCATATGTTGTCTGCAGGAATCCCACCTAACTCAACAAGACAAACACAGACTCAAAGTGAAAGGATGGAAACCTACCACACAAGCCAATTTCCCATAAAGAAGGGCAGGAACAGTTATTCTTATATCTGACACGATAGACCTTAAAATAAATAAAACAAAATAAATAGGGATGGACATTACTCAGTGCTCAGAGGATCAAGTGCAGCAAACAAGAAAGACCTAAAAAAAGACACTTTTTTTTTTTTTTGCCTTCAAGGTTATTGCTGGGGCTTGGTGCCTGCAGTACAAATCCACTGCTCCTGGAGGCCATTTCCCCCATTTTGTTCCCATTGCTGTCATTTATGTTGTTGGTATGGTCATTGTTACCATTGCTGTTGTTGTTAAATAGGACAGAGAGACATCTAGAGAGGAGGGGAAGTTAGAGAGGGGGAGGGAAATATTGACACCTGCAGACCTGCTTCACCACCTGTGAAGTGACTCCCCCTGCAGGTGGGGATCTGAGGGCTCAAGCAAGGATCCTTAGCCGGTCCTTGCTCTTTGTGCACATGGAGCTCAACCCACTGGCTACCACCCGTCCCTCCAAAAGACACTTTTTTTTATTAGATACCATAAAACACTTAATCAAAAAGTTTCTACTCGGACTTAGATACCCTCCTCACCTATTTCAATTTCCTCAATCACTCAAAAGCTAACCTTGTCAGACAAGGTAAGGACTACAAAAGCTGGACAAGGCAAGATACTGGCATACTTTAAGGATGACTCTTGTGGTCACTACCAGGCCACCCTCCCCCATCATCCGTCACTCTAGTCAGGGAATTAATCCTGGGATTTCCACATAGACATGAAGGATCTAGACCTTTTAATACCCCCCCCCCACTGTCACTGGTCATCTCCATCAGGAACAACATAGTGGACCCTCCTGTGGGCTTTAAAGGACCTTGCCCTCAATGTGGAACAAGTTTGGTAAGGTCTGCACCATTCTCCAAAGAGAGGTTGAGTCAACAAACTCTGCCACTCTAGAAGGATAGGTCCTGCAATGAGTGTATCCTAGAATGTTCCTAGATATGACTACAGAATGCAAGCTCATACCTACAGGGATGTAGAGGCTGCACAGGCTCCTGCATTGAATATGGGCCCAGGATTATATCAGTGGGGTTCACAGTTAACAATATTTGTATATCTTTCCCATATTTGGGATCTACTCTCTTCTCTGATACAGTGATCTAGTCTTGTTTCCAACTCTAAAATCAGCTCCCCAGACAATACCTTTGTCTAACTTTGCTAACTCATGGCAAATACTTTGCTAACTCATGGCAAAAATTAGTAATGTCATGGGACCTTTGGAATATACCTAAAATATACCTACTAGCTTTTTCCAAAGCTAGGTCTTACCTTTAGATTCCTGATTATTAATAGTTTGTTCTAATTTATATCTTAATGCTTTTTCAGCCACCAAATTGCAGATGACGCCAATCTGACTTCACTGGACAAACGACTTCACCACTGTGTCCTGGAACCCCACCTCTCCAGAGCTCTGCCTCATTAGGGAAAGATAGAAACTGGCTGGGAGTATGGGTTGACCTGCCAACACCCATGCCCAGTGGACAAGCAATTACAGAAGCCAGAGCTCTTATCTTTTGCACCCCATAATGATCCCAGGTCCATACTCCCAGAGGGAGAAAGAACAGGAAAGCTTCCAATGGAAAAGATGGGATATGGAACTCTGGTTGTGGAAATTGTGTGGAATTGTATCCCTCTTATCCTATGGTCTTGTTGATCATTATTAAATAAATCAATTAAAAAAAAAACAAAAAATAGGTCATTTATATTTTCACCAAGTATATATTTTACTTTTAATATCTGATATAATTATATATTATTTTTTTTTCTCTTCCTGCATTGGTCCTATATGCATTGTTTGCTGAAAATACACATCATATCCACACATGTTCAATTAAATAAAACCATGAATTTGTCTACCATACAAATTGAATCATTATTTTCTCCTTTGATTCTTATTTTCTTCTGTATGTTTGATTTCTTTGTATAGCACCTGAAGCTGAAACATAATCCATTTCAATTTTTTCTCTTTTAGTATAAAATCTTTCAATGAATTTACTGTTAACAATAATGATTTAGTTTTTACTTATATAATTGCAACATTTATGTTTTGATTAATAGTCCTTTGCTAAAATATTTGAGTTCAGAGAAATATCTACCCTATACATTTATTATGCATATCTAAATTTAGAATTAAAAATTGGTTGCTGTAATTTCTAATTTTCTTTTAATATATGAGTTATTTAAGAAAAGAAAATTTGAAGATGTTCTAGGGACTTCTGAAAATAATGTTATCTCTAATTCTTCAGTGTGCCACCTTAGTTTTCTTAATGTCTTAGATTCACTGTTTCAGTGTTTTGGCTTAGTTAATTTCTAATAAAAAGACTAATATTTTCAGATTGTTCAGGTCACTTATATTTCTGTCAAGTTTTCCTTATGATTCTTTGTCTGTTTTATATATCATTTCCTACACCGAATTTCATAGGTTTTTCTATCTGAAGATACTTAAACTTTTGAATGTCTTTTACTTATGACATTAGCTTTTCTTTTTTGCTACTTTTTATATTTTGCTGTATATATTAGTTTGGTAAGAAATGGACTGAGATCACTTCTCACATAGTTAAATGTTCATTACACTTAAACTCAGTAAAGAATTGAGGAGGAAGTTTTTTTTTTTTTTTGGGAATTTTAAACTTTATTCAGGAAAATTGAGAACACTCAGATGCTGGAGTACACATGGGCCAACAAAATGAAAGAGAGAAGTGAAAGAATCATTTACTCATATTAGCAGGCCCACCTTGGTTGAGAGAGCCAGAGCTCAATCTTGTCCATAGTCTGTGTTCCCCTAGATACCTCCTGTAAGTTTCTGACCTCAACAGTACTATAGTTACTATAATAAAAATAAATTAAAAAGTAACAGTTATTTTATATTGAAGTTTATTGTACAAAAATTGAACCACCAAAACCATAGGAAGTTGGGAGGAATGCAAACACTCCATTTTGAAGATATAGAAGAAGAAATAAGAACAGGGTTGTTATTGTGAAAGGACATGCTCTATATACTCTGAGGCAATTTGTACTGAGTGAGTAGAAACTAGAGATCATGAGGTGAGTGTGTTAGTTGTGTGTGAAGCCTTGTCTTCCAAGACTCTGTGGCAGTTTTCAGGAGCAAATATTTGTTTTGCTTGGGTTGGTTCCCCAGTTGTTTTCTTTCTTTCTTTCTCTCTTTCTTTTTTTGGTTGTTGCTGTTTTGGTAGTAGCCAGGGCTACTTCAGGCTTTTCCAAGTAGAGAGAGACAGAGAGAGAGGCAGGGAGAGGAGAGAGGAAAGAGGAGAGAGAGACAGACAGACAGACAGAGAGAGAGAGAGTAGGAGAGTGAAAGCCAGGCTCAAACTTGGGTTGTATGCATGATGATGCAGGTTCACTCTTCAGGTGAAGTGTTTTGCTAGCCCAATTTCTCTGAATTTAGTGCTACAAACACATTTCCCAACAGTTTTGCTGTGATACTCAGTTGATTTAAAACTAAGGCAACATTACTGACTCTAAACTGCTTTCTTCATTACTAAGAAAGTGTTGAACTCTGGGGCTGGAGAAATAGCATGATGATTATGCAAAAAGATCTTCATGCCTGAGGCTCTACTCTAAAGCCAAATTCTATCTCTAGCACCACCATAATTCAGAATTGAATTGTGCTCTGGTATCTTCGTGTATGTGTGTGTTCTCTCATTAAATTAAAATATTCAAAAAGAAAGAAAGGAAAGAAGAGAGAAGAGGGTGGGGGAAGGGGAGGGGAGGGAAAAGGAGGGTGGGGAGGAGCCATGTCAAACTCTGAACAGAGTTCTATGATCAGAAATCAGCCAGGGACAGAATTAAGAGCCTGAAGAGTAGGCTTCTGAAGAAGCTTCAGGGAGGACTCAGAAAACTGACAAAGGTAGAAAGACATTTCTTTTATTTAATATTTATTTTATTTTTATTTATTCCCTTTTGTTGCCCTTGCTGTTTTCTTATTGTAGTTATTATTGTTGTCATTGTTGTTGGATAGGACAGAGAGAAACGTAGAGAGAAGGCGGAAGACAGGGGGAGAGAAAGATAGACATCTGCAGACCTGCTTCACCACTTGTGAAGCAACTCCCTTGCAGGTGGGGAGCCAGGGCTTGAACCAGGATCCTTATGCTGGTCCTTGCGCTTTGCCACCTGTGCTTAACCCACTGCACTACAGCCGGACTCCCAGAAGAAAGACATTTCTTTACTCCAGCCAATCCTATGCCTGCACTCGTATTTTTTCTGTCACACATTCATTTTCATCCTTATTATGCATTAAACTAGTAGCCCACCACTGTTTCTCCTTGCTTCAGGGACTGACTAAAACTAATATTTTGTGACATGCTGTCACATCCCATGCATGTTTAAATAGGGATAAAACTATTACCTACCTTCCTCCTGGGCTGAGAGAGGAAATTACCAGTAACGTGTAAATCCCATGGAAAGTACTAGGTGTTAGATGTAAATGGAAATTGCTATTGGAATGTTCAATAGGACAAATGGGAAAGAAGAAATCCTCATAACTTGCAATAAATTGAAATTGCCTTTATTTAATTGGTAAAAATAGTTTCATTGTCTTAGCATCTATCGATATAATGGCTTTACTACTCTCAAATCTGTAAAAAGATAATACTACCACATTAAAATATATCTCATCCTTCTAGCTATGATACAGGTGCAGTGGTGCAGGCATACTTCTTTCTTATTTGATGAATCCAATTTCGTTTTTATAAGGCAAATTTTTACTGGCAAATAAAAGTACTTTCAAGTAAATGATAGAATGCAAGGGCAGTAGTATTTGGAATGTAGTATTTTATTTGGAAGAAAGCTTTACTACCTAATAAACCAGAGGCTTCCAAAATTCATTCAATAAAAGTTGGCTTTTACAGTCACACTGCCTTTTCAATTTCAAGTGCAATCATGATATATAATTGTCACTATAATAGCCTGCCCCCCAACACACATTTTTGACTACTATGCTTTTTTTCAGAACAGTCACTGAATTCTCTAGTGAAGATAAGCGACTAATACCACAAATATGTAATGAATAGATACAGTGTTTCACTAGTGATTTTTAAAATAAAATTCTATGGCACCTACAAAAGTTGCCTTCACCATCTTCATGGCTCTCACTGTTTTAACCCTGCTGAGGGCACTTTACATTTAACCACTTCCTTTTTAATATATATAATTCAAAATCCCAGAATACACATTTGTTCAGTAAAATAGGGGAGTTTTATTAATGAAGACAGACAGCATCTGCCTACTTATTTGTTTGTGATTTCAAGTATCTGTTAATACCAATTTTACTGGCAAGTTAAACCTTGACAAAATAATTAATTAAAGATTTCTGGGGTAAGGTAGAGAAATAGCTCACAGGTGATGTCTTTTTAGCACATGGTCCAGATGTCTGTGCCATGGCACTAGGTGAATTTCCAAAGCTGTAGTGACTCTCCCTGTCTCTATCTGAATGGAAAGAGTGGACATGGAAGCAGTGAATTTGCACATGTACAATATCCTGACTGCAGGAAAAATTAAAATCTGGGAGTAGCATTTTTATTCCTTGGTTAAGATTTTCATCACTCTCGTCTTTATAACCTTGGAAATTATATAAAAATGAAAAATGCATTTTAATAACCTAAAATGAGTTACTTTGCTCTGTATCAGGCTACAAAATCAATGTCCAAAAATCAGTGGCATTTCTTTATGCAAACACTAAATCTGAAGAAGAAGACATCCAGAAATCACTCCCATTTACTGTTTCAGCAAAATCAATCAAATACCTAGGAATAAAGTTGACCAAAGAAGTGAAAGACTTGTATGCTGAAAACTATGAGTCGCTACTCAAGGAAATAGAAACTGATACCAAGAAATGGAAAGATATCCCATGCTCATGGATTGGAAGGATAAATATCATCAAAATGAATATTCTCCCCAGAGCCATATACAAATTTAATGCAATACCCATCAAAGTTCCACCAAGCTTCTTTAAGAGAATAGAACAAACATGACAATCATTTATCTGGAACCAGAAAACACCTAAAATTGCCAAGACTGTCTTAAGGAAAAGACAGAAATGGTGGCATCACACTCCCAGACCTTAAACTATATTATAAAGCCATCATCATCAAAACAGCATGGTACTGGAACAAAAATAGTCACACAGACCAGTGGAACAGAATTGAAAGCCCAAAAATAAATCCCCACACCTATGGACATCTAATCTTTGATAAGGGGGCCCAAAGATTTAAATGGAAAAAGGAAGCTCTCTTCAATAAATGGTGCTGGGAAAACTGGGTTGTAACATGCAGAAGAATGAACTTGAACCACTTTATCTCACCAGAAACAAAAATCAACTCCAAATGGATTAAAGACCTAGATGTCAGACCAGAAACAATCAAATACTTAGAGGAAAACATTGGTAAAACAGTTTCCTACCTCACCTCAAGGACATCTATGATGAATCAAACCCAATTGCAAGGAAGACTAAAGCAGAAACAAACCAATGGGACTACATCAAATTGAAGAGCTTCTGCACACCTAAAGAAACTATTAAACAAACAGAGAGACCCCTCACAGAATGGGAGAAGATCTTTACATGCCATACATCAGACAAGAAACTAATCACCAAAATATATAAAAAGATCAGCAAACTTAGCACCAAAAAAGCAAATGACTCCATCCAAAAATGGGCAGAGGATATGTACAAAACATTCACCACAGAGGAGATCGAAAGGCTAACAAACATATGAAAAACTGCTCTAGGTCACTGATTGTCAGAGAAATGCAAATTAAGACAACACTAAGATACCACCTCACTCCTGTAAGAATGGCATACATCAAAAAGGACAGCAGCAACAAATGCTGGAGAGGTTGCGGGGACAGAGGATCCCTTTTACACTGCTGATGGGAATGTAAATTGGTCCAGCCTCTGTGGAGAGCAGTCTGGAAAACCCTCAGAATGATAGACATGGACGTTCCATATGATCCAGTAATTCCTTTCCTGGGGTTATACCCCAAGGACTCCATAACACCCAACCAAAAAGAGGTGTGTACTACTATGTTCATAGCAGTACAATTCATAATAGCTTCTTCTTCTTCTTCTTCTTCTTCTTCTTCTTCTTCTTCTTCTTCTTCTTCTTCTTCTTCTTCTTCTTCTTCTTCTAGCGTTTGCCCTTCTTCCGTAGCCAGTCAACAGTGTCAGGTTTAGCCTGATGTAAAGTTTCAAGACCTCCTTTGAATCTGGAGAGGTTGCGGTTGTTGACTATGTGGGTCATAATCTGTCTGCAGCCGCAGGGGCAGTTCGGGTCGTCTTTTGCTCCCCAGCAATGGAACATAGCCACGCACCGGCCATAGCCTGTTCGATAGCGATTGAGGAGGGCCCAATCATAACGTGCTAGGTCAAAGCCGGGTCGACGCTTGCAGGGGTCTGTGATGAGGTGTTTGTTCTTTACCTCAGCCAACTCTGTTTCCAAGAGACTGGAACAGAGAAGTTCAGTGTAGGCGTAGGGGACCAGATTGGGTGATGAGACGTCAAGCGTTGAACAGGGTGGGCAAAGATATCCGCGTATATTGGCAGGTCCGGTCGAGCATAGACGTGGGAAATGAACTTAGATGATGCCACATCCCAACGAATATCTGGCGGGGCGATGTTGCTAAGAACTGGCAGCCATAGAACCGGGGTGGAATGAATGGTTCCAGAAATTATCCTCATGGAGGAATATAATTTGGAATCGACCAAGTGGACATGGGGGCTACAGAGCCATACTGGGGCACAGTATTCTGCAGTGGAATAGCATAATGCCAGAGATGATGATCATAGTGTGGAAGTGCTCGCGCCACATGAGGAGCTGGCCAGTCTTGCAATGATGTTATTCCTCGCGCCCACCTTTGCTGCAGTTTTTATGAGATGTTCATGAAATGACAGGGTGTGATCAAGAGTAACGCCAAGATAGACTCATATCATCAAGCTGCACATTAAGCTCACGCGAGGCCAAGGCATAGTGTAGATGGAAAAAATATGATACCGTTTTTGCAGTGCTAGGGATTAGTCACCATTTTTAACAGTAATCAGATATCAGAGACATGTCTTTCGTGAGTGTTTCCTCGAGGATGTCAAACTTGGATGCCTGAGTTGCACAGCAGATGTCATCGGCATAGATGAACTTCCTTGAAGAAGTTTCTGGGAGGTCATTGATGTAAATATTAATTAATTTCTTCTGGAATCCATTTTCAATGTAAGTTGAGAGGGCCAGGATTTGTTCGCAGGTAGATCTTCCTGGGCAGAAACCAGCTTGGGCGGGTGATAGGAATTTCTCTGTAAGGGGAGAAATTCGTGACAGAAGCAGCCTCTCAAGGAGTTAACACATGGAGAGGAGGGAAATTGGTCTATAGCTGGCGGCCAGTGTTGGGTCTTTCTTTGGTTTCAAAAATGCTATTATCTTCGCACGACGCCAAATTTTGGGCATAGATTCAGATTCCAAGATGTGGGACAGGAATGTTGTGAGCCACTTCTTTGCTGCAGGGCCCAAGTAAAGAATGAGTTCTGGGGTGATGTTATCATAGCCAGCAGCTGTTCCCAGTTTAACCCTCTTCAAAGCGTCTTTCTGGACTTCTTCTCGAATGTTTCCCATGGAGAAGGACTACTCTAGTTTGAGGAGCATTCTCGAGTACCTTGGCAGTTCCCAAGTATGGAGACACGTGGTTAGTTCTACTCTCCTGATTGGATTCTTTCTTCGATGGGAAGACACTTTTAAAAATGGGTGCCTGAATCAATCCAGCAGCAACAGTCAGAAGCACCCTAAATGGAATTTTGAGGAGCTTTTTGGACTAGGACGCCCTCCGGGGACTCTTAATCCTACATGGTGAGATCTTGATAATCTAGTTCAAGTTGCGTTTCATAAGAGAATGATTTGAATGACTAAATTTTTGTTTGACATTGACTTAAAAAAAAATGCTGGACGCAGCCATGATTTCTAGAGACATCCAGAAAAAATCCAAAAAATTGTTTTTATCCTCCTTTGATTTCTCTTTTACGTCTTGACATGAATCTGAAATGTTTAATCCTAAAAACTGTATAAGTTATGGGTGGGGCAGATAGTGCAATGATTATGTTAATTATTCTCATGCCTTAGGCTTTTAACCATGGTTCTTCTGTTTACCTTTCTACATTTTATTGAGTTTAAACTGTTTAAACAACCTTAAAATCATACTAGAAAGGACTTCCAATTATAATGGAGTTATCAATTATAGTAAACTTCTAATCTGCTACAAGTTTTGTTTGACAAGTAAGTGAATTTCAGCTGTCAAGTCTTCACATGAAAAAGCATCTACTCAAATGAAAATTTCTGGAAATCCATTTGGACCCCTGTTCTCTGACATCGCCCACAAGATGGAATGACTACAACACACCCCCAGGTGACCTGGCACGACCTGAAGAAACAGATTCACAGACTCCAAAGCTCACTCTCTACAGAAAAGCAGAATTCTGGTGGCCGACATTCCCCATCGAGACAGATGTGCAGCGTTTCATCCTGTGGCATTTTCTTCTGTGGTCAGCTACTTTGGACTGACACCTCCATCAGACTTACTGGTACACGCTGCTGTGTTTCTCAAAGACTAACTTCAGCCAATTGCCTTGAGACTTTATAGACCATGTACCCTCACCTGCAGGCTCTGCCCCAGAGTCAGAAAACTCCCCTTCCTTATTAGGTTATGCCCACAGTGGCATGAAGCGCCCCAAGAGGCAAGAGATGCCCACAGAGGCAGGAAACGCCCTTTGAGGCAAGAGATGCCCCCAGAGGCATGAAGCGCTCCCAGAGGCAAGAAATGCCCTTTTGCCTGCTAGACCTTGCCCTTTGAGGCAAGAAACGTTCCCCTTGGCATCACACTGGTTATTGCTGCTCGCCTATTTTGTTTTCCATGTCTTATGCCAGTTCTTTTGAAAACGCCTGTACGATATAGGTTTCTGTTCACCCCACAATGGCCATTAGTTAAAAAGAAAGGGGGAATTGTTGGTATGCATGAGACCCCTTCTGTTTCATTTGGTTTAAATCCCCCCTGCTTAACACTATTCTATTTACATAACCACTGTTAACAAGCACCTCCCTCCAGGGCATTGGTGGTTCAGTGATAGGATTCTCGCCTGCTCCACCCCCTCCTTGTCACACGCTGATTTTCGCCAGTCACTTTTCTGTCCACCCTCTCTATGTCACATCCTGTTTCCACCCTACTTGGCAAGACAGCATTGTGAGTTTTAGAGTACCTTCAGTTTAGCTCAGCTTGGCTTAGATTGCGCTGCGTCCTGCATGAATAAAGAGATACTGCCTACAGCTCAACCATGAGTCCCTGGTCGTCTGTTACCCGCCCATGAAGCCAGCCCGGCAAAAACAACATAGCCTGGAGAAAACAACAGCCTAGACCAAGTAGATCAGAAGCAACCAATAGCACAGCTATATACAAGATACTGGGTACTGTACAGCAAACCCTAACAAAAGGACTTTTCAAAGTTAACCCAATTACCAAAAAATGTGATGATAACATTAACTATCGATTGTCTTTTTGAACCCTAAGACAGCAGGAACCTCACATCTCCACTATAGAGCCTCATCTTCCCCCTGTCCTGGAACCCTTGGATAGGGGCCACATTCCCATATGCCTCTCCCAATCCATATCAAATAATATTGTATCTGCCAATCACAACCTAACCAACACAACGATTGCCACCTCAACATGCTTCACTTCAGACTGTGTCCAGAGACTTCACGTGTGGAATGACAACCCTTCAACTTCATTACTTGGGTGAGAACTTTCCTTTCATAGTACACTCTAATTTCATCTCAGGTGGTTCACTTTCTAACAAAGTCCCAAAACCTAGATATACACCAATTTCTGTGTGAGAGAGCATATGTTCACATGTATCCGTAAACTACTGCCAAATATATGCCTGAAGGCAGAAGTGCACTAGAGTTTGCAGTGAGTACCCCCCTAACATTTCCTCTCCACTATTCCAAACTTTGGGTCCATGATTGCTCAACAATTTTTTTGGCTTCGTATGTAACTCTCTTTTCAGTCACCAGGTTCCAGATGTCTTCAGGATGCTGGCCAGGCTTCCCTAGACTGAAGACCCCACCAATGTGTCCTGGAGCTCTGCTTCCCCAGAGACCCACCCTACTGGGGAAAGAGAGAGGCAGACTGGGATATGGACCGACCAGTCAACACCCATGTTCAGCGGGGAAGCAATTACAGAAGCCAGACCTTCTACCTTCTGCAACCCACAATGACCCTGGGTCCATGCTCGCAGAGGGATAGAGAATGGGAAAGCTATCAGGGGAGGGGGTGGGTTCTGGAGATTGGGTGGTGGGAATTGTATGGAATGTACCCCTCCTACCCTATGATTTGTTAATTAATCCTTTCTTAAATAAAAAATAAAAAGAAAAAAGAAATATTCAAACTACCAAGTTGATATTTTTTTTTAAAAGTACAGTTTAAGTGGACTGTAACCTGAGATACCACATTCAGAAGTCAACCTCACAATTCTTTAAATCTGGTGCTCCACTCTGACACTATTCTCTCAGACAATATTGTCATCCAACCTCAGGTTAGTTACCAAACTCAAGCAAAACTATTATAGTTCTATGCTCCCAGGAATATGCCTAAAATGGTTTCACTAGCTTTCTTCTACCCCAAAATCCCTAATCTATCTGCTCTGATACTACTTTCTGGTTTCTGTTCATTAACTATCTTGTCTTAACTTAAGTCATGCCACCTTCCAGATACCAAGCTGCAGATGCTACCATGACACGACCCCAACATCTCTGGGCAGATGACCTCACCAATGTGTCCTGGACCGTTACATCTCCAGTGCTCTGGTGGTACTAGGGAAAGACAGAAACATGCTGGGGGTATGTATAATCCTGTAAATACTCATGCTCAGCAGAGAAGCAGCTACAGATGCCAAAACTCTTACCTTCTGCTCCCCATAAATAACCTTGACCCATACTCCCAGTGAGGGAGAAGTGATAAGATGAAGATAAGGGGACTCTGCACTCCAGCTCCATCAGCACTCAGAGAGAGAGAAGGAAAGGAGAGGGACATATAGAGATAGCTTTGATGTCATGAGTGGTCTAGAGGGAAAGAGAAGATTGAATCAGGAAAAGAAGGGGTAACTTTATATAAATGGGGACAGATAGTTGTAAAGAAGATGGTAGGCCCATGTCTACAACTTTAGGGGAACTGTGGTGGATTGTAGTGGGGAGAGTGAAGATTTAGAACTCTGGTGGTGGCTATGATGTGGATTCGAACCCCTGTTGACATGTAATTCTGTAATTTAAAAATATATAAAAAAAATAAAAGTATAGTTTAAAAGTTCAGTGTGGAGCACAATAAGCTCTTAAAAGGATAGGTGGTATAGTAATTCAACAATGAGTAAATATTTGATGATTTATATATAGTTTGACATAGTTTTTTTTCAGTTTAAATAAAATAGACATGGAAAATAATTGATCAAAGGGAGTCATTATTAGTCACACTTTTTAAATATGTAGGATTCAATTCCACAATTATTACACCATCCTCTATCATATCCTTAGCTTCTTGTACTCTCCATTTTTTTTATTAAAACAGCTTTTTGAGTAAGAGTCACATGTACTTTGATCACCAGTGTGTGTTCTAAATTCTTTTTCCAGCACAATCATTGTAATAGCAATTCACAGAAAGGGAAATAACATCCATCTTCCCTTCTTTCTTATGGAAGAAGAGTTTTATTATGCTCCTTGTTTCCATTAAAAGTCAAGACTACAATTTATATGCATTGTATCTACAAATCTTGTGCCCTTCTCTCTCTCTCTCCCTGTTGGCATATTAAATTCTCCAAGAGGGAAAAAATGCAATTTATAGCTAAATTTCTAGTAGAGCAAGGAATTTTTCTTTACTTTCAGTTTGGGGGGATAAACTTAGCCATAGTTTTGAATTATATAAATGTTCACATGTAAAAAACATGTAGAAATACTTCTTATATCCATTTGTGCCAAAATTGGGCTACTCTACCAGGAAAGGAGAAGAGGGTCAAATATCTTTTTTTTTAAATTACTCAAAAGTTTTGATAGAAGGAAGAATTCTATTCTGTTATTTATTTTAAGTATACTATTTAATTATAATGGCAATAGGTGTGATCAGTTGGGACACTCTATAGGAGTATAAGAAGGCAACTATAGTTTGTTAAACGAGAAAGACTAAAGGCCTAACTCATGCAGAATTTAATGAAAGGTGAGGGTCAATCAAAATGTATCAATACTCAATACTGGACTAAATGATGAAAAAAATTAGTCTGAAAAAAAAAAACCTTAGACTTACAGACAGACACTGCCATGACACAAAATATTCAAGCCAAGTTCAGGTAGGATACTAATTGGGGATATTCTTTATATGCCCCAAATTAGAAGGCAACAAAGGTTGGAAGCTAAATATGAAGGTGTTAACAATGAGGACAACAGCTGAAATTGACAAAGAAACTTTTATAACTTACATGCCTAAATTGAGACAAATCCTTAGGCAGGGTTAAACTTAGAGGTTTAGGTGGAAGTTTCTATGTATAATTTATAATTAAACAAAACAAATGGAAAGAAGCCCTAACATTTATTGATTACTTCTTACTTTAGAACCATTGAACTGCTTTCCCTTTGCAAAATATCTATTCAGCAGATTGACTCCTCGGATCTAATTAGAATGCAACTGTATTTTGTATCCCTTCTGTCCAGAAAACATACTCAATTAAGGAATATCTTCCTCCCCCATGGAAAAAATGAGAGATTTTCATCCTGATGAAAAATCCTGATGAGATTTCAGTACTGGCTATATAAAATCACATCATTTCTTCATCATTGTAAATACATTTTCACCAATGTGTGCTTAACCCCGCTGTGCTACAAGCTACTTTCTTCCATGATCTAGCTTTCTGGTCCTTTTTCAAGGCATGACATCATCTCCCCAGATGTTAACTTAGATCCACCTGCATATCAGATAGCAGGCTCAGGAAAAAAAAACAAAATAGTAGAGTCATGGACCCTTTGGAATATAACTAAAATATGCCTACAAACTGTCTACAAAACGTAGACCCCCAAATCTACATCTGTAATATTCCAGCCTTTAGGTTCATGATAGGTGAACAACTTGTTTGGCTTTATATGTTAACTCTTTTTTCAGCCACCAGATTCTAGATGATAATATGATGTCAACTGGATTTCCCTGGGCGGACAACCCCAACAATGTGTTCTGGAGACCCACTTCCCCAGAGCCCTGCCCCACTATGGAAAGAGAGAGACAGACTAGTATGGATTTACCTGTCAAAGCCCATGTTCAGCAGGGAAGCAATTACAGATGCCAGACCTTCCGCCTTCTGTACCCCAGAACCCCAGAACCACTGTGGTTCTTGCCAAGATGATGACTTGGAAGCAGCAGCTGGCATGAGCTCCAACAAGCAGCAGCTTGAGACCTGGAATTATCTAGATATTGTAGGGTACTGGACCATCAGTAAGAGGCTAAAAAAGGGGTAGTCAGGGTGACACCACGAAGGAGTCCTATAACCTACCCTTGGGTTGGCAAATGGAGGCCAGAGGGACAAGTAAAGGAAAATCTTTTGATTATATCTGATTTCACCCCTCCTCCAACCCAGAACCAGTCCCCAGGGGCTGGAAAGCCTCTCCTAGAAGGCTTCCAGCTGAGCTATTTACTTTACTAAGATTCCTGGCTCACCAGGGGTGTCATTCCAAGCCTTTTCCATTTTGTTTTCCTTCTCATTTTTTTTTAACTAGCTGGAGCTCTATTTAAGTGACAAAATACCTGACCAATCATAGCCTCATCCCTACCTAGGAAAGACTATGTGGAAGATTTTTTTCTTTTCTTTTTTTCTTGGATACTTCCTACAATTGACTGTCTTTGCGCAGGCTGCCTGCAGCCAGCCAGGAGTGGTCCAAGCAGCAGACTGACTGTTGGGGATTTTTACTCTATTTTATTTTATTGTTACTACTATTATATACATGTGCCCCATTTCCCTCTTTCTTCTTCAGGTTGAACAAAATTAACTGTTGTTTTTTCAATTGCTAGGTGACTGGGTGTCCTATACATTGTGAAGGAACTTGTTTCTCTCTACCTCTTCCTTCCACTCTCCTTTTTCCCTCCACCTAATTCAAAAAAAGAACCTTAATAACTGCTGAGTCAGAGAGGCACTCAAGCAAGAAATTCAAATGTTCCTGGAAACAAATGAGAATGAAGACATAAGCGATCAAAATATTTGGGACACAGCTAAAGCAGTACTGAGAGGGAAACTAATAACCATACAATAACATATTAGAAAATAAGAAAAAGCTCAAATAAATTATGTTACTTCATGCCTTAAGGACTTAGAAGAAGAGGAACAAAAGAACCCTAAAGCAACCAGAAGATCGGAAATCACTAAAATTAGAGCAGAAATAAACAACATCGAAAATAAGAGAACCATAGAAAAGATCAATGAAGCCAAATGTTGGTTCTTTGATAAATTAAGCAAGGTTGACAAAGCCCTAGCCAGACTCAATAAAGAAAAAAAAAAAAGACTCAAATAAATAGAATTGTAAACCATAGAGGAGATAATATCACAATGGACAGAAATCCAGAAATCATGCGAAACTTCTATGAAGAACTATATGCCACCAAGCTAGGGAATCTGGAAGAAATGGAAGAATTCTTAGAAACATATGCCCTTCCAAAACTGAACTAAGAAGAAATACAAAACCTAAATGTACCAATGACAGACAAAGAAATCAAAACAGTTATTCAGAATCTTCCCAACAACAAAAGTCATGTTCCAGATGACTTCACAAATGAATTCTACAAAAGCTTTAGGAAACAGTTATTACCTATACCTCTAAAGCTTTTCCAAGATCAAAGAAACAGCAACAATCCCTTCCACCTCCTATGAAGCCAACATCACCCTTACACCAAAATCAGATAGGGACACAAAAGAAAAGGAAAACTACAGACCAATATCTCTGATGAACATAGATGCTAAAACAATATCTTGGCCAACAGGATATAGCAGCATATCAAAAATATTGTTCATCATGACAAAATGGGATTTAGCCAAGAAATGCAAGGCTGGTTAAACATATCTAAGTCAATCAATGTCATTCACCACATCAATAAAAGCAAAGCCAAAAACCACATGATTATCTCAATAGATGCAGAGAAAGCCTTTGACAAAATCCAACACACATTCATGCTCAAAACACTACTAAAATGGGAATAGATGGGAAATTCCTCAAGACAGTGGAATCCACATATAGCAAACAGTCAACATCATACTCAATGGACAGAAGCTGAAAACATTCCCTGTTAGATTGGGGACTAGACAGGGCTGTCCACTGTCACCATTACTCTTAAACATAGTGTTGGAAATTCTTGCCATAGCAATCAGGCAAGAGAAAGAAATCAAAGGAATACAGATTGGAAGGGAAGAAGTCAAGCTCTCACTATTTGCAGATGACATGATAGTATACATAAAAAAAACCTAAAGAATCCAGCAGAAAACTACTGAAAGTTATTACGCAATATAGCAAGTGTCAGGATACAAAAATCAATGCACAAAAATCAGTGGCATTTCTTTATGCAAACACTAAATCTGAAGAAGAAGACATCCAGAAATCACTGCCATTTACTGTTTCAGCAAAATCAATCAAATACCTAGGAATAAAGTTGACCAAAGAAGTGAAAGATTTGTATACTGAAAACTATGTGTCACTATTCAAGGAAATAGAAAATGATACCAAGAAATGGAAAGACATCCCATGCAGATGGATTGGAAAAATTAATATCATCAAAATGAATATTCTCCCCAGAGCCATATAAAAATTTACCATGATACCCAACAAAGTTCCAACAAGCTTCTTTAAGAGAATAGAACAATAACTACAATCATTTATCTGGAACCATAAAAAACAGAATAGTCAAAACAATATTGAGGAAAAGAAACAGAAGTGGAGGCATCACACTCCCAGGACTCAAACTATATTTATTATAAGGCCATCATCATCAAAACAGTCTGATACTGGAAAAAAAAAATAGGTACACATACCAGTGAAACAGAATTGTTAGCCCAGAACTAAATCTCCATGCCTATGTACATCTAATCTTTGATAAAGGGGCCCATGGTATTAAATGGAGAAAGGAAGCTCTCTTCAATAAATGGTACTGGGAAAACTGGGCTGAAACATGTGGAAGAATGAAACTGAGCCCCTTTTCCTCACCAGAATAAAAAATCAACTCCAAATGGACCAAGAACCTAGATATTAGACCATAATCTATCAAATACCTAGAGGATAACATTGGTGGAGCACTTTTAAACCTAAATCTCATGGACATCTTTGATGATATAAACCCAGTTGCAAGGAAGACTAAAGCAGAAACAAACCAACGGGACTACATCAAATTGAAAAGCTTCTGCACAGCCAATGAAACTATCACAGAAACAAAAAGACCACTCACAGTGTTTAGCAATAACTATTGTCTTCTTAAACCCTAAAACAGCAGGAATCTATGGAGCCTATATTTCCCCCAGTCCTGGAACCTCTAGGGTGGGCCTCACTTTCCTGTATGCTTCTCTCATTCATACCATATGATATTGCATCCTTTGATCCCAAGATAATCAGCACAGAGTACCACCTCAATATGTTTCACTTCAGACTGTGTCCAGAGACATAAGGCATAGAATGTCAACCTTTCACCCTCATTACTTGGGTGAGACCTTTCCTTTCATAGTATTCTCTAATTCCATTCCAGGTGGTTCACCTCCTAACAAAGTCCCAAAACCTAGATATAGACCAGGTCCCATGAGATAGAGCATATGTTCACATGTATCCATAAATTAGGGCAAAATATGTACCTGTAAGCAAATTACACAATAGTCTGTAGTGAGTCAGTATCAAGTTCATAGTGAAATAGTGTCAACATAAACTTAGATACCCTCCTCACCTAATTCCTATTACAGTTCTCTCACTCACTCCAAAGTTAACCTTAGCAAAGCAAGGACTGCAAAAACTGAATAATGGCAAGAGACTGCATAATTTAAGGATGGCACTTTAGTCACTTTTAGACCACTCTATCAGCTGAGATTCCCAGATATGATGGGCCTAGACCTTTCTAAATCCCTTTCTCTGTTGTTACTGGTCATCTTTATCAGGAAAAAACACAATAGACCCTTTTGTGGGCCCCCATAGGACCTTGCCCTCAACTTCGATCAACTAGGCTACAGAATGTTGTTCCATCCCCCGAAGGGAAGGAACAATTCTATGCTACACCTAGAGAAGATGGGTTCTGATATTGGGGCAGCTTGGAATGTTCCTACTCATGACCATAGAATCTGAAATCTACAGGGATAGAGAAGTCACATAGGCTCCTAAGCTGAATATGGGCCCCAGATCACATCAAATAGATGGGGTTTACTAACAATACTTATATTACTAACAATACTTATATTACTTTTACATATTAGGGGGCTTCTTTCTTCCCTGATCCAGCTTTCTGCTCCTTTTCCAGCCATGACATCATCTCCCCAGACAATAACTTGGATCCACCTGCATGTCAGATTTCAGGCTCAGGGGAAAGAGAAAGGAAAAAAAAATAGCCATAGACCCTTTGGAATATAACTAAAATATGCCTACTAGCTATCTACAAAATGTAGGACCCTCCCAACTCTTCATATGCAGTATTCCAGCTTTTAGGTCCATGGTTGCTCAATAATTTGTTTGGCTTTGTATGTTAACTCTTTTCAACCACCAGGTTCCAGATGCTTTCATGATGCTGACCAGACTTCCCTGGGCAGACAACCCCACAAATTTGTCCTGGATCTCTGCTTCTCCAGAGCCCTTCCCAACTAGGGAAAGAGAGAGTCTGGGAGTATGGATTTACCTGTCAATGCCCATGTTCAATGGGGAAGCAATTGCAGAAGCCAGACCTTCCACCTTTTTAATCCCACAATGACCTTGGGTCCATACTTCCACAGGGTTAAACAATAGGAAAACTACCAGGGGAGGGGAGTTCTGGTGGTGGGAATTGTGTGGAGTTGTACCCCTATTATCCTATGGTTTTGTCAGTGCTTACTTTTTATAATTAAAAAGTAAAAAAAAAAAAAAAAAAAAAAACCACTGTGGTTCTACCAAGATTGTAGATATGGGTTAACTGTCATATCTATAACTACCTGTGCTGAATCTATAGATTGCTTTTGATAGAATTGTCATTTGAATGATATTTATTATCCTAATCCATGAACAGGCATGTTTTTCTACTTCTTTTAACAGTGTCTTATAGTTTTCCTTTAACAGGTCCTTTACATCTTTGCTAGATTTATTCTTAGGTATTTTATCTTTTAGGGTTCAGTTGCAAATAGGATTTCTTCTTTCTCTTCCCTTTCCTCTGGCTCATCTTTTGCATAGAGAAATGCCACAGATGTGTGGGTATTAATTTTGGAGCCTAATTTACTCAATTTATTTATGATTTCTAGTAGTTTCTTGCCAGAGTTCCTGAGATCCTCTAGGTATATTAACAAATAATCTGAAAGTAATGATAATTTAACTTCATCCTTTGCAATATGGATTCCTTTTATATTTCTTTCTTGCCTGATTTTGATTATAAAGACTTCTAGGACTATGTTGAATAAAAGTGGTGAGAATGGGCATCCTTGTCTAGTCCCTGATTTTAGGGTGAAATCTTTCAATCTTTCCCCATTGACTATGATGTTAGCCATGGATTTACCATATTTAGCCTTAATTATAGTGAAGAATTTCCTTTCAACTGATTATTGAGGGCAATTATCATAAATGGGTGTTGGACCTTATTGAATGCTTTTTCTGCATCAATTGATAAAGCTTTTGATTTTTAAAATTTTTTTTTATTTAAGAAAGGATTAATTAACAAAACCATAGGGTAGGAGGGGTACAACTCCACACAATTCCCGCCATCCAATCTCCATATCCCACCCACTCCCCCGATAGCTTTCCCATTCTCTATCCCTCTGGGAGCATGGACCCAGGGTCATTGAGGGTTGCAGAAGGTAGAAGGTCTGGCTTCTGTAATTGCTTCCCCTCTGAACATGGGTGTTGACTGGTCGGTCCATGCTCCCAGTCTACCTCTCTCTTTCCCTAGTAGGGTGTGTCTCTGGGGAAGCTGAGTGCCAGGACACATTGGTGGGGTCTTCAATCCAGGGAAGCCTGGCTGGCATCCTGATGGCATTTGGAACCAGGTGATTGAAAAGAGAGTTAACATACAAAGCCAAACAAATTGTTGAGCAATCATGGACTCAAAACTTGGAATAGTGGAGAGGAAGTGTTAGGGAGGTACTCACTGCAAACTCTAGTGCACTTCTGCTTTCAGGTATATATTTTGCAGTAGTTTATGGATATGTGTGAACATAAGGTCTCTCTCACAGAAACTGGTGTATATCTAGGTTATGGGACTTTGTTAGAAAGTGAACCACCTGAGATGAAATTAGAGTGTACTATAAAAGGAAAGGTCTCACCTGAGTAATGAAACTGAGGGTTCTCATTCCACACGTGGTCTCTGGACACAGTCTGAAGAGAAGCATGTTTAGGTGGCAATCGTTGCATTGCTTAGGTTGTGGTCGGTGGATGCAATATTATTTGATATGGATTGGGAGAGGCATACGGGAAAGTGGGCCCTATCCAAGGGTTCCAGGACTGGGGGAAGTAGGGGCTCTATAGTGGAGATGTGAGGTTCCTGCTGTCGTAGGGTCCAAAAAGACAATCGATAGTTAATGTTATCATCACATTATTTGGTAATTGGGTTAACTTTGAAAAGTCCTTTTGTTATGGTTTGCTGTACAGTACCCAGTATCTTGTATATAGCTGTGCTATTGGATGCTTCTAATCTGCATATCAAATACACAGTCTATATATTAAAAAGATTCAGTTTGTGTTTTGAAAAATATTGAGACATACAATTGATTTCCCCCTCTCATATTAATTAACTACTGAATTATATGTCTACATATTGCTAGGAGTGTACGTAAACACAATTCCCACCACCAAAAGACTGTAACCCATCCCTCCCACCCACTCCCAACCCCCACTGGCCCAGGAAGCTGCATGACTACCCCTCACCACAGGGCTTTTACTTTGGTGCCCTACTTACAATTTGATCAGGTCCTGCTTTTAGTTTCCCTTTCAGATCTTCGTAGTCAACTTCTGTTGATGAGTGGGATCATCCCATACTCATCTTTATCTTTCTGACTTAGCTCACTTAACATAATTCCTTCTAGCTCTCTCTGTCCAAGATGGGTCAGAGAAGGTGGGTTCTAGCTGCATAGTATTCCATTGTGTATATATACAACAGCTTTCTCAGCCACTCGTCTGGTGTTGGGCACCTGGGTTGCTTCTAGGTTTTAGCTATTATGAATTGTGCTGCTATGAACATAGGAGTACACACCTCTTTTTGGTTGGGTGTTATGGAGTCCTTGGGGTATAACACCAGGAGAGGAATTACTGGATCATATGGAAGGTCCATGTCTAGCCTTCTGAGAGTTTTCCAGACTGCTCTCCACAGAGGCTGGACCAATTTACATTCCCACCAGCAATGTAAAAGGGTTCCTCTGTCCCCATAGCCTCTCCAGCATTTGTTGCTGTTGTCCTTTTTGATGTATGCCATTCTTACAGGAGGGAGGTGGTGTCTTACTGTTGTCTTAATTTGCATTTCTCTGACAATCAGTGACTTAGAGCAGTTTTTCATATGTTTGTTAGCCTTTTGGATCTCCTCTGAGGTGAATGTTTTGTTCATATTCTCTGCCCTATTTGGATGGGGTCATTTGCTTTTTTGGTGCTAAGTTTGCTGAGCTCTTTATATATTTTGGTGATTAGTTTCTTGTCTGATGTCTGGCATGTGAAGATCTTCTCCCATTCTGTGAGGGGTCTCTCTGTTTTTTTAATAGTTTCTTTGGATGTGCAGAAGCTTTTCAATTTGATGTAGTCTCATTGGTTTGTTTCTGCTTTAGTCTTCCTTGCAATTGGGTTTGATTCATCAAAGATGTCCTTGAGGTGTAGGTGGGAAAGTGTTTTACCAATGTTTTCCTCTAAGTATTTGATTGTAGCTGGTCTGACATCTAGGTCTTTGATCCACTTGGAGTTGATTTTTTTCTGGTGAGATAAAGTTGTTCAATTTCATTCTTCTGCATGTTACAACCCAGTTTTCCCAGCACCATTTATTGAAGAGAGCCTCCTTCTTCCATTTAATTCTTTGGGCCCCCTTATCAAAGATTAGATGTCCATAGGTGTGGGGATTTATTTCTGGGCTTTCAATTCTGTTCCACTGGTCTGTGTGACTATTTTTGTTCCAGTACCACACTGTTTTGATGATGATGGCTTTATAATATAGTTTAATGTCTGGGAGTGTGATGCCTCCATTTCTGTTTCTTTTTCCTCAAGATGGTTTTGGCAATTCTAGGTGTTTTCAGGTTCCAGATAAATGATTGTAGTGTTTGTTCTATTCTCTTAAAGAAGCTTGGTGGAATTTTGATGGGTATTGCATTAAATTTGTATATGGCTCTGGGGAGAATATTAATTTTGATGATATTTATCCTTCCAATACATAAGCATGGGATATCTTTCCGTGTCTTGGTATCAGTTTCTATTTCCTTGAGTAGCGACTAATAGTTTTCAGCATACAAGTCTTTCACTTCTTTGGTCAACTTTATTCCTAGGGATTTTATTGATTTTGCTGAAACAGTAAATGGGAGTGATTTCTGGATGTCTTCTTCTTCAGATTTAGTGTTTGCATAAAGAAATGCCACTGAGTTTTGTACATTGATTTTGTAGCCTGATAACTTGCTATATTGCCTGATAACTTACAGTAGTTTTCTGCTGGATTCTTTAGGTCTTTCTATGTATACTATCATATCATCTGCAAATAGTGAGAGCTTGACTTCTTCCCTTCCAATCTGTATTCCTTTGATTTCTTTCTCTTGCCTGATTGCTATGGCAAGAACTTCCAATACTATGTTTAAGAGTAATGGTGACAGTGGACAGCCCTGTCTAGTACCAGATCTGTGAGGGAATGCTTTCAGATTCTGTCCATTGAGTATGATGTTGGCTGTAGGTTTGCTATAGGTGGATTCCTCTATCTTGAGGAATTTCCCTTTTATTCCCATTTTTTGTAAAGTTTTGAGCATGAATGGGTGTTGGATTTTGTCAAAGGCTTTCTCTGCATCTATTGAGATAATCATGTGGTTTTTGGCTTTGCTTTTATTGATGTGGTGAATGACATTGATTGACTTACGGATATTGAACCAACCTTGCATTCCTGGGATGAATCCCACTTGGTCATGATGAACAATATTTTTGATATGTTGCTGTATCCGGTTGGCCAAGATCTTGTTTAATATTTTGGCATCTATGTTCATCAGAGATATTGGTCTGTAGTTTTCCTTTTTTGTTCTGTCCCTATCAGCTTTTGGTATCAGGGTGATTTTGGCTTCATAGAAGGTGGAAGGGAGTATTCCTGTTTCTTCAGTCTTATGGAAAAGCTTAAGAAGTATGGGTATTAACTGTTTCCTGAAAGTTTTATAGAATTCGTTTGTGAATCCATCTGGTCCAGGACTTTTGTTGTTGGGGAGATTATTAATAACCCTTTCAATTTCTTTGTCTATGATTGGTGCATTTAGATTTTGTAGTTCTTCTTGGTTCAGTTTTGGAAGGGCATATGCTTCTAGGAATTGTTCCATTTCTTCCAGATTCTCTAGCTTGGTGGTGTATAGTTCTTCAAAGAAGTTTAGCAGGATTCTCTGGATTTCTGTGGTGTCAGTTGTGATATCTCCTCCATCGTTTACAATTCTATTAATTTGAGTCTTCTCCTTTTTTTGTTTGGTGAGTCTGGCTAGGGATTTGTCAATTTTGTTTAGTCTTTCAAAGAACCAACATTTGGCTTCATTGATCTTTTGTATGGTTCTTTTATTTTCGATGTTGGTTATTTCTGCTCTAACTTTAGTGATATCTGTCCTTCTGGTTGCTTCAGGGTTCCTTTGTTCCTCTTCCTCTAAGTCCTTGAGGTGTGCAGTAAGATCGTTCATTTGAGCTTCTTCTTGGTGTTTAATATGTGATTGTATGGCTATAAGTTTCCCTCTCAGTACTGCTTTAGCTATGTCCCAAATATTTTGATAGGTTGTGTCTTCATTTTCATTTGTTTGCAGGAACATTTGAATTTCCTGCTTGAGTGAGTCTCTGACCCAGTGGTTCTTAAGGAGTATGTTGTTTAGTTTCCAAATTGTGTGACTTTTAATAATTTTCTGTTTGTTGTTAAATGTTAGTTTTACTCCACTGTGGTCTGAAAAGATACTTGGGATGATTTCAATGCTCTTGAATTTATTGATGCTGTCTTTGTGGCCTAACATGTGGTCTATCCTTGAGTTTTGTTATGTGGATTTGAAAAGAAGGTGTATTCCAGTTTTTTGGGGTGAAGGACTCTGAAAATGTCCAAGAGGTGTAGTCTGTCAATCTCTTCATTCAATTCTCTTGTATCTTTATTGGTTTTCTGCTTTGTTGATCTGTCTAAGTGTGAGAGTGGGGTATTGAAGTCTCCCACTATTATTTTATTATTATTGATGTATTTTTGAAATTCTTTCAGTAGGTGTTTTATGTATTTAGATGGTCCCTCATTGGGTGCATAGATGTTAATAATTGTTAAGTCTTCTTGGCTGATTGATCCTCTAATCATTATGTAATATCCTTGCCTATATTTTATTACTTTATTTAATTTAAAATCTATCTTGTCTGAGATGAGAATGGCCGTTCCTGCCCTTTTTTATGGTCCGTTAGACTGTATGATAGTTTTCCATCATTTCACTTTAAGTCTGTGTCTATCTTGTTGTAACAGATGGGATTCTTGCAAGCAGCATATGGTTGGGTTATGTTTTCTGATCTATCCCCCCCACCCTGTGCCTTTTGATGGGTGAGTTTAAGCCATTGACATTTATTGATATTATGGATTTAATGTATTGTTCAAAAAAATTGTTTGCTCTCATATTGCAAGTATTATAGTGATGTTCTTTTTTATAAGAGGTCTTTTACAACCTCTTTCAGGGCCAGCTTGGTGATGGTTGCCTCCTTTAACTGTTGTTTGTCAAAGAAGGTTTTGATCCCTCCATCTAGTTTGAATGAAAGTCTAGCAGGATTTATTATCCTTGGTTGAAACCCTTTTTCATTCAGGGTTCCATAGATAACTTGCCATTCCCTTCTGTCTTTTAAAGTTTGAGTGGAGAAGTCTGCAGATAATCTTATGGGTTTTCCCTTGTATGTGACTTTTTGTTCCTCTCTTGCAGCCTTTAGGATCCTTTCTTTATCCTTACTTCTTCTCATTGTGACTATGATGTGTCTTGGTGTCTTCAGGTCTGAGTTGATTCTGTTTGGTACTCTCTGGGCCTCTTGAATCTTGATGTCCTTTCCTCAAGATGGGAAGTTTTCTTCTATTATTTCCTCTAGAATGTTTGCTTCCCCTTCCTCTCTTTCTACCTCTGGCAGGCCAATTATGTGAATGTTACTTCTTTTGAGATCTTCCCGTATGTCTCTGTTGTTGTTTTCAGTTTCTCTCAATCTCTTTTTAAGCTCTTTCACCTCTTTCTTAGTTTTCTCTAACTCATCCTCTGTCTGACTAATTCTGTTTTCTGCTTCTGTTAGTCTGCTTTCCCTTGCCTCAACTTCTTTCTTCATTACAGCTATTTAAGCTTTCAGTTCTCTAATTGCCTCAAGATAATCAGTATTTTCCTTGAGGGTCTCAACTGTTGTTTACCTAATACTGCCATTCCTTTCCTCCAATGTTGTTTTCATTTCTGTGATTAATAAGTTTATTATTGCTTGCATACTTTTTAAAAAAATTTTTAAATATATATTTTATTTATTTATTCCCTTTTGTTGCCCTTGTTTAATTGTTGTAGTTATTATTGTTGTTGTCATTGTTGGATAGGACAGAGAGAAATGGAGAGAGGAGGGGAAGACAGAGAGGAGGAGAGAAAGAAAGACACCTGTAGACCTGCTTCACAGCCTGTGAAGTGACTCCCCTGCAGGTGGGGTGCCAGGGCTCGAACCGGGATCCTTATACTGGTCCTTGTGCTTTGCGCCACCTGCGCTTAACCCACTGCGCTACAGCCCGACTCCCGCATACTATTCTTATCTATGGTTACTTCTGGCTGATTTGTAGTTTCTTCTGGGCTCCTGTCTTCATTCATTGGAGTAGCAATTTTATTTGTTTTTGATCTACCCATTTTTTTTATTTATGTGTTTCTTTTTTTATGCTCTGTTTTTCCTCAGTTGTTGTTTCTTGAGTAAAAGTAACACTGTACTAAATACCTTTATGACAATTGCACTCACCAACCTCAGGAATTACAGTTCAGACTTTCCGTGAATTGTTGCCAGTGGGCTTGGCGTGCTGCATCCAGGGAGGCAATGAGATGGTCAGCCACATCTGGGTCACCCGACTTATCATACTGCTTTAGTAGTTGCTCGCATTCAGCATCAAGACAAGGCATATAGTTAGCACGTCTCCCACGAGGAATGGCTTGGGAAGCTGCTTTGAAGATGGCTTGGCGGAAGCGCCTGTAGGAATCTTCAGAGGGGATAGAGTTAATTGGAATTGCAGGAATAGATTTGTTGGTAAGATCACTGAACAGACTCCAGTTTGCTTTCCGAAAGTTCCATCTTAGTTTCTCCGAGCACAGAATCAGTGGGAGCTGGAGACCAATGTGGATGATAGCTGGGCAGTGATGACTGTGTGGGAAGATCTTGAGAACTTGTCTTGTAGCAGGAAAGGCTTGGCCATTGACTGTGCTAATCCAGCACAGGTCGGGTGACGAGTCTTTATTCCATCTAGCACTGTGAAAAGAGCCTGGCTGTTTGGGATCATATAATAGGGAGTGGTCATTCGCTGAAGCCCAGTCGGCTAAGATAGAGCCGTCAGCACGAGTGGAGGAATATCCCCAGTCTTGGTGATGACTATTAAAGTCTCCAACATAAACGGCTGGGTGATTTGGGCTAGGTCGAAGAGACCGTATGGTCAATGTCCGCAAGACACGATTTGACGTAGATAGCTCGGCCATGTTTAGGATGGAGATTATAGCATATTAAATCGAATCCACTGATGGTGAATCGAGCAGCTTCATCGACTGCTATATGTGTTTCTTGTAGGCAGATAACATCTGCCTGATGCTGAATCGCCATATGACCAATAAGAACGCGTTTGGCAAAGGACAGCCCCTCAACATTAAGTTGGAGGACTCGAAGAGCAGGACCAACAGCTTGAAAGCTGTCAGGAGCTGCTTGTTGCTGGCTTTGAAAGTGACTGGGATCCATGTGGACTCAGTCGGCTAGGAAGGATCGTCAGTTTCTCCAATGAATGGGTACTCATGAGATGCACCACGGGAAGGTCGATCCAATGCATCCTGGGTGCCAGTAGCCAACCCCATCCCGTCTCCCATCCTCTCGTATCTCCAAACTCAGTGGCCAGTCACCTAACTCAAGTTGGACGTGATAAGATCGACCCAGTCTGGAAAAGAGAAATTTCCCATGAGTGGTCATCCCACTCCCGGTTATCTTGTCCATCTCCAAAAATCTCTCCCTTTACACTGTCTGAACTGGAAGACGCTTTGAAGAGGGTTAAACCGGGAACAGCTGCTGGCTATGATAACATTACCCCAGAACTCATTCTTAACCTGGGCCCCGCGGCAAAGAAGTGGCTCGCTTCGTTCCTGTCCCACATCTTGGAATCTGAGTCTATACCCAAAGTTTGGCGTCATGCGAAGATTATAGCGGTTTTGAAACCAAAGAAAGACCCAACACTGGCCGCCAGCTATAGACCAATTTCTCTACTCTCCGTGTGTTACAAAATCCTTGAGAGGCTGTTTCTGTCACGTATTTCTCATCTTACAGAGAAATTCCTATCACCTGTCCAGGCTGGTTTCTGCCCAGGAAGATCTTCCTGTGAACAAGCCTTGGCCCTCTCAACTTCCATTGAAAATGGATTCCAGAAGAATTTAAAGACGGGTGCTATCTTTGTTGATCTCACAGCAGCCTATGACACGGTCTGGCACCATGGTCTCCTGGTCAAGATCTCAAGATGCCTGCCTCCATGGGTGGCCAACACTATATCATTTCTTCTCCAAAACAGAAGATTCTGGGTACATCTGGGTGACAAGTCTAGCAGATGGAGACTTGTCTCAAGTGGCCTTCCCCAGGGCTCTGTTCTGGCTCCTACACTATTTTATATTTACATCAGTGACCTCCCAGAAACTTCTTCAAGGAAGTTCATCTATGCTGATGACATCTGCTGTGCAACTCAGGCATCCACGTTTGACATCCTCGAGGAAACACTCACGAAAAACATGTCTCTGATATCTGATTACTGTAAAAAATGGCGACTAATCCCTAGCACTGCAAAAACGATATCATCTGTTTTCCATCTACACCATGCCTCGGCCTCGCGTGAGCTTAATGTGCAGCTTGGCGATACGAGAATCCGGCATGAAGCCCAGCCAGTCTATCTTGGCGTTACTCTCGGTCACACTCTGTCATTTCACAAACATCTCATAAAAACTGCAGCAAAGGTGGGCGCAAGGAATAACATCATTGCAAGACTGGCCAGCTCCTCATGGGGCGTGAGCGCTTCCACACTACAATCATCATCTCTGGCATTATGCTATTCCACTGCAGAATACTGTGCCCCAGTATGGTTCCGTAGCCCCCATGTCCACTTGGTCGATTCTAAATTATATTCCTCCATGAGGATAGTTTCTGTAACCATCCATTCCACTCCGGTTCCATGGCTGCCAGTTCTTGGCAACATCGCCCCACCAGATATTCGTCGGGATGCAGCATCATCTAAGTTCATTTTCCACGTCTACGCTCTACCGGACCTGCCAATATATGCGGATATCTTTGCCCACCCTGTTCAACGCTTGACGTCTTGTCACCCAATCTGGTCCCCTACGCCTACACTGAACTTCTCTGTTCCAGTCTCTTGGAAACAGAGTTGGCTGAGGTAAAGAACAAACACCTCATCACAGACCCCTGCAAGTGTCAACCCGGCTTTGACCTAGCACGTTATGATTGGGCTCTCCTCAACCACTATCAAACAGGCCATGGCCAGTGCGCCACTATGTTCCATCGCTGGGGAGTCAGAGACGACCCAAACTGCCCCTGCGGCTACAGACTATGACCCACATAGTCAACGACTGCCACCTCTCCAGATTCAAAGGAGGTCTCGAAACTTTACATCAGGCTCAACCTGATGCTTTTGACTGGCTACGAAAGAAGGGCAAACGCTAGAAGAAGAAGAAGTTATTACAGTAGCAACTGAAGCAAGTATTGAAGTATTTTAATCGTTACCAGTTAGCCAAACAATTTCTCCAGTCCATGAATAAATAGTAACCAAATCCCAGTGAAAAAGAAAGAGAAAAGAAAGAAGTGATAGCAAGAATAGACAGTTATGCAAATCTACTATCCACTGAATATTCTAGGGGTAATAAGAGGGGAAAAAGAACTAGAGCAGAGATACACCCGTAAAGAGTCCACTCTGAGTCAGATTTCTTCCCCAAAATAATTCACAAATTCAGAAAGGCAAAGAAGAAGGAAGAAGTGTATGACCAAAAAAAAAAAGAGGCAAGAGAGAGAAAAGGGAAAAGATAAGAATAAGAGCTGTAATTAAAGAGCAGTGATAGGATATTCCCAAATGTGTATCAGTAAATTCAAAAAAAGCACACTGTTTGTTGGTGTGGGGGCTGGGGGTTGTGACTTTGGAAGCTGTAGGATTAAGGAAGAAAGGATGACAATAATGAGAAAAAGGAAAAAAAAATGAAGAGAGATAGAAAAAAAAGAAAAAGATAAAAAGAACAGTCATAAAAGGGCAGTGAAAGGAAAGGGTTTTTTATGTATTTATTTTTAATTTTTAATTAGCTATGTGGGGTGAGGTGGGGGGGTTGGCTACTTAGAAAGAAAAAAGGCCAGAGGTTTCAGAAGGGTATAGACTTAGAATTAGTGATATTCCCTGGTGGGACAGGAATTTGGTAAAGAAAAGGAGCTCCTAGCAGGAGCTGGTCCCCAGGGACTGGTTATGGGGGTGGGGGCGGGGAAGGAGGTAGGCTTAGAAATTAAAAGAAGAAAAAAAATTTTTCCCCTTTTTTCCTACTCTAATTCTTAACCCAAATTAAGTTATAGTTACCTCCTTAGTGTCACAGCTAGGACCCCTTATTGGCTGGCCTACTAAAGGCAGAAAATCCTACCGTTTCCAGGAGATGTGGTCAGAGCTCAGCCACTAGTAGCTTCTCAGTCCGCCATCTTCCGGGAACCCAAATCTTTTGATTTTTGTCTTTCTTTTTGTTGATATAGTGAATTACATTGCTTGCTCAGTCTCTTTTATTTCCTGGTGCCCCAACAGAGATTTGTAATGTGACATCATGTTACAAAGTTGCTATTTCATTTAGTCTTTATATAAAATTTATCCTGTTGGTAGTTGTGTCTCTGTTTTGAGATATTAAGAAATCGAGTTTAAGTAATTTACTTAGGTGATGGTGTTAATAAGGACCAAGTTTCACATTTAAGTTGTTTCCAAGTCTATCTTTTTATATACGGATTATTCAACTGTTTTATACACCAAAAATTCTACTGTTGACAAAACTAGAAAGTAAATGCATCAGGATTTGATGACATTTTTGAAAAAGTAAACTTACACCTCATTAATTTTAGCATCAGTCAAAAGCAATAGTCATTTTTTAAAGGAATCAGTTGAGACTGAGAATCATACTAGCATAGTTCTGTGAACTGATGGGTTAGAGGAGTGAATATTTGCCTGCTAACCTAAGGCTTCAAATTAGCAATTCTACTTTATAAACTTCATTTATTTATTTCCTTTTTTTTACTTTCCTTAGTTTTCACATGGATTTAGAAATAGCATTTCAATGTTTAGATTTCCTTTGTTTAATTTTTACTAACAAGCAACAAATCTAGTGCTAGCCTTTTAAGAACCAGTGAAGAATCATATACAGTAAGCTTAAAAGAGGATCATAATCACTCATTCCTGGTGATTATGATCATGATTTACTATATTTTCTTTTTATAAAAATTATTCAAAGTTAGAACTATTATAAAATACAAATGTCATCTTCTTTCAGAACATGTACCTAGCTTTGGATGAGCAAGTTAAACAATAAAATGAATTGGAGTCAGATTATATGATGGCTATCTTGGAAACTATTTTATTGAAATTGCCTAGACTTAGAATCTTATTTGAAATCTTAATCACATTTTTATGCTTTAAAAATGTTTTAATATTTTATATTAATACTAAAAAAGAATGTCAGATACTCATTATAACATTTCCATGGGGTAGGTTGTTTCTCATAACATTAGCTTTCACAAGTTATGTCACAAAAATTATTTTGTACATTCTATTTCAAACTATTAATACTATAAAATAAGCAAAACTGGTTGTAGAATATTTAAAAACTGTGAAGGTTCAATGGTGAAAAGTTGAGTTGCTGGTAGAAGTGATGTTCAGACAGGTGTCTACCTGTCAGGGGAAGGTACTCATGTATCAACAAATGTCCTGTAGATTTTTTTTTTTTTGCCTCCAGAGATCACTGGGGCTTAGTGCTGGCACTAGGAATCCACTGCACCTAGCATCCATTTTTTCCATTTTATTTGACAGGACAGAGAAAAATTGAGAGGGGAGGTGGAGATACGGATAGAGAAAGATAAACACCTGCAGACGTGCTTCACTACTTGTGAAGTGTCCTCCCCTGCAGGTGGGAAGCTTGAAGGGTTCCAAGTCGAATCCTTGCATAAATCCTTGTGCTTTATACTAAATGTGCTTCTCTGGGTGCACCACTGCCCAGACAGACTGTAAATAAATACTTACTTAATAACATGTAAAACATAATAATGATAATAAATAATTGTACACATACCCTTCACATATCTTAAGAACAAGTTCAATTATTTTGTATTCTTGTGATACATACATTCACCACCATATTACTGTATTTTGTCTCATTTTAATTGAGTATTATTGCTAAATCTATCATTAACATGATAATTAGCAGATGGTTCAGATACCAAATATTGCATTGCACTGATTGAAATAAAAAAGTTAATGTACTATTCTCTCCCCTAACACCTGTGGGTTCATTAATTGCATAATCTCTAAGCCTGGCTTTCCCTAACAAGCATACATATTGTGTGAAAGAGCACTTGTGCAGTTCTGAGACAGGCTCTACCTTTCATTCCTGATTAGATGGTTGTTACTAATCCCACGCCACCTGTATACTATAATACCTTTAAAAAGAGAGCCTGCATATGAACTTATTGATGACTTCTATGTTATCTCCCTTATAACCCCCCCCTTTCACACTTCTCCTTTCACAGATAAGCCCTCTAAAAGCCCTTCTCTGACAATATACGGCCCTCTTGTTAGTTTCTATTACAATGAAAAACTAAGAACTCAGTTTTGTAATAGCTTCACACACTGGAGAGGAGAGAGAGAAAGATGGATAGATGCGTGAGACAGAGAGAGACGGGGGGAGACAGATGGGGAAGTCAAGAATCAGAGAAGAGGAAGGAAAGAAGGAAAAAATCAACATATAAAAGAAAGTAGGGGAAGGGAGGGTGGTAGCGTAGCAGGCTAAGCACAGGTAGCACAAGGCAGCAGGGGCTGGCATAAGGATCCAGGTTCAAGGCCCTGGCTCCCCACCTACAGGGGAGTCGCTTCACAGACTATCGGTAAAGCAAGTCTGGAGGTTCCTTTCTCTCCCCCTTTCTGTCTTCCCCATCTCTCTCCATTTCTCTCTGTCCTATCCAACAACAATGACAACCAGGGCAACAAAAGGGAATAAATAAATAAATAAATAAAGGGGGGAAAGTCTCAATTTATAACCAAGGTAACTTTAATACTTGCCTTCAGCCTGAGTGTAACTATAGAGAGTGTCAAGAAACCCACTTCACTCAAGGTTTCTTAGGTCCCAGAAGAACAGTGAAGATTTAGTTTGGGGTGGGGTCCAGGCAGTGGGACACCCCATAGAACAGACATATTATCATGCTCCCTAGTACACTAACTAGTTCAAACCCCAGGAAGATAACCTCGGTGCAAGGGAAAGGAAGGGATATAGTCTGGGTAACTTAAAAAAATTAAGTCAACTCATCATTCATTAGAGGCAAGCTTGACTTAGAAACTGACACTAAAACATTTCATACAATAACCTTCTAAATGTGCTGAACTTACTTCATTTCCCTAGCCTCCTTTTCCCTTAATGATTAGAATAAAAGAGATAGGGATGGGCACTTTTTGCTTCTATCTTGAGGGTTTTTTTTCCCCCTCTCAGTCTCAGGAATTTTTTCAAGAATGAATTTTCAACTGTCGTGCTTTAGGAGAAACCAGATCTTCTACATTTTTTCCACAAAAAAGGAATTTGTCAGAGTCATAAAATGTTATAGGTAAGCAATTACTAAAGAAACAGAAGGAACAAAAGAAAAGCCGTTTTCCTTATATATGACATATAAAGAAACAAAACAAGGGATAAGAAAAAGGCAAAATAGAGCAAGCCCTAGTCTCTGCCTGCAATGCTGAAATCACCATAGGGGGTGGGACTTAAGAGAGTGTACTTGAATTCAGGAAGTTCAGTAGACACTAAACTATTGGTGGTGAACTATTGGTACATTGGTTATGGGCAGGGTGTGTTAATATGCATTAGGATGAGGTATGAAACGGTATCCTTAAATCATATAGTCCTGTAATCAACATTACCACAATTTTAAAAAATCCTGTCTGTAATAGATGCCTGATCCCTAGGGAAGATGACTCAGCAGGTAGTGCATGTGCTTTGCATACTAACACAAGGTTTGATTCCCTAGCACATATGACTGGATATTTCTGGTTTCTCTCATTTTCTCTTTCATCAAATAAAGAAAAAAAAATTTTTATAAAAAATGTCCCCAAAACCTGAGGAGATAATGTAATTACTTAACCTAGCACACTTAGAAAAATCAGAAAATCAGGTTTGATTTTTTGCTTAATCCATTCTAATTTTGTTTTATCATTGGTGCTCTTCCGTGACAGGAATCATAGTTTAGACATGTGAAAGAACTGATTAATTCTTTTTAATATGTTGACAAAAATTTTATATTTCACTTATTTAGCACAGATAACTATGTGTTTCTTCCAAGCTGATTATATCCTCATGCCAGTAATCAAAAAGGCAGAGAAAATTATTTATTTGACCCAACTGTAATGAACACCACATGACAAATAAGATGGACTTATTAGATAGCTCTAGCAGACTATCCAAGGGTATAATCAGGCCAGCATTCCTGTATAGCTGTATGTTTCAAAATTTTAGCAGGCAGTAGTGAAGCAAGTTATTTATGTGCAAATCACCTTCAAAATGTGATTTCACCTGTTACTGTGAGTCTTTGGTTCATATTCACTATCTTATTTCCTCTTATGCTCTAACAGACATTATTTTATCCATTTTCTATGACTGACTCTCAGACATAATTGCTTTAGAATCTATTTATAGACATTTTTATATACTTATTTTGTATCAAAATTACAACTGCCAGTCTGTTTAGAAGGAAATCATTTGGAGATATAAAAGTCCATGGTTTTGATTATCCTTGATTAATTTTAATCAATATTCTATTGACTGATATTCTGAATTAGAATGCCCAACCTTTATTCCATTTATTAATACATAAAATTGAATCTATCAGTGTTTGTACTAATAAAGATCATCAATCAGTTAACATCAGCTGAAGAATAGCAGTTAACATTTATCCCTTAAAACAAAAATCTCCACAAGGCAATAATAATCTGGTGATTTTAGAGTTTATTCTTTTTTCTATCCAAGATTAGGTAGATTTGGAAATATTGGTGAAAAAGTATTGAGAAGATGGAATTCGCAGTCACTGTCATTGAATGTAGAAACTCCCGAAGTTCTGTATTCACACACTTTTTGTAGTAGCAAATAGAAGTCAATATGACAAAAGTAACACAATGCAGTTGAGAGAGTGACAACTTTTAAGATTCATCTGAGTGAATTCAGACAGAATCTGACCACTCTAGTTACTAAATGTTCTATGTTGCATTAATGGGGTAAAACAAAGATTTCTAAGGGACCAGTGTTGGAGAAATACAATTAAGCTGTATTTATTTATTTATTTATTTATTTATTTATTTATTTATTTATTTGATGGAGACAGCCAGAAATCGAAAGGGAAGGGAGTGATAGAGAGGCAGACATCTGCAGCACTGCTTCACCACTCACAAAGCTTTACCCCTGTAGGTGGGGACCAGGGTCTCAAACCTGGGTCCTTGCACATTGCAATATGTGCAGTCAACTAGTTTAACTGTTTTTTGTCAACTGAGAAATCCTCTCTACAAAAGTAATATTTCTATATTACTCTCATTCCATAATAAACATTAGACCAGTATGTAATGTATATAACAGGCATTGTAGAGTTTAAAGACAGATGCAAATTTTGCCCTATAACACAGCCAAATATTTGAATAAATGAACAATATTTTAAAAGAATAACCCCATTCCACCTATTATTTATTATTATTATTATATTCCAGAGGACTGGTCAACTATGATTTATGGCGGTTCTAGGAATTGAACGTTTGAGCATCAGACATGGAAGTTCATTACATAGACTGCCCAATTATATATGTTTTTAAAATAAGCAACAGTGAGATCTGATAGAACCATTTTTCATAGTGTGTAACTTTACATGGTAGTTGGACCTTGAGAGCTTGTTTGGAGGTTCTAGCAGGGGAGCGCAGCCTCGACCAAAGACTGGTCTGTCTCTATTCAGGAAAGGCTATCCTCTTCGACCTAGCAGGCAGCTTTGGGAGGGACGCACATGGAGCAGTGAGGGAGGAAGGGGACACCCGCCTAACCAGCCAGATCAGCCAAATCAATCCTGGCTATCAATGGGGTGACAGATTTCGCAGCCAGATTGCCCTCACATCTGACATGGTAGTTAGATAGACCATCGGTGGCAGTTTTATTCAGAAGAAAAACAATTTTTTTTGAAATTGAGTAATTTTGGTTTATAAAACTGAATACATTCTAGAGGTACAGTTCTGGCTCTCTTCAAATTATGTAACCTTGTCATAGTGGTTACTAATGTACCAGGCTCACCTCCCCCTAGATAATTAGACCATTTCCACACATTTAGCCCCACCTCTTCTTTTTTGGTAACCTCAGTTCTTTGTCAGAATCTCATAGTTTATATTTTATTTGAATGTGTGTGTCTCTTTGCCTTGCTTCTTTATATTCTATAAACGAGTGAGGTTTACAGTATTTGCCCTTTTGATTTATTTCGTTCAGCATTCGTTTCGTGCAATTTATGCTGTAGCAAAGGCAAGAATAATCTCCAGAACTGACAGGCTGGAACCTTGATATCAGATTTCTAGTCTCCAGAACTATATGAAAGTTAGGGAGTCAGGCGGTAGCACAGTGGGTTAAAGCGCGCCTGACTCCCTAACTTTCATATAGTTCTGGTGGGTGCAAAGCACAGGAACCAGCATAAGGACCTCGGTTCCAGCCCCAGCCCCCCACCTGCAGGGGAGTCGCTTCACAGGCGGTGAAGCAGGTTTGCAGGTGTCTTTCTCTCCCAGTCTCTGTCTTCCCCTCCTTTCTCCATTTCTCTCTGTTCTAACAACAACAACAACAATAATAACTACAAAAAATGCAACAAAAGAGAAAGTAAATAAACAAATATAAAAAATAATTAAAAAAATAAATTTAATTCTTGATTTTTTAATCATCTATCCTCCAGCATTGTTATAACAAACAGAGTGTGCTAATGTAGATTCACTGAATGCTTGTACAAAGATCCACATGGCATAAGGACCGAAAAGCTTAATCTATAATCCTTCTGATGAAAGGGGAAGAAGTTGCTGATACAAAGCTTTCTAAAGGAATTTTTCTGTGAAAAATCCTATACATATTAATATTAAACTGTTATATTTATAAGTAGAATAGTCATACATATTTTTACTAAGTGGAGTGAAAATTTAACTAAAACCCTTAGAAAAAACTTAAATAACTGCAAGTATTTGTTTTTTTAAAAAATAATTTATTTCTTTATTGGGGAATTAATGTTTTACATTCAACAGTAAATAAAATAGTTTGTACATGCATAACATTCCCCAGATTCCCATTTAACAATACAACCCCCACTATGTCATTCATCATCTTTCATAGACCTGTGCAAGTACTAGATTAGTGTTTATGTTTTGTTTTGTTTTGCCTCCAGGTTTATTGCTGAGGGTCTGTGCCTGTACCACAAATCCACTGCTCCAGGAGGACTTCTCCCCCCCCTTTTGTTGCCCTTGTTGTTTTATCATTGCTGTGGTTATTGTTATTGTCATTGATGTCATTGTTGTTGGATAAGACAGAGAGAAATGGAGAGAGGAGGGGGAGACAGAGAGAGGGAGAGGAAGATGGACACCTGCAGACCTGGTGAAGCGACCCCCCTGACCCCCTGAAGATGGGGAGCTGGAGGCTCGAACCAGGATCCTTGAACTGGTACTTGCGCTTCGTGCCATGAAGGTCCACACTGCTGACTGTTAGAGAAGGAAAAAAGCCAAATAAAAACCAAACTCTAATTTTTTCAGTAATATCAGTAGCGTCACCACTGATAATTTCTTGGTAAAAATTAGGACAATGTAGATTCTTAAAGATGAAAGGTAATAGTAAAAAAAAAAAACTTGTCACCAATATGTTCCTAGTTCTGACCACTCAGGCTGTCAAATCGACTATATGCATTCATTCTCAACACTGACTCTCCGTGAACATTTATCAACTTGGTCACTTAAAGGCAATAGCATACTCTGGTTTCTTTTCAGTTGTATGTCTTTTGTCTTTTACTTAAAGGCAACAGCAAATGGTTCATCAAGGCCTTTATTATTGCCAGAGTAGGTTTGCCACTGTATCAAGGCAAGAGACTTCTTGCTTACTGCACAGTTCTAGAACAGAAATATAAAGTGAAATACAGTGGAAACTGAAACAACTTTGTGAATCATCATGACAGTACAGGGGACAAAAGAAAATGTCTCATAATCTGAATGGTGAATAGAATAATAGAGAACAAAGCAAAAGTGTAGGCAATAAGAAAGAATGTAAAGGTAAATCTGTATGCTCCAAGCTTTCATTTGAATAATCTTCTCAGAATAAAGTCTCTCAGTATATTATAAGCACTTTGGTTAGAGTATATTATAAACACTTTGGTCCTGAAATAACTCTATCAAGTAGCATTGTGAAAAAAAATTAGTTGTATAAATAGAATAGGAATATATCTTTATTTTGGAGTTATTTTATTATGTGACTATGGCATTATATAGGTTTCTACCTGAAGGTAAAATTAATTAGGAACTAGTATAAATTGGCAATGTCATATTAAGAATATACACATATGATTTAATGTTTATATATAAACACACACACACACAGCACCTAAGTGTAGGTGTTTGAGTGCAAGTATATATGAAAATGTATTGGGATCACAAACAGCTAGCTATCTAAGCTTATTTTTATGTTTCTATTTTCCTAAATACTATTTCATTTCCTCATGGTTTTTTAACATGTTTCAGATCCTTTAGTACCCATACTCTTATCTGATTTCCTTGGTCATCCTGTGAAGTGGTAATATGTGACAATTATCAGTCTCTTGTTGTTTATTGTCAGAACCTCTAGTTTTTTTCAAAATAAACATAAACCCATAATTTTTATTTTTTATTCTTTCTGCAGCTGAAAGTGACCATATGGTACGACTATGGTCTATTTACATTGAATTCTGCTAGAGATTCCTGGAAAAGTGTGAATTGCTGATGTAAGCCTGACTCTTTTTTCGTGTCTCTTATTCCTTTCTTCCCAGTGGATGGTAGTCTTTTTTTTCCCCCTTCCCATATCAAAGAATGGTTTATAACACAGAATGTCATATGCCGCAGTTTCTTATCTCCCTGTATTAAGTGAAGGCTCATCAATTAGTTTGCAAATAGGAGAGGAAACTACATTCTTGAGCATCTGATTTGGCTTATCCTCAAATTTCTTATGTGATTAAAACATTATACCTTTTTTTCCCTGAATGATATAGGACATAAATATTATTAGTCAGTTTACTGATTTTAGACAGAGAGAGGCAGAGAGAGTGAGAAAAATAAGAGAAGCAAAGCTTCCTTCAGTGTGATGGGGTCCAGACTGGAAACTGGGCCATGCACCTGGCAAAGCAGCACACTATCCTAGTGAGTTATTTAATCACTACAAGATTCAAATATTATTGATGTATAGACATGAAGGCCAATTTGTTTGGTAGCTCTACCATTAGTCCATGCCTAGTCTTAACTGGTAGATAATTTAAGAACAAATGTCAATCTGGCATTTCATTTAATACACAGAGATAGAGAATTTGTTAACTCTAAATCTCATCTGTTTCTGAGATATTTTAAATTTTCACAATTTTCTTGCTCTCATCTCACTTGCCTTTCAAACATTATAATTCTATAATTGTATACTGAGATTTCTGACACATCTAATGAATTAGGGATAGTTAACTGCATTCCCTTTTTACTAATCTTTTTAACCACTTGACTTTTTTCCAAACCAACCACACTTATACAGTGTTGAAAATTTTCTTATTCAGATTTTCCTGATATTTCAAATTCTTATTGTTCTTGATCCTGACTTACTTTAAACATCACTTTCTTGTGGAGACTTTTATAGTAATACCTGTTGTTTTCCACGGGCTGGCTTCACGGGCGGGTAACAGACGACCAGGGACTCATGGTTGAGCTGTACGCAGTATCTCTTTATTCATGCAGGACGCAGCGCAATCTATACCAAGCTAAGCTAAACTAAACTAAAATGAACAATGTTGTCTTTATATATACTTCCCAAGTAGGGTGTGAACAGGATGTGACATAGAGAGGGTGGAGAGAAAAGTGACTGGTGAAAATCAGAGTGTGACAAGGAGAGGGGGCAGAGCAAAAACATATCATAAACCAGTGGGGATTGAACCAATGCCCTGCAGTGGTTATGTAAATAAAATACAGTAGTTATGTAAATAGAATAGTGTTAAGCATACCAACAATACCTAAGTTTTTATACCTTTCTTATAGAAGTTATCATCTATATAAGTCCTCAGATTGGTTGTATAGATATTAACCTTAGGCTTTTAAAATCTTAATTAAACTCTATAATTATTTCATAGTATTAATGCTTCCTCTCAGCTAACATACAAGATATCTCATAAAAACCTATGATGTTCCCATGAGGAAATTAACAGAATCAAGACTTAAAATATGACTTACACTGCTTAAATTTCTTTTTTTTAAATTTTTTTAAATTTTATTTATTCCCTTTTGTTGCCCTTGTTGTTTTTTGTTGTTGTAGTTATTATTATTGTTGTTGTCGTCGTTGTTGGATAGGACAGAGAGAAATGGAGAGAGGAGGGGAAGACAGAGAGGAGGAAAGACAGACACCTGCAGACCTGCTTCACCACCTGTGAAGTGACTCCCCTGCAAGGTGGGGAGCCGGGGCTCGAACCGGGATCCTTATGCCGGTCCTTGTGCTTTGTGCCACCTGCGCTTAACCCGCTGCGCTACAGCCTGACTCCCACACTGCTTAAATTTCTTAATCAGTTTTTTAAATTGTCGGTTATTAAAGTCAATTTAGTGGCTCAAGACTAGAAGCCTCCAAAAGGAAATACAAAAAAGGAAGTCGAGCGGTAGCGCAGCAGGTTAAATGCAGGTGGCACAAAGCGCAAGGACCGGTTCAAGCCCCGACTTCCCACCTGCAGGGCAATCGCCTCACAGGCAGTGAAACAGGTCTGCAGGTGACTATCTTTCCCTCCCCCTCTCTGTCTTCCCCTCCTGTCTCTATTTCTCTCTGTCCTATCCAACAACGATGACATCAATAACAACAATAATAACTACAACAATAAAACAAGGGCAACAAAAGGGAATAAATAAATAAATATAAAAATAAAGGAAATACAAAATAATTTAAAATATTGCAATAGGACACAATAGGACACACATCACATCTTTTATACACGAGTATAGTTGTTTACTTATCCACTAAGAAAATATTTTTCATGCTTACTGTGTTCCCTAAATTGCAACTGTAATTATGTTTATTTGTGGTTGCCATCACACCTTTTTAAAAATTATATAGCATCTCTCCTTGTCAGGCCACTTCATGTGAAAAATATAATCTCTGCTCATTGGCATTTGGCTTTACCACATGATTTGATTAATTGAATATGAGGAGAAATGGTGTGTGATTTTTCCTAGATAAAGATTTAAAAAATTACCTTCTAGTCCTAACTCTGATCTTTATGCCATAAATTTTCTAAAATTCTAGATTTAAATTGACCTGTCAACCTAAATCTTAGAGTGGAAATAAGGCAGAGCTGTTTATTTAACCCCTCATGAACATGGAAGAAATGAAGCCTTTTTTTAAAAAAAAATGTATTTTATTAATCTTTTAAAATTATTTTTATATTTTAATTTTTGATAGACCCAGAAATTGAGAGGAGAGGGGGAGATAAAGAATGAAAGTGACAGAGAGACACCTGCAGCCATGCTTCACTGAATGATGGACCTGAACCATTTCTTTACACACTATAATACTATGTGTACTTAAACAGGTGTGCCACTGGCTGGCCCCCAACCCCATTTTTCCCCCTAAAACAGAAATTTGAATCACATGCTACTACTACAGTCTCTTGGGTTGTTGAAAAAGTCATGACACATTTTGCATAGAAAAACAGAAAAATAAGTCGGCTTTTCCAACAACCCAATGGTTTGATCTAAATCAACTATTAATTGCTGGATATGTGGTAAAACAGAACTCATTGGCTTTAGGCAATAAAAGCATGTGTAGAAATGAATAAAAAGTAAAAATCTTACTCTCAGGACATAGGACAAAAGGTCCTAAGTAGAGCAAGTAACATACCTCTCTTGAGTAGTGTTTTGTATTGTTATGCATATAACACAGGTTTAAACCTAGTGAGAGTTTCAGTGTGATTTATTTTCTTCTCTCTCTCTTTCTGCCTTGCTTTCTCTGTTTCTCTGAAAAAGTAAGCCTAGAACATTGAAACATCAGCAGTTTATTTAAAAAGAAAAAGAAAAAAAAAAAAGGTCCTCCATTATATTCCAAGAGTGGGTTGGGGTTAGTGGGGGTATATGGAAAAATGAAAAATGTTACAAACTATTTTATTTTGCTGTTGACTATAAACCATTAACTCCCAATAAAGAAATAAGAATTCAGTGGGGAAGCAATTACAGAAGCCAGACCTTCCACCTTCTACAATCCACAATGACCCTGGGTCCATGCTCCCAGAGGGATAGAGTGTGGGAAAACTATCAGGGGAGGGAGTGGGATATGGAGATTGGGTGGTGGGAATTGTGTGGAGTTGTACCCCTCCTACTCTATGGTTTTGTTAATTAATCCTTTCTTAAATTAAAAAAAAATAAGAAAATGGTCCCAAGTTAAAACAAAACAAACAAAAGCACTTAAAGAGTATAAAGTATATGCAAATATCTATATGTAAATATGTGATAAATTTATCCCTTTGTGATATTAGTACTACAAGAAAATGTTATCACAAATGTCAATTATGATTATATAAAGAGAGAAAAATCCTAAAATGTCATCTATTTGCATATAAATATTCAAAACAAAGTTGTTTTGTGAACATCTTGCCATCTTTGACTACTTATCTTTTAGCACAATTATTATGTATATTAGATACAATCATTATAAGCATGTCAGAATTAATTCATTGCTGTATTTGATGACAAAATGACCTCTGACTATGTAAAACAAGTTTTCATAGTTTACAGCTTGCATTGTCTATTGTGATTTATAGTATAAAATATTATAAGAATTGTTAGCCCTGAAAACATTCTCTCAATATACAAAAGCTTGTATTTCTTCCTCTTTGAAGCTAGCGATTTATGCCTACTGCAAAGGTTTGCTAGGCCAACTTCGTCAAACTGACAGAACTCCAAATTTGTTTTGATGTAAGAATTATATTAATAAAATTTAAAGCAGCTTCAGATTCATCCTTTTAAAAGACAAAACTATGTATTAGAAAGCTGGCAGAGACTTTTGTCAAATTGATCTATTGAGCTCAGTGTGGTGAAAGTCCCTCCCCTGGCCAGAGATTTAAATCATTTTCAAAGCTAATTTCTTGTTCCCAGATGGAGAACATATCTAATCGAGTTTGTTTCATTCTTTGTATGAACAGGAAAATGTTATTTGCATACTCAAAGAGGAAAAAAGAAAAACCTCAGGGAAGGCAGTCTCTAATCTATACCACAGCAAACAAAGAAAGTGATTCTTAAATTGAATATACTGGGTTATTTTGAATTTGAAAGCACACCTGGACTTATCTAGACAAATCTCTAAATTTATTTTCAACCTTGTTATTTATGTTCATATTATGCCTGTTAACATCTGAAATAAATAGATATGACTTTAAAATTGTCCACTTTCAGGAATGTAAGATGGTTTCTAGTTTATTTTTTTTCCAAAGATTTTTTCCAAAGATAAGAAAAGCAAGAGGATGAGAAAGAGAAAAACACATATATCTTCAGTCTTCTAATTCTAGGAAGAAATTCAATAAACTACTTGAGATTTACCTGTGTAATGAGATTAGAAACATTCAATCTTTAGACAAGAAGGGACTTTTGCTCTATTATTTACTCATAGCTTAGAAATGAAATAGCATGGGTTAAACATTTAAATCCCAAATCGCATGACCTTAGAGAAAATAAAATAAGTATTATTCTAGTTGTTAAAGAAATGTAGGATTCTATGTAAATGTTTGCTGCTATGTATCTATTAGAAAAGATTCACATCTGATGTCAGGCAGAAATTGAGTAGCTACATCTCTCAATTGTGTTCTTTCTTGGTAACAAAAATGATTTCAGCAAAAAAAAAAGTGGGTATATCATTAGATCTTCATAAGGCAGGTTAATAACACTGGGCTTCACTCAATTTACCCTACTACATACGGTTTTGCATGACTGTTAAAGCTAAGCAGTAGGCTGCATTATAAAATGGTCGACGTTTTCCTAAGTAACCTGTATCTCTTTCTTTGAAGGACAAATTACTCATTTAAGTAAACAATAAAATTAAATTCTTTCTGAAAGGTTTATAAAATACTTGATAATATTAAAGTTCATCTCTACTTATGAATATAATTAAGCAAAATAGCTATTATTTGAACTGATGGTAGAGAAAAGCCTTTAGAGTTTAAAGAAGCATTTCATTCACCCTATGTTTGAAATGTCAGTTCAAGTTGTGGGATTCCAATTTGCTTAAAATTAAATCTGTCTTACTCTATTGAATACGCCATAACATGCCCAGGCAATTAAAAGTCAATTCTAAGTATGTAATAAATAGAATATTCAAAATCAATCACCAAAGAAAAACTGATAGATTCCAAAGAAGATATCTAGGACCAGTTTCTCTTCTGAAGCACAGATCCTACTTAGGCAAAACAAGCTAACTTTTTTTTTTTTATTCCCTTTTGTTGCCCTTGTTGTTTTATTGTTGTAGTTATTATTGTTGTTGTCTTTGTTGTTGGATAGGACAAAGAGAAATGGAGAGAGGAGGGGAAGACAGAGAGGAGGAGAGAAAGATAGACACCTGCAGACCTGCTTCACCGCCTGTGAAGCGACTCCCCTGCAGGTGGGGAGCCGGGGTTCGAACCGGGATCCTTATGCCGGTCCTTGTGCTTTGCGCCACCTGCGCTTAACCCGCTGCACTACAGCCCAACTCCCTAAACAAGCTAACTTTTAAGGAAAGGGTATTTAAAGGGTAAGTTATTACTCTTGAGAACTTTATTCAGTACCAAGTAGAGGTGAAGCACATTTTTGCTGCAGTTTCACATGCACTATGCCATCATTGAATAATGCTCTACTGAGCATGCCCATCTTTCCTCTCAAAAAAGTATAATTTTTCAGAATGCTAAATATGTATAAACTATTACATCACCCTAACTCTACCCAGTACACGACCAAATACTACTTACTATTTTGAAGCTTCCTCTACAGCCTAGCTGTCCTAACAAATCCTAACAAATTTTCTAACTTATAACTGCCTTTATACCAATACATGCCTCTCCTTTCTCTTTCTTCCTTCCTTTTTTCTTCCTTCCTTCTCTCTCTCTCTCTCTCTCTTTCTTTCTTCCTTTCTTCTTTCATCTTTCTTTCTCTTACCACATTTTGGTTGGGGTTTTAGTTTGCATGATTCTACCATTTTTACTCCCCCTCATTATTACAAATGAAAGAGAGAAAGCCAGAGAGAGAGAGAAAGAAAGAGAAATAGAGAAGAGAAACATCACCATCCTACTCCACTTCATCGGAAACTTCCCTTTCACATGGTGCTCCCATGTAGAGATAGGGGATTAAACTTTAATTTTTAAGCATGATAAAGTATATGCTTGACTGAATAAAACTATCTCCTAACCCACTACACCTTTTTCTATTCAGTTGTTCCTGTGATTTTTTTTTTGTGACCTTCAACAAGAGTTTGAGACTATCAGCATATGAATGACTTCAGCCTGAGAAGGGAAACACAGAAGGGGAGGAATAAAGCAAGGGACTTTGAGCAGGTTGCTTTCTTTTTTGGCTGCTGATTCTTTTCCTGGTCAGAAGCATCTCAACAGAGGTGCGCCAGGTATACTTGGCTACTTCTACCGGGAACTTAACACATGTGACACTGGTAGCAGGTAAACTTTTAGACTCTTCTACAGCCATGGGAAACCTTTACCAGAGCTGATAATTGTTTATCTTAAGTGACTAAACTTTTGATAACTATACTCAGACTTTATGGACCTACTGTACTCTTTTTTAAATTTATTTATAAAAGGGAAACATTGACAAAACCATAGGATAAGAGGGGTAAAACTCCACATAATTCCCACCACCAGATATATGATCCCCTCCCCTGATAGATTTCCCATTCTCTATCCCTCTGGGAGTATGGACCCAGGGTCTTGTGGGTTGCAGAAGGTGGAAGGTCTGGCTTCTGTAATTGCTTCCCCATTGAACATGGGCATTGACTGGTCGATCCATACTCCCAACCAACCTCTCTCTTTCCCTAGTAGGGTGGGGCTCTGGGGAAGTGGAGTTCCAGGACATATTGGTGGGGTTGTCTGTCCAGGAAAGTCTGGTCGGCATCATGTTAGTATCTGGAACCTGGTGGCTGAAAAGAGAGTTAACATACAAAGCCAAACAAATTGTTGAACAATCATAAACCTATAGGCTGGAATAGTGCAGATGAAGAGTTGGGGGGGGGGTTGCTCCATTTTGTAGATAGTTATTAGTCACATTTTAATTATATTTCAAAGAGTCTGTGGCTATACTAGTGGGTTTTTCTTTGTTTGTTTGTTTTTCCCTGAGCCTAAAATCTGATATGCAGGTGGATCCTAGTTATTGTCTGGGGAGATGATGTCATGGCTAGAAAAGGGACAGAAATCAGGATCAGGGAAGAGAGTAGCTCCCTAAAATGGGAAAAGGGTATAAATATTGTTGACTGTAAACCCCATAAATTTGATGTGGTCTGGGGTCCATATTCAGTTTAGGAGCCTATGTGGCCTTTGCATCTCTGTAGATCTGAGCTCACATTCTGAGGTCATGAGTAGGAATATTCCATCCTGCCCCAATATCAACCCATCTACCTCAGGTGTAGCATAGAGTATGTTGTCCATTCTCCCTTTCAGAAAATGGAACATTCTCTATAATTTTTGATCCAAGTTGAAGGCAAGGTCCAGTGAGGGACACACAAAGGGGTCTATTCTGTTGTTCCTGATAGAGATGACCGGTAACAATAAAGGGATTTATTCGAGGTCTAGGCCTATCATGTCTGTTTGGGAATCTCAGGACTTTCCAACTAGGGCCCCAGCTGATGGGGTGGCCTGATAGTGACTAAAAAGTCATCATTAAAGTATGCCAGTCTCTTGCTTTTGCAGTCCTTGATTTGATAAGGTTAGCTTTGGAGTGAGTGAGAGAACTATAATAGGAAGTAGGTGAGGAGGGTATCTAAGTGTAATTAGATACTCTTTCATTAGGAACTTTATACTGACTCACTGCACACTATTGTGTACTTTTGCTTACAGGTATATATTTTGCCTTAATTTATGGATACATGTGAACATATTCTCTATCTCATGAGACTTTGTTAGAAAGTGAAACTCCTGTAATGGAGTTAGAGAATACTATGAAAGGAAAAGTCTCACTTGAGTAATGAGGCTGAAGGGTTGACATTTCATGCCTGATGTCTCTGGACACAGTCTGAAGTGAAGCATGTTGAGGTGGTACTCATTGCATTGATTAGGTTGGGATCAATGAATGCAACATCATTTGGTATGAATTGAGAGAAGCATGCAGGAAAGTGAGCCCCACTCTAGAGGTTCCAAGACTGGGGGAAATAATAGGCTCCATAGAGGAAGTGGGGTTTCCTGATGACTTAGGGTTAAGAAGACAATAGATAGTTATTGCTATAATCACATTATTTGGCAATTGGTTTAACTTTGAAAAATCCCTTTATTAGGATTTGCTGTATCATACACAACATCACCATAATTTATGTCCTTTGACATTATTTGTATATAGCTGTGCCACCGGTTGCAACTGTTCTACCTAGACTAGACTGTTAAAAGAGTTAACATGTCAAAGATTCAGCCTATATATCTAAAAGATTCAATCTGTGCTTTAAAAAGTTTGAAACATACAATCAACTTTCCCCTCATACTAATTAAATAATGACTCATGACTAAAAAATAATAAGGGTGTGTATGAATACCATCCCCACTACAAAAAGACTGTGTCCATTCCCACCCCCCTGCCCTCTACCGCCCCTGGAAGCCAAACATAAACACTCACCCTCAACCCAGGGTTTTTACTTTGGTGCCCTACTCCAGATTCAGCCAAATCTTGCTTTTAGTTTCCCATTCTGTTCTTCTTTCACAACTTCTGTTTATGAGTGGGATCATCCCATACTCATCTTTATCTTTCTGACTTAGCTCACTTAACATAATTCCTTCTAGCTCTGTCCAAGATGGGTCAGAGAAGGTGGGTTCATTGTTCTTAATAGCTGTGTAGTATTCCATTGCGTATATATACCACAGCTTTCTCAGCCACTCATCTGTTGTTGGGCACCCGGGTTGCTTCCAGGTTTTAGCTATTATGAATTGTGCTGCTATGAACATGGGTGTACACATATCCTTTTGTTTGGGTGTTATGGAGTCCTTGAGGTATACCCAAAGGAGAAGAATTACTGGATCATATAGAAGGTCCATGACTAGCCTTGTGAGAGTTCTCCAGACTGCTCTCCACAAAGGCTGGGCCAATTGACATTGCCACTAGCAGTGCAGAAAGGATCCTATGTCCCCACAACCTCTTCAGCCTTTATTGCTGCTGTCCTTTTTGATGTATGACATTCTCACAGTTGTAAGGTGGTATCTCAATATTGTCTTTGTTTGCATTTCTCTGACAATCAGTGACCGGAAGCAATTTTTCATGTGGGTTTGCTATATATGGACTCCACTATCTTGAGGAATTTCCCATCTATTCTGATTTTTTGTAGTGTTTTGTGCATGAATGGGTGTTGGGTTTTGTCATAGGCTTTCTCTGCATATTGAGATAATCATGTGGTTTTTGGCTTTGCTTTTATTGTTGTGGTGAATGACATTGATTAACTTATGTATGTTTAACCAGACTTGCATTCCTGGGATAAATCCCACTTGGTCATGATGAATAATCTGTTTGATATACTGCTGTACCCAGTTGGCCAGGATTTTTAATATTTTGGCATCTATGTTCATCAGAGATATTGGTCTGTCGTTTTCCTTTTTTGTTGTGTCCCTATCTGGTTTTGGTATCAGGGTGATGTTAATTTCATAGAAGGTGGAAGGGAGTGTACCTGTTTCTTTGATCTTATGGAAGAGCTTTAGAAGTATAGCTATTCAGAGAAGTGAGCCTCCACCACAGAGGCTCCAGGATTGGGAGAAATATAGGCTCTATAGTGGTAGCAGGAGATTCCTATTTTCTTAGGGTTTAGTAAGAACATAGATAGTTATTTCAATAATCACATTGTTTGGCAATTGGGTTAACTTTGAAAAAGCCCTTTGTTAGGATTTCCTGTATCATACACACCATCACTATATTTTATGTCCTTTGACATTATTTGCATATAGCTATGCCACCAGTTGCTTCTGTTCTCCCTAGTCTAGGCTTTTGAAAGAGTCAACATATCAAAGACTCAGCCTGTGTATTAAAAAGACTCAAGTCTGTGCTTTAAAAAGTTTGAGACACTCAATCAGCTTTTCCCTTCTCATATTACTTAAATAGTGATTTATATGACTACAAATTAATAGGAGTGTACATACATAAACACCATTCCCACCACCAAAAGACAGTGTCCCATCCCATCCCACCTCACCCCCCCACCCCATGAAGCTGAACATCCACCCTCACCCTCCACCCATGCTTCTCTCAAGTCATACCAAATGATATTGCATCTGCCGAATCCAACCTAATCAATGCAATGAGTACCATCATTATAAGGGAATAAGGGAAAAAGACTGGCATACTTTAACAATGACTCTTTAGTCACTATCAGGCCATTCCACCAGGTGGGGCCCTAATCGGGGAGTCCTGAGATTCCCAAACAGACTTGATGGGCCTAGAACTCGAATAAATCCCTCTCTCCATTGTTACAGAGGTCATTTCTATCAGGAAAAGCAAAATAGATGCCTTTGTGGACCCCCGCAGGACCTTGCCCTCAACTTGGATCAACAATGGTAGAGAATGTCCCATCCTCTGAAGAGATGATAGACAACATACTCTATGCTACACCTGAGGAAGATGGGTTGATACTGGGGCAGGATGGAATGTTCCTACTCATGACCACAGAATGTGATCTCAGATCTGATGGATTCAGAGATCACATAGGCTCCTAAGCTGAATATGGGCCCCAGATCACATCAAATTGATGGGGTTTAGAGTCAACAATATTTATACTCCTTTCCCATATTAAGGAGCTACATTCTTCCCTGATCCAGCTTTCTGGTCCTTTTTCCAGCCATGGCATCATCTTCCCATACAATAACTTGGATTCACTGGCATATCAGAAGTCAGGCTCAGGGGCTAAGGAAATAGGAAAAAAAAAAAAAAAGAAAAGAAAAACTAGTATAACCATAGACTCTTTGGAATTTAACTGAAATATGCCTACTTGCTATCTACAAAATGCAGGATACCCACAACTCTTCATCTGCACTATTCCATCCCTTAGGTCCTTGACTGGTCAACAATTTGTTTGGCTTTGTATGTTAACTCTCTTATCGACCGCCAGATTCCAGATGCTAGCATGGTGTTGGCCAGACTTCCCTGGACTCACAACCCCACCAATGTGTCTTGGAGCTCTGCTTCCCCAGAGTCTTTCCCCAATGCAGAAAGAAAGAGACAGGCTGGGAGTATGGATCAACCTGTCAATACCCATGGGAAGCAATTACAGAAGACAGACCTTCAACTTTCTGCATCTCACAATGATCTTGGTCCACACTTCCAGAGGGTTAAAGAATAGGAAAGTTATAAGGGGTAGGGATGGGATACAAAGTTCTGGTGGTGGGAATTGTGCAAATTTGTACCCCTCTTATCCTATGGTTTTGTCAATGTTTCCTTTTTAAAAATAAAAAAAGAAGTATAAGTATTATCTGTTTCCTGAAGGTTCTGTAGAATTCATTTATGAAGCCATCTACACCAGTACTTTTGTTGTTGGGAAGATTCTTAATAAATATTTTGGTTTTTTTGTCTGTGATTAGTGTATTTAGGTTTTGTAGTTCTTCTTGGTTCAGTTTTGGAAGGGCATATGTTTCTAGTAATTCTTTCATTTCTTCCAGATTGTCTAGCTTGGTGGCATACAGTTCTTCATAGAAGTTTCATATGATTTTTCTGTATTTCTGTGGTGTCAGATGTGATATCTCCTCTATTGCCTCTGTATTCCCAGGAGAGGAATTGCAGAATCACAGGGTAGGTCCATTTCTAGCCTTCTGAGAGTTCCCCAGACTGTTCTCCACAGAGGTTGGACCATTTGACATTCCTAGCAGCAGTGCAGGAGGGTTCCTTTGACCCCACTCCCTCTCCAGCATTTGCTGTTGTTACCTTTTCTGATGTATGACATTCTCACAGGAGTGAACTGTGAGAATGTTGTTGTCTCATTGTTGTCTTTATTTGCATTTCTCTGACAATCAGAGACTTGGAGCATTTTTTTCATGTGTTTCTTGGCCTTTTGGATCTCTTCTGTGATAGATATTCTGTACATCTCCTGCCATTTATGTATGGGATTGTTTTCTTGTTGTTGAGTTTGACAAGCTCTTTATATATTTTGGTTATAAATATAACCTCTTGTCTGGTGTATGGCAGGTAAAGATATTCCCCATTCTGTGAGGGGTCTCTTGGTTTGGGTAGTGGTTTCTTTTGCTGTGCAGAAGCTTTTTAATTAGATATAGTCCCATAAGTCTTAGTGCCTTAGTCTTCTTTGTAATTGGATTTGTTTCATTGAAGATATCTTTAAAGTTTATGCCGAAAAGAGTTCTGCCTATATTTCCACTAAGTATCTGACATTTTGTGGTCTAACATCCAAGTCCTTGACCCACTTGGAATTCACTTTTGTATTTGGTGAAATATAGTTGTTCAGTTTCATTCGTCTGCATGTTTCAACCCATTTGTTCCAACACCATTTGTTGAAGAGACACTGAATTCTCCATTTAATAGTCTGGGCAACTTTGTCAAATATTAGATGTCCATAGGTGTGGGGGTTTAGTTCTGGGCTCTCAATTCGATTCTACTGGTCAGTGTGTCTGTTCATGTTCCAGTACCAAGCAGTTTTGATGACAATGGCCCTATAATACAATTTGAGATCTGGGAGTGTAATGCCTCCAGTTCTGTTCTTTCTTCTCAAGATTGTTTTGGCAATTCTAGGAACCAATTCTGGTTCCATTTGTTCTATTTTCCTAAAAAATGTGGTTGGGATCTTGATGGGAATAGCATTAAATTTGTAGATCGCTCTGGGCAGTATATTCATTTTGATGATGTTAATTCCTCTAACCCATGAACATGGAATATCTTACCTCTTCTTTGTGTATTTTTAAATTTCCTTGAGTAGTGACTCATAATTTTCAAGTCTTTCACTGCTTTGGTTAAGTTGATTCTTAGATTTTTTTTATTGTTTTTGTTGCTATAGTAAAATGAATTGGTTTCTGGATTTCATGTTCAAAGTTAGTGTCTGCATAGAGGAATGCCACTGACTTTTGAACATTAATTTTGTAGTCTGACACTTTACTGCATTAATTGATGTTTTCCACAAGCTTCTTAATGGAATCCTAGGTTCTTCTATGTATATTATCATGTAAATAGGGAGAGTTTGACTTCTCTTCAATTCAGTATCCCTTTCATTCCTTGTTCCTGCCTGATTGCTATGGCAAGCACTTCCAACACTATGTTGAATAGTAATGGTGATAGTGGGCAGTCCTGCCTAGTATCTGATATGAGAGGAAATGCTTCCAGTTTTTTACCATTGAGTATGATATTGGCTGTAGGTTTGCTATATATAGACTCCACTATCTTTAGGAATTTTCCGTCTATTCCCATTTTTTGTAGTCTTTTGACCATAAAGGGATGTTTTATTTTGTCAAAGGCTTTCTCTGCATCTATTGATATGACCATGTGGTTTTTGGTCTTGCTTTTATTGATCATAGTGATTGATTTGCGTATATTAAACCAACTTTGCAGACCTGGGATAAACCCCACTTGGTCATGACAATCTTTTTAATATATTGCTGCATCCGGTTGGCTAGAATTTTGTTCAGTGTTTTACCATCTATGAACATAGATGAGCAGATATTGGTCTGTAGTTTTCTTTTTTGGTTGTGTCCCTGTCTACTTTTGATATAAAATTGATGTTGGCTTCATAGACTGGAAGGGAGTATTCCAGTGTCTTCAATCTTCTGGAAGACTTTTAAAAGTAGAGGTATTAGTTTTTCTTTGAAAGTTTTGTAGAATTCCCTTGTATAATCATCCGGTCCAGGACTTTTATTCTTGGGAAGGTAACTGTTTCAATTTTATTATCTGTGATTGACCTGTTCATATTATTTAGTTCATTTTTATTTAATTTTGGAAATCTATAGCTATCTAGGAAATTGTCCATTTCTTCCATTTCTCTAGCTTGGTTTCATAGATTTGTTCATAAAAGTCTCGCATGTTGAATTTCTGTGGTGTCTGTTGTGATATCTCCTCTTTGTTTTATGATCTGATTTATTTGGGTCTTATACTTTTTTTGTTTTGTACTTATACTTTTTTTTTGAGTCTGGCTAAAGGTTTGTCAATTTTGTTCACTCTTTCGAAGAACCAACATTTACTTCTGTTGATCTTTTGTATGGTTTTCTTATTTTCAGTGTTATTTATTTCTACCCTAACTTTAGTTATTTCTGTCCTTCTGGTTGCTTTAGGGTTCCTTTGTTCTTCTTCTAGGTCATTAAGGTATGCAATTAAGCTGTTTATTTGTGCTTTTTCTTGTTTCCTATTGTGTTCTTGTATGGCTATGAAATTCCCTCTCAGTACTGCCTTAGCTGTGTCCCAAATTTTTCATAACTTGTGTCTTCATTTTCATTGATTTCTCAAAACATTTTGATTTCTTCCTTGATTTCCTCTTTGACCCAGTAGTTGTTAAGGAATATACTGTTGAACTTCCACATTTTGTCTTTTTAAATTTTATTTATTTTAAAGTCTATTGTGTCAGATATGAGAACAGCTGTTCCTGCCATTTTTTTGTAGGCCATTGGCTCACAACAGCACTCTGTGACTTTTAGTGAGTTAATTTAAGCTATTGACGTTTATTGATATTATGGATTGTATGTTTTATAGTGCCATTATTCAACACTTTTTAGTTGCTCTGATATATGGCAAGTAATATAGTGATATTCTTGTTTATAAGAGGTTTTTAGTGCCTCTTTCAGGGCAGGCTTGGTGATGGTTGCCTCCTTTAACTGTTGCATGTCTGAAAAGGTTTTGATCCCTCTATCTAGTTTGAATGAAAGTCTAGCAGGTTATATTATCTTTGGTTGAAACCTTTTTTCATTCATGGCTTGATAGATATCTTGCCATTCTCTTCTAGTTTTTAGTGTTTGAGTGGAGGTCTGCTGATAGTCTTATGGGTTTTCCCCTGTATGTGATATTTTATTTTTCTCTTGCAGCCTTTGGGATACTTTCTTTATCCTTAGTTCTTTTCATTGAAACTATGATATTTCTTGGTGTCTTCAGGTCTGGGTTGATTCTGTTTGGTACTCTCTGGGCCTCTTGAATCTTGATGTCCTTTTTGTCATTTAGGTCTGGGAAGTTTCCTTTTGTATTTTCCTCTAGAATGTTTACTACTTCCCCTTCCTCTCTTTCTTTCTCTGGCAGGCCAATTATATGAATGTTACCTCTTTTGAGATCATCTCATATGTCTCTGTTATTATTTTCAGTGTCTCTAAATCTCTTTTTGAGCTCTTTTACTTCTTTCTTAGTTTTCTTGAGCTCATCCTCTGTCTGGCTTAGTTCTGTTTTCTGCTTCTGTTAGCCTGCTTTCCCTTCCCTCAGCTTCTTTCTTCAGTTCAGTTATAGTATTAGCTTGTTCTGCTAATTGGTCATTTAGCTCAGCCATTTCAGCTTTCAGTTATCTAATTACCTGGAGGTATCTTAAACTTTCTTTTGTTTCTTTTTGTGTCATTTGTTGCTCCACTAAATCTGATAGCCCTTTCCTCCATAGTTGTCTTCATTTCTGTTATTATTGGGTTTATTATTGCTTGCATAATTTTCTTATATATGCTTACTTCTGAATAATTTGGACTTTCTTCTGGGCTCCTGTTCTGATTCATTGTGGTAGCAGTTTTATTTGCTCTTTCTTTAACAATTATTTTATTGATGTGGCTTTTATATTTCTATTTTGTAATTCTTAACTTATTATTTTGAGTACTAACCACTCTATACTAAAGACCTTTATGACAATGCAGTCACCAACCTCAGAAATTACAACAATAGTAACTGAAAAAAGGGTTGATGCAGTTCAACCAATACCAGTTAGCCAAACAACACTGATAGTTAAAGAAAAAAATAGAAACCAAATACAAAAGAAAGATAAATGAAAATATGTAAAGCCAGAATAGACAACTATAAATCCTTGGGATAGAAAGAGGAGAAAGGGGGCATTCCGGAAGATGGTGGAATGAGAATCTGCTAGTGGCTTGAGCTCCGACCACATCTACTGGAAACGGTAGGATTTTTTGCCTTTAGTAGGCCAGTCAATAAGGGGTCCAAGCGGTAACACCAAGGAGGTGACTATAACTCAATCTGGGTTAGAAAATAGAATAAAAAGAAAGGGAAAATTTTTCCTTTAAATCATTATTCCCAAAGCACACCGCCTCCCCCCGCACCCCCCCATAACCAGTCCCTGGGGACCAGAGATCAGCTCCTAGCAGGCTCCCCTGCTGAGCATCTTTCTTACCAAGATTCCTGTCCCACCAGGGGGTGTCATTCATTCTAATTCTATTCCCTTCTGAAAACTGTGGCCTTTTTTCTTTCGAAGTAGCCAATCAGCTGCCTCTGCTCAGGGGGTCTGAAGCAATCTAGAGCCATCCAAGCTGAAGACAGGACAGGTTTTTTACTCTGTTCTATTTTATTATCAGTACAAGATAAACACTTACCCCTTTCCCCCTCACCTTCAGGTTGACCAGAATTAAGTGTTAGTGTATTTTCCGTTGCTAGGGGACTGGGTGTCTTATTCACTGCTAAAATAACTTGTTTCACTTTTCCTACCACCCCTATCCATTGTCTCCTCCCCCCACATAGCTAATTAAATAATAATAATTAAATAAATAATTCTTTCCTTTCGCTGCTCTTTCTTACTGTTCTTTTTCTTATCTTTTTTTTATTTTTTTTAAAGAAAGGATTAATTAACAAAACCATAGGGTAGGAGGGGTACAATTCCACACAATTCCCACCACCCAATATCCATATCCCACCCCCTCCCCTGATAGCTTTCCCATTCTCTATCCCTCTGGGAGCATGGACCCAGGGTCACTGTGGGTTGCAGAAGGTAGAAGGTCTGGCTTCTGTAATTGCTTCCCTGCTGAACATGGGCATTGACTGGTTGTTCCATACTCCCAGTCTGCCTCTCTCTTTCCCTCGTAGGGTGGGTCTCTGGGGAAGCGGAGCTCCAGGACACATTGGTGGGGTCTTCAGTCCAGGGAAGCCTGGCCAGCATCCTGATGGCATCTGGAAACTGATGGCTGAAAAGAGAGTTAACATACAAAGCCAAACAAATTGTTGAGCAATCATGGACCCAAAGGTTGGAATAGTGGAGAAGAAGTGTTGGGGGGTACTCACTGCAAACTCATGTACTTCTGCTTTCAGGTATATATTTTGCTCTTTTCTTACTGTTCTTTACTTATCTTTTTCTTTTTTATCTCTTTCTTTTTTCTCCTTTTTCTTATTCTTGTCATCCTTTCTCCCTTCCTCTTTCAGCTTTCTGAATTCACTGATATTCATTTGTGAATTATTTTGGGAAAGAAATCTGACTCAGAGTACACTCTCTATGTGTGAATCTCTGCACTACTTCCCTTTAACCTCTTGCTATACCTAGAATATACAGTGGATATATTTTTTGCATAATTCTCTATTCTTGTATCCCTTCTTTCGTTTATCGTCTTCAATTGGACATGGTTGCTATTTTTTCATGGACTGGAGACATTGACTAACTGGTAGTGAGTAAACTGCTTCAGTCCTTCTTCAGTTGCTATTGTAATACCTGAGGTTCATGGTTGCATTTGTCATAAAGGTATTTAGTACAGTGTTTCTTGTACTCAAACACAACAACTGAGGAACAGGAGAACATAAAAATAAGAAACACATAAATAAAAAAATGGGTAGATCAAAAAAAATATGAAACTGCTACTCCAATGAATGAAGACAAGAGCCCAGAAGAAATTACAAATCAGCCAGAATTAACAATAGATAAGAAAGTATGCAGGCAATAATAAAATTATTAATCAGAGAAATGAAAACTACATTGGAGTAAATGAATGGCAGTATAAGGGAAACAACAGTTGAGACCCCCAAGGAAAATACTGATTATCTTGAGGCAATTAGGGAACTGAAAGCTGAAATAGCTGAACTGAGGAAAGAAGCTGAGGGAAGGGAAAGCAGACTAACAGAAGCAGAAAACAGAATTAGTCAGACAGAGGATGAGTTAGAGAAAACTAAGAGGTGAAAGAGCTCAAAAAGAGATTGAGAGACACTGAAACCAAAAACAGAGTCATATGGGATGATCTCAAAAGAAGTAACATTCGTATAATTGGCCTGCCAGAGGAAGAAAGAAAGGGAAGGAAACATTCTAGTGGAAACTATAGAAGAAAACTTCCCAGACATGAATAACAGAAAGGACATCAAGATTCAAGAGGCCCAGAGAGTTCCAAACAGAATCAACCCAGATTTGAAGACACCAAGACACAATATAGTTACAATGAGAAGAAATAAGCATAAATAAAGGATACGAAAGACTGAAAGAGAGAAACAAAAAGTCACATACAAGGGAAAACCCATAAGATTATCTGCAGACTTCTCCACTCAAACTCTAAAAGCCAGAAGAGAATGGCAAGATATCTTTTGATCCCTGATGAAAAAGGGTTTCAACCAGGGATAATATATCCTGCTAGACTTTAATTCAAACTAGATGGAGGGATCAAAACCTTCTTTGACAAAAAACAGTTAAAGGAGGCAACCATCACCAAACCTGCCCTGAAAGAGGTTTTAAAAGACCTCTTATAAACAAGACCATCACTATAATACTTGCAATATATCAGAGCAAACAAAATTTTTTTTGAACAATGGCACTACAATACATTAAATCCATAATATCAATAAATGTCAATGGCTTAAACTCACCCATCAAAAGGCACAGAGTGGGGGGATAGATCAGAAAACATAACACAACCATATGCTGCTTGCAAGAATCCCATCTGACACACGATAAACATAGACTTAAAGTGAAAGGATGGAAAACTATCATACAGGCTAACGGACCACAAAAAATGGCAGGAACGGCCATTCTCATCTCAGACACAATAGACTTTAAATTAAATAAAGTAAAAAAAGATAGGCAAGGACATTACATAATGATAGCCAAGAAGACTTAACAATTATTAACATCTATGCACCCAGTGAGGGACCATCTAAAATACATCAAGCACCTATTGAAAGGATTTCAAAAATGCATCAATAGTAATACAATAATAGTGGGAGAATTTAATACACCACTCACACACTTAGACAGATCAACAAAGCAGAGATCAACAAAGATACAAGAGAATTAAATGAAGTTATTGACAGAATAGACCTCTTGGACATTTTCAGACTCCTTCACCCCAAAAAACTGGAATACACCTTCTTTTCTTTTTTTTTTAAATAATTTATTTCTTTATTGGGAATTAATGTTTTACATTCAACAGTAAATACAATAGTTTGTACATGCATAACATTCCCCAGATTCCCATTTAACAATACAACCCCCACTATGTCATTCATCATCTTTCATGGACCTGTATTCTCCCCACCCACCCACCGACCCCAGAGTCTTTTACTTTGGTGTAATACTCCAATTTCATTTCAGGTTCGACTTGTGTTTTCTTTTCTAATCTTGTTTTTCAACTTCGGGATGAGAGTGAGATCATCCCGTATTCATCCTTCTGTTTCTGACTTATTTCACTCAACATGATTTTTTCAAGATCCATCCAAGATCGGCTGAAAACGGTGAAGTCACCATTTTTTACAGCTGAGTAGTATTCCATTGTGTATATATACCACAACTTGCTCAGCCACTCATCTGTTGTTGGACACCTGGGTTGCTTCCAGGTTTTGGCTATTACAAATTGTGCTGCCAAGAACATATGTGTACAAGATCTTTTTGGATGGATGTGTTGGGTTCCTTAGGATATATCCCCAGGAGGGGAATTGCAGGGTCATAGTGTAGGTCCATTTCTAGCCTTCTGAGAGTTCTACAGACTGTTCTCCACAGAGGTTGGACCAAGTTACATTCCCACCAGCAGTGCAGGAGGGTTCCTTTGACCCCACACCCTCTCCAGCATTTGCTGCTGTTACCTTTTCTCATGTATGACATTCTCACAGGAGTGAAGTGATATCTCATTGTTGTCTTAATTTGCATTTCTCTGACAATCAGAGACTTGGAGCATTTTTTCATGTGTTTCTCGGCCTTATGGGTCTCTTCTGTGGTGAATATTCTGTCCAAGTCCTCCCCCCATTTTTGGATGGGTTTATTTGTTGTCTTGTTGTTGAGTCTGGCAAGCTCTTTATATATGTTGGTTATTAAACTCTTATCTGATGTATGGCATGTAAAGATCTTCTCCCATTCTGTGAGGGGTCTCTTGGTTTGGGTAGTGGTTTCTTTTGCTGTGAAGAAGCTTTTTAATTTGATGTAGTCCCATAGGTTTATACTTGCCTTAGTCTTCCTTGTAATTGGATTCGTTTCATTGAAAATGTCTTTAAAATTTATGCGGAAAAAAGTTCTGCCAATATTTTCCTCTAAGTATCTGATAGTTTCTGGTCTAACATCCAAGTCCTTGATCCACTTGGAATTTACTTTTGTATTTGGTGGAATACAGTGATCAGTTTCATTCGTCTGCATGTTTCAACCCATTGTTTCCAAGACCATTTGTTGAAGAGACTCTGCTTTCCCCATGTAATAGTCTGGGCCCCTTTGTCAAAGATTAGATATCCATAGGTATGGGGCCTCATTTCTGGGCTCTCAATTCTATTCCACTGGTCAGTGTGTCTGTTCATGTTCCAGTACCAAGCAGTTTTGATAACAATGGCCCTATAATACAGTTTGAGATCTGGGAGTGTGATGCCTCCGGTTCTGTTCTTTTTTCTCAAGATTGTTTTGGCAATTCTATGTCTTTTCTGGTTCCAGATAAACATTTGTAGCATTTGTTCTATTCTCCTAAAAAATGTGCTTCTATTCTACTTGTTCTATTCTCCTAAAAAATGGGATCTTGATGGGGATAGCATTAAATTTGTAGGTGGCTCTGGGTAATATATTCATTTTGATGATGTTAATTCTACCAACCCATGAACATGGAATATCTTTCCTCTTCTTTGTGTCTTTTTCGATTTCTTTGAGTAGTGACTCATAATTTTCAGTATACAAGTCTTTCACTTCTTTGGTTAGGTTTACTCCTAGATATTTTATTGTTTTTGTTGCTATAGAAAAAGGAACTGATTTCTGTATTTCAATTTCTTCTAACTTAGTGTTTGCATAGAGGAATGCCACTGACTTTTGAATGTTAATTTTATAGCCTGACACATTACTGTATTGCCTGATGATTTCCAAAAGCTTCTTGCTGGATTCCTTAGGTTTTTCCATGTATACTATCATGTCATCTGCAAATAAGGAGAGTTTGACTTCTTCTCTTCCAATCTGTATGCCTTTAATTCCTTGCTCCTGCCTGATTGCTATGGCAAGCACTTCCAACACTATGTTGAATAGTAATGGTGATAGTGGGCAGCCCTGTCTAGTACCTGATCGGAGGGGAAATGCTTCCAGTTTTTCACCATTGAGTATGATGTTGGCTGTAGGTTTGCTATATATAGACTCCAGTATCTTCAGGAATTCTCCATCTATTCCCATTTTTTGTAGTGCTTTGATCATAAAGGGATGTTGTATTTTGTCAAAGGCTTTCTCTTCATCTATTGATATGACCATGTGGTTTTTGGTCTTGCTTTTGTTGATGTGGTGGATCACATTGATTGACTTATGTATATTAAACCAACCTTGCATGCCTGAGATAAACCCCAGTTGGTCATGATGAACAATCTTTTTGATATACTGCTGTATCCAGTTGGCTAGAATTTTGTTCAATATTTTCGCATCTATGTTCATCAGAGATATTGGTCTGTAGTTTTCTTTTTTGGTTGTGTCACTGTCTGCTTTTGGTATCAGGGTGATGTTGGCTTCATAGAAGCTGGCAGGGAGTATTCCAGTGTCTTCAATCTTCTGAAAGACTTTTAAAAGTAGAGGTATTAGTTCTTCTTTGAAGGTTTTGTAGAATTCATTTGTAAAACTATCTGGTCGAGGACTTTTATTTTTGGAAGATTTTTGATAACTGTTTCAATTTCATTAGCTGTGATGGGCCTGTTCATGTTATCCACTTCCTCGTTACTTAGTTTTGGAAGTTGGTAGGTATCTAGGAAATCATTCATTTCTTCCAGGTTCTCTAGCTTGGTGGCATATAGTTGTTCATAGAAGCCTCGCATGATATGTTGAATTTCTGCAATGTCTGTTGTGATATCTCCTCTTTCATTTACTATTCGCTTTATTTGGGTCTTCTCCCTTTTTTGTTTTGTGAGTCTGGCTAAAGGTTTGTCGATTTTGTTCACTCTTTCGAAGAACCAACATTTACTTTCATTGATCTTTTGTATGGTTTTCCTATTCTCAATGTTATTTATTTCTGCCCTAACTTTAATGATTTCTGTCCTTCTGGTTGCTTTAGGATTCCTTTGTTGTTCTTCTTCTAGGTCTTTAAGATGTGCAATCCGGCTGTTTATTTGTGCCTTTTCTTGTTTCCTAATGTGTGCTTGTATAGCTATGAACTTCCCTCTTAGGACTGCTTTAGCTGTGTCCCACATATTTTGATAGTTTGTGTCTTCATTTTCATTGAACTCTCGAAACATTTTGATTTCTTCCTTGATTTCCTCTTTGACCCAGAAGTTGGTAAGAAGTGTACTGTTGAGCTTCCACATTTTGGCACTCTTACTAATCTTTTGTTAAGTGTTGGTTTAATTCCATTGTGGTCTGAGAAGCTGCTTGGGACGATTTCAGTGCTCTTGAATTGGCTGATGCTGTCGTGTGGCCTAACATATGGTCTATCCTTGAGAATGATCCATGTGGATTTGAGTATAATGTGTATTCCAATTTCTTGGGATGAATGACTCTGAAAATGTACAATAGTTCTAGTTTATCTATCTCTTCATTTAGCTCCCTTATGTCTTTACTGATTTTCTTCCTGGATGATCTGTCAAGTTGAGATAGTGGGGTGTTGAAGTCCCCTACTATGATTGTGTTACTGTTAATATATTGCTGTAGCTCTTTCAGTAGAAGTTTGATGTATTTAGATGGCTTCTCATTGGGTGCATAGATGTTAATAATTGTTAAGTCCTCTTGATTGACTGATCCTCTGAGCATTAAGTAGTGTCCATTCCTATCTTTTTTAATCTTATATATTTTAAAGTCTATCATGTCAGATATGAGAATAGCTGTTCCTGCCCTTTTTTGTGGACCATTGGATTGTATGATAGTTTTCTATCCTTTCACTTTAAGTCTGTGTTTGTCTTGTTGAGTTCGGTGAGTTTCCTGTAGATAGCATATTGTTGGGTTGTGTTTTCAGATCCATCTTTCTACTCTGTGTCTTTTAATAGGTGAATTCAGGCCATTGACATTTATTGATATCAAAGATTGAAGATATTTTATCGCCATTCTTGAAGAGTTTTAGAGTGTTTTGATATATGTCCTATTTGTGGGGGTCTGGTTGTTTATAGGAGACCTTTCAGAACTTCTTTCAGGGCAGGCTTGGTAATGGTTGCTTCCTTCAACTGTTGCTTGTCTGAGAAGGTTTTGATGCTTCCATCTAGTCTGAATGACAGTCTAGCATGATATAGTATTCTTGGCTGAAAGCCTTTCTCATTTAAGCACTCGATAGATATCTTGCCATTCTCTTTTGGCCTGTAGTGTTTGTATGGAGAAGTCTGCTGCTAATCTTATGGGTTTTCCTTTGTAGGTGACTCTTTGTTTTTCTCTTGCATCCTTCAGGATCCTTTCTTTATCCTTATTCCTTTCCATTCTAAGTATGATATGTCTTGGTGTCTTTAGGTCTGGGTTAATTCTGTTTGGGACCCTCTGGGCTTCTTGAATCTTTATGTCTTTGGTGTTGTCTAGACTAGAGAAATTTTCAGCTATTATGGCCTGGAGAATGCTTTCTTCCTCTCCTTCTCTTTCTTCCTCTGGTAAGCCAATAATGCGTATATTGTTTCTTTTGAAGTCATCCCATAGGACTCTGTTGTTGTTTTCAACATCTCTTAATCTCTTTTTGAGATCTCTTACTTCTTTTTTAGTTGTCTCTAATTCATCCTCAATCTTGCTAATTCTGTCTTCAGCCTCATAGATTCTATTCTCTCTGCCCTCTACTGTTTTCTGGAGTTCATCTATTTTGTTGCCCTGCTCTGATACTGTTTTAGCTTGTTCAGCTAGTTGCCTTCTTAGCTCAGCAATTTCAGCTTTCAGCTCTCTAATAACCATGAGATAATTAGAATTTTCTTCCATATTCTCATTTGTTGTTCCTGCTTTTCTGATTACAATTTTTTCAAATTCTTTACTCACTCTTGTTATTATTTCCTTAGCTAATGTTTGGATGTTGAACTCGTTGTTTTGTGCTTCACCCTCTGGAGGACTTTTAGCTGGACTCCTGTCCTGGTTCGAGTCTCCAATACTTTTTCTTGTTGTTTTAACCATTTTATATATTATGTTATGAGTTCCCTTTATCAGTACTTTTCAAATTATTGATCACTATTGCTTATATTGACTTGTGTTTAAGTAATTTAATTAAAGGGTTTACCGTGGTGGAAGTTAACAGTTTTTTCAATCCCTGAGTTGGAGCTCAGTGGTTTAAAACCCTCTTTTTTTTTTCTTCCCTGTAGGCTATGGGAGCCTGAGGGCTTTTAAACTGTCAATAGGCTTCTTAGCTTATTGACTCCTGACCAAGAGATAAAGCAGGGTGTGGCAGAGATAATCCAGTGGTTATGCAAAGAGACTTTCACAGCCCCTCAGCTCTGCCACCGAGGTATAAGTCTTCTCCTGAGTTTCCCGGTTAGATCTCTGTCCCCTTGTGTCCCTCCCTGTTGCTGCTCCAGATTCTGAGGGTAGTAGCAATGGAGACTCAGAGTTGCACTTGGTGAGTCTATGGGGAGTCCTTTCCTCCCTTCAGTTGTCCCCTTGTTGTGGAGCAGACTGGAGGTGGTGTCTCAACTGATAAATTGTTGAACTGTTAGCAGTCACTTAGTCTCTCCTTAGGCCCCTCTCTCCTCTCTGTCACCAGCCATGCGTGTTTGTACTCACGGGTGATTTACTGGGTTCCTGTGGTCATTCTAGTTCTGTCTTGTTCTGGTCCGGGTGGTCTCCTTTGGTATTCCTTGTTGATCCGGGAGAGGAGAGGAGAGGAGAGGAGAGGAGAGGAGAGGAGAGAAAGCGATCTGCTGCTCGTAGCTCTGCCTCTGGAACAGGAAGTCCACACCTTCTTTTCAAATCCACATAACACATACTCAAGGATAGACCACATGTTAGGCCACAAAGACAGCATCAATAAATTCAAAAACATTAAAATCATCCCAAGTATATTCTCAAACCACAGTGGAGTAAAACTATATTTAACAACAAACAGAAAATCATTAAAAGTCACAGAATTTGGAAACTAAACAACATACTCCTTAAGAAACACTGGGTCAGAGAGTCACTAAAGCAGGAAATTCAAATGTTCCTGGAAACAAATGAAAATGAAGACACAAACTATCAAAATATTTGGGACACTGCTAAAGCAGTATTGAGAGGGAAACTTATAGCCATTCAATCACATATTAAACAACAAGAAAAAGCTCAAATGAACCTTACTGCACAACTCAAGGACTTAGAGGAAGAGAAACAAAAGAAACCTAAAGCAACCAGAAGGACAGAAATCACTAAAATTAGAGCAGAAATAAACATCGAAAATAAGAGAACCATACAAAAGATCAATGAAGCCAAATGTTGGTTCTTTGAAAGATTAAACAAAATTGGCAAACCCCTAGCCAGACTCAACAAACAAAAAAGAGAGAAGATTCACGTTAATAGAATTGTAAACGATGGAGGTGATATCACAACTGACACCACAGAAATCCAGAGAATCCTGCGAAACTTCTATAAAGAACTGTACGCCACCACTCCACCAAGCTAGAGAATCTGGAAGAAATGGAACAATTCCTAGAAACATAAAAAATTGAACCAAAAAGAACTACAAAATCTAAATGCACCAATCACAGACAAAGAAATTGAAACCATTATTAAGAATCTCCCCAACAACAAAAGTCCTGGACCAGATGGCTTCACAAACAAATTCTACAAAACTTTCAGGAAACAGTACCCATACTTCTGAAGCTTTTCCATAAGATTGAAGAAACAGGAATACTCCCTTCCACCTTCTATGAAGCCAACAGCATCCTGATACCAAAAGCTGATAGGGACAGTACAAAAAAGGAAAACTACAATATCTCTGATGACCAATATCTCTGATGAACATAGATGCCAAAATATTAAACAAGATCTTGGCCAACCAGATACAACAGCATATCAAAAAGATTGTTCATCATGACCAAGTGGGATTCATCCCAGGAATGCAAGGCTGGTTCAACATATGAAAGTCTATCAAAGTCATTCACCACATCAATAAAAGCAAAGCCAAAAACCACAGGATTACCTCAGTAGATACAGAGTAAGCCTTTGACAAAATCCAACACCGTTTCATGCTCAAAACTTTACAAAAAATGGGAATAGATGGGAAATTCCTCAAGATAGTGGAATCTATATTTAGCAAACTTACAGTCAACATCATACTCAATGGACAGAAGCTGAAAGCATTCCCCCTTAGATCGGGGACTAGACAGGGCTGTCCCCTATCACCATTACTCTTCAACATAGTATTGGAAGTTCTTGCCATAACAATCAGGCAAGAGAAAGAAATCAAAGGAATACAGATTGGAAGGAATAGTCAAGCTCTCACTATTTGCAGATTGTATGATAGTATACATAGAATACCTAAAGAATCCATCAGAAATCTACTGGAGGTTACTAGGCAATCTAGCGAGGTGTCAGGCTACAAAATCAATGTATAAAAACCAGTGGCATTTCTCTATGCAAACACTAAATCTGAAGAAGACATCCAGAAATCAATCCCATTCATTGTTGCAACAAAATCAATAAAATTCCTAGGAGTAAAGCAGACCAAGTAGTGAAAGACTTGTATACTGAAAATTATGAGTCACTACTCAAGGAAATAGAAACTGATACCAAGAAATGGAAAGACATCCCATGCTCATGTATCAGAAGAATAAATATCACCAAAATATATATTCTCCCCAGAGCCATATACAAATTTAATACCCATCAAAGTTCCACAAAGCTTCTTTAAGAGAATAGAATAAACACTACAATCATTTATCTGGAACCAGAAGACATCTAGAATTTCCAAAACCATCTTCATGAAAAGAAACAGAAATGAAGGCATCACACTCCCAGATCTCAAACTATATTATAAAGCCATCATCATCAAAACAGCATGGTACTGGAACAACAATAGGCACACAGACCAGTGGAACAGAATTGAAAGCCCAGAAATAAATCCCCACACCTATGGACATCTAATATTTGATAAGGGGGCCCAAAGCATTAAATGGAAGAAGACGGCTCCCTTCAATAAATGGTGCTGGGAAAACTAGGTTGTAACATGCAGAAGAATGAAATTGAACCACTTTAACTCACCAAAAACAAAAATCAACACCAAATAGATCAAAGACCTGGATGTTAGACCAGAAACAATCAAATACTTAGAGGAAAACATTAGTGAAACACTTTCCCACCTACACCTCAAGGACATCCTTGATGAAATAAACACAACTGCAAGAAATACTAAAGCAGAAACAAACCAATGGGACTACATCAAATTGAAAAGCTTCTGCACATCCAAAGAAACTATTAAACAAACAGAGAGACCCCTCACAGAATGGGAGAAGATCTTCACATGCCATACATCAGACAAGTAACTAATCACCAAAATATATAAAGAGCTCAGCAAACTTAGCACCAAAAAAGCAAATGATCCCATCCAAAAATGGGCAGAGGATATGAACAAAACATTCACCTCAGAGGAGATCCAAAAGGCTAACAAACATATGAAAAACTGCTCTAGGTCACTGATTGTCAGAGAAATGCAAATTAAGACAACATTGAGATACCACCTCACTCCTGTAAGAATGGCATACTTCTGTAATGGCATACTTACTCTTTCAAGAATGTCCTTTTTGATAAAGGACAGCAGCAACAAATGTGGTGAGGCTGTGGGGACAGAGAAAACCTTTTGCATTGCTGGTGGAAATGTAAATTGGTCCAGCCTCTGTGGAGAGCAGTCTGGAAAACTCTCAGAAGGCTAGACATGGACCTTCCACATGATCCAGTAAGTCCTCGCCTGGGGTTATACCCCAAGGACTCCATAACACCCAACCAAAAAGAGGTGTGTACTCTTATGTTATAGAAGCACAATTCATAATAGCTAAAACCTGGAAGCACCCAGGTGCCCAACAACATATGAGTGTTTGAGAAAGCTGTGGTATATATACACAATGGATTACTATACAACTATCAAGAACAATGAACCCACCTTCTCTGACCCATCTTGGACAGAGAGAGCTAAAAGGAATTATGTTAAGTGAGCTAAGTCAGAAAGATAAAGATGAGTATGGGATGATTCCACTCATCAACAGAAATTAGGAAAGAAGATCTGAAAGGGAAACTAAAAGCAGGATCAAACTAAATAGAAAGTAGGGCATCAGGAGCCGGGCGGTAGCGCAGCGGGTTAAGCGCAGGTGGCGCTAAGCGCAAGAACCAGCATGAGGATCCCGGTTCGAGCCCCTGGCTCCCCACCTGCAGGGGAGTCGCTTCACAGGCGGTGAAGCAGATCTGCAGGTGTCTGTCATTCTCTCCTCCTCAATGTCTTCCCCTCCTCTCTCCATTTCTCTCTGTCCTATCCAACAACGACGACATCAACTACAACAACAATAAAAAACACAAGCGCAACAAAAGGGAAGATAAATAAATAAAAATTACCAAAAAAAATAAATAAAGTAGGGCACCAAAGTAAAAACCCTGTGGTGAGGGGTAGACATGCAGCTTCCTTGGACAGTGGGGAGTGGAGGTGGCTGGGTGGGATGGGACATAGTCTCCTGGTGGTGGGAATGGTGTTTATGTACACTCCTAGTAAAGTGTAGTCATATAAATCACTAGTTAATTAATATGAGAGGGGGAAAACTAATTGTATGTCTCGAAGTTTTTAAAACACAGACTGAGTCTTTCTAATATATAGGCTACGTATTTGATATGCGGACTCTCTCAAAAGCCTAGACCAAGTAGATCAGAAGCAACTAATGGCACAGCTACATACAAGATACCTGGTACTATACAGCAAACCCTAACAAAGGGCCTTTTCAAAGTTAACCCAATTACCAAATAATGTGATTATAACATTAACTATCCATTATCTTTTTGAACCCTAAGACAGCAGGAACCTCATGTCTTCACTATAGATCCTATATTTCCCCCAGTCCCGGAACCTTAGGATAGGGCCCAGTTTCCCGCATTCTTCTCCCAATCCATAGCAAATAATACTGCATCTGCTGATCACAACCTAATCAACACAACGATTGCCACCTCAACATGCTTCAGCTCAGACTGTGTCCAGAGACTTCATGTGTGAAATGACAACCCTTCAGCTTCATTATTCGGGTGAGACCTTTCCTTTCATAGTATTCTCTAATTCCATCCCAGGTGGTTCACTTTCTAACAAAGTCCCAAAACCTAGATATAGACCAGGTTCTGTGAGAGAGAGCATATTTTCACACTTATCCATAAACTAGTGCAAAATATATACCTGAAAACAGAAGTACAGTAGAGTTTGTAGTGAGTAACCCCTAACACTTCCTCTCCACTATTCCAACCTTTGGATCCATGATTGCTCAACAATTTGTTTGGCTTTGTATGTTAACTCTCTTTTTAACCACCAGGTTCCAGATGCCATAAGGATGCCAGCCAGGCTTCCCTGGATTGAGGACCCCACCAATGTGTCCTGGAGCTCTGCTTCCCCAGTGACCCAGCCTGCTGGGGAAAGAGAGAGGCAGACTGGGAGTACGGACCGACCAGCAACATCTATGTTCAGCGGGGAAGCAATTACAGAAGCCAGACCTTCCACCTTCTGCAACCCACAGCAACCCTGGCTCTATGCTTCCAGAGAGATAGAGAATGGGAAAGCTATCAGATGAGGCCATGGGATATGGAGATTGGGTGGTGGGAATTGTGTGGAGTTGTACCCTTTCTACCCTATGGTTTTGTTAATTTATCCTTTCTTAAATAAAAAATAAATTTAAAAAATGTATCTTTCTAATTAATTTCAAAATCTTTTTTTTTTAAGTGAGACTTTTTGGAATTAGATAAAATGTCTTTGAGAGTACCTTGGATGTATCTCTGAGACTTTCAGGCTGAGAAAGAAATTACCTATACTTGAAAAATCATCAAAGTGGTACTTTGGTATAATTACTCACCATCAACCTGTTTTCTAAAGAATTGAAACAAATAGAAAGGAATGTAAAGAGAAATCTCATCTCAGTATTTCTCAGATTCAAGAAGAAAATAAACCCTTCTTTTCTGGATGTCATGATTCTTTATGACAATGAATTACCTCATGGATGTGAAATTCAGCGTGTTGATCTGCAAAACCACTTTTATGAGTACAAAATACATTAGAGCAAATGAATGCAAGTAAAGCCATTCATGGATTTCATTCATTCTTACAAAAAATGAGCTTAAGAATGAAAAAAGAAAATGAGAATGTTTTCAGTTTTAAACATATCCCCTTACAGAAATATTGCAAAATAAATGAAACTCATACTGCATCTTATCAAATTTTATCAATTCACTGAGTTTTCTTAGATAGTGATTGTATTTATCAGGGTATTATTTCCTTTTGTGTATAAAATATATATATTGTTTGTGTATCTATACCTTCCCTGAAGAACTGTTGTCACTAACATTCCATTTGTACTAATAAGAGTATTGAACTCAGATGTACTTAAGATTTGTTCAAACTCATGGAAAGTAGTATAGATGGGAGTCAGGCGGTAGCTCAGCAGGTTAAGCGAGTGTGGCGCAAAGCACAAGGATTGTCCGATTGCCACCTCAACATGCTTCACTTCAGACTGTGTCCAGAGACTTCACGTGTGGAATGACAACCCTTCAGCTTCATTACTGGCAAACACTAGAAGAAGAAGAAGCTTCATTACTCGGGTGAGACCTTTCCTTTTTTACTACACTCTAATTTCATCTCAGGTGGCTCACTTTCTAACAAAGTCCCAAAACCTAGATATATACCAGTTTCTGTGAGAGAGAGCATATGTTCACACATATCCATAAACTACTGCAAAATATATACCTGAAAGCAGAAGTACACTAGAGTTTGCAGTGAGTACCTCCCTAATACTTCCTCTCCACTATTCCAAGATTTGGGTCCATTATTGCTCAATAATTTGTTTGGCTTCTTATGTTAACTTTCTTTTCAGTCACCAGGTTCCAGATGCCATCGGGATGCTGGCCAGGCTTACCTGGATTGAAGACCCCACCAATGTGTCCTGGAGCTCAGCTTCCCCAGAGACACACCCTACTAGGGAAAGAGAGAGGCAGACTGGGAGTATGGACTGACCAGTCAACACCCATGTTCAGTGGGGAAGTAATTACAGAAGCCAGACCTTCTACCTTCTGCAACCCACAATGATCTGGGTCCATGCTCCCAGAGGGATAGAGAATGGGAAAGCTATCAGGGGAGGGTGTGGGATATGGAGATTGGGTAGTGGAAATTGTGTGGAGTTGTACCCCTCCTACCCTATGGTTTTGTTAATTAATCCTTTCTTAAATAAAAAATAAATAAAAAAGAATCCCATTTCGAGCCCAAGGATCCCCACCTGCAGGTGGTGAAACAGGTCTGCAGGTGTCTGTTTCTCTCCCCGTCTCTGTCTTCCCCTCCTTTCTCCATTTCCCTCTGTCCTATTAAACAATGACGACAATAACAACAACAAAAAGGGAATAAATAATTTAAAAGAGAAGTATAAATATTAAAAAAGAAAGCAGTATAGATGCAAAATTAAAATCAAAATTAATATTCAAATACTGACTACAACTTTTCCACTGACTTTCTCTAAAAGTTTAATCCTAGACACCTGTTCTTAATTGAATAGTTTTGTAATTACTATTTCTCTTTTTTTTCCCCTTATGTTGCCCATGTTGTTTAATGTTGTGGTGGTTATTATTATTGTTGATGTTATTGATGTCATTATTGTTGGATAGGACAGAAAGAAATGGAGAAAGGATGGGAAGACAGAGGGGGAGAGAAAGACACCTGCAGACCGGCTCCACCACCTGTGAAGCAACCCCCCCCCCCTCCAGGTGTGGAGCAGGGGTTTCACGCCATATGCATTTAACCCTTTGCGCTGTTGCGCTACTGCCCGACCCTCCTTTACTATGTCTTAATAAATTGTTTCACCTGCTAGATAATATTCCCCATCATCAATGTTACTTTAAGACTTTTTTTTTCCCTTTTGTTGCCCTTGTTGTTTTATTGTTGTAGTTATTATTGTTGTTGTTGGATAGGACAGAGAGAAATGGAGAGAGGGAGGGGAAGACAGAGAGGAGGAGAGAAAGATAGACACCTGCAGACCTGCTTCACCACCTGTGAAACGACTCCCCTGCAGGTGGGGAGCCGGAGTTTGAACCGGGATCCTTATGCCGGTCTTTGTGCTTTGCGCCACCTGCGATTAGCCCGCTGTACTACAGCCTGACTCCCTTTAAGACATTTTCTATACTAAACAAACTTAAACGCCTGGCACCTTAGAGTGATCTTCACCCTAGATTAAACAACAGATCCTAAATATAAAAGGAAGAAACTAAGATATCCCTTTCAGCAAAATCACCAAGTGTATAGTTTCTACCATTTCATTACAATAATGATACATATATGTTGCACATTAAATTGCATGCTACTAAGATCCTCCTAGTTTTTTTAAAGTTTGGCTGAATTAAGATATCAGGAACTAAATAGTGGGTTAAGCATACATGGATCAGAGAGCAAGGACCTGCATAAGGATCCCTGTTCAAACCCAGGCTCCCCACCTCCAAGGGAGTTGCTTCACAGGTGGTGAAGCAGGTCTCCAGGTGTCTATTTTTCTCTCCCCCTCTCTGCCTTCCTCTCGTCTCTCCATTTCTCTCTGTGCTATCCAACAATAATGACATCAACAACAACAACAATAATAACTACAACAACAATGAAAAACAATAAGAGCAACAAAAGGGAAAATAAATATTAAAAATTAAATAAATAAATAAATAAAATGTATATATACAAGGGCAAATTGTTACTTTTTCTAGAAGAGAAGTATTAAGTAAGACTAGTCTCAGCTTTAGAACCAATAGTACATGATTTTGAGGATGTAGTCTACAGACATAAATGCTTACAAAAGTGCACAAAAGCTTCAAATTTAAATAGAACAATAAAGGTAAGGTGGCTCTTAAAATTAAAGTAATAGGGAGTCGGGCTGTAACGCAGCAGGTTAAGCGCAGGTGGCGCTAAGCTCAAGGACCGGCGTCAGGATCCCGGTTCGAGCCCCCGGCTCCCCACCTGCAGGCAGTTCCCTTCACAGGCGGTGAAGCAGGTCTGCAGGTGTCTGTCTTTCTCTCCCCCTCTCTGTTTTCCCCTCCTCTCTCCATTTCTCTCTGCCCTATCCAACAACAACAACATCAATAATAACTACAATAATAAAACAACAAGGGCAACAAAAGGGAATAAATAAATAAAAAATAAAAAAATTAAAGTAATAATAAACCAAGTCTTCTGTTCAAGGATTGCAATTTTTATATTTATCTATCCAAGAATTCAATATGAGAATTAATTTTAATTGTTCATTTTTTGTCTCCTCTATCTCTAGCTCTGTCTCATCCTCTATCATCTCTATTTATCTCTGTCTCCATCTATATAGCAACCTCTCTCTCTCTTTTCCCTTCCACAACAGTTATTGCTTGGGACTTAATCTTTGCACAACAGATCCACTGCTCCTGGTGATCTTTTTTTCTTTCTTTCTCTCTTTCTTTCCATTTTTAAAAATTTTACATGACAATGATAAAAATGAGAAGGGAAAGAAAATAAGAGACATTGATGGCACTGCCTTGCAACTTATGAAGCTCCCTCCCTGCAGGCAGGGACTTATGGCTTGAACCTGTGTGGTAACATGTGCACACTACTAGTTGAGCCACTGTCCACCCCATCTTGTTCCTTTTTTCAGAGGATATTTACCTTTAAAATGCTGAAACTATGTCATATTCTTTTATTTATTTCATTCTATTTTCTAATCAAGTACATAAAAAATATTTGCCACATATGGACTTTTAGGTAGTGTTTGATGAATTAAAATAAATGTAAATGAAATGTTAGCTGTGATTTAATTCTATAATTGTATGCTTCATCAACTTTTAAAGCAGATTTTAAATATCTTGTGTAGGTGTATCTTTTAAAAACGGACTCAAAATATTTTACAAAGAAAATGAAATATGAATTATACATTACACATAAATGCCAATCTTTAAGGCAGCTTCCCATATGGAAAGACTTACAAATCCATAAATGTTTCTTACATAATGAATGATATCAATTTTAGTTCCTGTCATTTAGTAATGTGCTGAAAAATTGAGACATTACCAAAAGGGACAAAAATTCTATTCATCTGGATGAAATAAGATGGTACAAGCTCTTTTTTTGTTTGTTTAACTTACCCATATTCATGGATTTTGGTATCTATAAAACTGGACTAACCATCTATCTGGAAAATTACTATTTATTTTTCAAATTATTTTAATTATGATAAAGACAGAAAGAAATAGGGGTTGATATGAGAAGGGAGAATGAGAGAGAAACAAAGACCGTTTCACCACTTGTGAAGCTTCCCTACTACAGGTAGGGGTTGGGGGCTCGAACTCAGATCCTTGTCCATCGTAACTTATGTGCTTAATTGGTTGAGCCACCACTTGACCACTGGGAAATGATTATTTATTATAAAATTTGAGTAAATATGATAAATATCTGTGTGTAATATTTCTGTTTGTCCATTCTCTAAAAATCAAAAATACTGTGTATAAAATTTTTATGCAAGTGAGATAGAGAAATGAATGATAGCCTCTACGCCTCTACCAGAAGATATAATAAAGATACAAGAATCAATACATAGAAGAAGAATGCTTTGCTACTTCTGGAAATAAGCTAAATAGTTGGAAAAAATTTAAGGACTTGGAGGTGAAATGGTAATATTGGATACAAATGATAAATACCAAGCAGGAGGCAAAATTAGTATGACTATAAGGGAAACAAATACATGGAAAATGTATAGAAGATACCATGACTAAAGTAGAACAAAAGAAAATTCACAGCTAAATATTGGAGGGCATAACTAAGAAGATACTGAAAATAACTTTATTTGTGTGACTGATAAACGTTAAGATCAATTTGAAAAAAACTGTTCATAATAGACTGTTCCAGAATGTCACTTTTTTGGCCAAGTGAATGGGAAAGCTAAGCCTTTGATAGATTTGACAGAATGTTATGAAATAGTTCAGTTAGATACTGTACACCTTTACCATGCTCATGACTCAGTTTTAACCAGGCCCCATTGCTTTTAGGAAAGTTCAATGCTGTGATCTCTCTCTCTCTCTCTCTGCCCCCGTCTCTCTCCTTTGTTTCTATATAAAAAGAGAAAAAAGTTGACAAGATGATAATTCCCTTTTATTTTGGAATAGAATAAATTTTATTTCATCTTATGTATTAATATATTTATTTGATAGGACAGAGAAAACTTGAGAGGGCAGAGACAGAGCAGAGAGAAAAAGAGACAGCTGCAGCACTGCTTCACCAACTGTAAAGCCCCCCCCCCCACGCAGGTTAGGATTGGGGGATCTTGAACCTGGGTCCTTGTACATGCTGATGTTTGTACTTAACCGGGTGTGCAACTGCCCAACTCCTAGTTAAATTTTCTGTAAACTCAAACTTAAAATATGATAGGATATGCCATGTTTTGTAACTCATACTATTTGCTTATATAAAAAATAATTTATTTTATTGGTAAGGTTTTAGAAATATTAGATTTAAAATACCTCAAATACAAAGATTATTTCTGTCTTGCTTATTTTGCATTTCATTTCTATTTTGAATATCTTTGAAAACTGTGCTTATAGGTCAACATGATGCTGGTTACCACTACCATGTGACTACTTTTTTCCATATGAGAAGTGACAGGTTGTATAAACTCTCACCAAAATCTGTAGAGGATGATAACACCAGACTTTCCAAAAAAAAACCTCTTTGTTCCAACAAAGAATATGTGAAGGTGTGACACGTTCTACAAAATTCTTAATATTTCAGTGTGCCCAAAAATTATGCAAGATTTCTACTTTGTAAGATCTCTACTAGGAAATAAAGGAAAACAATCTACTAGTTTCACAAATGATAAAAGAGACTTTTTTTATCCATAAACTACTGCAAAATATATACCTAAAAGCAGAAGTACACTAGAGTTTGCAGTGAGTACCCCCCTAATACTTCCTCTCCACTATTCCAAGCTTTGGGTCCATGATTGCTTAACAATTTGTTTGGCTTTGTATGTCAACTCTCTTTTCAGTCACCAGGTTCCAGATGCCATCAGGATGCCGGCCAGGCTTCCCTGGACTGAACACCCCACCAATGTGTCCTGGAGCTCAGCTTCCCCAGAGACACACCCTACTAGGGAAAGAGAAAAGCAGACTGGGAGTATGGACCGACCAGTCAACGCCCATGTACAGCGGGGAAGCAATTACAGAAGCCAGACCTTCCACCTTCTGCAACCCACAGCGACCCTGGGTCCATGCTCCCAGAGGGATAGAGAATGGGAAAGCTATCAGGGGAAGGGGTGGGATATGGAGATTGGGTGGTGGGAATTGTGTGGAATTGCACCCCTCCTACCCTATGGGTTTGTTAATTTATCCTTTCTTAAATAAAAAAAAAAAAAGATTGCTAACGTTTTAATCACCACAGTCTTAAGAACTGAATTAGGCTATCTTGGCCTTGGTGACCAACTTATAAACACACTGTGGATGTCTAACCCACTTCTTAAAGCATCTGAGTTAAGATGGGTAGTATTCATTAAGATTATGCTTTATACAAATAATTAATCTCACTGGAAATGTCTGAGTTACTAGTAAAAACAATATGAAGTTACTGAGCAGAAATTGAAATGGCATGACTATTTTTTTAAAATTCATTATGATTATCAGAAATGCAGGATCACAGCCATGCCACAGATATACTACACAAAGACTTTTCTTTTAATAAATTTCCAGGTCAATAGTATGCACACTAAAGTCTGAGAATCATTTTAATTTGCCTCGTGAATTATTTTATAGGATGACAGGAAATGAATTTATGACCTTGCATATACATGATGCCATTGAACTACCTCCCTGTTACAATTTTTCATGTTTTATATTCTGAAAAAGAGAGATGAGGGAGGCAGAATTAGGCAAAGGAGAAACACCACATTACTGCTCTACCATTCATAGAACTCCCCCAAAGGCACCCTGGTGTTCCTATATGGTACCTGGGTTCAAGTCAATGGCACATGTGTAGCATGGTATGTGCTACACTGGCAAGTATCTCCTAGTTTGTGAATTTGATTAGAAAAGTAAATGAAAGAGTTCATGTTGGCATAAAATGGGGGGGGGGTCTTTCTCAAACTCTCCACACTTTCCTTAAGCATATAACTCAGTATCAATGGGGGAGGCAGACACAATTCAGTGCAGAGAACTAAATTGACAACTATTCCCGGTCCTGACACCCATCTTCCCAAGACTACTCAGAATATTTGCCAAACAAAAGAGTGATTCTTGAGAGCTTATTTGGAGGTTCTAGCAGGGGGATGCAGCTACTCCTATAACCTCTACCAAAGACCAGTCATCTCTATTCTGGTAAGGCTGTCCTCTTCAACTAAGCGCGCAGATTAGGGAGGGAAGCACATGGTGAGGGAAGAAGGGGAGACACCCACCTAGCCAGCAGGATCAGTTGAATCAACTCTAGCAATCAATAGGGTGGCAGATGTCGCAGCCAGATCACCCTCACATCCAGAAAAGAGTGATTCTTAAAGCCTCACATTTCCTTTACAGAATATTTCCTTTTCTATTTCATTCCTTTACAAAATATTCATTTATTCTGACTCCCTGTCCTTGAATTATACATAGGTATTCACGGAAATTCTTTATGATGTTGCCAGAGAACAATAAAAACACCCATTTATTTAAACTGTCTTATATCCAGTTTTCAGTGTGTGTAGTTATGTTTTAGGAAATATGATTTGAACTGCAGTATATCTGATTTTGTAAACAGGACAATAATGAGTTTTATTATTTGTGGCAAGTACAGAGAAAGACACATACAAACAAGGGGCAAGAAAATGTGATTACATAAAATAAATAACTAACAATACCAGTTGAATAATAATAGAAGTTTAAAAATACTATAAGTCATACTATTGAGGGGGAAAGAGGCTGAGAAGTCTCTCATGTATGGTGTCTAGCTTGCTATGGCCATAGTTTCAGGCATTTTTAAGTAGTTTAGTTTAGTTTAGTTGTTTAGTTTAGTTTCATGCCACCAGAGTTTGTGTTGGGGCTAGGTGCCAGCACTACTAATCCACTACTCCTGGTGGTTACTTTTTCCTTTCTTTTTTTTTTCTTTATACTTAAACACAGAGAAAAATTGAAAATGGGAAGGTAGAGAGGGAGGGAGTAAAACAGACACCTTCAGACTTGCATCACAACTCCTGAAACACCTCTGCAAGTGGGAAGTAGGGATCAAACCCAGGCCCTTGCACATGACAACATATACACTAGAAGATGCAAGATAATGTTGGTCTAACAGCCCTAGGAACACCCTCCAGGAGACAAAAGTGGCAGCAGTTACAAAAGTCATGGCAACCCACAATCCTGGAAGCAGTTTCTTGAAACACAGGAAGTGCAAAGGAAAAACACAAGTAGCAGAGAGGAGGAGAAAAAAAGATGCCTAAATGTAGAGATCCGTCTCTCACAGAACTCAATACCCTTGTAGCAACATCATATGACAAAAGCAGTTCTGAGGACCCTAACCAAAATTAAAGCAGCCAAAGTTACATGAATCTTAAGTGCATCCAAGACCTCTTAAGTCTTCTGGGTCTGCTTCTTTCCGTATCTAGAACTGCAGCACTTCTGGCAGACTTGAGTTCACACATAGAGGAGCACTCTGCCTGGATCTCCCAGCCTCCAGCACCCTCATTTCTCCACTTAAGCCTCCTAGCAGTGTAAATGGGAATCTTCACTCCTTGATAACAATCCCCACCCAACCCAAACCCTGACCTCTGAAGGACCCCCTCCATACCTGCCAGAGGTTTACTAATCACTGGAAGTCCCCAACCCAGTGACATTTTGGGCCCCAAATTGTCAACCCAGAATAGAACCCCATACTGCCACATGCCCTGTCTGAAGACTGCTACCCTTCAAGGATGCCAGACCACCTATACCCAGGACAGATTTGCACCTTAACCCAAAGAAAGGGTCTCAAACTTCCATGAAGTCCCCACCAGAGGTCCATCAGTTGCAGATGGAATCCAGCCCAGCTGCAATCTGGGCAAGCCTGTACCTTGACCTCTGCCCAGCTCTCTTTATTGATGTACATACTGTTGCTAACTTGCAAAAGCACCAGCAGAGCCGTACCAGGGCAGATGAACAATTTAACCCAAGGGAGGGGCCACAAACTTCTATGCACCCTCCTCCAGAGGCACAGCAGTGGTTGCAGATTCCAGCCCTGCATCACTATGTACTAGTCTGCACTGTGACTTTAGTCTGGGACCCTATATCATCATGTATCATACGTGAGGCCTACAACTACTGGCATACCCTAGCTGGGCCCCATACAACTCATACCCTGTACCCAGAGAAGGTCTTCAGTTGTCATACTTGGTCCAAAACCAATCACCCCTGGTAGATGTCTACACAGCCACATCTAGGACAGACTCACACTGTGACCTATAGGAGAGACCCCAAACTACCATTGAATGCTCCACCAGAAGTTCCTTAGATTTTGTGGCCCCTAATCAGATCCTATACAGGGCAGGCCCTTGACACCGAAAGAACCCCTGATCCCCCCACCTGCTAGTCCTTGTGAACACCAGCAAAGCCTTTCACAGGCCATCCAGTAGTAGAAAACTCCTGAATATTGAATAATATTATAAAGTGGCAGGCTAGAAAATTGATATACAAAAATCAATGGTATTCCTCTGTGCAAACACTAAATCAAAAGAAAAAAAAGATACAGAAATAAATCCCCTTCACTATAGCAGCAAAAAATAATCAGATATTTGGGATTAAAGGTAACAATGGAAATGAAGGATTTATACATTGAAAACTTGGATAATTCTTCAAGAAAATAAAATGTTATATAAAGAAATAAAAAGACATTCCATGCTCATAGGTTGGAAATATTAACATTTTCAAAATGACCATCCTGTTGAGAGCCATATTTAGATTTAATGTCATCCTTATCAAGGGACCAATAGATTTCCTTAAAGAAATAGAATAAAAGTTCTAAAAATTTATCTGGAACCAAAAAATACCCAGGATTACTAAGCAGTCCTGTAAAAGAGGGACAAATTGGAGCCACTATACTACGTGACCTCAAGCTATACTACAGAGCTACAGTAATCAAAACTGTCTGGTACTGGAATCAAAATCGATAGCAGACCAGTGTAGTAAAACTGAATACTCAGAAATAAACCCCCAAACCTACCACCAACCAGTTTTTGACAAGGGGACTCAAACCATTAAATGGCAAAAGGAAAATATCCTCAACAAATGGTACTGAGAAAATTGGATTGAAAGATGTAACTGAAGTTGAACTATCACTTATCACTAAGCACAAAAGTCAATTCCAAGTGGATCAAGGACATGGATATTAGGCCAGAAACTATCAAATACATATAAGAAAACACTGGCAGGGAAAAAAAAAAGCCTTCAAGGATTCAAATCCAATAGCGAAGAAAATAAAAAGTTAAAATAAACCAATGGGACTACATCAAACTGAAGAACTTCTTCACAAGCAAAGGGTACAATCACCCAAACAGAAAGGAGCAATATGGCAACACACATAAGACTAAGAACTAATAACCAAAATACATAAGGAGCTCCATAAACTAAGCACCAAAAAAAAAAAAAATCAACCCCATTAGAAAATGTGGCCAGGGTATGGACAGACATTTCACCAAGAAAGAGATCCAGAGAAGTTATATGATAGAAGTTAAATTGAGTAGTTGCTCAAAATCACTAGTCAGAGAAATACAAATAAAGACAACAATGAGATACCACTTTACACCTGTGAGAAAGTCATTCAGCAGAAATGACATTAGAGAGCATCTGGAGAAAAAAAGACATTTTTGCATTTCTGGTAGGAGTGCAAAATGGCCCAACCATTTTGGAAAGCAATTTGGATACTTAAAGGACACTAGAAATAGACCTATCCTTCAACCCAACAATTCCTCTCCTTGGGATTTATCCAAAAGAAACAGAAACACCTATAAGAAGAGATTGATGTATACCTAATGTTCATCACAGCACAATTTGTAATTGCCAGAACCTGTAAGCAACCCAGATGTTCAACATCAGTTGAGTGGCTATAATAGCTGGTACATTTACACAATGGAATATTATTAAGCTATTAAAAATAATGAAGTTGTCTTCTTTGCATCTTCTTGGATGAAACTTGAGGACATCATGTTGAGTGAGATAAGCCAAAAAGAGAAGGACAAATAGCAAATATTCTCTCACTTATTAGTGGGAATTAATAAACACATGGAGGGAGAGCACAAAGTGAAACATGGACTTGACATGGTGTATTGCACCAAAGCAAAGGACTCTGGGAAGGGAGAGGGAAGAAGGATAAGGAGAAAACTGTTGTCCTGGAAATTGTATGCATATGTAATGAATCCATCTAAAGCATTAACTCCCTTAAAAAAAAAAAAAAAAAACATAATGTGTCCTTTTGGACAGAACTGGCATTGTAAGGAAGTGAAGGACAACTGTCGGATGATTTCACTCATATGTATAATATAGAGAATTAAAACACAGGAACTTGGAAAAAACATGTGTGTGTGTGTGTGTGTGTGTGTGTGTGTGTTCACACACACATATATTCAGCCCATATCTTTGACCTTGGAAGAACAGTGGTGGTTACCATTGGAGAGGGATACGGGAACAAAACTTTGGTGGTAGAAGTATTCTGTAATTACATCCTGTTATTTTATTTTATAAGTTTCTTTTTTAATATTTATTTGTTATTGGATAGAAAGAAATTCAGAGGAGTTGGGGAAATAAGAGAGGTAGAGGAAGACAGATACCTGCAGCCCTACTTCACCACTTGTGAAGCTTTCTTCCTACAGGCAGGGACCAGGGACTTGAACTTGGGACCTTGTGCACTGTAATATGTGCGCTTAACCAGCTGTGCCACCACCTGGGCCCTACATTCCATTATTTTATAATCTTGTAAATAACTATTAACTCAATAATAAAATATATACCTAAACAAACAAACAACAAGCTTATATATTCAAATAGGTGCACTACCACCTTGCTTATTTTTAAGCTTCTATTCAGGGAAGAGAAAGCACACACACAGAAACACGTGGTAAAAACAACAGTGAAGATGATCTCTTTTATGCACTTCTAAGGCTCTGCCTTCACTTCCTTTCTAAGTCACACCTACACCTATTACAACTTTCAGGTGTCTTTCTTTTTCCTTCTTTCCCTTTAGGTAATGGAAGTTCAATCCTGATTTCCTCTGGTGTTCTCCAAGTTCTCTTCCTTCTCAGTGATGGGCAGAAAAAAAAAAAATCACAAAAATTCCAGTTACCAGTGGAACTGGACTCAGAGCTCTCTTTGTTCCTAACCTTCCCCTAAGAATACCAACACCTGGGCCCATGCTCCCAGAGGGATAGAGAATGGGAGAGCTATCAGGGGAGGGGGTGGGTTATGGAGATTGGGTGGTGGGAATTGTGTGGAGTTGTACCCCTCCTACCTTATGGTTTTGTTCATTAATCCTTTCTTAAATAAAAAATTTAAAAAAAAAGAATACCAACACCTTTACACATGTAAGTAAATTTTTTTCATGAATATTAAACAAATCATAGCTGGAATTAATTTGTTAATCAGCTTTGATAATTGATAAATCAGACATTTTAATTAACAACAAAATGCTCCTTATCTGACATATTAAGATTTATCTATTTATATTTTTCCAGTTACAAAATTAATAAAATATTTTCTGGTAGATTAAATGCTAAATTAGAGGCTGAGAGATAGTTTCCTTAGTTAAGTGTGTAACGTACCAAGTGCAAGTAATGGATTTTAGCCCCAGCATCATTTTTGGCACAGGGAAAGCTCCATGGAGAATGGAATAGCACAGTGGTCTTCCCTTCTCTCTCTCTCACTCTATCTCTAAAATAAAGTAAATCAGCCTGTTGAACTATGAAGAGGCGGTACTGTATATGGGCTAAACACTGGGTTTAATCTTTGACTACAAAGGCAAGAGCACATATACACATACTTACTCGTAAATACACTAGATTATTTTTCCTGGAAATAAAATAGTTATATTTAACCACTGAATAAAGTAATTTATCTTGTATTCTGACTAGTATAATGCAATAAAACTGATATCTCCTTGGTGCCATTTCTAACTGTGATGTTGCTAATCCAAGTAAAGTACATAAAATGCAAGAAAAGAACAATTAACTGGAGTATTAATGTAATACTGGTAATATTAAATACATAAATGGTGGAAAACTAGACATTTCTAACATAAGTTGATTGGAATGATGATTGCAATCTCAAAGAGTGATATCTAATCTATAGCACTGATTCACAGAACCTGTCCACGGATTTAGTATTGATGGAATGTTAGCTATTTCTGAAGATAATTTATGCTAACTTTTCTGTATATATATTGTATCATGGATCAAATATCTAGTTCAAGATGTCCATATTAAGAGAGCACAGTATCTTTATTTTAAGAAAGCACTTCCAGTTTTAGAATTTCCTGTTCCACTGTCTCAAAACTCCTTTCCAAAAAATCAAAACAAAAACCTATGATTCCTTTATTTTGAGCTTCTCAGAGGTAAATGATGGTCTTCTTGAATAACTAGCAAGTCAGATAATTCTTTAGAGAATAATTTAGCCCTCAAGGGAATTCGTATAGTGCAAACATATTCTTTGGGTGCTCAATAAGCATTTGTTAGAAGCTACTATATTAGACTTGTTGTTAATAAGATTAAATGTTGTTAAATAGCAACTTATAATTTAATAAAGACATTTCTTCTTCTTCTAGCGTTTGCCCTTCTTCTGTAGCCAGTCAACAGCGTCAGGTTGAGCCTGATGTAAAGCTTCGAGACCTCCTTTGAATCTGGAGAGGTGGCAGTCATTGACTATGTGGGGCATAGTCTGTCTATAGCCGCAGGGGCAGTTCAGGTCATCCGGCCATGGCCTGTTTGATAGCGATTGAGGAGGGCCCAATCATAACGTGCTAGGTCAAAGCCAGGTTGAGGCTTGCAGGGGTCTCTGATTAGGTGTTTGTTCTTTACCTCAGCTGACTGCCAACTCTGTTTCCAAGAGACTGGAACAGAGAAGTTCAGTGTAGGCGTAAGGGACCAGATTGGGTGACAAGACGTCAAGTGTTGGACAGGGTGGGCGAAGATATCCGCGTATATTGGCAGGTCCGGTGGAGCGTAGACGTGGGAAATGAACTTAGATGATGCTGCATCCTGACGAATATCTGGCGGGGCGATGTTGCTAAGAACTGGCAGCCATGGAACCGGGGTGGAACGGATGGTTCCAGAAATTATCCTCATGGAGGAATATAATTTGGAATCGACCAAGTGGACATGGGGGCTACGGAACCATACTGGGGCACAGTATTCTGCAGTGGAATAGCATAATGCCAGAGGTGATGATTGTAGTGTGGAAGTGCTCGCGCCCCATGAGGAGCTGGCCAGTCTTGCATTGATGTTATTCCTCGCTCATTGGGATGCATTGGATCGAACTTCCCATGGTGCATCTCGGGAGTACCCATTCATTGGGGAAACTAGCCGACTGAATCCACATGGATCCCAGTCACTTTCAAAGCCAGCAACAAGCAGCTCCTGACAGCTTTCAAGCTGTTGGTCCTGCTCTTCGAGTCCTCCAACTTAATGTTGAGGGGCTGTCCTTTGCCAAACGCGTTCTTATTGGTCATTTGGCGATTCAGCATCAGGCAGATGTTATCTGCCTACAAGAAACACATATAGCAGTCGATGAAGCTGCTCGATTCACCATCAGTGGATTCGATTTAATACGCTATAATCTCCATCCTAAACACGGCCGAGCCATCTACGCCAAATCGTGTCTTGCGGACATTGACCATACAGCCTCTTCGACCTTCTACGACTCCATTACTATTGGAACTATTCAACTCGTCAAGTATATAAGCCTCCCAGTGCCTCATGGGATAATGAGGTCCTGCCTAGCCTGAATCACCCAGCTGTTTACGTTGGAGACTTTAATAGTCATCACCAAGACTGGGGATATTCCTCCACTCGTGCTGACGGCTCTGTCTTAGCCAACTGGGGTTCAGCGAATGACCTCTCCCTATATACGATCCCAAACAGCCAGGCTCTTTTCACAGTGCTAGATGGAATAAAGACTCGTCACCCAACCTGTGCTGGATTAGCACAGTCAACGGCCAAGCCTTTCCCGCTACGAGACAAGTTCTCAAGATCTTCCCGCACAGTCATCACTGCCCAGCTATCATCCACATTGGTCTCCAGCTTCCACTGATTCTGTGCTCAGAGAAACTAAGATGGAACTTTCAGAAAGCAAACTGGCGTCTGTTCAGTGATCTTACCAACAAATCTATTCCTGCAATTCCAATTAACTCTAACCCCTCTGAAGATTCCTACAGGCGTTTCCGCCAAGCCATCTTCAAAGCAGCTTCCCAAGCCATTCCTCGTGGGAGATGTGCTAACTATACGCCTTGTCTTGATGCTGAATGCAAGCAACTACTAAAGCAGTATGATGAGTCGTGCGACCCAGATGTGGCTGACCATCTCATTGCCTCCCTGGATGCAGCATACCAAGCCCGCTGGCAACAACTCACGGAAAGTCTGAACTTCACCCACTCAAGTAGGAAGGCCTGGAAGCTTCTTCACAGACTGGGTGCCGGTAACCAACCCCCTCCCATCTCCCATCCTCCCGTATCTCCAAACTCAGTGGCCAGTCACCTAACTCAAGTTGGACGTGCTAAGATCAACCCAGTCTGGAAAAGAGAAATTTCCCATGAGTGGTCATCCCACTTCCGGTTATCTTGCCCATCTCCAAAACTCTCTCCCTTTACACTGTCTGAACTGGAAGATGCTTTGAAGAGGGTTAAACCGGGAACAGCTGCTGGCTATGATAACATCACCCCAGAACTCATTCTTAACCTGGGTCCCACGGCAAAGAAGTGGCTCACTTCATTCCTGTCCCACATCTTGGAATCTGAGTCTATGCCCAAAGTTTGGCGTCATGTGAAGATTATAGCGGTTTTGAAACCAAAGAAAGACCCAACACTGGCCGCTAGCTATAGACCAATTTCTCTCCTCTCTGTATGTTACAAACTCCTTGAGAGGTTACTTCTGTCACGTATTTCTCATCTTACAGAGAAATTCTATCACCCGCCCAAGCTGGTTTCCGCCCAGGAAGATCTACCTGCGAACAAGCCCTGGCCCTCTCAACTTACATTGAAAATGGATTCCAGAAGAATTTAAAGACGGGTGCTGTCTTTGTTGATCTCACAGCAGCCTATGACACGGTCTGGCACCGTGGTCTCCTAGTCAAGATCTCAAGATGCCTGCCTCCATGGGTGGCCAACACTATATCATTTCTTCTCCAAAACAGAAGATTCCGGGTGCATCTGGGTGACAAGTCTAGCAGATGGAGACTTGTCTCAAGTGGCCTCCCCCAGGGCTCTGTTCTGGCTCCTACGCTATTTAATATTAATAAAGACATAATAAATAATAATAACTGTATTTTCTTAGGTAGTTGAAATATTGTTGATTTTATAGGTTTTTCTTGAAAAGATACATTGCTGATTTTTTTACATAGAAGCCATGTCAAACTGAAAACTTTACAATAGACTTGAACTTGCTGAATGGGGAGACCTAGAAAATTTACCTTACCAGCTCCTATGCCTTCTACAAAGCCAACATCATTCTGATACCAAAAGCAGGATAGTTTGGGAGTGAGTGAGGGAAGTACAATAGGAAATAGGTAAGGAAGGTATCTTAGTAGACACTATTTCATTATGAACTTCATACTGACTCACTGTAGACTATTGTGTACTTTTGCTTTCAGTTATACATTTTGCCTTAATTTATGGATACATGTTAAAATATGCCCTATCTCATGGGACCTGGTCTGTATCTAGGTTTTGGAACTTTGTTAGGAATTGAACCACTTGGAATGGAATTAGAGAATCCTATAAAAGGAAAAGTCTCCCCTAAGTAATGAGGCTTAAAGGTTGACATTCCATGTCTGATATCTTAAATACATTTGATTGTCAATCAGTAGCCCTTCCCAGTTATGTTCTTTTTTTGCCTTAATCGCAGTTGTTCCCAAATTGCAGTATGCATCAGAATTACATAGAAGATTTGTTAAAACACAGCAAGCTGGACCACACCCCAAAATTTCTGATTTGGTGGGTGAATAGTGGTCAGGGTTTATATACATATCTTACAAGTTCTAATGGGAAATTGATAATACAATTTCAAGAAATGCAACTGATAAGCAAATACTCATTGTATAGAAAGATAGAGACAAAGACTACTCCTGATTTTCTGTTAAGGGCTTTTTTCTTTCTTAATTTGGCTATACATATAAACTAATACATGAATTTTGTTTTTCCTGAAAGATTCTATCATCACTAGTGAATCTTATTTGCATTTTAGATAGTGAGAGACTGACAGGGAGGGAGGGAGGGAGGGAGGGAGAGAGAGAGAGAGAGAGAGAGAGAGACGAAAGATATTACAGCATTGCTCCATAGTTCCTGAAGTTTTCTTTTTGTTATCTTTATTGGATAGAGACAGAAACTGAAGAAATGGGATGATGCAGGGGGCCAGGTGTAGATAACATAATGGTTATGCAAAGAAATTTTAATGCCTAAGGCTTCAAAGTCCCAGGTTCCATCCCCTGCACTACCATCAGCCAGAACTGAGCAGTGCTCTGGTATTAAAGAGAGAAAGAGAGATGGGGGAGGGGGAGGGAGGAGAGAGACACCTGCAACACTGCTTTGCCACTTGTAAAGCTTTCCCCCTGCAGGTGAGGACTGGGGGTTCGAACTTGGGTCCTTGCACATTGTAACATGTGTGCTCAGCCACGTGTACCACCAGCCAGCCCACCACTTTTTGCATGATGCTTTTAAATGATGAATGCTTTTAAATGATGAATGTTGAGTCTGTGCCCATGTGCATGGTAAAGTGTATGTTCTACCAGAAGAGTCTTTTCCTGAGCATTGCAGCCAAGGATTTTGATGTAAATTATTTCATTGATTAGATGAGTATCATGTGGAGAATTAATAAAAGACAGAAACTAACTTCATTTTTCTATTGGACGTTTGATGCTTGCACATAAATGTACAGGGAACTGAGATTTCATTCTAATAGCATTCCTGGGTCTAGCTTCCAACAAGGGTTGCTGTTGGAAGCTAGAGTGTTTTATGGTTTTGTTGACAATGGCAGCAGAGGTGGGCCAACTTTAGCTTCTTGTTCACTGGAACACAGTCAGCCATAAGAGTCTTACAGAGACCTCCTGAAACCTTATCTTTTGATTTGGCTGGGGTGGTGGCTCCTTCCCTGGAAGATGAACACCATAGTAATTTGGTAATTATACTTAAAGATGTCACAATTCCTGCTTCTACTAGTTCTACAGACAATTTCATAAGTACCTAATTAATTTTTCTGTATAAAATTCCAAGAGTGGCTTCTATTTCCTGTAGTTAATCCTGATCCAAAAGAATGTGCAAAGAGCTTAAGGAAAATTGCAATGTTAAAAATAAATTATTATTATTTTTATTTATTTATCTTCCCTTTTGTTGCCCTTGTTGTCTTTTTGTTGTTGTTGTTGTAGTTGATGTCGTTGTTGTTGGATAAGACAGAGAGAAATGGAGAGAGGAGGGGAAGACAGGAGGAGAGAAAGACAGACACCTGTAGATCTGCTTCACCGCCTGTGAAGCAACTCCCCTGCAGGTGGGGAGCCGGGGGCTGGAACCGGGATCCTCATGCTGGTCCTTGTGCTTAGCGCCACCTGCGCTTAACCCTCTGTGCCACCTCCCGGCTCCCAAAATAAATTATTCTTATGTCAACCTTATATAATCGGGAGTATCTTACACATTTAGTTTCTTATAGATAGACATCTCTGGAATAAACTGGTTCTCATAAAAATGCCAAGATATGTAACACAAGATAAGTTTTCCTAAAACCTAACCAAACTCTAGTTTAGAAGTTCAGTATTTATCATAGAATGTGTCCTAGTCCTCAAATAAGATATATCTGGAAGAAACCTTAGAGACTATCTAGTCTAATTTTCTTCCTGTCACTTCTGTCCTTGTGTAGCAGGAAAGGGTACTGAGTATATCACAGTATACATCCAATTCTAAGACTTCAAATTTAATCCCTAACAATTAATAGGATAAGCGATGTACTCCCAGAAGTACTTTTGACCTTACATACTACAGTGTCTACAGTATTACTTTACATTAACATAACAGTGTAGTATGAAATTATACGGCAAAATATGTTACACCAGGTGATAAGAACTCACTGTATAGATAATTATAATAAGATATGCTGTGGAGCTTATGGTATTCTTACCTACCTTATCTTATAGACTCAAATGATCCTTTCCAAAGTCCTGTAGTCAGTAACTTCTGATGTAGGGCACCAGAATGAAATTCAATCAATATGGTATATTTATTCTATGAGAGGCCACAAACGAATTTGACTTGTACTGAAGGTTTTCTTGAGCTTCTTGGAAGAAAGATACAGGACAATCATAGTGATGCAAATTAATTTTTGTACCATGTCATATGTATCTGTTAGATATATAGCTATCCTAAAACTTTAGAAACCACTTAGATAAAATAAGAAATACAAACTTGTCTAAATCTGTTCAATCAGGATAGTTAGATACCTATGGACTCAAAAATTATATGCTCAGGAGAGAAAGTATACTCCTAGATATTAAGGTTGCTCTTTTCCTTTTTTTTTTTCTAATTCTCTCTCAAGGAAACAGTATAGGTAGTAATCAAAATGAAATAAAGGCACCCAGTGAGCATTCCCATAGGTAAAACTGCTTCCTAAGTGGATGTTTGATTGCTCTCAGCTTCTCCTTTTATGCTCATCTTTTTACCACAAAAACCCATTCTCTTTGACATTTCATAAGGTTACTGATGATTTATTGTTGGAAGATACAGCAGTTGGGGGGATGCACAGAAATAGTGCAACATTTTTTTAATGTGGGAATGTTCGACAAAAATATTGTAAAATTCTTTTTCCTTTATTTTTATTTGTAAAAAGTAAGTTTTTCTAGTTATTTTAAAACTATATGTTTGTTTACCTTAAAACTTTAGTTGTTTACAGATTGCTACATGGAAACCATAAAGAAAAGATTTTATCTTTCTAAGTTTCATTGTTTAGATTTTCAGTTATAATAATAAAGTCTTTGCCTCAGTGCCATATTCAGGGCTACTATTGCCACTAGCTCTTATTCAAAATAAAACCTCCTTCTCTTTTGTCTTTGTCTTTGTCAACCATCCATTATAATGATTTTACCTGCAGATATTAGGATAAGATCATCTGATAAAATAATTCTTACTAAGATTTCTTCCCTATGATATTTTCCTTACATGAAAAAAAAATAATCCAACTTCCCTCTAGATGCTAGTAAAACTCCCCCTCCAAAATTCTAGTGGGTAAGTTACGTGACTTTAGAAAATGTAGCTATATTTAAAAAGTATTCCATCATGATTCAGTAGGAAACTCCTATAAATTATCAATCAATAAAGTGCCAGGTTATAAAACTGGCATACAAAATCAGTCGCATTTCTCTATGCAAACACCAAATATGAATTGCATTACAAGGACACATTCTATTTTGATTGATCAATTAATAATGGTTTATAGAACTGTTAGACTTTAGGGGTATAGTTTCACACCACACCAAAGTTCTATGCCCAAGCACTCCACAATACAACAACCATAATTCTCCCAAAGTTTGAGATACATTTTTCACCTCTTAAGAGTGATCACTTCCAGTTCTATTTACTTTGTCACAAAGGATAGAATATTATCCTCCACTTTAACTACAGAGTAATAATTCATTGGGTATCCCATAATTTCTTTTTTTTATTCTACAAAATTACATGTCAATAATGATTTAAATCCATACCATTCCCACCACCAGAGTTCTGAATCTTCAGTCTCCCCATGGCAAGCCACCAGTTTCCTCAAGGTTGAAGACATGGACCAACCATCATCTCTACAACTATCTGTCTACATTTATAATTGTCCCCTTTTTCTGATCCAATTCCTGATCCAATCCTCTCCTCTTCTCCAAACCACTCACGACAACATTACTACCTCCATTTATCCCTCTCCTTTTCCTTTTCTCTGAGTGCTGATGGAGCTGGAGTTCAGAGCCCTCTTATTTTCCTCCTATCACTTCTCCCCCACTGGGAGTATAAATCTAGGTTGTTTTGGGGGTGTAGAAGGTAGGAGTTCTGGATTCTGTAATTGTTTCTCTGCTGGACATGGGCACTGTCAAGTCTATGCATACCTCCAGCCTGTTTTTATCTTTGCCTAGTAGCTCAACTGGTCTGGAGGCGCGAGGTTCCAAAACACACTGGTGAGGTCGTCTGCCCAAAGAATTCAGGGTGGAATCATGGTAGAATCTGTAACCTGGTGTCTGGAAGGTGGTAGGACAAAAGTTGAGACAAAAATGGTTAATGAACAAGAACCAAAAAGTAGGAAGAAAGCAGATGAGATTAGGGATCTTAAGGTAGAAGAAAGCTAGGAAGTCCATTTTAGGCATGCTCCTGGGGGCATACAACTATGGCAGTTTTGCTTGAGTTTGATAGCTAACCTGAATTTGGATAAGAATATTTTCTGAGAGAATGGTGTCAGAGTAAAGAAAAGGGATAGAAAGTTGGATTAGGGCAGTGAGTAGCCCCCATTCTTGAAAAAAAAAAAATCTGTGAATAAAATGAACTGTTTACCTCCATCCACATAGCCTAGAGCCTATATATATATATATTTAGCACCAGAGCCTGTGTAACCTCTGAGTCCCTATTGGTCTGAGTGCACAGCTCATGGTCACAGCTAGGAACATTACAGGCTGCAATGCTTATTTCAGGACCAGTCTTCTTCAAGTAGCAGGGCAAGATACTCCAGTCTCCCTTCAGAAACTAGAGCTATCCCTACTGCCTTTGCTTTATGGTGAGGGCAAGGTCTTGTGAGATCCCACAAGATGCTGTTCCTGTTGGAAGTGACCAGTGGTGGTACAGAGAGGGATCCAGTAGAGATCTACACCCATCATATTTGTATGGTAATTCAAGGATTTCCTAACTAGAGTGCCAGATGATGAGGTGGTGTGATAGTGACAAAAAGGCCATTATTAAGTGGTCCAGTCTCTTGCCTTTATCCAACTTTTGTAGTACTCTCTTTGATGACCTTATACTTTCTACCAGTTGTTTAAGCATTTAATATTATTTGTTGACCCTATCCTATAATTTCTTTATCCAGACATCCATTAATACACATTTAGATTGCTTCCAAACATTGGATAGTGTGAATGATACAATTATGAATATAGGAATATGTCCCTCCTAGTTAGAGTTCTTGTGTCTTTTGGATATATGCCTAGTTGTGATATAGTGGATCATAAGGTATTTCCATTTTCATATTGTTATCCATAGTGCTGTACCAGTTTGGATTCCTACCATCAATATATCAGAATTCTCATTTGTTACACATCCTTGTCAATACTTGTCATTTCCTGTTCTACTGATGTGGGTCATTCTCATAAAGTGAAGTGGAATCTCAATGTAACTTATTTTCAGTTATTTAATGACAGGTGATGTGGAACATGTTTTTATATTCCTGTGAAACAACTGAATGTCCATGGGATGCATTGGATCGACCTTCTCGTGGTGCATCCCGTGAGTACCCATTCATTGGGGAAACTGATGATCCTTCCTAGCTGACTGAATCCACATGGATCCCAGTCACTTTCAAAGCCAGCAACAAGCAGCTCCTAACAGCTTTCAACCTGACGTGTTGACTGGCTATGGAAGAAGGGCAAACGCTAGAAGAAGAAGAACTGAATGTCCTCATTAGAAAACTGTATTCAGATATTTTGTCCACTTTTTATTTGGTTGATTTTTGTTATTTTTGAAATATATTTCTTGATGATGTTAATTTCTTCCAAGCCATGAGCATGGAATATCTTTCCACTTCTTTGTATCTTTTTCTGTTTCCTGGAATATTGACTCATATTTTTCAGTATACAAGTTTTTAACTTATTTAGTTAGGTTTATTCCTAGATGTTTTATTGATTTTTGTTGATATAGTGAGTGGGACTGATTTTTGAATATCTTCTTGTGAATTAATGTTTGCATAGAGGAATGCCATTGATTTTTGTACATTAATTTTGTAACCTAAAACCTTACTATATTGCCTGATAATTTCCAGAAGCTTGCTACTGTATTCTTTAGGTTTACTATGTATACTATCATGTCATCTGCAAATAGTGAAAGTTTGATTATTATCTTCCAATCTTAATTCCTTGCTTGCCTGATTGCTATTGTGAGACCCTCTAATACTCTGTTGAATAGTAATGATGATAGTGGACAGCCCTGGCTAGTACCTGATCTGAGTGTGAATACTTCTCACCACTGAGTATGATGTTGGCTGTAGTTGTTGCTATATATGGCTCCATTATCTTAAGGAATTTTCCATCTATTCCCATTTTTTATTGTTTTGGTCATAAAGGGATCTTGGACTTTGTCAAAGGCTTTCTCTGCATCTGTTGATATAATCATGTGGTTTTTCATTTTGTAACTCCTCTTCTATGGATCTATCTTAAGGAGTCAAACACACTCATCCAAAAAGGTAAGTGTATAGGTATGTTCATAGTATATAGGTAGGTTCAGAGCAGCTAAATCCTGGTAGCAACCCAGGTATCCAACAACAGAGTGGCTAAGAAATTTGTTATATAATATACCCAGTGGAATACTACTGTTATTAAGAAAAATGAATTCAACTTCTTCAACCCATCTTGGATGGATATTGAAGAAATAATGTTAGGTAAGATAAACCAGAAAGAGAATGATGAGTATGGGATGATCCCACTCATAAACAGATATTGAGAAAGAAGAATAGAGAGGGAAACACAAAACAGAACTTAGATTGGGTTTGGAGTACTGCACTAAAGTGGACTCTGGAGAGGGAAGGGTAGATTTTAAACTCTTTTGTTGGGGGTTGAGCATAGGGATACAGATCTACTGTGGTGGTAACAGTGTTGATTTATACTCCGATTAATGTAGAGACCTATAAATCACTATTTGTTTAAAAAAACTACTCCTATAAAAATAAATTAAAGGAAAATATTTTTATACATGCTTTATATTAATAACTCAAAAATACAAATGACATTTTTAAACTACTTGATTGCCTTTCTTATTCTTGAAGAAATGTCTTTTGATATGAAGAATCTTTTGATTTTATGTAGCTTAATTTACTTTTTGTGTGTTAATTTCTCTTATTCATGTGGTTAAGTCTCTAATACCTTTGATGTTAAAATCCTGAAATGTTTCACTAATGTTTTCATTTATGTACTTCATAGTTTCAGGTATGTATAATAATCAGGTCCTTAATCTACTTGGTACTAATTTTGATGTATAGTGTTCAGTGATAGTCTAGTTTCATTTTTCTACATAAGGATTAAGGACACATTTTGAATCATGTCTATAAGATCTGAGGTAAAAACTACAGTTTTATTTTTATTCCTCATAGTTTCGATAAAATAAATTATAAGTAACCAATTTCTAGGTGCGTCTTAATATCTCTACTGGATTAAATAACTGTTCTTTGATTTTAAAAAGTAGACATCTACTAAATCTGCTTTTTTTTGACACCTGCAGACCTGCTTCACTGCCTGTGAAGCAACTCCTCTGCAGGAGGGGAGCCCTGGGCTCAAACTAGGATTCTTATGCTGGTCCTTGTGCTTTGTGCCACATGCGCTTAACCACTGTGCTACTGCCCAACTCCCAAATCTGCTTTTTTTTAAATGTGTCTTTTATTTTTCAGTTCTCTCATCCTTCAGTTGTGTTTTGAGTACAAGCCACACTATACTAAATATTTTGTGACACACGCAGTCACTAACCTCATAAATTACAATAGTAACTGAAGCAAGTATTGATGCAGTTCAGCCAATATCAGCTAGCCAAACAACACCTCCAGTCCAAGAAAAAAATAGCAACCAAATCCAAAAAAAAAAAAGAGAGAAAGGAAAAATAATGAAAGCAAGAATAAAAAACTATGCAAATCTACTGACCACTGTAAATTCTAGGGATAGCAAGAGGAGAACAGGAAGTAGAGAAGACACACACACACACACACACACACACAGAGTCCACTCTGAGCCAGATTTCTTCCCAAAATAATTCACAAATGAGTATCAGTGAATTCAGAAAGCAAAAGAAGGAAGAAGGAAGAAAAGAAGACAAGAACAAGAAAAAAAGAGCAGTGAAAGGAAAGAGATTTTTTTTCTTTTAGCTAGGAGGAGGGAAAAAGGAGAGTGAAGGGAAGAGGTAGAGAGAAACAAGTTCCTCTCACAATGAATAAGACACCCAGTGACCTAGCAATGGAAAAAACAAGAGTTGATTTTGGTCAACCTGAAGGAGGGGGGGAGGGAAACACATATGTAATAATAGTAATATTAAAATAAAGTAGAGTAAAAAACTCTAACAGTCAGTCTGAAGCTTGGACCAAACCTGATTGGCTGCAGGCAGCCTGAGCAAAGATATCCAATTAGTCTTTCCCAGACAGGGATGAAGCTCTGATTTGGTCAGGTATTTTGTCACTCATATAGAGGTCCAGCCACTTAAAAAAAGAGAGAAGTTAAACAAAAAGGCAAAGGATTGGAATAATACCCTTTCTTCTTCTTCTAGCATTTGCCCTTCTTCTGTAGCCAGTCAACAGTGTCAGGTTGAGCCTGATGTAAAGTTTCGAGACCTCCTTTGAATATGGAGAGGTGGCAGTCATTGACTATGTGGGTCATAGTCTGTCTGTAGCCGCAGGGGCAGTTCAGGTCGTCTCTGGCTCCCCAGCGATGGAACATAGTGGTGCACCGGCATGGCCTGTTCGATAGCGATTGAGGAGGGCCCAATCATAATGTGCTAGGTCAAAGCCGGGTTGAGGCTTGCAGGGGTCTCTGATGAGGTGTTTGTTCTTTACCTCAGCTGACTGCTAACTCTGTTTCCAAGAGACTGGAACAGAGAAGTTCAGTGTAGACATAGGGGACCAGATTGGGTGACGAGACATCAAGCGTTGGACAGGGTGGGCAAAGATATCCGCATATACTGGCAGGTCCGGTGGAGCGTAGACGTGGGAAATGAACTTAGATGATGCCGCATCCCGACGAATATCTGGCAGGGCGATGTTGCCAAGAACTGGCAGCCATGGAACCGGGGTGGAATGGATGGTTCCAGAAATTATCCTCATGGAGGAATATAATTTGGAATCGACCAAGTAGACATGGGGGTTACAGATCCATACTGGGGCACAGTATTCTGCAGTGGAATAGCATAATGCCAGAGATGATGATTGTAGTGTGGAAGCACTCGCGCCCCATGAGGAGCTGGCCAGTCTTGCAATGATATTATTCCTCGCGCCCACCTTTGCTGCAGTTTTTATGAGATATTCATGAAATAACAGAGTGCGATCGAGAGTAAGGCCAAGATAGACTGGCTGGGCTTCATGCCGGATTCTCGTATCGCCAAGCTGCACATTAAGTTCACGCGAGGCCGAGGCATGGTGTAGATGGAAAACAGATGATACCGATTTTGCAGTGCTAGGGATTAGTCACCATTTTTTACAGTAATCAGATATCAGAGACATGTCTTTCGTGAGTGTTTCCTCAAGGATGTCGAACTTTGATGCCTGAGTTGCACAGCAGATGTCATCAGCGTAGATGAACTTCCTTGAAGTTTCTGGGAGGTCATTGATGTAAATATAAAATAGTGTAGGAGCCAGAACAGAGCCCTGGGGGAGGTCACTTGAGACAAGTCTCCATCTGCTAGACTTGTCACCCAGATGCACCCGGAATCTTCTGTTTTGGAGAAGAAATGATATAGTGTTGGCCACCCATGGAGGCAGGCATCTTGAGATCTTGACTAGGAGACCACGGTGCCAGACCGTGTCATAGGCTGCTGTGAGATCAACAAAGACAGCACCTGTCTTTAAATTCTTCTGGAATCCATTTTCAATGTAAGTTGAGAGGGCCAGGGCTTGTTCGCAGGTAGATCTTCCTGGGCGGAAACCAGCTTGGGCGGGTGATAGGAATTTCTCTGTAAGATGAGAAATACGTGACAGAAGCAACCTCTCAAGAAGTTTGTAACACACAGAGAGGAGAGAAATTGGTCTATAGCTGGCGGCCAGTGTTGGGTCTTTCTTTGGTTTCAAAACCGCTATAATCTTCGCATGACGCCAAACTTTGGGCATAGATTCAGATTCCAAGATGTGGGACAGGAATGAAGTGAGCCACTTCTTTGCCGCGGGACCCAGGTTAAGAATGAGTTCTGGGGTGATGTTGTCATAGCCAGCAGCTGTTCCCGGTTTAACCCTCTTCAAAGCATCTTCCAGTTCAGACAGTGTAAAGGGAGAGAGTTTTGGAGATGGGCAAGATAACCGGAAGTGGGATGACCACTCATGGGAAATTTCTCTTTTCTTAGCACGTCCAACTTGAGTTAGGTGACTGGCCACTGAGTTTGGAGATACGGGAGGATGGGAGACGGGAGGGGGTTGGCTACCGGCACCCAGTCTGTGAAGAAGCTTCCAGGACTTCCTACGTGAGTGGGTGAAGTTCAGACTTTCCGTGAGTTGTTGCCAGCAGGCTTGGCGTGCTGCATCCAGGGAGGCAATGAGATGGTCAGCCACATCTGGGTCGCACGACTCATCATACTGCTTTAGTAGTTGCTCGCATTCAGCATCAAGACAAGGCGTATAGTTAGCACATCTCCCACAAGGAATGGCTTGGGAAGCTGCTTTGAAGATGGCTTGGCGGAAGCGCCTGTAGGAATCTTCAGAGGGGATAGAGTTAATTGGAATTGCAGGAATAGATTTGTTGGTAAGATCACTGAACAGACGCCAGTTTGCTTTCTGAAAGTTCCATCTTAGTTTCTCTGAGCACAGAATCAGTGGGAGCAATACCCTTGATGAGCCAAGAATCTTGGTAAAGAAAATAGCTCAGTGGGAAGCCTGCTAGGAGTGACTGTTCAACCCCTGGGGCTGGTTCTGGGGTAGAGGGAGGGGGAGATTAGAAATAAAAGATTTTTCCTTTCTTTGTCACCCTTGTCCCCCTAACCCCCGTTTTCCAACTCGAGTGATTTATATGACTTCTCCTTGGTGTCTTCCTGAGGACCCCTTATTCACCTTCCTGCTAACGGCCCAGTATCCTACCCTATCCAGAGAATTCCCTGTCACAAGCTGTTGCTTGTTGGAGCTCACATCAGCTGCTGCTTGCTCCAAATATATTTCAAAGGCTGATATCAAGGATGGTGTTGCCTGCTTTCCTCTATGTATTTTTTTTAATTTCTTTGTTGGGGAATTAATGTTTTACAGGGATGCATTGGATCGACCTTCTCGTGGTGCATCCTGTGAGTACCCATTTATTGGGGAAACTGACGATCCTTCCTAGCCGACTGAATCCACATGGATCCCAGTCACTTTCAAAGCCAGCAACAAGCAGACATCAGGCTCAACCTGACGCTGTTGACTGGCTACGGAAGAAGGGCAAACGCTAGAAGAAGAATGTTTTACATTTGACAGTAAATACAATAGTTTGCACATGCATAAAATTTCCCAGTTTTTCATAGGCCCATTAGGCCCTCTGTCATCCTTTTTGGACCTGTATTCTCCCCCACACACCTTTTGCTTAGGTGCAATACACCAATTTCAGTTCAGTTCAGGTTCAACTTGTGTTTTCTCTTTTGATCTTGTTTTTCAAATTCTGCCTGAGAGTGAGGTCATCCCATATTCATCCTTATGGTTCTGACTTATTTCACTTAATATGAATTTTTCAAGGTCCATCCAAAATCGGCTGAAAATGGTGAAGACCATTTCATTAGATAGATGAAAGGTGATATAGAAATAGTCGATCCATATCTGTGACATTGGGAAAGCCACTTCAGTTTCAAATGGAGGGAAAGGGGAAACAGAATTCTGGTAGTAGAGATGGTGTGGAATTTTACCCCTGTTATCTTATAATTTTGTAACTCAATATTAAATCACTAATAAAATAAAAATAATAATAAATCTTAAATTAATACATGATAGAATACATACATTAAGAATCCTTAAGAAATATCGTAACACATAAAATATAATATATGGTCTCTGATCTCAAAATCAATCCTTATCTTGAATCCAGAGGAGTAAGAAAGAGAGAGAGTGAGAGAGAGAGAGACCCCCCCCCAACTCCTCATCTGCACTACTGTAGCCTTTAGGTTCATGATTAGTCAACAACTTGTCTGGCTTTGTATGTTAACTCTGTTTTCATCCACCAAGTTCAAGATGCTAACATGATGCCACCCAGACTTCGCTGGACAGACAACCCCACCAATGTGTCCTGGAGCTCTGATTCTCCAGAACTCCACACCACTGAAGAGAGAGAGAGGCAGGCTGGGAGTATGAATCGACCTGTCAATGCCCATGTTCAGCAGGGAAGCAATTAAAGAAGCCAGGCCTTCCACCTCTGCATCCCACAATGACCTTGGGTCCATACTCCCAAAGGGTTAAAGAATAGGAGAGCTATCAGGGGAAGGGGTGGGATACAGAGTTCTGGTGGTGGGAATTGTGTGGACTTGTACTCTTCTTATTCTAAAGTTATGTCAGTGCTTCCTTTTTATAAATAAATAATGAATATTTTTAAGCTGGTATCTGAAGAAAAGATGACTGCACACCACATTGCATGAGCATGTCATTAGAGCACTATAGTCTAATAGAACAGATAAAACTAAATACTAAATACAAAATCAGTCATAGTTGTTTCTGACAAAGTATCTCCTCTCATTTACCCATAAAAAAAATGGAATATACTTAAAATAGAATTCCTAGCTCCTTTGAACATGAAGACCCCAAATTTAATCTGCTGTACTTTTACTTTTATGTTCCTGATAATTAAACAAATTATTCTGCCTTATACCTTAATGCCTTTCAGCAACAAAGCTCCAGACACAGACACCACCAAACAAATATTAAATTATTCTGTTTCCATCTAAATATAATTTGAGAAAACATTAATGAAATAATTGTATAATACCTAGCTCCACTATTAAAAGTTTTTTAAATTCTATTAGTACATTTTATAGCTGTCCAAGATAATTCATTAGTTCAATCTTACAATGGAAATAAAAATAAAATGTTTTTAAAAATACAAATCCAAAAAAAGTAATTGCTTAGAGTGTTAAAGTGCTGGCTTTTGTTTAGAATAAATATGTGAGCTGCTACATAAAATATCCTAAAATAGTTTCAGCTTAAATATAAAATAAATTTTATTAATATTGATTTTTAATAAATTGTTCCCCTACCCTAAAACTTCCAAATACAAGGTCCTCACAGCTAAGTTAACAGAAATAGAGTTCAGAAAACAGGTTATAGGTAGAGGAGAAATGTCAAAGATGAATAAATTGCAAGATGGTCTTTCATCTATCTAATTATTGCCCATTTTTCCTATGGTACTGCCTTTTCTTCCCTTACAACTCATACCTCCACCTATCACTACTTTTGATTGTGTCTCTTTTTTAAAAAGTCATTTTATTTTTCTTATTTTATTAGTGATTTAATAATGATTGACAAGGTTGTGTGACAGGAGGGATAGAATTTCATACAATTTCTAACACCAGAGGTCCATATCCCCTCCTCTCCATTAAAGTTCCCCTATTCTATATCTCCCTGGGAGTACAGACCAAAGATTTCTTTTTCTTTTTATTGCATAGGACAGAGAGGAATTGTAAGAGGAGGGGAAGATAAAGAAGGGGAGAGAAATATAGATACCTGCAAACCTTCTTCACCACTTGTGATGTGACCCACCTGAGGGGGGGGGGTCTGGGGGATAGAACCAGGATCCTTGCTCTGGTCCCTGTGCTTTGGTCTATGTGCACTTCACCTGGTCTACCACTGCCAGGCCCTAATATCAAAGATCTTTATGGGGAACAGAAGGTAGAAGGTCTGCCTTCTGTAATTGCTTCTATGCTGGACATGAAATTGGATCCATACACCTAGCCTGTTTCTGTATTTCCCTAGTGGGGCAGAGCTCTGGGGAGATGGGATTCCAGGACACACTGGTGAGGTCTTCTGCCCAAGAAAGTCAGGTAGACATCATGGTTACATCTGCAACTTGGTGGCTGAAAAGCAATAAGCTACAGAGCAGAACAAAATATTTTTTATTTCTTTTTATTTTTTTCTTTTCTTTTTTAATTTTTTTTATTTAAGAAAGGATTAATTAACAAAACCATAGGGTAGGAGGGGTACAACTCCACACAATTCCCACCACCCAATCTCCATATCCCACCCCGTCCCCCGATAGCTTTCCCATTCTCTATCCCTCTGGGAGCAGGGACCCAGGGTCATTGAGGGTTGCAGAAGGTAGAAGGTCTGGCTTCTGTAATTGCTTCCCCGCTGAACATGGGCGTTGACTGGTTGGTCCATGCTCCCAGTCTGCCTCTCTCTTTCCCTAGTAGGGTGTGTCTCTGGGGAAGCTGAGCTCCAGGACACATTGGTGGGGTCTTCAATCCAGGGAAGCCTGGCTGGCATCCTGATGGCATCTGGAACCTGGTGATTGAAAAGAGAGTTAACATACAAAGCCAAACAAATTGTTGAGCAATCATGGACCCAAAGCTTGGAATAGTGGAGAGGAAGTGTTAGGAAGGTACTCATTGCAAACTCTAGTATACTTCTGCTTTCGGGTATATATTTTGCAGTAGTTTATGGATACGTGGGAACATAAGCTCTCTCTCAAAGAAACTGGTATATATCTAGGTTTTGGGACTTTGTTAGAAAGTGAACCACCTGAGATGAAATTAGAGTGTACTATAAAAGGAAAGGTCTCACCCGAGTAATGAAGCTGAAGGGTTGTCATTCCACACGTGAAGTCTCTGGACACAGTCTGAGGTGAAGCATGTTGAGGTGGCAATCGTTGTGTTGGTTAGGTTGTGATCGGCAGATGCAATATTATTTGGTATGGATTGGGAGAGGTATACGGGAAAGTGGGCCCTATTCAAGGGTTCCAGGACTGGGGGAACTAGGGGCTCTATAGTGGAGATGTGAGGTTCCTGCTGTCTTAGGGTTCAAAAAGACAATTGATAGTTAATGTTATCATCACATTATGTGGTAATTGGGTTAACTTTGAAAAGTGCTTTTGTTAGGGTACCGTACCCAGTATCTTATATATAGCTGTGCTATTGGTTGCTTCTGATCTACTTGGCCTAGGCTTTTGAGAGAGTCCGCAAATCAAATAACAGCCTATATATTAAAAAGATTCAATTTTTATTTTATTTTTATTTATTTATTTTTATTTAAGAAAGGATTAATTAACAAAACCATAGGGTAGGAGGGGTACAACTCCACACAATTCCCACCACCCAATCAGAACAAATTATTTAATAATCAGGAGCCTGAAGGCAAAAATAGAGCAGATTAGAATTGGGGTCTTCATTTTGAAAGAAGCTAGGTAGTCTATTCCAATGTACTCATTACTACTGATTTTTGCCTGATCAAAAAGATAAGGAGAGGAGGAGAGGAAGTTTCATGTAGGAATAAATCAAATGCTGTTCTACAATCACAATGAGATTATACTGTATCATTCACCCAATGTAAATATTCTGACCCTGTCATGTTATAGAGACAAATATTAGGGCTACAGACAAATATTAGGGCTGGCGAGACAGTATAACGATTATGCAGAAAAAAAAAAAAAGATTTTCAAGCCTAAGACTCTGAAGTCACAGGTTCAATCCCCAGAACCTTCATAAGCTAGAGAATGTGCCTTTTTTTTTTTTCTCTTCTCTGGGTCCTGATGAGATTGGATTTTAGAAACTTCTAGTCATCTTTTCTTAATATTTCTCCCCCTCTGAGAATATGGACCAAAATTATTTTAGGGTGCAGAAGGTGGAATATTTACTTATTTTTAAGAACATATAGATAAATGGATCAAACACTTGCTTTTGATAGTGCTGAGAATTGAACATGGCACCACTGGACCATCAGTTATAACAATTCCGTGCTCTAACAGATTGAACTATTTTTCAGGTCTACTGCTTATTTTTAGATTGAGAAAAATATTTGCTTCAGACTTCTGATAGCTTGAGAATTCCCTTTTAAATTAATCTATTTTATTATTTACTGGATAGAGATATGAGGAAATTGAGAGAAAATAGGGGAGAAAGAGACATCTATGGCACTGTTTCACCAATTGTGAAGTTCTTTCCTTCAGATTGGGACCAGCTCGAACCCAGTCCCATGTACATTGTAACATGTTGCTCAACCAGGTGAAACACTACCAGATCTTCATATCCTGAGAATATTGCAAGACTAAATAGAGAGTTCACAAATATGATATATTTATATTTTTAATAGTCTTTCAAAGGCAGTGAAGACCGCCAGGAGAGAAGAAAGAAAAAATATAACAAAGGGCCAAGTAGTAGTGCACCTGGTTAAGTGCACACATTACAGAGCACTATGAATGGGGTTCCAACCCCCAGTCCTCACTTGCAGGGGGAAAGCTTCACAAGTGGTGAAGCAGAGCTGCAAGTATCTCTCTCCCTCTTTCCCTCTTTTCTCTTAACTTCTGATCTGGCTGTCTCTACCCAATAAATAAAGGTAATAAAATAAAAAATCAATTAATAAATATTTTTAAACAAGAAAAAAATAGGACAGGAGCCAGAAACTAGGAAAATCTGAAGTCTAGAAACTAAGTAGTAGAGCTCATTATGACAACAATATAAGTCAACACATAAAAGTGTGAATAGAAAATACAGTTCACTGAATAGGGTGCCTGTATTTCCATGTGTTTGACCCAAGTTCAATACATGGAAGATGCTGTGACAATGGAGAAAATATTTGGTGTTTTAGCATATCTCTCTCTCTCTATCTATCTATCAATCTCTTTCTCTCTATATATCTCTCTCCTCTCCTCCCTTTCTATCTAATTGAAAGTGGCTCAGAGTTATGAAATCATGCATGTGCAATGGCTCAGTTCCACACACACAAAAAATAAAAGTGTGAACAGAAGAACTGAAACTCGAATAACAGTTGATTGAAAACTAAGAAGAGTCTTCATATCTAAAATGGAGATAAGAGTTTGCAATGAATTGCAACTTTTAAAAAATTATCTTTATTTATTTATTGGATAGGGAAAAATCGAGAGGTAAAAATCGAGAGGGAAGCAGATGATAAGGAGGGGGAGAGATGGAGAGATATCTGCAACCCTGCCTCACCAATTGTGAAGCTTTCCCCTGCAAGTGGGAACCAGGGGATCGAACCTGTGTCTTTGCACATTGTAACATGTGCTCTCAACCAGGTGCATCACCACCTGGCCCCTAAATTGCTAATTTTTTTCTTTCTTTTTTTTCCCCCCTTCATGATTGTTTTAATCCCCCCCCACTCCCACTTTATTGGGGGATTGATGCTTTACAGTAGCCAGTAAACCTAGTGGGGGTTGTATTGTTATGTGGAAAACTGAGAGATGTCATGCATGTACAAACTATCGTATTTACTGGTGACTATAAAACATTAAATCTTTTTTTTTTTTCTTTTTAATAAAAAGGGAAGAAAGTGGCTGCTTTAACCACTGGTTCTGGAGGATCAGAGATGACTTCTGTACCGTTGTGTCATGAGGAAACCTGTATTTCACTATCTGCCTTGACACGGCACGGGTCCTGGAGGGAGGTGGTGGGTATCCCCCAGCTCCAGAAGGGCCCATTTCAATATGGCTGGGGGGGGGGTAAAGAAGCAGAATGGTTCTGCCTGGGGATTCCAAGTCCCAGGTGCAGTAACCCCCCACCCTGCACCTTTGTAAACCAGAGCTGAGCATGTCCAAACTAACAACAACAGTGTAAGAAATAGCCCAGTTGGTTGTAGTCTTTTCATTTGTGTCTATCAATGCAGTATGAACACAGACTCCTGACTTTCATATGTCTACATGACTACAATCATGCCTTATTTTTCTTCAAAATTAGCTTAGACTTCCCAGCCCCTTCCTAAATCTACCATTCCCATTATAGCCACATTGTAAACTCAGACTTCCTGGCCCAAATCCCCTTCCTTGCACTGCTGTGGGACATTTTCTCTCCCTAAGGAAGAGAAAATTTTCTCTCCCTGAAGGAAGCTCTATTCTACTGCATTCACCTCCATACACACCCTTCAGCTTCCCTCCCATGCCCATCTCATGTGCAGAAGAAATCCCACAGGCCACGCTCCTCACTCCTGCTGCAAAGCCACTCTTCCCTTCCCAGGGACTGCCCTAAATTGCAATATTTTAAATAATTGTATTCAATTTGTTTTTAAATAAGTTTGGTTTACAAGCTTATAAATACTTTAAAAGATACTTTCTCATATTTTCAAAATTTGTTGTGACATCAATAGCCTCACCACAGTACCAGTATCTCTCTGTCAAAGTCCAATGAACAGCTTTGCTCCCACTATACTTGCCTTCCTCCCTTAGGAAAAAAAAATAAAAGCCCTATTGTTGAACCCATTTCTACAAATGAAATCAAAAGAGTTCCTTATATTTTGCTATGTTTGTTTCCCCCATGTGTGTGAGGTCATTCTGCATTTTGCTTTTATGAAATGAATAAATGAAATATGTCCCTTTAACATTTCTTGTGCTTCTGGTTTAACAGTAGTAAATATATTCAGTTACTGTTGTCTGTAAAATTCTTTATTATTTCTTCAAATCTGATTAAAAATCCAGCAGGATAGGTCATTTTTAGATTGATGCATTTTTCTTTTATTTTTATTGGTCATTTACAAAATTACAAAATAATGGGTACAATTCCACAATCATTCCCACCACCAGAGTTCTGTGTCCCCATTCCCTCTATTGGAAACTGCAATGATTCTCCTAAGACCCCAAATATGGGTTGACTCATTTCTATAATGATCTATCTATCTACCTATCTACAATATACCCATCATTTTTCTCATTACTTTTCCTATGGTCCTGCCTTCCTTTCCATTTTAAACTACAGCTATACCTAATACTACTTCTGAATGTCCTTTTTTTACTTCTCTCTCTGGGTCTCTTGTGTCATCTTCCCTTAACATTTCTCCCCCTCTGAAAGTAGGGACCAAAATTTTTTGGGGTGCAGAAGAAGGTCTGCCTTCTGTAATTGCTTCTCTGCTGAATATGGGCATTGATCCATATCCCCAGTCTGTTCTATCTTTCCCTAGTGGGTTAAAGCTCCAGAGAGGAAAAGTTCTGGGCACACTAGTAAGGTTGTTTGCTCATGGAGTTTAGGATAGAATCATAGTAGCTGTAGGGCTAGCTACGTGAGAGAGAGATGACTCAGGAACCAAGCTCATGGTAGCAAGGCAATTCAAATCTTTATTCATCCCAGTGCCCCAGAATCGGGAGGTAGCACACCTGGTTAAGCCATGTGGAGCAAACCATAATGGCTGTTGTCAGCCTCCAGCTCTACCCCAAACCAGAAGAGGCAAATAGGAAACGGCAGTGGCTTGATAATATCATACATGGTTAGGAAAGAGGCAGAGAAAGGTGAAAGGGGCTGAGAAAAGTAGGGACTGTCTTAGCAACTGTTGCTAGGGGGTTAACTGGTAGGATTAATAATACCCTTCAATCTTGAGGGTAGGAAAAAAATAGCAGAATGGTATTAAGTCATTTGTAAGACAAAGCAGAAGATTGATATGTAGATAATAAAAGGTTGGGCCATAGTATCAAGGAATGCAGGGTGGAGCAGGGGGAGCTGGCTTAATGCTTTAAGAAAAGCCAGGCTTCCGGAGGCAAAAAAAATGCAGGGTACTTGGTGAGGCAGGGAGTCTGATAAGATGAGGCAAATCTTGGGGGTCGTTTCCCTCTTCACTTTACCTCTCAGTGGAGAAAGAGAGACTGACAGGAAGGACTTGCCCTTCAGGTCAAGCCCTGCCAAGCTCAACCACATCCTCACAATTTCCCTACAAGTAGCATCTGCAGTTTGGTGTCTAACAGGCATTATATTATGAAGCAGGACAAAATATTTAATAAATAGGAACAAGAAAGTAGGAATAGAACAGGAGAGAACAGGGATTTTCAGGTGGTAAGAAGCAGGTATATTCTTTGGTGCTCAAGATTTTACCTCTTTTTTTTTTTTTTCCTGAGCTTGATATTTAAAATGGAGGTGGGCTAAAAATATTGTCTGGGAAGATATAGTCAGAGTTGAGAATAAGGCTGGAAAGCTAAAGCTATTTTAAGTGATCCATCACCACCTTACCGCAAATGTACTTTTCTTATTTATTATTTTATATGAGTTTCAGGCTTGTTTCTATGCTTTGCTAAAGTATGTATTGTAGTGGTAGTGGTAGTGATGGTGATAGAGAAAACAAATCTGTCATCTTGACCAAAACAGTAAGGTTTATCTTGCTACTTATTTTTTGTAGCCCAATAATATATCTGTGATAGTATACTTAATAATGACTAGTACCTGTGAACTGTTTACAGTTTTGTTTGTTTGTTTGTTTTGCCTCCAGTCACTGAGGTTTGATGCCAGCACTAATAATCCACCCCGCTTCTGGCACATTTTTTTTCCTTTTTATTAAGTAGGGCAGAGAAATTGAGAGGGCAAGGGGTCATAGAGAGAGGGAGAGAAAGATAAATACCTGTTTACCTGCTTCACCACTCCTGAAGCATTCCACTGCAGGTGGGAAGCAGGGGTTTGAATCCAGGTTCTTTCACATATCCTTAAGTATTACTATGTGCATTTAACCAGGTATGTCACCACCCGACCCCCTAATTACAGTTATTGTTATCATTATCTTTAGTTAAAATGAATAATTGTCCCTGACATTATCAAATATAAAAATCCCGTGTCTTTGAACTTAATGGACACTTGATTCATGTCATTTAATGATAATGTCATGAGATTATTTTTAAATATTCCTTCATATTTGCTTTTATTTACAAAGGGATACAGTCTCCACTATCTATTGATGATGAGTTCAGGAATTTAGTAATCAAACTCTATATTTCCTATTCAGTTGCTGAACTTGGCACATTGTTTCATTAGTCATACTAGGTTGTTTTGGAAATGTGTGCCTCTAACCTATAAATTATGGAATTGCTATTATAAATTCATAACACAACTATATTAAAAGCTTTAAATTAAGTTCATATTTTGTTTAATTGAATTAAAATATGAATAAGCTCTTTTGCAACCCACATTTTGGTTCAATGTAAGTCTGAAGTGAAAGGATGATGTTAGAAAAATAAATGAGCACACAGTATTATCTGAAGTTCTTATTCAACCTGTCATTTTGACGGATGCATATTCTTGGATTATTTTAATATTTGAATTAAAAAATTTAGAATTCTAGTTCACTCTCCTATGACTTTTCATGTATACAAAAATGTTCACTCCCATGGAAGGGAAAAGATGAGAAGAGACTCTAAATTATAGGAGGAAATTTTATGTCTGATGATGATTATTTACCCAGAATATTGCTTATGACTTGATATTTTATTGTATGTGTGTGCTTTTTTTACAGTGTACTTAATTCAGTCAAACAGCAATAATTTATTGAGAGCTCGATTATATAGTTTCTTTGCTTGACATTTACCTTTCAAATATATGCAGTATAATGTGGCACAGAACAGACAACAATGGCAGAGCTTCTATTACATTGCTAAATAAATGATACTGGTAGCAACTGCTGCTTAGCTTACCTAACTTCAGAGCACTGTCTTTAAAATTGTTACAGGGATTTCACTCTTAGGTGTAAATTAGCCTATGGTCATGGAAGACTAATCTGACCTTTAACCTTGTCCTCTATCATATTCACATTTCTCATTCATCATTATAGGCAAGTCAGAATAGGACTTAAACAGGCATACTAGACATTTACATTTTATCAAAGGTAGCCCTAAACTATAGTACCTTGATGTTATCAGGTATTGATAGTAGATATCATTTGAACATGATACATGGATAAAATTTAGCTGATGTGTGTTGATTAGTGTGCTCTATTACTATTTTATTTATTATTGGATAGACAGAGATAAATTGAGATGTGGGGGGGGAGGCAAAGAGACAGAGAGTGCTATACTGTGTCCTTGTGTAATGTAATGTGTGTACTTAACTAGGTGTGCTATTTATTGTCTGTCCCCTGCTCTCTTATTTTTCTGTATTCATAGCCTTTAAAAAATGTTTACATTCATTTTCATATTTATCTTTTCTTTCTTCTGTGTCTATTCAGTGTCTATGAATTTGAGATTCTAGGTACAAGTGACACAGTCATCAACAAGACATACAAAGGTCTTATCTTTATATTACATTATTTATATGGGTAGTAAGCAATATAGGTATAATATACCAGTAATGATAAGGTCTAGGAAGAAGAACAAATAAGAGCAAAAGGATATTGAATGATTAGTGGTATGGTAGAGGCATTTTTTTTAAAAGTAGTTTTGATGCTTGAGTAGAGAGAAACCTGAGTGAAAAAAGAGGGAGTAGGTTGAAGTCTTTCAAACAGGGGAAAAGAGCAAAAGTATGTAGGTGCCAAGCCTATAGCATGCCTGGTATGTCAGAGGAATAACAAGAAAGCCACAAGGTTGCCTATGATGGAGGGAGGCAACAGTCACATGATATGAAGTTGCAGCTTTAGTAAGGGATTTATTGGATATAAACTTTTAGACTACCTTAAAGACTTTGGATTTATTCTGTATGAGATAAGAAAGAAGAATCACAAGATCTGACTTGTGCTACAAATGGAAATATCTGATATAATTAAATTTAGAATTTTTAAAAGTCAAGAGAAAAACAGGGAAAATATTTAGAAAGTTCTAGGATAAGACCGTCGAGAAATACTAGTAGCTTGAGAAGGAAACAGGGATGAGATTTCTTTTTTTTTTTTAATTTTTTTTTATATTTATTTTATTTATTTATTCCCTTTTGTTGCCCTTGTTGTTTTTTTATTGTTGTAGTTATTATTATTGTTGTTGTTGTTGTTGGATAGGACAGAGAGAAATGGAGAGAGGAGGGGAAGACAGAGAGGAGGAGAGAAAGATAGACACCTGCAGACCTGTTTCACCGCCTGTGAAGCGACTCCCCTGCAGGTGGGGAGCCGGGGTTCGAACCTGGATCCTTATGCCGGTCCTTGTGCTTTGCGCCACCTGCGCTTAACCCGCTGCGCTACAGCCCGACTCCCGAGATTTCTTGATACATTTCAATAGTAGATATACCAAGATATGACGTAGAACAAAGAAACTCAATAACATCTCCAAGATCATTACTTTTTAGTTTTTTTAAATAATGGAAACAGAAAAAGTATAGAGGCAAAAAGAAAATGAAAACTATTATAGCATTAAAGCTTCCTTCAATTCGATGGGTATTGGATTCAAACTTGGGTCACATACTTGGCAGAAATACACTATCAAAGTGAACTATTTCTGGCCCTGTCTCCAAGATAAGCAGATTTTACATTTACAAAAGGTAAGTTTGTATTTATTCTGGAAGGAGAATTGACATATGCTTGTGTGTTTGGAAGAAAATAATTGGGTTTAAGTGTGTAAATTTTGAGATACCTATATGACATAAAATTGAAATTGTATTTAAATTTAACATAAAGCCAAAGGAAGAAAAATGCATAAATTACAGTTGGAACTTACCTTCTTCACAGTACAAGAGAAGATAGCTTATAGGAAAAAAAAGAGAATAATTTTTGAAATAACTCATTTTTATTAATAGGATGATATGCTTTTATTGAATGTTATTTATGGAAGTTATGTTATATACACTTTAGTTTAAAGTAATGTTTATAAAAATTACTTAATGTGGAAACTACATATTCACTTTGTTTAAAAATAATGATTTTTATAAAATTAATTAGGTGTGAATCAGTGCTGCAATTGTATGGTCTAGGATAATGCTTCTTGAACTTTTTAAAAAAATCGTTTTTGTAGTATGTTTATGTGTTTATTTATTGAGTAGTGGCAGACAGAAATGTAGAGGGGAGGGGATGAGAGGGAAAGAGAGGGGCCAGGTGGTGACACACCTGGTTGAGCACAGGTTATGCTGTGCAAGGACCCAGTTCAAGCCCCTGGTCCCCACTTGAAAGTGGAAGCTTCATGAGTGTTGAAGCAGGGCTGCAGGTGTCTCACTGTCTTTCTCTCCCTCTCTATCTCCTCCCTCTCAACTTCTCTCTGTTCTATCAGATAAAATAAATAAAGTTTAAAAAATTAAAAAAAAAAACTTAAAAAGAGAGGAAGAGGGAGAGAGATAGAAAGATACCTACAACACTGCTTCATCACTCACAAAGCTTTTCCCCTAAAGATGGGGACTAAGGGCTTAAACCCAGGTCCATGCACATTATAACATGTATGTTCAGTGAGGTGTACCACCACCAGCTCCCATCTCAAACTTCAATGAGCATATATATCATCAGTGAATCCTGATGAAATAAAATCCTAGCTCAGCAGATATGGAGTAGAATCTGAGATTCTGTATTTTGAACCAACTTTCAGATGACCTTAATGTTGCTAACTGGTACACTGTGCTCTAAGTATGAGGGTCCAGAGAAATGTAATTCCTAAATTCCTGTACTGATGTAGAGACCATTTATACATGGTTCTATGGAGGCAATCTCAGCTTATTTTATCATCCTAATATGTATTGCTCCTCACAGATGAAGATTATGTTCTGGCCTATTTTTTCAATAGAAGTGATAGATTTGCAGTTATTATTTACTACCTGGGTTTCTTTATAAAAAGAAGAGTGTTGGGAGTCCAGCAGCAGCACAGAGGGTTAAGCACACGTGGCACAAAGCAAAAGGACCAGCATAAGGATCCGGGTTCAAGCCTCTGGATCCCCACCTGAAGGGGGGAGTCGCTTCACAGGTGGTGAAGCAGGTCTCCAGGTGTCTACATCTTTCTCTCCCTCTCTCTGTCTCCCCCTCCTCTCTCCATTTCTTTCTGTCCTATCCAACAATGATGACATCAACAACAACAACAATAATAACTATAATAAAACAAAAAGGAATAAACATTAAAAAATTAAACCATTTTTAAAAGTTTTTAAAATAAATAAATAAAAAGAAGAGTGTTGAAGAGCATTCTGTGGGATAGGGTGGAGTCCTGTATAAGAATTGTGACTATTGTTTCATTAGTACAATTGTCTAAATCTACAATTAGTTCAAATTTGTTAAGTTCAGCCATTTTTTTCTAACCACCAAGGGTCAAGCCAATGATCCTTAATCTTTTACATGACTTTGGACTGCACTCCTAAATAAAATTATCTACATAATATATATGGATCATTGTTGTTCAAAGAAATATATTTAAAGTTTCAATATCAAAACTAATAAAAACTATCCAAGGCTAAAATCTGCACAGACTTAAAGTGTCTTTATACATCCCCTCATCTCTCTATCTTTAGTAACTCTTAGCCATGACAACCCATTTGCATTATCTGGAGAAACTTTTATACATTACCTATACTTGAACCCCCTACTACAACAAGTTTGTCATATAATTGATGGAACCTTATCCTAGTCACTAATATATTAAAAATATCCTGGACTTTTCTTTTTAAATATTAATTTAGTCATTATTGGATAGAAACAGAGCAAATTGAGAGGAGGAGGGGAGGGAGAAAGACAGCATCCCTGCTTAGACACTCATGGAGTTTTCCCTCTACAGGTGGGGACTAGGGGCTTCAACCCGTGTCCTTGTGCACTATATTCCTTCTCTTCCTCCTGCTTCTCTTCTTATTCTCTTTAAGACTTTATGTATTTCTTTTTTTTTTAATTTTTTAAATTTATTTTTAAAAAGGAGACATTAACAAAACCATAGGATAGGTGGGGTAGATCTCCACACAATTCCCACCAACAGAGCTCCATATCCCCTTCCCTCCCCTGATAGCTTTCCTATTCTTTATCCCTCTGGGAGTATGGACCCAAAGTCATTGTGGGATGCAGAAGGTGGAAGGTCTGACTTCTGTAATTGCTTCCCTGCTGAACATAGGCTTTGACAGGTCGATCTGTACTCCCAGCCTGTCTCTCTCTTTCCCTAGTAGAGTGGGGCTCTGGGGAAGTGGAGTTCCAACACACATTGGTGGTGTTGTCTGTCCAGGGAAGTCTGGTTGACATCATGCTAGCATCTGGAACCTGGTGGCTGAAAAGAGAGTTAACATACAAAGCCAAACAAATCATTGAACAATTATGGACCTAAAGGCTGAAGTCTTGGGGGGTACTCCACTTTTTAGATAGCTAGTAGGCATATTTTAGTTAGATTTCATAGAGACTGTAGCTATACTAGTTTTTTTTTTTCTTCTTTTCCTTTTCCCTTTTTCCCTTGAGCGTGAAGTCTGATTTGCAGGTGGATCCAAGTATTGTCTGGGGAAATGATGTCATGGCTGAAAAAGGACCAGAAAGCTGGATCAAGGAAGAGAGTAGCTCCCTAATATGGGGAAGGGGTATAAATATTGACTGTAAACCCCATCAATTTGATTTGGTCTGGAGCCCATATATGGGCTGCCCCAATATCAACCCATCTTCCTCAGGTGTAGCGTAGAGTACGTTGTCCATTCTCCTGGAGGATGGAACATTCTCTACCATTGTTGATCCAAGTTGAGGGCAAGGTCCTATGGGGGTCCCACAAAAGGGCCTTTTTTGTTGTTCCTGATAGAAATGGCAATGGAGAGAGGAATTTATTTGAGGTCTAGGCCTATCATGTCTGTTTGGGGATAAAGCTAGAAGGAATTATGTTAAGTGAGCTAAGTCAGAAAGATAAAGATGAGTATGGGATCAACAGACGTTAAGAAGAACAGAAAGGAAAACTAAAAGCAGGATTTAACTAAATCTGGAATAGGGCACCAAAGTAAAAACCCTGTAGTGAGGGTGAGGGTGGATATTCGGTTCCCGAGGAGGCGGGGGTGGGGTGGGTAGGTGGATTGGATGAGACCAGTCTTTTGATGATGGGAATGGTGTTTATGAACACTCCTGTTAATTTGTAGTCATATAAATCACAATTTAATCAATATGAGAGGGGAAAATTGATTGTATGTCTCAAACTTTTTAAAGCACAGACTGAGTCTTTTTAATACATAGGCTGAATCTTCGATATAGTGACCCTCTCAAAAGCCTAGACCAGGGAGAACAGAAGCAATTGGTGGCACAGCTATATACAAACAATGTCAAAGGACATAAATTATGGTGATGTTGGGCATGATACAGCAAATCCTAATAAGGGGATTTTTCAAAGTTAACCTGATTATCAGATAATATGATTATAACAATAACTATTGTCTTCTTGAATCCTAAGACAGCAGGAACTTCACATTTCCACTATAGAGCCTGTATTTCCTCCAGTCCTGGAAGCTTAGGGTGGGGTGCACTTTCCTGCATACTTCTCTCAACTCATTCCAAATAATATTGCATCTGTGATCCCAACCTAATCAACTCAGTTTGCTTCACTTCAGATTGTGTCCAGAGACTTCAGTGTGGAATGACAACCCTTCAGCTTCATTACTCAGGTGAGACCTTTCCTTTCATATGTATTTCTTAAAGAGAGAGAGAACCAAAATATTAATATTATAAATAATTCAATGCTTATTAGTGCTTACAGATAGTATAATAAGCTCTGGATACTGTATTACATCTCAGGCCTAACTCTGTCTTATTAATGAGAACTAGTTTATATGTCAGCATATAAAAACTCTTCCCATTGTGTTTACATTGAATGAGTCTTTTTGATTACTTTTTCTATTTTGATTTTAGAAGATAATTATAATCAAGAATAGTGTGTGTATCCCATCATTTAAAGTACCCAAATTTAAGTTTAGCCTCTCACTTATTTTTAGAAGACAAGATGTAGTATTTAAAAAAAAAAAAAAAAAGCAAAGCAAATTATATTCATTATAAGTATGTGGAAAAGCACTTACTAATTCTTAGAGGGGTCAAAGCAATTATGGAATTCAATTAAAGAGTTAAGATTTGGATTAACTAAAATAATGTATGTGAAATTGTACAAATTAAAGTGTCATAAAGTTCTGGTATATTTATCACCAAAAGGAAAAAAACAATACTTAGCAATATGAAAGTGCGGTTATTGGTAATAACTTTAGGGTACTTTTTTCTCTACAAGCCACTTACACTATAAAACTGGATTTTATATGTAGATTTTCTATTTATCTGATGCTTTTAGTAGACTGTCTATTCAAAGATATGCAAGGACACAAATAATGCAACACAACATCTATAAAAGTCACATCATTGTTTAAATGAGGTTGAATAATCTGAATAATATCAACTTAAAACATGCAAAGATTGCAAAGGTAACCTAGATAATAGGTTGTTTGGTTAAAAATAAATTGAAATTATAATATACAGTCAGTGTGACAATAACTGAATTTTTGCATTCAAATAAGAACATAACATACTTCTCATGTGTCTGATCAAAACATCTTTAGTAAATGATAGCCTTTTGATGACGTTTGTTATGGCCATCAGCAAGATAATTTTCAAAATGTCAAGGAAATAGACTAGAAATAAGAAAGTTTGATTTCTGGGCGGAACAAAGAATAAAAACAATTCAATTTATAAAGCTTGGATAAATTGAAATGATCCTAGGCAAGAATTTGTGCAGTATAAAGAAGAACAAAAAATGTTTAGTATGTGTAATGAGAAGCAATTAGGGGAAAGAAAATGTAGGCTGAATATCAGAAACAATTTCCTAACAGTCTATGAGAGTGTATTAGTGTCCCAGGGGAAGTAACAGAAGCCTCATTGCCTGAGTTATTTAGCTGTAGACTGATTCCCAGAGGATGTGGCAACCAAGAGGGAAATTAAAGATGCAGAGTCATGAAAGTCAAACTAAGTTAATTTTTTTTTAACACAGTGAAATGTTGTTCTATGTACTAACAGGCTTTAAAATCAATGCAACATACACATTCTGTCACTTTAAGATGAGTGGCTTATTTGGTCACATTCTATTGTCAGTTTCAGATAAAATCCACTCTCATATAAATCTATTACTAGGACTGAGTGCAAGAACAAAGCAACAACAGATGTCATTATTTTTAATTAAAAATTAGATTACAAGACTGTAGAATTATAGGGTATATATTTCCACACCTCACCCACCACCAATGTTCTGTGTTCCCACCCTCCCAGTTTCCAAAGATCACCACAGTTTATACAAGTCTTAAAAACATTTTGCTTGTTTTTTATTTTATTTTTTTGCAAGTTCATGTGCATTAGTTCTCTAGACTCCACATATGAGCTAAACCATCTAGTTGTTGCCTTCATGTCTTTTGCTTATTTCACTATGCATGACAACCTACATTTTATTTAAATTTTGATATGACTGAAAATTTTATACTCTTAAGAGGCCTTACAGCTGATTTAGATAACCCAGCTGATTACATGGTATTTCTCCTCAAAAGCTCCATTAAAGATGATAGATACTAAAATAGACTGGTTCAAAAAGTATGACTAGAGCAAATGAGAATAGAGATCTTACGGTGGAAAGAAGTGGGAAACTCTATTTTAGGTATGTTAATATTGGAGGATATTTAATACATTCAGAATTCTAGTTGAAGGATATAGAGTCTAAGAGCTGATGGATATATCTAATAAATATTAATATTTTTGTGTAGTTTCCTCTAAATACTATGTAAAACCTTTTTTTTTCAAGTGAAAGAATCAAACTTGGAGGTTAACAATTTTGTTAGTATCCTTCAAAAAAATAATGAAGAGAAAAATACCTATTAAAATTTACTAGAAAAGAGATTTTAAAAGACTCATATAATCTCTTTCAAGGCATCCCAAGTTTCAAAGGACAAGCAAATTATTAACTGAATGTTTAATTAACATTAATTGTCAGCATATTAGTTTTACATGACTAGCATTGAGTAGTACAGTTGAGTTGTGTTCTTACTACCATATGTGCACTTTACTGCATATTTAGTCCCCTTATATAATTGACACATATGGTTTATTTATATCCATTTTGTAACACTTTGAATATAATTTTCTTATTTTAAATGATTATGGAGTTTATAGTTCTATCACAACTTCCACTGAATTCAGCAAAGATTTATTGAAGAAACTAAGTATAACATTCTTTGACAATGACAATGTGAAAAGCATAAAGATTAAATAGATATGGTTCTCCATGTTGCTTAAAATTGAGGTATATGAAAGTGAGAATACATATAAGTGCATTGTACTGAGGTATGCACCAGAGATACAGTGAGAAAATACAGCTTCTACTCTTAATAGGTCAGTAATACTACTTTTTTACCATACAGGAAAAAGAAATACAAAACTGTTTAACGGATCAGAATAAAAATAAACAAAGCACACTTGTAGAAATGAAAGAGGCTTCAAGGTATATTAAGGACATATTTAAAAAATAAGAAATAATAACTGAAAATTACAGGAATTCAGACAGTTTAATAGGTTTCATATATTGCAAAATTTGAAAGAGAATTATAGAGAGTCTTGTATTTTAAATTGAGGAAAGACAATAATAACATTAGTTGTAGCGACATATTGAGAGAGGTTTGGTTCTGTTTACTGAACTTGGGGTTTATTATATATACTTTATTATGCTGAGAAATTATCCTTCTGTTCCTAATTTTTGGAGGGTCTTTATCATAAATAGATATGGGCCTTGTCAAATGCCTTTTCAGTACCAATAGGTATAACCATGGGGTTCTTCTCTTTCTTTTTGTTAATACATTAAACTATATATTAATTTATTTGTGGATGTTAAACCATCCCTGGCTTCCTAGAGATGAACCTCACTTGGTCTTGATGAATTATTCTTTTGATATATTGCTGAATTCAATTTGCCAAGATTTTGTTGAGAATCTTTGCATCAATGTTCATCAAGGACGTAGATCCATACTTTCCTGTTTTGAGTCTTTTAGAGTCTCTTCCTGCTTTAGGAATTAATGTGGTGTTTGACTAGAGGAATGTTTGGGGGTGGTTCCTTCTCTTTATCTGGAAATTTTTGAAGAGAATTGGTGTTCGTTCTTTCAAAATCTTATAGAATTCATTGCTAAGACCATCTGGACCTGAACTTTTATTCTTGAGGAGATTTTTGGTTAGTGATTCAATTTCTATATTAGAAGTTGGCCTATCTAAGCTATCAGCTTCCTCATGGTTAAGGTTAGAAGGTGAGGTGGTATGATTTTAGGAATTCATCCATTTCATCTACGTTGTCTAATTTATTTTCATAGGGGTCTTCATAGTATGCTTATATGATTCCTTGTATCTCCCTTTCTTTGCTTGCCATTTAACCTTTCTCATTTCCAATTGCTTTGTATCAAAGCTTTCTCCTACCCCCCCTTTTATTTCATTTTTCTTTTTGATAAGTCTAGATAGTGATTTATCTATTTTATTTATCATTCAGAAGAACCAAGTTCTCATTTCATTAATCTTTTGAATCATCTTTATGGTTTCTATTCCATGTCTCCACTAGAGTTTTTCTCATCCTTTCCTTCTGTTCCTACTATCCATATTCAATCATCAACCTTCAAACATTTTTTTTTTTCCTTTACCAGAAATCCTAGTTGTGCACTGATAAAACCTGAACCAACTTCCAGAGATTAGGTCACCACTCCTCCATTACTTTTACTAAGTCACCGCTCTCTCGTCTTCCCATTGGTTCTACCTCTTCAGAATAAATGTAAGTTCAAGGTGGGGCTGAGATGACTGCATGAAGAGAAAGGCAGGGTAATTTTTTCTCAAGAAATCTCTCCAGACTCGGGCATGTCTGACTGAAAACAGGATTACTGAGGCAGTAGAAGACAGTAGAGGAGGGAATACAAAGAAATTAGTAAATATAATTCCATAAAAAGTATATTTGCATTTATTTTCATGTACTATTTATAAGAGATGTCATTAAACATGCTTATAAATTAATTTAGGAAACAAGTAGCCTTCTTTGCTTTTGTCTATTCCCTGTACTTAAACCCTAACAAGTGGCATTTTATTTTATTTTTGTATTCTCAGATCTGTAGAATTCTAAATGACATATTTTAGTGTTCCAATTTTGTAAGTCATGTTTATTTCTAATTTAGTGTTTTATTTGGAATACAAGTAATTCACAGCCATTTCTGAATGAAAATATAAGATATCCTTCACCCATGCACTGTCTTCTTCTATCTCATTGTTACTTTCAGAAACAGGGAAAAGATTCTGTATCCACAGAAACACTGTGGGTAATGATCCTTAACAACTTTAGTTATTCTCTCTAATTACTGCCTCCCCAGGGAAGAAGTAGTGACAGTTAGGAAAAATTAATGCTACTGTACTAGGAACAGACAACAGGAAGACAATTTTAAGTTACTAATTTAGTTAAATATAAATTAATCTATTGACTTATATGCATTCAAAGGCAGAATTGCCAGTGTTCTTCATAAATGATTCAGAATGTTTTAATGATTTTTGGCCTGTTTATAGATTTATTTAGCATACTTTAGTAGCAAGAGACAGAAAGAATAGAGTTTTGAGTTCTAATCTTTACTCTCTATGAACTGTGAACACTAATTTCATAATTTGTCATGTTGAATGATACTTCCACAAGTACTGAACATACAGTGGGGTTTAAATAGCTCCCTTGGATAACAGGCTGCTTTATCATGTGTATATTTTCAAAGCTTAAGCAAGCCACCACTTCACTGAAGGATGTTTCTGTCTCATTCTCTCTACTTCTCAATTTCTGTAAAAATAAATAAATGCGCTGATAGACACAATATGTAAAAGTAAACTCAACTATGTATAAAACCTTATATAGGAAGATTACACAATATAGGGTAGAACTCGAAATCCCACTCCAAGCCTACTATTTTTTCTGGACTCAAAGGTTCTGAGAACTTTAATTACTTGGCGTGTAGTGACACAGAGATAATTTTTTCTAAAATCCCTTTTGTGTTAGGGAGCTCTGGTTAAGACCTCCAGTTAGAAAGCTTTTACTATTTGAATCTTGGCTGAAAAAAATTCTTTTTTGTTTTCAAATCATTTTATTGGGAGAGGGAGTCATAGTTTATAGCACATTGTTGAAATATGGATACAATTTCTCATCATTCCATTGTACGTGTTTGTGAAAAATTCTCACCCCAGCTTAGAGCCTTATACAGAGTATTTGTGATATCTTTTGAGCACCAGTTCTTATGAATTTAGTATGCATGTGAGTTTAATAGAATTACAAGGAACTGTAAGTGTGCTACATCTATAACTGAGGAAGTGAGGCCTTTGTACATCCTGGTAGGTCATGCTTTCTGTTTGAATCAGAATATTCCTCATCTATATAAGAAAAGTAATCACTTTCTTACACTAATAACTGTGAAACCCACCATAACTCTTCTTAGTCTTATTACTTCTCAGCATCAGCCAATCACTTTTTAAAATATTTTCTTTCTCTAATAATAAGATTGATAGGAGAGAGAACCAAAGTATTACTCTAGTCTATATGTTGCCAACAATCAGAACCTCTTGTCTGAGGGTTCAATGACTTAGTCACTGCACCACCTCCCAGACCACAGCCAACCATTTTTATAAAAATAATAGAAAAAGAAAAGAAAAAGAAAGAGCTACACATAGGTCAATTTCTCTCTCATCTTTCCTTATTTAAAAATAAGCTAAATGTATAGTGGTGTTAGAACATATGCATATTAAAAACAGAAATAAAAATGACTAGGTTTATTTATGCAGCATTTCAACTGTTTTATAAAAGCAAATATGTATGCATGCAGAAGCTAATACACATTGTGTAACCTTGGTGATTCTACATAAAAAGTTTAAATTGTCTTATTTGCATTTAAAGCTGCATAAGCTCAATTAAAATGAGTGGTAAAATTCATAAAAATAACTATTTCTAATTTTTCTGTACTTACAATGACATTTAAGAGCAAACTGATGTCATAAAAATACTATGGCAATTTGTGAGAGACGGGGGGGAGGAGATTAGTAACTAGTAACATTTATTTCACTTTTTTCCTGCCTTTTGAATAATAAGTGTTCAATTTTACTTTTGCACTGTCACAAATTATGCACCCAGCCTTCTATGTCATAGGCTTTTTTTTATACCTCTTCATCTTTTGACTAATACAGAGCTTATTGTGTAAGTTATTCTTGAATTTCTTTCTTTTATATTCTTGACTTCTTAAGAATTGCTTCCCTGTTGGTCTCAGTCCAGTCTTCTGATCTTACATAATCAATATTGTGGGGGTTTCTTTGTTCAGTTTTTCTTTCCATCTATGTACTGAATCAAGCAATTCACATCAATTTAATCATGTTACATTTCACATTGGCAAAACTGATATTCTATTAATTAACTCTGTTATCAAAATAGAATTGAACCCCAGGCAAGACTTTCTCATTTTGGCAAGATAACGTCCCTTCCAAAAGATATTTTACTCCAAACCTGAGTTCTCTCCTACAAAATGTTTTTATTTCTTTTTCTTCCATTTATCTTTTTTTTTTCCTTCAAAGATTAAAATGACTTTCTTCATAACAATTTAAATGACAGACATAGTGGCTATTTCTTGTTTCACATTTAATCACAACCAAATCTATGAATGAAGTATAATTCAGAGTTTTTCAGCTTTAGTAGACCAGCCTAAGATGACAATCTTAAAAGAAAAATAATAGTTTTTTCTACTTTAGTCTGTTTAGTATAAATGCCCCAAAAGAAATCTATATAGTTTAATGAAATATGTATGTGTCTTTATATTATAATGGGTTTTCTTTGTTCAGTGTTTACATATATTCTTCTCATTTCTACTTCTGTCACATAAATTTATTTTTACTTATTAAAAATAGTATAAAGTGGACTGAAGGAGGCTGGTGAAAGAGCTCACTTGCTTATTGTGTTGTTTTGCCATGTGCACAAGCCAGATTCAAGCCTGACCTTGACTACATTGAAGGAAGCTTCAGTGAGGTAGTTTCTTTCACTCTCTCTTTCTGGCTATGTCTTTAAAAAGTCTTTAAATTTTATTTTTTAAGTGTAGGGACATTTAAGTGTAGTGCATGCTTAAACTGGCATAAAGTGTACATTCTAATCATTCAGCTGATAAATGTTGAAAAAGCTTATTTTTATTAGTGATTTAATAATGATTTATAAAATTACAAGATAACAGAGGTACAATTTCCACATCTTTCTTACCATCATAGTTCTGTGCCTCTATTACCTCCTTGCCTTAGATATTGACAAGAGAATGATTATGATCAATCAGATCTAAGATTGTAGGTAACAGTATTTTAAAAAGAGTTATTTTTATAAATACTTTCACAATTTAAGCCCTGTGTCAAAATTCAGTTTACAAATTTGAAACACAAAAGTCTTAGACTAAAGAACTGTATACTCAGAACTTAAATCTGAGCAGTTAATGAACTTAAAATATTCAACCTATTTTCCCCCTGGCATATTGAATTAACAATGATTTATAAGACTGAGTTCATAGAAATATAGTTTAACACTGATCCCGCCACCAAGAGTTTATGACCCTACTTCCATCCACATAGGGTGGACCTGAAACTCCCCCCACCATCTCCCAGAGTCTTATACATTGGTGCAATACATCAAGCCCAGTCCACATTCTGCTTTGTGTTTCCCTTCCTCTTATTTCTCTACTTATGTATATGAGTTAGATGAACCCATAGTCATCCTTCTCTTTCTGGCTTAACTCACTTAATGTGACTCATTCAAGTTCCATCCAAGAAGAAGTGAAGAAAATCAATTCATTATTTTTTTAGTAATTTAAAAAAATATTTACAAAAAGAAAAAATTGACAAAACCACAGGATAAGAGGGGTACAACTTTGCACAATTCATACTCACACAACATACTCCTTAAGAACCACTGGGTCAGAGATTCACTGAAGCAGGAAATTCAAATGTTCCTGGAAACAAATAAAAATGAAGACACAACCTATCAAAATATTTGGGACACAGCTAAAGCAGTACTGAGAGGGAAACTTATAGCCATACAATCACATATTAAACACCAAGAAGAAGCTCAAATGAACGACATTACTGCACAACACAAGGACTTAGAGGAAGAGGAACAAAGGAACCCTAAAGCATCCAGAAGGACAGAAATCACTAAAGTTAGAGCAGAAATAAACAACATCAAAAATAAAAGAACCATACAAAAGATCAATGAAGCCAAATGTTGGTTCTCTGAAAGATTAAACAAAATTGACAAACTCCTAGCCAGACTCACCAAACAAAAAAGAGAGAAACTGCAAATTCATAGAATTGTAAACAATGAAGGAGAGATCACAACTGACACCATAGAAATCCAGAGAATCATGCAACACTTCTATAAAGAACTATATGCCACCAAGCTAGAGAATCTGGAAGAAATGTAACAATTCCTAGAAGCATATGCCCTTCCAAAACTGAACGAAGAAAAACTACAAAATCTAAATGCACCAATCACAAAGAAATTGAAACCATTATTAAGAACCTCCCCAACAACAAAAGTCCTGGACCAGATGGCTTCACAAATGAATTCTACAAAACTTTCAGGAAACAGTTAGTACCCATACTTCTGAAGCTTTTCCATAAGATTGAAGAAACAGGAATACTCCCTTCCACCTTCTATGAAGCCAACATCACCCTGATACCAAAGGCTGATAGGGACAGAACAAAAAAGGAAAACTACAGACCAATATCTCTGATGAACATAGATGCCAAAATATTAAACAAGATCTGGGCCAACCAGATACAGCAGCACAACAAAAAGATTGTTCATCACAACCAAGTGGGATTCATCCCAGGAATGCAAGGCTGGTTCAACATCCGTAAGTCAATCAATGCCATTCACCACATCAATAAAAGCAAAGCCAAAAACCACATGATTATCTCAATAGATGCAGAGAAAGCCTTTGACAAAATCCAACACTCATTCATGCTCAAAACTCTACAAAAAATGGGAATAGATGGGGAATTCCTCAAGATACTGGAGTCTATATGTAGGAAACCTACAGCCAACATTATACTCAATGGACAGAAGCTGAAAGCATTCCCCCTCAGATCGGGGACTAGACTGGGCTGTCCACTGTCACCATTACTCTTCAACATAGTATTGGGAGTTCTTGCCATAGCAATCAGGCAAGAGAAAGGAATCAAAGGAATACAGATTGGAAGGGAAGAAGTCAAACTCTCACTATTTGCAAATGATATGACAGTATACATAGAAAAACCTAAAGAATCCAGCAGAAAACTACTGGAAGTTATTAGGCAATATAGCAAGGTATCAGGCTAAAAATCAATGTCCAAAAATCAGTGGCATTTCTTTATGCAAACACTAAATCTGAAGAAGAAGACATCCAGAAATCACTCCCATTTACTGTCTCAGCAAAATCAATCAAATACCTAGGAATAAAGTTGACCAAAGAAGTGAAAGACTTGTATACTGAAAACTATGAGTACTCAAGGAAATAGAAACTGATACCAAGAAATGGAAAGACATCCCATGCTCATGGATTGGAAGAATAAATATCATCAAAATGAATATTCCCCCCAGAGCCATACACAAATGTAATGTGATAGCTATCAAAGTTCCACCAAGCTTCTTTAAGAGAATAGAACGAACACTATAATCATTTACCTGGAACATGAAAACACCTAAAATTGCCAAAACCATCTTAAGGAAAAGAAACAGAAATGGAGGCATCACACTTCCAGACCTTAAGCTATATTATAAAGCCATCATCATCAAAACAGCATGGTACTGGAACAAAAAGAGGCACACAGACGAGTGGAACAGAATTGAAAGCCCAGAAATAAATACCCACACCTATGGACATCTAATCTTTGATAAGGGGGCCCAAAGGATTAAATGGAAAAAGGAGGCTCTCTTCAATAAATGGTGCTGAGAAAACTGGGTTGTAACATGCAGAAGAATGAAACTGAACCACTTTATCTAACCAGAAACAAAAATCAACTCCAAATGGATCAAAGACCTAGATGTCAGACCAGAAACAACCAAATACTTAGAGGAAAACATTGGGAAAACAGTTTCGCACCTACACCTCAAGGACATCTTTGATGAATCAAACCCAATTGCAAGGAAGACTAAAGCAGAAACAAACCAATGGGACTACATCAAATTGAAAAGCTTCTGCACATCCAAAGAAACTATTAAACAAACAGAGAGACCCCTCACAGAATGGGAGAAGATCTTCACATGCCATACATCAGACAAGAAACTAATCACCAAAATATATAAAGAGTTCAGCAAACTTAGCACCAAAAAAGCAAATGACCCCATTCAAAAATGGGCAGAGGATATGAACAAAACATTCACCTCAGAGGAGATCCAAAAGGCTAACAAACATGAAAAACTGCTCTAGGTCACTGATTGTCACAGAAATGCAAATTAAGACAACATTGAGATACCACCTCACTCCTGTAAGAATGGCATACATCAAAAAGGACAGCAGCAACAAATGCTGGAGAGGTTTTGGGGACAGAGAAACCTTTTGCCTTGCTGGTAGGAATGTAAATTGGTACAGCCTCTGTGGAGAGCAGTCTGGAAAACTCTCAGAAGGCTAGACATGGACCTTCCACATGATCCAGTAATTCCTCTCCTGGGGTTATACCCGAAGGACTCCATAACACCCAAGCAAAAAGATGTGTGTATTCCTATGTTCATAGCAGCACAATTCATAATAGCTAAACCATGGAAGGAACCCAGGTGCCTGAGTGGCTGAGAAAGCTGTGGTATATATACACAATGGAATACTATGCAGCTATCAAGAACAATGAACCCACCTTCTCTGACCCATCTTGGACGGATCTAGAAGGAGCTAGGTCAGTAAGATAAACATGAGTATGGGATGATCCCACTCATCAACAGAATTTGAGAAAGAAGATCTGAAAGGGAAACTAAAAGCAGGATCTGAGTAAATTGAAAGTAGGGCATCAAAGTAAAAACCCTGTGGTGAGGGGTAGACCTGTGGCTTCCTGGGCTGGTGGGGGTGGTGTTGGTTGGGGGGGGTGGGACATAGTCTTCTGGTGGTGGGAATGGTATTTATGTACACTCCTAGTAAAGTGTAGTCATATAAATCACTAGTTAATTAATATAAGAGGGGGAAATTAATTGTATGTCTCGAAGTTTTTAAAACACAGACTGAGTCTTTCTAATATATAGGCTGTGTATTTGATAAGTGGACTCTCTCAAAAGCCTAGACCAAGTAGATCAGAAGCAACTAATGGCACAGCTACATACAAGATACTGGGTACTATACAGCAAACCCTGACAAAGGGAGTTTTCAAAGTTAACCCAATTACCAAATAATGTGATAACATTAACTATCCATTGTCTTTTTGAACCCTAAGACAGCAGGAACCTCTTGTCTCCAATATAGGTCCTATATTTCCCCCAGTCCTGGAACCTTAGGATAGGGCCCACTTTCCCGCATGCCTCTCCCAATCCATAGCAAATAATATTGCATCTGCCGATCCCAACCTAATCAATGCAACAATTGCCACCTCAACATGCTTCAGCTCAGACTGTGTCCAGAGACTTCACGTGTGGAATGACAACCCTTCAGCTTCATTACTCGGGTGAGTCCTTTCCTTTCGTAGTATTCTCTAATTCCATCTCAGGTGGTTCACTTTCTAATAAAGTCCCAAAACCTACATATACACTAGTTTCGGTGAGAGAGAGCATATGTTCACCGGTATCCATAAACTACTGCAAAATATATACCTGAAAGCAGAAGTACACTAGAGTTTGCAGTGAGTAACCCCCTAACACTTCCTCTCCACTATTTCAACCTTTTGGTCCATGATTGCTCAACAATTTGTTTGGCTTTGTATGTTAACTCTCTTTTCAGCCACCAGGTTTCAGATGCCATCAGGATGCCAGCCAGGCTTTCCTGGACTGAAGACCTCACCAATGTGTCCTGGAGCTCTGCTTCCCCAGAGAGCCACTCTGCTGGGGAAAGAGAGAGGCAGACTGGGAGTATGGACCGACCAGTCAACGTCCATGTTCAGCAGGGAAGCAATTACAGAAGCCAGACCTTCCACCTTTTGCAACCCACAACGACCCTGGGTCCATGCACCCAGAGGGATAGAGAATGACAAAGCTATCAGATGAGGCCATGGGATATGGAGATTGGGTGGTGGGAATTGTGTGGAGTTGTACCCTCTCTACCCTATGGTTTTGTTAATTTATACTTTCTTAAATAAATAAAAAATAAATTAAAAAAAGAAAGAGAAAAGGAAGTAGAGAATACACACACACACACACACATAAAGTCCACTCCAAGTCATATTTCTTCCGCAAAATAATTCACAAGCGTGAAAGCAAAAGAAAAGGAGGAAGGTGCTGGTACTCACACCTTCACAAAAGAAGTAAGCCATGTTACTTTCCTCTCATGTTAACTCTCATGTTAACAGAGGGGGACCTCACAGCAGAAGTAAGCCACTCTACTGCCCTCTCATTTTAACTCTAGTGGCTAACATCAGGAAAAGACCAGGAGACCATGTTAATCACAAATGATCTATCTATTGTACAGAAGGCAGGTTTTAAATAGCAGAAGGTAACAAAGGACATTTTTTACATGTGGTGGTAAGGGTGGGCTTTGAAAGGTCAGAACCCCTATGGTGAAGGTTCTAAGAAATTGAGAGGGGTAGAGGGGAGACTTCTGGATTGAAGGGCATGTCAGTTATCTCAACAAGAGAGAAGTAGACAAGGGGAAGCCTTGAAGGAAGGTAAGGAAGTTAGATCAAAGTGGAGGAGGGTTTAAGGAAATAGGAAGGAAAAGCCTTTTGATCAAGGCAGAATGGTGCTACATGGAGTATGTGTGATCACAGCAGGTGAACTATAGTGAACTTTAAGCAGGCAAACAATTTGGCTTATAACAAGGAAATGAGTTAAATGTTAGGGGGTGTAGGTTCCTGTGTTGCTTGGGAGATTGACAAGGGGAAACTGACTCAGGAAAGCTTTTCCCTCCATTCTTGACCCCTGGAAGGGAGAGGTTGACAGGTGGGGTATCTTTTCAGACCTCTATCTTTATGATAGAAATTCCCCTGTATTCTTACCATTGTTTCACAACCCTAAAGGAAGGAAGAAAATAAAAAAATAAAAAGAGGGAGTCAGTTGGTAGCATAGCAGTTTAAGCACATGTGGCACAAAGTGCAAGCTCCAGCATAAGGATTCCCTGGCTCCCCACCTGCAGAGGAGTCACTTCACAAGCAGTGAAGCAGGTCTACAAGAATCTGTCTAAAATAGAGTAAAAAACCTTAACAGTCAGTCTGCTGCTTGGACCACTCCAGATTGGCTGCAGGCAGCCTAAGCAAAGACAGCCAATTGTAAGAAGTATTCAACAACAACAACAACAACAAAATCCCAGGCAGGGATGAGGCTGAGGCTATCATTGGTTAGGTATTTTGTCATTCAAATAGAGCTCCAACCACTTTAAAAAAAAGAGAGAAGTTAAGAATAATAATAATAAGATGATGATGATGATGAAGAGGATGAAGAAGAAGAAAATGAAGAAGGAGGAGGAGGAAGAGGAGGAGGAGGAGAAGGAGACATAGCACCAGAGATGTGCCTGGTGCCATGTGGTAATGAGACAAAGCTGGACTTCATGCATGGCTCAGCAAATACCTTACCTGGTGAGCTGTTCCTACAGCTCACTTTCAAATTTAAGGCCCACAAAATTAGACTATTGTGGTATTTATACACAATGGACTACTATAAAAATAATGAATTCAGGGAAGGGAGCCCCATCCCAGAGGTTCCAGGATTGGGAGAAACATAGGCTCTATAGAAAAAGCGGGAGATTCCTGTTGTCTTAGGGTTTAATAAGAAAATGTACAGAGAATTCAGGCAAGGAATGCCAAGCCGTCAACCTCATCACTCAGGTAAGACCTTTCCTTTCATGGTATTCTCTAATTCCATTCCAGGAGGTTCACTTCATTACAAAGTCCCAAAACCTAGATATAGACCAGGTCCCATGAGATAGAGCATATGTTCACATGTATCCATAAATTAAGGCAAAATATATATTTGAAAGCAAAAAAAAACCCCGCAATAGTCTGTAGTGAGTCAGTATCAAGTTCATAATGAAATAGTGTCAACATAGACTTAGATACCCTCCTCACCTACTTCCTATTAAGTCCTCTCACTCACTCCAAAACTAACCTTATCAAAGCAAGGACTGCAAATGCTGAATAAGGGCAAAAGACTGGTATACTTTAACAATGACTCTTTAGTTACTATCAGGCCATTCCACCAGGTGGGGCCCTAATCGGGGAGTCCTGAGATTCCCAAACAGACTTGATGGGCCTAGAACTCGAATAAATCCCTCTCTCCATTGTTACAGAGGTCATTTCTATCAGGAAAAGCAAAATAGACACCTTTGTGAACCCCCACAGGACCTTGCCCTCAACTTGGATCAACAATGGCAGAGAATGTCCCATCCTCTGAAGAGATGATAGACAACATACTCTATGGTACACCTGAGGCAGATGGGTGAATATTGGGGCAGGATGGAATGTTTCTACTCATGACCACAGAATGTAAGCTCAGATCTAGAAGGATGCAGAGGTCACACAGACTCCTAAGCTAATTATAGGCCCCAGATCACATCAAATAGATGGGGTTTATAGCTAACAATACTTATATTTCTTTTACATATTAGAGAGCTTCTCTCTTTCCTGATCCAGCTTTCTGGTCCTTTTTCCAGCCATGACATCATCTCCCCAGACAATAACTAGGATCCACCTACATATCAGATTACAGGCTCAGGGGAAAGAGAAAGGAAAAAAAATAGCCATAGACCCTTTGGAATATAATATAATAAATATGCCTACTAGCTATATATATCCCTTTGGAATATAATATAATAAATATGCCTACTAGCTATCTACAAAATGGAGGACCCCTCAACGCTTCATCTGCACTATTCTAGCCTTTAGGTCCATGTTGGTTCAACAATTTGTTTGGCTTCATATGTTAACTCTCTTTTCAGCCACCAGGTTCAGGATGCTAGCAGGATGTGACCAGACTTGCCTGGACAGATAACACCACCAATGTGCCTTGGAGCTCTGCTTCCCCAGAGCCCTTCCCCACTAGGGAAAGAGAGAGACAGGCTGGGAGTATGGATTGACCTGCCAATGCCCATGTTCAACAGGGAAGTAATTCAGAAACCAGACCTTCAATTTTCTGCATCCCACAATTATCTTGGGTCCATACTCCCAGAGGGTTAAAGAATAGGAAAGGTATAAGGGGTGGGGATGGGATATGGAGGTCTGGTGGTCGGAACTGTGCGAAGTAGTACCCCTCTTATCCTATGATTTTGTCAATGTTTCCTTTTTGTAAATAATTTTTAAATTTTTTTTTTATTTTTTATTTAAGAAAGGATTAACAAAACCATAGGGTATGAGGGGTACAATTCCACACAATTCCCACCACCCAGTCACCATATCCCACCCCCTCCCCTGAGAGTTTCCCATTCTCTATCCCTCTGGGAGCATGGACCCAGGGTAACTGTGTGTTGCAGAAGGTAGAAGGTCTGGCTTCGGTAATTGCTTCCCTGCTGAACATGGGCATTGACTGGTTGGTCCATACTCCCAGTCTGCCTCTATCTTTCCCTAATAGAGTGAGTCTCTGGGGAAGCGGAGCTCCAGGACACATTGGTGGGGTCTTCAGTCTATAGAAGAATGGCCGGCATCCTGATGACATCTGGAACCTGGTGACCGAGTAATGAAGCTGAAGGGTTGTCATTCCAAATGTGAAGTCTCTGGACACAGTCTGAAGTGAAGCAATCATTGTGTTGGTTAGGTTGTGATCGGCAGATGCAATATTATTTGATATGGATTGGGAGAGGCATACGGGAAAGTGGGCCCTATACAAGAGTTCCAGGACTGGGGGAAGTAGAGGCTCTATGGTGGAGATGTGAGGTTCCTGCTGTCTTCGGGTTCAAAAAGACAATTGATAGTTAATGTTATCATCACATTATTTGGTAATTGGGTTAACTTTGAAAAGTCCTTTTGTTAGGGTTTGCTGTACAGTACCCAGTATCTTGTATATAGCTGTGCTATTAGTTGCTTCTGATCTACTTGGTCTAGGCTTTTGAGAGAGTCTGAATATCAATTACACAGTCTATATATTGAAAAGATTCAGTTTGTGTTTTGAAAAACTTCGAGACATACAATTAATTTTCCCTCTCTCGTATTAGTTAACTAGTGATTTATATGACTACATTTTACTAGGAGTGTACATAAACACCATTCCCACCACCAGAAGACTGTGACCTGTCCCTCCCACCCACTCCCACCCCTCACAACAGGATTTTTATTTTGATGCCCTACTTACAATTTGGTCAGGTCCTGCTTTTAGTTTCCCTTTCAGATCTTCTTAGTCAACTTCTGTTGATGAGTGGGATCATCGCATACCCATGTTTATCTTTCTGACTTAGCTCACTTAACATAATTCCTTCTAGCTCTGTCCAGGATGGGTCAGAGAAGGTGGGTTCATTGTTCTTGATAACTGCATAGTATTCCATTGTGTATATATGCCACAGCTTTCTCAGCCACTCATCTGTTGTTGGGCACCTGGGTTGTTTCCAGGTTTTAGATATTATGAATTATGCTGCTAGGAACATGGGAGTACACACCTGTTTTTGGTTGGGTATTATGAGTCCTTGGGGTATAACCCCAGAAGAGGAATTACTTGATCATATGGAAGGTCCATGTCTAGACTTGTGAGAGTTTTCCAGACTGCTCTCCACAGAGGCTGTACCAATTTACATTTCCACCAGCAATGTAAAAGGGTTTCTCTGTCCCCAAAACCTCTCTAGCATTTGTTGCTGCTGTCCTTTTTGATGTATGCCATTCTTACAGGAGTGAGGTGGTATCTTATTAGTGTTGTCCTAATTTTCATTTCTCTGACAATCAGTGACCTAGAGCAGTTTTTCCTATGTTTGTTAGCCTTTTGGATCTCCTCTGTAGTGAATGTTTTGTTCATATCCTCTGCCCATTTTTGTATGGGGTCATTTGCTTTTTTGGTGCTAAGTGGTTCAATTTCATTCTTCTGCATGTTACAACCCAGTTTTCTCAGCACCATTTATTGAAGAGAGCCTCCTTTTTCCATTTAATCCTTTGGGCCCCCTTATCAAAGATTAGATGTCCATAGGTGTGGGTATTTATTTCTGGGCTTTCAATTCTGTTCCACTCGTCTGTGTGCCTCTTTTTGTTCCAGTACCATGCTGTTTTGATGATGATGGCTTTATAATATAGCTTAAGGTCTGGAAGTGTGATGCCTCCATTTCTGTTTCTTTTCCTTAAGATGGTTTTGGCAATTTTAGGTGTTTTCATGTTCCAGGTAAATGATTGTAGTGTTCGTTCTATTCTCTTAAAGAAGCTTGGTGGAACTTTGATAGCTATCACATTACATTTGTGTATGGCTCTGGGGGGAATATTCATTTTGATGATATTTATTCTTCCAATCCATGAGCATGGGATGTCTTTCCATTTCTTGGTATCAGTTTCTATTTCCTTGAGTACTCATAGTTTTCAGTATACAAGTCTTTCACTTCTTTGGTCAACTTTATTCCTAGGTATTTGATTGATTTTGCTGAGACAGTAAATGGGAGTGATTTCTGGATGTCTTCTTCTTCAGATTTAGTGTTTGCATAAAGAAATGCCACTGATTTTTGGACATTGATTTTTAGCCTGATACCTTGCTATATTGCCTAATAACTTCCAGTAGTTTTCTGCTGGATTCTTTAGGTTTTTCTATGTATACTGTCATATCATTTGCAAATAGTGAGAGTTTGACTTCTTCCCTTCCAATCTGTATTCCTTTGATTCCTTTCTCTTGCCTGATTGCTATGGCAAGAACTCCCAATACTATGTTGAAGAGTAATGGTGACAGTGGACAGCCCAGTCTAGTCCCCGATCTGAGGGGGAATGCTTTCAGCTTCTGTCCATTGAGTATAATGTTGGCTGTAGGTTTCCTACATATAGACTCCAGTATCTTGAGGAATTCCCCATCTATTCCCATTTTTTGTAGAGTTTTGAGCATGAATGAGTGTTGGATTTTGTCAAAGGCTTTCTCTGCATCTATTGAGATAATCATGTGGTTTTTGGCTTTGCTTTTATTGATGTGGTGAATGGCATTGATTGACTTACGGATGTTGAACCAGCCTTGCATTCCTGGGATGAATCCCACTTGGTTGTGATGAACAATCTTTTTGTTGTGCTGCTGTATCTGGTTGGCCCAGATCTTGTTTAATATTTTGGCATCTATGTTCGTCAGAGATATTGGTCTGTAGTTTTCCTTTTTTGTTCTGTCCCTATCAGCCTTTGGTATCAGGGTGATGTTGGCTTCATAGAAGGTGGAAGGGAGTATTCCTGTTTCTTCAATCTTATGGAAAAGCTTCAGAAGTATGGGTACTAACTGTTTCCTGAAAGTTTTGTAGAATTCATTTGTGAAGCCATCTGGTCCAGGACTTTTGTTGTTGGGGAGGTTCTTAATAATGGTTTCAATTTCTTTGTGATTGGTGCATTTAGATTTTGTAGTTTTTCTTCGTTCAGTTTTGGAAGGGCATATGCTTCTAGGAATTGTTACATTTCTTCCAGATTCTCTAGCTTGGTGGCATATAGTTCTTTATAGAAGTGTTGCATGATTCTCTGGATTTCTATGGTGTCAGTTGTGATCTCTCCTTCATCGTTTACAATTCTATGAATTTGCAGCTTTTCTCTTTTTTGTTTGGTGAGTCTAGCTAGGGGGTTGTCAATTTTGTTTAATCTTTCAAAGAACAAGCATTTCGCTTCATTGATCTTTTGTATGGTTCTCTTATTTTTATGTTGTCTATTTCTGCTCTAATTTTAGTGAATTCTGTTATTCTGGTTTCTTTAGTTTTCCTTTGTTCATCTTCCTCTAAGTCCTTGAGGTGTGCTGTAAGGGCGTTCATTTGAGCTTTTTCTTGTTTAATATGTGGTTGTATGGCTATAAGTTTCCCTCTCAGTACTGCTTTAGCTGTGTCCCAAATATTTTGATAGGTTGTGTCTTCATTTTATTTGTTTCCAGGAATATTTGAATTTTTTCCTTGAGTGACTCTCTCTCACAGTGGTTCTTAAGGAGTATGTTGTTTAGTTTCCAAATTCTGTGATTTTTAATGATTTTCTGTTTCTTGTTAAATATTGGTTTTACTCCATTGTGGTCTGAGAATATACTTGGGATGATTTCAATGTTCTTGAATTTATTGATGCTGTCATTTTGGCCTAACATGTGGTCTATCCTTGAGTGTGTGTTACGTGGATTTGAAATGGTGTATTCCTGTTTTGGGGGGTGAAGGACTCTGAAAATGTCCAAGAGGTCTAGTCTGTCAGTCTATTGATTTAATTCCCTTGTATCTTTGTTGATTCTCTGCTTTGTTGATCTGTCTAAGTGTGAGAGTGGGGTACTAAATTCTCCCACTATTATTGTATTACTATTGATGCATTTTTGAAATACTTTCAGGAGGTTATTGATGTATTTATATGGTCCAACATTGGCTGCATAGATGTTAATAATTGTTAAGTCTTCTTGGCTGATTGATCCTCTATTCATTATGTAATGTCCTTGCCTATCTTTTATTACTTTATTTCATTTAAAATCTATTGTGTCTGAGATAAAAATGGCTGTTCCTGCCTTTTTTTGTGGACCATTAGCCTGTATGATAGTTTTCCATCCTTTCACTTTAAGTCTGTGTTTATCTTGTTGGGTCAGATGGGATTCTTGCAAGCAGCATATGGTTGGATTATGTTTTCTGATCCATCCCCCCACTCTGTGCCTTTTGATGGGTGAGTTTAAGCCACTGACATTTATTGATATTATGGATTTAATGTATTGTAGTGCCATTGTTCAAAAAAAATTTTTTTTTGTTTGCTCTGATACATTGCAAGTATTATAGTTATGTTCTTGTTTATAAGAGGTCTTTTAGAACCTCTTTCAGGGCCGGTTTGGTGATGGTTGCCTCCTTTAACTGTGGTTTGTCTAAGAAGGTTTTGATCCCTCCATCTAGTTTGAATGAAAGTCTAGCAGGATATATTATCCCTGGGTGAAACGCTTTTTCATTCAGGGCTCAATAGATATCTTGCCATTCTCTTCTGGCTTTTAGAGTTTGAGTGGAGAAGTCTGCTGATAGTCTTATGGGTTTTCCTCTGTATGTGACATTTTGTGTTTCTGTTGCAGCCTTTAGGATCCTTTCTTTATCCTTACTTCTTCTCACTGTGACTATGTGTCTTGGTGTCTTCAGGTCTGTTTGGAACTCTCTGGGCCTCTTGAATCTTAATGTCCTTTCTGTTATTCAGGTCTGGGAAGTTTTCTTGTATTATTTCCTCTAGAATGTTTGCTTCCCCTTCCTCTGTTTCTTCCTCTGGCAGGCCAGTTATATGAATGTTATTTCTTTTGAGATCATCCCATATGACTCTGTTCTTGTTTTCAGTGTCTCTCAATCTCTTTTTGAGCTCTTTCACCTCTTTCTTCTTTTTCTCTAACTCATCCTTTGTCTGACTAATTCTGTCTTCTGCTTTTGTTAGTCTGCTTTCACTTCCCTCAGCTTCTATACTCAGTTCAGCTATTTCAGCTTTCAGTTCTCTAATTGCCTCAAGATAATCAGTATTTTCCTTGGGGATCTCAACTGTTGTTTCCCTAATACTGCCATTCGTTTCCTCCAATGTTGTTTTCATTTCATATATATATATATATATATATATATATATATATATATATATATATATATAATTTTTTATTAATTTATTTCTTTATTGGGGAATTAATGTTTTATATTCAACAGTAAATACAATAGTTTGTACTTCATAACATTCCCCAGTTTCCCATTTAACAAAACAACCCCCACTATGTCATTTATCATCCTTCATGGACCTGTATTCTCCCCACCCACCCAACCCAGAGTCTTTTAATTTGGTGCAATATGCCAATTACATTTCAGGTTCTACTTGTGTTTTCTTTTCTGATCTTGTTTTTCAGCTTCTGCCTGAGAGTGAGTTCATCCCATATTCATCCTTCCGTTTCTGACTTATTTCACTCAACATGATTTTTTCAAGGTCCATCCAAGATCGGCTGAAAACAGTGAAGTCACCATTTTTTACAGCTGAGTAGTATTCCATTGTGTATATAGACCACAACCTGCTCAGCCACTCAACTGTTGGACACCTGGGTTGCTTCCAGTGTTTGGCTATTACAAATTGTGCTGCCAAGAACATATGTGTACACAGATCTTTTTGGATGGATGTGTTGGGTTCCTTAGGATATATCCCTAGGAGAGGAATTGCCATAGGTCCATTTCTAACCTTCTGAGAGTTCTCCAGATTGTTCTCCACAGAGGGTGGACAAATTCCCAACAGCAGTGTAGGAGGGTTCCCTTGACCCCACACCCTCTCCAGCATTTGCTGCTGTTACCTTTTCTGATGTATGACATTCTCACAGGAGTGAAGTGGTATCTCATTGTTGTCTTTATTTGCATTTCTCTGACTGACAGAGACTTGGAGCATTTTTTCATGTGTTTGTCGGCCTTTTGGATCTCTTCTGTGGTGAATATTCTGTCCAAGTCCTCCCCCCATTTTTGGATGGGGTTATTTGTTGTCTTGTTGTTGAGTCTGGCAAGCTCTTTATATATGTTGGTTATTAAACTCTTATCTGATGTATGGCATGTAAAGATCTTCTCCCATTCTGTGAGGGGTCTCTTGGTTTGGGTAGTGGTTTCTTTTCTAAAAGAAGCTTTTTAACTTGATGTAGTCCCAGAGGTTTATACTTAGTATTCTTTATAGTTGGATTCGTTTCATGTCTTTAAAATTTATGCGGAAAAGAGTTCTGCCAATATTTTCCTCTAAGTATCTGATAGTTTCTAGTCTAACATCCAAGTCCTTGATCCACTTGGAATTTACTTTTGTATAAGGTGAAATACAGTGATTCAGTTTCATTCTTCTGCATGTTTCGACCCATTGTTTCCAACACCATTTGTTGAAGAGATTCTGCTTTCCCCATGTAATAGTCTGGGCACCTTTTTCAAAGATTAGATGTCCATAGGTGTGGGACCTCATGTCTGGGCTCTCAATTCTATTCCACTGGTCAGTGTGTCTATTCATGTTCCAGTACCAAGCAGTTTTGATGACAATGGACCTATAATACAGTGTGAGATCCATAATACAGTGTGATACCTCCAGTTCTGTTCTTTTTTCTCAAGATTGTTTTGGCAATTCTAGGTCTATTCTGGTTCCAGATAAACATTTGTAGCATTTTTTTCTATTCTCCTAAAAAATGTGCTTGGGATCTTGATCGGGATAGCATTAAATTTGTAGATGGCTCTCGGTAGTATATTCATTTTGATGATGTTAATTCTTCCACCCCATGAACATGGAATATCTTTCCACTTCTTTGTGTCTTTTTCAATTTCTTTGAGTAATGACTCATAATTTTCAGTATATAGGTCTTTCACTTCTTTGGTTAGATTTACTCCTATATATCTTATTGTTTTTGTTGCTATAGTAAAAGGAATTGATTTCTGGATTTCAATTTCTTCTAAATTAGTGTTTGCATAGAGGAATGCCACTGACTTTTGAATGTTAATTTTATAGCCTGACACCTTACTGTATTGTCTGATGATTTCCAAAAGCTTCTTGCTGGATTCCTTAGGTTTTTCCATGTATACTATCATGTCATCTGCAAATAAGGAGAGTTTGACTTCTTCTCTTATAATCTGTATCCCTTTAATTCCTTAATCCTGCCTGATTGCTATGGCAAGCACTTCCAATACTATGTTGAATAGTAACAGTGATAGTGGGCATCCCTGTCTAGTACCTGAACTGAGTGGAAATACTTCGTTTTTCATCATTGAGTATGATGTTGGCTGTAGGTTTGTTATATATAGACTCGACTATATTCAGTAATTTTCCATCTATTCCTATTTTTTGTAGTGTTTTGGTCATAAGGGGATATTGTATTTTGTCAAAGGCTTTCTCTGCTTCTACTGATATGACCATGTGGTTTTTGGTCTTGCTTTTGTCAATGTGGTGGATCACATTGATTATTTATGTATATTAAACCAACCTTGCATGCCTGGGATAAACCCCACTTGGTCATGATGAACAAACTTTTTGATATACTTCAGTATCCAGTTGGCTAGTTTTGTTCAGTATTTTAGCATCTATGTTCATCAGAGATTTTAGTCTGTAGTTTTCTTTTTTGGTTGTTTCCCTGTCTGCTTTTGGTATTAGAGTGTTGTTGCCTTCATAGAAGCTGGAAGGGAGTATTCCAGTGTCTTCAATCTTCTGCAAGACTTTGAAAAGTAGAGGTATTAGTTCTTCTTTGAAGGTTTTGTAGAATTCATTTGTAAAACCATCTGGTCCAAGACTTTTATTGTTGGGGAGATTTTTGATAACTGTTTCAACTTTGTTAGCTGTGATGGGCCTGTTCATGTTATCCGCTACCTCTTTACTTAGTTTTGGACTTTGGTAGGTATCTAGGAAATTGTCCATTTCTTCCAGGTTCTCTAGCTTGGTGGCATATAGTTGTTCATTGAAGTCTCGAATGATATGTCGAATTTCTGCAGTGTCTGTTGTGATATCTCCTCTTTCATTTACTATTCGATTTATTTGGGTCTTCTCCCTTTTTTGTTCTGTGAGTCTGGCTAAAGGTTTGTCGATTTTGTTCACTCTTTCGAAGAACCAACATTTACTTTGATTGATCTTTTGTATGGTTTTCCTATTCTCAATGTTATTTATTTCTGCCTTAACTTTAGTGATTTCTGTCCTTCTGGTTGCTTTAGGGTTCCTTTGTTGTTCTTCTTCTAGGTCTTTAAGATGTGCAATCAGGCTATTTATTTGTGCTTTTTCTTATTTCCTAATATGTGCTTGTATAGCTATGAACTTCCCTCTTGGTACTGCTTTAGCTGTGTCCCAAATATTTTTATAGCTTGTGTCTTCATTTTCACTGAAGTCTTGAAACATTTTTATTTCTTCCTTGATTTCCTCGTTGACCCAGAAGTTGTTAAGAAGTACACTGTTGAGCTTCCAAATTTTGGGACTGATACTAATCTTTTGTTGATTGTTAAGTGTTAGTTTAATTCCACTGTGGTCTGAGAAGATGCTTTGGATGATTTCAATGCTCTTGAATTGGCTGGTGCTGTTTTTGTGGCCTAACATATGGTCTATCCTTGAGAATGATCCATGTGGATTTCAGTAAAATGTGTATTCCAGTTTCTTGGGATGAATGACTCTGTAAATGTTCAATAGTTCTAATTTATCTATATCTTCATTTAGCTTCCTTATGTCTTTATTGATTTTATGCCTGGATGATCTGTCAAGTTGAGAGAGTGGGCTGTTGAAGTCCCCTACGATGATTGTGTTACTGTTAATATATTGCTGTAGCTCTTTCAGTAGAAGTTTGATGTATTTAGATGGCTTCTCATTGGGTGCATAGATGTTAATAATTGTTAAGTCCTCTTGATTGACTGATCCTTTGAGCATTAAGTAGTGTCCATTCCTATATTTTTTAATCTTATCTATTTTAAAGTCTATCATGTCAGATATGAGAATAGTTGCTCCTGCCCCTTTTAGTGGGCCTTTGGCTTGTACGATAGTTTTCCATCCTCTTTAAGTCTGTGTTTGTCTTGTTGAGTTAGGTGGGTTTCCTGTAGACAGCATATTGTTGGGTTGTATTTTCTGATCCATCTTCCTACTCTGCGTCTTTTAATAGGTGAATTCAGGCCATTGACATTTATTGATAGCAAAGATTGAAGATATTTTAACGCCATTCTTGTAGAGTTTTAGAGTGTTTTTATATATGTCCTATATGTGGTGGTCTGATTGTTTATAGGAGATCTTTCAGAACTTATTTCAAGGCAGGCTTGGTGATAGTTGATTCCTTCAACTGTTGCTTGTCTGAGAAGGTTTTGATGCCTCCATCTAGTCTGAATGACAGTCTAGCATGATATAGTATTCTTGGCTGAAAGCCTTTCTCATTGAGCACTTGATAGATACCTTGCCATTCTCTTCTGGCCTGTAGTGTTTGTATGGAGAAGTCTGCTGCTAATCTTATGGGTTTTCCTTTGTAGGTGACTCTTCCTTTTTCTCTTGCAGCCTTCAGGATCCTTTCTTTATCCTTATTCCTTTCCATTCTAAGTACAATATGTCTTGGTGTCTTTAGGTCTGGGTTAATTCTGTTTGGCACCCTCTGGGCTTCTTGAATCTTTATGTCTTTGATGTTGTCTAGACTAGAGAAATTTTCAGCTATTATAGCCTGGAAAAATGCTTTCTTCCTCTCCTTCTCTTTCTTCCTCTGGTAAGACAATAATACGTATATTGTTTCTTTTGAAGTCATCCCATAGGACTCTGTTGTTGTTTTCAGCATCTCTTAATCTCTTTTTGAGATCTCTTACTTATTTTTTAGTTGTCTCTAATTCAACCTCAATCTTGCTAATTCTGTCTTCAGCCTCATAGATTTTATTCTGAAAAACTGGAAGCATTTCCACTCAGATCAGGTACTAGACAGGGCTGACCACTATCACCATTACTATTCAACATAGTGTTGGAATTTCCTGCCATAGCAATCAGGCAGGAGCAAGGAATTAAAGGGATACAGATTGAAAGAGAAGAATTCAAACTCTCCTTATATGCAGATGACATGATAGTATACATGGAAAAACCTAAGGAATCCAGCAAGAAGCTTTTGGAAATCAACAGGCAATACAGTAAAGTTTCAGGCTACAAGATTAATATTCAAAAGTCAGTGGCATTCCTCTATGCAAACACTAAGTTAGAAGAAATTGAAATCCAGATATCAATTCCTTTTACTATAGCAACAAAAACAATAAAATATCTAGGAGTAAACCCAACCACAGAAGTGAAAGACCTGTATACTGAAAATTATGAGTCACTACTCAAAGAAATTGAAAAAGACACAAAGAAGTGGAAAGATATTCTATGTTCATGGGTTGGAAGAATTAACATCATCAAAATGAATATATTACCCAGAGCCATCTACAAATTTAATGCTATCCCCATCAAAATCCAAAGCACATTTTTTAGAATATAACAAATGCTACAAATGTTTATCTGGAACCAGAATAGACCTAGAATTGCCAAAACAATCTTGAGGAACAAAGAACAGAACTGGAGGCATCACACTGTATTATGGATCTCACACTGTATTATAGGGCCATTGTCATCAAAACTGCTTGGTATTGGAACATGAATAGACACAATGACCAGTGGAATAGAATTGAGAGCCCAGTAATGAGGCCCCACACCTATGGACATCTAATCTTTGAAAAAGGTGCCCAGACTATTACATGGGGAAAGCAGAATCTCTTCAACAAATGGTGTCGGAAACAATGGGTCGAAACATGCAGAAGAATGAAACTGAATCACTGTATTTCACCTTATACAAAAGTAAATTCCAAGTGGATCAAGGACTTGGATGTTAGACCACAAACTATCAATACTTAGAGGAAAATATTGGCATAACTCTTTTCTGCATACATTTTAAAGACATTTTCAATGAAACAAATCCAATTACAAAGAAGACTAAGGCAAGTATAAACCTCTGGGACTATATCAAATTAAAAAGCTTCTTTTAGAAAAGAAACCACTACCCAAACCAAGAGACCCCTCACAGAATGGGAGAAGATCTTTACATGCCATACATCAGATAAGAGTTTAATAACCAACATATATAAAGAGCTTGCCAGACTCAACAACAAGACAACAAATAACCCCATCCAATAATGGGGGGAGGACTTGGACAGAATATTCACCACAGAAGAGATCCAAAAGGCCAACAAACACATGAAAAAATGCTCCAAGTCTTTGATTGTCAGAGAAATGCAAATCAAGACAACAATGAGATATCACTTCACTCCTATGAGAATGTCATACATGAGAAAAGGTAACAGCAGCAAATGCTGGAGAGGGTGTGGGGTCAAGGGAACCCTCCTGCACTGCTGGTGGGAATGTCAGTTGGTCCAACCTCTGTGGAGAACAGTCTGGAGAACTCTCAGAAGGCTAGAAATGGACCTACTCTACGACCTTGCAATTTCTTTCCAACACATCCATCCAAAAAGATCTGTGTACACATATGTTCTTGGCAGCACAATTTGTAATAGCCAAAACCTGGAAGCAACCTAGGTGTCCAACAACAGATGAGTGTCTGAGCAAGTTGTGGTCTATATACACAATGGAATACTACTCAGCTGTAAAAAATGGTGACTTCACCGTTTTCAGCCGATCTTGGATGAACCTTGAAAAATCATGTTGAATGAAATAAGTCAGAAACAGAAGGATGAATATGGGATGATCTCACTCTCAGGCAGAAGCTGAAAAACAAGATCAGAAAAGAAAACACAAGTAGAATCTGAAATGGATTTGGCATTTTTCACCCAAGTAAAAGACTCTGGGTTGGGTGGGTGGGGAGAATACAGGTCCATGAAGGATGATAAATGACATAGTGGGGATTGTATTGTTAAATGGGAAACTGGAGAATGTTATGCATGTACAAACTATTTTATTTACTGTTGAATGTTAAACATTAATTCCCCAGTAAAGAAATAAATTAAAAAAATCAAAATAAATTAAAAAAAAAGTTGGATTAGGGTATAGAGTGCCTCCCTTTCTTGAAAAAAAAATTAAAGTTTGTCACTTACTCCCCTCCACCTAACCCATGGCATATATATGGCACAGAGGCTTGTGTAGTTTCTGTGTTCCTGTTAGTCTGATCTTGCAGCTCATAGTGACAGCTAGGAACATTGCAGGCTGGACTCATTTCAGGACCAGTCTTCCTTGAGTGGCATGGTAGGATAACCCACCTTCCCTTTGGAGACTTAGGCAGTTCCTACCATTGGTGCTTTATGGTGAGGGCAAGGTACTAGGAAGACCTGCAAAAGAGCAGAAGGAAGTGAGCAATGGTGGCAAAGAGAGGGATCCATTAGAGGTCTAGGCCCATCATATTTGTGTGGCAATCCAAGAATTCCCTGCTTAGGGCTCCAGATGATAAGGTGGTGTGATATTGACCAAAAAGGCAATTATTGTGTAAGTCAGTCTCTTTCCCTTAGACAACTTTTGTAGTCCTCTCTTTATTTGATGACTTTGGACTTTCTCTAAATTGTTTTCTCTAAATTGTTTAAGTATTGAGTATCATTTGTCAAACCCTACCAGAATTAGGTTTTTGGGATCTGTCTTCTTTGGGTATTTCTGATAGATTGCCAAGCTAAGTTGTTATAAGTCTAATCAATTAGAGAATGTATGATGCCTTCTTTAGGCATTTCAATTAGGAGTCCTGACTTATTAGGTTTAAGTCTAATCACCAAGGACTACTGAGCACTTGTACTTTGAGTTATATAATTGCCCCTTGCTGACTATATATATATCCAGTACCCTAAACCTCTATCTAATATCTGTAACTTTGTTAGATGACATGTCATCTAAAGTGGAAGTAGGTAGTCCCATGTGTTAAGAAAAGTCTCGTGTGGTCTGGGAAGTAGCACAGTGAATAAAGCACTGGACTCTCAAGCATGAGGTCCCACATTCATCTCCCAGCAGTACATATACGAGAGTGATGTCTGGTTTGCTCTCGCTCTCTCTCCCTTTTTGAGATTTCCTGAAAATAATTTTCATTAAGTCTAACTACATTTCATCTATCCTTTTAAAAAAATAAAACATGGTTTCAAATGACACTCCACTTTTTCATATATTTTTGTGTTTCTGTAACTTAATTTTAAGTTTTAACCAACTTTTTTCTCATCACTCTACTATTTTGGTCGTGTGTGTGTGTGTGTGTGTGTGTGTGTGTGTGTGTGTGCGCGTGTGTGTCCATCTAGTGATTTTCCTCAAATATTTGATAGTTTTGGATGCCTATTTCATTTTGGTATTTTAGAGAAAAAGAAGGCAAGACCAGAGGATTGATCTGTCATTTTATTTGTGTTATCAGAAGTGGAACCCATGTCTTCAAATAGGTAAACTAAGTGCTGCCGGGCTAGCTTCGTGAGCGGGAGACGACCAGGGACTCATGGCTAGTGGGAAGCAGTGCAATGTTTATTGAGAAAAGAATCTGCATTTATAGTTTCCAGGAAGGAAGTGGTAGGGTGGAAAACAGGATGTGACTAGGAGAGGGGGCAGAGCAAAAAGAGGGTGCAAACCAGTGGGGATTAAACCTGTGCACTACAGACAGGGCAGATTTCAGACAAAACAATGATTAACAATAGACCACCCATTGGGCCACCCATGGACTTTGATGTCTGTTAGGAAAATACTAAGTTGTGGATGGATATTGTGTGACTAGAAAGTTTCATGCACTAGGTATATATAACAATCAAATATCTATGGATAAACATAAAAAAGAAAGTGAAAGACTTTTATAATGAAAACTATAAAACACTCCCAAAAGAAATAGAATAAAAAAAAGATACAAAGGAATGGAAAGGCATAACATGCTCATTGATCAGAAAAATTAACATCTTCAAAATGAATGTTCTGTCTAGAGCCATATACATATTTAATAAAATCACTATCATAATTCCATCAAATTTCTTCAAGGGAGCAGGACTAAAGATACAAAAGTTTTTCTGGAGACAGAAAATAGCCAAGGTAGCTATTCTGATGCAGTATACCTTCCTATAATAGGAAGCTGGACACAGCACACAGCTGATGTCAGCCTGGTGACAGAGCAAGCATACTACAATCTGTGCAAAAACAATGGATTGTGGATGGATCAAATAGACTCAAGCACTGGCAGCTGGAATTCCTGCCCTTTTGACCCCTGGCTGAGGGTGTTCAGGGTGCCTGCCATGGTTGCCTCTCCTGGAAACTGAACACATATAACAGCTAGCTGGTAAACTCTTAAGACTCTCAACAGCCATAATGAATAATCTAAACCCCTGTGCTTATTTTGTAGTACCTAAATAATAACATCCCACACTATTGTACTACCATAATAAAGTTTTGATTATTTGAACCCATTTCCAGCTGAGTCACAGTTGAGTCCTTTATGAACCACAGCCAAGTCCTTTTAATTTAATTACAAGAGGCAGCTACAGCAATCCTATGGGAAAAGAGAAAGAATGGAGGCATTATGCTTCCTTACCTAAAACATTACAATGTCACTATAATCAAAATGGCCTGGTACTGGGACCAAAATAGACATGTAGACTAGCGGAATGTGGATGAAAATCCAGAAATCAGCCCCCCTACACCTATGGTCAACTAATTTTTGACAAGGACACCCAAAACATGAAATCAAAAAAGTAGAGCCTATTCAACAAATGGTTTGGGGAAAATTGGGTTGAATGAAACTGGACCACCATATTTCATCATATACAAAAGTTAGCTTCAAATGGATCAAATATTTAAGTTAGACTAGAAACCATGAAATACATAGAGAAAAACATAGGTAGAACTCTCTTTCATTTAAGGTTTTGCAATATCTTCTCTGATTTGAATGCAATTACAAGGAAAACAAAAGCAAAAAATAGATCAATAAAACTACGTCAAATTGGAGAATGTCTGCATGGCAAAGGGAATCACTACCATAACAAACAGACTTTCCATGTAGTGAGAGAAAAATCTTTAAGTGTCATATATCAGACTGATAATCAAAATATACAGTGAACTCACCAAACTCAACAATTAAAAATCAAACAACTACCTTGAAAAATAGGGGAATTTCCACCTTCTGCAACCTACAGCAACCCTGGGTCCATGCTCCCAGAGGGATAGAGAATGGGAAAGCTAGTGGGGAGGGGAGGGGATATAGAGATTGGGTGGTGGGAATTGTGTGGAGTTATACCCCCCCCATCCTATGATTTTGTTAATGTCTCCTTTCTTAAATTAAAAAAAAAAGAAAAATAGGGGAAGATATGGACAAAATATTATCCAAAGAACAGATTCAAAGAACCAAAAGTCACATGAAAAAATGCTTAAAATCCCTGATAATCAGGGAAATGCAAATACAAACAATAATGAGCTACTTAATGCTTTACACCTGTGAGAATGTCACACATTAAAAAAGAGAGGCTGTGGTGGTTGGGAGAAGGGACTGTCCTGCATTGCTGCTGGGAATGTAAATGAGTCCAATTCCTATATTTATACTAAAAAAAAAAACAGTCGGGAGACTCATCAGAACTCTAGAAATAGACTTGCTTTATTTCAGCAATCTCTCTTCTAGGGATTTACTCAGGGAACAAAAATACCTACCTGAAAACACCAATGTCCATAGCAACACAATTTGTAATAGCCCAAACTTGGAGGCAAACCACATGCTCAATGACAGATGAATGGCTAAGGAAGTTATGGTACATTTACACAATAGAGCACTATATGCTGTTGAAAATAAAGAGGTTATCTCCTTTGCAATGACGTGAACAGAACTCAAAGGCATCATGTTGAGTGTGATGAGTCAGAAAGAGAAAGGCAAAAAAAAAAAAAAAAAAAATATATATATATATATATATATATATATATATATATATATATATATATCACTTACGGGTGGTACTTAAGAACAAAAAACAGTAAGAAAAGCTGTAAGGTGAAACTTTGACCAGGTGTTAGTGAACCAAAGTAAAGTAATCTGAGAAAGGACATGATGAAGAGATATTGGGATCCTATTGTGTTTCTTAGACACCATTCAAGTGGAGATGAGAGACTGTGCATATATGTTAAAGACTATACTATACATCATTAAATCCCCAAGAAAATAAAATTTAAAAAGACCTAAAATTAAAAGCAGGAAAAAAAAAAAGTTCCAAGTGCTAGTACTTCGATTTCTTTCTGGAAATATTTCAGTTGCTCCAGAAAATGCTCCTCTATGTTGTTGTTTCATGAAAGGGAAGATAATAGAGGCCACAGCATTAGCTACATGGTATTCTGCTGAGTCTCATGGTAATCTGGGTTTTTGTTTGTTTGTTACCAAAGAACTGCTCAGATCTGGTTTATAGTGGTGCAGTGAACCTGGGACTTTGGAGCCCCCATCATGAAAATCTCTTTGCATAACCATTATGCTGTTTCCGCCCAACCTTGAGTCTCCTGTTGTAATCCTTCATTTTACTGTCATTTCTGCTGTGCTTGGTATCTCTAAATTGCGCCCATATTCAATTCATCCAGAAAGGAGATTCTTCAAATCTTCTTAGTATAGGATGTAGCCTCTTGTTAGCTGGGGTCAAAAAGAAAACTGGTAATCCCTTGAGATTATTCTTTGAGAACAAGAAAGCTTTGAGGTTACTCCTACTCTTTTCTGTTCTATGTTACCTTCTTTTTTCATGATATTGATAACACCATCAGCTTTGCCTGCTGGGCTTCTTTAGTCTGCAAATAGATCAATGGTTTGACCCTCACTGCTGTTCTCTACTTCTTGGATACATGACTTTCAGCTCCCTTTGCTTTTGCTCTTAAGCTTAGTTTTCCGATTTCCAGAATTGTTTTTGACATCTCATGCTTACTCTTCTATTCTCTCATCCTTGACCTTTAGCATTTTTTTTTCCATGAAACTTGGGATAAAAAAGAGATATGAGCTTCCTATATTTAATGAAGTCTATTCTCATATTTATAAAAGTTTACCCTTAATTTTAAAGCTCAAAAAAAGAAGTGATCTCAAATATATGAATAGTTTTTAAAATTGGATTTTACTTGTTGTAACATAAATATTTTAAACAATACAAATTTGAATTTTAGGGGGGAGTAGCTCTGCCTTTATTCTGGGGCAAATGCTCAAGACTCCCTCTATTATATGAATTTTTAATTTTCAAATGTGGTCTACTAGTACGTCTTTAGTTGCTAAAAAAAAATCTAGAAATCAAAACATACAAAAGAAAATTTGTAGGAAGTGTTGCTAGCCATCACTCACAAAACCTACAGATCAATCAGGTATTGATAAAAATGCAGCAAGCTATTTCTCTGCAAAGATTATAAATTTATTTGTAAAAGAATAAAGTATTTCATAAACTGTAGTCTCCTAATGCCAAAATCAGTGTTAAATTGTGCCAGGATAGTTCAATAACAGTGCTTAGTCTTAGGTGATTTTATCTAGCTCTCACAGGGAATTGACCTTGCAAGCCACTTGACTATGTTTCCTTTGGTCTTATCGCTTAGTTTAGAAAGTACGAAGACTTCATTTCAGTGTTCCAGTGTGAAGGAGTACGATAAAGATCAAATTACCTGTACAAGAAACAGAAATGGATGACTTATCATGTCCCCACATTTCTAAGGTTGCCGGGTGAAATTTTCTACCATAAATGTCAGTTAAGTGTCTGAAACAACATGATTTCCTTTTTCAAAGAATGGCATTAGAATTGCTATGAATTACTTTGTCTGTAGGACAAAATTGCACACAGGACCACAAAATGTGTTCTGTTATTACCTTTGTACCTTTAGGAATGAGGCTTGTTTAATTAAAATTATTGCAAATTTTAACAATATACATAGTGAGAAACTTATAGTTTCACAAAAAGTTTATGTCCAGAACTTTCTCTCCGTACTGTGAAGAAATGGCTTGTACAATTTTCTGTGATGTTTTAAAGGAATATTTTTTATTAAATCTAACAGCCTCTTATATTGTTGCCTCTCTGACAACTCATTTCATAGTATATTATGGCAAGAATATTTTGTCAGATAAAAATATGCAGGTAAAATTATAAATACATTTCCTTAAGAATGTTAAAAATGATGAAGTCATCTCCTTTGCATTATTTTGGTTAGAAATATAAGACATTATGTTAAGCCAAATAATCCAAAAAGAGGACAAATATTGAATGATGTCACCTATAAAAGAGTCTTGATAAATAGTGACAGGGATGAAGAAAGCAATGTAAAACATGAACCTCGAATGGTTTATTGCATCAAGGCAAGAAACTCCAAGGAAGGAGTTTGAGGGAGGAGTGCAAGAGAACTCTGGGGACCTGGTGCATATAATGAAATTATAGTCATTTGACAATTTCTGCACTAAAAAGCTTTAACCCCCTCAATAAAAAATAAATTAAAAAGGAATGTCTATCTCTAGAGTTAAGAATTTTTTTAACTTTTTTTGTCATTATCTCTTTTTTATTAGTGATTTAATATTGATTTACAAAATTACATGTTAACAGGGGTATAATTCCACATCATTCCCACCACCAGAGTTCTGTGTCCCCATTCCCTCCATTGGAAACTCCGGTGGCACTCCCAAGGTCACAGATATGGGTGACTAATATTTCTATAATTATATAATATATAAATACATTTTTTCCTTTGGTCCTGCCTTCTTTTCCTTCCTAAATTATACCTATACCTATTGCTACTTCTTTGAATATCCTTCCTTTTTGGGATCTTGATATAATTGGGGTGCAGAGCCCTTTGGTCAGTTTTCCATAACATTGCTCCTGCTCTGGGAGTATGAAAGAGCATTCTATTGGGGGTGCAGAAAGTGGGAGTTCTTACTTCTGGATCTGCTTCTCTGTTAAACATGGGCATTGGCAGGTAGATCCATGTCCCCCAACCTGTTTCTAATCTTTCCTTATTAGAGTAGGGCTCTGGAGAGGTGAGGTTCCGGGACACATTGGTGAGTTTATCTCTCCAAGAAAGTCAGAATGAAATCATAGTAGCATCTGCAACTTGGTAGCTGAAAAACAACAAGATACAAAGAAAGACTACTAGTAATACTACTAATAACAATAATAATATTGAACAATACACAGGAACTAAACAGTAGGAATAGAGCAGATGACAATAGGGATCTCAGTTTAGAATGAAGATTGTCTATTTTAGATATGTTCCAAGGGTCTCATGACTTTAGTAGTTTTTGTTTGAGTTTCATAACTTACCTGCAGGTGGACTAAAAAGATTGGGAAAATGTAGTCAGACTTGAGAATAGGGCTAGAAAGCTCGATAGGGCAAAGCGTTTCAAACTTGAAGAAAGTATACATTTAACTGTTTACACCATCAACCTCATCCAGATCCCATATATATTTAAATTTAACACAGGACCCTATGTAACCTTCTATTCTCTGTCAGGCTGAGCTCACAGTCCACTGTCACAACTGGAAACATTCCAGATTGCACTGATATCAGGACCAGTCTTCCTCAAGTGGCAGAGTAGGATGACTCACCCTCCCTTCAGAGAGTGGGGCAATCCCTATCATTTCTGCTCTACAGTCAGGACAAGGTCCTGGAGAATCCCAAAAGAGGGCTTATGATGGCATATTCCAGATGGAAATGACCAGTGATGGTGCAGAGAGGGACCTATTAGTGATCTAGACCCATGATATCTATTCTTTTCTTCTTCTTATATGACTTTCTTCCAGTTGTTAAAGCATTGAATGTCATTTGTTGTATTCAAACCAGAATTAGGTTTGTGGGAGCTATCTTCAAATTAGGGAGGAAATTCACCTAGGATTTCAGTAGGTTCCAAATTAACCTTAAGTTTAATAGCCTTTACTTGTTTGATGATTCTGATAAAGGCTGTCATAGCTCAGTAATTGCCCATTAGTTGATATACATTTTTTGAGAAACAAGATCAGAAAGGGGAGCACAAAATAGAACTTGGACTAAGTTTGTAGTAATACACCAAAAGTAATAGACTATGGGGGGGAGGAGGCGTGGATTCTCTGGTCCACTGCAGGGTGTTGGGGTGGGGACAAAGACTTTTTTGGTTGGAACAGTGTTAGACTATACTATTAACTTATAATGTTATAAATCAGTATATCAGGGGAAAATAGATTGGCTATGTCTCAAGTTCATTAGCTGCTTAGATTTCAGTTCTGAGTATATATTTCTTGAGTCTTAATGTTTCAAATTTGTAAACTGATTGAATTATGACAATGAGCTTAAATTGTTAAATAATTTCTAAATATATTTTTCTTCAAATACTGAGCTACCTATAACCTTAGAAACCATCTGATCCTGTCATTAAGATATAATTATTAAATGATAACATTAAATAGTATAAATCATGGTGAGGTGAGGTATAGTACTATAAATCTTAACCATGGGATTTTCAAAGTAAACCAAGCTCCCAAGTAAATTGGTTATAATAATAATAATAATGATTGCTGCTTTCTTCAACACTCATAAAGAACCTCCCCATTCTCCTTAAAAATCCTTATTTCTCCCTGTCCTGGAACTTCTGGGACTTTCCTTGTATCTTGTAATGCCTTTTCTCTTGAACCCTTGACATGTTTTACTGCCTCTACTTAGCTCAGCTAAATCAATGCAATCAATGTCATCATGCCACCTTATGTTGCCATTATCATTTTGCTTTGGATAGTATCCAGGGATGCCAATCCTAAGATGTCAGGCTCCCAACTCCAATAATACAGTGAGACCTTTCCTAAACTTGTGACTACCTAGTTCCATTTCAAATGGTGCAATCTCTAACAAAGTTACAGAGCATAAATAGAGATTAGGGCCTAGGTTACCGGGTACATGTCTACACATTTCCATAACTTTGGGGGAAACTATATACCTCAATGTAAAAGTACCCAATAGTTCGCTGTGATAATACTTAGGCCTAATAATCTCAGAAAGGAAATAGAAAGACCAAAAGAAGGTATAATAATCTAATCCAATACTTAATAGTTAAACATGGACACCTTCCTCTCATACCCTCTACTTCAAATAACTGTCTACTCAAATAACTACACAAAAGAGAGTACATAACATGTATTCTTAATATATTCTGACAGCACCAGTGTTACTGCCACCTCTTGATAAGAGATATACTGGATATATATGTATATGTATATATTTATATATACATGTGTATATATAAATATATATACATATATATTCAAGAATGTCTTTTTTAAATGCATTCAAGTGTGCTTTTATATCAGGAAAAGAAGAGAACATATCTCTGTGGGCCATTTTCCTTGCTTGTATTGACCCAAATTTTCTGACATTGCATGATCTTGAAAGAATGAACAAGATGTAAATGTTTTATCTTCTGTGGAAGAGATTTTTCTGAATCTTCTGTTGATGCATGCAATACTGAGGTGCAAATTCATGACCTAATGCTTTTATCCAACAATCTAGCTGTTCAACTGGCAGGTCACCAGCACTTTTGGGGTTTTTTTGTTGTTGTTTTGGTTTTTTTAGCCAAAAGGAAGAGATAGTAGATCCTATCCACCATCTATCACCTTTATTTCTCCTTTCCAATTCTCTGATTCCATAGAGGAGAAGTCCCAAAATAAAACACCTCTCTCTTCTGGGAACTTACACTCTACTCCTTTCTATGCATATTGTTAATAAAATTTGAATTGAAAAAAGAGATAAGGGGAGGATATAACTCAGTGTAGTGCCTTTGATCTTAAACTGTTTTTAGCAATTTCAGGATTGGTAAACAAGGAAATCTACCAAAGGTACTCTGATAAATTCATATATTGCCATATGAGCTTAGCTTTAGTTCATGTAAGCCAACCATGATGCCAAAGTACTTTGTACAAATGCATAATAAATTAGGACAAGTCCCAAAAGGGTAAGATAGCAAAACTGATGATGAAACTGAAGAAATCTTAGCAAAAAGTAACAAATACTACTTCTGTTTAAAACTCAACTAGGTTTCTGTCTTGTATTTCCGTTATTTCTTTCTTTCTTTAATCAGGGTCTGGACCCAAAATCTGTAGTGTATGTTTAACAAGAGAATTTTTTGTTTCTCTACATATCAGCATTATGGGAGTAGTAGTTGGACTTTGTATAAATAAAATACTTCCTGATAAAACTCATGAAAGAAAACCATCACTACCATCACCACCACCACCATAACAACAACAAAAACAGTAAATGAGACCCCAAAGAAGAATAGGAGACAAATCCTAGAAGAAAACTAAGTACCAAAATAGAGGAATTAATTACAACATAAACCAAAATGATTACCACAGTAATACAACAAAATAGCACAATATCAGAGTTATAAGACACAACAGCAAGGCAAAGTCATACAATAAATTAACTAAAAACTACTATGGCTGGGGAGTTGGGTGGTAGCACAGCAGGTTAAGCGTAGGTGGTGCAAACTGCAAGGACCAGCATAAGGTTCCCGGTTCGAGTCCCTGGCTCCCCACCTGCAGGGGGGTCGCTTCACAGATGGTGAAGCAGGTATGCAGGTGTCTATCTTTCTCTTGCCCTCCTTTCTCCATTTCTCTCTGTCCTATATGATAACATCAATAACAACAACAATACCTGTAACAATGCAACATAAAGGGAATAAATATAAAGAAATTTAAATAAAAAAATTTTAAAAAACTACTATGGCTGAGCAAAATGACAAGATAAAGGAACTAACAAATAGAGTTGAAGATCTTTCAAGCAGAAAAAGAGACTGAAGAAAGATTCATCAAGAATGAAGAGGAATGAAGAGGAAACAGGAAAAAAATAACAAAGAAATGGCAGACCTAGAGATGGGACTAAGGAAACAACACCAGAGATTGTGTGATGAGTTAAAGTGGAACAAAATTAGAATCATCAGCTTATCAGAAGGAGAGAAACAGAGGAATGAATACTTGATAGAATAATAGCAAAAAAACTTCTTCCAAATAAAAGTAGGAAACACATAAAGACACAAGCAGCTCAGAGAATACCAAACAAAATCAATCCAGAGATGCATACACCAATGCATATTATAATAAAACTTGCAAAAACAAGAAGAAAAAATTACTGAAAGCAGCAAGAGATAAACAAAAAGTAACATACAGAAGAAAAGCCATGAGACTAACAGCAGATTTCTCAACTGAAAACCTAAGAGTCAGAAGGGAATGGCAAGATACTATAGAGTCCTAGGTGAGAAAGGATTCCAGTGAAGAATATTTTATCTTCAAGACTTCTTCAAATTTCAAGAAGGAATAAAAACATTTTCAGAAAGGAAGCAACTGAATTAATTACAACAGCATTACAGGAACTTTCTCTTTTTAAAAAAATTTTAATTAAAATAACTTAAAACAATGTTCTCATTATTGTTAGTTATTTATTGAGTACAGACAGCCAGAAATCAAAAAGGATGGGGGTGGTAGAGAGTGAGAGACACAGAGAGACACCTGCAACAGTGCTTAAGCACTCGCAACACTTTTGCTTTGCAGGTGGGGACCAGGGATTCAAACCCGGATGGATCCTTGCACATTGTAACATGTGCAATCTACCAGCTATGCCACCACCCAGTCCCACCTTACAGTAATTTTTAAAGGGAATTTTATAAAAGCAAACACACACAAGGACATTCAACAATCACATAAAATAATGGCACTGAAACACCTCAATCTGTAATTACACTAAAAGTTAATCGCCTGAACTCATCCATCAAAAGACAGAGTTGGAATGATGACAATAAAAACATGATCCAACCATATGCTGTTTACAGGAAACATGCAACAAGACAAACAAAGGCTCAAAGTGAAACAGTGGGAAAGTATCAGACAAGTTAATGGACCACAAAAAAAAAAAAAAGTAGGGACAACAATACTCATATCTGATAATATGAATTTCAAAATAACCAAAACAACAGAAGACAAAATGGTCACTGTATTATGCTTAAGGGATCAGCCAACCAAGAATTACTCACTTTAATAAATATACCCAAAATGAGGGGATAGCAAAATATGTAAAACAGTTACAGAAATGCCTGAGGAAATACATTGATAGCAATACAAACTATTAGAGGAATTTGACTCCCCTCTCTCATAAACTGACAGATCAATCAGGCAGAACTTACAGAAAAATTCAAAAGAATTAAATAAAGAGATGGATAGGCTAGGCATCCTAGATATCTTTAGAAATCTTCATCCCAAAAGAGTGGAATATGCACTTTGATCAAGTCCACATGGAACACTCTCAGGGATAGATCATATGCTAGAGCACAAAGACAGCATCAATAAATTGAGGAGCATTAAAACCATTCCAACTATAATCTTAGACCAAAGTAGAATGAAACTAGCATTCAGCAACAAACAGAATGTTTGAAAAAAAATCCAAAACATGGAAACTAAACAGTACACTACTTACTGATAGGTGAAAGAAAAAATATGTTCCTGGAAGCAAATAAAAATGAAGCTATCAGATATCAGGGACACAGCTGAATCAGTGGTAACAGGGAAATTCCTAGTCAAACAGGCACACATTCGGGGAAAAAGAAACACTAATAAGCAACTTTACCTCATATCTGAAGGACTTGGAAAACCCAAAGCAAGCAGGAGTGAAATAACAAAAATTAGAACAGAAATTAACAACGTTAAAAGAAGAGAGCCATACAAAATCTCATTCAAGCTAAGAGCTCATGCTTTGAAGGGGTAAACAAAGTAGACAAATGCTTGGCCAGACTCACTAAAACACTAAGGGAGAAGAATCATGTAAGTTGCATTACGAAGGAAAGAGGATCGATCACAGCAGACGCCATTGAAATCCAAAGCATCTGCAAGGCTTCTGTGAACATTATATGCCACCAAAATGGAGAACATGGATCAGATGGGTAAGTTTCTAGACACATATAAACTTCTGACACTAAAGAAGGAAGAACTGCAAAACATGAGTAGCCAAAGAAATTAAAATAGTGATCAAAAACCTCTCCAACAACAAAAATTCAGGATCAGATGATTTTAAAAATGAGTTATTTTTTTAATTTGTTTGTTGGGAGATTAATGGTTTACAGTGAATATTAAAATACAATAGTTTGTACATAACATTTCCATATAACAACATAACACCCACTAGGTCCTCCTTTGCAATCATGCAAAGTCTCTCTCTTTTTTTAACTTTTTTTTTTTAATTTGAATTTCTTTATTGCAGGATTAATGTTTTATAGTCAACAGTAAATACAATAGTTTGTACATGCATAAAATTTTTCCAGTTTTCCACATAATAATATAATCCCCACTAGGTATTCTGCCATCCTGTTCCAGGACCTGAACTCCCCCACTACCCACCCACCCTAGTCTTTTACTTTGGTGCAGTACACAAACTCCAGTACAAGATGTGCTTAGAGTTTGCTCTTTTGATCTTGTTTTTCAACTTCTGTCTATGAGTGAGATAATCCCATATTCACCCTTTTGTCTCTGACTCATCTCACTTAACATATCATTTTAAATTTTTTATTTATATAAAGGAAACATTGACAAAACACAGGATATGAGGGGTACAACTGCTCACAATTCCCACCACCAGAACTCTGTATTCCATCCCCTTCCCTGGATAGCTTTCCTATTTTTAATGCTCTGAGAATATGGACCCATGGTCACTGTGTGATGTAGAAGGTTCAAAGTCTGGCTTCAGTAATTGCTTCCCCACTGAACATGGGCATTGACAGCTTGATCCATACTCCCAGGCTGTCTCTCTCTTTCCCTAGCTGGGAAGGGCTCTAGGGAAGTGGACACATTGGTGGGGTTGTCTGTACAGGAAATTCTGGTCTGCATCATGTTAGTATCTGGAACCTGGTGGTTGACAAGAGAGTTAACATACAAAGCCAAATTGTTGACCAATCATGGACCTAAGGGCTGGAATAGTGCAGATAAAGAGCTGGGGTGTCCTCCATTTTGTAGCTAGCTAGTAGGCATATTTTAGTTAAATTCCAAAGGGTCTTTGATTATACTAGTTTTTTTTTTTCCTTTTTCTTTTTTCCCTTAAGTCTGAAGTTTATTATGCTGATGGATCCAAGTTATTGCCTGGGTTAGATGATGTCATGGCTGTAAAAAGGACCAGAAAATGAACAGGGAAGAGAGTAGCTCCCTAGTATGGGAAAGGGATATTATATGAATATTGTTGACTATAAGCCCCATTGATTTGATGTGAGACCCCTTTGTGGGCTCCCATAGAACCTTTCCCTCAACTTGGATCAACAACGGTAGAGGATGTTCCATCCTCCAAGGAGGATGGACAACGTACTCTATGCTACACCTGAGGAAGTCGGGTCCTGATACTGGGGCAACTTGGAATGTTCCTATTCATGAACACAGAATGTGAGCTCAGATCTTCAGGGATGCAGAGGTCAAATAGGCTTCTAAGCTGAATATGGGCTCCAGATCACAACATGATACCTTAGAGCTTCCTCCAAGATGGGGTAAAGAACCTGAGACATGAACCTGAGACTTTGGAACCTCAGAAATAAGAGTCTCTTTGCATAACGATTATGCCATCTATCCTTGTTCATATTTCTCAGTTTTCCACATAACAATCCAAATCCCCCAGGTCCTCTTTTGCAGTCATGTTCCAGGACCAGAATCCTCTTTCTCTATCCCATAGTCCTTTACTTTGTACAATACACCAGACCCAGTCCAAGTTCTGCTTTGTGTTTATTATTCAACTTAAAAAAAAATTGGATTCATTTCACTGAAGGTGCCTTTAAAATTTAGATGGAAAAGAGTTCTTTCAATATTTTCTTCTAAGTATTTGATATTTCTGGTATAAAATCCAAGGGTTGTTGAAATCCCCTACTATTTTTCTTCCTCTGGAAAGCCAATAATATATATATTGCTTCTTTGGAAGTCATCCCATATGTCTATGTTGTTGTTTTCAGTATCTCTTTTTGAGATCTCTTAATTATTTCTTAGTTTTCTCTAATTAATCCTCAATCTTGCTAATTATGTTTTCTGCCTCACCTGTTATAATCTGTCTCCCCTCTGTTGTTTTCTGTAGCTCAGCTATTTTGTTACCCTGTTCTTATACTATATTACCTTGTTTATTTAGTCGTACTCTTAAATCAGCTATTTCAGCTTTCAGCCCTCTACCTCGAGGTAGTTAGTGTTTTCTTTTGGAGTCTCATTGTTGTTTCCTCATTTCTGATGATAGTACTTTCAAATTCTTTCCTCACTCCTTTTACTAATACTTCAATTAGTGTTCGGATCTTGTACTCATTCTTATATGCTTCTCCCTTTAGGTTTTGGGTTTATTTATTTATTTATTTATTTATTTTTTATTTGTTTTGGTTCATTTCTCCAATATTTCTTCTTGGTTTAACCATTGTATATGGTGTGTTATGTGTCTCTCAGTACTATTCAACCCTCTAATCATACCTGCCTGGATTGATTTATGTCTAAGTAAGGTACTTAAAGAGCTCACAGTTATGGAAATTCATAGTTGTTTATATGTTGTTTCAGTCATTGAGACACAGTGGCTGTTAAACCCTCTTTTGTTCTTTGTCTCCCCTGTAGGCTATGGGAACCTGTGGGCTTTTTAACTATAAGTAGATTTTTTTTAGTTTAATTACTCACTCCTAACCTGTTTCTTGGTGTGTTCAAATACTGAAATAAATTATATTTAGTTTCTGAAATTTAATACAAAGGTACTCAATGAAGTAATCAGTTTTACCAAACTACTCTTGAAGAATGATCGTCTAAATCCATTAACCTCCCAATCATCTTATCAATAGAATAAATTGAGCAAGGTAACATCTTAAAGTTTTACTGAAAGTAGATACAGATCAGAGGAAGGGAAAAAGAAGACTTTTTACATTCTGCACAGAAGAAAGGAGTAAAAAACTAGCTGTGTTTTTATTTACTTCTCTTTCAAATTTTTTAATCTTTATTTATTTATTGGACAAGGCAGCTAGAAATCAAGAGGGAAAGAGGAGATAGAGAAGAAGAAAGGCAGAGAGACACCAGCAGACCTGCTTCACCACTTGCAAAGCTTATCCCCTGCAAGTGGAGATTGGTGGCTTGAACCCCTATCCTTTCACATTGTAACATGTGCACTCAACCAGATTAGTCACCCCCCCAGGCCCTTTTGTTTACTTCACCAAACTTTGTTTCTAAAAGAAAAAAATATTCTTGTCCTATTACTGCTTAAGACTCTGAAAAGTCACGTCGGAATCTAAAATTTAGATCACAGATATATCAAATAAAGTTGATATTCTAGAAAGATTAGAAATATAGAGGTCTTATAATGGAACTTTCCTGAGTTGTCCATGATTTGTAACATTGAATAGACCCTGAAGTTACTAAGTATCTGACTAGGAAGTTTCAACTGAGAAGACTCAAGTTGTTATAGAGTAACCTTGGGTGTAGTATAGAGTCCATTCCTAGACTTGAGGATGAATGAATAGTATAGGGTAAAATGAAACAAATGAACAAAAGAACATCAAGTTCAGTAAGAACACCAATAGGAGCTTTGCCTTGACCTAGTAGAAAAAAATAAGCATTGAGTTGAAGACTATCGCAGAAGCCTTCAGTTACCCAGTCACCAGGTTATCAATATATGTTGTCTCAGTAACTAGTAGATGATACCAGCTTCTCTTGGGAACAGTGAAGTGCTGAAAACTCTTTTACATAATTCATAATGAGTGTACTTGAGGGTGGGGTTGGAGAGGATAATGGTTATGCAAAGTGACTCTCATGCCTAAGGCTCCAAAGTCCCAGGTTCAATCCCCCCGCACCATCATAAGTCAGAGCTGAGCAGTGCTCTGGTAAATAATAATAATAATAATATAAAATAAAAATGAGTGTACTTGATTTGAATTTCAAGAAGAGATGTAGAAGCAGAAATAGGTGATTGTAAAAGAGTCTATGTCAATATTATAGCAGACTAAGCAATTATGTTTTCATTATATTAATGATAACTGAGGTTCTGGATTTCTAAAAAAAATTTTCATTCTTTTATTTCGGATAGAGACAGAGATACCACAGCACTACTTCACTGTCTGTGTAACTTTTTCTTGGGGTGGTAGGGTTCTTGTGTGGTGCTAAGCTCAGGCCCAGGGCTTTGCACATTTAATTAATTAATTTATTTATTTATTATTCTTACTTTTTTGTCTCATTTATTTATTTTTCTTATTGATTCTCTTTATTTTTGGATAAAGACAGTCAGAATTGAAACAGGAGGAGGAGAGAGAGAGGGAGAGAAACAGAGCGAGACACCTGCAGCCCTTCTTCACCACTCACAAAGCTTTCCCCCTGCAGGTGTTTTTTTTTTTTTTAATAAAAAGGAAACACTGACAAAACCATAGGATAAGAGGGGTACAACTCAACACAATTCCCACCACCAGAACTCCATATCCCATCCTCTTTCTTTTTTTTTTTCTACCTCCACCCTATTTACTTTTTTTTTTGTTTTATTGGTTTTTTTTGTTATTATTATTGTTGTCAATTGCTGTTGTTGATAGGATAGAGAGAAATGGAGAGAGGAGGGAAAGACAGGGGGAGAGAAAGATAAACACCTGCAGACCTGCTTCACCGCCTGTGAATCGACTCCCCTGCAGGTGGGGAGCTAGGGGCTTGAACTGGGATCCTGCCGGTCCTTGCGCTTCACGCCATGCTGTGCTACCTCCTGGTCGTCTCCTATTTACACCTGCAGCATTGCTTCTACTTATGGATCTTCCTCCATGCAGGTAGGGACCGAGCTTGAACCCAGCTCCTTGTGCACAGTTACACGTTTGTTCTGCTAGGTGACCACCACCACCCAGCCCCTTGTCTTCTCTTTTTTTTTTATTTTTATTTTTTTTGTTGTTGATGATTTTTTTATTTTTTTATTTTTTTTTATTTTTATTTCTTTATTGGGGAATTAATGTTTTACATTCGACAATAAATACAATAGTTTGGACATGCATAAATAACATTTCCCAGTTTTCTGTATAGAAAACTGAATTAACCACTGGTTATTATTTAAGCAAGCCAAGTTTGGGACTTTAATTTTAAAGAAGTGAATACTAAAAAATAAAAAAAGGGAAGGGGCCAGGTGTTTCTTCTTCTTCTAGTGTTTGCCCTTCTTCCGTAGCCAGTCAACGGTGTCAGGTTGAGCCTGATGTAAAGTTTCGAGACCTCCTTTGAATCTGGAGAGGTGGCAGTCGTTGACTATGTGGGTCATAGTCTGTCTGTAGCCGCAGGGGCAGTTCGGGTCGTCTCTGGCTCCCCAGCGATGGAACATAGCGGCGCACCGGCCATGGCCTGTTTGATAGCGATTGAGGAGGGCCCAATCATAACGTGCTAGGTCCAAGCCGGGTTGACGCTTGCAGGGGTCTGTGATGAGGTGTTTTTTCTTTACCTCAGCTGACTGCCAACTCTGTTTCCAAGAGTCTGGAACGGAGAAGTTCAGTGTAGGCGTAGGGGACCAGACTGGGTGACGAGACGTCAAACGTTGGACAGGGTGGGCGAAGATATCCGCGTATATTGGCAGGTCCGGTCGAGCGTAGACGTGGAAAATGAACTTAGATGATGGTCGTGCAGAGGACCAGCATAAGGATTCTAGTTCAGCCTTGAGCTCCCTATCTGCAGGGGTGTTGTTTCACAAGTGGTGAAGCAGGTCTGCAGGTGTCTTTCTCTCCCCCTCTCTGTCTTCCCCTCCTGTCTCCATTTCTTTCTGTCCTATCCAACAACAATGACAGTAATAACAACCATGATAAAGAAAGATACTAGATGATTCTGAAAGTCTACAAGTTTTTCTCATTTCTGGGTGAACTTTTTTAGATCAAATATCTGAAATGAAAACTCCAGTACAGAATATTTATTGATTGTAACACCTATATGAGTTTTTTTTTAAATGTCTATGGTTGGGATATCAGAATCAAGAGGAGAAAAGCCTTTAGATTACAGTGCAGAGTTCAGGAAAGGATAGATGGAAATGGAATTTGGAGGTGGGGATGAAATTTAGAGCATGATCTTAATTCTTCTAGCCCATAAGCATAAAATGTCTTACCATTGTTCTACTTCCTTGAAAAGTGTCTAATATCTTTCACTACAAAAGTCCTTTACATCCCTTTTTAGTTTTGTCCCTAGATAATTGATTATATTTTCTACTATGATGAACGGAGTCAATTTCTTGATTTTTTTCTTCTTCTATCGGGGTTTGCATAGAGGAACACCACTGATTTTTGTATGCTGATTTTGTAGTCTGACATCTTAATATACTGTTTAAATATTTCCAAACATTTTTTACCAGGATTCTTTTTTTAAAAAAATTACTGGGGAATTAATTTTTTACATTCGACATGTATAACATTTCCCAGTTTTCCATATAACAATAGGTCCTCTGTCATCGTTTTGAACTTGTATTCTCCCCCCGACCACCCCAGAGTCTTTTACTTTGGTGGAATACACCAACTCTAGTTCAGGTTCTACTCTTCTGATCTTGTTTTTCAACTTCTGCCTGAGAGTGAGATCATCCCATATTCATTCTTCTGTTTCTAACTTATTTCACTTAATATATTTTTCCTTTTTTTCTTTTTTTAATTTAAGAAAGGAGACATTGACAAAACTGTAGGATAGGAGGGGGTACAACTCCACACAATTCCCACCACCCAGATCTCCATATCCTATCCCCTCCCCTGATAGCTTTTGCATCCTCTATCCCTCTGGAATTATGGACCCAGGGTCTTTGTGGGTTGCAGAAGGTGGAAGGTCTGGCTTCTGTAATTGCTTCCCCATTGAACATGGGCATTGACTGGTCAATCCATACTCCCAGTCTGCCTCTCTCTATCTAGTAGGATGGTGCTCCGGGGAAGTGGAGCTCCAGTACACATTGGTGGGGTCCTCTGTCCAGGGAAGTCTGGTCAGCATCCTGCTGGTATCTGGAACCTGGTGGCTGAAAAGAGAGTTAACATACAAAGCCAAATTGTTGAACAATTATGGACCTAAATAAAGGCTGGAATAGTGCAGATGAAGTGTTGGGGGATACTCACCGCAGATTCTTGTGTACTTCTGCTTTCAGGTATATATTTTGCCCTGGCTTATGGATACGTGTGAGCATATGCTCTATCTCACAGAACCTGGTCTATGTCTAGGTTTTGGGACTTTGTTAGGAAGTGAACCACCTGGAATGGGATTAGAGAATACTATGAAAGGAAAGGTCTCAACTGAGTAATGAAGCTGAAGGGTTGTCATTCCACACGTGAAGTTTCTGGACACAATCTGAGCTGAAGCATGTTGAGGTGGCACTCATTGCATTGATTAGGTTGCGATCAGCAGATGCAATATTATTTGATATTAATTGAGAGAAACAGGCAGGAAAGTGGGCCCCACCCTAAGGTTCCCAGACTGGGGGAAATGTAGGCTCTGTAGAGGAAATGTGAGGTTCCTGCTGTCTTAGGGTTAAGAAGACAATGAATAGTTATTGTTATCATGACATTATTTGTTAATTGGGTTAACTTTGAAAAGTCCCTTTGTTAGGGTTTGCTGTATAATACCCAGTATTTTGTATATCGCTGTATCACCAGTTGCTTCTGTTCTCCCTGGTCTAGACTCAGCTTATGTATTAAAAAGACTCAGTCTGTGTTTTAAAAGGTTCAAGACATACAATCAATTTCTCCCCCTTTCATATTAATTAGTGGTTTATATGACTACACTTTAATAGGTGTGTACATAAACACCATTCCCACCACCAAAAGACTGTGTCCCATCCACCCATCCACCCCCACCACCCTGCCGCCCCAGGAAGCCGAATGTCCACTTTCTCCCCCTCACCACAGGGTTTTTACTTTGGTGCCCTACTTTCAATTTAGTCAGATCCTGCTTTTAGTTTCCCTTTCTTTTCCTCTTTCTCAACTTGTGTTGATGAGTGGGATCATCCCATACTCATCTTTATCTTTCTGACTTAGCTCACTTAACATAATTCCTTCTAGCTCTGTCCAAGATGGGTCAGAGAAGGTGGGTTCATTGTTCTTAATAGCTGCATAGTATTCCATTGTGTATATATACATCACAGCTTTCTCAGCCATTCATCTGTTGTTGGATACCTTGGTTGCTTCCAGGTTTTAGCTATTATGAATTATGCTGCTATGAACATAGGAGTACACACCTCTTTTTGGTTAGGTGTTATGGAGTCCTTGGGGTATATCCCCGGGAGAGGAAGTATTGAGTCATATGGAAGGTCCATGTCTAGCCTTGTGAGATATCTCCAGACAGCTCTCCAGAGAGGCTGAACCAATTTACATTCCCACCAGCAATGCAAAAGGGTTCCTCTGTTCCCACAGCCTCTCCAGCATTTGTTGCTGCTGTCCTTTTTGATGTATGCCATTCTCACAAGAGTGAGGTGGTATCTCAATGTTGTCTTTATTTGCATTTCTCTGACAATCAGCTACCTGATGCAGTTTTTCATATGTTTGTTAGCCTTTTGGATCTCCTCTGAAGTGAATGTTTTGTTCATATCCTCTGCCCATTTTGGGAAGCAAATGACTCCATCCAAAAATTGGTTTCTTTCCTTCTAACCTATGTCTCTTTAATCTCTTTCTCTTGCCTACTTGTTATGGCTAGGACTTCCAAAACTAAATTGAGAAGCAATGGAAACAGGGGACAGACTTGTCTTACAACTAATGTAGATGGAATGCTCTCAGTTCTTCATTGAGTAGGATTCTGGCATTAGGAGTTTGTTTATAAATTTGGTTGTAGGATTGCTGTTTATAAGCTTGACTAGTTTGAGGAATTTTCCATCTATCCCCATTCTTATTAATGTTTTTATCATGAAAGGATATTGGATCCTGTCAGAGGTTTTTCTCTGTACCTATTAAGAAAATCATGTGTTTTTTTTATTACCTTTATTGATGTAGTACATCACATTTATTGATTTGTGTATATAGAGCTAACTTTGCATCCCTGGCATATATTCCACTTGATCATGGTATACAATTGTTTTATTTCATTTTTTAATTTTTTATTTAATATTGATTTACAAAAGTACTAAATTACAGGGATATAATTTCACGTTACTCTCAACACCAGAGTTCTGTGTCCTCCTTTCCCTCTGTTGGAAATTGCTGTGGTTCTCTCAAGATCATTCATATGAGTTGACTTATTTCTATAATGATCTAGCTCTTATTTATCTGTCTACCTATCATCTATATATCTGTCACTTGTCTATATTTTTGCTCATTGTTTTCTGTAGCCCTACCTTCACTTCCTTTCTAAGTCAAACATAAGTCTGCAGGGGATAGTGTGTGGTAGATTTAGTTTGGGGCTCTCTTTACTCTTCTGCTTTTTCATTGTACTAGCTGTGGGAAATATGGGTTTGTCAGTCACCATCCCCTGTGGCAAGGTGTCACTTCCTGAGATGTAGTCTATATCCAGTGACTGGAAATTATTGAGTTAGTGATGAAATGAAGAAAAAGGAACTTTGTACATTTGTTAATACTAATGGAAACTATTCCATTCTTTTTGGAGAACAGTGCAAGCAAAAGTTCGTCATAATATTAACACTGGATTTTATAAATTCAATCTAGGTCTCTATTCAAGGAAACTAAAAACACAAATATGAATAGTTATACCAACTCCTATGTTCTTTGCAGTTCTGTTTCCAATAGTCAAAATATGGAAGCAACACAAGTACACAAAAACAGATAAGCAGATAATAATATGACATATACATGCAATGGAGTATTAATAAACTATAAAAAGATATCATATGTAACATGGGTGCAACTGGAGGGGTTATGTTAGAAAAATAAATTACAAAAAAGAAATATTGGATGCTTTACTTTTTATGTAATAATAAGAAACAATGCAAGGGACAAAATCAAAGAAAATAAACCTCTGAATTGTGAGTATAGTGCTGAGGTTACCAAAGGAAGATGTTGGGAGGGGTGTGGTAAGCAGAAAGGTAGATGCAGTATCACATTAAATAATTTAAAATTATAATTAAAATAAAAATAGAATGTAAAACGTGAAAATTAAAATAAATATGATCTTAATAACACATTTTGTTTACTGCAGTTCAAATTATATCTGAAAGTTTAATCCTTCTAACACTTGTATATTCTCTCAGCATAGACTAGACAAAAGAAGATAATTTTATAATCTTTTACTATAAATTAATAAACAAATTCTTGTAGATTATTCAGTTTCACAATGCAAATATTTCTTTGACTTTTCTTGTTTTGCTTGTTTGCTTGTTTAGGTTTATTTTTTGGTGGTATTGTGGTATCTGTCCATGTTGGGTTTTTCAGGTAGCAAAGGAGAGACAGAGAGACAAGAAGAAAATAGTGAAAGATTCTGACATGGAAAGACCACCCTATGTGCTGTGTACTGACTCCAATCTGTATCATAAGCATGACAAAGTGTATGACTTACCAGATGAGCTATCTTACCAGTCTTTTAAGTTTCTACAAATGAAATGTGTAAAGTTGGTGGTGGCAAACCCAGTTGAATGCATATGTTACAATGCATAAGGACACAGGTTCGAGCCCTCAGTCTCCAACTGCAGGAGGAAAGCTTTGCTTGTGGTGAAGCAGTGTTGCAAGTGTTTCTCTTCTTCTCTCTCCTGTTCCCTCTCCATTTCTGACTGTCTCTGTCCAATAAATAAATAAAGATAATAAAAAACTTTAAATGAAACGTGTAAGAGAGGTAAAATATTTTTAAATGTAATAGTGTGAGAGCAATGGTGTAGGAACCAAGACCTATCTCAACTCGGAACCTTGACTGCCCTATTTAAACTCTCTTGGCTTTTGTTTCCTTATCATTTCTATGGGAAAATGTATCTAGATGACCTTTTAAATCTCTTTAAATTTTAAGATTTTATATTTTTTATAAGAACTGATGATTTAGAAAATTAGAAGTTGGGGGTCGGGCAGTGGCACAGTGGGTTAAGCGCATGTGGCACAAAGAGCAAGGACCAGCGTAGGGATCCCAGTTCCAGCCCCCGGGTCCCCACCTGCAGGGGAGTCGTTTCACAGGCGGTGAAGCAGGTCTTTCTCTCCCCATCTCTGTCTTCCCCTGCTCTCTCCATTTCTCTCTGTCTTATCCAACAATGAACAACATCAACAATGGCAATAATGATAACCACGAGGCTACAACAACAAGGGCAACAAAAGGGGGGAAAATGGCCTCCAGGAGAGGTGGATTCATGGTGCAGGCACCGAGCCCAGCAATAACCCTGGAGGAAAAAAATAAAATAAAGTTAGAAGTCAAAGGGTACCTCCCAGCATGTGCAGGGAAAACTGGTGTGTACGGGTTGCAATTCTGATATACAACTGCCAAGGTAATATTCTGAAGCACAGCTTGTTTAATTAATTAATTTTAAGTAGTATGAATTACAGCACTCTTAGAACACTGAAAAATATATCCTCTGCAAAGTTCTCTAAGATTTTTTATTTCATAAAAGTTTTGGTGTAGAGAAAACCCATATTCTTTTCAAATTATACGTTGTCTTTGAGTTACTTATTACATACTCACATGCAGCTTGAAGAAATGTTTAGGAAAGATCTTACTTTCCTTTCCCCCATCTCTTTTAATGGTAATATTTCCCAAAATTATAGTGCAACTTCACAACTTGAGCATTCATTTTTAGCAATGATGCACTGATTAGACAGACATATTCATCGCCACAGATGTCTCTTCTATTGTACATCAATAAGCACTAACATTTCTTTTCATATTGTCTTATATCTTAAATCCAGGCAACGACTAATTTGTTCTTTAATTTTTACAAATTCCATATATATACTGAACTAATATTTCACTTTGATGGGCTGTTAGCATTTGGCATACTTTTCTGGAGATTTCTGCAGGTTCTTGCATCCATCAATAGTCCAGTTCCTTTCATTGCTGTGGCATGGACATGCCAAAGTTATTTACCACAGCTTATTTCGACTATTGCTAGACACTGGGTTCTTACCAGTTTGGAACTATTTTGACTTAAGTGGATATGAAGCTGTGCACACATTTTTATTTTGTAATCACAGGTTTTAAGTTTTCTGGTATGAATATCTAAAAGTGCAACTCTTGGGTTGTATCGTAGCTGCTTGTTTCATTTTAGGAAACAGGCAAACTATTTCCAGAGTTGCTGTATTATCTTACATTCACATCAGCCATGTTTGAGTGATTTCACTTCTACACACCCCTGCTAACATTTAGTTTTATAATTAATTTAATAGACATATTTCTAAAGAATCTTATAATTATGTTAAAACTGAGTAGATAATAGTTCCCACATATTCACCCGTTTTCCCTAATAACTTTTTACACTAGTGTTCATTTGTTATATCTGATTATAATTGTACTAAGCATTACTTCCACACACATTTAGAATCATATTAGATATTGTTATAAATTTAATTTAACTCTCAAACATAACCAAGATGTTAAAAAATTCTCAGGAAGTGAAAGTGTATTCTATTTATCCATGACTTTTGCTTACACTTTCGTTCCCTTCTCATGCTCCAAAATTACTTTTATTTCTTTTCTTTTTCTTTAAGTTTTGCTTTACTGTTCTTTTCAATAGAGTAAGCCTGCTGATATTCTTTGAGTTTCCCTCATATAAGAAGCATGCTGATCTCTCCTCTATTACTAAGAAAAAAATCTCACTGAATGTATATTTAAAGTTCACAGAGTTTTTTTTGTTTGTTTTTAGTCTTAAAATTTTTTCTTTCACTTTTCTTGAACTCCATAGTTTTGGTATGGAGATTCCTTTGTAGGTGACTCTTAACTATTTTATTTGTTGCTTCTAAGCTCCTCTCTTTATTTTTGACCTTTATTATTTTAATTATTATCTATATTAGTGTGCTTCGATTTATAATTATTTTATTATGTATTATTTCCTTTCAACTATCATATTTTATTTAACTCTCTTTTGTTGTTGGCTTCTTCTATCATGAGAAATATGGGGTTCTAATTTTGCATTCTATGTGAGAGAGATGACTTACTGTTTTATTATGTGGGCAATTTTATTCTCAAAATAAGTTGCCTTTCTTCTTTTAATTGCCACCAGGGTTATCATGGAGATCAGTGCCTGAATATGAATCCACTGCTCTCAGAAACCATTTTTACTTTCTTTATTCGTTCTGGTGTAGACATAAGTTGAGAGGGAAGTGAGAGATAGAGAGGGTGAGAGAAAGACAGATACTTGCTTCACCAACCCTGAAGCTTCTCCCCTGTAGGAGGGCACCAAGGGCTCCTTCAAAAATGTTATTTTTGAGGTTCAGAGTATTCATTAATACTTGGAAATGTTGTGATATTAGTAAACTAGGTCTAACATACAATTTGTATTGTATATTCAATGCTTTTTATACTGCATGTAACCAGGCCATGACTGAGGTATTAGATACATTCAAATGAAATGTTTAAACTAGAAGGAGAATCTTTCACTGTTTTTTTTATTTATTCTCCATTTTGTTGCCCTTGTTTTATTGTTCTTGTAGTTATTGTTGTTGTTGATGTCATTATTGTTGGATAGGACAGAGAGAAATGGAGAGAGGAGGGGAAGACAGAGAGGGGGAGAGAAAGACACACACCTGCTTCACCACTTGTGAAGCGACTCCCCTGCAGGTGGGGAGCCAGGATTTGAACTGGGATCCTTACGCTGGCCCTTGCACTTTGTGCCATGCATGCTTAACCCGCTGTGCTACCGCCGGACTCCCTTCATTTTTATTGGTTTTTTTTTCCTAGTTTTTTATTTTATTTTATTTTATTTTTATTTAAGAAAGGAAACATTAACAAAACCATAGAATAAGAGGGGTACAATTCCGCACAATTCCCATAACCCGATCTCCATATCCCATTCCCTCCCCCGATATTCCTCCCACTCTCTATCTCACTGGGAGTATGGATCCAGGGTAGTTGTGGGTTGCAGAGGGTGGAAGGTCCGGCTTCTGCAATTGCTTCCCCGCTGAACATGGGCGTTGACTGGTCGATCCATACTCCCAGTCTGCCTCTCATTCCCTAGTAGGGTGGGGCTCTGAGGAAGCAGAGCTCCAGTACACATTGGTGGGGTCATCTGTCCAGGGAAGTCTGGTCAGCATCTTGATGGCATCCGGAACCTGTGTTAGAAGGTAAAACGTTGTTCCAGAAATAAAAGGGTTGAAAAAGTAAAATTCAAGAAAATGGGCCCCTTGGAAAGGCCAGTAAACTACTTGTTTGACAGGAATCAGTTAAGGAAACATTTCCTGCTGAGGAGAGACAATTAACAAAGGCAACTCCCCAACCCGCTACATCCTGCTGACCAGACAGAAGAGGAAGATAACCAAGGGTGTAGGCCTTTTGTCCTGAGCCCTACTTAAGCCCAGTAGAAATTGTAATCAGAGTTGAGCACCCAATACAGCTGTGGGTTCTCAGCCCTAGCCCTATCCCGGGCTAGTAAATAAAGCTCTTTGTCTTTACATCACCCTGGTCTCTTGGTGAATTTCTTGGATTACCGAACCTAACACCTGGTGGCTGAAAGAAGAGTTAACATACAAAGCCAAACAAATTATTGAACAATCATGGACCTAAAGACTGGAATAGTGCAGATGAAGTGTTGGGGGGTATTCCCTGCATGCTCTTGTGTACTACTGTTTTCATATATATATATATTTTCCCTAGTTTATGGGCACGTGTGAACCTATGCTCTATCTCAGGGGACCTGGACTACATCTAGGTTTAGGGACTTTATTGGGGAGTGGAACACCTATGAAAGGAAAGGTCTCACCCCAGTGATGAAGCTGAAGGGTTGTCATTCCACACCTGAAGTCTCTGGTCAAGTCTGAAGTGAAGCATGTTGGGTGGCACTCGTTGCGTTGATTAGGTTGCAATCGGCGGATGCAATATTATTTGATTTGAATTGAGAGCATTTTTTATGTTTTTTTTAAATTTTTATTTATTCCATTTTGTTGCCCTTGTTTTTATCATAGTTATTATTATTGTTGTTACTGATGTCGTCATTGTTGGACAAGACAGAAAGAAATGGAGAGAGGAGGGAAAGACAGAAGGGAAGAGAAAGATAGACACCTGAAGACCTGCTTCACTGCTTCTGAAGTGATTCCCCTGCAGGTGGGGAGCAGGGGGGTGGGGTGGGGGCTCGAACAGAGATACTTACTGTTGCCATTCCTTGCCTGTTGCACCAGTTAATCCGCTGCACTACCGCTGACTCCCTACCCCCTTCATTTTTTAAATCTGACTTCCTCTATCACCTATCAATCTATCTTCTATCTATCATATATTTAGTAGGTAGTCTCTATTTCCAAGAAAGGTAATTGTGGCTTACTTTGGGGTCTTTCAGTTCTGAAAATCACCATTATGCATAATGATCCCAAAGTGAGTGTGCTCAAGTTCTGACTGTCACTGAAGTTCAAAGAATTACAAAGTGAAGGTGAGGGAATTTATTATTAGAAACCAATCATTCATATTTATTTGTATATCATCTGCTAACAAGATCATTTGCCATCATGTTGCTTACTGGTAATATTCTGACTTGAATGCTTGGTCACATATTTACGTTTGTTCAGTGACACTGTTCCTCCTGCATAGGCTTTTATCAACCTGTTGTCAGGAAGTTATTAAAAAAATGTCATTATAAAGAGGTGTTTTTTTGTCTCTTTTCCCATCCCTCCCAGCTATATCTAAGTAGAATGCTTCGGAACAAAAGTCTCATCAAATCATTTTGTTAAACACAGAAAAGTCAACTTCATAAAAATTATTCTACATACATAAGTCATAGAATCAAATATTTCATTTATATTTTATTTTCAATATTTATACATAAATTGAATATTTATAAATATATATGTATACACATATGTGTATTTAAGCTGTACTATTTGTTTTAAGCTTTGCATAAGAAGCTATTGTGAATAAGTCAAGTAATATTCAACTAAATCTTTCCTTAAGTTTATATACCCATACATTTGGCTCATTCATTACTATAGCAAATTCATCTTGAGAATCTGCATTCTCACCAAGAGCACAGACCAGTTTAAGGATCCCGGTTCGAGCCAACGGCTCCCCACCTGCAGACAAGTCGCTTCACAAGCAGTGAAACAGGTCTGCTGGTGTCTACCTCCTCTCTGTCTTCCCCTCCTCTCTCTCCATTTCTCTCTGTCCTATCCAACAACGAAGACAACAAGAATAACTAGAACAATAAAACAAGGGCAACAAAAGGGAATAAATAAATAAATATTTTTAAAAAGATTGCATTCTGACATATATGCTAATGAATGTATATATATATTTTTAACTTTTTAAATATTTATTTTATTTATTTTTTCCCTTTTGTTGCCCTTGTTGTTTTATTGTTGTAGTTATTATTGTTGTTGTTGTTGTTGGATAGGACAGAGAGAAATGGAGAGAGGGAGGGGAACACAGAGAGGAGGAGAGAAAGATAGACACCTGCAGACCTGCTTCACCGCCTGTGAAGTGACTCCCCTGCAGGGGGGGAGCCGGGATTCGAACCAGGATCCTTATGCCGGTCTTTGTGCTTTGCACCACCTGCGCTTAGCCCGCTGTACTACAGCCCGACTCCCGAATGTATATTTTTTAAAACTATTTTATTTATTTTATTTTTGAGAAAGATGCAGCGAGAGAAAGACACAGATAAACACCAGAGCACTGCACAGCTCTGGCTTATTGTGGTACAGGGGATTGAACCTGGGACTTTAGAACCCCAGGCATGAGTGCATAACCATTATGCTATCTACCCCCACCCATAAATGTATATTTTTATAATAATAAAAATTATGATTAAAATGCCCTAAGACAAAGGCCATCCTGAAAGAAAATACAATGATTTTGAAATTAGTAGTTTATGATTAAATTTCATCATTGAGCGAGTTTTATTGTGGGTAATATTCAGTAATGGAGTCTGGAAATATGTTTAGTATTACTTTTTCCAATTATTGACAGTCATAGCAATAACTATTGTTTCTTATCTATAGTAAATGTGAACAAATAATACATACACACACACATATATATAAAGAGAGAGAGAGAAAGGGAGAGATAGATATGAAAATTTTTATTTTGCAAAGTTTGTATTATGGATTTTAAGGCCCCAAATTATGAAGAAGATACTTAGAATCTTAATTATTCTTTCCTTTATTGATGATTGCTTATCAATGCAAATGGCAAAGAAAAAATTGTTTTAATTAATGTGCATATTAAATGGAAGAAGAAACTATGCCTTCTTGACTAATGTTCTCTATAAGAATAATTACCTCATTAACCTTACTGTATCAACTCTAACTCATTCTGACGGTCAAATAAATGAATTTATATATTCCTAGTAGAAGAATTTTCTTTACAATATAATGAAAAGACTACTAAATCATTTGTTAAAAAACACAGAAAAGAATTTCAAATCACATCCTTAACTAAATAAAATTAAACAAAATAGACATAGAGACTGTCCTTTACCTTATCTGCATGGAGAATGATATCTCAGGAAGAGGTCTTAAGTAGAATCTTCAACCAACATAATTAACATACATTGTAGAAATAAAATATGATCAAAGCATGAAATATTTCTATAGAAGACTTTAGCAGCACAAAAGTGGGGTGGGGCTGTGGTGCACCCAGTTAAGCACACTTGCTACAGTTCTCAAGGATCCATATTCAAATTCCTGGTCCCCACCTATAGAAAAAAGCTTCATGAGTGATGAACCAGGGCTGTAGTTCTCTCTGTGTGTCTCTTCTTCTCATCTCTCCCACTTTCTTGATTTCTCTGCCTCTATCCAGTATAGATATATTAGATATATAGATAGATGATATAGATAAAAGAGCAAAGGTTCGAAGGAGAGAGGCTGAGGAATTTAAAATATCTAAAGATGAGATATAATCAGAGGTCTCTCTATATAAAGAAATTAAATTTTGAACTATTTTTAGAACATCACTTCAAGACTTGTTGGGATTCCAAAGTATGTTAAATGACCATATCAATCTTGTTCCTCAAAACATTTAGAAGTAATTATCTTTGTCATTGATATTGACTCTCTTTAAAAACTAATTGAGCATAAATAATAAAAAATTCAAGATGTTGACAGGTCAATACATACTCCCAGTCTGCCTCTCTCTTTCCCTAGTGGGTTTCTGGAAATCAGAGCTCCAGGACACATTGGAGGGGTTGTCTGTCCAGAGAAGTCTGGTTGGCATCATGCAAGCATCTGGAACCTGTTGGCTAAAAAGATAATTAACATACAAAGCCAAACAAATTGTTGACTAATCATGAACCTAAAGGCTGGAATAGAGCAGAAGAAAAGTTGGGGGATGCTCCGTTTTCTAGATAGCTAGTAGCCACATTTTAGTTACATTACAAAGGGCCTCTGGCTATACTAGTTGTTTTTTTTTTTAATTTTTTCCTGAGCCTGAAATCTGATATGCAGGTAGATTCAAATTATTGTCTGGGGAGATGATATCACGGCTGAAAAATGGACCAGAAAGCTGGATCAGGGAATAAAGCAGTTCCCAAGTATGGGAAAGGTGTACAAATATTATTGACTGTAAACCCTATCAATTTGATGTGATCTGAGGCCCACATTCAGTTTAGGAACCTATGTGACCTCTGCGCCCTGTAGATCCAACCACACATTCTGTGGTGTTCAGTAGGAACATTCCAAGCTGCCCCAATATCAGGACCCATTTTCCTCAGGTCTAGAATAGAGTATGTTGTCCAACCTCCCATAGGAGAATGGAACATTCTCTACCCTTGTTGATCCAAGTTGAGGGCAAGGTCCTATGGGGGTGCACAAAGGGGTCTGTTTTGTTGTTCCTGACAGAGATGACCTTTAACAATGGAGAGAGGGATTTCTTTGAAGTCTAGGCCCATCATGTCTGTTTGGGAATCTCAGGACTTCCTGAATAGGGACCCAGCTGATGGGAAGGCCTGATAGTGACTAAAGAGTCACCATTAAAATATGCCAGTCTCTTGTCCTTATTCAGCTTTTGCAGTCCTCCCTTTGATAAAGTTAGCTTTCGAGTGAGTGAAGGAAGTGTAATAGGAAGTAGGTGAGGAGAGTATCTAAGTAGACACTATTTCATTATGAACTTTATACTGTCTCACTGCAGACTATTGTGTACTTTTTCTTTCAGGTATATATTTTGCCCTAATTTATGGATACATGTGAACATACGCTCTATCTCACGGGACCTGGTCTATATCTAGGTTTTGGGACTTTGTTAGGAAGTGAACCACCTGGATTGGAATTAGACAATCCTATGAAAGGAAAGATCTCACCCAAGTAATGAGGTTGAAGTGTTGGCATTCCATGCTTGACATTTCTGGACACAGTCTGAAGTGAAGCATGCTGAGGTAGTACTCCTTGCATTGATTAGGTTGGGATTGGAGGATGCAATATCATTTGGTATGAATTGAGAGAAGCATGAAGGAAAGTGAACCCCACTCTAGAGGTTCCAGGACTGGGGAAATAAAGGGTCTATAGAGGAAGTAGGAGGTTCCTGCTGTCTTAGGGCTTAAGAAGGCAATAGATAGTTATTGCTATAATCACATTATTTGGCAACTGGGTTAACTTTGAAATATCCCTTTGTTAGGATTTGCAGTGTCATATACAACATCACCATAATTTATGTCCTTTGACATTATTTATATATAGCTGTGCCACTGGTTGCTTCTGTTCTCCATGATCTAAGCTTTAAGAGTCAGCATATCGAAGACTCAGCCTATGGTCTGTGCATTAAAAAGTTTGAGAAATTCAATTAATTTTTCACCTCTCATTAATTAAATAGTGATTTATATGATTACAAATTAATAGGAGTGTACATAAACACCATCCTTACCACCAAAAGACTGTGTCCCATCTCATCCCCACCCCACCCTGTGAAACCTAACATCCACCCTCACTCTCAGCTCAGGGTTTTTACTTTGGTTCTCTATTCCAAATTCAGTCAAATCCTGCTTTGAGTTTCTTTCTCTGTTCTTTCTAAACTCCTGTTTATGAGTGGGATCATCCCATACTCGTCTTTATATTTCTGACTTAGCTGACTCAACATAATCTCTTCTAGTTCCACCAAAGATGGGTCAGAGAAGGCAGCTTCATTTGTCCTTTTTTAAAAAAATATTTTTATTATCTTTATGTATTTATTGGATAGAGAGAGCCAGAAATTGTGAGGGAAGGAAATAGTGAGGGGGGAGTGACAGAGAAACACCTGCAGCCCTGCTTCACCACTTGCAAAGTTTTCCTCCTGCAGATGTGTTCCGGGGCTCAAACCTGGGTCCTTGTGCATTGTAACATGTGCGCTGGGTTCATTGTTCTTAATAGTTGCTTAGTATTCCATTATATATATACCACAGCTTTCTCAGCCACTCATCTGTTGTTGGACACCTGGGTTGCTTCCAGGTTTTAGCTATTATGAATTGTCCTGCTATGAACATAGGCTTATACATACCATTTTGGTTGGGTGTTATGGAGTCCTGGGAGTATATCCTTAGAAGAGGAATTACTGGGTCATATGAAAGGTCCATGTCTAGCCTTGTGAGATATCTCCAGACTGCTCTCTGGAGAGGTTGGACCAATTTACATTCCCACCAGCAGTGCAGAAACGTTCCTTTGTCCTCACAGCCTCTCCAGCATTTGTTGTTGCTGTCCTTTTTGATATATGCCATTCTCACAGGAGTGAGGTGGTATCTCAATGTTGTCTTTATTTGCATTTCTCTGACAATCAGTGACCTGGAGCAATTTTTCATTTGTTTTTAGCCTTTTGAATCTCTTCTGTAATCAATGTTCTGTTCCTATCAGAAAATAAAGAAAAAATAATGGCCACCAGAAGCAGCGGACTTAACATTCAGGCTTTGAATCCAGTGATACTGGATACTGGATTCAAAGCCTGCATTCTATCTGTCTCTGTATATATCTGAATAAATTAAAATTATCCCTGAGCAGTGAGAATGGAAGAAAGAGGTCCCAATGAAACGTATGTACATATACAAAAGTTAATTCTTTGTGATTTATGCTAACTTGACTACAAATACCATGAATTTATCACCAAGGTTATTAAAAGTACAGCTTCACTTATTTCATCTGCCCCTTATTCTTTGTCAAAATATTTTAAAGCAAATCCTAGGTTTCATGTTATTTCAGCATTTCTTTTCACATAAGGTCCAAAAAGCATGAATGTTATATTATAATTCATATCACTATCATAATGGCACAATCAATAAAACACTTCAGTATGTATAAAAAATTGGTCCTACTCAAATTTATTTTTTATTAAAAATATGTTGCTGGGTGGAGGATAGATAGTATAATGGTTATGCAAGCAGACTCTCATGCCTGAGACTCCAAAGTCACAGGTTCAGTCCCCTGCACCACCATAAGCCAGAGCTGAACAATGTTCTGGTAAAAAATATATATGTGTGTGTGTGTGTGTGTGTGTGTGTGTGTGTGTGTTTCATATTTGATTTTGATTCTCAGCTAAAAAATAATCCTAGCACTGCTATTTTAATGTAAGTAAGACAAACATTGTCATAATTGTCTACTGCCCCCACAATCTCAAGAACAGGATGTTTGCACATTTCCATGTTGCTAGGAAATCTAGTGTAATGAGGCGGAAGCTGGCCACAAATTCCTTTCCTTAGCCTTGATTTCTAGTTTTTGATAGAGAAATAAGCATTTTGTGTTGTCAGTATCTTTTTCTTATATGCAAATGAATTAAATTATAACCAGTACCTAAATCTTCTAATAATGCCATCTCCAAAATAATAGTTACTATTTCACACTCCAAATTGTTTTATTGAGCTTCTGTCTATTCCTAATATGACTATAATCTAATCTTATTTTCAAGAAATAAACTTAAACATGGCTCCTGGGTTTTCTTTCTTTCTTTTTAAAGTATTTTTTAATATTTTATTTATTTATTTATTTATTTATTAATGAGAAAGATATGAGGAAAGAGGCAAAGGGCAAAGAACCAGGCATCACTCTGGTACATGTGCCACTGTGGATTGAACTCATGACCAATGCTTTATCCATTGTGCCACCTCCCAGACCATGGCTCCTGGTTTTTCAAACAAAGCAGCTACTAAAAGTTGAATGCATTTCTGAAGTTTATATAATTTCTTCTTCTTCTTTTTTTTTATTTAAGAAAGGATTAATGAACAAAACCATACGGTAGGAGGGGTACAACTCCACACAATTCCCACCACCCAATCTCCATAACCCACCCCCTCCCATGATAGCTTTCCCATTCTCTAGCCCTCTGGGAGCATGGACCCAGGGTCATTGAGGGTTGCAGAAGGTAGAAGGTCTGGCTTCTGTAATTGCTTCCCCGCTGAACATGGGCGTTGGCTGGTCGTTCCATACTCCCAGTCTGCCTCTCTCTTTCCCTAGTTGAGTAAGAAGATCTGAAAGGGAAACTAAAAAGGACCTGATCAAATTGTAAGTAGGGCACCAAAGTAAAAACCCTGTGGTGAGGGGTAGACATGCAGCTTCCTGGGACAGTGGGGGGTGGGAGTGGGTGGGAGGTATGGGTCACAGTCTTTTGGTGGTAGGAATGGTGTTTATGTACACTCCTAGCAAAATGTAGACATATAAATCAGTAGTTAATCAATATGAGAGGGGGAAAATCAATTGTATGTCTCAAAGTTTCTCAAAACACAAACTGAATCTTTTTAATATATAGGCTGTGTATTTGATATGTGGACTCTCTCAAAAGCCTAGACCAAGTAGATTAGAAGCATCCAATAGCACAGCTATATACAAGATACTGGATACTGTACAGCAAACCCTAACAAAAGGACTTTTCAAAGTTAACCCAATTACCAAATAATGTGATGATAACATTAACTATCGATTGTCTTTTTGAACCCTAAGACAGCAGTTTATATAATTTCTATACCAAATCAACAAGTAATAAATTTACCTTAACAATGTGAAATCATTATTTTTGCTTTGAAGTCAGAGGTGTTTTGACTCTGGAGAAGCTCTCTATTTAACCAAAAATCATTAAAAATTCTCTATAGTCTAAGTAGTATCAAAGATTATTCTATAAATTTCAAGGTGAACAGGATGCAAAGTTACAATTTAATAAGTAAATGGGCTGTGACTCAAAAGATATCAAAATTATTTTCTTGAAGTCTCATATCTTCTAATTGTAGAATTAGGATTTAAAATTAGGATTTATTTTTACTTCTGTTTGATGTCTAATATTTAATGTACATCAGGTAAACCAGCTACATAGAATAAAAATCCATATGGAAAATAAAAGGTACATGTGTGTGTCTTAATTTAATATTATTTCCAAATATTTTAAATCACATTATTTTAATACCCAATGTTATATTTATCTCAAGTAGTGAATTTTTATGTTATGTGATGCATCGTCTCTAAAACAGCAAAGAAATAACTTACTTCAATTTAATCTGCATTCTGAATGTCCACTAAAAGTCATATTGTTTTCCTGTGTCTGTGACCTAGTTGACTTTGTGACTTTCCCGTTTCTGTAAGTCAGTGATGACTGATACAATGTTACTGACTCCTTAGAAAAAAATTAAGCCACAAATAAAACACAATTTTAACAAAAATTACTATGGTTCATACTTACTTTTAGGTCCCTATTACAATTCATAAGTCATTTCTTTTAAAATGAGTTCTACTTGGCTAATCTGAAAAGAGCCATTTAGTCCAGTATCCAAGATAAACTGTGATGATACCAACAATATTTTCACTAATATAAAATATAGGTAGGTTTTTTTTATTATAGCATGACATACATATAATAAAAATATTTTATAACTAAACCAGAATTTATATGTTTACTGAAGATGAGATAATTACTTTAGAATTGCCATGGAAACCACTGAATTTTTATATCTAATTATGTTGCATTCTCCCCATGTTTCAAAGTTGCTTATGTAGAAATGTTATCAGACTTCAAAAAATAATTGATTATTATACAGTTATTACTTTACATTTGATGCCCAGAAATGTGAAATTCATGCCATCAAATAATATTTCTAAACATTCTTTTCTTACCCCATGCAAATATAAATACGCTAGCATTTATAAATAGGAGCACATATTATAAAACACACATGGCTCTCCAGACATTTTAACTTTATCTAGATTTATTGAGGGATCATGTTGTCTTACACATAGCAAAATATTTTCACTGAAATTATTAAATGTGTTATAACTTTTAATCAGGGAAAATTTATTTCTAATATTATCACTGAGCTGCAAATTTTTATTTCTCCAAAATATGTGCAAACAACATCTCACCCAACACTAAAGCACCATCTCTATTCACCATAAGGGATGGGTTCTTCACACCCATAAACTTATATCACACCAAGTATAAAAGAGTTCCCTTTTCACCATATCCTTGGCCCCACTTGTTTATTTCATTCTGAGAAATGATGTATTCACAGATGTAAGGTGTTCTCACTCTTTTGATTTTCATTTCTCTTTTTTTCTTAATATATTTATATATTGGATAGAGACAGAGAAATCGACAGGGAAGGGGGAGATAGGGAGAGAGATGCCTGCGGCCCTTCTTCACCACCAATGAAGCTTTCCCTCTGTAGGTGGGGACCAGGGGTTTGAGCCTAGGTCCTTGTGTACTGTCATGTGTGCTCTTAACCAGGTGCGCCACTACCTGGTGATTTTCCTTACTCTTAATAAGTAACATTGAGTATCTTTTATGTGTTCATTTATTTATTTTGAAAAAAAAAAAAAGAGAGCAACTAAGATGAGAGGGAGAGTTGGAGGGGGGAAGAAAGACAGCTGTAGCCCTGCTTCACCACACATGAAGCTTCTGGCCCCTGAGAAGGACTCTTTATCTGTATAATTTCTTTAGAGATGCATCTCTTCAGATCTTCTAATTTCTTCATATAGTTCTTTGTTTATATTGCTTGCTGAGTTTTGTAAGTTCTTTGTACGTAGTGTTTATTGGTCCTTTGTTTCATGTATAGTATGCAAATATCTTCCACTCAATAGTATGTCATTTTTTGTTTACTTGCTTTGTTTTGGAGGATATTGGCTTCTGCTATGCAGAACATTTTCAGTTTAATATAATTCTACTGGTTTATTTTTGCATTTGTTTTCCTTGCCACTGGACTCCAGTCTCTGTGTATACTTCTGAACCCCATGTCATGGAGTGACCTGCTGATGTTTCCTTCTATGTATTTTATGGTTTCTGGCCTAACAAATTTTCAATATGTTTTGCATTGATTTAACTATGTTTTTCACTATCATGATCTCAACATTAAAAAAAAAAGTAGTGGGGGACGAGAGGTTCTCTCATCATTTAATTCCCTCAAAATGAAAAGCCAAAGCTTTGGTGTTTAGAGATCTGGGATTCCCATAAGCCATAATAGAGAAAATTCATTTAGAAATAAAGTGAACACTGTTTTTGAATAAGTAGAGACTAGTGACATTTTGTATCAAATGAGTGAACATAAATCTCCTGAAGATGGTTGGGATTTTGAGAACAGAAGCATTTTACTCTTAAAGCAACACTAGAAATTGAAGAGCCTTTAACAGTGTAGGTATGTCTATGTCTGGGAAAAAATAGTAAGGGGTCTTAAAGTTCTCCGTTAAATTAGCAAAGAGTGAATATGCTACCAATGAAACTCATTTTCAAATAAGGAAAAAAGCATACTTAATTTACTAAAGTTACATTGTGTAATATGGAAGCTACTACCCAGATGTTTATTTTAAGCTTGAATTTAAATGAGTAAGACCAAATAAATTAAAATATTGATTCCACATTTGCAATATTTCAAGTTCTCAGTGGCCATATGTGGCTAATGGTTAATATTAAAAATCAAATAATAGTTTATTTCTATAAGCATAAAACATTTTGTTGAACATACATTGTTAACAGATTGTAATAAAAATATATAGTAAGTAGGGGCTATAGATGCTTTGAATAATCTTATTGAAGTAATGTCTCAATGAATAAATATATCAAACCATAACTCTACAACCTACTCAATTTCCTGTTCAACTATATCTCAATAAGGTTGAAGAGAAAAAAAAGAAAAATTTCTAATAAACAAACTTGATCAACAAATTAGTAAGCCTATAACTATACTTAGCAAATATTTTTTAATTCACTAAAACTAGAAGGAGACTATAATATGTAAGCTTAAAGAAATTTTAAAAGACTCTAGATACATTAACAAATCAGACAATCTAGATTAAAAGGAAATTTTTAGAGCCATACTTTTAAAAAACTGGCCAAACAGAAAGAAAATGTGATTAAATCTATATACATTACATTTGTAGTCAAATCAAGCCCATATCCTTAAATTAGGATGTATTAGTTGAATGTTTAAAGCATCCTTCAAGGTGTAATAATTAATTCAGTCCTCAAACTCAAAAATAATTGAAAAAAATTGCCTCTCGACATATTATATGAGGTCAGTATTACCCAGATAACAAAACTATTACAAGAAAGAAAAAACTGTGGAAGAAATTTTCTTTGAAATATTGTGACAAGGATCCATGAAACAGTTCACCTGATAGAGTGCACACTTCATCTTGTGTGAGGACATTGGTTCCATCCCCTGGGAGCACCACGAGAAGGGTAAGCTTCAGGGGCAGTAAAATGACACTGCGGTGCTTTTTCTCTCTGTGCCTCATGCTTTATCAAAAGAAAGAAAGAAAGAGAAAGAGAGAGGGAGAGAAAGAAAGGGAGAGAATGAAGAAGGAAGGAAGAAAGAAAGGAAGGAAGGAAGGAAGGAAGGAAGGAAGGAAGGAAGGAAGGAAAGGAAGGAAGGAAGGAAGGAAGGGGGAGAAAGGAAGAAATGTTTGCCAGTTATAGTGGAATGATGCTGGTGTAAAACCCTAGCAGCAGTAATTAATTAAAAATAAATAATCACAAATGTCAACAAATTGTTAGCAAAACAAATCTAGCAACATGTGGATGAAACTGATGAGCAGATAGAATTTATCCTAACTCAATGTTGGGAAAACATACTAAAATTAATCAATGTGATCAAATTTGTCAAGATAAAAAATAAAATACTCATAATGGCACATCAGTAAGTGCAAGAACCAATGAGTAAATCAAAGTAAGAATAAAAGGTAACTTGCAAAACTTAGTAAGTCTATCTATGAAAATCTCACAGCTAACATTATGCCTGATGGTGAAAGGCTGGATGGTTTGCTCTGAGATCAGGACTAAGACAAGTTTGTTATTCTCACCATTTCTATTCAACATTGTATTAGCAATTAGGTAAAAACAAGAAAAGACTGATAAAACATCTGAATTAAATAGAGATTATTGTGTTTTTGGTACTGCACTTAATATTGAACATACAAGTGTTGATTCTAATAATGCAAATCATATAAAATTCTAATAAGTCATTTCATGAATAAATTACAAAAAAAAAAGAGTTTGATACAAAGACCAATGGGTAGGGCATATGCCTTGCCATGTGCACGATCCAAGTTTGAACCAGGACCACACTGGAATATCATGGCAATGGTGTGTCTTCCTGTTTTTCAGTTTCTTTCTCTATTTCTCTATCTTCAAGAAATATTTACCCAAGGAAAAGTGAAATCACAGATACGCAAGATTTAGCTCCACAATAAATAAGTAATAGCAATAGTTGGATATATTGCACATGGAAGAAAGTACTGAAATGTCTTAAAGATTGAATACTTTTATTTCAGTGTACATGTTTCTTTAAAAAAAAATCTCTACATGTAAAACAGCAATGCATCACTGCATAAAATTAGAGAAAATGAACATATCTGGAGAATTTACTTGCATCTATACCACATGCAAGGAAATTATACTCAAATATGTTTTAGAGTCTGTACATTTCAAATTATATGTTAACTCTACATCTGATACAGTAATGCAAAAAAACTAAGAAAAATAAGATATCCTTAAAGTTCAAGAAAGAAAATTATCATGTTTTACCATCATGAAAATTATAATCAGATCATATTAAATGAGATGCCACAGTACTAGTATAAAGTTAGATAAATAGATTTACCTCTGCCATTAGGGTTCCATTGAGTCACAAAATCTAGTACTGTTTTCACAGCATTTAAATGGAGACAACAATAACCAAAGGATATGAAACAACAACTAAGAAAGTATACTCTTAGATCACAAGACTTCCTGTTGGAAGTCACTAGCTTCACAGTTCCTCTAGAGATTTCATTATTTTGGCAATAATATATCCCCATGGTTCATGCTTTTAAAACTTTTGAGCCTCAATTATGACATAGGATGGATTTATTCTCTAGAAACACCTGAGAAGACATGATTATGAAGAGCTGAGACCTAGTTGTAGTGTATATTAGCATAGTTCTCTTTATGCAAGTATATCCCACAAGGGCTGGCCTTCTAACCTAATTTAATCAGGATGAGCTACACCTCTGGAGATGCTTATTCCCTTCAGCTGTACATTTGCACATTGTTAAAAATCCTTCTGTTCCAGTAATAAATAGAAGGTACTACATCTTTGACCTGTCCTATTTTATATTTATATTTTATATTTCCTGGCTTGCACAGTGCAGACTCCTATACTTTTAACTTACTACTTTCACCTAACCTCTAGAAATAATTTGCTATTATGGCAAATCCTGTGAATCTATCTGTAACTTAACCCTAAGCCCTAGATAATTATGCTTAACTTTAACTTCTTAATTTGAAAACAGGTGTAAAGTACATCATACAATTTGTGACCATCAACATCAATGTGTTTTCTGAAGTATTTTTAACCACAGGATAAGATTTCTATATTGGTTAAGATTGGATAACTTCTAGAACAAACCCCAAGGCTTCATTGACTTTAAACAGTGCAAATATATTTCTCATTTACATACCAGACTAGACTGGATTTAGGTGAGCATGGAGAGGGAGTCTGTTACAGTTATTTACTATCCCAGGCTGTTGCATGTGCTACCATCAATAATCAACTTCCTCCATACTCTCAGACATTAGCATTTCACTGGAAAATGTGTAACAATCACTGAGGAATATTTTATAAAATTAATGGAGTAGATATCTTCTGTTTGTATAGAGTAGATATCTTCTGTTTGTATGGAATAGATCTAGAAACTGCTAGAATTTCCAGCTAGAATTTAATCACGTGGCTATTTCAATTGAAAGGGAACTTGGTAAAAGAAGCCTTTTTAAATTTTTTTTATATTTATTTTATTCCATTTTGTTGCCTTTGTTGTTTTATTGTTGTAGTTATTATTGTTGTTGTCATTGTTGGATAGGACAGAGAGAAATGGCGAGAGGGAGGGGAAGACAGAGAGGAGGGACAAAGATAGACAACTGCAGACCTGCTTCACCACCTGTGAAGCGACTCCCCTGCAGGTGGGGAGCCGGGGTTCGAACCGGGATCTTTATGCAGGTCTTTGTGCTTTGTGCCACCTGTGCTTAGCCCACTGCACTACAGCCCGACTCCCAAAAGAAGCCTTTTTTTAGTGACTTTTTTTTCCTCAACTTTCCTTCCTCCTCTCTCTCTTCTTTCCCCCCCCCCCCACTTGCAAGAAGATAAAACATGACATGGGGACCGGGTAGTGACACACCTGATTGAGTTCACATGTTACCAACCACAAGAACCTGTGCTCAAGCCCAGGGTTTCCACCTGTAGGGGAAAAGCTTCATGAATTCTTCTTCTAGCGTTTGCCCTTCTTCCGTAGCCAGTCAACAGCGTCAGGTTGAGCCTAATGTAAAGTTTCGAGAGACCTCCTTTGAATCTGGAGAGTTGGCAGTCGTTGACTATGTGGGTCATAGTCTGTCTGTAGCCGCTTCGTGAATGGTGAAGTAGGACTGCAGGTGTGTTTTTGTCTCTCTCTCTCCCTCTCTGTCCTCCATCCCTCTCAATTTCTCTGTCCTATAATTAAAAAAGAGTAAAATAAAAATAATTTTTAAAGTTTAAAATGAAGATTCTCTCTGTCCCTGATGCACAGAGGACAGATCACATGAGAACATTAAAAAAAAAAAGGCTCCAGTGCAACCAGTCCTGTGGACAACTTAGGCTTGTATTTTCAGCCTCCAGAACTGAGACAAAATAAAGTTCTGTTACTTAAGCCACCACTCTGTGACATTTCCTTGTGGCAGCCCAAGCAAACGAATACTAATACAACAGAGGATATAATTCTGGAGTCAAAAAGAAAGGAACCTTAGGCAGAGTTAGGAATTTCAACCAACTTTGTTTATCAGTAGACTGTGTGGGAAAACAGCTTTAGGTTACATTAGCCTTTCTGTAGAAGCAGACAACCCTGGCAGCTATCCAAGCACAAAAGTTGAAATCCAATGGTGATTATGTTAACTACAATTTCAGTTCTAGCAATTTTCTCCTGTGCATTTCAAAGAAGTGTGTGGGGGAAAAAAAGCTAGAAACACTTTTTTTTCCCATATTTACTGGCTGCCCAACCCTCCATTATATGATTTTCTTCACCCTCAAAATCTGATTTTAATTATTTTTTTCTTTCTCCCTCTGCTTTTATTTTAACTGCACATTCTTGTAAAAAGCAACTTACAGAAATATGTTTTGAAAAACTGACATTTTCTAGCAAGTCCAGGAACCATGTGGGGCAATGGAAGCAGCCCTCTCAGCACATTGACCTCTGCCTTTCCCTGAATAGAGTTCAATCACAGCGGGAGATCTGAACTCATTATGAAACAGAACTTGACTTTCAGAACTGGAGACCATATGTCTTCCTTGGTGATAAGGTTGGCATTTGCATCCATTGAAAATACGTAACTCAAGTCATTCTTGTGCTAATGCTCAAGGGAAGAATCTGTAGCTGACTTAAATCCAAACACTGACAGGTAGTAGCCATGAGATCCTGCCAGTTTTCACATCAGCACATCTTCCAGAAGATGTAATTGTAAGGCAGTCAGTCATGCCTTGGAATTTTGAAGCAGATAGCAAAGAAATAAAAAGAAGTTGAGGTTTTGTTTTGTTCTGTTTCTTTGTGTCTTTATTGTTCCCACTTCTCTTGGAGACTTTTCTCCATGCAATTTCATTTATTTCTGTTTTACAGGCAGTGGACTTCTAGTAGCAATTTTAAATGTCTACCCGTGTTCTGTCCTAATTGAAAAAAGTGGCTTTTAACTGATAGTAGTATAGAATTGAGAAAAATTAATTTGCTGGAGTTTCTTCATGTTGATGACATTGAATCAGTGCTCTCTTATGGACATAGAGTAGTATATATTTTGTGGAAGGACCAGAATACAAAGGTATAAATGGTTATATTTACTATTTCCTTTCTCCTTTTATTTATTTAGTTTATTTATTTTGATAGGACAGAAAGAAATTGAGAAAGGGAATAGAGAGGAGGAGAGAGCGCCATTGTTTTACTCTTGTGAAGCTTTTTCTTTGCAGGTGGTGAGCTGGAGCATAAATCTGTGTCCTTGCTCATGGTAGCATGTGCATGTGACCAGATGTGTCACCACCCAGGCCCACTTGTACTACCTTCTAATATGACCTTGATAAGTTTAAAATATCTGTATGCAAATACAAGATATAATGTTGACTAGTATGCTTATCTTTTTTTTACATTTCTTTATTGGAAGATTTATGGTTTACAGTCAACCATAAAATACAATAATTTGTACATGCATGACATTTTCCAGTTTTCCACATAATAATTTAGCCCTCACTAGGTCCTCCTCTGCCATCATGTTCCAGGACCTGAACCTTCCCCCCACTCCCCCACCCCAGAATCTTTTACTTCGGTGCAATACACCAACTCCAGTCCAAGTTCTGCTTAGTGTTTTCTCTTCTGATCTTGTTTTTTACCTTCTGTCTGAGTGAGATCATCCCATATTTATCCTTCTGTTTCTGACTTACCTCACTTAACATGATTCCCTTAAGTATGCTTATCTTTAATTAATAATTTATTCTTTCTTCTCTGGTTCTTGCCTTCCTATTTATGTGACTTTGTCAAACCACATTTCATCACTTTAGTAATTGCTTAATGTATTTATTTTGGAGCTTTGGGCAAGAACACAAACATATTTTCACTAGAAGACAGGAGGAGGGAACAAGATTTGCTAATGCTTCAATTCATTACCTTCCATACTATTTGGATACTTTGGATGTCTTAAGACTTCTCATTCAGATCCTGAAATAATAGGGGAAATCTAGTCTTTATTTTGTTATAGTCTTTCAGTGCTACCAAACTGAAGAATTTTCATAGTACAAAAATAAAACAATGTGGGTAGTAGTAAGGAATGTGCAAATAGTAGCAAGGACCTTGGTTTTACTTTTGTGTCAGTCACTAATTTCCTTTGTTGTCTTAAATAGTTCACAGGGTCTGTCTCATTATTCTATTATATAAATAAGGTCAATAAGGCCTTGTTTGTCTACTAAGTTTCTTGTGGATAAATTAGGTAATGCAGAACAAATCACTTAGAAAGTATGTTGTATGAGTATTCTTACTATTAGTTCAAGAACTATGTTTGTCAGACTCAGATGGTTAGCTAACCTGAACATGAAAGTTTATTTTATGAGAAATGTTCCTTCCTCAATATATATACATATACTTGATTCTGGCTGGTTATGTATTTTTAATTTTAATAATATTCTTATGGATTAAAAGATTATATTCTATATGCATATGTGCTGAGTTGAGCCAAGGAATGAAAAGCAGGCACGTTTCAACATTAAGGCCAGTTTCCCTACTTACAGCTCTGTTTCTATACATAACATATCAAATTATTTATATTTTGAACAAATGTTAGCTAGTCAGACTACAGTACAAATATTACTTAATACTCCTTATTTGTTTGCACTTTAAAAGCAATAAACTGAACTTCTGTCCTGGAATTCCAGCTACTGTTTTAATGATAAACAAAAGACTGGCATGCAGTGTGCCTATGAGATGAAGAACAAGAAGGAGAAGGAGAGGAAGAAAGAAAAAAAAGGAGGAGGAGGAAGAGGAGGAGCAGGAGAAGAAGAGGAAGAAGAGGAAATAGAAGAAGAAAATATCTTTGGAACAGAGTTCTTATAGATTTCTTCCTTGTAGATTTTTTTTCCCTATGTGGTCACATTTTCTGTATCTGTTTCTGTTTTCACAGATCTCACTTTTTTTTGTAGTATATTCGTTTCTGATTGTAGTTAGTCCGATCCTCTGTAACCCAATCAACTGGGCCAATTACGTGGCATATTCTGGTTTTAGTTAGTACATGTGATTTTTGAAAGCTAGTTGGAATTTCAGATTTCTATGGATGGTAAAGATTAAGGCTAGATTAAAAACACACTAGATTTTATTACTCTGTACATAAAGTATTCCCTTATTTATGTGGTTTGCCCTCTCATCCTTGTGATAAATGCTCTGTGCACATCCTGTTTTGTTGTAAATTTCATGAAATCTTTTTGGATGTTGGTGGGGATGAAAATGAATAAAATATGGTAACATCACCATGACAGTGTTGTCTTTTATATCTCTAGTTCCCAGTTATCACTTGTATTCCTTTATAGATATATGTAAAAACAAAAAAAATACACTATATTAAAAATGTTATCTATTTAGCAAATGAGTCAATAAATAAAAGTCTCTCAGCATCTGGCTCTGTGATAAAGTTTCTCTTTGTCTACAACCATACTGATCTACCATTTGCCATCTCAAGAAAGCCAGAGGACATTCTAGTAGACAAAAGGGGTGCATAAACAGGACATTAGCCAGGGAAAAAAAAACTGTATCAGACTTTAAGAATTGGGCAATACTTTCACAAGGAAACACATGAAGTAACCAAAAATGATAACAGATGAAAGTGAATAGCTGATGATTTAAAAGACAGAGATGACTAGAACAGGCAGAAACATGTGGCAAAATGAATGTGTAAATAATATTATCTGTCTAAAGAATAGATGTGAGAATGCAGTAAGTGAGCAACTTAGCACACATTACACCCAAATATATTGAAACCAGTAAATGTTAAGACTATCTTTTTAACTTGTAGTAACACATACCTGTATTATGAAACCTATGTTTTTTCTCTCTCAACGAAGTAATGTATTCAGAAATACAGGTAAACTTACATATAATATAGACTCAACATAGTATTTTACATATCAGAGAGCCACCATTGAAATACATAGGATTTTTTTCCCTGAGTGGTTGTGTTTTAAAATGGATATGAAATGGTGCTCATTATAGGTATTCCTGTTTCACTATCTCAGAAAATAATGCATGGGCTTGTTGGAAACAATAGCACCATCAAACTGATTGTGGCTGCGATAAATTAGAGTTGATTGAGATTTGAGTGTCTTGAATGATATTTTACAAACACTGTTTTTTCTGAAATAACATGATGTTGGTAAAATACTTTCCTTGTAATTTTCCATCTCTTAGTATGGAACAAATATAGAAAAGAAAAGCACAAAAAGTAGTTGGTACAAGGTCAGTGTTTAAATCAAGGTGTAAATCTCCAAGGACTTCATACCCAATATTATTTTTTTGCTATTGCATTAAGGGAAAATTTATGATATCTACTTTCAACTTATACAATCGTTTCCCCTTCTTTCTGTACTAGAAATTCTGGAAATTGTTCCAGCAGACTAATAGAAAAGTATTTTAAATTTGGGCTGGATAAATTGCTATTGAATGTAATAGTGTATGATTATATCTTTTATTTCTAAACAGGGAGCATGTGAAGGATATCTCTTGTAACCATTTATAACTGTCAGTAGGCAAGTAAAATAAGTTAAAATAAACCTGGATGTTTCTATAATTTGGTAATTCCTCAGGTTTGGAGGGGGGAATAGTGGTTTGGTCAATCTAGAATCCTTTATAGTAAAAAAAAACTGAACATTTTATCTGGATTTCTAGAAAATCAAATAGCTTGAAAGGTATATTTCTGTCTATAGAGGTCTTTGTCATCTCTGTACTTTCCCCCATGTGACTTTCATTTACTCAAATTAAAGGAGTGATACAGAATAACTAGCCCATGGAGGTGAAGGTACCATGAGAAATTGAATCAGGGGGTGGGGGTGGAGGTGGTAACTGGAATCCTTTTCTATTTATTAACTGGGAGATTAATAATGTACAGTCAACAGTAAAATACAACAGTTTGCATAACATTTTCCAGTTTTCCACATAACAATACAACCCCCACTTGGTCCTCCTCTGCCATCATATTCCAGGACTTGAACCCTTGCCCCCCCACCACCCACCCCAGAGTCTTTTACTTTGATGTAATACATGAATTAACAGGAATCTTTCTGTCCCCTCTGTACTATTTCATTCTATCTTTATGATTACAGTAGATATCATACATTTTCAAACACTTTCTAACGGTAGTGTCATAAAATGCTTTTTTATCATCAGCCAACATTTATGTACTACTGAGTCCCGTGAGCCTTCACAGTTAAACACTGTTTAGATATTGTCATTGCTTGGTAATTATTATTTTTCTATATTCTCTTATCTATATGAAATTGTAAATCGGTAGTCTGATGTTCTTTTCTGTGTCCTCATATGATATTTCCTTTATAAGTATGTGCTTATTGGATTTATAGCAAAAAGTTTGTAAGATTATTAAAATGGTATCATAAAGAGCCACTTACTATTTATTTTAAAATTTTTTATATTACTTTCAACAGTCAGAGAAAAAATGAGAGGGATGGGGTAGATAGAGAAGGATAGAGAAAGATACAGCTGCAGACTTGCTTCACCACTCATGAAGCCTTCTCCCTTGCAGGTGAGGACAAGGGGCTTGAATCTGGTACCTTCAGCATTGTAATGTGTACACTATACTAGGTATGCCACTGTCCAGTAACCTTCCCCATGAAACTATTTAGGAAAGTAATTATACCTCTATGTGCTGATATGTTTCTATGTCTGCAAAGCATATATTAAACATATAATAAAGTAAAAAGACAACAATAGACTGAAACTAGTGTATGTTCTTGTATGTGAATATGTATAGATATACCGGTATGTGTATTGTCATGCATATCTTCAAAGTCATGTCAGTCTTCAAAGTCTGAACTCCATCAACCTTTACTGCCTGGACTCTAATCAAAGTCAATTGCTTTTCTTTTCTTTCCTTTATTTAAATTTTTATAACACAGGATAAGAGGGCTACAACTCCACACAATTCCCACCACCAGAATTCCGTATCCCTTACCTTGATAGCTTTCCTATACTTTATTCCTCTGGGTGTATGGACCCAGGTTCAATATGGGATGCAGAAGGTAGAAGGTCTGGCTTCTGTAATTGCTTACCCGCTGAACATGGGCATTAACAGGTCAATGATCCATACTCCCATCTTGTCTCTCTCCGTAGTGGGATGGGGCTCTCAGGAAGTGAGGCTCCAGGACATATTGGTGGGGTCCTCTGCCCAGGGAACTCTGGTTGGCATCATATTAGCGTCTGGAACCTGGAGGCTGAAAAATGAGTTAACATATAAAGCCAAACAAGTTGTTGAATATTCATGAACCTAAAGGCTGGAACAGTTCAGATGAAGAGTTGCAGGGAGTCTTATTTTCTAGAACGTTAGTAAGCCAATTTTAGTTATACTCCAAAGGGCCCATGACTATACTACTTTTTTTCCTGAGCCTGAAATCTGATATGCAGGTGGATACTAGTTATTGTCTGGGGAGATGATGCCATGGCTGGAAAAAGGACCAGAAAGCTGGATCAGGGAAGAGAGTAGCTCCCAAATAAGAGAAAGGTGTATAAATATTATTGACTGTAAACTCCATCAATTTGATGTGATCTGGGGCCCATATTCAGCTTAGGAGCCTATGTGACCTCTGCATACCTATATTTCTGAGATCACATTCTGTAGTCATGAGTAGAAATATTCCAAGCTGCCCCAATTTCAGGACCCATCTTCCTTAGGTGGGACATCGAGTATGTTGTCCAGCCTCCCTTCGGAGGATGGAAAAGTCTCTGCCATTGTTGATCCAAGTTGAGGGCAAGTTCCTATGGCGGCCCACGAAGGGGTCTATTGTTTTCTTCCTGATAGAGATGAACGGTAACAATGGAGAGAGGGATTTATTTGAGGTCTAGGGCCATCATGTCTGTTTGGGATTTTCAGGACTCCCTGACTAGGGACCCAGCTGATAGGGTGGCATGATAGTGACTGAAGAGTCATTGTTAAAGTGTCCCAGTCTCTTGTCCTTATTCAGCTTTTGAAGTTCTTGCTTTGATAAGTTTAGCTTTGGAGTGACTGAGGGAAGCATAAAGGAAGTAGGTGAGGAGGTTATCTAAATCTAAGTGGACACTATTTTATTATGAACATCATGGTGTATTTTTAGGCCTTCTACTTACTTGCTGCATATACTCACTGCAGATTATTGTGCACTTTTGTTTTTATGTATATATTTTGCCTAATTTATGGATACATGTGAACATATGCCCTGTATCATGGGACTTGGTCTATATATACGTTTTGGGACTTTGTTAGGAAGTGAACCACCTGAAATGGAAATAGAGAATCCTGTAAAAGAAAAGGTCTCACTGAAGTAATGAGGCTGAAGGGTTGACATTCCATGTCTGACGACTCTAGACAGAGTCTGAAGTGAAGCATGCTGAGGTGATACTCGTTGCGTTGATTAGGTTGGGATCAACAGATGCAGTTGGTCTGAATTGAGAGAAGCATGCAGGAAAGTATGCCCCACCCTAGAGTTCCAGGACTGAGGGAAATACAGGCTTTACAGAGGAAGTGGGAGGTTCCTGCTGTCTTAGGGTTTTAGAAGGCAATAGATAGTTCTTCTTCTTCTAGCGTTTGACCTTCTTCTGTAGCCAGTCAACAGGTCAGGTTGAAAGCTGTCAGGAGCTGCTTGTTGCTGGCTTTGAAAGTGACTGGGATCCATGTGGATTCAATCGGCTAGGAAGGATCGTCAGTTTCCCCTTCTTCTTCTACTTCTAGCGTTTGTCCTTCTTCCGTAGCCAGTCAACAGCATCAGGTTGAGCCTGATGTAAAGTTTCGAGACCTCCTTTGAATCTGGAGAGGTGGCAGTCGTTGACTATGTGGGTCATAGTCTGTCTGGAGCCGCAGGGGCAGTTCGGGTTGTATCTGGCTCCCCAGCGATGGAACATAGCGGCGCACCGGCCATGGCCTGTTCGATAGCGATTGAGGAGAGCCCAATCATAACGTGCTAGGTCAAAGTCGGGTTGACGCTTGCAGGGGTCTGTGATGAGGTGTTTGTTCTTTACCTCAGCTGACTGCCAGCTCTGTTTCCAAGAGATTGGAACAGAGAAGTTCAGTGTAGGCGTAGGGGACCAGATTGGGTGACGAGACGTCAAGCGTTGAACAGGGTGGGCGAAGATATCCGCGTATATTGGCAGGTCCGGTCGAGCGTAGACGTGGGAAATGAACTTAGATGATGCCGCATCCCGACGAATATCTGGCGGGACGATGTTGCTAAGAACTGGCAGCCATGGAACCGAGGTGGAACGGATGGTTCCAGAAATTATCCTCATGGAGATAGATAGATAGTTATTGCTGTAATCACATTATTTGACAGTTGGGTTAACTTTGAAAATCCCATTTTTAGTATTTGCTGTATCATACACAAAATAATTTATGTCATTTGACCTTATTTGTATCTAGCTGTGTCTTATAGAGTAACACCACTGATTTCTTCTGTTCTCCCTGGTCTAAGCTTTTAAGAGAGTCACCATTTCAAAGTTTGAAATGCATTAGAAAGTTTGAGACATTCAATCAGATTTTCCCCTCTCATATTAATTAAATAGTGATTTATATGGCTGCAAGTTAATAGGAGAGTACAATTGATTTTCAGACATTTTTCTCACTTATAAATCTTTCTTCTTTCTTATTAAGCAGATTCTTCATATTTCCATATGTGCAAAGTCTACAAATGTTACCAAGGGCCATGTGTTAAGTTGTTTTTGAGGTGGCCACCAACATTTCCTTTCATACCTGAACACACATGAAGTTTCCTCACTTGTCCATTGTGTATATATACCACAACTTTCATATATATATATATATATATATATATATATATATATATATATATATATATATATATATATCTGTTTTTTATCTTTTTTATTTAAGAAAGGATTAATGAACAAAACATAAGGTAGGAGGGGTACAACTCCGCACAATTCCCACCACCCAATCTCCATAACCCACCCCCTCCCATGATAGCTTTCCCATTCTCTAGCCCTCTGGGAGCATGGACCCAGGGTCGTTGAGGGTTGCAGAAGGTCTGGCTTCTGTAATTGCTTCCCCGCTGAACATGGGCGTTGACTGGTCGGTCCATACTCCCAGTCTGCCTCTCTCTTTCCCTAGTAAGGTGTGTCTCTGGGGAAGCTGAGCTCCAGGACAGATTTTCCCCCTTCATATTAATTAACTACTGATTTATATGTCTACACTTTGCTAGGAGTGTACAAACACCATTCCCACCACCAAAAGACTGTGACCCATCCCTCCCGCCCACTCCCACCCCCCACTGACCCAGGAAGCTGCATGTCTACCCCTCACCACAGGGTTTTTACTTTGGTGCCCTACTTACAATTTGATCAGGTCCTGATTTTAGTTTCCCTTTCAGATCTTCTTAGTCAACTTCTGTTGATTAGTGGGATCATCCCATACTCACCTTTATCTTTCTGACTTAGTTCACTTAACATAATTCCTTCTAGCTCTGTCCAAGATGGGTCAGAGAATGTGGGTTCATTGTTCTTGATAGCTGCATAGTATTCCATTGTGTATATATAGCACAGCTTTCTCAGCCACTCATCTGTTGTTGGGCACATGGGTTGCTTCCAGGTTTTAGCTATTATGAATTGTGCTGCTATGAACATATAGGTACACACCTCTTTTTGGTTGGGTGTAATGGAGTCCTTGGGGTATAACCCCAGGAGAGGAATTACTGGATCACACGGAAGGTCCATGTCTAGCCTTCTGAGAGTTTTCCAGACTGCTCTCCACAGAGGCTGTACCAATTTACATTCGACCAGCAGTGCAGAAGGGTTACTCTGTCCCCACATCCTCTCCAGCATTTGTTGCTGCTATCCTTTTTGATGTATGCCATTCTTACAGGAGTGAGGTGGTATCTTAGTGTTGTCTTAATTTGCATTTCTCTGACAATCAGTGACCTAGAGCAGTTTTTCATATGTTTGTTAGCCTTTTGGATCTCCTCTGAGGTGAATGTTTTGTTCATATCCTCTGCCCATTTTTGGATGGGGTCATTTGCTTTTTGGTGCTAAGTTTGCTGAGCTCTTTATATATTTTGGTGATTAGTTTCTTGTCTGATGTCTGGCACGTGAAGATCTTCTCCCATTCTGCGAGGGGTCTCTCTGTTTGTTTAATAGTTTCTTTGGATGTGCAAAAGCTTTTCAATTTGATGTAGTCCCATTGGTTTGTTTCTGCTTTAGTCTTCCTTGCAATTGGGTTTGATTCATCAAAGATGTCCTTGAGATGCTTGTGGCAAAGTGTTTTCCAATGTTTTCCTCTAAGTATTTGATTGTTTCTGGTCTGACATCTAGGTCTTTGATCCATTTGGAACTGATTTTTGTTTCTGGTGAAATAAAGTGCTTCAATTTCATTCTTCTGCATGTTTCAACCCAGTTTTACCAGCACCATTTATTGAAGAGAGCCTCCTTTTTCCATTTAATCCTTTGGGCCCCCTTATCAAAGATTCGATGCCCATAGGTGTTGGGATTTACTTCTGGGCTTTCAATTCTGTTCCACTGGTCTGTGTGCCTATTTTTGTTCCAGTACCATGCTGATTTGATGATGATGGCTTTATAATATAGTTTAAGGTCTGGGAGTGTGATGCCTCCATTTCTGTTTCTTTTCCTTAAGATAGTTTTGGCAATTCTAGGTATTTTCAGGTTCCAGATAAATGATTGTAGTGTTTGTTCTATTCTCTTAAAGAAGCTTGGTGGAACTTTGATGGGTATTGCATTAAATTTGTATATGGCTCTGGGGAGAATATTCATTTTGATGATATTTATTCTTCCAATCCATGAGCATGGGATATCTTTCCATTTCTTGGTATCAGTTTCTATTTCCTTGAGTAGCGACTCATAGATTTCAACATAGAAGTCTTTCACTTCTTTGGTCAACTTTATTCCTAGGTATTTGATTGATTTTGCTGAAACAGTAAATGGGAGTGATTTCTGGATGTCTTCTTCAGATTTAGTGTTTGCATAAAGAAATGCCACTGATTTATGGACATTGATTTTGTAGCCTGATACCTTGCTATATTGCCTAATAACTTCCAGAATTTTCTACTGGATTCTTAGGTCTTTCTATGTATCATCTGCAAATAGTGAGAGTTTGACTTCTTCCCTTCCAATTTGTATTCCTTTGATTTCTTTCTCTTGCCTGATTTGATTTCCTTCTCTTGCCTGATCTCTTCATTCAATTCTCTTGTATCTTTATTGGTTCTCTGCTTTGTTGATCTGTCTAAGTGTGAGAGTGGGATATTGTTGTCTCCCACTATTATTGCATTACTATTGATGTATTTTTGAAATTCTTTCAGTAGATGCTTAATGTATTTAGATGGTCCCTCGTTGGGTGCATAGATGTTAATAATTGTTAAGTCTTCTTGGCTGATTGATCCTCTAATCATTATGTAATGTCCTTGCCTATCTTTTATTACTTTATTTAATTTAAAATCTATCCTGTCTGAGATGAGAATGGCTGTGGTCCATTAGCCTGTATGATAGTTTTCCATCCTTTCACTTTAAGTTTGTGTTTATCTTGTTGTGACAGATGGGATTCTTGCAAGCAGCATATGATTGGGTTATGTTTTCTGATCCATCTCCTCACCCTGTGCCTTTTGATGGGTGAGTTTAAGCCATTGACATTTATTGATATTACGGATTTAATGTATTGTAGTGCCATTGTTCAAAAAAGTTTTTTTGTTTGCTCTGATATATTGCAAGTATTATAGTGATGTTCTTGTTTATAAGAGGTCTTTTAGTACCTCTTTCAGGGCCGGCTTGGTGATGGTTGCCTCCTTTAACTGTTGTTTGTCGAAGAAGGTTTTGATCCCTCCATCTAGGTTGAATGAAATTCTAACAGGATATATTATCTTTGGTTGAAACCCTTTTTCATTCAGGGCTCGATAGATATCTTGCCACTCCCTTCTGGCTTTTAGAGTTTGAGTGGAGAAGTCTGCAGATAATCTTATGGGTTTTCCCTTGTATGTGACTTTTTGTTTCTCTCTTGCAGCCTTTAGGATCCTTTCTTTATCCTTACTTCTTCTCATTGTGACTATGATGTGTCTTGGTGTCTTCAGGTCTGGGTTGATTCTGTTTGGTACTCTCTGGGCCTCTTGAATCTTGATATCCTTTCTGTTATTCAGGTCTTGGAAGTTTTCTTCTATTATTTCCTCTAGAATGTTTGCTTCCCCTTCCTCTCTTTCTTCCTTTGGCAGGCCAATTATACGAATGTTACTTCTTTTGAGATCATCCCATATGTCTCTGTTGTTGTTTTCAGTGTCTCTCAATCTCTTTTTAAGCTCTTTCACCTCTTTCTTAGTTTTCTCTAACTCATCCTCTGTCTGACTAATTCTGTTTTCTGCTTCTGTTAGTCTGCTTTCCCTTGCCTCAGCTTCTTTCTTCATTACAGCTATTTCAGCTTTCAGTTCTCTAATTGCCTCAAGATAATCAGTATTTTCCTTGGAGGTCTCAACTGTTGTTTCCCTAATACTGCCATTCCTTTCCTCCAATGTTGTTTTCATTTCTGTGATTAATAATTTTATTATTGCTTGCATACTTTTCTTATCTATGGTTACTTCTGGCTGATTTGTAGTTTCTTCTGGGCTCTTGTCTTCATTCATTGGAGTAGCAGGGAAGGAGGTACGCTTGAAAATTAAAAGGATGAAAAAAAGAATTTTTTTCCCCTTTTTTTCCCTACTCTAATTCTTAACCCAAATTAAGTTATAGTCACCTTCTTGGTGTCTCCACAAGGACCCCTTATTGGCTGGCCTGCTAAAGGCAGAAAATCCTACCGTTTCCAGGAGATGTGTTTGGAGCTCAGCAGCTAGCAGCTTCTCAGTCCACCATCTTCCGGGAAACCCCACCCTTCCAGACTTTTTTAAAGGATTTCTCGAAAATGAAAACTAGCTCCAAGTCCTTTGACCCAATGAGAGCTGTTTTCAAGAAGTCTTTGGATCCACCCTCAGGGTTGCGGTGGTCCCTGGAGACTCCCAAGAGAAAGCCCCCGAGCTACAGTTCTCCCTCCCGGTCCTCTGCCGGCCGCCTGGCAGCACTCTGCAACTGGCGGAGGAGCCGCCTTCCCGGGGGGAGGACAATGCCCAGCACACCCGCCTTGCCCGCCGCCGCCTGGGAAGTCTGGAGCAGCCCGCCCGATAGTCCGTGCCACCTTTACTCTAATTCTTAACCAAAATTAAATTATAGTCACCTCCTTGGTATTACCACTAGGACCCCTTATTGACTGGCCTGCTAAAGGCAGAAAATCCTACCATTTCCAGAAGATGTGATCAGAGCTCACGCTGCTAGCAGCTTATCAGTCCACCATCTTCCTGGAACTCTCAGCTTTCCTATTCTTTATCCCTCTTGGAGAATGGACACAACGTCATTGTGGGACGCAGAAGATGGAAGGTCTGGCTTCTGTAATTGCTTCCCCACTGAACATGGGTGTTGACTGATTGATCCATACTCCCAGAGCACCTCTCTCTTTCCCTAGTGGGGTGGGGCTCTGGGGAAGCAAAGCTCCAGGACACACTGGTGGGTTTGTCTGTCCAGGGAAGTCTGGTCAGCATCATGCTAGCATCTGGAACCTGGTGGCTGAAAAGAGATTTAACATACAAAGCCAAACAAATTGTTGAACTATCATGCACCTAAATGCTAGAATAGTGCAAATAAAGTGTTGGGGGGGTCTTCCATTTTGTAGATAGTTAGTAGACATATTTTAGTTATATTTCAAAGGGCCTGTAGCTATACTAGTTTTTTTTCCTCTGACCCTGAAATCTGAAATGCAGGTGGATCCAAGTGATTGTTTGGGGAGGTGATGTCATGGCTGTAAAGGACAGAAATCTAGATCATGGAAGAGAGTAGCTCCCTAATATTGGGGGAGGGTAGAAATATTGTTGACTATGAACTCCATCAATTTTATTTGGTCTGGGGCCCATATTCAGCTGTCAGGCAACAAAATCAATGTAAAAAAATCAGTGGCATTTTTTTTATGCAAACATTAAATCTGAAGAAGAAGATATCCAGAAATCACTCCCACTCACTGTTGCAGAAAAATCAACAAAATATCTAGGAATAAAGCTGTGAAAAAGAAGTGAAAGACTTGTATACTGAAAACGATAAGTCACTATTCAAGGAAATAGAAAATGATACCAAGAAATGGAAAGACATCCCATGCTCATGGATTGGAATAATTAATATTGTCAAAATGAACATTGTCCTCAGAGCCATATACAAATTTAATGCAATACCCATCAAAGTTCCACCAAGCTTCTTTAAGAGAAAAGAACATAAAATGCAATCATGTAACCAGAAAACACCCAGAATTGCTAAAACAAGCTTGAGGAAAGGAAAAAGAAATTGAGGTATCACACTCCCAGATCTCAAATTGTATTACAAGGCCATCATCATCATCAAAACAGCCCGGTACTGGAACAAAAATAGGCACACAGTCCAGTGGAACAGAACTGAAAGCCCAGAACTAAACCCCCACACCTATGGACATCTAATCTTTGATAAGGGGGCCCAAAGTATTAAATGGAGGAAGAAGGCTCTCTTCAATAAATGGTCATGGGAAAACTGAGTTGAAACATGCAGAAGAATAAAGCTGAATTGTCAGGTTGTGTGGTGGGGGAGAGAGAAGAGACCAGGAACTCGTGGCGGAGCAGGAACGCAAATCTTTATTCACACGGATGCTCCAGAGTTGGGTGTGAGCACAGTGGTTTAGGCCACATGGAGCTAGCAAAATGGCTGCCTCCCACTATGCCCACCAACCCTTCTCCAGATCGGGACGTGGAAGAGAAAAGAGAGTGAAACTGGAACAGCAGCGGGTTTTATAGGGTAAAAACCGGAAGTGGCAAGTTGGAAATGGAAAGGGCTAGGAAAGGGGGTGGACAGAGGTAAAAGCCATGCTGGGAAGGTGAAAGTGTCCTTAGCAACTGTTGTGATGGTTTTAAGTGAATTAGCAATACCCTGAGAGGATAACATGTTGGGGATCTTTCAGGCAAAATAATGATTATGTAAATAAACCATGGTGTCAGCAGTGAAGCAGAGCAGGGGCAGGCTGGCTTTAATGCCCTACATCTCCCCCTTTCTTTTTTCTTTTTACCTAATAACCATAGTATCAGGAATGCGGGGTGCATTCTGAGACAGGGAGTCTGATAGGATGAGCCACATCTTTGGGGTTACTACTGTCCCTCTTTGCTCAACCTCTTGGTAGAGAGAGAGACTAACAGGATTGACACACTCCTCAAGTTTAAGCCCTGCCAAGTTCAACCACATCCTCACAATTTCCCAACATCTCCCTCTTTCCAATGGCCATATTTAAATGAGTCAATGTCTGTAAAACTTCTGACAGAGGAACAGTAGTGTAGGGGTGAACATAAACCTGTTGGGCAGAAACCTAAATGATATCGTACAGGCATTTTTAAAATAACTGGCACAAGATGGAGGGATAAGTAAAAGTATCTAGGGACAGTGTGAGACTGAAGAGGGGCCTGGTAGGCAGAGAGGAAGGGGTGGAAGGGGGCGCTGCCTGAGAAGTAGAACCAGGAAGGGCATAGTGATGGATGAGAGAAAGGCAGTAAGAATGTTCTGTCCTTCGAGTCTGTGAATCAGTTTCTTCAGATTGTGTCAGGTCATATCATGGATTTCAGGGGCTGCGCTGCTGTAGTCGTGCCATCTAGTGGGTGATGTCAGAGTGTGCAGCGGTCCAGATGGTGTTCTGGAGATTCCTGTGAAGGAAACACAAACAAATCTGCTTTCGATGGTTAGTAGGGCGTCTGGTTCAAATTTTTATAAATATTAAGTTGGTTTAATGTAGTTGGCACCCTAGCCAACTGAATATTTGGAGGGATGTACCCCTTTTTTTTCTTTACTTAATTGGGCCTATGTGTTTGGCTAGCCTTCTCAACAACTGTCTTTGGGGGTTGTAAGGGATATCTGTGGCATGGGTGATGTTATAAAGGAAAAAAGGTCTTTAAGTTGTTGGCTGGTAAAGGCAGGCCCATAGTGGCAAAATAAGATACACCAGTTAAGTGTAGAAAAATATGTGAATGTTGTTGTTAATTTACATAAGTTGTATATGGGGGAACTTTTTATATACATATGAGAGGATGCTTCTTCATGTGAAGGCTTTCACATAGTTGTAGTCAATTGTGAAGAAAAAAACCTTTTAACAAGTTAGAAGTTTACTATAATTGATAACTTGATGATTATAATTGGTTTAAGTAGCTTTATAATTTTGTAAAAAGGTCATCTTATGTGACCTCGTGTAGCAGTCTCTGTAGAGCAGGATCTTCAGACCAAATTTAGTTAAAATGTATTGATTTTTAACAATTTTTTACTTTGTACTTTAAACAAACTCAGGTTACTTACAGAGTTGACACGTTAGTGACAATGTTTTTTGTTTTTGTTTTTTTTGAACATTTACAATGTCAGATTGATGCCAGATTTGTTTTGCATTAGTTTTCACAAGAGTAGTTTACAGGGCTTTTGGGGGGCCCTCCAAAAGTGTCCTGTATAGAGAATTTGTATTTTAATTTTGGAGATGAATTGTCACATTAAATATTTAGACTTTTACTGTAAATACTCAGTTACTTTAGCAAATTAATTTAACCTTTATGAGAATAGTGTGAAAATTTCTTCATTTAACCCTTCCTGGTAACAATGTAGCTTCAAAGTTACACTTTTAACATTAAAGTTAATGTTTACCAAACTTCAAACACACACATAAACATGGTATCTTTAACACACAAGAGGAGAAAAACTTTTGTTATGGCGACATATCATTTTCAACACAAATTTAGATCTGTACTGTCCTAGTTGAATCATTTCTACTCACAAAGTTTAAGATTAACCATTTCATTTTTATACCAACTTAAAAAAAATCAGAAGAGGAACAAACAAAATTTTTGGACTATTTCTGGACGTCTCCAGAAACCATGGCTGTGTCCAGCATTTTTATATAAAGTCAGTTAAGTTTCAGAGTACTCTGAGCATAATGGGTCATTAAAAAAAAAAATTGTTCATTCAACTCACTCAAAAAATTTTTTTAGTGATTCAACTCACTCACTCACTCACAAAACACAACTGGCCAGTCATAGCATAAAATATTCAGAGAAGGAGGGGAAGAGAGGGCTCTGTGAGCCAGATTTTTCAGATTCTGACATGTCATATTATGGGTCCTGGTGCGTCTTGTAGCCAATCCTCTTGCAGTGTTTCTTGTTCCTCAGGGATAGCAGCACCATCATGTGGGTATTGCTCGATATGGCGGGCAGAAAGCCAAACAGGTTTTGAGTAATCCTGCAGAAACACACATGCAAAACCTCTCCCCATGGTCAATAGGGAGTCAGGCCCTTTCCAAATTTTATTGACTGGATCTTTTTTACATTAGACCTTAATAGCTGGGAGGGTGGATTGTGTTTGCCAATGAAGAATAATAGGAAGTTGGTTCGAGTTTTTGTAAATATTAAAGAGATTTAATGTAGTTAAGGCTTTTGCCAGCTGGATATTGGGGGGTATATTCCCCCTTTTTCTTTATTTAATTGTGCCTTAAGGGTTTGATGGGCCCTCTCGACAATTCCTTGTCCCTGTGGATTATAGGGAATGCCTGTAGTATTAGTAATGTTGCAGAGGGAACAAAAATCTTTAAACTGTTTGCTGGTAAAAGCAGGTCTATGTCTGTTTTAAGTTGAAGAGTAATGCCCATTACAGTAAAATAGGAGAGCATATAGATTATAAGCTTTTTTGAGCTTTCTCCCATCAGAGCTGTCATTCACATAAACTTAGACAAGGTATCAATTGAGACAAACACATATTTTTGAATGCCAAAGTTGGGTGAGTAGGTGGCATCAATTTGCCAAAGAGCATTGGTTTTTAAGCATCGGTGGTTAGCCCCAAGAGTTTGAAGAGCAGATGTCTTGATTAGACCTTCATAGGAGGAGCATGTAGCAAGAATATGTTTCAACTGTGCCAGAGGAATATCAGGAAATCAAACTCGAAGGCCTTTAAGATTAACATGGTTTTCAGAATGAAAGTGAGCAGGATTAGAGACAGAGGCTAGGAGAATTCCTGTGGAAGTGAGGCGGTCAGCCACAGCATTCCCTTCAAATGGGACAAGGAAGAGGGCTGTAGGAATGAATGTGTTGAACATACAGTGGTTGAGTTCAAGAACACAGCATAGAGGCAATTTGAATTGAGAGGAGAAAGTTCGTTGTCATAAATTCTCACATAAGAACGACCAAGCCATGAAAGTAAGTTAATAGTATACACACTGTCAGAAAAAAGATTGAAGGATTCTGGTACAGCTTTTAATGCAAGGAAAACACCATAAAGTTCTTTGTACTGAGGGGAATTATCAGGAAACTCAGTAAAGAGAGATTTGGGATATTGCTTGTCTGGATAATATATAAGGGCAGCAGCTCCCTTTTTTTCCACCATCAGTGAAGATTTTAGGTACTTTTTTAGGTATTTTAGGTAGAAAGTTTAGGTACTAGAAGAGGTTAAAGAGGTAAAGAAGCTGTCAATTTATTGGAAGGAAAATGACTATCGAATTGTCCTGGAAAACCCATTAAACTTATGGAAAAACGAGAATGGTGGCTTATGAGCCACTCTGTATATGTGAGAGAAAAAGGAAGAATAATTGAATCTGGTTCCCTTCCTAAGACCTGAATTGATCTGTTTCTTCCTTGGAGAATCATAGATGCTAAGGCATCAATCTCGGTAAGAATTCTTGGAGCTCCCCCTACTGGTGTATGAAGCCATTCGAGAACACCATGCTTATGCCACAGTGCCCCACTACCGTGGAGGTGGAGTTAAAGATTAGAAGATTTACCAGAGAGGAGGGGGAGAACTGAACAAGGTGCCTGTCCTGGAGAGCCTGGTTAACCCTTTCCAGTCCCAAGGAGTCATCGGAGGTTAACAAACGCTTTGAGGAGGGCTGTTTGTTTCCTTTTAACAGAACAAACAGTGGTTGGAGGCAGCTAGTAGGCAGATAAAGATACTGCCTAAGCCAATTAAAATTTCCAAGAAAACTTTGTAAAGAAGCAAGAGTGAGATTTAAAGGAAAAGTAACACAAGGTTTTAAGGGATGAATCTGCATTAGGGAAATCTCTGAGCCTAAGAAAGATATTGGAGGAATTAGCTGTACCTTCTCAGGAGCTATATTAAGGCCACTTTTCTTTAAGGCAGGGATGAGAAAATCATGTAGGGCAGAGAGATCTGTATCTAATTCTCCCCATATTAAGGTGTCATCCATATAATGAAAAACATTAAGGCCCTTATAAATATATGGAAAAATGGCAGATTTAACAACCTCTTGACAAATTTTAGGAATATAGGCCATGCCCTGGGGCAGTACCACCCATTTCAATCTATTGGCAGGGCTGGCCTTATTAATAGAAGGAACAGAGAAAGCAAAATGCTTACAATCTTGTGGGTGCAAGGGAATAGAGAAAAAACAATCCTGTATATTGATAGCTATGATTGGAATTCCCATGGGAATCACAGAAGCAAGAGGCAAACCCCTTTGGGGGGCGTCCCAGACCTGCATGGCTTTATTAACTGCATGGAGATCTTGGAGGAGGCGTCATTTTCCCGAGCACTTCCTAATTACAATGACAGGGGTATTCCATGGACTCTAGGAATGGTGAATGTGTTATTTCTAGCTTCTCCCTAGACAAAGGCCACTGTTCAACTCAGACATGATACTGTCATAGTAGGGTGACCCCTTTCTAAAACAGGGGTGGTCCACAGAATCTCAGGCTCTGAATCCACACCATTCACTTGCTCCAGCTGGCTATTTTTACACAGGGAGTTCCCACATGTTGTGCGTTCCTCCTCCCGCTCACCCTTTGCTATTGTTACATGGCATGGTGAGCTATTGTTACATGGCTGAGCTCTTGTTTATGGAAGAAAGGTACGGTGCCGAGCTGGTGATCCACTTGACACCCTCTTAAAGGCGGGGCTAGGGATGTCCTGCACCTAGTTTAAATCTACATTCAGCAGGGGTGTGCCATTTCTATGAAACTTAGACCAACAATCTCTCCTCCAATGAAAACCTTTCTGGCATCTAGGACAAGGAGTTCAGTGTCTCTGGCTCCTTAACTGGAAGCAGGTTCGTGGCTTATTTTCTGAACATTGGTTACACCAATGCCCTTGGCAACCACACTGAAAACAAGCCCACTTTCGTTTATGTATGGTAGCTGCAAATGCCTGTGTCATAATGGGTGCCTGATAAGAGCTTGATCTAAGGTCCTGTGTTGCTAAAATCCAGGTGTCTGGGTGTTTGTTTTTAAGACTAAGGCATGCCTAATGGAAGTCCAGAAACATGCCATCCCAGACAATAGACCGCAGGAGGATAAAACAGGCATCGGGATATAAATCTTTCTCTCCAAACCTGATTGGACCCTGGTAATGAATTTAGCTAGGTATTCATCAGGTTTCTGTCTATTGGGGGTAATGTTTACCAGGAATGTGTGGACTTTCTCCAGAGGAAAAACTTTGTCTGTGTCCGATAGTGGCATAGCGGTGTAGCAGTGGGGGAAGGGGCCACAGCAGAGGTAGCAGTAGCCTGACATATGTCTGCCAAAACAGGAGCCTCTGGGAAAAATGCAGACAACTTAAGGTGGGTCAGGATCAGGGCAGGCTTTGTTCTCTCTAGAAAGCATGCATGGTCCTGGGTAAGTGGAATGACTATCTCCTTTAGCTCTTGGATTGCAGCCTCAAGGTCCCTTAGCCTTTTGGGAGGGTGCCCTACATATCCCCTGAGAGCTCCGACCATGGTCAAGAGGATTCAAGGTGTAGCCCCAAGCAAAATGTCCCAGAGATACAAAAAACGTTTAAAGAAAAAAGAGTAGAGGGTTTGGGATATCTCTTCATAAGGAGGAAGGTCGCCCATGGTGGAGGGGTCACAAATAAGAAGAGTGAGAAAAGAAACTGCAGTGCCTTCATTAAACACAAGGCTGCAGAGAGCCAAGCAGCTGTACGTATATACTTATCTCGGGTGCCTTCGTACATCTGCCACTTGTGTGGAGTAGTTCCTGTTTGGGTGCCAGATGTTGGGTTGTGTCTCGGGGGAGAGAGAAGAGACCAGGAACTCTTTATTCACACGGACGCCCCAGAGTTGGGTGTGATTACAGCGGTTTAGGCCATGTGGAGCTAGAAAAATAGCCATCTCCCGCTATGCCCACCAGCCCTTCTCCAGATGCAAAAGAGAAAAGAGAATGAAACTGGAACAGCAGCGGGTTTTATAGGGTAAAAACTGGAAGTGGCAAGTTGTTAAATGGAAATGGCTAGGAAAGGGGGTGGACAGAGGCAAAAGCCATGCTGACAAGGTGGAAACATCCTTAGCAACTGTTGTGATGGTTTTAAGTGAATTAGCAATACCCTGAGGGGAAAACGTGGTGGGGATCTTTCAGGCAAAACGTGATTATGTAAATAGACCATAGTGTCAGCAACGGAGTAGAGCGGGGGAGGTGGAGGAAGGCTGGCTTTAAGACCCAACACTGAACCACCTTATCTCACAAGAAACAAAAATCAACTCCAAAAGGATCAAAGACATGGATTTTAGACCAGAAACTATCAAATACTTAGAGGAAAAGACTGGTGGAACACTTTCCCACCTAAACCTCAAGGACATCTTTGATGATACAAACCCAACTGCTAGGAAGACTAAAGCAAAACAAATCAATGGGACTACATCAAATTAAAAAGCTTCTGCACAGCCAAAGATATAGAACTATTCCTAATAGCATTTATGTTTGCTGCATAACAACTGACTTACTGAGATAAAAATTAAACATTAGAATGTATTTGGTTTTGATTTACCTTCTTGCAATATATTTTAAAATAAATTCAGTGTTGAGTTCTGCTTGCCACTTTTTCACACATACATAATAATTTTCCTGTGGATCTTCAATTATTTTATAGTGAAATATATACTTTTTTCTCAACATATGCAACCACAATTATAACACCTGTTTGCATGGGCTCCCAGGAGAGGCTTAGTACATTCAGCAGCATGGTGTTGGCCCTGTGGCATACAGGGAATAAAATGGATACTATACAGAAGTATACAGAAAAATATGGAGCAAACATTGGCAAGAAGGATAACTAAAACAGAATTCCAAGTACAATATCCCAACTTCAGGCTAATTGTGAACACCTGTCAATAAAAATCTGTTGGAGAAAATATGGGGACAGAGCTGAGAGCATATGATCAGAAGAGATGTCCAGTGCCAGGAAGAGGGTGTCAGTAATTGAGTCTGTCATTTATAAGCAAGGGAAAATATGTGGAAAGCAGAAACTGAACCCTGGAAAATAGCCGGCAGGATCCTTTTAAGTGAGATCAGGTCAAAGCTGGTCACCTGAGTCACAAACCTGGATCTTCCATAGATGACAGGGTCTCTAGGTGAAGACTTATTTGACATGCTGCTATCTTTTTTTGGCAAATAAAAGGAAGTTAAAATATTCAGCAAATTGATTTTCTAAGACTAACTCCCCAAACAGCAAGTTTTTCTTTACCATTACTATTATTAAATCCAAAACCCTTTAGTCTTTCTGTAATGTAATAAGAGAATAAATAAATTTCTTATATGTTTCACCTTTGTAATTAAAATCTATCATTTGATTAAGCAATTGCTAGGTTGATATTTTTCTCTTTGTAGTGCTTTAGAAGTGTTACACCTCTTTAGTGTAAGGTATTTTTTCCCAAAAAGAATCAGTTATTATTGTTGTTCTGCTGTATATAAAGTTTACTTTTTTATAGGTTTCTATGAAGATACTCTCTTTGAGGGTTCATGAGATAGCTTATCTAGGAAGACACCTACTTTGCCGTGAGCATAGTCCAGGTTCAAATGTGGCCTAGATGTCATTAAGACAATTCAGTGTTGTAGTTTTACATTCTCTTTATGTTTATCTCTCTCTTTCTACTCGAAAAGTTGGCCAAGAGCAACGGAACACTGGCAACGACTGAAAATAAAGTAGATTTTCTCTTTTTCAGTGGTTTCAGTTTCGTCATAATGTACCTGACTATAATGTTGCTTTATTATCTTTGTTCTTGGAATTCATTGAGTTTTGTGGATCTAGTTTTCATTGAATATAGGAAAAGTTTTGCCATTACTTCATGAAACAATTTTTTCACTTTCCTTCCTCTATGGAAAAATATTATTTTTTAATATTACACCTTTTAACTATGAAAATTACCACATATTGTGTAATATAGCTATTCAATAGAGCAGAAATTATTATTTTCTTTAATAGGAGGAGAGGAGAATTACATGCCTAAAATTTAAACAAAAGTTTGACACAAAACTCAAATTCATACCATGTTATCCACATCCTGTGAGAACTTTGTTGCTCAATGAGAGAAATTTCCAAAGTATAGAGCAAGAACCAAGCAATAAAAAGTGAATTGTATTAAAGGTGTGTTAAGCTTGGGGTGGATATTGATACCTGTATCAAAATGAAATATTGTTCCATAAGTTGCAACATGCCCAGAGTGTTGGTCTGTACATTTACAAAGATTTAATAAGAGATAAAATTGTAACACCATGGATTTGAAAAATTGTCTCATCCAGAGAAACATGGCTATGAACAAACTTATGCATACATAGTACATATACATAATATAGATTACAATAAGCATTATATATCTACTTTAGCTTATTTCTGAATATGAGTTGAAATGTATTAATTCTTATTATATATTGACTGCTATGCCTCCCATCACTCCTATTCAAGTGATGAAAACTTATATTATAGTTCAGCTATATTTGGAGATGGGACTTCAAATGAATAAATTAATTTTAATGAGGTCAGAAAAATGGGATTATATAGGGGAGAATCAGTGCACACAGGAACACTCAATTCTTTTTGTATGAGCACAAAGATGAGGTTATATAAGCATAAAGAAAGTTTATGACCACCTGCAAATACGAAAGAGAGCTAAGAATGATGTATCTTATCTGTATCTGGGTATTGGACTTCCTAGCCTCCAAAATAATGAGAACTAAATTTCTTTTATTGAATTTTCCCAGCTACTACATGATATTCTGTTAGGGCAACCAGGCCTGATCTGCATTATTTATTTGTGTCCAAGAGAAGAGACAAATTGAAAGGAAATGCTCAATTAACCGAAAGGCTAGTTATGTAAAGAAAACTATTAACTTTCAAGTCCTAGAGCTGATTTGAAGTATTATTGACAAATATCTTTAAGATATGGGTGTTGTTATGATTTAGTATCCTGACCCTTTAAAAAATACTCATCCTCATTTCTTTTGACATATCCTATTTTTGTAGAAACCAGCTTGGTGTTTACCTATTTTACAACTGAAGGAAGAGTTTGAATTTTGGAGTACAATGATCTTGGGTCCTAAACAATACTTTCATTAAAATTAACTTTGAATAAACTCCTTACCTGAGCTGTATGAGATTTGATTTCCTTATAAATAAGAATAAATTACTGATTCACCTATAGTTGATATTGTCAGATATTCATCCTTTTCTTTTGAGATTATCTCATTATGATTCCCTCAAATTCCATTCAACATGAGTCAAGGGAGATGAAGTAATTATTTCTAACATCTGACTATTATTCCGTTGCACATAAACACCATACTATCTTGTTCATCTTTTATAAGCATCTTGGTTGCTTCCAAGTTTAGACTATTACAGATTGTACTGCAAGGAACATAGATCTCTTTGTATAGGTGTATTTGTGTCCCAGGACAGAAAGGGAAAACATAAAGTAAATGTAGAGTGGGTTTGGTGTATTGTACTAAAGCAAAGGATTCTAGGGATGGAGAATGAGAGAGGGGGGCAGGAGGTGGAGGCAGGCACTGGGTCTTGGTGTATGACAGCTGAGTTGAGGATGAAAGTGTTTTGCAGACACCGATCACAGAGATGAGCAATTGTATCTGTGTGTCTTGTCTACAACTGTAGAGTATTCCATCAATCCCTTTAATAAAGTTTAATTAAAAAAATCCTATGAAATTTCTGGGAGATATAGCCATGAATTAACAATGAACACAAAGTTGTTCTCCCAAAACAATAAGGACTGACAACTAATGAACTTAGGAAACCTCATCAAGCTACAGCTAGAAGATATGTAAACATATGTAACCTAGAAGATATGTAAACATTCTTAGAGACATATCAACTGCCAACCTTGACATAAAAGGAAGTAAATAGACAGAAACAGGCCAATTATTCAGTATAGAAACTGAAGCAGTAATCATAAGACATCCTCAAAACAGAAACCTAACTCCAGAAAGTTATATTAATAAATGCTATGTCATTCAAAGAAGATTTAGCATTCATTGTCCTCAAACTCTTCTAAAAAAATGAAAAAAGAGAGGACACTCCCAAACACATTCTATGAGGTTAATATCATTCTGATCTCAAAAGTAGGAAATAACTCTACCAACAAAGACAACTATAGACTTATATTCAAATATTCTCAATGAAATTTTGACTAATTGAATCTAAAAACATTAAGAGAATGATACAAGATGAAATAGAATTCTTTCCTGAGAGACAGGAAATATCCACAAATCAATGTGGATTTCATCATATCAACAATGTGGATTTCATCATATCAACAAAAAGAATGATAAAAATTACATAGTTGTATCAGTTGACTCTTCAGCAGAAAAGGCATTTAACAAGACCCAACACCCATTTATAATAAATACCTTCAAGAAATGAGGGTGGGAGAAAACTCTCTGAACATAATGAAGGCTATATATGATGAAGCATTACAAATATCATACTCAGTGGGGAAAAACTGAAATCATTCTCCCTATGGTTAAGAATAAGAGAAGGATGTCTACTGTCATCACTCCTGTTCAACAGAGTCCTAGAAGTCCTCACCAGTATAATCAGGCAATAAGTATATATAAAAGGAATTCATGTGGTCTGGGTGGTGGTGCAGTGGATAAGGCATTGGACTCTCAAGCATGAGGTTCTGAGTTCAATCCCTGGCAGCACATGTACCAGAGTGATATCTGGTTCTTTCTCTCTCTCCTATCATTTCTCATGAATCAATAAATAAAATTTTTTAAATATTTTTTAAAAAGAAGGAATTTATATTGAAAAGTAAAAAGTTAAATTATCATTACTTCCAGCTTATATGATATTATACCTATAGAACCCCAGAAACTCTTAAAAAAAAATGAAAGCGTCAATAAATTCAGTAAAGTAGGATACAAAATAACTAATAAATCTGTAGAATTTCTTTTTTTATATATTTATTTATTTCCTTTCATTGACCTTGTTGTTTTACTGCTGTAGTTATTATTGTTGTCATCATTGGTGGATACGACAGAGAGAAATGGAGAGAGGAGGGGAAGACAGAGATGGGAAGAGAAAGAGAGACACCTGCAGACCTGCTTCATCGCCTGTGAAGCGACTGCCCTGCAGGTGGGGAGCTGAGAGCTTGAACCAGGATCCTTAGGCCAGTCCTTGCGCTTTGCACCACCTGCACTTAACCCACTGCTCTACAGCCTGATTCCCAAATCTGTAGAATTTCTACACACAGGTGATGAGCCATATGAAAGGGAATTGAAAGATAAAATGCCTGGGATAAATCTAAGGAAATGAAGGACATTTACAATCAAGTTTGTAGGTTATTGTTAAAAGAAAGAGTACACAATGAAATGGAAGAGCCTTCCTTGTTCATGGACTAGAAGACTAAATATCATTAAAATAGCTATTTTGACAAAAGCAACCTACACATTCAATGTAATAGCTATCAAAACATCAATGACACATTTTGAGGTAATTGAACAACTTATACAAAAATACATATGGAACCATAAAAAATAGGCAAAGCACTCCTGATAAAAAGAAGAAAATTGGAGGTATCACAATGCCAACTTCATTTTGTATGCTACAAAACAGTAGTAATTAAAACAATGTGGTGCTGGATCAAAAATGGATGTTTGGACATATGAACAGAATTAAACTTATACATATATGCATACCCAATACATGACAAAGGAGCCATAATTGTTCAATGGGGGAAACAAAGTTTCTTCAACTGCACAGCCATGCACCAAAATTAGCTCAAAATTTATCAAATATATGAACAGTATACCTAAATCTGTAATATATATATATATATATATATATATATATATATATATATATATATAATATATATAAAACACTTCAGGGCCTTTCATCAAAGTTGTATTTGCAGACTCAATCCCACGGTCAAGAGAAACTAAAACAAGAATAAACAGGACTACATCAAATTAAAAGGTTTCTGTACATCAAAGAAAACTCCATAAGGATAATCAGGCAACCTAGCATCTGGGAGATGGTATTTATACATTGCACATCTGACAAGCGGTTGATATCAAACATCTATAAAGAATTCATATAACTCAACAAAAAGAAAAAGAACAACCCAATAAAAGTGTAAGCAGTGTAATATACAGCTCGCTAAATAAGAGATACACTTGGTCCACAGACATGGGCAGAAATGCTCCACTGCACTCATTAGAAAAATGCACATTAAAACCACATTGAGATTCCACTTCACATCAGTGAGAATAGCCTTCATCAACAAAACAAGAAATATAAGTGTTGGAGAGGATTTGGAGAAAGAGAAAATCTTGTGGGAATGCAAACTGATGCAGCTATTATGGAGAACAGTACAGAGAATCCTTAAACAAATACAAATGGAAATACCTTATTGCCGGTCCCACTTCTGGGCGCCAGTTGTTGGGCTAGTTTCGCAGGCGAGAGACCCTGGGACTCTCGGAGCCAGATGCAGGGCTAGCTTTGCAGGTGGGAGAGAGACAACCAGGGACTCATGGCTGAGCTGGGAACGCAGTTCAATCTTTATTGAAGAGCGGGGATGCAGTGTGAACTAGCTATCTCTAATCACAATCCTGTCCTATATATATATCTCCTGAGGTGGAAGTGTCAAGAAGAGGAAGTACGTAGGCTAGGGGTTGGGGAGAAGGAAAAAGCCAGCAAATCAGTGGTGATTAAGCCAATGAAAACAATGATTATGTAAATAGACCACAGAGGCAAGCAATGCAACAGAAGGGGTCTTAGAAGCAGAATTTAGAAGCAGACCAACACCTTATGATCCAGCAATTCAACTCATGCATTTATCTAAAAGACATGAAACACTAATTCAAAGGGAGATATGCATCCCCCCCACCCCGTTCATAGCTACATTGTTCCTAATAGCTCATATATGGAAGCAACCTAAATGGCCACCAGCAGTTGACTAAATAAATAAGTCATGGGACATATATGCAATGGAATGCAATTCAGTAATAAAAAAAAAACTATAATGTGTTCTTTGGGGGGGGGAGATGGGTGGAATTGGAGGTGATTGTGCTTAGTGAAGTAAGTAAGGAAGTGAAAGACAGCTATAGGATAACTTTACTTACATATATGGAATATAGAGGACTGAAAGGCTTGAGCTTAGTAAAATAATAAACCCATATCTAAGACCATGGGAGAACTATGGTTTGTCACTGGGGGCTGGAGTCACAAAACTTTGGTTGTGGGAGTGGAATGGAACTACATACCTATTTTATTATAATTTTGTAAATCACTAATTAAAAAATAATTAAAAAGAGAAAATATATCAATAATGCTAACAATGTTTTCACTGAGATTCACTTCCTGCCGTTACTATTCTTACTGCTGCAGTGTTTTCTCTAAAAAGAACAGTCATGCTGTTCTTGTCACAAGCATTATATGTTAATTATTTACTATGTGCTCAGCACTGGATTAAAGATTTATTTTCTGAGTGGTCTGAATGTCAGCTAGTCAGCTGTTTTTATTTCATCCTGGGACCTCCTATGTTTATGATTTCACTGTGTCAGGCCAGATATTTCAGATAGAAGGAAGACATAGAAAAGGAGTGTACCATAGCATTAGAGTTTCCTCCAAGGTTATGACACTCCCAGGTTGTATGCCAAGGCTCAAACCTGGGTCATGTGTATGGCAATGTAGGTACCCTACTGAATAAGTTAGCTTTCTGGCATCTGAAATGCCAGCTACTTAAAGAGGCCATTTATTACCCTTTCCTTACCAATGAAAATATTTGGAAGTAAATAATCCTTAAATAACGTGACTTGAAAGTTTTAACAAAGTAGGATAAATATTCATATTTGCAGGATTTTATATAAAAAAGTACACTTAACCAAATGACAATTCTGCCAGTGATAATGGAATCAGTTAGTGCATATAAACTACTCATCTTTAATGTGGGAGAGAGTGGGACCTCTAAAAAAAGCAATTTTAGAGCTATTGACACCCAACAGTGAAATTTTTTTCACCTTCCCCAGTCATTCTTCTTAGTTCTCAAAATGCATACCCATCATATGTACATATATTCATTTTTCTTTACAGATCTCTATTGAAATATTTTACTTGTTACCATTAAGTGTATATCTGCTTCTTTTTCAGTCATTGGACATTTAGAATCCAAGATATCTTAACTGAAGTATAAGACAACTGTTTTGTTGTTGCTGCTGCTGTTTATTTTGTTTTGTTTTTCGCATCTGGATTGCTTCCGAGTTTGGGCAATTACAATTGTGATGCTGTGAACATATGTATAACATAAATAACTTTGGATGCATATATTTGCTTCCTTTGGATATATCATCAAGAGAGGAATTTCCAGTTCATAGGATACATCATTCCTAGTGATGGAGTATGATATATTGTCCCAAAGCAATGGACTCTGGGGAGGAAGGAAAAAAGATGAGTGAAGGAGTTTTGGGGTCTTGGTGCATGATTGTGGAAAAGAACCCAAGCTAAAGGTAAGAGTGATTTTCTGACATCTATCACAAGGAGGTGAAATATTGAACCCATTTGTCAGTGTAATGCACTGTAAACCAGTACTCCTCCCAATAAAAATGTAAAAAAATACTATAATTTGTATTTATCTTTACATATTAAATACCTTCCACACTGTAATTCAGTATAAATGAACCTGTTTTGTACCCCTACTGTCATTGTTTCATTCTTTATCCAAATAGAGTTGTCATCTTTCTAAGATCCCACTTTGTTGTAAACATACTTACAAAATTTATCACATCAAAAAGTACTTTCAGTGGCAGTCTTTCCATTAAGACTACAACTTTTCATATCTACCAACAACTAATTTTTGACAAGGGGACTCAAAACATTAGAATCTCTTCAACACATGATGATGGGAAAATTGAACTGAAACAGGCAAACAAAAGATATAGGACCACCACATGTCAACAAGTACAAACATCAACTCCAAGTGAAGCATGGACATTAAGCCAGAAATAACCAAATTTAAGAATAAAACATTGTCAGAACACTTCATGACCTATGTTTCAAAAAGTTCTCAAAAATTCAAATTTAATATCAAACAAAACAAAACAAAATTAAATCAATGGAACTACATGAAAATGAAAAGCTTCTGCACAGCAAAGCTTCTTTCTGCACTACCCTAATAGAAAGATACCCTACAATGTGGGAGAAGATCTTTATATGACATACTTCAGATAAATGAACTGATAACCAAATTATCTTTTTATTTGTTTTATTATTTTTTTCCTAGAGCATTTATCAGCTCTGGCTTATGGTAGTGATGGGTATTGAACCTGGGATTTTGGAGTTTCATCCATGAGTGTCTCTTTGCATAACCATCATGTTACTTACTGCTGCTGCTAACTAAATTACATAACAAGTTCAGTAAACTAAACACACACACACACACACACACACACGAAAAACAATAGAAACAACAACAACAAAATTCTGTCATAAAACTGGGCCACTACATGGACAGAAATTTTACAGAGCAAGAGCTCCAGAGGGCCAACAGACCTAAGATAAAGTGCTCAGAGTCACAGTTTATTAGAAAAAGAGAAAAATAAGAGAAAGAAAGAAAGAGAGAAAACAAAGACAACAAGGAGATACTACTTTACATCTATGAGAATGTCATACCTAAAAAATATTAGAAACAAAAAATGTTGGAAAGAATGTAGGAGAACAGGGATACTTCTACACTGTTGGCGGGAGTATAAGTTGTTTCAACCCTTGTGGAAAACAGCCTGGAAATTTCTCAGAATACTAGAAATATACCTACCCTATAGCCCAGATTTTTTTTTTTCCTGAGTATTTACCCAAAGAAAACAAAAATACCTATCAGAAGAGATCTATGTACACCTATGTTCATAGCAACACACTGCAATGGCCAAAATTTAGAATCAACCCAATTGTCCAACAATAGATGAATGGCCAAAAAAATAAAAAAATAGTATATATGCACAATGGAATATTAGTCAGCTGTTGAGAATGATGGAGTTATCTTTCTAACTTAGCTCACTTAACATAAAAAGATAAAGATAAATATGAGTATGGGATGATCCCACTCATAAACAGAAGTTGAGAAAGAAGAATAGAGAGGGAAACTCAAAGCAGGATTTGACTGAATTTGGAATAGGGTACCAAAGTAAAAACCTTGGGTTAAGGGTGAGGTTGTATGTTCGGCTACAGGGGGTAGGCAGGGGTGGGATGGGAGTGGGTGGGATGAGACATAGTCTTTTGGTGGTGGGAATGGTGTTTATGTACACTCCTATTAATCTGTAATCATATAAAACACTATTTAATTAATGTGAGAGGGGAAATAGATTGAATGTCTAAAACACTTGTTTAATTATAAAAATAATTTATTCCATTTGGGTTTTTCCTGTGATATCGACTAACACTTGCTTTCTGAATATGTGAACCTGAGATGTCACTCTATTACCAACTCTTTGATTCAATTTATGGAAAGTCATATACTATTTAAAGGCAAAGATCTCTATTTTATAGTTTTCCTTTCTCTTCTTTTTTTTAATTTTTTTATTTATAAAAAGGAAACATTGACTAAACCATAGGATAAGAGGGGCGCAACTTCAAACAATTCCCACCACCAGAAATCTGTATCACACACCCTTTCCTGATAGTTTTCCTATTCTTTAACCCTCTGGGAGTACAGACCCAAGGTCATTGTGGGATGCAGAAGGTGGAAGGTCTGGCCTCTGTAATTGCTTCCGCACTGAAAGTGGGCATTGACAGGTCGATCCATACTCCTAGCCTGCCTCTCTCTTTCCCTACTGGGGAAGGGCTCTAGGGAAGCAGAGCTCCAGAAAACATTGGTGGGGTTGTCTTTTCAGGGAAGTCTGGTCAGCATCATGCTAGCATCAGAATCCTGCTGGCTGACAAGAGAGTTAACATATAAAACAAAACAAATTGCTGAACAATCATGGAACTAAGGGCTGTAATAGTGCAGATGAAGAGTTGGGGGGGTTCTCTATTTTGTAGATAGCTAGTAGGCATATTTTTGTTATATTCCAAAGGTCCTGTGGCTTTAATAGTTTGTTTTTTTTTTCTTTTTCTTTTTTCCCCTGAGCCTGACATCTGATATGCAGGTGAACCCAAGTTATTGTCTGGGAAAATGATGTCATGGCTGTAAAAAGGACCAGAAAGCTGGATCAGGGAAGAGAGTAGCTCCCTAATACGGGAAGAGGATATAAATACTGTTGACTGTAAACATCATTAAACTGATGCCATCTGGGAACCATAGTCAGCTTAGGAGCCTATGTGATCTCTGTATCCCTCTAGATCTTAGCTCACGTTCTGTGGTAACGAGTAGGAACATTCCAGGCTGCCCCAATATCAACCCATCTTCCTCAAACATTTTAATGCACAGACCATAGGCTGAGTCTTTGATATGTTGACTCTCTAAAAGCTTAGACCATGGAGAACAGAAGCAACCTGTGGCAGAGCTATGTAAATATAATATCAAAGGACATAAATTATGGTGATGTTGTATATGATACAGCAAATCCTAAGAAAGGGATTTTTCAAAGTTAACCCAATTGCCAAATAATATGATTATAGCAATAACTATCTATTGCCTCCTTAAACCCTAATACAGCAGGAACCTCCCCCTTCTTCTACAGAGCCTATATATCCCCAGTCCTGGAACCTCTAGAGTGAGGCTCACTTTCCTGCATGCTTCTCTCAATTCATACCAAATGATATCACATTTGCTTGCTGGGCTAGCTTCGCGGGCGGGAGACAGATGAACAGGGACTCATGGCTAAGTGGTACACAGTTCAGTCTTTATTCACATGGAACGCAGCACAATCTAAGCTATCTCTAATCACAATCCTGTCCTTATATATACTCGCCAAGTAGGGTGGAAACAGGATGTGACATAGAGAGGGTGGAGTGAAAAAAGACTGGTGGAAATCAGGGTGTACTAGGAGAGGGGGTGGAGCAAAAAGACATCATGAACCAGTGGGGATTAAACTAATGCCCTGGAGGCAGGGCGGTGCTTAGTTAACAGTGGTTTATGTAAATAGAATACAGTGTTAAGCAGGGGGGATTAAACCAATGAAACAGAAGGGGTTTTAGAAGCAAAATTAGAAGCATACCAACATTTCCCCCTTTCTTTTTAACTAATGGCCATAGTATCAGGAGTGTGGGGTGAACAGAAACCTGTATCATACAGGCATTTTCAAAAGAACTGGCACAAGACATGGAGGAACAAAATAGGAGAGCAGCCACCGGAATTCAGCTTTTCTGTAGAGAGTGAGCTTTGGAGTCTGTGAATCTGTTTCTTCAGGTCGTTCCAGGTCACATCATTGCATTGTAGTCATGCCATCTTGTGGACAATGTCAGAGAACAGGGGTCCAAATGGATTTCCAGGGATTCCATTTGAGTAGATGCTTTTTCATGTGAAGGCTTGACAGCTGTAATTCACTTACTTGTTAAACAAAACTTGTAGCAGATTAGAAGTTTACTATAACTGATAACTCCATTATAATTGGAAGTCCTTTCTAGTATGGTTTTAAGGTTGTTTAAACAGTTTAAACTCAATAAAAGAACATGGTTAGAAGCCTTAGGCATGAGAATCATTAACATAATCATTTGCACTATCTGCCCCACCCATAACTCATACAGTTTTCAGGATTAAATGTTTCAGATTTATGCCAAGACGTAGAAAAAAAAAATCAAAGGAGGAAATAAAATTTTTTTGGATTGTTTCTGGATGTCTCTAGAAATCATGGCTGTGTCCAGCTTTTTTTTTTTAAGTCAACATCATACAAAAATTCAGTCATTCAAATCACTTTCTTATGAAATGCAACTGAAAGCAGACAGCAAACTTAAGATATTCAGAAAGAACAATGAGGGGGAAATCAAGAGAAAAGCTGTAGGCAGCTTTTGCTTCTTTCACCTTGAACCAGGTTATCCATATCTCACCATGTAGCATCATGAGTCCTCAGAGGGTGTCCTAGTCCAAAAAGCTCCTCAAAATTCCATTTAGGGTGCTTCTGATGGTTCCTGCTGGATTGTTGCAGGCACCCATTTTTAAAAACATCTTCCCATCGAAGAAAGAATCGAATCAAGAGGGTAGAACTAACCATGTGTCTCCATTCTTGGGGACTGCCAGGGTACTCGAGAATGCTCTTCAAGTTAGAGGAGTCCTTTTCCACAGGAAACATGTGAGAAGTCCAAAAAGTCCAAGGAGAAATTTTCAAGCATCTCCCAAACTCTATGATCACAGTCATAAGAAACCAAAGTGTGGCCTGGAGCAAAATGTAGTCCTTCTCCTCAGGAACCATGGGAGAGGGAATCCAGAAAGTCCAAGGAGAAGTCTCCATGCATCTTCCAAGCTCTACGATCACAGTCATAAGGAACCAAAGTTCCCAGTCAGGGAACCAAAGTGTGGCCCAGAGCAAAATGTTCCAGAGACAGAGAAACTGTCTCATGAAGAAAGAGTAGAAGCTTTGGAAAACCTCTTCATAAGTAGAAAGGCAGGCCATGGCGGCTTTACTTATCTGGTCTTCTTTGGTCTGCTGCATATGTGTGGATCCGAGATTCCTGTCCCTGTTCAGGTGCCATTATGCAGGGCTAGTTTCACGGGTAGGAGACAGATGAACAGGGACACATGGCTGAGTGGTACGCAGTTCACTCTTTATTCATGTGGAACGCAACACAATCTAAGCTATCTCTAATCATAATCCTGTCCTTATATATACTCACCAAGTAGGGTGGTAACAGGATGTGACATAGAGAAGGTGGAGTGAAAAAAGACTGGTGAAAATCAGGGTGTACTAAGAGAGGGGGCAGAACAAAAAGACATCAGGGATCAGTGGTGATTAAACCAATACCCTGTAGGCAGGGTGGTGCTTAGTTAACAGTGGTTATGTAAATAGAATACGGTGTTAAGCAGGGGGGATTAAACCAATGAAACAGAAGGGGTTTTAGAAGCAGAATTAGAACCATACCAACATTTGCTGATCACAACCTAGTCAACGCAATGAGTACCACCTTGGTATGCTGTGTACAGAGACATCAGGCATGGAATGTCAACCTTTCAGCCTCATTACTCAGGTGTGACCTTTCCTTTCATAGAATTCTCTAATTCCATTCCAGGTGGTTCCCTTCCCAGCAAAGTCTCAAAACCTACATATAGACCAGGTCCCATGAGGTAGGGCATATGTTCACGTGTATCCATAAATTAGGGCAAAATATATACCTGAAAGCAAAAGTACACAATAGTCTACAGTGAATCAGTATGAAGTTCATAATGATATAGCTTCTACTTAGACTTAGATACCCTCCTCACCTATTTCCTATTATACTTCCATCACTAACTCCCAAGCTAGTCTAATCAAAGCAAGGACTTTAAAAGCTGAATAAAGGCAAGAGACTGGTACACGTTAACAATGACTCTTTAGTCACTATCAGGCCACCCCATCAGCTGGGGCCCTAGTTGGGGAGTCCTGAGATTCCCAAGCAGACATGATGGCCCAAGACCTCAAATAAATCACTATCTCCATTGTTACTGGTCATCTATATCAGGAACAACAAAACAACCCCTTTATGGACTCCCATAGGACCTTGCCCTCAACTTGGATCAACAAGGGTAGAGAATGTTCCATCCTCCCTCATCCTCCAAAGGGAGGATAGACAACATATTTGATGTCCCACCTGAGGAAGATGGGTCCTGATACTGGGGCAGCTTGGAATGTTCCTACTGATGACCATAGAATGTGAACTCAGATCTACAGGGATGCAGAGCTCACATAGGCTCCTAAGATGAATATGGGCTCCAGATCACATCAAATCAATAGGGTTTATAGTCAACAATATTTATACACCTTTCCCATATTTGGGAGCTACTCGCTTCCCTGATCCACCTTTCTAGTCCTTTTTCCAGCCATGACTTCATCTCCTCAGTCAGTAACTTAGAACCACCTGAATATCTGATTCCAGGCTCAGGGGAAAAAAAACAAACTAATATAGCCACAACCCTTTAGAATATAACTAAAATATGCCTACTAGCTATCTACAAAATGAAGACACCCCCCTCCCGCAACTCTTCATCTACACTATTCCAGCCTTTCGGTTCAACAACTTGTTTGGCTTTATATGTTAACTCTTTTCAGCCACCAGGTTACAGATGCTAACATGATGCCAACCAGATTTCCCTGGGCAGACAACCTCACCAATGTGTCCTGGAGCTCTGATTCCCCAGAGACCTGCCCCACCAGGGAAAGAGGGAGGCTGACTGAGAGTATGGATCGACTTGTCAACACCCATGTTCAGTGGGGAAGCAATTACAGAAGCCAGACCTTCCACCTTCTGCATCCTACAATGACCTTGGGTCCATACTCCCAGAGGGTTAAAGTATAGGAAAGCTATCAAGGGAGTGGATGGGATATGTAGTTTTGGTGGTGGGAATTGTGTGGAGTTGTACCCCTCTTATCCTATGGTTTTGTCAGTGTTTCCTTTTTATAAATAAAATATAATAATAATAATAATAATAACAATCTGCTTTTCAATATTACATATTCTATATACCATCGAGGTTAGCAGGAACTTATTGGAGCCCTTATTGATATTTATGCTAATTTATCTATGCAATTTGACTTAATTTAGTCACACTCTACCTGATTCTTTACTCACTGACTTGAGATTCACACTGAATGGCTTTTGGGTTAATTTGTTTGGAAATAATTTATGGAGGTTAAGTTATTGTTTTCAATAATATATTTAAAGATTTGTTTTTATCAGACACTTATATCTGTTTTTCCCTGGTCTGTTCCTGGTTCCTATGTCTTTTTTTTTATTTGTGACTATTCAGTTTATTATTGTTGTTGTTGTTGTTGTTATTATTGTTATTAGGGTTAATTGTTTACAATAAATACAGTCAGTTTAATAAAAAAATGATGGAGTTCTACCAGGTGACAAGGAATAAAACCCCTATAGGTTGAAATCTAAACTTAAATGATATTAATCAGTATAAAGCATTTTTATGTAGCTAAAACAATTTTAATTTTAGATCATTGTATGTGAGATAAGAAACCAAAAAAGGATACAACAGCAAAAAAGGATTCATCTTTAATATGTATTTTACTTTTAATTTTCACAGTGAGGTAGGAAACAAACTTTTGTTTATCATTGGTTTATGAATAAGAGGTTTAGCAAGTGATGAAGTGACTTGTCCAAATTCAGTCCCACATTTGGTAAGTTATGTAATTTGTCCTCAAGTTCAGCTTGTCGAAATGAAGTCCTGGTTTCTGCACTAAACTAAAGCTACCTTTTAAATATATTAAATCTAGGATGAATACTGAAGATAGTCACCAACCAACGTAAAATCAATCTATGCTAAAATGTCAAAATCTGAAGAGAAAAAAAGGAAACTTTGGTGTCAGAGATTTCTTTATAGATAGTATGTTAATCTTGCATATATATTACAAGTAAAATAACTAAGACTTATACTACAGGAAAGTAATCATTCCTTAGAAGCAAAATTTTTACTGAGTGGTAAATTTTATTTTAGTGCAATGTTAGAGTGAACCCACTCTGAAATTTTGCACCTGAAAAGCAATTATATCTTGGTTTCTGAAGACTAGTTAATGCAGCTATTCTGGCAATGTCATTTGAATATCTTTAAATATATTATTGAAAACAATAACTTAACCTCCATAAATTATTTCCAAACAAATTAACCCAAAAGCCATTAATGCACCAGCTGATGCAATTAACCAGTACTTCTAACTAGCTGATGTGGTAATTTTTGAATAGGAGATGAACATATGGAAGCTAAGAATGCATGAGGTTTTTCTGTAGATGTCAAACTAAATATCACAACCCAAGGAAGCAGGAAAAAGAAAATAAGTATGTATAAAACTGTATAAGCAAACAGAATATGAATACTTCTAGGATGACTGATCACAGGTACATTTGGAATTCGAAAATGGCTGACATAAGAAGATATGATGATGCAGAAAGTGGAAGGTCTAGCTTCTGTAATTGAACTCCCAGAGGGTTAAAGAATAGGAAAGCTACCAAGGGAGGTGATAGGATATGAACTTCTGGTGGTGGGAACTGTATGGAGTTGTACCCCTCTTATCCTATGGTTTTGTCAGTGTTTCTTTTTTATAAATAAATAATAATAAAAGAAGATATGGTGAGGTCTATTCTCACCTTATCACAATAAGTTTATCCTGCTAACCACTGAAAGTAACTGTAAATGTTCTGTAGTGTTTTGTTTGGAAACGTTTCAAACCATAAATTTGCAGTACAGGAACATCATGTTTCTGCCCAGACTATAGCTCTTATCTTGGATCTCTCTCTCATGGCCTCCTCTCAGCCATTATCTTCATTTAAAATAGGCTAGTTAACACTTCTGAGTTGCTAAGACCCGCTAAACATGTATTGGATCTTGTTGTTGTTGTTGGATATTGCATTTCTCCCCGCTTTGAACTTGTGCTCTGCTAAGAACCACTGTTAAACCTACATCTGTAACAGATTAAAGGCAAGTCTACTGTGGCTTTTGAACATCAAACAGTCAGTGTTATACATGAATCAAGTAAATTGGATAGTACAGGCTCTTTCCCCCACCCCTTCATGCTAGAAAACCCTTCATTATCATTCTTATTGTGACTGCTATTCTTTACTTCCCTGGTGAAGCTAGATACACATCAGAAGTGATAAACACCATCTCCTCAGACAACATGTTTTTTAATCCACAGCACAGAAATAGGAAGCAAAGGATAGGAAGCAAAGATGGGAGGGGAAAGGCAGAGAAAGCATAACAGGATAGGAAGAAAGAAGAAATTTGAACTGACCGACTAAAGCCTTTTTAGAAAAGGTCACATATATTTCCCAATAGATAAAGACTATTTACTGAAACGGTTCTGCTCTGAATCCCAAAATCTGATTAAGAGCATGGTCTGAATTTGATGTAGCTTCTCCATATTAAAGAAAATTTCCTGTGGAGTTTAAGCCTTCGTTAGTGGGAAGAAATCAGTACTAAAGTACAGCTGCTTCAGTCTGATCTGATTTGTCACTTAGCTTCAAGATGGAACCTCAAGTAGCAAAAATAAAATTAAATTAAATTAAAAAAATAATGAGCAGTTCAGTCTGACATAATCTTTGGGATTTTAAGACTTAATCACTATAGAGTCAGTGTTGTTGCTTTCTAATAAGCTTCCTTACCTTACTACCTTGAACCTGTGACTTTTCCCAAATCATTCATATTCAAAATTCTAGGCAAAATGTAGTGAAAGGTGTGCTCTGTATACGTGTGCTCAGTTTCCACTGTCAACATTGGTTGGACAAATATTGTTCCTTGGGAGTCCAAAAGAAAGTCTACAAATGTGAGGGCATAATACACTATTTCTGTTGTAGAAATTCCCAGAATTTAAACTCTTTCCAATTAACTCCCAAATGGCAGAATACCAATCTGAAGTCACTGAATTAAACTGATTATTGAAATCCATTGTTTTCTTAATATTTCAGAGATTTTTCTTTCCTTTGTATACTCTGGATTTAATCTAATCCTGGCTTAGTCTTTCCAATTTTCATATCATTCAAGGAGCTTAGAGTATTCTAACTTATTCTGTTTACCTAACCACTACTCTAATTATTTATATTTTTTGTCAGTTTTCACACAGGAAGGAGGGTGGTTAAGTGCTGCTCATGAGGTATCACTTTCTCCTCCACACACCTACTCTTCCCTTACTGCACCTGTGCTTGCTCCAACACATCACAACAGGTTTGTTCCTTCATGGAAGTATAGTAGTCTAATACATTTAGAATAAAACTACCACAGGTCTCTCACCTGCAAGTCGTCATTAATACAATTTCGAACACACCTGTCATCTCAATTTCCTTTAGCAAAGCAGTTTCTTAGAGACACACAACAACTATAACTGATTGATAATGATTAAGGCAAACAAAAGCGATATTTTATTAACCAACTTTCTTTTAAAAAAACAATGGTTTAGTGGTCTGGGAGGTGGCACAGTAGATGAGGCGCTGGACTCTCAAGCATGAGGGTCCTAAATTCAATCCCTGGCAGCACGTATACCAGAGTGACATCTGGTTCTTTCTCTCTCCTATCTTTCTTATTAATAAATTAAAAAAACCTTTTTAAAAAAAATGGTTTAGGGGATTGGGAGGTGGAATACCTGTTTGGGCACTGACATTATCATGTTCAAAGATCAGGGTTCAAGCCTGGTCCTTACACTTGTGGTGAAGCTGGCCAGCAGGCCTGCAGGTCTATCATCTATCGATCTATCTATCTATCTATCATCTACATATATATCTTGCCCTCCACTCTCAATTTCTCCCTGTCTTATCAAATAAATGAAAAAAAAATTAAAAGTGAGTGGTGGGTTTGCCATGCAGGTACTGAGTCCAGCCCAATCCTGGTGGCAGGGAAAAAAATTCTACATGATCAGATCTTACAACTTATACTTATGAAACTGAGAAATAATATTTTTTGATGAAGTCCTTTGCTGCAAGTTCTTGCATATTCTTTGTGGCTGTATATCAGGCTTCAAATACAACCAAAATTGTCATAACCAGCAATAACTGTAATCTGTTAAATAATGCTTTCTTAATTTGACCAAGGATAGTCATCTGTTATGAAAGCCTTGTCCTTCTTCATGAACTATACAAAGCATTTGTCCCAAATCCTGTCTTTGTAGCAATCAGTATCTACAGCTTTAGTCAACATGTCAGAAATCACAGTAGCAGCAATCCCCAGAAATACATCTTCTGCAGGTATTAAAAAGTTTCAAGAAATGTTCAAGGAATAATTTTCCTACTGGAATTCTATTACATATATTAATTGAATGTGCATTCTAATTAAGTTAGTGCTGCAGAAAAGAGATTTTTCTTTAACAGTAGTATCACTACTATAAAAACCATTATGTGGATATGTTGTTGAATCACAAATTCTAGCTATTATGAGAAGAGCACTCTATTAAAGTCAGGCTATTTTCTCCATTCATCTTTTTAAAAAATTGTACAATATATTAGTTTTTACAAGGATTCATTTTTAGGCCTAACAGAAGTTGTTAAGATATCACTTACAGACCCATTTAAGTGTTCACTGCTGAATCTGTGGCCTTTGAACACATACTGAATTATGGTACCTGTCAAAGATGCACATCCCAGCCAAAAGGCAATCAGGGGCAGGGAGGGATCCAGGGGAAAAGCAGAAAAGTACCCCATCTATATCCATCTGTTTGTCTACTTAAGTTGCTTACACTTTTAAAACTATGTAACATATTTCAAAGAGACAGGCTCAATTTTCAAGTCAAACAACAGATAATGGCATCAGGGATGCCTGCAACCACAAAGGAAATATACATTAAAGCAGACAAAACATCAGTTAAACGTTTGCATAAGCAGCCGGATGGAAATGAGATTTCAAAGAGTCCTCTTATTACCTGGTATTCACTCAGCACTGTATGTTTGTAGGACACTTCTAGTCATTAAAATCACAGAGCGTTACTCTTATCTGCGTTATGCTTGCTCCTCAGCTCATATACAATACATAATACTAAGTAATTTGTCAGAGACTACTTAGCACATCAGCACAAGGACATGAATAACCTCTTCAGAAAAATAAGATGTTTTGGTCACTTTTGGAAGGTGAAACTCATTAACTTTGAAATTGGAGTCCAGAAAAACGTAAAAAAAAGTTCAATTTTGAACTAAAATTACATGAAACAAAAGCTTAGTCTGTCTTATTTACTAGCATCCTACATGGTATGAGATAAATAAAGCCAGAAGTAAGTGAAGCAGTGAATCAGTAAGTCAGTCAATAACATGGAGATTTCTAACCTACAGAAACTTGATGACTACAATCAAAGTTTTAAATAAGAAACTAGGAAAATGTATTTTTGTTTGTTTTTATTGACTGATTTTAGTCTGGTGTTTCTTCATCCATGACACATTTGATTTTTGTATGACTTGAGAAGAGAAAATACTCCTGAAGAGATAACACACTTTGGGGAAAGGATAAGTTAGTTATATGTGAAAGAAAAGTCATAAAATTTTATATCCAGGATTTACTTTTTTTTTTTTCCCAGAGCACTGCTCAGCTCTGGCTTATGGTAGTACAGGAGGAGTGAGGTACGAGGGACTAAACTTGGGACTCTCAGGCAAGAGAGTCTCTTTTCATAACCATTATGCTATTCACCCCTGCCACAGGCTTTACTATCTAATATATGTTAAGGGGTTACCTTCTGACTCTGGAAGACAATGTAACTATGATATACCAATAAGAACAAGTAGAGTGGCCAAAAGTTGGAGTAAAGTGGATAAGAGACAGCTAAGCTGCTTTTAGGCCATAACAGTAGTTGAATTTTGGATCTTTATGTATATTATAGACATAATGACTGAGAATTCACGAATGACCAAATGGCCCTTCTTAACATTTCCCTTGGTTTTGGTCAATGGAGAGAGAGAGATAGACTGGAGAGTGGGAAGAAGATGAATGAAAAGTCAATATGAATGAGCACAAGGAGATAATTGCAATATTGAGGCATAGGAAAGAAAGAAAAAGTATCTAAAGAAATTGTGGTTGAATATGTATTATTTGTGCATCTTAGAAATCTGAGAATTTTATAAAAGCAGTAAATATTGAACCCAGAAAAAAATTCCTGTATATTATTTCAGGATTTTCAATGGTTTTAAAAGTCATCCTTTCAGGGAACCAGACCCTGTCATCTCTAACAAATGTGATCTTAGAAAGTATATTTGCATCCTGTTGGCATTTCTGAGAGGCCTTGAAGTCACACATATCACAAGGAGTTATTCCTTTTAAAATACCACACAAAATTATTTCTATATCTTAAATCTTTTCTCTCAAAGCATAGTGAGGAGATATTCTTGAACATATAGGAAAAAAGGACCAAATATTTCAAAATTCTTGTCATCATGAAGTGGTAGTGGAAAGTGGGGAGAATATTATCCAATGGCATGTTTGAATCACAGTGTATCCCTAAGTGACTCTGAGTAATAATTACTCTGTGTTTCATTTTCCTTACATGTAAAATAGAAATAATAATAGAATTTATTTCAAAAGATGAATTAGTCATGACTATTAAATGTGTGGATATATATATTTAAAAAAATACATCAAGGGAGAGAATGTTCCATCCTCGGAAGAGAAATTGGACAACATATTCTATGCTACACCTGAGGAAGATGGGTCCTGATATTGGGGCAGCTTGGAATGTTCCTACTGATGACCACAGAATATGAACTCAGATCTACAGGGATGCAGAGATCACATAGGCTCCTAAACTGAATATGAGCCTCAGATCACACCAAATTGATGGGGTTTATAGTCAATAATATTTATACCACTTTCCCATATTAGGGAGTTACTCTCTTTCCTGATGCAGCTTTCTGGTCCTTTTTCCAGCCATGGCATCATCTCCCCAGACAATAACTAGGATCGACCTGCATATTAGGTTTCAGGCTTAGGAAAAAAAAAATACTAGTATAGCCACAGGCCCTTTGGAATATAACTAAAACATGCCTACTAGCTATCTACAGAACAGAGACCCCCCCCCCAACTCTTCATCTACACTACACCAGACTTTAGGTTCATAATTAGCTAAAACTTGTTTGACTATATGTTAACTCTCTTTTTAGCCACCAGGTTCCAGTTGCTAACATGACGCCAACCAGGTTTCCCTGGGCAGACAACCCCACCAATGTGTCCTGGGGCTTCGGTTCCCTAGAACCCTGCCCTACTAAGGAAAGAGAGAGGCAGGCTGGGAGTATGGATCGACCTGTCAACACCCATGTTCAGCGGGGAAGTAATTACAGAAGCCAGACCTTCCACCTTCTGCATCCCACAATAACCTTGGATCCATACTCTCAGTGAGTTAAAGAATAGGAAAACTATCAGGGGAAGGCATGGGATACGGAGTGTGAATTGTGTGGAGTTGTACCCATCTTATCCTATGATTTTGTCAGTGTTTCCTTTTTATAAATAAAAAATAAATTAAATAAATAAATAAATAAAAATTTAAGAATAAAAGAAACTTAAAAAAACAATATCTAATATATAGTCTATTTGATTGAGCATCTTTATTAATATTGTCTCTTAAGACCTTGTTGTGTTTGAAATAATTGAATTATGTTCAGAGGAATTGATATCTTAGGGGCCCTGATTCACCTGTCACACAACATATTTTGCCAACCCTGAGGTTGGCAAAAAAAATACTTGTTATACTGCTCTAAACAAAATCAGGTCATAAATTCCTATATAAAAATTGTTATTGAGAGCACATCTACTCTCTCTAGTTTAAACTATTATAGAACATGACTTGGAATTATCCACTGCCATAGTGATGTCCATGCTGTCTTGTGGCATTGCCCATGAGGCTAATAATTAGTGTCCCTTTAGTCACCCTATGTATCACTTGAAAAACCCAGAGTAAGTGATATTGGTACATTTTTAAATGTATACAGTGATTACTGCACTGCTACCTATTTTACAGTAAAGTCACTTTAGTTACTTACTGGGGTTTAAAAATAACCCAGAATTCATTTCACAGTTGGAAGGATAACATAATGTTGAACACTCAAAAGGTGTATGGCACTGTGAATATTGTCTTCATTCTAATAGCCCCATCCCCTGGAACTGAAGCACATGACTAAAGCATTAAGTCATTTTCTGAAATCCTGCTGCTACCAGATGACTCCACAAACATGCACTTAGCCATATTCTCCTTGGGCATGTGACTCTGTGGTTGTAAATAGATACCAATCCAATTTACATTAACTCTTTCAGGTACACCTCAACTTCTGCAACTGAATAGAAGACATAAAAGCATCAATTTACTAAATGGTTTTGAGTTATTCTCAACTATTCTTGGAAAATGATGGTAAGCCTTAAAGAATTTCAAAGGTTGTAAAATAAAAGAGGAGTATGAAAAATTATACCACTTAGGATTTCTGAGACCAGTAAAAACATAGAGTCTATGCAAGCTATAAACCAAAACGTGCATGTTATAATTGTAGAAATAACCACCTAAAAAACATTGTGTGCAGGATAGTTAAATGGGCTTGTTGGATAATTAATTTCTCATATGTTTGTTAGCCTTTTGGATCTCCTCTGAGGTGAATGTTTTGTTCATATCCTCTGCCCATTTTTGGATGGGGTCATTTGCTTTTTTGCGGCTAAGTTTGCTGAGCTCTTTATATATTTTGGTGATTAGTTTCTTGTCTGATGTCTGGCATGTGAAGATCGTCTCCCATTCTGTGAGGGGTCTCTCTGTTTGTTTAATAGTTTCTTTGGATGTGCAAAAGCTTTTCAATTTGATGTAGTCCCACTGGTTTGTTTCTGCTTTAGTCTTCCTTGCAATTGGGTTTGATTCATCAAAGATGTCCTTGAGGTATAGGTGGGAAAGTGTTTTACCAATGTTTTCCTCTAAGTATTTGATTGTTTCTGGTCTGACATCTAGGTCTTTGATCCATTTGGAACTGATATTTGTTTCTGGTGAGACAAAGTGGTTCAATTTCATTCTTCTGCATGTTACAACCCAGTTTTCTCAGCACCATTTATTGAAGAGAGCCTCCTTTTCCCATTTAATCCTTTGGGCCTCCTTATCAAAGATTAGATGTCCATAGGTGTTGGGATTTATTTCTGGGCTTTCAATTCTGTTCCACTGGTCTGTGTGCCTATTTTTGTTCCAGTACCATGCTGTTTGGATGATGATGGCTTTATAATATAGTTTAAGGTCTGGGAGTGTGATGCCTCCATTTCTGTTTCTTTTCCTCAAGATGGTTTTGGCAATTCTAGGTGTTTTCAGGTTCCAGATAAATGATTGTTGTGTTTATTCTATTCTCTTAAAGAAGCTTGGTGGAACTTTGATGGGTATTGCATTAAATTTGTATATGGCTCTGGAGAGAATATTCATTTTTATGATATTTATTCTTCCAATCAATAAGCATGGGATATCTTTCCATTTCTTGGTATCAGTTTCTATTTCCTTGAGTAGCGGCTCATAGTTTTCACCATACAAGTCTTTCACTTCTTTGGTCAACTTTATTCCTAGGTATTTGATTGATTTTGCTGAGACAGTAAATGGGAGTGATTTCTGGATGTCTTCTTCTTCAGATTTAGTGTTTGCATAAAGAAATGCCACTGATTTTTGGACATTGATTTTTTAGCCTGATACCTTGCTATATTGCCTAATAACTTCCAGTAGTTTTCTGCTGGCTTCTTTAGGTCTTTCTATGTATACTATCATATCATCTGCAAATAGTGAGAGCTTGACTTCTTCCCTTCCAATCTGTATTCCTTTGATTTCTTTCTCTTGCCTGATTGCTATAGCAAGAACTTCCAATACTATGTTGAAGAGTAATGGTGACAGTGGACAGCCCTGTCTAGTCCCCGATCTGAGGGGGAATGCTTTCAGCTTCTGTCCATTGAGTATGATGTTGGCTGTAGGTTTGCTATATATAGACTCCACTATCTTGAGGAATTGCCCATATATTCCCATTTGTTGTAGAGTTTTGAGCATGAATGGGTGTTGTATTTTGTCAAAGGCTTTCTCTGCATCTATTGAGATAATCATGTGGGTTTTGGCTATGCTTTTATTGATGTGGTGAATGACATTGATTGACTTACGGATGTTGAACCAGCCTTGCATTCCTGGGATGAACCCCACTTGGTCATGATAAACAATCTTTTTGATGTGTTGCTGTTTCTGGTTGGCCAAGATCTTGTTTAATATTTTGGCATCTATGTTCATCAGAGATATTGGTCTGTAGTTTTCCTTTTTTGTTCTGTCCCTATCAGCTTTTGGTATCAGGGTGATGTTGGCTTCATAGAAGGTGGAAGGGAGTATTCCTGTTTCTTCAATCTTATGGAATAGCTTAAGAAGTATGGGTATTAACTGTTTCCTGAAAGTTTTGTAGAATTCGTTTGTGAAGCCATCTGGTCCAGGACTTTTTTTGTTGGGGAGATTCTTAATAACGGTTTCAATTTCTTTGTCTGTGATTGGAGCATTTAGATTTTGTAGTTCTTCTTGGTTCAGTTTTGGAAGGGCATAGGTTTCTAGGAATTGTTCCATTTCTTCCAGATTCTCTAGCTTGGTGGCATATAGTTCTTTATAGATGTTTCGCAGGATTCTCTGGATTTCTGTGGTGTCAGTTGTGGTATCTCTTCCATAGTTTACAATTCTATTAATTTGAGTCTTCTCTCTTTTTTGTTTGGTGAGTCTGGCTAGGGGTTTGTCAATTTTGTTTAATCTTTCAAAGAACCAACATTTGGCTTCATTGATCTTTTGTATGGTTCTCTTATTTTCGATGTTGTTTATTTCTGCTCTAACTTTAGTGATTTCTGTCCTTCTGGTTGCTTTAGGGTTCCTTTGTTTCTCTTCCTCTAACTCCTTGAGGTGTGCAATAATGTTGTTCATTTGAGCTTCTTCTTGGTGTTTAATATGTGATTGTACGGCTATAAGTTTCCCTCTCAGTACTGCTTTAGCTGTGTCCCAAATATTTTGATAGGTTGTGTCTTCATTTTCATTTGTTTCCAGGAACATTTGAATTTCCTGCTTGAGTGAGTCTCTGACCCAGTGGTTCTTAAGGAGCATGTTGTTTACTTTCCAAATTCTGTGTCTTTTAATAATTTTCTGTTTGTTGTTAAATGTTAGTTTTACTCCACTGTGGTCTGAAAAGATACTTGGGATGATTTCAATGCTCTTGAATTTATTGATGCTGTCTTTGTGGCCTAACATATGGTCTATCCTTGAGTATGTGTTATGTGGATTTGAAAAGAAGGTGTATTCCAGTTTTTTGGGGTGGAGGAATCTGAAAATCTCCAAGAGGTCTAGTCTGTCAATCTCTTCATTCAGTTCTCTTGTATCTTTATTGGTTCTCTGCTTTGTTGATCTGTCTAAGTGTGAGAGTGAGGTATTGAAGTCTCCCACTATTATTGTATTACTATTGATGTATTTTTGAAATTCTTTCAGTAGGTGCTTAATGTATTTAGATGGTCCCTCGTTGGGTGCATAGATGTTAATAATTGTTAAGTCTTCTTGGCTGATTGATCCTCTAATCATTATGTAATGTCCTTGCCTATCTTTTATTATTTTATTTAATTTAAAATCTTTCCTGTCTGAGATGAGAATGGCTGTTCCTGCCCTTTTTTGTGGACCGTTAGCCTGTATGATAGTTTTCCATCCTTTCACTTTAAGTCTGTGTTTATCTTGTTGTGACAGATGGGATTCTAGCAAGCAGCATATGGTTGGGTTATGTTTTCTGATCCATCCCCCCACCCTGTGCCTTTTGATGGGTGAGTTTAAGCCATTGACATTTATTGATATTATGGATTTAATGTATTGTAGTGCCATTGTTCAAAAAAGTTTTTTTGTTTGCTCTGATATATTGCAAGTATTATAGTGATGTTCTTGTTTATAAGAGGTCTTTTAGAACCTCTTTCAGGGCCGGCTTGGTGATGGTTGCCTCCTTTAACTGTTGTTTGTCTAAGACAGTTTTGATCCTTCCATCTAGTTTGAACGAAAGTCTAGCAGGATATGTTATCCTTAGTTGAAACCCTCTTTCATTCAGGGCTCGATAGATATCTTGCCACTCCCTTCTGGCTTTTAGAGTTTGAGTGGAGAAGTCTGCAGATAATCTTATGGGTTTTCCCTTGTATGTGACTTTTTGTTTCTCTCTTGCAGCCTTTAGGATCCTTTCTTTATCCTTACTTCTTCTCATTGTGACTATGATGTGTCTTGGTGTCTTCAGGTCTGGGTTGATTCTGTTTGGTACTCTCTGGGCCTCTTGAATCTTGATATCCTTTCTGTTATTCAGGTCTTGGAAGTTTTCTTCTATTATTTCCTCTAGTATGTTTGCTTCCCCTTCCTCTCTTTCTTCCTTTGGCAGGCCAATTATACGAATGTTACTTCTTTTGAGATCATCCCATATGTCTCTGTTGTTGTTTTCAGTGTCTCTCAATCTCTTTTTAAGCTCTTTCACCTCTTTCTTAGTTTTCTCTAACTCATCCTCTGTCTGACTAATTCTGTTTTCTGCTTCTGTTAGTCTGCTTTCCCTTGCCTCAGCTTCTTTCTTCATTACAGCTATTTCAGCTTTCAGTTCTCTAATTGCCTCAAGATAATCAGTATTTTCCTTGGAGGTCTCAACTGTTGTTTCCCTAATACTGCCATTCCTTTCCTCCAATGTTGTTTTCATTTCTGTGATTAATAATTTTATTATTGCTTGCATACTTTTCTTATCTATGGTTACTTCTGGCTGATTTGTAGTTTCTTCTGGGCTCTTGTCTTCATTCATTGGAGTAGTAGTTTTATTTGTTTTTGATCTACCCATTTTTTTTGATTTATGTGTTTCTTTTTTTTTTATGCTCTGTTGTTCCTCAGTTGTTGTGTCTTGAGTACAAGTAACACTGTACTAAATACCTTTATGACAATTGCACTCACCAACCTCAGGAATTACAGTAGCAACTGAAACAAGTATTGAAGTAGTTTAATCGTTACCAGTTAGCCAAACAATTTCTCCAGTCTGTGAAAAAATAGTAACCAAATCCCAGTGAAGAAAGAGAAAAGAAAGGATAGCAAGAATAGACAGTTATGCCAATCTACTATCCACTGTATATTCTAGGGGTAACAAGAGGGAAAAGGGAACTAGAGCAGAGATACACACATAGAGTCCACTCTGAGTCCAATTTCTTCCCCGAAGTAATTCACAAATTCAGAAAGGCAAAGAAGGAAGAAGTGTATGACAAGATAAAAAGAGAGAGAGAGAGAGAGACAAGAGAGAGAAAAGGGAGAAGATAAGAAAAAGAGCTTTAATTAAAAAGAAGTGAAAGGAAATTCCCAAATGTGTATCAGTGAATTCAAAAAAGCACCCTGTTTGGTGGTGTGGGGGATCCTACTAGGAGCTGGTCCCCAGGGACTGCTTATGGGGGGGGGGCAGGAAGGTGGTATGCTTGAAAATTAAAAGGAAGAAAAAATATTTTTTCCCCTTTTTTCCCTACTCTAATTCTTAACCCAAATTAAGTTATAGTCTTCTTTGGTGTCACCGCTAGGACCCCTTATTGGCTGGCCTGCTAAAGGCATAAAATCCTACCGTTTCCAGGAGATGTGGTCGGAGCTCAACCACTAGCAGCTTCTTAGTCTGCCATTAAGAAAAAGCCCCAATTCATTTCTCAATGACATTTTTCTCCAAACTAAAATTAAGTTTCTATTTTACTCCTTCTAAATGTGACTAAAAAATAATAACCATGGAACTAAATTTAAGACTCGTTAGCAATTGTGAAAAATTTCACAGTATAGTTGAACACTAAACAAGTATATGCAGATTACATAATGAATTAGTAGGACAAGCACTGACATTCTTACAGGAAATCAAAAACCGCTTTCGTGATTGTCATTAACCCTTTCTGAATGTTACCACTTGAATCCTTGGAAATAATTACATCCCAGGATCCTAATTCCCAGCTCCATTATTTGACCATTTTTTTCTTTTTTGGTGTTTGAAAGACCTTAATTTAACATCTTTGAAATTTCAGTAGACTACTTTTATAGTTGCTCCCAGTTCATTAATAAATTCATTCTAGGAGGCAAATCATCTGGTTTCATAATAACCATGTCCTGAAGACTCAGTGGAGAGCTATTTATCAGCAATATCTGATCTTTCAATTCCTTTTTATAAGAGTTTTTAATCCCTGATAACGTTCGAACACAGTAAAACCAAGAATAAGTTCAAATAGAGAGTTTATCTCAATTTAAAATAGACTTTTAAATTGCTAAGATTTTGTAGTTGCATTGATCATTCCCATCTTTCTTTAAGATAATCTCTATAAACAAGAATGGGTTCTGTTATTACCAAATTGAAAGCATCAAGTGACAACAAAAAGAATTTTGAAAAGTGTCATTTAGTCTGAACAGGTTTTATGTTTAATCGATATCCCAAGGTCAAGTCAGGCAAACTATTCACAACTACTATGGTTTCCTTTCAGCTTTATTGTACCTAAAATATTGCATTCTAATTTCCAGAATAGTAGTGCTATTTCACAAAACAATGTCACCTCAAATTTCTGCAGATGCTACTGCAGATGCTACTGCAGAAATACTACAGTTTATGTATTATTATATGAGTTACATTAAAAATTATACCTCTATGTAGGAATCCCAGGACTCCCTGACTAGGGCCCCAGCTGATAGGGTGGCCTGACAGTGACTAAAGGGTGATCATTAAAGTATGCCAGTTTCCTACCTTTATTCAGCTTTTGTAGTCTTTACTTTGATAATGTTAGTTTTGGAATGACTGAGGGAAGTGTAATGGGAAGTAGGTGAGGAAGGTATCTAGGTCTAAGTAGAAACTATTTCATTAAGAACTTTATAGTAGCTTTTTATGTCTTTCTACTTGCTTTATTTATTGACTCACTGCAGACTATCGTGCACTTTTGCTTTCAGGTATATACTTTGCCCTAATTTATGGATACATGTGAACATATGTCCTGTCTCATGGGACCTGGTCTATATATAGATTTGGGGGCTTTGTTAGGAAGTGAACCACCTGGAATAGAATTAGAGAATCCTACGAGAAAGGAAAGGTCTCACCTGAGTAATGAGGCTGAAAGGTTTACATTCCACACCTGACATCTCTGTACACAGTTCGAAGTGAAGCATGCAATGATTAGGTTTGGATCAGCAGATGCAGTCTCAGTTGGTATGAACTGAGAGCAGCATGCAGGAAAGTGAGCACCACCCTAGAGGTTCCAGGACTGGGGGAGATATGGCTTTATAGAGGAAGTGGGAGGTTCCTGTAATAATGAAAATTATTTGGCAATTGGGTTGACTTTGAAAATACCATTGTTAAGATTTGCTGTATCATATACATCACCATAATTTATGTCCTTTGACATTATTTATATATAGCAGTGTCTTATGAAGTAATGCTACTGGTTGTTTCTGTTCTCCCTGGTCTAAGCTTTTAGGAGAGTCAACATGTCAAAGAACAAGTCATTACTAGAAATGTATTAACAATTTGAGACCAAATGTTAAAATTCAGTCTGATTACATGTTTGAAGTCTTAAGTGCTTAGACTGAAGGAACATATACTCAGCTTATGGTCCCACACATACATGATAGGCCTAGACCTTAAATAGATCCCTATCTCCATTGTCACTAGACATCTCCATCAGGAACAACACAATGGGTTCCTTTGTGGGCCCTGATAGGACCTTGCCCTCATTGTGGGTCAACAGTGGTAGAGAATATTCCATCCTCCAGAAGGAGGTTTGATAACATACTTTATCTGCCACCTGAGGAAGACAGGTACTGAAATTGGAGCAGCTTGGTGCATTCCTATTCATGACCACTGAATGTAAGCTCAGACCTATCCCGAGGTTACATAGGCTCCTTAGCTGAATATGGGCCCCAGATCACATCAAATCGATTGGCTTTACAGTCAACAATATTTATACACCTTTCCCATATTTGGGAGCTACTCTCTTCCCTGATGCAACTTTCTAGCCCTTTTTCCAGCCATGACATCATCTCCACAGACAACTTGGTTCCACCTGCATATCAAATGTCAGGCTTAGGAAAAAATTAGAATAGTCACGGGCCATTTGGAATATAACTACAATAGACCTACTAGCTATTTTCTTAATGGAGACCCCAAATCTTTATCTATAATATTCCAGTGTTTAGGTTCATGACTAGTCAGCAATTTGTTTGGCTTTATATGTTAACTCTTTTTTCAGCCACCAGGTTCCAGATGCTAACATGATGCCAACCAGACTTCCCTGGGCAGACGACTACACCAATGTGTCCTAGAGACCCACTTGTCCAGAGGCCTGCTCCTCTAGGGAAAGAGAGAGGCAGGCTAGGAGTATGGATTGGCCAGCCAACACCCATGTTGAGAGAGGAAGCAATTACAGAAGCCAGACCTTCCACCTTCTGCACCTCATAATGACCCTGGGTCCATACTTCCAGAAGGTTAAAGAGTAAGAAAGCTATCAAGGAAGGGGACGGGATATGGAGTTCTGGTGGTGAGAATTGTGTGGAGTTGTGCTCATCTTATCCTATGGTTTTGTCAGTGTTTCCTTATAAATAAATATTTAAAAATGAAGTTTATGACTTTAATTAATTCTTTTAATCAATATATCTATATAAAATTCACAAATATGTATGTCACAAAAGAAATTTCTGTTAGAAAGTAGTACATTCTGAAATAAAAAGACAGTTTAATATTTAAATATACCTAAACAATGTAATGTAACCTTAACTTTCTGTCTGTCTCCTTTTCTTATTGGGGGCTAATAGTTTTACAGTATGGTCTTTAATACATATACATGACCTCTCACCTCCTCATTATTGTTGTCTAAGACACACACCAGAATGCCAGTGTCCCTTCACTCTCTCCCTTTTCCTCTTTTCCTCTTTTCCCAGAGTCCTTTGCTTTGGTGCTATACACTATACCCAGTCCAAATTTTATTTTATGTTTTCCCTTCATTTCTTCCTTTATTTTAAAGTTCCACTTATAAGTGAGATTATTCAGAAACCTTAACTTTTAGCATAGGATGAATAAAATAAATATTGGGTTGGAGTCAATAAAGATTGGCTAATATTCAGGTTTAATTTGACCACATAATTCTCTGGAGACACTAGTAACATAAGTTCTACAAGTTTCTAAGTATAATAAAACAAAAAGTAAACCAACATATTAGATATAATGTAAGTGAATGTTAAATAACAAACTGTTGAGTATACTATGTATTTTGTAACAAATGCGTAAGAAAAATGCTAATGTTCATTTTTCAGTACTACTCTTTTTTTTTCACTAGGCTTATGACTTTTGGTGCCAGTAACTCCACTTCATTGTGTAGACTTTTTTTTCTTTCCTTTCTAATAAAGACAGATAAACTGAGAGAGAGGGAGAGAAAGAGAAGCACATATAGAGAGGCTCAACCCCTTATGAATCTTCCTTTCTACAGGTGGGGACCAGAGACTTGAACCAGGTCCTCACACATGGTAATATGTGCACTCTATCAGGTATATACCATTGCCCATTCCCCATACGCCTTCTTTAACAGAATTTTATAAAAAGACATCCAAGATACTCCCTGATAAATAAAATTCTATACTTAGATCAATTTAGCAAGTATAGAAGCTTTCCTCCACTATATTTTCAATTCCTACTGCCTAAAACATCTGCTACATATAAGAATATATTTTACCTTTGCATCAAATGTATTAAGAGTATATGCCTACATTGCACCAAAGTAAATGACTCTAGGGTGGGGAGGAGTTTTCAAATCCTAGAACATGATTCCTGAAGAGAACATAGGTAGGGTATTAGATAGTTACGTGGAAAACAGAAATGTTACACATATACAAACTATTGTATCTTACTGTTGACTGTAAACCATCAATTTCTCCAATAAAGAGAAAAAAAGAGTATATGCCATTCTTGAAGTTGGGGAGAGAATCAACTGGACTTACATGCCAGTGGTTGCCATTATGGCCACAAACATTGCATTTTGTGGTTTTAGATGAGATTGGGTGTGTTCAGGGTGGTATGGCTATGTTTGTGGTTTTAAAATGAGGTTTTTTTCCATTTTCAGTAAGGACTCTAAGTTCATTCTACTCTTTTCAAAGTTACAGCAATTCTTACTCATTTTATTTGCTAAATTATTCTCATTCTATTCATTTGCCTCATGTATATCAACTACTACCTTACTAAACTACCGTTTCTTACTTGGATTGCCTCAGTACCTCCTGTGTCCTTCTGGAATCATGAAAGTAATTTCCAATGAATTATCCTATATTTTAGTTAGAAAAGTCACTTTGATATGGATAACTACTTATCAGACCATGTTATACTGATCTTTCCCTAATTCTTGCAAACAATCCCAATACTCTTTAAATAATGATATTTTGCATAGATTCTGCTTGTTTTTTTAACACTTTCATGTTAAAATATGAATGCTTAAAATATGCATGCACACCAGACATACATAGTTGAGGGAAGTCGCAGAAACAAAGTATCAAGAAGAAAAGTCAACAAAGAAATAGAGGTCTTACGAAGTCATCATAGAGATGAACCTAACAAATATATTCAGAACCTTTCATTACCCCCCAAATATACATTCTTTTCAAGTGTATATTGAACATTCCCAAGGGTTACAGTTGACAGCCTTAATAATGTGTGACTATTGAAATAATAAAAAATATCCTCTCTGACCATGAGCAGGTGAGGTTAGAAATCAACTACAAAAGGAAACAAAGAAATATACTAAAACTATGAGAAACTGAATAACACCTGGAAAAATTACAAGAACTTAAAAATTACTTGGAGAACAATTAAAATAAAGAAACTAACTACCAGGCCCTGTTGGTTATGGCAAAAAAAAAAACTGTCCTAACAGTGACATTTATAGCAATACAGGCCCATCTTAACAAGCAGCAAAGATCTCAGGTAAGCTACCTAACATCACAATTGAGACAACTAGAAAAGAAGCAACAAAAGGACCCAAAGTCAACAGGAGGAAGGACATAGTCAAAATCAGAGCAGAAATTAATGAAATAGAATCCAGAAATACAATCCAAAAGATGACTGAAACCAATGAAACTAGTTTTTTGAAAGGATAAATAAAATAGATAAACCACCGATTATATTCACAAATAGAAAAAAAGAAAGCTATGATAAAAAAAACAACCAGGAACAAGAGAAATGAAATTTCAGTTGAGGCTGGGGAGATACAAAGAATCATAATGAACATTATGAACACCTCTAAGCAGATAAAATAGATACCCTAGAAAAAATGGATGCATTCCTAGAATCGTATCATTTACTAAGCCTAACCCAATGGAAGGTAGGTCAGATAGCTTAAACAAGCCAATCACTAGTATAGAAATTGAATAAAAAAATCTTCCCAAGAATAAAAGCCCAGGACCAGAAAGCTTTACTAACAAATTTGATAAGACTTTCAAAGAAGAAATAAAACCCATTCTCCTCAGACTCTTCCAGAAAAAAAAATGAACCTCTTAAGGCTAACATCACTTTGATTCCCAAAGCAGGAAATGACTCAATTAGGAAAGAAAACTATAGACCTATATCCCTGATGAACACTGATGCAAAGATTCTAAACAGGATCTTGGAAAATTAAATTCAACATCATATCAAGAGAATAATTTGCCAAGACCAAGAGGGATTCATCCCTGTGAAACAGAGATGGTTCAACACTGCAAGTCAATAAATGTAATTCATCATATCAACAAAAAGAAAGCTAAAAATCACAAGATTATATCAGTTGATGCCAAAAAAAAAAGCATTTGACAAAATCTAACACTCATTATAATAGACTTTCCAGAAATTTGAAGTAGAAAGACAGACAAATCCTCAACATAATAGAGACAATTTATGACAAACCCATACCTACCATTTTCAGTGGGAAAAAGTTAAAAGCTTTCCCCCTGAAATGGAGAACCAGACAAGGATGTCTATTATCTCTGCTATTCTTCAACATAATCGTACAGGTCCTCACCATTGAAATTAGACAAGAAAGAAGTATCAGTAGTATACAGATTAGACAGGAAAAAATAAAACTATCACTATTTGATGATTACACGACAATATACTTAAAGAAACCCAAAAACTCCACCAAAACTACTGGAAATAATAACGTCAGTAACGTAGCAAAGTATATATAGATGTGTGACACTTCTATATACAAATAAGGAGTCAGAGTAAAGAGAATTAAAAGACATTTACAGATGAACTCAAAAAGATGAAATATCTTGGGGAATACAAAAGACCTTTACAAAAAAAACTATATGACTTTGTTAAAAAATATAGAGGACACATAGAAATAGAAGAACATTCCTTATTTCTGGATTGGAAAACTAAACATTATTAAAATGGCTATTCTACCAAAGGCATTCTACAAATGCAATTCCTATCAAGATCTCATAGCAAGTTATTTTCCCATGACAATTTTCAAGCAAATTGATCTAGTCCAAAAATTTGTGTGGAAATACAAAAGCTCATAAATTTCCAAGGTACTTCTAAGAAAAAAGGACAATATGAGGTATCATGTTCCCCAATTTTACACTACAAAGCAATGGTCATCAAAACAGCATTGGTACTGGAATAAAAATGGACACATGGATCAGTGGAGAAGAATAACGTGTCCAGAAATGAGCCCAAACATATACATGTGACAGGGGGGGATCATTCAATGGGACAAAGAAGTTCTCTCCAGTAAATGGTGCTAAGAAAATCGAACAGTCACAATGTAAAAGTGAAACCAGACCACTACCTAACAGTATATACCAAAGCCAAATCAAAATGAATAAAACATCTGCATATTATGCAATAAACTTTTAAAATTTGCAGAAGAAAACGGGTGAAACTTTACAGGATTTCCATAGCATAGATGTACTTGGAGACTCAAGCTCCTTGGCATGGGAAATGAAAACAAAAGTAAATACATGGGATTACATATGACTACAATGCTTTTGTAGATTGAAATCAAGCTACATAAGGATAGCCAGTGAATGGGAGAAGATATTTGCAAATCACGTTTCCAATAAGTGCCTGATAATCATACATCTATATAGAATTGTTATAGATCTACAAAAGAAAAATATAAGTATTCTAAAGAACAGTTTCAGAAGAAGACATACGGGAGTCGGGCTGTAGCAAAGCGGGTTAAGCTCAGGTGGCGCAAAGCACAAGGACTGGCATAAGGATCCCGGTTCGAACCCCGGCTCCCCACCTGCAGGGGAGTCGCTTCACAGGCGGTGAAGCAGGTCTGCAGGTGTCTATCTTTCTCTCCTCCTCTCTGTCTTCCCCTCCTCTCTCCATTTCTCTCTGTCCTATCCGACAATGACAACAACAATGATAACTACAACAATAAAACAACAAGGGCAACAAAAGGGAAAAATAAATAAAATAAATCAAAAGAAGACATACACAAGACCCACATATCATTAGAGAAATGTGACAAAATTACACTGAGATGCCATATCACACCTGAAAGAATGGCTTCCATCAACAAATCAGAGAATGACAGATGTTGTAGAGTTTGTGGATAAAAAGAAACTCTGCCACACTGCTAGCAGGAATACAAACTGGTGCAGCCCCTTTGAAAGACTGCATGAAAAGTCCTTAAATAAAAATGGAATTACCTTATGATATAGTGATACTAGTCTTAGACATTTATCCAAGGGACACTGAAACACTAATTAAAAGGGACATATGCACCCCTATGCTCATAGCTGCATTATTCACAATAGCCAAAGAGTGAACAAATCCTAAATGCTCATCAGCAGATGACTGGTTAAGGAACTTATGGGATATATATTCTATGGAATACTACTTTACAAACAAAAAGATGACATTGTGTTCTTCGGAACAAAATGGATGGAAATTAAAGTGATTATGCTTAGTGAAATAAGAGATGAAAGACAATACCAAATGGTTTCATTCATATATGGAATCTATAGAACTGATACAGATAAACTTGAAATAGAACTGAGGCAAACAAGCTATTTCTAATACTTATGAAAACTATAGTGGTTATCTTAGGGAGGTGGGGATACAGAACTTTAGTGGTCAGTATGGTGTGGAACTATATACTTTAATCTTACAATATTGTAACCTACTATTAATAACAAATAAATAAATAAATAAATAAAAACCAATAATTGGAAACAATGCTATGAAAATTGACTATTAATGTATCTTACAAATATAAAGATAACACCACATTTTACTTAAATTTGACTTTTTAAAAAATTTTTATTTTATTTATTTATTCCCTTTTGTTGCCCTTATTGTTTTATTGTTGTTGTCATTGTTGGATAGGACAGAGAGAAATGGAGAGAGGAGGGGAAGACAGAGAGGAGGAGAGAAAGATAGACATCTGCAGACCTGCTTCACCGCCTGTGAAGCGACTCCCCTGCAGGTGGGGAGCCGGGGTTCGAACCGGGATCCTTATGCCAGTCCTTGTGCTTTGCGCCACCTGCGCTTAACCCGCTGCGCTACAGCCCGACTCCCTAAATTTGACTTTCAACCTTTTCCTAAAACACACTTAAGCCACAAAGAATGTGTAACCTTTCCAGACAACCAGTTTTGATATTTAAAGTCTTATAAGAAATGTTAAAGAGTCAAGACAAGCCAATTGTTTTGTTTCTAGCAGCTAAGCAGCTGTAACCAGAAGATGGTCATTAATCCGCAACAAATTACAAAGAAATCACCATGCCAAGTCAAAGGTAAAATCAATTATAATGACAATTAAAGTACTCAAACTTCAAGCTCAAAATCCCTGTGGTTAATAGGCAGCCTAATACAACTTTATAAGAAATTCAAGCATAGAATTTTCCATAATGCTGAAATACAAAGCTAGCTAGCTTTAATAACAAGATATAGAGCTATAATTTATGTAGCAAGTTGTAGATGAAAAGCCTCCGATGGCAATAAAGTTTATAATAAAGTGATTCGACCCACTCTCTTATCAATCAATTATTCATAATGTAGAAAGTGTAGGTAAGTATATATTGATTGGCTGCAATCACATCTATGCAAATAAAATTTCTTGTATTCTGCCTTGGTATTGGCATTCAACATCAAAGAACAACAAAATAACACTTTGCACAGGTTGATAAGAACAATCTTATCAGTTTATACTGTCAACTGTATTTTTTGAACTCTTTTTGGGCCTTCAGGTGAAATTGAAAAAAAATAGAGAAATGTAGAATTTTACAGACCTACTCTTTTATTTTCAGATTAATTACATTGTGATTTAATTTTTTCTTTAGTCAATCAACATTAATTTTCTTTCTAAGATGATAAAACAAGGTAAGTCTTTTCTTAATGGAGACAGAAAGAATCATTTGCTTCTTCTATCCATAGTTAAATTAGGAACAGGCTAGGAACATTCATATTCAATTTATCATAAATGAAAGATGTTGTCATGTTTTTCTGTTTAATCAGCACTATGTAAAAACTTATTAAAAGAAATAAAAATTTGGATTTCCAGGGCAGAGCTACAGAGATATAGTCTCTGGAAATTAGCTATCATTCAAAAAATGCATACTAAAATGAAATATCTCACTGAATTTCATCAGAGCACAGCAGGAATTTCTGGCAAAGGAAAAAAATTATTGTATGAAGATTGGTGATTGTGTGTGGATGGCTGAAACAAGAGGGAAGAGTGAGAAAAACTTAGAGATGAGTTAATTTACCTGTAGGTGCCATCACCGCAATTACTTTAAACCTGTACAACACATTTAAAGGGCCCATATAGACTCATTCCAGACTTGCATGGCTTAGGAAAAGGAGCTAGGAACTGATGTTTGGAGTTGTAGAAGTCTTGAGAATTTGAGTTTAGCCCAGGGAGATATTCACTTTAACCATGGGACTGTGCACAGGATTGAACTCATATTCTTATGTCAGCAGGGAAGCCAACCAAACTCTAAGGTGTCTAAGATACCATAGAGACCATGCTGACTGGGGTCAGACTTCTCTTCAGGTATGAAATATAAAATTACCTCAGACTTTCCACTTTTGGGAACCAATCTGGAAAGAGCAGAACGAGGTGTGGGGTCTCTAACCAACCATATAGCTTAGGGACAGCAGGTGCCATAATACTTCACTTCTTCAAAACTCCTCTCCTCCCCACACTCCACATATAAGCCAGAAATCAGCACCACCTGTTGAAGAACAAAAGAAATCAAAATAGCTAGGTAAAGCTAGGAAAAAATTAGTTCAGGAAAATCATCAGATCATCCAGATAAACAATAATGCAGATCCAGAGGAGCTATCAGAGAAATAATTTGGAAAATATTGGGTTATCAGAAAATCCATGACATATTTTTGCATAGAAAAAAATATCATGACTTTTCCAACCACTCAATACATTGTCAGAAAATTTGAAGAAATTCAAACTCTCAACTTAATGTGGACAAATGGATTTTAAAAGGAATCAAAAGAGCCAGAAGATGCTATACCCAGTTAAGCCCACCTGCAGGAGGGGATGCCTCATGAGAACTGAAGTAAATCTGCAGATGTCTTTATTGTTCCCTCTCTATCTCCCCCTCCTCACTCAACTCTCTTAATATTCCCCATTCTACCTAGTAAAATTGAAAGGGGAAGAGAGGAAGGAAAATGGCTACTAGGAGCAGAGGATTCATAGTGCCAACACCAAGCCCCAGCAGTAACATTTTGGTGGCAATAAAAAAAAGGAGGGGTAGAGCCAAGATAACAACTTGGAAGCAGCTGCTGGCATGAAATCCAACAACAACTGCTGGAAAGGATAGGGATATGTGGCCTTGAGCAGGACAGTGAATAAGGGTTCCTAGGGATGACATCAAGGAGGTGATTATAGCACAATTTGGGTTAGAAAACAGAGAAAAAAGAAAGGAAATTGTTGATTATTTCTGAAGCACACCCCTCTCCCCCTCCCCTTATAACCAGACCCCAGGGCCTGGAGAGCTGCTACTAGCAGGCTCCCCACTGAGCTTTTTTCTTTACCAAGATTCCTGGTTCATGAGGGGTGTCATTCCAACCCTTTTCCTTTCTGAGAGCCAATCAGGAGCCATCCAAGCTGCAGACTGACAGGGATTTTACTCTGCTCTTTTTTATTATTACTATTATATATACATGTGTCCTTTCCCTCCCCCTCCTTCAGGTCGACCAAAATGAACAATTAGTGTATTTTTCATTGCTAGGTGATTGGATGTCCATTCCATTGGGAGAGCACCTTGTTTCACTCTACCTACCTCCTCTATCCCCTTCTCCCTCTTCATAGCTAATTAAAAAAAAAAAAAAAACTCTTTCACTGCTTTTTTTTCTTTTCCTTTTTCTTTCTTTCTTTTCTTTTTCCTCATTCTTATCTTCCTTCTTTAGCTTTCTGAATTCACTGATACTTATTTCTGAATTATTTTGGGGAAGAAATCTGACTCAGAGTAAACTTTCTTTGTGTGTTTCTTTTCACTTCCCTTTCTCCTCTTGCTACCCATAGACTTTACAGTGGACAGTAGATTTGCAAAAAAAATAGACAATTGTCTGTTTTTGCTACCCCTTTTTCCTTACTCTTTATTTTTCATTTGGACTTGGTTGCTATTTTTTCTTAGACTGGAGGCATTGTTTGGCTAACTGGTATTAGTTAAACTGCTTCAATCCTTGCTTCAGTTACTATTGTAATTTCTAAGGTTGGTGACTGCATTTGTCATAAAGGTATTTAGTATAGCATGGCTTGTACTCAAAACACAACAACTGAAGAAAAATAAAACATAACCAAAAAAAACACATCAGTAAAACAAATGGTTAAATCAAGAGCAAACAAAACTGCTATTACAATGAATAAAGACAAGAGCCAGAAGAAACTACAAGTCAGTCAGAGATAAGAAAACTATGCAAACAATAATAAATTTAATAATCACAGAAAAGAAGACAACTATGGAGGAAAGGGCTACCTATGACAATTAGGGAAACAACAGATGAGACCCTCAAGAAAAATACTAGCTACCTCGAGGTAATTAGAGAACTGAAAGCTGAAATAGCTGAACTGAAAAAAGAAGCTGAGGGAAGGGAAAACAGACTAACAAAAAAGCAGAAAACAGAATTAGGCAGACAGAGGATGAGCTACAGAAAACTAAGAAAGAGGTAAAAGCGCTCAAAAAAATATTGAAAGACACTGAAAACAACAACAGAGACATACAGGATGATCTCAAAAGAATTAACATTTGTATAATTGGCCTGCCAGAGGAAGAGAGGAAGGGGAAGTAAACATTCTAGAGGAAATTACAGAAGAAAACTTCCCAGACCTGAATAACAGAAAGGACATTAAGAGAATCCCAAACAGAGTCAACCCAGACCTGAAGACACGAGGACACATCATAGTTACAAGGAAAAGAAGTAAGGATAAAGAAAGGATCCTAAAGTCTGCAAGAAAAAAGCAAAAAAGTCACATACAGGGGAAAACCCATAAGAATATCAGCAGACTTCACTTCTTCTAGTATTTGCCCTTCTTCCTTAGCCAGTCAACAGCGTCAGGTTGAAAGCTGTCAGGAGCTGCTTGTTGCTGGCTTTGAAAGTGACTGGGATCCATGTGGATTCAGTCGGCTAGGAAGGATCATCAGTTTCCCCAATGAATGGGTACTCATGGGATGCACCATGAGAAGGTTGATCCAATGCAACCCAGCAGACTTCACTCAAACTCTGAAAGTCAGAAGAGAATGGCAAGATATCTATCAAGCCCTGAATGAAAAAGGGTTTCAACCAAGGATAATACATCCCGCTAGACTTTCATTCAATCTAGATGGAGGAATCAAAACCTTCTCAGACAGACAACAGTTAAAGGAGGCAACCATCACCAAGCCTACCCTAAAAGAGTTTATAAAAGACCTTTTATAAACAAGAACATCACTATAATACTTACAATATATCAGAGCAAATTAAAAAATTGTTGAATAATGACACTACAATACATTAAATCCATAATATCAGAAAATGTCAATGGCTTAAACTCACCCATCAAAAGGCACAGAGTGGGATGATGGATCAGAAAATATAACCCAACCATATGCAGCTTAAAAGAATCCCATCTGACCCAACTAGGTAAACACAGACATAAAGTGAAAGGATAGAAAACTATCATACAAGCTAATGGACCACAAAAAAAGGCAGGAACAGCCATACTCATCTCTGACACCATAAACTTTAAATTAAATAAAGTAATAAAAGATAGGCAAGGCCATTACATAATGATTAGAAGATCAGTTAGCCAAGAAGTTTTAACAATTATTAACATCTATGCACCCAATGAGGGACCATCTAAATACATCAAGCACCTACTGAAAGAAATTCAAAAATACATCAATAGTAATACAATAATAGTGGGAGACTTTAACACCTCACTCTCACATTTAGAAAAATCAACTAAGCAGAGATGAACAAAGAAACAAGAGAATTAAATGAAGAGATGGTTAGACTAGTGCTCCTGGACATTTTCAGAGTTCTTCACCCAAAAAAACTGGAATACACATTCTTTTCAAATCCACACAACACATACTCAAGGATGGACCACAGGTTAGGACACAAAGACAGCATCAACAAATTCAAGAACATTGAAATCATCCCAACTATCTTCTCAGACCACAGTGGAGTGAAACTAACATTTAACAACAAACAGAAAATTATTAAAAGACACAGAATTTGGAAACTAAACAACATAGTGCTTAAGAACCACTGGATCAGAGTGTCACTCAAGCAAGAAATTCAAATGTTCCTGAAAACAAATGAAAATGAAGACACAACCTATCAAAATATTTGGGACACAGCTAAAGCAGTACTGAGAGGGAAACTCATAGCCATACAATTACGTATTAAACAACAAGAAGAAGCTCAAATGAACGACCTTACTGCACACCTTAAGGACTTAGAGGAAGAGGAACAAAGGAAGCCAAAAGCAAACAGGACAGAAATCACTAAAATTAGAGCAGAAATAAACATCAAAAATAAGAAAACCATACAAAAGATCAATGAAGCCAAATTTTGATTCTTTGAAAAGTTAAACAAGATTGACAAACCCCTAGCTAAACTCACTAAAAAAAGGGGGGGGGAAGACTCAAATTCATAGAATTGTAAACGATAGAGGAGATATCACAACTGACACCACAGAAATCCAGAAAAATCACACAAAACTTCTACGAAGAACTATACGCCACCAAGCTAGAAGAATGCCTAGAAACATATGCCCTTCCAAAACTGAACCAAGAAGAACTACAAAACCTCAATGTACCAATCACAGACAAAGAAATTGAAACAGTTATTAACAAACTCTCCAACAACAAATTCCTGGACCAGATGGCTTCACAAATTCTACAAAACCTTCAGGAAAAAGTAAATATCTCTGATGAACATAGATGCCAAAATATTAAACAAGATCTTGGCCAACCGGATACAGCAGCATATCAAAAAGATTGTTCATCAAGACCAAGTGGGATTCATCCCAGGAAAGCAAGGCTAGTTCAACATCCATAAGTCAATCAATGTCATTCACCACATCAATAAAAGCAAAGCCAAAAACCACATGATTATCTCAATAGATGCCTTTGACAAAATCCAACACCCACTCATGCTCAAAACTCTATAAAAAATGGGAATAGATGGGAAAATCCTCAAGATAGTGGAATACATATATAGCAAACTTACAGCCAACATCATATTTAATGAACAGAAGTGTTGGTATGCTTTTAAAAACCCCTTCTGTTTTATTTGGTTTAAATCCCCCCTGCTTAACACTATTTTATTTACATAACCACTTCATTCTATTTACATAACCGCTGTTAACAAGCACCACCCTCCCTCCAGGGCATTGGTTCAATCCCCACTGGTTCATGATATGTTTTTGCTCTGCCCCCTCTCTTTGTCACACTCTGATTTTCACCAGTCACTTTTCTCTCCACCCTCTCTATGTCACATCCTGTTCACGCCCTACTTGGGAAGTATATATAAAGACAACATTGTTCATTTTAGTTTAGTTTAGCTGAGCTCGACTTAGATTGTGCTGTGTCCTGCATGAATAAAGAGATACTGCGTACAACCCAGCCGTGAGTCCCAGGTCATCTGTAACCCGCCCATGAAGCAAGCCCGGCGAAAACAACACAGAAGCTGAAAGCATTCCCTCTCAGATCGGGGACTAGACAGGGATGTCCACTATCATCATTACTCTTCAACATAGTATTGGAAGTTCTTGCCATAGCAATCAGGAAAGAGAGAGAAATCAAAGGAATACAGATTGGAAGAGAAGAAGTCAAGCTCTCACTATTTTCAGATGATATGATAGTATACATAGAAAATCCTAAACAATCCAGCAGGAAACTACTGGAAGTTATTAGGCAAGATAGCAAGGTGTCAGGCTACAAAATCAAAGTACAAAAATCAGTGGCATTTCTTTATGCAAACACTAAATCTGAAGAATACATTCAGAAATCACCCCCATTCACTGTTTCAGCAAAATCAATAAAATACCTAGGAGTAAAGCTCACCAAAAAAGTGAAAGACTTGTATACTGAAAACTGTGAGACACTGTTCAAGGAAATAGAAAATGATACCAACAAATGGAAAGATATCCTGTGCTCATGGATTGGAAGAACAAATACCATCAAAATGAATATTCTCCCCAGAGCCATATAGAAATTTAATGAGATACCCATCAAAGTTCCACAAAGCTTCTTTAAGAGAACAAAAACTACAATCATTTATCTGGAACCAGAAAACACCTAGAATTCCCGAGACCATCTTGAGGAAAAGAAACAGAAATGGAGGCATCACACTTCCAGATCTCAAAGTATATTATAAGGCCATCACCATCAAAACAGCCTGCTACTGGAACAAAAATAGTCACACAGACCAGTGGAACAGAATTGAAAACTCAGAACTAAACCTCCACACCTATGGGAATCTAATCTTTGATAAAGGGGCCCAAAGTATTAAATGGAAGAAGGAGGCTCTCTTCAATAAAAGGTGCTGGGAAAACTGGGTTGTAACATGCAGAAGAATGTAATTTAACCACCTTCTCTCACCAGAAACTAAAATCAGTTCTAAATGGATCAAGGACCTGAATGTTAGACCAGAAACTTTCAAATACTTAGAGGAAAACATTGGTGGAACACTTTCCCACCTAAACCTCAAGGACATCTTTGATGAAACAAACCCAATTGCAAAGAAGACTAAAGCAGAAATAAACCAATGGGACTACATCAAATGGAAAAGCTTCTGCAAAGCCAAAGAAACTATCACACAAACACAGAGACCCCTCAAAGAATGGGAGAAGATCTTCATATGCCATATCTTCTGCCCATTTTTGGATGGGGTCATTTGCTTTTTTGGTGCTAAGTTTGCTGAGCTCTTTGTATAGTTTGGTGTTTGGTCTCTTGTCTGATATATGGCAAACAGCACTTCAAAGGAGATCCAAAAGGCTAACAAACATATGAAAAACTACTCCAGGTCACTGATTGTCAGAAAAATGCAAATAAAGACAATACAGAGATACCACCTGACCCCTGTGAGAATGGCATACATCAAAAAGGACAGCAGCAACAAATTCTGGAGAGGCTGTGGGGACAGAGGAACCCTTCTGCACTGCTAGTAGTCGAATGTAAATTGGTACAGCCTCTCTGGAGAGCAGTCTGAGTAACTCTCACAAGGGTACACTTGGACCTTCCATATGACCCAGTAATTCCTCTCTTGGTGATATACCCCAAGGACTCCATAACACCCAAACAAAAAGATATGGGTACACTTATGTTCATAGCAGCACAATTCATAATAGCTGAAACCTGGAAGCAGCCCAGGTGCCCAACAACAGATGAGTTGCTGAGAAGGCTGGGGTATATATACACAGTGGAATACTATGCAGCTATTAAGAACAATTAATCCACCTTCTCTTGGATGGAGCTAGAAGTAATTACGTTAAGTGAGTTAAGTCAGAAAGATAAAGACAAGTATGGGATGATCCCACTCATCAATAGAAGTTGAAAAAGAAGAACAGAAAGGGAAACTAAAAGCAGGATCTGACTAAATCTAAAGTAGGGCACCAAAGTAAAATCCCTGTGGTGAAGGGTAGGGTGGACATTCAGCTTCCTGGGGCGGTGGTGGGTTGAGGTTAGGTGGGTGGGAAGGAGGGGACATAGTCTTTTGGTGGTAGGAATGGTATCTATGTACACTCCTATTTAATTGTAGTGATATAAATCACTAATTAATATGAGAGGGGAAAATTGTATATCTGGATCATTTTAGAGCACAGACTGAGTCTTTTTAATTCATAGGCTGAGTCTTTGATATGTTGACTCTCTCAAAAGCCTAGAACATGGAGAACAGAAGCAACCGGTGGCACAGCTCTATACAAGATGTTGGGTATTGTACAGCAAATCCTAACAAAGGGACTTTTCAAACTTAACCCAATTACCAAATAATGTGATGAAAAAAACAAATTATCCATTATCTTCTTGAACCCTAAGACAGCAGGAACCTCATATTTCCACTATAGAGCCTATATTTGCCCCAGTCCTGGTAACTTAGGGTGGGGCACACTTTCCTGCATACTTCTTTCATTTCATATCAAATAATATTGCATCTACCTATCACAGCCTAATCAATGCAACAAGTACCACCTCAGCATGCTGCACTTCAGACTATATCCAGAGACTTCAGGTGTGGAATGACAACCCTTTAGTTTCATTACTCTGGTGAAAACTTTCCTTTCACAGTATTCTCTAATTCCATTCCAGGTGGTTCACTTCCTAACAAAGTCCCAAAACCTAGATATAGACCAGGTCCCCCGAGATACAGCCTATGTTCACACATATCCATAAACAAGGGCAAAATATATACCTGAAAACAAAAGTACACAATAGTCTGCAGTGAGTGCCTCCCAACACTTCATCTGCACTATTCCAGCCTTTAGGTCCATAATTATTCAACAATTTGTTTGGTTTTGTATATTAACTCTCTTTTCAGCCACCAGGTTCCAGATACCAGAAGGATGTCGACCAGACTTCCATGGACAGATGAACCCACCAGTGTGTCCTGGCACTCCGCTTCCCCAGAGACCCACCCTACTAGGGAAAGAGAGAGGTAGGCTGGGAGTATGGATCTACCAGTCAGCACCCATTTTATCGGGGAAGCAATTACAGAAGCCAGAACTCCCACCTTCTGCATCCCACAATGTCCTTGGGTCCATACTCCCAGAGGGTTAAAGAATAGGAAAGCTATCAGGGGAGGGGATGGGATATGGATTTCTGGTAGTGGGAATTGTGTGGAGTTGTACCCCTCTTATCCTACAGGTTTGTTAATGTCTCCTTTTTTAAATAAATAAAAAAATTAAAGAAAGAATTGTATTCTTATGTGGAAATGTTATACATGTAAAAACTATTGTATTTTACTGTCAACCATTAATCTCCCAATAAACAAATAAAAATATTTATTTAATTAAACAGTGAATATGATGAATAAAAAAATGTCTCTCAAAAAAATTATAATTTCACTTTCTTCACCTCACCTTTCTTGGAGCTTGAAGAAATCTTATTTAGTGAAATAAGCCCGGAAGAGAAGGATGACTATGGGATGATCTCACTCACAGCCAGAAGTTGAAAAATACTACCATGATGCCATCCGACCTTGCCTGAGCAGACAACCTTAACAATATTTCCTGGAACCCTACCTCCTTAGAATCCTACCCCGCTAGGGAAAGTCAGAGACAGGTTAGAGAAATGGATTGACCTCTTGATGCCCATATCCAGCAGAGAAGCAATTACAGAAGTCGGACCTCCCACCTTCCACACCCCATAGAGATCTTTAGTCCATACTCCCAGAGGGATAGATATTAAGGAACATTATAGTGAAGGGCATAGGATTTGGACTCTGGTGGTGGAATTGTATGAAATTGTACCCCTCTTATCCCAAGATCTTTCTGTTCATTACTAAATCAGTAATGTAAAAAGTTGAAAAATAAGAATACACAAAACAGAACTTAGACTAGGTTTGTTGTATCACACCAAAGTAAAAGACTCTGGGTTGTGTGTGTGTGTGTGTGGGGGGTGGATTCATGTCCTGGAACATGATGGCAGAAGAAGACCTAAAGAGGTTTAATTGTTATATGGTAAACTGAGAAATGCTGCACATGTATAAACTGTATTTTACAGTTGACTGTAATCTATTAAGCCCACAATAAAGGAAAATAAATAAAAATAAATAAATCGGTATATTGAACCAAGGTAAAAAACTCTGGGGTTGGTGAGAGGACTCAGGTCCAAGAATATCATGGCAGAGGACCTAGTGGGGATTGAATTGTTATGTGGAAAAATTAGAAATGTTACACATGTACAAACTATTCTGTTTTACTGACAGCTGTAAACCATTAATCTCCCAACAAAAAGAAACATTTTTTAAAAAGCTGTCCAGTCAGTGTGTATCTTCAAAATCCAAAATAAAAAAGTAAATAGATAAGATACACCTTTCCGTGGATTTTATTTTTATCAAGAAGTTAGCAGTTCTCAAATTATCACTACGTCATTATGACCTATCCAATATCTGAAAATCTTCACAGTCTCTCAGCTCTCTTCATTTAATATAAAAATATATTCATTGGGAGGCAGTAGTGCAGCAGGTAGAGCACACATGGCCTGAAGCAGCAAGGACCTTTGTAAGGACCCTGATTTGAACCCCATCTGCAGAGGAGTCTTCACAAGCAGGTCTTCAGGTGTCTTTCCTCGCTCTGTCTTCTTCTCCTCTCTCCATTTTTCTCTGTCCTAACAATGACTATATCAATAACAATAATAACTAACAACAAAAAAAAACAAGGACAAGAAAAGGGAAAATAGGAATTCGACTTCCGGAGGCGGAGCTACGAGCAGCAGATCACTTTCTCTCCTCTCCTCTCCCGGATCAACTAGGAATACCAAAGGAGACCACCCGGACTGAAACAAGACAGGACTAGAATGACAACAGGAAGCCAGTAAATCACCCGTGAGTACAAACACGCGTGGCTGGTGACAGAGAGGAGAGAGAGGCCTAAGGAGAGATTAAGTGGCTGCTAACAGTTCAACAGTTTATCAGTGGAGACACCAACTCCAGTCTGCTCCACAACAAGGGGGCAGCTGAAGGGAGGAAAGGACTCCCCAGAGACTCACTAAGTGCAACTCTGAGTCTCCATTGCTACTACCCTCAGAATCTGGAGCAGCAACAGGGAGGGACACCAGGGGACAGAGATCTAACCGGGAAACTCAGGAGAAGACCTATACCTCGGTGGCATAGCTGAGGGGCTGTGAAAGTCTCTTTGCATAACCACTAGATTATCTCGGCCACACCCTGCTTTATCTCTTGGTCAGGAGTCAGTGATTAAGCTAAGAAGCCTATTGATAGTTTAAAAGTCCTCAGGCTCCCATAGCCTACAGGGAAGAAAAAAAAAAGAGGCTTTTACACCACTGAGCTCCAACTAGGGATTGAAAAAACAGTTAACATATATAAAATGGTTAAAACAACAAGAAAAAATATTGGAGACTCGAACCAGGACAAGAGTCCAGCTAAAAGTCCTCCAGAGGATGAAGCACAAAACGAGTTCAACATCCAGACATTAGCTAAGGAAATAATAATACGAGTGAGTAAAGAATTTGAAAAAATTGTAATCAGAAATGCAGGAACAACAAATGAGAAAATGGAAGAAAATTCTAATTATTAGATTCTAATTATTAGAGAGCTGAAAGCTGAAATCGCTGAGCTAAGAATGCAACTAGCTTAACAAGCTAAAACAGTATCAGAGCAGGGCAACAAAATAGATGAAATCCAGAAAGCAGTAGAGGGCAGAGAGAATAGAATCTATGAGGCTGAAAACAGAATTAGCAAGATTGAGGATGAATTAGAGACAACTAAAAAAGAAGTAAGAGATCTCAAAAAGAGATTAAGAGATGCTGAAAACAACAACAGAGTCCTATGGGATGACTTCAAAAGAAACAATATACGCATTATTGGCTTACCAGAGGAAGAAAGAGAAGGGGAGGAAGAAAGCATTCTCCAGGCCATAATAGCTGAAAATTTTTCTAGTCTAGACAACACCAAAGACATAAAGATTCAAGAAGCCCAGAGGGTCCCATACAGAATTAACCCAGACCTAAAGACACCAAGACATGCAATACTTAGATTGGAAAGGAATAAGGATAAAGAAAGGATTCTCAAGGCTGCAAGAGAAATAACAAAGAGTCACCTACAAAGGAAAATCCATAAGATTAGCAGCAGACTTCTCCATACAAACACTACAGGACAGAAGAGAATGGCAAGATATCTATCGAGTGCTCAATGAGAAAGGCTTTCAGCCAAGAATACTATATCCTGCTAGACTGTCATTCAGACTAGATGGAAGCATCAAAACCTTCTCAGACAAGCAACAGTTGAAGGAAGCAACCATCACCAAGCCTGACCTGAAAGAAGTTCTGAAAGGTCTCCTATAAACAACCAGACCACCACAAATAGGACATATATCAAAACACTCTAAAACTCTTCAAGAATGGCGTTAAAATATCTTTAATCTTTGATATCAATAAATGTCAATGGCCTGAATTCACCTATTAAAAGACACAGAGTAGGAAGATGTATCAGAAAACACAACACAACAATATGTTGTCTACAGGAAACTCACCTAACTCAACAAGACAAACACAGACTTAAAGTGAAAGGATGGATGGAAAACTATCATACAAGCCATTGGCCCACAAAAAAGGGCAGGAACAGCTATTCTCATATCTGACATGATAGACTTTAAAATAGATAAGATTAAAAAAGATAGGAATGGACACTACTTAATGCTCAGAGGATCAGTCAATCAAGAGGACTTAACAATTATTAATATCTATGCACCCAATGAGAAGCCATTTAAATACATCAAACTTCTACTGAAAGAGCTACAGCAATATATTAACAGTAACACAATCATAGTAGGGGACTTCAACACCCCACTATCTCAACTTGACAGATCATCCAGGAAGAAAACCAGTAAAGACATAAGGGAGATAAATGAAGAGATAGATAAACTAGAACTATTTTTCAGAGTCATTCATCCCAAGAAACTGGAATACACATTTTACTCAAATGCACATGGATCATTCTCAAGGATAGACCATATGTTAGGCCACAAAGACAGCATCAGCCAATTCAAGAGCACTGAAATCATCCCAAGCATCTTCTCAGACCACAGTGGAATTAAACTAACACTTAACAATCAACAAAAGATTAGTTACAGTGCCAAAGTGTGGAAGCTCAACAGTACACTTCTTAACAACTTCTGGGTCAAAGAGAAAATCAAGGAAGAAATCAAAATGTTTTGAGAGTTCAATGAAAATGAAGACACAAGCTATCAAAATATTTGGGACACAGCTAAAGCAGTCCTAAGAGGGAAGTTCATAGCTATACAAGCACACATTAGGAAACAAGAAAAGGCACAAATAAACAGCCTGATTGCACATCTTAAAGACCAGGAAGAAGATCAACAAAGGAATCCTAAAGCAACCAGAAGGACAGAAATCACTAAAGTTAGGGCAGAAATAAATAACATTGAGAATAGGAAAAAAGATCAATGAAAATATAGGAAAAAATGAAAATAGGAAAAAAGATCAATGAAAGTAAATGTTGGTTCTTCGAAAGAGTAAACAAAATCGACAAACCTTTATCCAGACTCACAAAACAAAAAAAAGGAGAAGACCCAAATAAATCGGATAGTAAATGAAAGAGGAGATCTCACAACAGACACTGCAGAAATTCAACATATCATGCGAGGCTTCTATGAACAACTATATGCCACCAAGCTAGAGAACCTGGAAGAAATGAATGATTTCCTAGATACCTACCAACTTCCAAAACTAAGTAAAGAGGAAGTGGATAACATGAACAGGCCCATCACAGCTAATGAAATTGAAACAGTTATCAAAAATCTTCCCAAAAATAAAAGTCCTGGACCAGATGGTTTTACAAATGAATTCTACAAGACTTTCAAAAAAGAACTAATACCTCTACTTTTAAAAGTCTTCCAGAAGATTGAAGACACTGGAATACTCCCTGCGAGCTTCTATGAAGCCAACATCACCCTGATACCAAAAGCAGACATGGACACAACCAAAAAAGAAAACTACAGACCAATGTCTCTGATGAACATAGATGTGAAAATATTGAACAAAATTCTAGCCAACCGGATACAGCAGTATATCAAAAATATTGTTCATCATGACCAAGTGGGGTTTATCCCAGGCATGCAAGGTTGGTTTAATATACGCAAGTCAATCAATGTGATCCACCACATCAACAAAAGCAAGACCAAAAATCACTTGGTCACATCAATAGATGCAGAGAAAGCCTTTGACAAAATACAACATCCCTTTATGATCAAAACACTACAAAAAATGGGAATAGATGGAAAATTCCTGAAGATAGTGGAGTCTATATATAACAAACCTACAGCCAACATCATACTCAATGGTGAAAAACTGGAAGCATTTCCCCTCAGATCAGGTACTAGACAGGGCTGCCCACTGTCACCATTACTATTCAACATAGTGTTGGAAGTTCTTGCCATAGCAATCAGGCAGGAGCAAAGAATTAAAGGCATACATATTGGAAGAGAAGAAGTCAAACTCTCCTTATTTGCAGATGACATGATAGTATACATGGAAAAACCTAAGGAATCCAGCAAGAAGCTTTTGGAAATCATCAGGCAATACATTAAGGTGTCAGGCTATAAAATTAACATTCAAAAGTCAGTGGCATTCCTCTATGCAAACACTAAGTTAGAAGAAATTGAAATCCAGAAATCAGTTCCTTTTACTATAGCAACAAAAACAATAAAATATCTAGGAGTAAACCTAACCAAAGAAGTGAAAGACTTGTATACTGAAAATTATGAGTCACTACTCAAATAAATTGAAAAAGACACAAAGAAGTGGAAAGATATTCCATGTTCATGGGTTGGAAAAATTAACATCATCAAAATGAATATATTACCCAGAGCCATCTACAAATTTAATGCTATCCCCATCAAGATCCCAAGCATATTTTTTAGGAGAATAGAACAAATGCTACAAATGTTTATCTGGAACCAGAAAAGACCTAGAATTGCCAAAACAATCTTGAGAAAAAAGAACAGAACCAGAGACATCACACTCCCAGATCTCAAATTGTATTATAGGGCCATTGTCATCAAAACTGCTTGGTACTGGAACATGAACAGGCACAGTGACCAGTGGAATAGAATTGAGAGCCCAGAAATGAGGCCCCACACGTATGGACATCTAATCTTTGACAAAGGGGCTCAGACTATTACATAGGGAAAGTAGAGTCTCTTCAACAAATGGTGTTGGAAACAATGGGTTGAAACATACGGAAGAATGAAACTGAATCACTGTATTTCACCAAATACAAAAGTAAATTCCAAGTGGATCAAGGACTTGGATGTTAGACCAGAAACTATCCGATACTTAGAGGAAAATATTGGCAGAACTTTTTTCCGCATAAATTTTAAAGACATTTTCAATGAAACGAATCCAATTACAAGGAAGACTATGGCAAGCATAAACCTATGGGACTACATCAAATTAAAAAGCTTCTGCACAGCAAAAGAAACCACTACCCAGACCAAGAGACCCCTCACAGCATGGGAGAAGATCTTTACATGCCATACATCAGATAAGAGTTTAATAACCAATATATATAAAGAGCTTGCCAGACTCAACAACAAGACAACAAATAACCCCATCCAAAAATGGGGGGAGGACTTGGACAGAATATTCACCACAGAAGAGATCCAAAAGGCCGAGAAACACATGAAAAAATGCTCCAAGTCTCTGATTGTCAGAGAAATGCAAATCAAGACAACAATGAGATATCACTTCACTCCTGTGAGAATGTCATACATCAGAAAAGGTAATAGCAGCAAATGCTGGAGAGGGTGTGGGGTCAAAGGAACCCTCCTACACTGCTGGTGGGAATGTCAATTGGTCCAACCTCTGTGGAGAACAGTCTGGAGAACTCTCAGACGGCTAGAAATGGACCTACATATGACCCTGCAATTCCCCTCCTGGGGATATATCCCAAGGAACCCAACACACCCATCCAAAAAGATCTGTGTACACATATGTTCTTGGCAGAACAATTTGTAATAGCCAAAACCTGGAAGCAACCCAGGTGTCCAACAACAGATGAGTGGCTGAGCAAGTTGTGGTATATATACACAATGGAATACTACTCAGCTCTAAAAAATGGTGACTTTCACCGTTTTCAGCTGATCTTGGATGGACCTTGAAAAAATCATGTTGAGTGAAATAAGTCAGAAACAGAAGGATGAATATGGGATGATCTCACTCTCAGGCCGAAGTTGAAAAACAAGATTAAAAAAGAAAACAGAAGTCGAACCTGAAATGGAATTGGAGTATTACACCAAAGTAAAAGACTCTGCGGTGGGTGGGGAGAATACAGGTCCATGAAAAATGATGAATGAAATAGTGGGGGTTGTATTGTTAAATGGGAATCTGGGGAATGTTATGCATGTACAAACTATTGTATTTACTATTGAATGTAAAGCATTAATTCCCCAATAAAGAAATAAATTATTTTAAAAAAAGAAAAGGGAAAATATATAAATATTAAAAATTAATATATATATTCACTTTCTGAGTAACTAATATCTTCCATAGTGCAACATTTACATCTTTTTTTTTAGCATCTGTGTTGCTTTTTTCCCCCCTTTATTTATTTATTTAAGCAAGGAGACATAACAAAATCATAGAATGGGGGGTACAACTCCACACAATTCCTGCTACCCAATCTCCATATCCCATCCCCTCCCCAATAGCTTTCCCATTCTCTGTCCCTCTGGGAGAATGGGTGATTGTGGGTTGCAGAAGGTGGAAGGTCTGGCTTCTGTAATTGCTTCCCCGCTGAACATGGACGTTGACTGGTCAGTCCATACTCCCAGTCTGCCTCTCTCTTTCCTTAGTAGGGTGAATCTCTGGGGAAGCGGAGCTCCAGGACGCATTGGTGGGGTCTTCAGTCCAGGGAAGCCTGGCCTGCAGCCTGATGGCATCTGGAACCTGGGGGCTGAAAAGAGAGTTAACATACAAAGCCAAACAAACTGTTGAGCAATCATGGGCCCAAAGGATGGAATAGTGGAGATGAAGTGTTGGGGGGTACTCACTGCAAATTCTAGTGTACTACTGGTTTCAGGTTTATATTTGCCCTAGTTTATGGATATGTGTGAACATATGCTGTATCTCCTGGAATCTGGTCTATGTATAGGTTTTGGGACTTTGTTAGGAAGTGAACCACCAGGGATGGAATTAGAGAATACTATGAACAGAAAGGTCTCACCAGAGTGATGAAGCTGAAGGGTTCCACACCTGAAGTCTCTGGACACAGTCTGAAGTGAAGCATGCTGGGGTGGTACTCCTTGCATTGATTAGGTTGCAATCAGGGGATGCAATATTATTTGATAAATTGGGAGAAGCATACAGGAAAGTGGGCCCTACCCTAGGGTCCCAGGACTGGGGGAAGTTTAGGCTCTATAGTGGAATTGTGAGGTTCCTGCTGTCTTAGGGTTCAAGAAGACAATTAATAGTTACTGCTATCATCTCATTATTTGGTAATTGGGTTAACTTTGAAAAGTCCCTTTGTTAGACATACAATTTTTCCCCTCATATTAATTAGTCATCTATATGACTACAATTTAATAGGTGTGTACATAAATACCATTCCCATCACATAAAGATTGTTTCCTATCCACCCACCCACCTCCACCCCACCACCCCCACCGGCACAGGAAGCCGCATGTCCACCCTCCCCCTCACCACAGGGTTTTTACTTTGGTGCCCTATTTTCAATTTAGTCAGATCCTGCTTTTAGTTTCCCTTTCTGATCTTCTTTGTCAACTTCTGTTGGTGAGTGGGATCATCCCATACTCATCTTTATCTTTCTGACTTGGCTCACTTAACATAATTCCTTCTAGCTCTGACCAAGATGGGTCAGAGAAGTTAAGTTCATTCTTCTTAGTAGCTGCATAATATTCCATTGTGTATATATACCACAGCATTCTCAGCCACTCATTTGTTGTTGGGCACCTGGGTTGCTTCCAGGTTTTAGCTATTATGAATTGTGCTGCTATGAACATAGGATTACACACCTCTTTTTGATTGGGTGTTATGGAGTTCTTGGGGTATATCCCCAGGAAAGGAATTACTGGGTCATATGAAAGGTCCATGTCTAGCCTTGTGAGAGTTCTCCAGACTACTCTCCAGAGAGGCTGTACCAATTTACACTCCCAGCAGCAGTGCAAAAGGGTTCCTCTGTCCCCACAGGCTCTCCAGCAATTGTTGCTGCTGTCCTTTTTGATGTAAGCCATTCTTACAGGAGTGAGGTGGTATCTCACTGTTGTTTTTATTTACATTTCTCTGACAATCAGCGACCTGGAGCAGTTTTTCATATGTTTGTTAGCCTTTTGGATCCCCTCTGGAGTGAGTGAGTGTTCTGTTCATATACTCTGCCTATTTATGGGTTCATTTGCTTTTTTGGTGCTATGTTTGCTGAGCTCTTTGTATATTTTGGTGATTAGTCTCTTGTCTGTTGTATGGCATCTTCTCCCATTCTGTGAGTGGTCTCTATGTTTGTGTGATAGTTTCTTTGGCTGTGCAGAAGCTTTTCCATTTGATGTAGTCCCATTGGTTTGTTTCTGCTTTAGACTTCCTTGCAATTGGGTTTGTTTCATCAAAGATGTCCTTGAGGTTTAGGTGGGAAAGTGTTTTACCAATGCTTTCCTCTAAGAATTTGATTGTTTCCTGTCTAACATCCTGGTCTTATATCCATTTGGAATTGATTTTTGTTTCTGGTGAGATAAAGTGGTTCAATTTCATTCTTCTGCATGTTACAACCCAGTTTTCCCAGCACCTTTTATTGAAGAGAGCCACCTTCTTCCATTTATTGTTTTGGGCCCCTTTATCAAAGATTAGATGTCCATAGGTGTGGGGTTTATTTCTGGGCTTTCAATTATGTTGCACTGTTCTTTGTGCCTATTTTTGTTCCAGTACCATGCTGTTTTGATTATGATGGCTTTATAATAAATTTGAGGTCTGGGACTGTGATGCCTCCATTTCTGTTTCTTTTCCGTTTCTTGGTATCAGTTTCTATTTCCTTGAATATTGACTCATTGTTTTCAGTATACAAGTCTTTCACTTCTTTGGTCAGTTTTACTCTTAGGTATTTTATTGATTTTGTTGCAACAGTGAATGGGAGTGATTTTTGAATGTATTATTCAGATTTAGTGTTTGTATAAAGAAATGCCACTGATTTTTGTACATTGATTTTGTAGCCTGACAATTAGCTATCTTGCCTAATAACTTCAGTAGTTTCATGCTGGATTCTTTAAGATTTTCTATGTATACTATCATATCATCTGAAAATAGTGAGAGATTGACTTCTTCCCTTCCAATGTGTATTCCTTTGATTCCTTTCTCTTGCCTGATTGCTATGGCAAGAACTTCCAATACTATGTTGTAGAGGAATGGTGATAGTGGACAGCCCTGTCTAGTGCCCAATCTGAAGGGGAATGCTTCAGTTTCTGTCCATTGAGTATGATGTTGGCTGTAGGTTTGCTATATATGTATTCCAATATCTTCAGGAATTTCCCATCTATTCCCATTTTTTGTAGTTTTAAGCATGAGTGGGTGTTGGATTTTTGTCAAAGCATCTATTGAGATAATCATGTGGTTTTTGGCTTTGCTTTTATTGATGTGGTGAATGACATTGATTGACTTACGGATGTTGAACCAGCCTTGCATTCCTGGGATGAATCCCACTTGGTCGTGATGAACAATCTTTTTGATATGCTGCTGTATCCGGTTGGCCAAGATCTTGTTTAATATTTTGGCATCTATGTTCATCAGAGATATTGGTCTGTAGTTTTCCTTTTTTGTTGTGTCCCTATCAGCTTTTGGTATCATGGTGATGTTGGTGGAAGGGAGTGTTCCTATTTCTTCAATCTTATAGAAAAGCCTAAGAACTATGGGTATTAACTGTTTCCTGAAAGTTTTGTAGAATTCGTTTGTGAAGCCATCTGGTCCAGGATTTTTGTTGTTGGGGAGAATCTTAATAATGGTTTCAATGTTTTTGTCTGTTATTGGCGCATTTAGGTTTAGTAGTTCTTCTTGGTTCAGTTTTGGAAGGGCATAGGTTTCTAGGAATTGTTACGTTTCTTCCAGATTCTCTATCTTGTTGGCATATAGTTCTTTATATTTTGGTATGACTTTCTAGATTTCTGTGGTGTCAGTTGTGATATCGCCTCTTATAGTTTACAATTCTATGAATCTGAGACATCTCCCTTTTTTGTTTAATGAGTCTGGCTAGGGGCTTGTCAATTTTGTTTAATCTTTCAAAGAACCAACATTTGGCTTCATTGATCTTCTGTATGGTTCTCTTATTTTGTTTATTTCTGCTCCAATTTTAGTGATTTGTGTCCTTCTGGTTGCTTTACTGTTCCTTTGTTCCTCTTCCTCTAAGTCCTTAAGGTGTGCAGTAAGGTTGTTTATTTGGATTTTTTCTTGTTGTTTAATATGTGATTGTATGGCTATGAGTTTCCCTCTCAGTACTGCTTTAGCTGTGTCCCAAATATTTTGATAGGTTGTGTCTTCATTTTCATTTGTTTCCAGGAACATTTGAATTTCTTGCTTGAGTGATTCTGACCTAGTGGTTCTTAAGGAGTATGTTGTTTAGTTTCCAAATTCTGTGTCTTTTAATAATTTTCTGTTTGTTGTTAAATGTTAGTTTTACTCCACTGTGGTCTGAGAAGATAGTTGGGATGATTTCAATGCTCTTGTATTTGTTGATGCTGTCTTTGTGTCCTAACATGTGGTCTATCCTTGAGTATGTGTTTTGTGGGTTTGAGAAGAATGTGTACTCCAGTTTTTTGGGGGAAGGGCTCTGAAGATGTCCAGGAGGTCTAGTCTAACCATCTCTTCATTTAATTCTCTTATTTCTTTGTTGATTCTCTGCTTTGTTGATCTGTCTAAGTGTGAGAGTGGGGTGTTAAAGTCTTCCACTATTATTGAATTACTATTGATATATTTTTGAAGTTCTTTCAGTAGGTGCATGATGTATTTAGATGGTACCTCATTGGGTGCATAGATATTAATAATTCTTAAGTCTTCATGGCTGATTGATCCTCTAATCATTATGTAATGTCCTTGCCTGTCTTTTATTACTTTATTTAATTTAAAATCTATTGTGTCAGAGATGAGAATGGCTGTTCCAGCTTTTTTTTTTTTTGTGGTCCATTTGCCTGTATAATAGTTTTCATCCTTTCACTTTAAGTCTGTGTTTGTCTTGTTGTGTCAGATGGGATTTTTGCAAGCAGCATATTGTTGGGTTATGTTTTCTGATCCATCCTCCCACTCTGTGCCTTTTGATGGGTGAGTTAAAGCCATTGATATTTACTGATATTATGTATTGTAGTGTCATTATTCAACAATACATAATTGATATTATTTATTGTATTGTAGTGTCATTATTCAACATTTTTTTATTTGCTCTGATATATTGCAAGTATTATAGTGAAGTTCTTGTTTATAAGAGGTCTTTTACAACCTATTTCCTGGCCGGTTTGGTGATGGTTGCCTTCTTTAACTGTTGTTTGTCTAAGACAGTTTTGATCCTTCCATCTAGTTTGAACGAAAGTCTAGCAGGATATGTTATCCTTGGTTGAAACCCTTTTTCATTCAGGGCTGTATATATATCTTGCCATTCTCTTCTGGCTTTTATAGTTGGAGTGCAGAAGTCTGCTGATAGTCATGGGTTTTCCCCTGTATGTAACTTTTTGTTTCTCTCTTGCAGCCTTTAGGATCCTTTCTTTATCCTTACTTCTTCTCATTGTGACTATGATGTGTCTTGGTGTCTACAGGTCTGGGTTGATTCTGTTTGGTACTCTCTGGGCCTCTTAAATCTTGATGTACTTTCTGTTATTCAGGTCTGGGAAGTTTTCTTCTATAATTTCCTCTAGAATGTTTGCTTCCCCTTTCTTTCTTCCTCTGGCAGGCCAGTTATATGAATGTTACTTCTTTTGAGATCATCCCATATGTCTCTGTTGTTGTTTTCAGTGTCTCTCAGTCTCATTTTCAACTCTTTCACTTCTTTCTTGGTTTTCTCTAACTCATCCTCTGTCTGACTAATTCTGTTTTCTGCTTCTATTAGTTTGCTTTCCCTTGCCTCAGCTTCTTTCTTCATTACAGCTATTTCAGCTTTCAGTTCTCTAATTGCCTCAATATAATCAGTATTTTCCTTCGGGGTCTCAACTGTTGTTTCCCTAATACTGCCATTCCTTTCCTCCAATGTTGTTTTCATTTCTGTGATTAATAAGTTTATTATTGCTTGCATACTTTTCTTATCTATGGTTACTTCTGGCTGATTTGTAGTTTCTTCTGGGCTCTTGTCTTCATTCATTGCAGTAGCAGTTTTATTTGTTTTTGATCTACCCATTTTTTTGATTTATGTGTTTCTTTTTTATGCTCTGTTGTTCCTCAGTTGTTGTGTCTTGAGTACAAGCAACAGTGTACTAAATATCTTTATAACAATTGCACTTACCAACCTCAGGAATTACAGTAGCAACTGAAGCAAGTATTGAAGCAGTTTAATCACTACCAGTTAGCCAAAAAATTTCTCCAGTCCATGAAAAAATAGTAACCAAATCCCAATAAAGAATAAAGAGAAAAGAAAGAAGGGATAGCAATAATAGTCAATTATGCAAATCTACTATCCACTGTATATTCTAGGGGTATCAAGAGGAGAAAGGGAAGTAGAGCAGAGATACACACATAGAGAGTTCACTCTGATTCAGATTTTTTCCCCAAAATAATTCACAAACGAGTATCAGTGAACTCAGAAAGCCGAAGAAGGCAGAAGGAAGAAAGGAAGACAAGAAAAAAAGGAGGAAAAACAAGAGAGAGAAAAGAAAAAAGTAAGAAAAAGAACTGTAATAAAGTAGCAATGAAAGGAAAGTTTTTAAATTAATTAATTTATTTTATTTTATTTTTTAATTAGCTATGAGGAGGGAGAAAGGGAGAGTGGGTAGAGGAGGAAGGAGAAGTGAAACAACTTCCTCTCACAGTGGATAAGATGCTCGGTCCCCTAGCAATGGAATATACTCTAAGAGTTAATTCTGGTCAATCTAAAGGAGGGGGTGGAAGAGATACACCTTTATATAATATTAATAATAAAATAAGCAGGGTAAGAAACCTGTCTCAGATTTCCTCAAGCCGCCTGAACAGAGGCAGCTGATTGTTAAGAAAGTAAAATAAATAAACAAACAAACAAACAAAAACCACCTTAGGGCAGTCTTTCCCTTTTGTAGATCCAATTGGCCACTTAGAAAGAAAAAGGGCCAAGGGTTTCAGAAAGGAGTAGACTTGGAATGGAACCCCTGTTGGGCCAGGAATCTTGGTAAAGAAAGAAGTTCAGCAGGGAAGCCTGCTAGGAGCAGCTCTCTGGCACCCAGGGTCTGGTTGGGGATGTGGAGCATGGGTGCGCTTCGGGAATAATAAAAAATTTTTTTCCTTTTTTCCCCCTCTATATTCTAACCCAAGCTGGGCTATATTCACCCCCTTGGTGTCACAGACAGGACCCTGAATTCACTGTCCTGCTGAAGGCAAAAAATCCTACCGTTTCCAGCAGTTGTTGTCGGAACTCAGACCAGAAGCTACTTCTCAGTCCTCCATCTTGGCTCTGCCTCCTACATCTCTTTTTTAACTATTTACAAAATGAAGATGTGTTTGAAGCTGAAAAAAATAGATGATTTTATTTTTACTCTTGTATAAAAGAAGTACATTCAACTATTGCTAAATAAAGCACCCTGGATGAGGATTTTGTTGTTGAGTTCTAATTCATAAACAGCACTGCCTATTATGTATGTCTTAAGACACTGATTCTTACTCTGACCCTAGATGGTAGCTAACATTATCATAATTAGTTAGCGGGTCACAACGCTGAAGTTTTGAGAGATCAAAATCATATAGATTTGCTTATCTCCTAAGTACCAGACATATATGTGAAACTTAAATCTGAATAACTCCAAAATTAATTTTCTTCTATGTGAACATTCTTCACAGTGAAAATAATCACTTTTAACATTCTACAGGGTGATGTTAGCCATGAGAAATTTATAATAATTCCCATGACTTTTCTATACTTAGTATAGATCTGGGGGATCTATAGGTCACCTGTTAGGATGCATGAATATCCATGACACTTGGGTCTAACCCTGGTACCACATGGGAGCACCATGGCATCAGGGAAAGTTCTGGTACTATCTATCTATCTATCTATCTTTTTGTCTTAAGAAAAAAATTAAAAATTAAAAATTCAACCTAGGAAATTTTTATCAATGAATGTGATTTGATCTGTTTGCAGTACCATCAAATAGGAAGTTTACAAAAAGGGTGGATGAATACTTAAAGCCTTCATTCCTCAAATAGGTGTTAATAAAGTACTAAATACTATTTTAGGCTTATAAAACAAATCAGTTAATAAGTCAAAATGATCTCTGTTATAAGGGATATATTATAATAATAAAAGGCAATAGACATAATAAATAAGTAAACTACATAATTAAAAGATAAAGTGTGGTCTAAAGTGAAAATAGATCAAAGCAAGGAGGATCAAGAGTAGAAGGGGTGAAAGAAGAGAAACAAGGAGTCATTTGGTAGTGCATCGGGTTAAGCACAGATGGTGCAAAGCACAAGGACCGGTGTAAGGATCCTGGTTCAAGTCCCCAGCTGCAGGGGAGTTGCTTCACAAATGACAAAGCAGGTCTGCAGATGGCTATCTTTCTCACCTCCTCTGTCTTCCCCTCCTCTCTCCATTCCTCTCTGTCCTATCCAACAATGGTGACAACTATAATAACTACAACAATAAATCAAGGGCAATAAAAGGGAATAAATAAATAAATATTTTAAAAAGAAAGAAGAGAAATACCATGATCTGATGTGATTAAGTCTCAGTCAGTAATGGAAAGAAAAAGCAGCAGATTATATCAGTGAATTCAGACCCAGATACTCTTAGGACTGTAGACAACCATTTACTATTGATGATGTGGTTGTTTGTTTCTTTGTTTATTTTATGAGAGCACTGCTCAGATCTGGTTTATGGTGGTGTGGGAAATTAAACGTGGGAATTTGGAACCTCAGGCAGGAGAGTCTCTGCATAATTATTATGCTATCTACTCCCTACTCTTGATGAAATTGGAAGTTTATTTTATGATTTTGAAAAGAGCAGTGGCAGAATCTGACTTATATTTCAATAATTAATCTTACTGTTGGTTGAGAATTGGTGAAGGGAAGAAAAAGGCAATGTGGATAACATGAATATGAAAACTGGAAAGAGGCTATTGAAGTAATCCAGGGAAGTGGTGATAGTTACTTTAATCAGAGGGTAGCAATAGAGACAGTAAAAAAAAAAAAAAGAAAGAAAGAAAGAAAGAAAAAAGGGGATTCCGGAAGATGGTGGAATGAGAAGCTGCTAGTGGCTTGAGCTCCAACTATATCTACTGGAAATGGTAGGACTTTTGCTTTTAGTAGGACAGTCAATAAGGGGTCCTAGTGGTGACACCAAGGAGGTGACTATATTCAATATGGGTTAGAAAATAGAGTAAAAAGAAAGGAAAAAAAAATTTTTTTAATTATTATTCCCAAAGTGCACCCTATACCCCCCCATAACCAGTCCCTGGGGGCCAGAGATCTTCTCCTAGCAGGCTCCCCTGCTGAGCTTCTTTCTTTACCAAGATTCCTGTCCCATGAGGGAGTGTCATTCATTCTAATTCTATTCCTTTCTGAAACCTTTGGCCTTTTCTCTTTCTAAGTAACCAATTCCAGATATAGATATTCCACTAAGCAGAGTCTTAGACAGGGAAAGACCATCAGAGGTTTTTTTTTTTTTTTTTTTTTTTTGCTTTATTTTCTCAACAATCAGCTGCCTCTGCTCAGGGGGCCTGAGTCAATCTGGAGCAATCCAAGCTGAAGAACGACAGGTTTTTTACTCTGTTCTATTTTATTATCGATACAAGATAAATGCATCCCCCTTTCCACCTCTCCTTCAGGTTGACCAGAATTAAGTCAGTGTATTTTCCATTGCTAGGGGACTGGGTGTCTTATTCAATGCTAAAGTATCTTGTTTCACTCTTCCTACCACCCCTACCAATACTCTCCCTCCCTCACACATAGCTACTTAAATAATAATAAATAAATAAATAAATAAATAAATAAAAACTCTTTCCTTCCACTGCTTTTTTATTACTGTTCTTTTTCTTATCTTTTTCTCTTTTTTTCTCTCTCTCTCTTTTTATTACTTCTTTTTCTCATTCTTGTCATCCTTTCTTCTTCCTCCGTCAGCTTTCTGAATTCACATACACATTTGGGAATTATTTGGGGGAAGAAATCTGACTCAGAGTGGACTCTCTGTGCGTGTATCTCTGCTCTACCATCCTTTCCCTTATAGCTACCCCTAGACTATACAGTGGAGGAGATAAGACAACTGACACCACAAAATCCAGAAAATCATGCAAAACTTCTATGAAGAACTATACGCCACCAAGCTAGAGAATCTGGAAGAAATGGAACAATTCCTAGAAGCATGTGCTCTTCCAAAACTGAACCAAGAAGAACTTCTAAACTACTAAACCTAAATGCACCAATCACAGACAAAAAAATTGAAACCGCTGTTAAGGTTCTCCCCAACAACAAAAGTCCTAGACCAGATGACTTCACAAACGAATTCTACAAAACTTTCAGGAAACAGTTAGTACCCATACTACTTAAGCTTTTCCATAAGATTGAAGAAACAGGAATACTCCCTTCCACCATCTATGAAGCCAACATCACCCTGATACCAAAAGCAGATAGGGACACAACAAAAAAAGGAAAACTACAGACCAATATCTCTGATGAACATAGATACCAAAATATTAAACAAGATCTTGGCCAACCGGATACAGCAGCAAATCAAAAAGATTGTTCATCACGACCAAGTGGGATTCATCCCAGGAATGCAAGGCTGGTTCAACATCCGTAAGTCAATCAATGTCATTCACCACATCAATAAAAGCAAAGCCAAAAACCACACGATTATTTCAATAGATGCTTTGACAAAATCCAACACCCACTCATGCTTAAAACTACAAAAAATGGGAATAGATGGGAAAATCCTCAAGATAGTGGAATACATATATATAGCAAACTTACAGCCAACATCATATTTAATGGACAGAAGCTGAAAGCATTCCCTCTCAGATTGGGGACTAGACAGGGATGTCTGCTATCATCATTACTCTTCAACATAGTATTGAAAGTTCTTGCCATAGCAATCAGGCAAGAGAGAGAAATCAAAGGAATACAGATTAGAAGAGAAGAAGTCAATCTCTCACTGTTTTCAGATGATATGATAGTATACATAGAAAATCCTAAATAATCCAGCAGGAAAATACTGGAAGTTATTAGGCAAGATAGCAAAGTGTCAGGCTACAAAATCAATGTACAAAAATCAGTGGCATTTCATTATGAAAACACTAAATATGAAGAAGAAGACATCCAGAAATCACTCCCATTTCCTGTCTCAGCAAAATCAACAAAATACGTAGGAGTAAAGCTGACCAAAGAAGTGAAAGATTTGTATATTGAAAACTATGAGTTGCTACTCAAGGAAATAGAAACTGATACCAAGAAATGGAAAGACATCCCATGCTCATGGATTGGAAGAATAAATATCATCAAAATGAATATTCTCTCCAGAGCCATATACAAATGTAATGCAATACCCATCAAAGTTCCACCAAGCTTCCTTAAGAGAATAGAACAAACACTACAATCATTTATCTGGAACCTGAAGACACCTAGAATTGCCAAAACCATCTTGAGGAAAAGAAACAGAAATGGAGGCATCACACTCCCAGACCTTAAAGTATATTATAAAGCCATCATCATCCAAACAGCATGGTACTGGAACAAAAATAGGCACAAAGAACTGTGGAACAGAATTGAAAGCCTAGAAATAAATCCCCACACCTATGGACATCTAATCTTTGATAAAGGGGCCCAAAACATTAAATGGAAGAAGGAGTCTCTCTTGAATAAAAGGTGCTGGAAAAACTGGGTTGTAACATGCAGAAGAATGAAATTGAACCACTTTATCTCACCAGAAACAAAAATCAATTCCAAATGGATTTAAGACCAGGATGTTAGACAGGAAACAATCAAATTCTTAGAGGAAAACATTGGTAAAACACTTTCCCACCTACACCTCAAGGACATCTTTGAGGAAATAAACCCAATTGCAAGAAAGACTAAAGTAGAAACAAACCAACGGCACTACATCAAATTGAAAAGCTTTTGCACATCCAAAGAAACTATTAAATAAAAAAAGAGACCCCTCATAGAATGGGAGAATATCTTCACATGCCATACATCAGACAAGAAACTGATCAACAAAATATATAAAGAGCTCAGCAAACATAGCACCAAAAAAGCAAATGACCCCATCCATAAATGGGCAGAGGATATGAACAGAACATTCACTCCAGAGGAGATCCAAAAGGCTAACAAACATATGAAAAACTGCTCCAGGTCACTGATTTTCAGAGAAATGCAAATTAAAACAACACTGAGATACCACCTCACTCCTATAAGAATGGCATCCATCAAAAAGGACAGCAGCAACAAATGCTGGAGAGGCTGTGGGGACAGAGTAACCCTTCTGCACTGCTGGTCGAATGTAAATTGGTACAGCCTCTGTGGAGAGCAGCCTGGAAAACTCTCACACGGCTAGACATGGACCTTCCATATGATCCAGTAATTCCTCTCCTGGGGTTATACCCCAAGGACTCCATAACACCCAACCAAAAAGAGGTGTGTACTCCTATGTTCATAGCAGCACAATTCATAATAGCTAAAACCTGGAAGGAACCCAGGTGCCCAACAACAGATGAGTGGCTGAGAAAGTGGTGCTATATATACACAATGGAATACTATACAGCTATCAAGAACAATGAACCCACCTTCTCTGACCCATCTTGGTCAAAGCTAGAAGGAATTATGAACTAAGTCAGAAAGATAAAGATGAGTATGGAATGATCCCACTCATCAACAGAAGTTGAGAAAGAAGATCTGAAAGGTAAAATAAAAGCAGGAGCTGAGTAAATTGAAAATAGGGCACCAAAGTAAACAACCCTGTGGTGTAGGGCTAGACATGCGGCTTCCTGGGCCGGTGGGGGGTAGGCGTGGGTGGGTGGGATGGGACACAGTCTTTTGGTGGTGGGAATGGTGTTTATGTACACTCCTAGTAAAGTGTAGTCACATAAATCACTGGTTAATTACTATGAGAGGGGGAAAATTAATTGTATGTCTCGAAGTTTTTAAAACACAGACTGAGTTTTCTTAATATATAGGCTGTGTATTTGATATGCAGACTCTCTCAAAAGCCTAGACCAAGTAGATCTGAGGCAACCAGTGGCACAGCTTTTTACAAGAAACTGGGTACTATACAGCAAACCCTAACAAAAGGACTTTTCAAAGTTAACCCAATCACCAAATAATGTGATGATAACATTAACTATCCATTTTTTTTGAACCCTAAGATAGCAGTGACCTCACATCTCCACTATAGAGCCTACAATTTCCCCAGTCCTGGAACCTTAGGATAGGGATCACTTTCCCACATGCCTCTCCCAATCCATATTAAATAATATTGCATCAGCCCATCGCAACCTAATCAACGCAACGATTGCCACCTCAACATGCTTCAGCTCAGACTGTGTCCAGAGACTTCAGGTGTGGAATGAAAACCCTTCAGCTTCATTACTCAGGTGATACCTTTACTTTCATAGCATTCTTTAATTTCATCCCCAGTGGATCGCTTCCTAACAAAGTCCCAAAACCTAGATATACACCAGGTTCTGTGAGAGAGATCATATGTTCCCACGTATCCATAAACTAGTGCTAAATATATACCTCAAAGCAGAAGTACACTAGAGTTTGCAGTGAGAACCCCCCCAACACTTCCTCTCCACTATTCCAACCTTTGGGTCCACGATTGCTCAACAATTTGTTTGGCTTTGTATGTTAACTCTCTTTTCAGTCACCAGGTTCCAGATGCCATCAGGATGCCGGCCAGGCTTCCCTGGACTGAACACCCCACCAATGTGTCCTGGAGCTCTGCTTCCCCAGAGACACACCCTACTAGGGAAAGAGAGAAGCAGACTGGGAATATGGACCGACCAGTCAACATCCATTTTTAGCGGGGAAGCAATTAAAGAAGCCAGACCTTCCACCTTTTGCAACCCACAACAACCCTGGCTCCATGCTCCCAGAGGGTTAGAGAATGGGAAAGCTATCAGTGGAAGGGATGGGATATGGAGATTGGGTGGTGGGAATTGTGTGGAGTTGTACCCTTTCTCCCCTATGATTTTGTTAATTTATCCTTTCTTAAATAAAAAATAAATTAAAAAAAGAAAAAAGTAAGAGTACTATGAATTTTTAGTAGAATCGACTAATTACTCTAATGTGAAATGTAAGGAATAAGACATAGAGAATGATACCAGAATTTTTTATTAAATACAAGAATGAAATACCAGCAACTAAAATGAGTATCGATGAATGATGATTTGTTCTACAATAGATTGGTAACAAGTCTTAAACCCAAAATTAAAAACCAGATATTAAATAATTCTGTCTATCCACCCTAAGATCCTTATGCTCATCAGATCTATTCCTGCCATTTGGTTCCTTTAGAGTATATACAGTATAATATCTTTTTATATGCTCAGTGCTTTTTAAACACCAAGTTGCAGATGTAATTATAATTCCATCCTGAACTCCCTGGGCAGAAGATCTTATCAATGCTTCCTAAAACCTCATCTCTCAAGAGCCCTACTCCACTAGGGAAATAAAGAAACAGGCTGAGGGTATGTTTTGACCTGCCAGCACCCACGTTTAGTGGAGAAGCAGTTACAGACTTCAGAACTCCCACTTTCTACAACCCCAAAAGAATTTTGTTCCATACTCCCAGAGAGGGAGAAATGTTAGAGAGTGATAACTAGAAGGCTCTGAACCATAAATCCATTAGGAGTTGGAGAGAGAAGAGGAAAAAAATAGAAGGAAAAAATAGGTGTCAGTGTAACTTACAAAGGAAGAGAAGTCAGGATCATAGAAAACAGTGTGCATACTAGGGAAAGAGAGAGGCAGACTGGGAGTATGGACCGACCAGACAACGCCCATGTTCAGCGAGGAAGCAATTACAGAAGCCAGACCTTCTACCTTCTGCAACCCTCAATGACCCTGGGTCCATGCTCCCAGAGGGATAGAGAATGGGAAAGCTATCGGGGGAGGGGGTGGGATATGGAGATTGGGCGGTGGGAATTGTGTGGAGTTGTACCCCTCCTACCCTATGGTTTTGTTAATTAATCCTTTCTTTAATAAAAAAAAATAATAAAAGCAAAAAAAAAAAAAAGAAAACAGTGTGCAAATTATAAAGAGATAGATGATAGATGTTAGATAGATAGACAGAGATATATAGACAGTAGTTATAGATCTTTCAACTCTTACCTGTAATCTTGGGAGAACTACTGAAGTTTCCAATGGAAGAAAACAGTGTGCAAATTATAAAGAGATAGATGATAGATAGATGTTAGATAGACAGAGATATATAGACAGTAGTTATAGATCTTTCAACTCTTACCTGTAATCTTGGGAGAACTACTGAAGTTTCCAATGGAAGGAATGGGGATGTGGAACTCTGGTGGTGGGAAAGATGTGGAATATACCACTGTTGTCTTATAATTTTATAAATCAATATTAAATATTTAATACTGTAAATCTAGTAAAATAAAAAAATATGCTGTATATACTAGGCAAAGTTTCAGAAGAGACATCTGGACTGAATATATCTATGTACTATGTATTACAGCACCTAAATGTTACTTAAAACCATGAATCTGAGTGAAATTATGACAGTGAATATAAAGGAAATCACCTTGTTATAGTTTATCATTAGTATCTTACCTCCATTTTATAAGACAATTAATAATAACTTATTTCACATAATCAGGTGAATTTAGGGATTACAATGTATATGTGGTTCTTTTTTTTGTTTTCTTAAGTCTCAATCTTCCCATTTAATTCATAGTAGCTATATTAAACATGAATTATACAGTTTATTTAGTTTATGATAGAGATAGCAAACATATTTTTAAATTAATTTATTTTTTATTTTTTCCCTTTTGTCACCCTTGTTGTTTGTTGTTATTGTTGTTACTATTGTTGTTGCATAGGACAGAAAGAAATCAAGAGAGGAAGGGAAGACAGAGAGGGGGAGAGAAAGACACCTGCAGACCTGCTTCACTGCTTGTGATGCAAACCCCCTGCAGGAGGGGAGCCAGGGTTTCGAACTGGGATCCTTATGCCAGTCCTTGCACTTAGCATCATGTGCACTTAACCCGCTGTGCCACTGCCATCTCCCACATATTCTTCTAGTTATTTTTTTAAGATAGAGACAGAGAAACATATAGAGAGACCACATTACCAAAGTTTCCTTCAGCTTAGTAGGGTCCAGACTCAAACCTGCACCTCCCACATGGCAAGGTATCACACTATTTAGGTAAGCTATTTCACTGGCCCTTTAATTACATTCTTCTTATACAATAGAAGTTCCTTCCAGGACATGCCCCTGGTATACAAATAATGCGATTTCTGCTCTCATCAGGGTTACACTTATATGTGAGTCACAAAAATGATACATCTCACTGTCTGTACATCTTGGTCCCCATAGAGAAATGAAGAAGGTGACAAATATTAGTAAATAAAATAATTTCATAGTGTTGATTCAATGGAGACCTCCTTTGAAAATCCGCTATGACTCTCCTCACAAGCTTCTTGTCTCCCCAAGAACAGATCCTTCTGCTCTGGATAAAGCACCTGAGGTTGGTGCATGGCTTCTGCACTACACTCTGAGTTCGCAGTAGGGGCAGTTCTATCTCATCTGACCAGTGAAATAAGTTCATTGCCCCATGTGAGTCTGCTGATTCTGGGTCCTAGCTCTGGTGGTATCTCATGACTGATAAAACCTCATGTTTGACTGTTGAACTACCAAGTAATGTGTGACTAATTCTAATTTCCTTTTATGGAAATGTCTTCATAGTTACTCTAAATCAATGATATATCACTTCTTAACTGAAAATTCCAGCTTTCATATAAACTTTAAGTCATTAGAAATGAACTAATGGAGTAGCATTACTTTAATAATGAAAATTTTAAAATCCCTTTCCCAAAAACCTGGATCTCTTACTTCATTGATACTGCTAATACTGATGAAGTATTTCTAGGCATTTATGTTCTCTGCTTATAAAGGAAAATCTTATAACAAGAAATTGAAACAAGACATTTGAACTTTAAGAGATACTCTTCTATTTCCCAGTAAGGGGCAAAATAGGTGATTTAAACATCTTAATACATATATCCCATAAGCCTTAAACATATAAATTGAAAGTGAAGTGTGGAGTAAATGCTAATGTCTCATTTTTTTCCCTCACAAGCACTTTCTCCCACATTCATCTATAATGTAGAAGAATGCACAGAACTAATATCTTTATTCTAAACCTCTAGAAATTGCCTGAGAAAGTAATCATGTGACTGTCAGAAATGGAACTAATAGACTTAGGAATTTAAATTTGTATGTAAAGAATAGTTTCATAGACCTTACCACCACCCTGATTTCCATGCCCACTCTCCCAACGTCAAGCATTACATCAAAAACAGTTGTTCCTTTAAGGTTCAGAGATATGTTTAAAGTACATTAGGAAATACTGTATAAGTAAATGTACATTGTATTAAGAGTACAATTATATAGCTAGTAATCAAATGAGCTTATTCATGTTTTGTGGAGAAAAATTTACCCCTGGTTCTTCTAGTTGCCTTGTTTTCCCTCATCTGACTTCTGATCCATTTTCCAGAACTGATCAGTGAGTTAGAACATGTGAGGGATGGAAAGAAAGCCAGTGAAGTCTAATTTGACTTACCACCAAGTCATAATTTTACTTTCGCTCACTCTCTTTTATTTGGTAATCCTGGACCAAGGTTCAGACTCATCATATGGGGGAGGATGGGATTCAATCTTGAAGTCTTGGGTTTGATAATCCAAAAATTTAGCACTGAGATAATGCCCTGGCTCTGATAATAAGTGTTTCTGCTTTTCCCCTAAGGTTCTCTGACAGAAAAATGAAAGCTGTGTGTGTTTCCCTTCTCCAACATTAACCAAAGACTCATAGTAAACTGGTTATGAATTTCTGTCAAAATAATAATAAAGTCCCTCCTATAATCATCACAAATTATTTCACTTAATGATATCACACTAACTCTAAATAAATAGTATGAAATATGTTTTGAAAACTTGCACAATATAAAGAACTGTGGAATATATATTTAATTTTGTTTAATTATTCTGGGAATTTTCAAGTAAAATAGTTTTCCAAATTTACTCTTATCACAATCAAACATAGAGAATGCTTGTAGATTGGGAGAACAGAATAATTATTATACAAAATGACTGTCATGCTGTTACGAAAAAAATATATTTGCTGCTCCAAGTGTTACAGCTCTGAGTGTTACAAATCAAGAGTGATACAGTTTCAGGTGTTATAGCTCAAGGTGTATCAGATGCAAAGAACAAGTCTGAGGCCAAAACCAAGTGGAGGGCAGGGAGATACTTTATTACACAGACAGAATCTAGCGAATTCCTGCAGGACAGATCACTGGACTGATTTAGAAAGCCACTTATATACCCTTCAAGCTGGGCACAAAGTGCTTAATTGGTTACAGGGTGGTTTTAAAAAAAGATACATTTCAATTGGTTACAAGGTACAGCATCAGGTAAAACAAAGGATGGGGTAGATTGGCGACATTCCACACCCAATCTGAACTGTCAAGATACAAATGCATTCAATTTAGTGAAAAGATTAGTCCTGATTTGTTACATTTTTAGTCACCTAAGTTTACTGAAATGCAGGGACAGCAGACCGCCTGCCTGTCCTCAATAAAATTGGTGGACATTTTATTTCAATTTTTGTGGCTCTGAGTTCCTAGATTCAATCCACAATATCAAAATAAAATAAACAAGCTCAACTATGCTCTGGTTAAAAGAGAGAGAGAGACACGGGGGGGGGGGGATTTTTCAGTAGATTTGGTTAAAAAAATGAACATGCTGGTTACCATTTTGTTTTTAAACATTCAATCTATAATTTATACATATATTTGAAACATGTTAAAAGTTTCCCTCCTTTCCAGTGGAATTCAAACCTAGGGCCTATAGCTTGCCAAGAAAAAACTCTACTAGTACAATATCTCTGCTTCTTGCTCTCAAGTTTTTCTTCTCTTCTGTTAACATTTTTTTTTTTTTGGTATTGTTACTTTGTTTCTTTTACCAGTGCATTGCTTAGCTCTGGTTTATGGAGGTGAAAGGGAATTGAACCTGGGACTTTGGAGGCTCAGGCATTAGAGTCTCTTTGCGTAACCATTATGCTATCATCCCCATCCTTCCGTTAGCATTTGCAGGAAGATAAGAGACAGTTGTGTAGGTAATACTTCCAGTGCCCTCTTTTATTGCCTTTAGCTAAAGATGAAGAGAAAACTGGTTTTAACTATGACACAAAAATGGGTCCCTACACTTTTCACACCCCACTTAACACAATGACTGAACACTGATACTAAGTAGTGAGCAACCTTGTTTTAAGCAAAATCAAGAATTTTGGGGATATTCCTCCACTCGTGCTGACAGCTCTATCTTAGCCGACTGGGCTTCAGCGAATGACCTCTCCCTATTATACGATCCCAAACAGCCAGGCTCTTTTCACAGTGCTAGATGGAATAAAGACTCGTCACCCGACCTGTGCTGGATTAGCACAGTCCACGGCCAAGCCTTTCCCACTACGAGACAAGTTCTCAAGATCTTCCCGCACAGTCATCACCTCCCAGCTATCATCCACATTGGTCTCCAGCTCCCACTGATTCTGTGCTCAGAGAAACTAAAATGGAACTTTCGGAAAGCAAACTGGCGTCTGTTCAGTGATTTTACCAACAAATTTATTCCTGCAATTCCAATTAACTCTATCCCCTCTGAAGATTCCTACAGGCGCTTCCGCCAAGCCATCTTCAAAGCAGCTTCCCAAGCTATTCCTCTTGGGAGACGTGCTAACTATACGCCTTGTCTTGATGCTGAATGCAAGCAACTACTAAGGCAGTATGATGAGTCGGGCGACCCAGATGTGGCCAACCATCTCATTGCCTCCCTGGATGCAGCACGCCAAGCCCGCTGGCAACAACTTATGGAAAGTCTGAACTTCACCCACAAGTAGGAAGGCCTGGAAGCTTCTTCATAGTCTAGGTGCCAGTAGCCAACCCTCTCCCATCTCCCATCCTCCTGTATCTCCAAACTCAGTGGCCAGTCACCTAACTCAAGTTGGACGTGCTAAGATCGACGCAGTCTGGAAAAGAGAAATTTCCCATGAGAGGTCGTCCCACTTCCGTTTATCTTGTCCATCTCCAAAACTCTCTCCCTTTACACTGTCTGAACTGGAACATGCTTTGAAGAGGGTTAAACCGGGAACGGCTGCTGGCTATGATAACATCACCCCAGAACTTATTCTTAACTTGGGCCCCATGGCCAAGAAGTGGCTCACTACATTCCTGTCCCACATCTTGGAATCCGAATCTATGCCCAAAATTTGGCATTGTGCCAAGATAATAGCAGTTTTGAAACCAAAGAAAGAACCAACACTGGCCGCCAGCTATAGACCAATTTCTCTCCTCTTCGTGTGTTACAAACTCCTTGAGAGGCTGCTTCTGTCACGAATTTCTCCCCTTACAGAGAAATTCCTATCACCCGCCCAAGCTGGTTTCTGCCCAGGAAGATCTACCTGAGAACAAGTCCTGGCCCTCTCAACTTACATTGAAAATGGATTCCAGAAGAATTTAAGGATGGGTGCTGTCTTTGTTGATCTCACAGCAGCCTATGACACGGTCTGGCACCGTGGTCTCCTAGTCAAGATCTCAAGATGCCTGCCTCCATGGGTGGCCAACACTATATCGTTTCTTCTCCAAAACAGAAGATTCCGGGTGCATCTGGGTGACAAGTCTAGCAGATGGAGACTTGTCTCAAGAGGCCTCCCCCAGGGCTCTGTTCTGGCTCCTACGCTATTTAATATTTACATCAATGACCTTCCAGAAACTTCTTCAAGGAAGTTCATCTATGCCGATGACATCTGCTGTGCAACTCAGGCAACCAAGTTTGACATCCTCGAGGAAACACGAAAGACATGTCTCTGATATCTGTTTACTGTAAAAAATGGCGACTAATCCCTAGCACTGCAAAAATGGTACCATCTGTTTTCCATCTACACCATGCCTCGGCCTCGCATGAGCTTAATGTGCAGCTTGGCGATATGAGAATCCGGCATGAAGCTCAGCCAGTCTATCTTGGCATTACTCTCGATCGCACCCTGTCATTTCACAAACATCTCATAAAAACTGCAGCAAAGGTGGGCGCGAGGAATAACATCATTGCAAGACTGGCCAGCTCCTCATGGGGCGCGAGCGCTTCCACACTACGATCATCATCTCTGGCATTATACTATTCCACTGCAGAATACTGTGCCCCAGTATGGCTCCGTAGCCCCCATGTCCACTTGGTCGATTCCAAATTATATTCCTTCATGAGGATAATTTCTGGAACCATCCGTTCCACCTTGGTTCCATGGCTGCCAGTTCTTAGCAACATCGCCCCGCCAGATATTCGTCAGGATGCGACATCATCTAAGTTCATTTCCCACATCTACACTCAACTGGACCTGCCAGATATCTTCACCCACCCTGTTCAACGCTTGACGTCTCGTCATCCAATCTGGTCTCCTACGCCTATACTGAACTTCTCTGTCCCAGACTCTTGGAAACAGAGTTGGCAGTCAGCTGAGGTAAAGAACAAACATCTCATCACAGACCCCTGCAAGCATCAACCCGGCTTTGACCTAGCACGTTATGATTGGGCCCTACTCAATCGCTATCGAACAGGCCATGGCTGGTGTGCCGCTATGTTCCATCCCTGGGGAGCCAGAGACGACCTGAACTGCCCCTGCTGCTACAGACAGACTATGACCCACATAGTTAACGACTGCCACCTCTCCAGATTCAAAGGAGGACTCGAAACTTTACATCAGGCTCAACCTGACGCTGTTGACTGGCTACGGAAGAAAGGCAAACGCTAGAAGAAGAAGAATATTGGTTCAATAATTCTAATTCAACTGAATTGGCTCTGGAATTTTACTGGGAAAATATTTCTTTCAACTCAATAAGTCTAAGAAAGAGTTTGAATAAATCTATGTCAAATAAGAATTATATCTTAAGGACTTCCTGAGGCAGGGCTATGGAGCAGCAGCTGTATTTCTCTCCCATCCTCTACTGGGTCAACTAGCAATACCAAAGGAGACCACCTGGGATCACAACAAGACAGGACTAGAATAACTTCAGGAACTCACCAAATCACCGGTGAGTGCAAACACTTGTAGCTCATGGACAGAGAGGAGCCTAGGGAGAGATCAAGTTGCTGGTAACAGTCCAGCAGTTTATCAATTGAGACACCACCTCCAGTCTGTTTCACCAACAAAAAAGACAGCTGAAGGGAGGAGAGGACTCCCCTAAGACTCACCAAATGCAACTGTGAGTCTCCATTGCTATTACCCTCAGAATCTGGAGCAGTGGGTGGGGTGGAGGGAGGCCCTGTGCTGACATCAGGGGACAGAGAACTAACCAGGAAATTAAGGAGAAGATCTATACCTCAGTGGCCTATTGTGGGGGTATGAGAGTCTCTTTGCATAACCACTAGATTATCAATGCTCCACACTGCATTATCTCTTGATCAGGAGTCAGTGAATAAGCTAAGAAGTCTACTTATAGTTTAAAAGTCCTCAGGCTCTCATAGCCTACAGAGAAGAAAAAGAACAAAAGAGGCCACTGAGCTCCAAATCAGGGATTAAATTACTATTGAAACAACTGTCAATTTCCATAACTGTGAGCCCTTTAATTACCTACTTAGACAAAAAACAATCTAGGCAAGATTGATCAGTAATTTTAAAAGTACTGAGAGAGGGACCTCATAACATAATATATAAAATGGTTAAAACAACAAGAAGATATACTGAAGAAATGAACCAGGACAAGAGTCTAGCTAAAAGCCCCCCAAAGGCTGAAGCACAGAATAATGAGGTCAACATCCAAACACTAGTCAAGGAAATAATCACAGGAGTAAGTAAAGAGTTTAAAAGAATTGTCATCAGAAATTCAGAAACAACAAACGAGACTCTAGAAGAAAACACTAATTATCTGAAGGTTATTAGAGAGCTGAAAGCTGAAGTAGCTGAGATAAGAACACAACTAGCTGAACTATCTAAAACAGTAGCAGAATTGGGTAACAAAATAGATGAATTCCAGAAAATGCTACAGGGGAGAGAGAATAGAATAAATGAGGCTGAAGACAGAATTAGCAAGATTAAGGACAAATTAGAGACAACTAAAAAAGAAGTAAGAGATCTCAAAAAGAGATTAAAAGACACTGAAAACAGCAACAGAGACCTATGGGATGACTTAAAAATAATTAATATATTCATTATTGGCTTACCAGAGGAAGAAAGGGAGAGGAAGAAAGCATTCTTCAGGATATAATAGTTGAGAACTTCTCTATTCTAGACAACATCAAAGACATAAAGGTTCAAGAAGCCCAGAGGGTCCTAAACAGAATTAACCCAGAACTTAAGAATCCAAAACACATCATATTTAGAATGAAAAGGAATAAGGTTAAAGAAAGGATCCTGAAGGCTGCAAGAGAAAAACAGAGTCACCTACAAAGGAAAACCCATAAGATTAGTAGCAGACTTTTCCACACATATACTACAGACTATAAGAGAATGGGAAGATATCTGTTGAGTGCTCAATGAGAAAGACTTTCAACCAAGACTACTGTATCCTGCTGACTGTCATTCAGACTAGATGGAGGCATAAAAACCTTCTCAGACAAGCAACAGTTGAAGGAATCAACTATCACCAAGCCTTCCCTTAAAGAAGTTCTGAAAGTTCTCCTTTAAACAGTCACAACACCATAAACATGCCATCTATCAGAACACTCTAAAAATCTCTTTGATATCAATAAATGTCAATGGCCTGAATTCACCTATTAAAAGACACAGAGTAGGAAGATGGATCAGAAAACACAACCTAAGATGCTGTCTAAAGCATATTAGGAAACCCACCTAACTCAACAAGACAAACACTGACAAAAAGGGAAAGGATGGAAAACTATCATACAAGCCAATGGCCCATAAAAAAGGGCAGGAACAGCTATTCTCATAGCTGAAATGATAGCCATTAAAATAAATAGAATTGAAAAAGATAGGGATGGATGCTGTGGGACTATGTGAAAGCTTGGTAGAGCTTAGGGAAGCTCCCCCCATCCTCGGATGGAGGTCTGGAAAGACACTCCACTTGTTAGCCTCTCTCCTTATATAGAGATGAGCCAAGAGAGAATAGTCTCCCAGACTCAGTTTCTCCTTGTTAGTGTTTCAAGCTCACATAAATCCTACAGGCCTCTCACACTTAGTTCTCCCTGCTAGCAGACCAAAATGGTTGCCTGTTTTAAGGTTCACTCAAAGTTCATGAAAGTCACTCAAAGTTCACACATCCACGTCACCTTTTGATCACAAAGGAGAACACACTCTATCATACACTCCTAACAGCAGACAGTGAAAATCCCCCAAATCTTATTTTCTTGTGCATTTTGATGTTCTTAATTTACATCAAGCCTTCTTTTTCTTTCTCTATCTCACCTTACTGGTTTAACCCCTATGCTTCTCTCAGATGCCTTTGGATAATTAAAATACCAGCATCAGGAGACTAATTGTTGTGACAACTCAAGGAAGTTGAAAAAGACACAGAGAAGTGGAAAGATATTCCATGTTCATGGGTTGGAAGAATTAACATCTTCAAAATTAATGTACTACCCAGAGCCATATACAAATTTAATGCTATCCCCATCAAGATACCAACCATTTTCAGGATAATAGAACAAATGCTACAAATATGTATCTGGAACCTGAAAAGACCTAGAATTGTCAAAACAATCTTGAGAAGAAAGAACAGAACTGAAAGCATCACAATCCCAGATCTCAAATTGTATTATAGGGCCACTGTCATCAAAACTGCTTGGTACTGGAACGTGAATAGACATACTGACCAGTGTAATAAGATTGATAGACCAGAAGTGAGCCCCCACACCTACGGACATCTAATATTTGACATAGGTGCCCAGATTATTAAATGGGGAAATCAGTCTCTTCAACAAATGGTGTTGGAAAATAATGGGTTGAAACATGCAGAAGAATGAAACTGAACCACTGTATTTCACCAAATACAAAAGTAAATTCCAAGTGGATCAAGGACTTGGATGTTATACCAGAAACTATCAGATACTTAGAGGAAAATATTGGCAGAACTCTTTTCCACATAAAATATTTAAAGACTTCTTCAACGAAATGAATCCAATTACAAAGAAGACTAAGGCAAGTATAAACCTATGGGACTACATCAAATTGAAAAGCTTCTGCACAGCAAAAGTAACCACTACCCAAACCAAGAGACCCCTCACAGCATGGGAGAAGATCTTTACATGCCATACATCAGACAAGAGGCTAGTAACAAAATATATAAAGAGCTTGCCAAACTCAACCACAAGAAAACAAATAATACCATCCAAAAATGGAGAGAGGATATGGACAGAATAGTCACCACAGAAGAGGTCCAAAAGGCCGAGAAACACATGAAAAAATGCTCCAAGTCTCTGATTGTCAGATAAATGCAAATAAAGACAACAATGAGATACCACTTTACTCCTGTGAGAATGTCATACATCAGAAAAGGTAACAGCAGCAAATGCTGGATTGGTTGTGGGGGTCAAAGGAATACTCCTGCACTGCTTCTGGGAATGTAAATTGGTCCAACCTCTGTGGAGAACAGTCTGGAGAACTCTCCCAAGGCTATAAGTGAAACTAGCCTAAGATGCTGCAATTGCTCTCTTGGGGATATACCCTAAGGACCACAACACACCTATCCAAAAAGATCTGTGTACACATCTGTTCTTAGCAGCATGATTTGTAATAGTCAAAACCTGGAAGCAACCCAGGTGTCCAACAACAGATAGGTAGCTGAGCAAGTTGTGGTGTATATTCACAATGGAATTCTACTCAGCTATAAAAAATGGTGACTTTACTGTTTTCAGCTGATCTTGGATGGACCTTGAAAAATTCATGTTAAGTGAAATAAGTCAGAAACAGAAGGGTGAATATGGGATGGTCTTACTCTCAACAGAATTTGAAAAACAAGACCAGAAGAGAAAACACAAGTATAACCTGAACTGGAGTTGGTGTATTGCACCAAAGTAAAAGTCTCTGGGTTGGAGGTAGAATACATGTCCAAGATGTCCAAAAGAACCTTTCCCATCTATTGATTTCAAGACTGCATTTTGTAAACAGGATCTACTTGACAGAGTTGGGTCACAGTGTAACAGTCAATTGGGTAATGTAACTCTGTATAGGAAAATATTGACCTATGTTTCATGAGTTGCTGGCATCTATTTTTAAAGCACGCTTTCATGTACTCCTAAGCAATGTCTATGTTATTGGATGCAATATATCATGAATTGGATCACCTCCAAGGTATACTTGTCATTTTCATATGACATCTACTATAAACTTCATGAAATGAAAGCTGCAAGATTATTTCAAGGAGACTATGAAAACCATGACTTCAGGTTCCATATCCATGTAGATTATTGGTCTTAATACTCTAAATATATCCTTCATTGTAGCTATCATTTCAGTTAATTCATACAATAAGGCAAAACCAGCAAAAAACCTGGGTGATATAATTTCTGTCCTTATAAACATAGAAGGCACAAGCCCTTCTAGTGTGAGGAGAGCTTACTGACAGTCAGAAGCACATATATGAAGTCTAATAAGCAAAATTTGAAAATCTGTTATGTTAACAAATATCTATCTATCCATCTATATGTCTACTTACCTACGTATGGCTAGTTTGGCCAGAATATGAATAGACAAGCCTTCTCATACACTTAGAATGTAATGTTTAGTCTATAGACATAATTAGAAAAAGACACAAAAATATAACAATGTATTAAGTTCTATTAAATGTATTAAATGCCATCACAGTGGCATTTTTACTAGTGCAATATTGATTACAAACTTCATATCCAATATCAGAGAATTGAATCAAACAAATGTCTGTAGTAGAATAATTTGCAAGCATTAGAACCATTTATAGAAATAAAGCATCATTTTAATCTCTCATTCTTCTTTTACAGTCTTGGAAATAGACTCAAACTACTTCCCAGAAGGCAAGATGGGATTCTATCCTAAAAGTTCAGGTTTTCCAATCTAAAAATCTACCCTTGAGCTAATGTCATGGCCTTGTTTCCTACAGAGTGATACTTTTCTTCCCTTGATGTTCTCTAACAAGTGAAAGAAGGTTCTGTATATAGCACTTTCCTCCACTTCCTTTAACACAGTTTGTATATTTCTGTAACGGAACAATCCGTAATCACTAAAATGAAATTCAAAAGATCACTTAATTACAGGATACATTTTACAGTACAAGTTAAAATATGCATATCGTGATTATGATTTTATTTTTTTAAAGTTCAATGTATAATTTACATATGTGTTTAATGCATTGGCATTATCAATAGTTTCTCTCCTCTCCTGTGGTATTTGATTCTGCATCCTCAGGCTTGCATAGCAAAAACTCTACAATTAAGTTAAGCTCTACATTGCTGTCAAGCATTTCTCCTTCCTTGAGGTTCTCAGAGAGATGAAAAAAAGTTGTGTAGACAGTGTGTTCTATCATTTAATGAAAGCTTGAGAGAAAGCTGGATTTTAGTTCTTTTCAATTAAATAGTGATATTGCAAGGTCACAAGGCATTTCCACTTTTAATACTTTAAAAGCCTCACCAACTGTTTTCTAAAGGGTCTGCACCAGTTTGCATCCCCACTAACACTACTTCTTCTTCTAGCGTTGGCCCTTCTTCCGTAGCCAGTCAACAGCATCAGATTGAGCCTGATATAAAGTTTCGAGACCTCCTTTGAATCTGGAGAGGTGGCAGTCGTTGACTATGTGGGTCATAGTCTGTCTGTAGCCACAGGGGCAGTTCGGGTCATCTCTGGCTCCCCAGCCATAGCCTGTTCAATAGCGATTGAGGAGGGCCCAATCATAACGTGCTAGGTCAAAGCCGGGTTGATGCTTGCAGGGGTCTGTGATGAGGTGTTTGTTCTTTACCTCAGCTGACTGCCAACTCTGTTTCCAAGAGTCTGGAACAGAGAAGTTCGGTGTAGTCATAGGGGACCAGATTGGGTGACGTTGGACAGGGTGGGCGAAGATATCCGTGTATATTGGCAGGTCCGGTCGAGTGTAGACGTGGGAAATGAACTTAGATGATGCCGTGTTGTTTTCGACGGGTTATGTCATTTTTGCAGGGCTGGCTTCACGGGCGGGTAACAGACGACCAGGGACTCATGGCTGGATTGTACACAGTATCTCTTTATTCATGCAGGACGCAGCACAATCTAAGACGAGCTAAGCTAAACTCAAGGTACTGTAAAACTCACAATGCTGTCTTTATATATACTTGCCAAGTAGGGTGGAAACAGGATGTGACATAGAGAGGGTGGAGAGAAAAGTGACTGGTGACAATCAGAGTGTGACAAGGAGAGGATCAGGGTGTGACAAGGAGAGGGAGTGGAGCAAAAACATATCATGAAACAGTGGGTATTGAACCAATTCCCTGGAGGGAAGGTAGTGCTTGTTAACAGAGGTTATGTAAATAGAATGAAGTCGTTATGTAAACAGAATAGTGTTAAGCAGGGGGGATTTAAACTAAATGAAACAGAAGGGGTCTCATGCATAGCAACAATGCCGCATCCCAATGAATATCTGGCTGGGCGATGTTGCTAAGAACTACTAACACTACTGAGAACCTTTTTCTCCATATTCTAGCCAGTTTTTGTCATTACCTTTGTTGATTGAGGTAGGTGATTCTCACTACTGTGAGGCGTTATCTCATTGCAATGTTAATTTGTTTTTCTCTATTGATGAGTGAAGCACAGCATTTCGTTCCTCTATGGACCATCTGTATATCTTCTTTTTAAGAACTATGTCTATTTACAACTTTCAATCTAATTTTTAACTGGGTAAATTGTTTTTTCTTGTTGCTACTGTCAAGTTGTATACCCCTTTATAGATGTTTGATATCAATTTCTTCTCAGATGTATGATGTATAAAAATCTTCTCCCAGTTGCTGTTCTGCCTGGTTATTTTTGTACAATTTTATTGCTGTGTGTAGAATCTTTTCTTTCTTTTTTTCATACATTCGTTTATTCATTCATTCTTTCTTCTTTTTTTTAATTGGCAGCAGGGTTATCACTGGCGCTTGGTGCCAGCACAAAGAATCCACCACTCTCCGCTGTCACTTTTTCCTTTCCTTTCCCCCCCCCTTTCTATTTTATTTGACAAGACTTAGAAAAATTGGGAGGAAAGGAGAGATAAAGAGGGAGAGAGAAAGACATCTGCATACCTGCTTCATCACCCCAGGAAGTATCTTTGCAGGTGGGGAGCATGGGCTGCAACCCTGGTCCTTGTGCATCTTGACATGTGTGCTTAAATAGGTATGCTACTATTCAGCCCCTGGGTAATAGCTTTCCAACTTGATGTAGTCTCATTTATTTAATCTTGCAACAAGGATGAGTCTCGAAATATGTCTTTAATGTTAAAGTCCTACGCTCCTAAGTGAATTGCCAATATTGTCACATGTGTTTTCTGAAATGAATTAGTCAAAGATTGGAAAGGAAACAGAGTTTACTAATTAAAATACACTGGGTAGCAGTGGTCAAAAAGACAAAGAGAAATCTTTTGCCCAGTTAATGATAACACATGTAAGTTGAAACTTGAAGAATGTTTCATATAAGAAATACTTGTAGTTGAGCATGAAACAGTCCTGTTTATTGTTTCAAGTAAAATGCTATCAGAGTTGAGTCACAGAAGATAAAATAAAAATAACAGTATAAAATGTTAAGAAAGATTTCAGAATAATGTGTAGTGCTTAAAAACAAAAGTTTTCCCTCTTTTAAAGTCTCATACTAAATTCAAGACTGCATACTTCTTAGACATGTAGACAAAGCAGCCATCTGTCCTTTTTTCTCCCCTGGGAAGTGTCTACATTCTTTTGTTGAGTTTGAGCTCACCTTTCTCATGTCTATCCATCTGCATCTACTATGTATTGTGAGAACTTTTATTTTTCCTTTTCCTATGTTGCAACTAGTCACATTATTTCAGAAAAAGATTTTCCAGGAGAATTTCAGATTACAGTATTAATCTTTACTTGCCTAATGTAAAATAAAGGCAATGCTACTTCGTTTAAAAGAGAGAGAGAAATGTGCAAAATTATTCAAGGTGACAGCAATCACCTTCAACTTTTTGCATACCTGCAATGCAAATTTTTTACAGAATGACCTTGAATCACAATAATGAAAAGAATCAGGTGTAATATATTAGGGCTATTGTGAGACTGCGAGGAGAAATGAAAAGAAAAAGAATCTTTGTAATGTAAAAATTTTATAATCCAACATTTAAACAATCTGTTAGTACTTTAAAGCATATTTTTATCTCTTTTAGGGTATTTCCAACAATCAGATACCAATGGTCTCAGTTAGGAATTCTAAAATAATATTAATACAGTAAAGGTAAAACACAAAATCAATACATAGATTTTTGTTTGTTGCACTTGTCTTCTTTTCTGTACAGTTTTACAAACTATGACAGTTATTATTTAGAGTTCTAAATCAAAGGCAGATGCAGTATGTTAAGGCTAAATGGATGCTACAGAAATGTATAGAGATAAATTTAATGTATTCTTTAGACTCAATTTAAAATTTTAAATAAAATGTCACATTGAATATATAGCTAAGATAATCAAATTAACTTCGCTATATAGCATAGCACATCAGAACCCAGTTGCTGAGCAGATAACCTGAGAGCCACCAATGAGACTTTTGAAAATAGTCAAAATTGTGGATGGAAGTACTGGGACCCAAGGTCCTGCACTAGAGAGAAAGGAGTTAGAGGTTCTAATGAAAGATGGAGCCTTGAGCCACTGTAGAAAGGGAAAATGGGTTTCAAGAACCCTTTAGAAAGCCAGCATTCAAATAGTCTGCAGATTTTTAGTAAGAGAGTAAGCTAGAATTGAAATTGTCTAACAGTAAAAGGAACAATGAAGAAATGTGTCTTTTATATAGGTCTCATATATTTAAAAAATAATACTCAGAGAAAACTCATACTCATAAGCTTATTATCTAATAGAATTAGGGGTCCCAAACAAGAGCATTACCTGATGTGTTACAACACTCTTAGAACCACAGTATATGCAAAACAATGTTGAAATTTTCCATCAGAATTTCAGGAGTCTTAGAAATTAATAGAATTACAGACAAGTATGAGAACATTGTCAAACTACATAAGAAAACAAGGTGACATCAATCAAAGTCAAAATAAATAAAATCAGTGAAAGTATCATCACAAAGATTCTAGCTATTTAAATCATCAAATCAGAATGCAAAGTAATTTTTAAACTGCTTAAGCAAAAACAGCAAAATATCCTATGTAAAAAGTCTTAAAATCTGTTTTACTGTAAACACTGTTTCAAATGTTTTATTTATATATTTTCTCTTTTAAACCATCGACAACTCTACAAAGTGTGTGTAATAAGAGCTAAGGTACAGCACATATCTTGCATAGATGACAATATTTATCTTTTGATCCTTTATAGGAAAATTGTTGACTCCTCAATTAGAATACTAGAGTGCCTAAAATGACTGATAAATGTGAGTATATATTGAACTTTTCATCAAAATGTTTGTCATCGGATGGCTGATTAATTTTTTAATTTAAAAATGATTCAATAAATTCAATATTTTTATTATTTTCAAAAATACATAAAATTACTAAAAATATTTTTTGTTTTCTTTTGTTTTTGTCGATGGAGGTATCCACTATGGTGCTCTAAACCAACTTTTTCAGAAAGAAAAAATAGAAATAAAAGGCTACTGTTTCTCCTAGAAATCTCCTAGTTGGATGTTCATTGCTTACCTATGTTTAAGAATCAAAATATACAAAGAGCTCACCAAACTCCACAACAGAAACAAACAACCCCACCCAAAAGTAGGGAGAATGTGGACAGAATATTCAACAAAGAGGCCCACCACAGATATATAAAAAAAGAATGTTCAAAGTCAGTGATTATATGAGAATGCAAATAAAAACAACAATGAGATGTCACTTCAGTCTTGTGAGATTGTCATACATCAGGGTAGTAACAACAAATGTTGGAAAGGTTGCAGGCATAAACATTTTTACATTACTGATGGGAATGTAAATTATTTCAATATTTGTGGTGAGCAGTCTGAAGAACTCTCAAAAGGATAGAAATAGATTTATTTTATGACTTGGCAATTTCTCTCCTATTGATACATCCTAAGGAATCAGATACTCCCATCCAAAGATATCTGTGCATACTTCATGGCAGCACAATTTTCAATAGCCCAAACTTGGAAGCAGCCTAGGTCTTCAAAAACAGAAGAGTGGCTAAGAAATTTGAATTACTATGGAGCTGTTAAGAATGATGAATTTGGGAGTCAGATGGTAGCACAGTAGGTTAAGCACATGGCATGAAGCACAAGGACTGCATAAGTCACAGACTATGAAGCAGGTCTGCAAGTGTCTATCTTTCTCTCCCCCTCTCTGTCTTCCACTCCTCTCTCCATTTCTCTCTGTCCTATCTAACAATGATACTAATAACAACAACAATAATAACTATAACAACAATAAAAAACAAGAGCAACAAAAGGGAAAATAAGTGTATATAAAAAATAATGGGTTAAAAAAAGAATGATGAATTCACCTTCTTTATATCATCCTGGATAGAGCTTGAAGAAATCACAACAAATGAGATAAGGCAGAAAGAGATGGATGAATATGGTATGATCTCGCTTGTAGGCAGAACTTCAGAGCATAAAGTCAAACTTGGACTGATTTGGACCCTGGAGAAGAAGCACATGGATCAGGTTGCGGTACATGATGATGGACCTCATTTGGTTTTGCAGACACCTATCTTGGTGAGATGAGAAATTGTACCCATGTACAGCCAACAACTGCATTGTTAACCATTAATCTCCCAATTTAAAAAAGTTAAAAATAAGTATAATGGAATATACATAATTGAAACACATGAGCTTCAAAAAATATTGGGAGGAAGAAGAGATACAGAAACAGAGACAGAGAGAAAGGAAGGAAGATATGTTGCAAAACTGTCTCTATAATTTTGTGAGAATTATGGTGGTTATTGTTGGGTGGCAGTGAGGGAACATGAAACTTTGGTGGTGGGTATAGTGTATATAGCACTCCCCCTGTAGTCTTATAATCTTGTAAATCATTTTAAGTCACTAATAAAAAAGTTACAATAAAGAAAGCAAGCTAAAATTAATGTGCAACATGACATAGATGTTAATGCAAGACAAACAAAAGATAATTATAATAAGCTATTACTGTCTTTAAAATATATAGTAATAGGACAACTGTACTATTATTTGAAATGAACCATTAAGATTGAAGATTTTATCTGGACTGTATATTTTTGAAAAATGCACATTTTCTATGGTACCAAGAAGGATAAACAAACAAATACTTAATAAATAACATGTACACAAAGAATAATTTTCATTTCCAATTTTTAGAAGCTAAAAACCTTTTAGTACACTGCATTCTGGAATTTGCTTCTCTGAGGCTTAACACAATTAAGCCTTCTTTCTCATCACTGCAAAGCTTGATGCAGTTCAGGCAGCCTTCCTCCATCTTTAGTTCTGCCATATGGATCATATGGCGTTGCATTCACAGCAGAGGAAGAAATGAAAAGATGGAGGGAGCATTGGGCCTTAAATCTCTTGTCCCAGAAATGACACATGCCAGTGTCACTCATGGTCCATTGATGAAGACTAACTGCAAGAAAGTAAAGGAAATGAAGCAAAGGAGCTCAGAGAAAACTCACTGCACAGTAATTGGCTTTGCCAGAGGAACAAAAACCAACACAGTGTGAGCCAACAAAGATATTATGCACAGTATCATTGATAAGTTTGAGTAGTCTTTGTGTCAGCTTTCCTTAAGGAGAATCATACACATAGATCAAAGATAATTTTTGTACTGGTCCAAATAAATGTAAAATTTATTTTTCTTCATTAATCCAATATTCTAAAATGCTTATATTAGGCCAGGCACTATTCTTAGTAATAAGTAAATAATCCAAAAGGTCTTCAAAGTCAAGGCACTTATATTCACATAGGAGAAGAAAAAATATAAAATAATGACTTAATGTGTTAAAGATGACAACTACTATAGATCTTTTAAAAAGTAGATCAGAATGAAGTTTGAGTGTCAGGGTTGCAGGTTACACAATTTTTTGTTTGTTTCCTATTATGGTTGTAATAAATGAATTTAAATGTATTAAATTAAAAAATTATCAACTGTTGTTTGGAGATGAAAATCCAAATGGTCCTCATTTGTCTAAAACCAACATATATGCTGCATTACATACCTTCTGGAGAAGACAAGTAGGAAGAATCTCTTCTCTCTCCCATCCCCAGAGGTTACTCACATGCTATGACTTTGCATGTGAGTAACTTTGCAACAGAAAAATGAAAAAAATAATGGGGGGAAAATGGCCACTAGGAGCAGTGGATTCATAGTGAGAGCACCAAGCTCTAGTAATAACTCTGGTGGCAATAAAATGAATAAGTAAATAAATAAATAAACAAGCAAAAAATGAATAATTGGAGGTGAAGAAGGGAGGGAGAGCGAGAAGGAGGAGAAGAGGGAGCAAAAATCCTATATATTCATGGTAAAGCTTAAAATGTATAAAGTGTACGTTCTCCACTTTCATTCACTCTTGGTTAATGCTGCAACCTCAGGACAGGCTTTAGTGATAGCATTCACATAATTAACTCATGAATTTTTGACTCACATAAACCGGAAAATAATTTGAAGCTGTTTTCTAAAGCATTGAGGCTATACAGTAGTAGGTAGCAATTATAGCACACATACCTAAATGTGAAATTTTATGTAAGAGGAGTTGCTTGTCTGTAAATATTAACAGAGTTGACTTATCTGACTTGGTAGGAATGCAGACCACTTAAATATTATATTATGATTTTATATGTTAAAATACATAATAAAGAAAATAGAAAAATGACCCATGATATAGTCCAAAGAATTATATCACTGCCAGGAAAGTTGTTTTGCAAGAAATGGTTTTGTAAAATTACACATCACTTACCAGTCATATCACACTATTTTTTAGTGCTGAGACATAATCTTAATGTCAAATTTGCAACAACAACAAAACTGAGTAACTGCAAGATTTAAATTTTAATTTCCCTTAGTAAATATTCATAATATTCTCAGAAATTATTGTAACTTTAATATTTTTTCTTGATTTATGGAGTAAAATGTTTCTACTTACTGTTTTCCTAAAACATTCTATGAGGGAATTGGACAATAGTTATCCGGTTGAGTGCACATGTTACCATGCACAACAAAAGGGTTCAAGCTCCTCATCCCTAACTGTAGGGTTGGCGGGGGACCTTCAGATGATGGCAGTACTGCATGTGTCTCTTTTTCTCTCTGTCTTCCCATCTCTCCTTTCTCTCTCAAATAGTCCTGCCTCTATCCAATATAATGAAAATAAATAAAATATTATTTTATGTGGCAATATGCACACAAATACTGAGAGAACCAGACAAGTGTAGAAGAGGCAAAATAACGTGCAATAATCTGCCTTAGAATGCTGAATACTTTATTTTGTTTCAGGGACAAGCATACTCATATCGAATCTAATATATATATATGTATATGTATATATGTATATATATATACATATACATATATATATAGTTAAACTATTTTATTACAACCCTAATTTATAGCAGGGTAGGTGGAGCAGTGTAGATGAAAGAAATAGTTGGATGACTTAGATAAAAATCTTCCAAGATTTAGTGGGAAATCTGTGAATAGAGTAATTATGTAATTTCTCAACCATATAAGGAAAATTTCATGAATCAAAGCGGAAGATAATTATAATTAAGCTAGAACTACAGGCATAAACTGAGCTATGCTAGATAAACTAGGGTGTATTGGCACTCTTGAATTGTGAACAGTATTTATCCACAAAAAATTATTTTTATCACTTCTCTACTTAATACACCATGAAACCCATACTGAAGATCATTTCTACAAAATTCTGATAGAATTTATTCCATCATATTTGTATTTTCCAATTGGAGTATACTTTTAATAAGATTGATATTTTAATATAGTTATGAACTAGATAACTGTCAACAAAATTAAGTACAACCCATATTTACAAATGAAACTTTTAGGAGCCTGTCAGCATTTTGGAAAATTAATATCCCTGCCAGTGAATGTAGTAATGAAGATTGGTATAGCACATGAAAAGTATCATTATAGTTCTTAAATGCCAAGAAATCGAAACTAGAGGAAGTGAGTAATCGTGTGAATGTAGATGCTGTAAATATGATAGAACTCAAATGAAAAGATAAAAAAAATGAATGGTACATTAAAAAAAACTATATACAAAACCAGATGTAATTATTATTAAGACACACATACAACATGCACACACACACAACACTGAATTCCCTATAGAAAGTATTATTTTTTAATGTACTCATTTATAAAATAAAAACACTGACAAGACGATAGGATAAAAGGGGTACAATTCCCACAACCACAGCTCAATATGCCATCCTCTCCCCTGATAACTTTCCTGTTCTTTAACACTGTGAGAGTATGGACCCAGGGTCATTATGGGGTTACAGAAGGTGGAAGGTCTGGCTTCTGTAATTGCTTCTCCATTGAACATGGGTGTTGACAGGTAGATCCATACTCCCAGCTTGTCTCTCTCTAAAGTGTTGTTTTCAAATGCCACCTGGTGTATATGAAGTATAATTTCATTGCTACCATTTGGGTAATTTTTTTCTTCTATCATCAATTTTTAAACAGTTCAAGTAAATATTTTGTGTGATATTTAGGGTGAGTCTTATCTAACTTAATTCTATTATGAAAAAGGCATAGGTCTTTCTTTTTTATTTATAAAAAGGGAACATTGACAAAAACCATAGGATAAGAGGGGTACAACTCCACACAGTTCCCACCACCAGAACTCCTTATCCCATCCACTCTGTTGATAGCTTCCTCATTCTTTCACCCTCTGGGAGGATGGACGCAAGGTCATTGTGGGAGGCAGAAGGTGGAAGGTCTGGCTTCTGTAATTGCTTCCCCACTGAACCTGAGCATTGACTGGTTGATCCATACTCCCAGCCTGCCTCTCTCTTTCCCTAGTAGGGTGAGACTCTAGGGAAGTGGAGCTCCAAGGCTCCACTTGGGATTGTCTGTTGGGGTTGTCTGTCCAGGGAAGTCTAGTCACATCCTGCTAGCATCTGGAACCTGGTGGCTGAAAAGAGAGTTAACATACAAAGCCAAACAAATTGCTGAAAAATCATGGGCCTAAAGGCTGGAATAGTGCAGATGAAGAGTTGGGGGGGGGGGGTCCTCCATTTTGTAGATAGCTAGTATGTTGGGATATTGTACAGATGTGGCTGAGTTAGGCAGGACCCAATAACCACCATATTTGCATGCAAGTATTATTATTTACATATCAATCTTCTGCCTTGTTTTAAAGTGACTCCTCTGCCACCATGTTATCCCCTCAGGGTATTGCTACAGTTGCTAGGATGCTTCCACCTTCCCAGAATACCCTTTGCCTCTCTCCACCCTCTCTTCCCATTCCTCAAGAGCTGTAACCCTATCCATGAGTGCCTTGTTTCCTAGCCAATCCTATCCCGACTTGCCACTTTCGGCTTTTATCCTATAAACCCTGATGCTGTTCCGGGTTAGTTAGAAGTTAGTTCTCTTTTCACCTCAGCGACCTGACACAGAGAAGGGTTGCTGCCCATAGTGGGAGGTGGCCATTTTCTAGCTCCACATGGCCTGAACCGTTGTACGCTCACCTAACTCTGAAGTGCCTGTGTGAATGAAGATTTGTGTTCCCTCTCCACTCTGGTTTCTTCTCTCTCCCCTGCGGCGCAGCCCAACATCTGGAGCCCAAACGGGGATTTAACCCACTCAGACGCAGCTAAGTATATAGCTGCTTGGCTCCCTATAGCCTCGTGTTCCTTTTCTCCCTATTCTTATTTCTCTGAGACCCTCCCACCATGGGCAACCTTCCTTTTTATAAAGAGGCTTCCCAAACCCTCTACTCTTTTGCCATGAGACAGGTTTTCTACCTTTGGAAATTTTGCTCAGGGACACACCTTGGATACTGTTGACCATGTTTGCAGCTTTCAGGGAATATGTAAGGTGCCCTCCAAAAAGGTTAAGGGACCTTGAGGCTGAGATCCAAGGGTTAAGGGATATGGTCTTGGCGCTTACCCACCCTAAGCCCTCTGCATTTTGCCCTGGGAATCCCGTTTTGGCAGACATGTGTTCGTCTTCTCTGGCTGCCGTTGCCGCTCCTCTAGCAGCTTCCATTTCCATGACTCCTCACCCCACTGATACACCACCACAGGACACAGAATGCCTTTGTGGGCTTTGAGACAGAGCTTATCTTCTGGAGCTAGTCCACACATTCCCAGTCAATGTTACCCCCAGTAGACAAAACCCGCAGGCCTGGTATCCATATTCCTCCACATATCTTAAAGAACTTCCCCAGGCAATTAAGGAGGATGGACTTCATGCTCCATGGACCAGGTCCATTTTACAAGGCCTTCTCCAGAACCTTAATGCCCCCTAAGACAGGAGGGACATGGCTCACGCTATGCTCCCAGGCCCCCTCTTCCTTCAATTGGAAGCATTTTTTCATGATGAATGTTTATAGCAACCCTGGAGAAATAGTCAGAATCAGCCAGAGTGGAATTTTGAGGCATTGTTTGGAACAAGTCATTTGGAAACTGGAATTCAACAGGCAGAGGCCAAGTTTCCACTTGGTTATTTTGATCTGTTACGCCTCAGAGCATTACAGGCATGGGAGAGGTTAACTCCACCCACGGCAGCGGCCTCAGCCCCCTTCCTCCAATATCTTTCTTAGGTTCAGAGATTTCCCTAATGCAGATTCGTCCCTTAAAACCTTGTGTTACTTTTCCTTTAAATCTCATTCTTGCTTCTTTATAATGTTTTCTTGGAAATTTAAATTGGCTTAGGCAGTATCTTTATCTGCCTACTAGCTTCCTCCAACTGCTGTTTGATCTGTTACAAGGAAACAAACAGCCCTCCTCAAAACGTATGTTAACTCCTGAGGCCTCCTTGGCACTGGAAAGGGTTAAGCAGGTCATCCAAGACATGCACCTCATTCGGTTCTCCCCCTCCTCTCCAGTAAATCTTCTAATCTTCAACTCCACCTCCATGGTAGTGGAGGCACTGTGGCAGAACCATGGCATTCTCGAATGGCTTCATATGCCAGTAGGGGGAGCTTCAAGACTTCTCACCAAGATAGATACCTTAGCATTTATGATTCGCCAAGGAAGAAACTGCTCTGTACAGGTCTTAGGAAAAGAACCAGATTCAATTATTCTTTCCTTTTCTCTCACAGATACAGAGTGTCATATGCCACCATTCTCGTTCTACCATAAGGTTAATGGGTTTTACAGGACAGATAATCATTTTCCTTCTAATAAATTTATAGCTTCTTTACCTCTCTTGCCTCTACTAGTACCTAAACATTTCTCTCGAGATGCCATCCTCTCTGCTCCTACAGTCTTCACTGATGGTGGAAAAGGGGACTGCTGCCCTTATATATTATCCAGACAAGCAATACCCTAAGCCTCTCTTTTCTCAGCTTCCTGATAATTCCCCTCAGTACAAAGAACTTTATGCTTCCTTGCATTAAAAGTCGTACCAGAATCCTTCAACCTTTTTCCTGACAGTGTGTATACTGTTAACTTACTTCATGGCTTCATTTCTTATGTGAGAATTGATGACAACCCACTTTATCCTCTCTTAATTTAAATTTCCTCTATGCTCTCTTCTCAAACCCAGCCACTATATGTTCATCACCTTCATTTCCACAGCCCTATTCCTGGTCCCTTGTCCAAAGGGAATGCTGCAGCTGACCGCCTCGCCTCCACAGGATTTCTCCTAGCCTCTGTCTCTAACCCTGCTCACTTTAATTCCCTAACCCATGTGAATATTAAAGGCCTTCGAGCTAGATTTCCTGATATTCCTCTGGCACAGTTGAAACATATTTTTGCTATATTTTCCTCCTGTGCTGGTCTAATCAAAACATCTGCTATTCAAACTCTTGGGGGTTACCCCCAAGGCTTAAAAGCCTACACTCTTTGGCAAATTGATGTCACCCACATAACAAACTTTGGCAAACAAAAATATGTGTTTGTCTCAATTGATACCTTTTCTAAATTTATGTGGGTGACAGCTTAGACAGGAGAAAGCTCAAAAAAGCTTATAAGCCATATACTCTCCTATTTTGTTGTAATGGGCTTACATCTTCAACTGAAAACTGACAATAGGACTACATTTACTAACAAACAATTTAAAGATTTTTGTTCCCTCTGGAGCATTACTCATACTACAGGCATTCTCTATAATCCACAGGGACAAGGCATTGTCGAGAGGGCCCATCAAACCCTTAAGGCTCAATTAAATAAAGATAAAGGGGGAATGTACCCCCCCAATATCCAGCTAGCAAAAGCTTTAACTACATTAAATCTCTTTAATATTTACAAAAACTCGGACCTACCACCTATTATTCATCAAGGCAGACACCATCCACCCTTCCAGCTATTCAGGTCAAATGGAAAGATCAACTTGATAAAGTTTGGATGGGCCTGACCTGCTATTGACCATGTGGAGGGGTTTCACATGCGTTTTTCCACAGAAATACTCCAAACCAGTCTGGCTTTCTGCCCTCCATATCTGGCAGTATCCTCATGATGGTGCTGCTATCCCTGAGGAACAATAAACACTGCAAGAGAACTGGCTGCAGAATGCACCCCGGGACCCATAATACGACATGGTGGAATCTGAAAAATCTGGTTCACAGAGCCCTATCTCCTACCCCTTCTCTGAATACCTTATGCTATGACTGGCCAGTTGTGTTTTGTGAGTGAGTGAGTTGGATGACCAAAATTTTTTGTACAACCCATTTTACCTAGAGTACTCTGAAACTTAATTGACTTTATATAAAAATGGTGGACGCAGCCATGGTTTCTGGAGATGTCCAGAAACAGTCCCCCAAATTTGTTTTTTCCTCTTGATTTTTTTTATATATAAGTCTTGGTATAAATGTAAAGTGCTTAGTCTTAAACTGTGTGAGTAAAGACAGATCTAAATTCATGTTTGAAATGATATGTCTTCGTAACAAAATTTTTCTCCTTCTGTGTGTTATAACTGCATGCTTATGTGTATGTTTCAAGTTTTGTAAACATTTACTTAACGGTTAAAAGTGTAACCTTGAAGCTACATTATTACCGGTCAAGGTAAAATTAATTTGCTAAAAGTAACTATTTAAGGTAAAAGTCTAAATATTTAATGTGACAATACATCTCCAAAATTAAAATACAAAATATCTATACAGGACATTTTGGAGGGCCCCCAAAAGTTCCCTGTAAACTAATCTTGTGGAAATTATCCCTCAACAAATCTGGCATCAATCTGACACTGTAAATGTTTTTAAAAAAAAAAAAAACATTGTCACTAGTATGTGTTAACTCTTTAAGTAACCTGAGTCTGATTAAAGTCCAAACTAAAAATAGTTAAAAATCAATACATATTTTAACTAAATTTGATCTGAAGATCCTCATGTACAGAGACTGCTATACGAGGTCACATTAGATGACCTTTAAACAAAATTATAAAGATACTTAAATTAACTCTAATCAAGTTATCAATTACAGTAAACTTCTAAATTGTTACAAGTTTTATTTTTTTCATAAGTAAGTGATTACAGCTGTCAAGCCTTCACATGGAGAACCATATGCTCATATGGTAAGATATTAGACTATATAAGAAGCTCACCTAACTCTGAAGTGCCTGTGTGAATAAAGATTTGTGTTCCCTCTCTGCTCCAGTCTCTTTTCTCTCCCCTGCAGTGCAGTCCGACACTAGTAGGCATATTTTAGTTATATTCCAAAGCGCCTTTGGCTATATTAGTTTTTTGTTTGTTTGTTTATTTTCCCTGAGCCTGAAATATAATATGCAGGTGGATCCGAGTTATTGTCTGGGAAGATGATGTCATGGCTGGAAAGGAACTGAAAGCTGGATCAGGGAAGAGAGTATCTCCCTAATATGGGAAAGGGGTATAAATATTGTTGACTGTAAACCCCATCGATTTGATTTAGTCTGAGGCCCATATTCAGCTTAGGAGCCTATGTGGCCTCTGTATCCCTGTAGATCTTAGCTCCCATTCTGTGGTCATGACTAGGAACATTCCAAGATGCCCCAATATAGACCCATCTTCCTCAGGTGTAACATAGAGTATGTTGTTCATCCTCCCTTCAGAGAATGGAAACTTCTCTACCATTGTTTATCCAAGTTGAGGGCAAGGTCCTATGGGGGCCCACAAAGGGGTCTGTTTTGTTGTTCCTGATAGAAATAACCAGTAACAATAGAGAGAGGGATTTATTTGAGTGTCTTTCTAAGGAGGGGATTCCTCTTTCCTTTCATAGAGCCCAGTTAAGTGTCTGTTAAGTACTCTATCCAGAAGAAAACTTTTTTATGCATCTAAAAACATAAACTTCTTTCAAAGCTCCTACATATACAACTTATGCAAATTAACAACAACATTCACATATTTTTCTACACTTAACTGGTGTGTCTCATTTTGCCACTATATATTGTTTGCCTTTGTCAGCCAACAATTTAAAGATTTTTTTAGAAAGACACTACTTTCCAATGGAGAGCTGGGCTTGTTGAGCAGAGCATGGATTACAATTTAGCCTCATATGCGATATGATAATAGTTTGGTTAAGGGTGAAATGTATTGATAGCTTTCTTGAGGGAATGTACCTTACTGACAACAAAAATCCTGTAAAACAACATCTCAATAAAATGATATAGAATTAGAAAAAAACATGAAATAATCTTTTTTATCATAAATATATGCAACACAATGTTCTCATTGTAAACATTTTGTTTGTATAGTTTTTCATGTTATTATATTAATTTTGTACAGTTATCACAACTGTTCATCTCTAGAATTTTTCATTATCTAATACCAAAACTCAGTATCCAGTGAGGAGTAAATTGCCATTCTTTCCTTCCCAAGGTCCTAGTGAACACTGTTCTATTTCCTGTGTCTTGTATGATCCAAGTTGGAGCTAGATCCCACTATACTAAAGAAAGCTTCAGAGACACGGTGTCTTTCTCTGTGTCTTTCTCTCTGTCTCTTTCTGTCTGAAAAAGATGACCTGAAGCCCTAATGATGATTAAATAAATATATAAAATCTTCTTCATGGTGAAGAAAACTATCAGAAAACTAGAATCTATACTACTGAATGGGAAATAATATTCACACAATTTACATCTGACAAAGGACTAATATTCAAGATATGTGAAGTACTCACAAAACTCAAAAATAGGGAGAAAATCAGTTAAAAATAAGGATAAAGGGTGAACACTTCAAAGAAAACACACAGGTGGTCAACAAGTACATGGAAAAGTCTTACTATCATTTAGTATCAGACAATTGCAAAACAAAAAATTAATGATGATTAACTTTACATCTGCGAAAATGGCCTTTATAAAAAAGCTAACAGTAATGAAGCTGAAGGGTTGTCATTCCACACGTGAAGTCTCTGGACACAGTCTGAGGTGAAGCATGTTGAGGTGGCAATCGTTGCGTTGGTTAGGTTGTGATCGGCGGATGCAATATTATTTGGTTTGGATTGGGAGATGCATACGGGAAAGTGGGCCCTATCCAAGGGTTCCAGGACTGTCTTTCTAACAAAGTCCCATAACCTAGATATACACCAGTTTCTGTGAGAGAGAGCTTATGTGCACACGTATCCATAAACTACTGCAAAATATATACCTGAAAGCAGAAGTACACTAGAGTTTGCAGTGAGTACCTCCCTAACACTTCCTCTCCACTATTCCATGCTTGGGATCCATGATTGCTCAACAAATTGTTTGGCTTTGTATGTTAACTCTCTTTTCAATCACCAGGTTCCAGATGCCACCAGGATGCTGGCCAGGCTTCCCTGGATTGAAGACCCCACCAATGTGTCCTGGAGCTCAGCTTCCCAGAGACACACCTTACTAGGGAAAGAGAGAGGCAGACTGGGAGTATGGACCGACCAGTCAACGCCCATCTTCAACGGGGAAGCAATTACAGAAGCCAGACCTTCTACCTTCTGCAACCCTCAATGACCCTGGGTCCATGCTCCCAGAGGGCTAGAGAATGGGAAAGCTATCATGGGAGGGGGTGGGTTATGGAGATTGGGTGGTGGGAATTGTGTGGAGTTGTACCCCTCCTACCTTATGCTTTTGTTCATTAATCCTTTCTTAAATAAAAAATTTAAAAAAAAAAAAGCTAACAGTAACAGGAAAAGGCAAGGGGAAACTGTACACTTCTGAAGGAAATGTAAAACTGGTACAGCATATATGGGAAAATTATGGAAGTTTCTTAGAAGATTGAAAATAGCATACCCATGTGACCCAGTAATTTCATTGGTACTTATCTGAAGAAAAAAACCTTATCCCAAGACATTTACATATTTATGTTTACTAAATCACTATTTACAACAACCAAGATAAAGAATTAACCAAATACCCAAAACCAGATGAGTGAAATATTACTCCAATATCAGAAAAGATGAATCTGCCCTTTAATATAACCAGATGGAATTGGAGAAAATTGTGCTAAGTTAAATAATACAAGATAAAGACAATTAACCTAGTATCCTTACTTATATTTGGGACCAGACAATATCAAACGGAAATAAATCCTTATGCTTTTTCTGAAGATCTTCCATAGGGTAGCTTAAAAGAAGTTATAAGGTTGGATTTAGTCCAATAAATTTTGATGTAGGATTATTGGTAGTAAATGTACTATAGTAATATACATCAGGAAAAGATACTAAATTGTACCCCTAAAACATACAGCTTTGTAAACCAACACTGCCTCAATATAAATGTAATAGTTGGATAACCAGATGCAACAACACAGATACAGGATTTAGAAATATTCTTCCTATAACCACCTTCATAAGTGATGATTATGGTTAATTATGACTTCTCCAATGTTGGCTATATTATTTTTTTCTTTTTACTGTGTTTTATTTATTTATTGGATAGAGGCAGATAAATTAAGAAGGGAGGACAGAGAGAGAGACACCTGCAGCTCTGCTTCACCACTCATGAAATTTTTTCCCTTCAGTGGAGTTGACTGTATTATTAAACTTAAAAACCATAGAGTCATTTGTAAAAAACTGCATCCAAACATCATTTTGCTATGGTATTACCCTATCACAGAATCTTTTCCCTGGGTCATCTTCATCCTAACCCATGTGAGTATATTTAAAAACATATCTGTTTTATAAATAATTCATTTAGAATGTCCCAGGATTGAGAACCATTATTATTGACATACTGAACCACTACTTGAACTTGTCATGTTTCAAAGCAACTGAAATAAAAAAAAATGCACTAATTTTTAACTTCTACTTCTTTTACATTTTACTGAATTTTAAGCTAGACTTTGCCATATTGCTGTCATATTTTTTCCTTCAGTAAGAAACAGAGGTGTTAAACTTCACTACAATTACCTTTAAGGTCTAAAAAAGAAAACATCTTTATTTCCACTACAGGGTTTTCTTTCAAGTGGAAACACAGTTCAGTTTAATGGAAATTGAGTTACCTAGGGAAAGTTGCACTGGCTCTCAGCCAAAATGGATAAGCAACTCAAATTTACTTTTTTTCCCCCTTTGTTCAACAAGATTTCTTGGAAAATCTATAAGGTATAAGAATTATATAAACCTAGACCTGATGACAGCCATTTTTGTCACCACATAAGGAACAGTTACCAAAATAAAGTTAATGTAGAAAATAATGAGGCAAATGATGATGCAAGGAAAATTTGTATTGATATAATTTGAATCTCAGTCCCAAACATGCCTGATAGATCCTTTCTATACCTTCTAGTTACATGAGGGTTTGTTTGTTTGTTTGTTTTCTTCAGCTGGTTTGAGTGTTATTTCTGTCACTGGCGGGGGGAAAAACCTTGAAAAAATACAGTTATTCTTAAGACACAAGCATGAATTTTTCATGTTAAGTGAAATAAGTCAGAAACAGAAGGATGAATATGGGATGTTCTCAGTCTCAGGCTGAAGTTGAAAAACAACATCAGAAGAGAAAACAAAAGTTGAACCTGAACTGGAATTGGCCTATTGCACCAAAGTAAAAGACCCTCTAGGCATGGGGTGGGAGGGGAGAATACAGGTCCAAGAAGGATAACAGAAGACCTAGTGGGGGTTGAATTGTTATATGGGAAACTGAGAAATGTTATGCATGTACAAACTATTGTATTTACTGTAGAATGTAAAACATCAATTCCCTAATAAATAAATTTGAAAAAAAAAAAAAAGAATAAGGAAACTTCCAAAGAGTGGATGGGACACAGAACTCTGAGGTTGGGAACTAGGTGAAATTGTACCCCTGTTATCTTACAATCACTATTAAATCACTAATTTTTTTTAAAAGAAAATAAATAAATAAAGGTATACTCTTTCAGTCTCTAAAAAAAACACTAGTATGATTTTTTTTAAAAAATGGGATAAAGCAACACTATTATTAGCTACATATAAATCCAACTTATCTTTGAATTCCACAGCATGCTATTGTAAATCAGGTAGACTGACATAATTTTTAGAAGAAAAAAATAAAAGACAAAAAAAATTTTCCTTGGGCCCCTAGGAACATACCTAAAATAGACTGCATAGCTTCTCTCCACCATAAAATCTCTATTCCCATCTGCTCTAGTCCTGCTTTCTGGTTCCTATGCATTAAACATTTTGTCTTGTGATATATTTTACTGTATTTCATCCACTAAGTTGCGGATGCTACTATGATTTCATCCTGCACTCCCTGGGCAGATGTCCCAGAACCTCACCTCTCCAAAGTCCTACCCCATTAGGAAAGACAGAAACATTTTGTGGGTGTGGATTAAACTGCCAACACCCAGATCACCCAGAGAAGCAATTACAGGAGCCAAACCTTCCATCTTCTGCACCCCCCAAAAAGAAAGTTGGTCCATACTCGCAGAGAGGTAAACATTAGAAGAAGATGGCCAGATGGCTCTGAACTCCAATTTCATCAGGACCCAGAGAGACAACAGGAAAATTCTGCCTGTAGAAATACTACCTTGACATTAATAAAAGTAGGTTTATCTACAAATTAAAAAATAAAACCCAAACCTGAAACGCAAATTTTAGTGATATCAGATAAAAATTTCATTTGATCACTTCAACAAAGAAAAACTACATTGTTGCAATTACTGAAAAAAGGTGTTATCAGAAAAATATATACTTTAATTAACCTGTATTGATACAAATAAGAAAGTTCCTTCAACTTTCTGAAATCCTCTGACATAGGTCTATTATATGAAAAGTGTATATCTATATACAAAAATTACTGACTTCTAAATTAAATTGATTATAAGCAAGCAAATAAAAATATATCAAGAAAATTAATTTTAGAAAATAAATATTTCTGTCAAGATTTTTGCTATAGGTATTTCAGAGAAAAGTGTATTTTTTTAAATAAATCAAACTATCTACTGCTCCTGGAGGCTGTTATTATTATTGTTATTGCTGTTATTGGATAGGACAGAGAGAAATCAAGAGAGGAGGAGAAGAATGGGGAGATAGGCAGTGCAGCGGGTTAAGCACACATTGTGCAAAGCGCAAGGACCAGCATAAGGATCCCAGTTCAAGCCCGCAGCTCCCCACTTACAGGGCATGCGGTGAAACAGGTCTCTCTTTCTCTCCCCATCTCTGCCTTCACCTTCTCTCTCCATCTCTCTCTGTCCTATCTAACAATGAAACATAAATAACAACAATAACTACAACAACAATAAAAAAACAAGGGCAACAAAAGGGAAAATAAATATATGTGTAAGAAAAAAAAGAATGAGGAAAGAAAGACACCTACAGACCTGATTCACCACTGGTTGGCAGAAGGAGCTAGAACCTGGGTCCTTAAGCTTGCTAACATGTACACTCAACCAGTCGCTACTGCCCGCCCCTGAATTTTTTAAAATTATCTTTATCAAGAGAGAAGGGAGAGATAGGGGAGGAGAGAGAGAGAGAGAGAGAGAGAGAGAGAGAGAGAGACTTGTAGCACTGCTTCACCACTTGTGAAGCTTTCCCCCCTGCAAATAGGTTTGGGCGCTTGAAACAGGGTTATTACCAATGGTAACATGTGTTCAGCTAGGTGTACCACTTCTTGGCTCTTGAATTTTTAATCTGCATAAGAATTATTATTTGAAAGGGGCTGAACAGTGGTGCACCTGGTTGAGCATAAATATTATTATGTACAAGAATTCAGCTTTAAGCCTCTGGTCTCTACCTGCAGAGCAGAAGGTTTGCAAGTAGTTATGTAGCATTGCAGGTATCTTTCTCTCTCTGCTTTCTCCTCCCTTCTTAATTTCTCTCTGTCTTGTCAAATAAAAGAAGCATCTCAAAATATTTTTCAGTATGAGTATTAAAAGGATGCTGGTTTATTATGGTGTAATGGGGTGAGGCATCTAAAATGTGAACAAGTTTAAGACAGTCAAAATTGAAATCTACCTTTTGTCTGAGGTAAAGAATCATAAAAGATAATGAATAGCAGGGTTGATTCTTTTTTTTTTCACAAGATGATAAATGAAACTAGATTTCACAAAAGGAAATATTAAAACCAGAAGATGTTAGCATTTAAAGTATTATTTCCTTAGATTCCATTGAACAAAAGAAATGGAAGGATTCTCTTGGCCAGAAAAATACAAAGCCCCAGTTCTATTCCTTTATCCATCAGGAACTAGTTTGCTTCTTTTTTTCTTTTGCTAAATGGGACATGAGAAATTGCTTAGAAATAATATGACTTTCTGAACTTTATACCTAAGGCATAAAATTTGGTACATTCTTAGAAACATAAAAATGTTAGATTTCAGAGGAAACTTACAGGTCATTTAACTCAACTATTATTAGATGCTGGACTCTTTTCTGTACTATCCCCTAAAAATGGTCATTCAATCTCGCCTTGAATACATCCAGTGACCCAGCCTGAGAAACAATATTTTTCTCTTGTGATAAAGGTTTATATTTATTTTTTAGTTAGTAATTGATTGGCGTTTCCTTCCGTTGGCCTCAAGCCTACATCCTAGTATAGGGCTTTCATGAGCTTTTATTCTTGTTTTGCTCTGTTGATATAAACATACAAAAAAGTAACTGTATTCCCTGAATGGTTTATATACTTACTTTTTTATTGTCACCAGGGTTATTATTGAGCTTGATGGTTCATGAAGAATCCACTACTCTCATTTTTCCCTATTTATTCTTTTTTTTTTTTTTTTTTACAGATTGGGAAAGAGTACACCTACAGTACTACTTCACTGGTAGTGAATACCCCCTCTCCCCTTCCCAGTGGGGACAAAGGACTTGAATCCAGTGTACAAGGTAATGTGTACACTTTATTGGATGCACCACAGAATGGTTATTTTCAAAACTATTGGGGTATTTCATAATCCTTTCTTCCAGAAAAAAAATAACCAGTTTATCTTTTTTTTTTCTTAAGTTTCTCTTCCTGATGACCATCTGTTTGTCCTGGGATATTTGTTTAATTTGACCCATAAATTAGATCATATAAAGAATATGTTCAGTTGGGGCCAAGCGGTGGCGCACCTGGTTAAGTGCACACTTTACAGTGCACAATGATGCAGGTTCAAGCCCCTGGTCTCCACCTGCAGGAGGAAAGCTTCACATTGCTAAAGCAGTGCTGCATGCAGGAGTCTCTCTGTCTCTCTCCCTCTAATTTTATCTTTCTTTATCCAATAATAAATAAATAAAGATTAAAAAATATTTTTTTAAAAAACAATATAGTTATCAACAAATGACTACATAGAGAGTTAGTTATGGGATACATACTCAATTGGGCGACATTACTCATTAAAAAGAAGATAGTGTCCTTTGAGACAAAGTCATTGGAGCTGGAGGTGATTATATTTAGTGAACTAAGTAAAGGAGTGAAACACAACTACTGGATGGCTTCACTCATATATGGAATACAGAAAATTGAAACATATGAATTTGTAAGAAAAAAATGCCAACCTGTCTCTAAGACTTTGTAAGAACTATGGTGGTTTTCACTGAGGGAAGAGTAAACATATAACTGATGCTCCATAAATACCTCAAAATTTCACAAAATCCTTCATGCCTGATACTGGAACCAAAATAAACACACACAAAAACAAGTGAAATAGAATTAGAGGCCAGAAATAAACCCCTACACATATGGAAAACTACTTATTGACAACAGGGTCCAAATCATTAAATGGAGAATCTCCTAAACAAGTGGCTCTGGGAAAACTGGATTGAAAAATGGAAATAAACTAAATTGAACCACCACGTATCACCATGTACAAAGGTCAGCTCCAAGTAAATCTAAACCATAGAGCAGAAACTAACAAGTATATAAAAGAAAATATTGGAGGAACACTTTAAAATCTATGCTTCAGAAATGTCTTTAAAATTTCAAGTGCAACAGTACATAAAACAAAAACAACAATAAACCAATAGCTAGAAGGAATTATGTTAAGTGAGCTAAGTCAGAAAGATAAAGATGAGTATGGGATGATCCCACTCATCAACAGAAGTTGAGGAAGAAGATCTGAAAGGGAAACCAAAAGCAGGACCTGACCAAATTGTAAGTAGGGCACCAAAGTAATAACCCTGAGGTGAGGGGTAGACATGCAGCTTCCTGGGACAGTGGGGGGTGGGAGTGGGTGGGAGGGATGGGTCACTGTATTTTGGTGGTGGGAATGGTGTTTATGTACACTCCTAGGAACCCGGATTTTTAAGCAGTTCTTGTGCTTCAGGCCACAAGTATTTAACCCATTGCACTACCTCCCATGTCCCTGCTTCTTAAGTTCTGCTTATAAGTGAGATCATTTGGCTTTTTTTTTTTTTTTTGGCTTATCCCTTTTTGTTGCCCTTGTTGTTTTTCATTATTGTAGTTATTGTTGTTGTTGATGTCGTCGTTGTTAGATAAGACAGAGAGAAATGAAGAGAGGAGAGAAAGACAGAGAGAGGGAAAGAAAGATAGACACCCTGCAGACCTTCTTCACCGCCTGTGAAGGCACTTCCCTGCAGGTGGGGAGCCGGGGGCTTGAAACGGCATCCTTATGCCGTTCCTCTTGCTTCGCACCATATGCGCTTAACCTGCTGCGGTATGCCCGACTCTCTATCAAATTAGATTCTAATGTTCCTTTAATCTACCTAAGGAATGGATATCTGTGTAAAAATGAATAAAAATGCTTGGTTTTCTTCATTTCTCCAACTTTGAGCAATCAACATTCATGCACATGCATATCTCAATGACTTCCATAGACAAAACTTGTTACCAATATAATATCACTAGAATCAGCTAGACAGAGTGAAAGAGTATATTTAAATCAGACACAGCTAGTTTTATAAATGCCATTCACCATAACCTGAGAGAAAAGTTTGACAAATTCGATAGTCTACTGTTTTTCCAGTTTCCACATCTCACATCTGAGGGAAATATCTCAGAACTTGTGGGAGCTAAAGTAAAATATACAAAACAACACATAAGAACCTAAATATTAATATTAAAATATTTAAGGTTTAAATTGCTATACATATTTCTGATTCATGACAATATATGTTTGTGTGTCTATATTTTCTCTCTCCATCTTTAAAATGATAATGAATTTCAAGAGTGGAGCTTATTTGCCCTTATGAAAGTAATCATCAACAGATTTAAAATTTCAAAAGACAGTAAGTAGAAAAGAAAAATAAGAAGCTGAGAAAATAAAATTGTAAGGTAAAATATTTGAAATAATCACAGAAGAGGATAAGGATAAAGGGGAGCTAGCTTAACATACAAATCTATGGAAATTACCTAAATTCAAAGTAGAGGGCTGAGAGAAGCAAGTAAAGGAAAAGGCAATGAAGCCTACCTTTTGAGGGAGGATACCACTGACCTTTGAATCTCTTTAGCTATAGAATTATCAATTTGCTGCAAGCTTAAACTGAAGATATTTTCAGGCACGTAAGTTTCCAGAATTCTATTTTAGGAAGTTATTTGAGAATGTCTTTCAGAAAAGCAACAGAGTGAAAAAATCACATAAAAATGTGGTGATTTGAAAACATGAAGAAAACGAGAAGAGCAGTGAAGGAAAGAAACAAGATGACAGGGTCAGGGAGATAAGACAGTGGTTTGTCCAACAGATTTTTTTTTTTTTTTTATACCTGGAGCTCTGAGATCCCAATTTCAATTCATGACAGTATTGTAAGCCAGATCTGAACATGCTCTGGTAATAAATTATAAATAAAAAAACAGATGGAAGGAGGAACGGAGTCAGGGAGGGAAAGAAAAAGAGGAAGGAAAGATACAACTGGCAGTAACACATCCAGAGAAGACTGTGAAACAGATCTGGAGAAAGATCTGTTTAAAAGGAGACAATATGAATTTCTCAGTATAAATGATGATGACATGAGAAAATAAAAAGGCAGAAATGCTAGAGAAAATTCAACTATAAGAAAACAAAACACTATAATATTTGAAATAAGAAACAAAAGTTGCTGTGTGAGAGCTCTTAACCTTTGTACATTGAAAGCTTATTAAGGTAAGGGTTTAAGGGTGAACTGTGACTTTGTTTGCTTCTTGTAATGTATGGATATCAAAAACAAAAGCTGGTCCAAATTCTAAGAGATCAATGAGTTTCAAGAAGGAAAATACAGATTTCTAGCAAGAACCAGGATGAGCAAAGACATGGAAGCATTAGATTTAGATGAAGTGGCTTTATGATTCTCCTTTCAACAGAAAAAAAAAAAAAAAAACAGAATGAGAATAGGGTTCTAGGATTGGAGGAACTATAGCGGTCGGCACTGTCTAAACATGGGGCAAAGTCTAATTTAAGTATAATGATTGATAATAAAGTGAGGGAGGAAAAAAAGAGTTCATTTAAACAAATCAACTTTTTTGAGTAAAAGTGAAGTCTTGATGCTGAAACCATAAAGAAGGGGGAGGTAGTCTGTAAACTGCTTGACTTTGTAATAAGAAATATTCTTGTAGTCATAATAATATTAACAGATTTCAGCTTTGAATATCAACCAGTATCAAAACATGGGAATATATAGTGTAATTACAAAATTATATATATATATATATATTTTTTTTTTTTTTGCCATTACCAGAACTTCACCACTCAAAGGGAAAGGGGGAAAACAAAACAAACAAATGAAAAATACAGCAACAAGCTCCCCCCAGTACAGAGGGAACTGAGCTCAAACCTCTATAGCTTTGCACAGCAAAGCATGTGCATTCCCAGATGAGGTATTTCACCAGCCCCCAATTTTTCTGTGCTATTTATTTTTCATTCACATGCTTGCAGTTCTTAATAAAACAATACAAATAATGAAGATACCAGTATTTGCTATGTGGGATCAATGTTTCTTAGTAACAAAATTGAAATGATTTACTATTTATAAATGAAATGAAATGAAAATTTTCCATTTGTTGAGACAGCATCAAACACATGAGTCAATTTTCTGTGTGTATTTTCAATTTATTTTAAAAAGCATTCTTCAAATCTGACTGTTTATACCCTGGGAGTTTGAATCTGAATAAGTATAAAATGAATTTAATAGTCATAGTTTTGATAAGGAGGTTATGTCTCCAGGGGTTCGTGGTTTCTTGATTTTTTTCAGTGTTCAGTCTTGACTTAATATCATTTTTTTTGTTTTGTTTTGTTTTGTTTTTCTGAAGGGCTGTCACTGCAACAGACTCACAGAGGAGATATGATTATAAAAGCACCTAGGGGAAGTTACCTGCTTACAAAGAAAGAAGATAATTGTTCCAAACAAGCAATATACAGAAAATAATGCACAAAAGTGAGATTAGGGAATTCCAAAGGGAAATTCCTGTTAGATGTCTGGCACAGCAAAGATGATTTTTGTTATCACACTGAAGAGGGGTTCATACATAAGATTGTTTGAGTATTAAAAATAGAACCCTACTGCTTTTTACCTCCAATTTTTATTTATTTTGGCTGAATGAACTGAAAAAAAAACTCTGAAAGCTTAAAGTCTGCAGACTATGGGAATATTCAAATGTTCTTATGGTTTTGTTAGCTTCCTTTATTTTGACAATAAAGGGTTTTATCTCCCCTTTTTTAGTGTGTTTATGAGAAACACTAATGTATTATGTAATACAATACTACAAACTGACAGAAAAATACCCAAAAAATATATGTAGGAGAAATGAATGGAAATTGACACTTGTGATAATAAATAGAAAAATAGACTAGCAAGAGTCTAAGAAATTATGTTAGCAAAAAATTATCAGAATCTTACTCTTATGTGAGAATAATCTATTTATATTTATAAATATGATGTTTTCAACATTATTTACCCTATAATAGCATAATATATTATTCTTAATTTTCATCTCAAACAATTCTTCATTAAAGTATAATACAGTAACCATCTGGAAAATAATATTCAGTTAAGTTTGAAGTTATCTATTCTTTTAATTTAGCAACATAAATGTCTGTACCTTAAATTACATATCTTTGGCAAAGATATTTTTAGTTCAACTTAGTTGCACAGGTATTTATCCTGTAACTACTGGGAACAAGAAATGTATTAAGCATATAAGTTACAAATGAAGAAAAAGCATATGAAGTTACAAGTGAAGAAAAGTAATGCAAGAAATCTGGCATTACTTTTTATACACACCAATGGAAACAACAGTTTGGGGGATATATATTAAGAATATTAGTACTATTTGATCCAGTAATTCCAAAAGGCTAAGAAATACATTGAGTTTAGCTTAACAGGACAATGCAGGCAAAAAATAGCAATCATGTGGCAAATAACAATATGTAAATAACAATAAGTGCAAATAACAATATGTAAATACAAAACTGCATTTTATTTTGTTCCTCTTTTATTTTTCTTTATTTATTTTTAAAAGATAGAGGAAGAGAGAGAGAAACCACAGCACTGAAGTTACTTTCTTTTTTTGTCTCCAGGATTATTGCTGTGTCTCGGTGCCTGAACTAGGAATTCACTGCTCCTGGAGGCTATTTTTCCCCTTTTGTTACCCTTATTGTTTATTGTTGTTGTTATTGCTGTTGGATAAGACAGAGAGAAATCGAGAGAAGACAGGAAGACAGAGGGGGGGAGAGAAAGGTAGATACCTGAAGATTTGCTTCACGGCTTTTGAAGCAAACCCCCTGCAGCTGTGGAGCCTGGGGCTTGAACTGGGTTCCTTGTACCTGTCCTTGCACTTAACCCACTGCACTACTGCTCAGCCCTCTGAAGTTACTTTCAAAGCAGTGAGGGCCGGGCTCAAATCTGGATCACATACCACATGTGACAATGCAGCATACTATTCCAAGTGATCTATTTTTCCAGCACCCCCTTTTTTAGTTATAATGTTGACATAACTGAAAAATAGAACTTTGTGAGACACATGGTATAGAGAACAATTTTAGAGAGG